>NW_028227258.1:56677500-58152500 GCF_978045245.1 Mus caroli | reverse complement strand
TCAGTTTTCTATAAGAGCTATTAATTTTTTTTATGTTACTACACATCCTCACTATGTTAAAAGTTTGCACCAAATATTTTCCTAGTTTGTCCCATTCTTTAGTTTACCTATTACTATAATTTGGATTCATATTGTCCTTCAAAGTCACATGTATCCAGGAATTCAGCCTGTGACATCAATATGGTGGTGACAGGATCTTTAGAAGATGGGACCTAGTGGAATGAGCTTGGTTTCTTAGGGTTGTTTACCCTAAAGGGGATACAGAAACCCTAGTCTCCCCCTCCCCACTTCTATTCATAAACACCAAGAGTGAACAGCATCATCTGCCACACGTTCCTACCATGATGTACTTCCCTGTAACAAACGCTAATCAACAAGAACAACCTAAAAACTGAAACCACAGTCCAAACCAATCTGTTCTTCCCTTTAAGTTGCTCATCTCAGTTCTTTTATCATGGCAATGGAATGCAAATTACTTCACATTATGTATTTCTGTATGTAGAATTTAAATTATTGTATGTATTAGTGAGGGGTCTCTAGAGATACGGAGCCAATAGAATGAATATTTGTTACAAAGAGGATTTATTAGAATGGCTGGGTAGGGCATCAATGACCATCCAGATGCTGGGGAGGCTGAGGACCCATTAGGTGCTTGGTCACTGAGGCTGGATGACCCAGCAGTTCTGCTCCTGTAGTGATGGTCTGAAGTAATCCTGGAGAGCTTCGGTCTGTGATTTCTCTAGGTCTTTGTGTTTTTGATGAATTGGAATTTATTCTGCTATGAATTGTGAAGCACACACTCAAGTTCATTGCATTCATGTGACAATGGAATGATCTTAACACCACTTTTAACATGTTATTTCCTCACTGACTTGAGATGCTGCCTTTATTATGTAGCAAATACCCACCTTTTATTCAATATTTTGGGGGAATTTTCTCTGGTTCTATTGATCTATGTTTTAGTTTTGCTTCCTGTTTCTGTGATAAAAATTCCCTGATAAAAGCAACTGAAGGGAGAGAGTGTTTATTTGGCTCACAGTTCCAGGTTCTAATCCACCATCGCAGAGGAGTCAGGGTGGTAGGAACTGGAAGTAGTTTGACTTGTTTTCTCCATTCCTACACAGTTCAGAATGCTCTGATTAGGGACGGTGTCACCCACAGTGGCTGAGTCTTCCTATCTTAACACAGTCAAGATAATCCCCCCACAGAGAGACCCAGAGGCCAACCTAACCTAGATAACATCTCATTGAGCATCCCTTTTCGGGTTATCTAGATTGTGTCCAGTTGATAACTAAAACTGACCATCACATTCTATTTATCCATATACTAAAATTAAAATATCAACAGATTTTCTAAAAGCTTTTCAAACATATAATCATGTCTTCTGAAAAAAAAAAAAAAACAAGTGATTCTAATCTACATGCTTCTAATTACCTTCTCTTGTGCTAATTAATTGATTAATTTGATTAATTCTTCCAATTCAACATGAAATATAACTTAGCAATTCAACATGAAACATAAGAACACTTCCACTTATTTATTTATTTATCTATCTATTTATCTATTTATGTATGTATGTATGTATGTATGTATGTATTTATTTATTTATTTATTTATTTATTTATGTGTTTAGGGAAGTAATGATTTGATGTACAATTCTAAGTTAAAATCCATTGTTTCAGGGAAGCAAAAGGCAGGAACTCAGTCGGGGCATATCCATGGTCAAAAGCAAAGAGACAATAAATAAATCCAGCCTTACTCACAAATCTGTGAAAAATGAACTTCTGGCAGCAAGTACCCTCAAGTACCCTCAAGAGCACCTTGTGGTTTCAGTTAGATAAGCCAGAGGGGAGTTCTCAAACCAAAGCAGAGAGGCGGCCAGCTGGCCCAGCCGCATGCCAGCACACACCAAAGCCATGTGTGGGTTTCCATTCAGTAGCTATCAGCAACTTGGGAAACAAACAAAAAAAAAGTCAAGGAAGTAAAATAAACACTTTTATTTACACCAATTTATACAGGGTCAAGTCTCCTGAATAAATCATGTCTCCGCCGGGCGTGGTGGCGAACGCCTTTAATCCCAGCACTCGGGAGGCAGAGGCAGGCGGATTTCTGAGTTCGAGGCCAACCTGGTCTACAGAGTGAGTTCCAGGACAGCCAGGGCTACACAGAGAAACCCTGCCTCGAAAAAACAAAAAATAAAAAACAAAAAAACCCATGTCTCACAGAGAACAGGGGTGATATTACTTTTCTGATCAAACATTAAGTGACATCTTGTTTCTGGAACTGGAAAACATTGTAGCAAAATCTAAAGGTACCAAAGTTCTTCCCAACAGACAACTAGGAGAATAAACAGGCCTCTAGGACACTACATGAAAATCCACTTGTGCAGTTATAGAGGCCAAGGGGCCCACAATATGGTGTTTGCAAGCTGAATAACCAGGATAGCTGGTATGATCTGGTCTGAGTCCCAGGGTCTGATAATTAGGGAAGATATTGGTATAGACCAAGAACTGAAGTTCTTGGTGCATATCAATGTAAGTGATGAGTATGAGCCCAGAACCCAGGACAGCCATATTGGAGAATGGGAAAATATAGGCTGATAATAGACTATTTGACTTGTATTTGACTTCCTCACCTTTTGCTCTCTCCAGAGCCTCAGTAGATTGGCCAAGGCCTGCCTACATCAATGGGCTGTGATATTTTCTCATTCTATAAATTAAAATGTTTGTTTCTTCTGGAAACATCTTCACAGAAACACCCAGAAATAATGTTTTACTGCCATCTGGGCATCCTGTAGTAAAGTCAGCCATCAGAAGTCAGCCTTGTTTCCATTGTACCTTCTCTATCTCCTTGACATGGTCTTAAGCACAAAATGAGACAAGAAGTTATATTTTCACGTTACATGATACACTGCCCTTCATACAACTTAGATAGGCTAACCCCTTTTCTACCATAAGAAGTCTTTGATTATTTTTTCCTTTTTTCCTGATTTCTTGCCACCTGAATCCTATGGTATATAATTAAAAACACTTATGTTGATATAAAATGTTGATATAAAGTTAGTGTGTCCTATATCACATGGCAGAGAAATAAAGGACAGAAAATAAAGGCACTTGCTTGATATATGTATGTGTACACACAGCCCGTCATAGCAAACTAGAGAGAAAATGCAGGACGTAGTTCTGTAAGAGGCCCCGTGGTTGTTCTCTTACGTGTACGTAGCACAGTCTGCTTCTCACCCCCATTTCCCTTGCCTTCCGCAAGTACCTAAACTAGATCTTCTTCTTCAGCAGACAGGGTGATCCCAACCTTCGGTTCTGAAGAATCTAAGGCATTAGTAGTCATACCTGGTAAATGCTTTCTTTTCTAAGAGTCACCATGTCTCTTTACGGCAATAACACACTAAGACGGTTACCAAGTATAAAAATGTGCCAGATTCGATGAAAGGAGCAAAATGAAATTGACAAGTTTGGTATGTTTATGGGCTTCTCTCTCAGGAGAGGATAGATGAGAGCCACTGGGAGAGCTCTGCAGATAAAAGCCTTTGCTGCTGAGCTTGGCAACCTGGGCTCAATCTCCAGACCCACATGGTGGAAGGAGAGAATGGAGTCCTGCCAGTTGTCTTCTGACTTTATAAGCACACAGTGGTGTGCAGCATGCATGCACCACACAAACACACACACACACACACCAAAATAGAAAAATAAATTTTAAAATAGATGATTCAGATAATAACACCAATTTTCAAATAGGAGACCTCAGTCATCAAGTTTGAGTCTCAACAAGACAGCATATTCCCAGCTAAATTTAAAATGGTTCCATCTGAATAATCATGTCTATTGCAGCTATCCTATACCTATCAACCTGTTGGTTATGGATATGGTATGGGTGCTAATGATATTTGATCTTAAACCTTAGTGTCATGATGTAATGAACAACAACAACAACAACAAAACCATAAGAGAGTGACTATTTCACTAGCAAGAAATAGGTCAGATGGGGACACATGTTTTCCAAAGATGGACACGATGCTTTTTGACACCACACATGCTCTTTTTCCATGTGGCTCTGGCAGTCTCTCATGGAGCAGAGACTGTAGTCCTTTTCTTTAAATATGGACTAAACCAGAAGAGCAGTGTAAAACATGAAAGAGATTCTTTTCCCAAAGTTCTTATTGCATCATTCTGGAATTCTTCTTCTTCTTCTTTTTTTAAACTATTGAAATTTAAACATAAAGACAAAACAAACAAACAACAACTAAAGTCAAGACTTCTGACTTCATCCATGTAGAAATATGATCCAGAATTACAGACACTTCCCCCATGACGAACAAATTAAAGGCCAGCTGAAATACAGGAAGCAGACATTTTCAGATACAGTAAGGAGACAGTCGTGGAGAAAAGGAGGCCGCTTAGGTGAGTGAGCTCCTTTTCTGCCTGGAGATAATTTCAAGCTTGCAGCGCTCGGATGGGGACTGTGCACCAGGACACACTGACTCTGCTCTGTTGCAAAGAGTCCAGGGAAAGTCAAGTCGGCCAGAACTAAAAAGCAAAACTTGACATCAATAACAGGTCCTGGACATTTGTATCAAGACTGAATAAAGGTCTGTGGCAAGGAGGGAGTATCTGACAGGACCAAGCAAGAATGACATCAGAGAGAAGGCCACTGTGAGCTGTAAGAGGACTCTAGCAGCTCCTGCAAAGCCAGGAACTGGTCGGGTCTCCTCTGCACAAAATGGAGAAAGCTTTATGTACCATACATGGGACATAAAATGCATGTTCTACAAAGGTCAAACCTGAAATCGGAGCTTAGAATATACAATAAAGATAACCTCTAGGCTATGATAGAATGTCAGTAAAATTTGAGACTTTTTAAAGTGATACAGCCATTTGACAATAAAAATCAACACCCACTGTAATATAAACAAACAGTAATTCATAACTGGGATAAAAGCCAGACAACAGTAATATAACTAGGGAAAAAAACAGCATTGATTAAGCAGGAGAGAAATTGAAATGGCTATTATGTCTCTTGCAGTGGAACAAAGAATTAAAAGATTCCTCATTTAAAAGATAGGAGATGATTTAAAACAAAATTAATAATTTATTGCTTAGACATCATTAAGGTAAAAGTACAACAGTAATATAAAAGAAAGAGGTGGAAAGAATAATATAATGGTAAGAGCTTTATAAGTGCTTCGAGAGTCCTAAGCAACCACTAAAAATTTAAAAGACAAAGACATGTGTATTACTTTTCTGCCACTGTTATCACAGTGTGAATACCCTGACAAAAAGTAACTTTTTAAAAGGGGAGTTTAATTTGGCTTTTAGTTCTAGAAGACACAGTTCATCATGGTGGGGAAGATGGAGCAGCAGGAGCGCGAGCCTGCCAGATATCATTCCATCCACCTACAGGAAGCAAAGAGAGGCAAGGGACAGGAAGTGGGGCAAGGCTATTCCCTCCCAAAGCCCGCCCCCAGTGACTCACTTCCTCCAGCAAGGCTCCACCTACGAAAGAGTCTGTAAGCTCCCAAATAGCATCATTAATTGATGACCAAGTATTCAGACACATGAACCGATGGGGAACATTTCTCATTCAAACCACCACAGCTCAGATAATAAACCAAAAATGAAAATAAAAAAAAAAACTTGGACTGTTAAAAGTATATGAGGGATGAAAACACAAAATGGAGAGATAAAAGGGAATGGGAGGGCAGAAGAAAAAGCGAAAGATGGGAGATTTAAAGCCGACTATGTTAGTATCTTATTTTTACATAGTTGTAATAATGCTGAGATGATAAGATTTTATCTTTAGAAAAGCAGAGTCCAACTGTAAGTTACTATGAAATACTCTGTTATAAAGACGCTGATCCACTACCTAAAAGGATGTGGGAGCAGACACTATGCAAACTCCTACAAAGGGGGAGAGTGGAGGAGGCACAAAAGCAACAGGAGTTTGACTCAAAAAAAGTAATAGTACCAGATATAGAGGAGTCATTTCGTAATCATCAGGGAGCCCACTTGTAAATGTACTTAATAAACTTAATAATAAAAGATAACTTAAAAGCAGAAACTGGTCGAACTGAAAGGAGAAGCAGATACCCACAACCACAGGGGTAGGTTTCCGTATTCCTCTCTCAGTAACGGATAGAGCAAGGGAACAAAGATCCAATAAGGACATCTAAAAAAACCAAACAAAACTATCAGTCAATCAACTTCATTGGTGTTTCCAGAACACGGCAACCAACTGGTACTGAATAAACGTTTTCAAGTACACATAGCCATCCACTCAGGGCAGGTCCCGAGAGCTGAAACAGGCTTCAGTAAACGCAAGGGGACTGGAGTCACACAGCGTATTCTTCCACTGCAACTCAATCAGACAGGAAATAAAGATGGAGGGATGGCTGGGAAATCCCCAAATATTGGGAAACTAAACTATATAAGTAGAAAACAACCACGGGTCAAGAGAGAAATCACAAGGGAAGTTAGAAAATATTTTGAACGGAATACAAATGGATACACAGCATACCAAAACTTGTGGGAATCTGCAGAAACAATGCTTATTTATTTTGGTGGCTCTGGGGATTGAACCAAGGGCCTCACACAGACGGGCCAAGCACCAACTCTGTCTTTGAGCTGTGTCTCAATCCCAAGAATTGTGCTTAGAGAGATAGCTACAACATTGCATAATGATACAAAGAGAGAAAGGATTTTTTAAAATCAGTTAGCTAAACTTTAGCATTTAAAAAAATAAGAAAAATACATGCAAACTAAACTTAAAGTAGGCTTGAGGAACATAATTATAAAAAAAAATACATGTGGAAACCAGTAGAATTTAAAATGGACATGAGCGGCCAGGTGTGGTGGCACACGCCTTTAATCCCAGCACTTGGGAGGCAGAGCCAGGCGGGTTTCTGAGTTCGAGGCCAGTCTTGTCTGCAAAGTGAGTTCCAGGACAGCTGGGTCTACACAGAGAAACCCTGTCTCAAAAAACCAAAATAAATAAATAAATAAATAAATAAATAAATAAATAAATAAATAAATAAAATAAAATGGACATGAAACAGAGAAGAACCCAAAAGGTAGTTATTTAGACACATCAATAAAATTGATAAGCCTCCTTTTGGGTTAACCCATTTATTCTGGTTGTTTGAACTTCCCCAGTGTTAGTATTAAATGTTTCACACATCAAGACCCCCCCCCCCAGCAAATCTGACCCTGGGACACGAGAGTAGGAGAGCTGGCCCTGCTCCTCGCCTGCTGCAGCACTTGGGAGAGCAGGTCTTGTACCTCACCTGGACAGCACAGTAGATCTGGTTCTGAATATAGGGGTTGTGGGTGAGCCTGCCCGAGGGCATGAACACTGGAGAGCCAACCAAGCCTCTTGTCTGCTGGGCAGTGGCACGAATGAGGGAGATACACTCTCTTCTTCTTCCTTGCCCCTTGCCATCTCTGGCAGGCGGAAAAGTTGGCCCTGGAGTCATGAGAGTCACTGGCTGTAACACTGGGGAGAGAGGACCCTGTACCTCACCTGGGTGGCAGGGTAGAGCTGGCCCTGGTTGTGGAGTTGCTGACGATCTAGCCCCACGGGCCTGAGAGTGGGAAAGCAGGTGAGCTGACCAGCTCAGAGATTCCTCAGGCCCAGATCCATGGCTCTGAGTTGGCCCACCCCAACATCTACACCATCTATGAGCTGCTGGAGTTCATGAAGGGGCCGGTCCTACAGATTCAAAACTATAGGATCTTCATAACACATGGCATCAACAGGATATCAAAGAAGAGTCCCAGTGAGTTTCCAGTATTGGGTAGAGTAGCAGAAGCCAGAGGCCTTGTACCAGGCCAATAAATCATTGCAATGAGCATTTGCAAGTTAAGAAGTATAGACAAAAGGGTGGACTGTGGGACACACTGTGACACACGAGAGCTTCCACAGTGAGTCTTTTTTTTTTTTTGTGGGAGGAGGCTGCAAGGGAGGAGGGCAGATATGAGGGGAGGAAGGGGTGAGTGAAATTGGGGTGCATGATGTGAAATTCACACACACACACATACACACACACATACACACAAACTAAAAAGTTAAAAAAAAAAAAAGAGCCCTCCCAGCACGGAGTTACTGAGAAAGTCAGTCATACTTTAAAATGTTATTTTTTAATTTATGTTTATATACATCTGGCACGGGCACACACCTTGGTGTAGGTGCTGTGGGGAGGGACTGGGAGTGCAGGTGCCTGCAGAGGTCAGAAGAGGGCGTTAGGTTCCCCTGGAGCAGGAGTTACAGGTGCATGTGAGCTGCCTAACATGGGTGCTGGGCACTGAACTGATGCTCTGGAAGAACAGGAAGTGCTCTTAGCTGCTGAGCCATCTCTGCAGGCCTTGTCCATTCCAGGAACTCACACCATAGCAAACGTGACAGAGTGTAGGAAGAGAAGGCAAAGATTACTAATATCTAGGATGAAAGAAATAATAGCTACTAATGGAAAGGAATAGAACAGCATTACATGCAACTTCACATAAGTTTGTCAAGTTACATGAGGCATTCAACTTTACTCAAAGAGCTCCCTACCCTGAACATTTAGAAGACTTCAGTGGGAAACTCTGCCAAATATTTAATTCTATCAATGTGATTCTGGAAAAGAGAAAAAGAGGAAATATTTCTTCATGTGCCTCATAAGGTCAGCACTGTCTTAATACCAAGAACAAATAATGATATTAGAAAAGGATAAAGCTTTAAAGCTCTTTGAACATAGGTGAAGTTTTTCTTCCATGATTATTATTATTATTTTAGCAAAACCAATCTACACGATGAATGAGAAACCATAGCCCAGGAAGTTTTGTCCAGGGAGAGCCAGTCTGATTTACTGTTCAGGACTCCTTAGCATCCTGCACACCATGCAGAGCCGAGAAGCCTCGAGTAGACACCTACCAAAGGCCCCACCCACCAATAAAGCTCATCACCATTGCTTTATTTCTGCAGAATTTCTACCAGAGTAAGGGTAAAGCGAGCCTTCTTCTGCTTCATGAATGGCCCACGGGGAACACCTGGAATCAATAGCAGACAGCAGTGAAGACAGTGCCCTATCTACCATGCTCTCTACTGACACCAGTAAAACATACGGTGGCATCTGTCTTCACCCCAGCCCCCAGCACTTCTGTTTGACAGTGACCCCAAGGTCCTTGCCTCTGTACTGAGGAAGGGGAAAGTCATTCACAGAAGAATGGAGGCCAATAAATCGTGTATTTAAAGGTAACATGATCATTTGTGGACAATGTTCTGAGCAAGCTACAGAAAAGACAGCAGACCACCCCCCTCCCCCCCAAAAAACCCCTCAGGAGCAGTATAAGATAAAATGTATAAAAATATCAGTATAAAAATCAGCCCAATGTTTCTATTGGTAGTTACAGTTAGAAAGCCCAGGTAAGCATAGCAGGAGACCCACAAAAGGCTTAGAGAGACCTGCCGCTGGGAGTGGAGTGGGACTGGCGCAGTAAACATCACAAAGCATCAGGAAGGGTTAAATGAACCCTTCACATGAACAGCACAAAAGAATTTATATCTAAGAGGATTTCATAAGATTAAAAAATCTAATTCTTCCTGTACTGTCGCTTGGACTGCTATAACAAAATACCATAGCTGGGTTGGCATAAGTAATAGAAGTTATTTTCTCACAGTTCTGAAAGCTAAAAGCCCAAGCATTGAGGTATTGGCGGTTTACTGGTTACTCTTCTTGCTACATCAAAGAAGTGATAGGAGAAACTTTAGGGGACATTGTATTCACTGGTGGCTCCTAACGGAAGGCAGACTGGCTATGCAGAGCATAGTGTGTGCCTCTGGCCCAGGAAGCAGAGGCTAGACTCTGACCTTCATGTGTTTGCTTCAATAAACAGTGTCATAACAGTCAGCTAACCTTATGAGAAATGAACCTCTCACTCTAGTAAAAATCCAGCTTTAAATGGCTCACTTAGCTCAACGCAAAAGCTAAATGTTTATTTTATTTTGTTTTATTTTATTTTATTTTATCTAGGAGAAACTGCAGGGGAAAAAAAAGTCATTTGACCTTAGGTTTACAGAGAAGTTTCCTTAGGTAAAATTGGGACTCTGGAGACTACAGAAAAACAGCTACATTGGGAATCATCAGAGTGGGAGCTTTGCTCTTCAAAGGCATTGTTCAGATAACTGAAAGTAAGAATTCTTGTAAAAACCTGTATCTAACAAACAACATATCTAAAATATATAAAGAATTTTTACAATACAATAAAAGTCAGATCACATAGTATACAAACATACAAATGTCAAATAAAACCCATTAACGAAAGTTTTCAACTTCCTTACTCTTGGGGGGAAATTCAAATCAAAACCAAAGCAAAGTCATTGTTGCTTGCTCATTACAAAACCTGAAAGTATGTTTCCTTAAAAATAAAAGTAAAACCCCCAAGTACTAAATTTTAGCAAGAGTATAGGGCAGGTAGACCTTTCATAATTACTGGTTGACACACAATGGTGGAGCCCTTTGGATAACACCAAGAAGTTTCTTGAAAATTTAAATATTGGTTGCCACACAACCCAGCACTTCCATGTCTAGGTTTTCTGTTTTTGTTTTTTTAAGAAGTAGAAATATTTTCATACAAACATTTAGAAGGAATTGTTTAGTACTAGCTTTATCCATACCCACTAAATAATTAGCCAATCTAAATGCTGACTAACTGGCAAATGAATAAACAATTTGTAGAAGGGAATCATACCACTTACAATATTAAGAAACAGCTATTGACACACAGGAGGGCACAGATGAGTCGCAAAAGCCTTGCCTTATGGAACCTAATGAGGATTGAGTACATTTTAGTCTCTTGTGAGAATTCCAGATTCCTGCTAGACACCTAAGTCAGGTCAGTGGCTGACGAGAGTTATGGGTGAGTAAAGACAGGTTTGTGACAGGGAGTGAGGGAACATTCGCGGAGATAGCACTGCTCTTTAAATCTGACTATGCACAACTAGAGAGTTCCAAAAGTGACAGAAGTGGTGGAGGTTCTATAGCCTAGAGGAGGAAGTGACGGTGATGGGAATGTGGCAGCAGCAACACTGGTATAGCCGTGGTCATCGTTGTCATCATTGTCATGTCATCGTCATTATCGTCATTATCAGCCACAGGCACAGCTGCAGCAGCAACAGTCTTGGGTCAGACTCTTAGTAAACATTGTGATACATGAAGCCTTCTGGGTCATTTTCTTTTTCCTTCGCTAGTTCGATCATTCGTTCGTTCCTTCGTTCCTTCGTTCCTTCCTTCCTTCCTTCCTTCCTTCCTTCCTTCCTTCCTTCCTCAAACAAAGATTTCTCTAGTCCTAACCTCAAGCCTTGTCTCATGTTTGTTTCAGGACTAAAGATTTGCTTTCTCTTAATATATTTTTAATTTATGTTTTAGAATTGTATACATATGTTCAATGTATTTTGATCATATTCACTGTTACTCCTTTCCTAATTCCTTACAGACCCTCTTACCTTGACTCCTTCCCAATTTCATGTTCCTTTTTAACCTAGAGTCCAATTAATGTGGCCAGTATGTACACTGCTGTAGCATGGAAACTTTCCAGGGGCCACCATGAAGAAAACAGACTTCCTTCCCCAGTAGTCATCAATTGCTGATAGTTTTGTGACACTCCACCCCCAAGGCCACCCATGCTGGACCTATGACTGATGCCCATGCTGAACCTTTGACTGGCATCAATGCTGGACTTTGATTGGCATCCATGCTGGACCTTTGACTGCCTTCAAATTTTTCCTGTCCTATTCTTAAGTCATCACTTCCACCTAAGGCTTCTCAAAACAGGTCCTTCCAGCCCCTTCATTAAGGAAGATGGCTTTAGGTCAATCAGCAACAGCAAAGTGGTGATCAGATGACAAGTTGCTGTGAGCCATCCAGTAGAAGAGCCCTGACCTATAGAATAGACACAGACTGCCCAGACCTCAAACACACCCTCTTCTCCTGATCCAGGCCTTGGGCACATCCTCCCATCCCAATGTATAGTGAGAGGAAGTCACAGGACTTTCTGCTCCTTTGAGTCCTGGCTTCCCCTTGCAACTTTCCACTCCCCTGAAACAGTGACTTTTAACAAGACTAGAAGCAAATATTTAATTTCAACATAATCCCCTAGGAATCACGAAGAAATCTAACAGGTCTTCTTAATTCAATAATCAATTATCAGAAAATGTGCCTCTGACTAACACAGCTGATTTGCATATGGCAAGTTAAGAAGGATTTAGCAAATATTTTCTGGATTTGTAAAATGATTTTTAAGACATCCTGCTGAGTTGGTGTTTAATCCCTTCTCCCATAAATAGGATAAAAGGGCTTTGCAGTGTTTTCTCTTAAGTAAATAGGTTTTAGAACTGTGCCTCCAGTGTCCCCAGGGTTCTTTTCATCTGTCTGTGAATGATCCCAGCAGCTGGAATGAAGGCTAGCCCATCACACCTCAATGTCATACTTCCTGCCTTTTGTTTTCTCCAGCCATGGACTTGATATTGTTTAAAGAGTGCTCTGTATGTTTAATTTCCTTCTTCTCTCCACAAAGACCCAACAGGTTTTTGTTTTGTTTTGTTTTTTAATCACTTTATCTGCCACAGTGGGCACATAAAAGTGTCCTGGAGCTGAAATTGAATTCATGTCTTTATTTATACGGGTAAATATATAGTTAGACATTTTAATGCATGGCCATTTATTTCAACAGTTGAGTACTTGGGCAGAAACGTATCTGTGTACATTTCATCCACACCATGGCTTTGCCCTGCTGACAGGGGATGCTCGTTGTGTGCAGAGTGTGCACAGATGGCTCAGTAGAGAGCACGCACCTTCCAAGGTACGTGGAGTGAGTCTGTTCCTTTCATTTTGCAGGCTGCTCTGTTGGTGATGCTCTCTCTTCATCCCAGATCCCTGTCCAGGAGTCAAAGACAGAGTCAGAGGGGCATTTAGACACGATTTGACTTGAATATCCAGAGTTAGAAAGCTCCCAGTGTTCTTCAGCCTCAGATGGCAACTTCCAATGATAAAACATTGACCTCTGAAAAGGGCAGAAAGGGCATTTCATTGTCATTCATTTCTACTAGAATCAAGGATGTCTGTTATGTAACTTCTACCCACTTGCCCTGCCCTTTGGGCCCACATGAGAGACACATCTGCTAGTCTAGGAAGGCAATTCTGGTGTCTTCTGCAAAATTTCCAATTTCCTTCAGCCTTTCCTCACTGTCCTAATATCTGTACCTATGTTGGATCAACCTTTCACTTAGCTTTTGACACCTTCTCTGTGGCCTGGCTAGGGTACTAACATGGGGGAGAACTTCCCATCCTCTTTTTATCTTTCTGTCTCTAGTGTGGGGTTACTAGGGATTTGCACTCTTAAAAAGACTAACTGTAACACACACACACATACAGAGAGAGAGAGAGAGAGAGAGAGAGAGACAGAATGAGAGAGAGAGAGAGGGGGAGAGAGAGAGAGAGTCTAGCCCATTTAAATATTGAGTTAAAATGTAGAACTTTGCATTTAAATTCTGCCTCTCTTCTTTCTTCATATTCATTGGCCCAAAATTGGCTTTTTAGGGGTGATGAACAAGTGTCTTAGCACTCTCTTTGAGCTTGATTTTTAACTGCAAAGCTGAAAACTGAAGTTTTCACGTCACCATTTAAGCCACAAATAAAACATTGCATAGAATGAGGCTTCCTGGGGAACTTCTTGACACACCATTGGTAGCTCCTCCCCAGAATGACGTCACTTGATTAATGGACCACACCCAGTTTCTATGTTAAATGTGCTCCCCGACCCCATTCCAAGTCTCTATGTTAAGGACAACTTCCAAATTCATTCATTCATTCATAGTATTTGGAGGTGGGGTCTATAAGAGAGCATTAGTGTTGAATGTGGCCAGGAAGGTGAAGGTGGGTCCCCATGAGATTAACACTTCTACATGCATAGAAAAGACTGGAGGTTCTGTGCACTGCTCTCTTACCCTTTCCTGTGATCCTGCCTGATGTTGTCATGGGAGCCTTTCTGGAAAAAGTGCTCTGACACCAGTGAGAGGGGAAGAGAGGAGATGTTACTGTGACCGATGCCAGAACAGCTCCTGAAAGACTTCAATGCCAGGTCTAGCTTCGATTCCCATTTTATACTCTAAAACCACAAGGTGGGGCGGGTAAGCAAGAGAGATTTTACAGAAGTTTATGTGGCAGTTAGCAGGTTGTTAGGGGCAACAACCCATTGTTTCAGCTATTTCTCTGGGTCATTCTGTTCCAGGTAGCAAGTGAAGTCATGCTTGGTAAATGGCAGTACAAACAGTGCTTTAAGTAGATCACTAATAAATCAGTATCTAATTGTCCGTCTTTTCTACCTTATTCTACTTCAGTGTCAGCACCATGTTCCTGGTCTCCCCAGTCTCCAGACCCATAAGATGAATAAAATTCTATCATTTATCATTCACTCAGCTTCACATATTCTGTTGCAGAGACGAGAAATGCACCAACATATGAGTTAATAGCCCTTTTTTTCTGCTTATCTCTGACTGGACTTCTGCTTTATTCCAAAAGATGCAATGTGAAAACTTATTGCATGCCTTATTCAAATTATGCTACGTCCAAACAGAACTTTCAGGGCCTGAAATTGAGTAACTCAATCAAAAGTGAATTGATGTCCCACTTGAGTGTTCCAATAACAAAGTACACTCATGCATGTTATAGCAATGAGTATGTTGCAGTATGATGATTTACATCTTTGACCCAATTAGGCCATGAGGACGGGAGCCAATTCGCTTACTCACTACTGTATGCTATAATGCATATGGTGAGATCTGACATTTAATAGGTACTCAGTAGATATGGATTTAATTAATAAAATCAAAGTGTGCTGATAGAAGATAGCAGAACAAGGGTTTTGGCAGAACACTGAGCCAGAGAAGTGGTCGGGGGGGCAGCATGAGTGGGGTTCACTTTTCTAGCTTTGCCTGCAACTCTCCTCTTCAAGCAAGAGGCCATCACTGATTGTGCCAGAGAGTATATAGTCACCCTCTGCTCTCTGCCTATCAACAGGGCTTCATACCCTATTTCCTTCCTTTCCTCTCCCCTTAGAAAATTGTGTCAACACCTGCAAACCACTGATGTACAGAGATCAGCACCAGACTCCCCACCTCTATAGGGCTGAATTTTAAGAGAAAGAGTTTGCATGACAACCTGAATTTTAGAACAGTCAGAGTAATGAAGAAAATTTAAAGCAAGTAATGAATGAGGTTTTGTGTGTGTGTGTGTGTGTGTGTGTGTGTGTGTGTGTGTGTGTGTGAGACTGTGTTGAATAAGAAAAAGGAAGCAATATGGCATATGAAATAAAAATATAGACTGCTGCAGTCAAGAGGACTGAATATAGCAATTCCTGTCACTTTCTTAGGCAAGTAAGAACTACATGGGCTTTACTCGGAAAGACACTTCTATCAAGATGGTAATGTAAGCGCCACTCCACCAGATGAAAGCCATAGCTGGCATCAGTGTCAGGGCAAGCACCTATGCTCTAGACAGCTCATGGGCAAGTAGACATTTTTGTGCACTGTGTAAAAATTATCTTTCTGTTGCTCAAATGCTGATTTCTCTGCCTTCATATCTTGTCTCAATCCCAAAGTGGACACAACATTGTAATTCTTATGTCAAGAATCTCTTGTTTCAAGTTTGTGTGAACAATTTATCCCCTGCCTTGTCAATAAATGCTTATCAGCCAATGGCTGGGTAGAAAAGAGAATATGACCAGGACTTCCACCATCTAGAAAAGATGGAGAGAAAGAGAAGAATAGATAGGATTTTGCCACAAGGAAGGGGTTCCAGAAAGATATCACGGGAAAATACATCTGAAGCTCAGAGAGTCAGACCAATACTAAAATGCAAGTATCTCAGGGATTTTAGCCAGGTTAATTTAGAGGATTAAAATAGATCAATGACTGCCCAGGTATTTTGGAAAACCCTGATTAAATAAATCTTGGTCTCTCTGTGTTCTAATTGGGAAACTAGCTAGGATAAGGAAAAACAACCACTGTATTAATTTATTGCATACATTTATATTATAAATATTGTTACACAGGCCCTGGGGGAAGACCTACTACTATTACTCTGTGAAATGAGTATAGTATTAAACCAACTCCTAACAACATCATTATCATCATAGATCAATTCATTTTTCAACCCTTATGAGAGAAACTTCTATTTTCAGTAGATGATGATTAACATAAAGACTCAAGACTGGCCAAGGTTCAGAGAATAAGACTGCTCAGTCTTAAATGGGACCTCTATTCCACATTCCCTCCTCCCAACACTCAAGGATCATTGCAGAAGAAGTGGCAGAAAGATATAAGAGCAAAAAGTGGTAGGTGACCACATGTCCTTCAGACACCATAAGGCAGCTGCATTTATATGAACTCAGAGCAATTGTGATAGCATGCTTAAGCCCTGTGCAAGCTCAAGACAAACCAAATCTCAGCATGGAGTGGACAGGTAAATCTGCAGTCTCTGCCCTAGCTGAGGAGCGCTTGCAATTGATAGATGTTGGAAAGAGACAGTCAGTTTTCTTTTAATAATGCTTCCCCTAGTAAGCTGACTAGCCACACATCCAAGAATAGATAGGTAACACAAGTTAGACTTGATACGTAGAAAAAGAGAAAAAGGACACAAAGTTGGTGAGGCACTGAAGTGGAATGGATCTGGGAGGAGTTGGGGAAAGTAAATATGACCGACAAACATTGTATGGGGTTCTCAAAGAACTAATAAAACAAAAATGCAGAGCGTATACCAAGGAGTGAGGTCATCCTAGGAGACACTCTATAATCAAGACTCTCGGACAGCAGGAGATGAATCAACTAAGTCTGCTATCCTTTAGAAGCTGAGCCACTGACCACACAGGGAACTGAAGCTGACTTGAGCTCATACATGTGTATGCTAATATATGTGAATGAAGGCTACAGGCTGTGGACTATACAGGCAGACCAGTGGATAGAAATGTCTGATGGAGTACCAGCCTGAATTCTATGAGGCTCATAAACATAAGAGAATATCCCCCAATAAGAAGACCTATGTAAAACAAACAATCTGGTAAGAACAAAAGCCCAGACACAGAACAATGTGTACACACACACACCAACAAAGACAGACAGACAGACAGACCCCTACCAAGAAAAACCAAGGCAGTTCAACCCTGCCAAGAAGCTCATAATTCTTACATCCATATGAAATTTAATGAAATGGTTAAAATGGGAACCATTCAAAGCTGATTTAAAAAAGAAATTATCAATGACTTCAAGGAGGATTCAAACAAACAGATGGAGTGAGAAAATTCAAAATGTGTATGAGAAATTCAATAATATATAAAAAAAATAGCAATAAAAGTTGAAATTCTGGAAATAAAACCAGGTAGAAATGTTGGAAATGACTTAATAAATAAAATATGACATACAGCAAGAGCATCACCAATAAATTAGACCAAGTCAAAGAAACAATATCAGTAATCAAGTACAATGTCAAGAAAATAATACATTCAGACACTAAAAAAGAAAATGCTAACCAAGCACATTGGGTCATGATCAAGAGAACAAGCCTCACAATCCGTCAAGGAGGAGCTGAGACACAATCTGAAGTCATAGAAATATCCAGTGAGATTGTAGCAGAAAGAGCCACAGGTCTAGGGAAAGATGGAAGCACAAAACTGGAGGAGGCATTTAATTCCAAGTAGAGATATTTTCACAGAACTTCTCCAAGACGTTTGTAGCTGAAATGCCAAGGACAAAGGACAAAGAAATGATATTAAATGTTACAAAAAAGGTTCCTACTTGCATACAAAAACAAATACCTCAAAATAACACTCGGACTCTAAACAGAAACCCAAATATCTCAGAAAGAAAGAAAATACATAGTTCAAGCCCTAAACTTAATTATCTCTTGGTAAAGATTATTAAGTTTAACAATAGTTCTTTTCAAGTAGCTGGACCCAAGAAGACATTTTGAGATAAGTACAACCAGAAGCAATCATGACCACTGAGTCATCACTGTAGAAGAGGGGGATCCTGCATGCGGGAGAAGGCAGACACTGCTCAAACACAAGGGTCCTGGAGAATGAATGTCATGAGAGGAGCAGATGAGAAAGTGAGCACTAACAAAGAATCATCTCAGTAAACCCCAAGAAGGGAGGAAGAAAGACATCAAATGGCAGTGAATCAACAAGAAAAACAGACAAAATTAGAAAAGTAAGCAAGTATCTATTTTTGTTGTTTTGCTTGTTTGCTATTTTGTGTGTGTGTGTGTGTGTGTGTGTGTGTGTGTGTGTATCATTTGAAACAGTGTCTTACTGTATAGCTCTGGTTGGTCTAGATTTTGCTATGTCAACCATTATGCCCTTGAACTCACAGAGATCTACCTTCTCTGCCTCCTAAGTGCTGGGATTAAGGTATGTGCCACCATGCTCAATAAAAATAAACAAGTATTTCTTAATAACAGCCTAAATGATAGCTGCTTTAACTCTAATATAAAGAATATTCTCAGAGACAACTTTAGAGCTATGACACACACACACACACACACACACACACACACACACACACTCAGTGATAACTCAAACAAGTGACATAGCAATCAACTTTTCTCAAGGGTTTAGCCACACAAAAGCATACCCATTCAAACATGAAGAAAAAGGGGGGGGGGGTAATTATCAAATTACTTCTATGCAGCCAGTATTACCATGGTATTGAAACTTGGTAAGTGCACAACAAAAACAGGAAATACGGCCAATGGCCCCGGTAGACACAGACATATAACTCTGAAGGGAAATGCTTGCAAAACAAAATCTAACAACATAGCACATTTTAAAAGTTACTATGAAAAAGTTAGCTTTATCCTCATGATGCAAGGGTGATGTTTAGCACATGTAAAATAAAATGATAAATGTAATATAGCAAAAACAAAATAAAGCCAAGAACAATGCCACCATCACAAAAGATGCAGAAAACACCATTAACAAGGCTGGTCAGATGGTTCAGCAGATACAAGTGCTTGCTTGTAACCTGAGTTCAATCCCCCAAACCCTGTAAGATGTCAGGAGAGAGAACTGACTCCACATGTGCACTGGGAAGTTGGTACCCCCACACAATACATACATACATATGTACATACATATATACATACATACGTACATACATACTTACATATAAACATGTATATATACATACATACATATCAAATATGTTTTCAACAAAGTTCAGTATCTTTTTTTTTTTTTTTGGTAAGTCTTGAGAAACTAGGAATAGAAGGAAAAAAGAAAGAGGACACAAAGTTGGTTAGCCAGGGAAGTGTGATGGATCTGGGAGGAGATGGGGAAGATAAATGTGACCAACATTGAATGGAGTTCTCAAAGTACTAATAAACAAAAATGTGGAGGGGCACCAAAGAGTGAGGTCATCCTAGGAGACCCTCTGCAACAGAAGTAGAGAATATATGCTAAAGGAGAAAAACTGAAAGCATTTCTTCTAAACTTAGGAATAAGATAAAGATCCTCACACTCCCCTCCTTTAATATAGTACTCTTTCAATATAGTACTTGAAGTTTTAGTCAAAGTAATACGGCAGGGGAATAAAAAGGACAATAATAGGACAGAAAGAGTCCTACTAAGTTATCCCTATTTGAAATAATGCTTCCCTATACTTGAAAGACTACATAAAGACTCCACCAGAAAACTCTTAGCTCTGAGAACCCTCACATGCAAATCCTCAGAATATAAACCAACAGAAAATGCATATCATCCATACGCACCAGTATGTTTGTGCTAAGAACTCAAGAAAACAGCCCCACTAAAAATCATCTTTAAAAATGCCTAGGAACAAATCTAACTGAGAAGTGAAGGACGTCTACAAAGAAAACCCCGGAAGCCAAGAGAGAAGCCAGGGAAGACACTATAAAGTGGACCTCCTCTGTTTGAGAACTGGCAGCACATTGTGGAAATCGCTACATTTCTAAAGGTGATCTACAGATTCTATTCAACTCTTATCAAAATTCTAATAGCATTGCCAGAAATAGAAAAAGACATCACAAAATCTACATGGAAGAACAAATACATGGAATGTTCACAGCAATGTTGAGCAAGAAGAGAAATGTCGGGCATCACATTGTTTCAAATTATACTACAGAGACAAGTAATTAAAAACTGCACTGTTGTGGTTCCAAACCAGACACAAATATCAATGCAGTAGTATAGAGGATCCAGAAATAAACCCAGTCATTGCCTGATTTTTGACAAAGATGCCCAAAACATTATACAGTGGACAGCTTTTTCAACAAATGGCACCAGGGAAACTGGATCTCCATAGGAAAACCGCCACCACCACCACCACCACCACCACCACCACCACCACCACCACCACCAACAACAACAACAACAACAACAACAACAACATAACAAACTTTTTCTCACCCTATAAAAACAATTTAAAATGGATCATAGGCCTCAGTGCATGGCCTGAAACCTGGAAAAGGAGAGATACAAAAATAGACAAGTGCTTTCTGAAGAGGAACCTCAATAGCTTAGAAGAGAGACAAGAAGTGAAAAAATGGAATTGTGTGGAACATGTGGGGATCAAGGGAATGGCAGAGGTGACTGTGGTCAACTTCCATGATGCATTTGTATAAAAATCTCAAATGATATCTATTTTTTACAATTAGTATAGTCTAGTAAAAAGAAAAGAACCTATTTTAAAAAAAGATGGAAGAGGAGATGTAGAGACAGCACACATGGATGGCCCCCCTCAGTGGCTGATTATGGAGAAAATGGGGCAAAGCCTAGATGGTAAGAAATTGATTAGCATTTTTTTTGTTTGTTTGGTTTTTTTGTTTTGTTTTGTTTTGTTTTTCTTAGGCAAGGCTCCATGTGCATATATTCTGGGCTGGGGAGATGGAACCCATTTGAGAAGAAACTATTTCAGCATCACCGAAAGCAAAGACAATGATGATTAGGTAAGAACAAAATCCAAGAATACACAAGGGATGGGGGCTCAAAGGAAACAAAGTGAGGAGCTCTCCTGTCAGAGGTCTGTCCACTTTCTTGTTGAAAAAGCCACTAACCTATGCGTTGCAGTACTAACCCATGTGTTAATCTTCACACAGGCTGAGAAATGTTGACTTAGCCCTTTGTAAGACTGAGAGTGTAGTATGATCAGGTATCTGAAGTAAGGATAGCAAGTTGATACATTCTTTCTGTGGTAATGACGTGCTGACATCTCATGAGAAAGAAGACTCGGAGGTTGAGCAAGGAACTCAAAGGGAGCAATTGATAATCCTGGAGGGACTGACCCAATGTAAGGATAACTGTGGGAATGTCGGAGTTGACTGTGCAAAACACAGCTTGCTCTCCTGAGCCTCTCCTATATGTCAAACAGCATCAGACTCCCTCCTTCCTTTTCAGTGAACTAAACAACTACAAGTCCTCTCAGCACATAAGTATTAAAAAGGATGGCAATTTAGTGTTGTACACAGGACAAAACGTTGGGTAAAAGGTTGTCATTTGCATAGACAGTAGTCAAAAAGCTTTAATGAAAAAGTTAACCTTTCAATTCAGTCCTGGAGCTGGGAGAAAGGCATGTGCTAACTCTGTAGGGCCTATAAGGCTTGTTTGCAATACACACTGAGAAAATATTCCATACTGCAGGAGGACAGACGAACAGGTACTACAGCAGGAAATGTGGTGCCTAAAAACAGGAAGAAAGCTGTGAGGCAGAGAGTTGGGAGAGCCAGAGAGGCTGACGAGGTATCCATGTGAAGACTTGGATCTCATTTTACAAGAAACAGGGCAAGATCTGGTTCTCATTGTGAGATGACTCTCATTGTTGTGGGGAGAATGAGCTGGAATAGGGCAAGAATAGAAACAGGCAGGCAGTGAAGAGTTATGAAAGCTGTCCAACTAAGAATTACAATGACAGCAGTGAAAATAAAAAGAGGTGGTAAATTTGGGGACTTATTTTGGAAGCAGAAAATAGGAGTTACTGGTGGACAGGATATGCTGGTGTAGGAAGGGGACACTAAAGAATGATCCCAAGGTTTTATATTGACCAACCAGGAAGGTTTATGATGTCATTTGCTGAGATGCTGAGGACTGGAGAAAAAAATAGAATTGGGGTTTAAAAATTAATTTGAGGTATATATTAGGCATTCAGCTAAAAATGTCAAGTAAGCATTTGGACATATGAATTAGGGACTGAGGAGAAAATATAAATTTGCATATCATTTGCATAAATGATGACAGTTGGATGGTAGAGCCCATTGTAATTACTTAGAAAGTATTGATTGAGAAGAACTTGAGCATTCACTAGTGAGCAGAAAAAGAAGAAATCAGGATAGGAAACAGTCAGAGGGATCGTGGGAAAGAAGCACCCAGGTCATGGTACTACCGCAGAAGACTGGAGAAGTTTGTCCGGAAGGAGGAAGTAGTTAGTGTAGAGATAGTGCTCACAGGCCAAGCTCCAGGCTAGCAAAGATTTTCCACAGATGAAGAAATACAGGGAAATCTTAAGGAGAAACTTTTGAGACTCCAGTGATGCAGAATGACTCAGGGTTTTTGGTGGATTAAATAGGAATGGCCCTCATGGCCTCATGTATTTTAATGCTTAGTCATCAGGGAATGAAACTCTTTGATAGGATTAGAAGGGTTAGGAGACACGACCTTGTTTGGAGGAAGTGTGTCACTGGGTGTCTTCATTAGGGTTTTATTGCTGTGAAGGGATACCATGACCAAGGCAACTCTTATAAGGGTAAACATTTAACTGGGGCTGGCTTACAGTTTCAGAGGTTCAGTCAATTCTCATCATGGTGGGAAGCATGGCACAGTATAGGCAGACATGGTGCTGGAGGAGCCAAGAGTTCTACATCTTGATCCACAGACAGCAGATGCTGACTATCTTCTGTAGGAGGAGAATCTCTTCCATACTGCATGAAAGCCTGAGCATAGGATCTCAAAGCCCATCCCCACAGTGACACACCTCCTCCAACAAATCTGCTCCTCTTAATAGTACCACTTCCTGTGGGCCAAGCATATTCAAACCACCACACTGGGGGTAGGCTTTAAGTTTAAAGGGCCTGGACTAGACCCAGTCTACATGCTAGGCCTCTCTGCTACAGATCAGGATGTAGCTCTCATCTACTGCTCCAATATCATGAGTGCCATCATGCTCCTGCCATTTTCCTATCATGCCCCTACCATTCCCCACCATGATGATAATGAACTAATCTTCAGAAACTGTAAGCAAGCCCTCAATTAAATGCTTTCTTTTTCATAGGAGTTTCCTGGGTCATGGTGTCTCTTCACAGCAATAGAATTGTTGTGTCAGAGAAAGTGACACTACCACTCAGACATGACACAGAGAGACTCAGCTTCTTCCCAGAGTTGAGATTCCTCAGGAGAAGCTGGTATGGTGCACGAGAAAAGAATGCAGGAGTCTGTTGCACTTCTTTGTCCACACACTCAATAGCTTTGCAATTCTAACCACCAAGTAACTGCCCCAGACCTGCTTCCCATCCTCAGTAAATGAGATCCTCACAGGTTCTGCTTATTTATTTGCTCATTCAGCAAATAAGCATCAAATTGATGTGCCCATCTAGGTCCTGAGCCAGAAAAGGACCACCACCCTGCCTCTGACTCACTGAACCTTTTAGGTATAGTTGTGAGGATGCTCTTGGTTACATGTGTCATGTGTTTATGACATCCGTGTCATAAACAGGATTTGGATCCAGAGGTGTAGTACCCACAGTGCATGGTCAACAGCTTATGTAAGAAAAGTCAAGAGAAGATTCTGTGAGAAACAGAGACTGTATGGTGGGATGGAGTAGTGGGACTCTTAATATTGTCTCCTCCACAGTGAAGTGCTGGGGACAAGCTACATTTTATATTGGAGCCAATGACACAAAGGTGTGTCATTAAAATCTGTATTGATTATTTTCTGGTTTATGTACAAATTCTAATTCTGCTACTCAGTACTTAGAAGTTAATTAGCTTTTCAGTGCCTTGTTTTCCTTAGCTGTAAAGTGGATATAAAGACATCATCTACATCATAATGTACTGGGAAAAATAAGATAGTGCCTGGCAAGTGCAGGCTGCATTCTTAATTATGCGTGATGATGGTAAAATATTCAGAAAAAAATAGGATTTATGAGGGAGTAATTAAATGCGCTTATGACTCCATAACTAGAGGAAATGACTGCCAACATTTGGATACATACTCTCTTTCTCTCCACATCTTGCAAAAAATCACATTGTGAACTCAAGGTGCTCTAGTGGCTATTGTAAAGGATGGGCCTTTTATTGGAACTAATGTGTGGAGCTCCTTATAGCATGCCCTTTCCTTTCCTTTCATGCAATGTGCTATAGAGTTGGATTACTACATGCTAATAATATATAATGTTGCGGGTAATAAAAACCATGTTTGTTGGGTGTTTTGTTATTTATTCTAGGCATTCCATTCTGTAGACACTGTTACACTGAATCCTGGTGGTAGATGTTCTTTCCATCTTTTCCTTAAGAAAAATGAGGATCAGAAAAGTGGTATTATCACTGTATAGTAGCAGCCCCCGCAGCTCCCTTTCTCCCCCTCTCTTTTTATCTGTCTCTCTCTGTCTTTGTCTCTCTTGTTCTATAGAGATATTTATTCTCTGCCATATTGATATTAGCCAATCATACAAATTAAAGGCAAGGGAACACGAGTGGAAGAAACACAAACCACTTCAGATTTGGCACCATTGGTCCTGTTGCTTAACTCTTAACTAATGACCCTGGAAAGCAAGGCAGATATCATTGTCCTGACAGATTCCATCCCCCTTACCCCATGAGCAGAACTTCTGAGCTGACAAGTCTCCAGACTGGTATCAGACAACACTTGAATGGGTTGAAGTCACTGAAACGTTAGGATTACCTGTTGCTACAGCATTACCTGTCCTATACAGACTGAAGCAACACACTTGAAAAGATCTCCCGAAGGCACAGGATCATGACTGTCATAAACAGGATTTGGATCCAGTGGTGTATGACCCACAGTGCATGGTCAACAGCTTATGTACGAAAGGTCAGGTGAGGATTCCATGGGAAATAGAGGCTATATTGACCATGGCCTCTGCTATCATATCATCCATCTTAAATGTGGTCCCAATCACATTATCTTTGAGGTTGTATGGCATTTGTCCAGATCTGCACATGTTGGTGGAAAGACAATCAAAAGAGGATCATCTTATGCATGGATGTGTGTGCTGCACATAAGAGAATTTAAAAAGAGATCACAATAAACAGGAGGCAAGAGAAGCATGGGAAGGGAGGGTTGGGGGGAAAAGTAAGCATTAAATACAATGAGTTCAAACATCTTTTCCTAGAAAAGACACTAGTAATGAGTATTTTAGAGTAAGTTGTGGGAGGCAAATCCTTGAATTGTTGAGACATAAGGTGATAAAATATGTAAGCCAGGTGGCTGAATGAAAGGCTTTAGGCACAGGCATGCTGAGCAGTTAAGGATGGCGACAAACAGAACACAGAGAACGTGGCCTGCAGATTACAATGGACAAATCTGCATAAAGCTCCAAACTTCAGGAAGAGGCACATGAAGAACCCAATACTGTAGGAAAGTCTGGACCACCTACATTTCCGTGTGTGTGTGTGTGTGTGTGTGTGTGTGTGTGTGTGTGTGTGTGTCTGTCTGTCTGTCTGTCTGTCTGTCTGTCTGTCTGTCTGTATATGCTACTTTGGTTCCTATCACTGTGATAAAGACAATGACCAACAGCAACCTGGGAGAATTTATTTCATTTTATAGCTTATGGTTCACTCTGAAGGGAAGTCTGGGCAAGAACTCAAGGCAGGAACCTGGAAGCAGCAGCTGAAGCAGATACTGTGGGGGAACACTGCCTACTGGTGTATTCCCTATGGCTTGCTCAGTATGCTCTCTTATTACCCACTATGAACCATACTCTCCCACATCAACCATTAACCAAGAAAATGCCCCGCAGGTTTGCCTACAGACTAATCTGATAGGTACCTATTCTCAATGAAAGTTCCTTTTTCCTAGATGGCCTCAGCTGGTATCACATTGACAAAAAACTACACAACACACATCCAAACTCAGATCCCCATATTTGCATAGCAAGTACTTTGCATAGCAAAGCATCTCCATAACCCTTTTGGGGTGAATATATTTTTAAAAACTGTAATAGAAGCTTATGGTTATTTCTACAGATTTCTTTCTTCAAGACACAGGATCTATTGATATTGACTATGACTCCCATATTATTGAGAGAAGTCAAAGACAGCATCTTCTAAACCATTGCTAACCCATCACTACAATGTCAACAGCTTAGGTATTTCTTAAAGCCAAAACTTGAGTAAGCAAAATCCTCTCTTAGGTCAACAAAGACAGAAATGGCTGCAATGGCCAACTTCCTCCATCCCAGGCACTCTCCCCTTAGGGACAAATGTGATAGATGACAAATGAGGTGTTAATGGGTCCCACTAGACCAGAGTTCATAGGCATGTAGGACTCAGCCAAGGCTCTTGTCCAGAGAGAACTGTAGAGAGTGGCCCTGGCCTTAGAGCATCAACTAAACAGAGTTGTAGAGTGGCAATCATGTGCCCTCCAACCATGGCTTTTGACCAGGTTCCAGTGTCTTCTAGGGATGTCTCTAGGCTCTGTTCCTGAGAATTGGGTTCATCCTCCCAAGGTCACCTTCACCATGGCTACTTCAAACCTGCTTAATTTTTTATCTAAAATATTTGTAATTAACAAAACATTCACATGGTCAAGTTGTACAGATCAGTTTAAGAATTTCTCTTATTTCCTGATATCTCAAATTAATTCTCAAGCACTAAAGCTTAGCACACCCAAAAAAGTTCCACTGTACCTTTTCTTTGGGAAAATAATTATATTAGACAGGGCTTTCTTTACAATGTGTTTTGTTATTTTGGTAATGTTGCTTACAAAAGTATTTTTCTTTTATCACCCTCACGCAGATATAATAAAGAAAGACCTGTGCATGCAGAAGTCTAGTTATTATTCTATCTTGGTGACAGCCTTAGTTTCCAGGGACAAGATGTAGACTGCTAAACAGGAGCTTAACGACATCAGGTATTCCCAGTTAAAAGTCAAGATTTGTCTTAAGTCAATGTTCTTGTCCTTCCCGCTCAGATCTCAGTACTTGTCTGGCATTCTTACAAAAGGAAAGCATCTACTTCTGTACAGGAAGGAAGTACACAGAGTCCATGGTCATCCATCCATTCAACACTTGTCAATGCCACATGGTGGCCTGGTGTTAAACAGAAAAGACTCAAATTCAAGTCATGCTTCCTGTTGAGGGGGACCATGAACTTGGACTTGGACAGAATATGCCTAGAATTTTGGCTCAGAATGCCATTATAAACTTAACCTCCCTAAATTCATGTTCTCTCATGTCTAAAATGTGGACAAGAGCACCCATCTAGTGGGGTGCACATGGATATTTAATGAGTCGACATAAGGAGTTAAAGTGGTGATCAGCACTCACTAAGACCTCTAAAACAAGTCTATCTGAAATCCCACTATATTCTTTTTCCTGAGAGGCATCAGCAGCCTCTCTGCAGACTACCTAATTTTGTCTGTTCATTTCATCATTCACAGTGACTGTTTCTTCCATGGCTACATCATGGTGGCAGAATGGCTGCTGTGGAAGTCAGGGCCTCATGTTTCTTGGGTCTTGTCTACTTGGAGAAATAGATCAACCCATTTTTTTAAAAAGAAATGTTCTCAGGAAACCTGCTTTCTTTTTTATCAAAGCTGGGTTGCACACTTATTGAACTAGTTAGTCATCTATAAGGATATGGAAATAATTTTGGATTTGGGGGCCAATGAAAGTTCTCAGCTGCCCCTCTTCTCTACATCCTTTCACACTCCCTCTCCTCTCTCCCTAATTCCCTGTCTCCTTCCCTTCCTCTCCCTCCCTTCTTCCTGTTCATTAGAACCCTCAAGACTGAAGAGAATCAAATCTATTTAACACATTATGGTTCCAATAGATTTGTTGTTATATGAGACAATGATGGTAAGCATGAATGTCTAAAGTTCTCTCAGGAAGGAGATGGGAAGCAGAGCTCAGGCAAGAAAGCTGGCCTCATGAAAAGGACACAAGAAGAAGAAAGTGGACCCCAGTCTCTTTCAGAAGCCAGAGCAAGGCCTGTCCCTGCCCATTGTTATCCACCTGGGTATCCAAAGAGAGAGTTTTCTGCCTTCTAGGAGTCTGCCTGGCTCTGCCAGAAGAAACCATTGAAGAAAGCACCCTTACATACAGAACTTAACCTTCAAGCTGGCTGATTTTAGACAACAGCTAAGGGTTGACACTGTAGAATGTGTGAGAATCATAGTTTCCTCTTAAGCAATACCTTCTCCCCGTCCCTTCAGGACAAGCTCCTGCTATGCTTTGCTAAAGTGACCCAGAGATTTAACCACAGGCTTGGTGAAGAAAACATTCCATAATTATAAACATCCAAGGAAAGCAGCTTCCCTCCCATGAATTGTTACAAAGGGGGAAATAATAACTCTCTAACAGGAAGGGGGAAAGGCCTAGCAAACACCAACTGTGATGGCCAGTGTTGACTGTCATCCAGACAGGATCTGAGAGCATCGGGAGACAGGAATGTACTTCAAGGTACACCTTCGAGTGATTCAACCTCTGGGCATGCCTACAACACACAGAGAAACTCAGGGGGCCTACAGGAACTGGCAAAATCTGAGCAAGGTCTTGTGTTGCTGTGTCACCAATTTTTTGGTTATGGCATGCTATAGTTTTGGACAATGCTACCACTAGGTGCAATTAGAATAAAAGTATGGGATCTTTCTGTATTATTATTCTTAAAAACTGCATATAAACCTACAGTAATTTCACAGTACAAAGTTTTAAAAATATAATAAGGGGGCTGAGGAGATGGCTCAATTGAAATACCTGTGGTGTGTGCATAAGAACCTATCTGAACTCAGAGCTCTAGTTCCCCTGCGAAAAGCCTAGTTCAACAACACACATCTGTAACTCAGAACTGGAGAGCAGAGACAAGAATCTGGGAGTTCACTGGTCAATGCACTTAGTCAAAACTGAGGAATGCTAGGTTTAGTTAGAGATTCTGCCTATAAACAAGCAAATAAACAAGTGAATGAATGACATGGACAACTACTGAGGAAGACAATTGATATCAACATCCACCCTTTATTGCATACTTGTAAACATGTTATGCTATGTTATTTCTAGGGAGATTTGAACAAATGTCTGCTTACTCCTGATGAGGAACTGAGGAAAGAGCAACAACAGATACCACCGAAGTCTAATTTGATGAACCAGAGTTTTATTGGGCTTACTTACAGGAATATGGCTGAGGGGTTACATGAAGGAGTGGAAATGGCTCAAAGACAGCTGCCTCACCAAAGCCCACCAAAGCATGGGTGACAGTTCACAGAGCTGAAACCCTGGAGCAAACTGCACAGCTTGCAGGCAACTTGACAGGTTGGATAGGGTCCTTTTCAGATATGTGTCTCAGTTATTCTGAACCTCTTTCAGGTAGCTCAGCTGGTCTTTGCTTCTTCCAGATGACTGGGCTTGTCTGAGAGTCTTTTCTCAGTGGGCTTTGCTATTTATATACTCTTAGGAAGGAAGGGATTTAATGAATCTGGTCAGTTTCAGGGACTTCCTGAAGCTATTTTGAGTTGTGTATTTCCTATCTTAATGAACTTTCCTGCAGCACTTGACTCCCTGTCCCAAACTTAGAGCATTTTACCTCCCTGTAAACATCTGTTGTAGGAACATCTCCTCCAAGATGGGATGTTTTCATCTCAAGTGAAACCACTATACAACAGCACACATGCATGAGTTCCACGGGAACACATGTAGATTATGTGTACACACTAAAATAAAAATGTATGTTGAGGTTGTAAAAGTCAATTAGGAAGAATGCTGCATTGAGAGATACTGAGGTGTTAGAATAACTCAATGTAACTTGGGATCCTTGAATTAGTGGGATGGACTCTGTAGTCTGCTTCATAATATTGCACTGGTGCTCATTTCTTGGTTCTCATTAAGTGTATTACTATTGCTGTGGTTTTGAGTAGAAATGTCCTCAAGTCCCATGTGTGTGGACACCTGCTCCCCAGCTGGTAGTGCTTTGGGAAGGTTGTGAATCACTGGGCGTGGGTCTTGGATTTTATAGGCCGTTCTACTTCCTGTCTGATCTCTGCTTTCTAAGGAGAAATGCCATGTGACCATCTACTCCACAATATTGCTGTCACTCCTTCCCTCATGTGATGGACTAAATGCCTTTTTAAATTGTGACCCCAAATAAACCCTTCCTCCCTGAAGCCACTTTTGTCAGCCTCTGAGAAGAGGACCTGAAATAGTTATGCCTGACAGTAACCTGGGAGTGGGGGTGCGGGGTTGGGGGGGACGGGAAGTAGAAGGAAGACAGACCTCTCAATACTGTTTCTGAAATGCCATTTCTCAGAACTTTTTAAAAAACAATTTAAAACAAAAATATCCAAAAAGAATTTTCTGTAAAATAAGGTGTCCTTTATTCTAATTGCTTTAAAATATCTTTTAAACCTCAACTAGAAGGTAAAAAATTAACCAGCAAGATTTTTGCTTGTTTTGTTTTGATTTTGTTTTTTGTTTGTTTTGTATTTGTTTTTTTGTTTTTTTGTTTTTTTTTTTTTACAGCAACACCCTTTCCTCCTGACTGAACTGTGGGCAAGCCATCTCCCACCCTGCTCTGCCCTTCCGAGAGAAAACCAGCTGAGTGTGGTGGGGTGAATCCACAGTCCCAGCTATTGAAAGTCTGAGGCAGGAGGATCATGATTTCATGGCCAACTTGGGCTCTACAGTGAGTCTGAAGCTGAAGTCTGGATTATATAGTAAGATCCTGTCTCAAAATTAAAATTTTAAGTGTGATTTCTTTGTTCTTTTGAAGGGAAGAGAAGAAACCCAAGTTGGCACGTTGCCTACAGAGCTGGTCTCAGTGGACACATCTCAGTTCTATCTTCTAGCCTAGACGGATGAGTGGACATGACTCAAAATATCTTTAAAGTATTGGTTGAAATTTTGTTAATATAATTCTTCTCATATCATGCATACGAAATAGATTTCTTTGCACACATGGGATAGATGTCACTCTCAGGTCCAGGAAGCTCAGAAGTGCCAGTGGACTCCCACCTGGCAGAGGCATCTCTGCAGACATAGTCTTGGGCTCTGTTTCTGTCATGATCATAGGCCAAGTCCGTCTGAAGAAGCCAGAGTTCCCTATGTAGACTCTCCCCCCTCCTTTAAATAAGTATTTTTTTCCAAGCGTGGAATTCAGAGGAGAGGTCACTTTTCTGCCTGGGAATCTATCTGCTTTCTTTTTATGGTCATTTCTATATTGAGAAGGTCCCAGGTCCAGTCAGTCATGAAGTATCCTGGTAACATTTCCCCCGAGCAATTACCGCCATAGTCACTTGCTAGTTATCACCTCAACTGTCCTTCAGAGACTACACTTTTCCAGCTCTCTTCAACCCCTGGTAATTCTTCAACCCCTGATAATTCTGCTGGAGTGGGAAAAAATATCAAATGATAAACTATTTGTTTCTTCTTCGTGTTCTTATCTATGTAACTCTGGTCCAAGGCTGGACTGATCTGTTTTTCATCCATCTATCTGGAGAGGTTACAGCAGGATGGACAGAAGTTTGGACATAACGGTCTGGGAAAACTTCTCTCGTAAACCTGACTTGACACATCTGTCCTGCTGGCAGCTGGAGGCCACCAGGGTTCCAGCTGGCTCCTTGCCTTCTAAGAGACTCAGTCAGACAAAGAGCTCCCTAAAGCCCTTCACTCAGACTGAAGAAGGCATTGTGCCCAAGACAGCCACAGGAAAGCTGGCATACAGTAGGCACAAATGCAATACTTCAGGTGCACAAGGAAGGCCCATGCATCCGACATTGAGGACAACATTGGAGAGAGCAGATTACCCCAGCCTTAGCTCTTCTGAACAACATTCTCCTACAACCACAAGCCACAGAGCCTTCACTTTCATCTTGGTCTGGTTCTGCTAGCTGAACTGATACAACATAAATCTAAGTTGCCAATGTCCAGATTCCAGAGTAAGTACGTTCTTTTTTTTTCATGGAAGATTGAGCCTAGAACACCCTGTACTTCACTGTCGAGCTGAAGCACTCTATCATTACGAGCTTTAAAAGGAACTCCACCAGTGTCTAGAATGATTCTCTTGCTCTGTTCTCACCCCCTGTATTTGTGGTTCAGGCTGATGGCCACATGGAAAAGGTTCAAGCCACCACTGGGTAAGATTTCAGGCTTCTTCAAGGGTCTTTGTCACGTGGGTGATGCTGCTGTACTGAAGGAGTTTCCAGGATTGACAGGTGCAGCGTATTCTCTTGGTGGATCTGGGTCCTCACTGGGGTTGTATAATAACTATTGCATGGATGTTACTTCAGCTCCTTGGTCCTGCAGCTAGCAGCACATACCACCCACTGGTGGAGGGACAAAACATCCCCAGAAAGAGCTGAGAGTCTAAACTTGCCTTTCTCTATACTTTTTCTGGAAGGTTCCAGAAGATGCTAGAAGGAGAGAGGGCTGCAGGCTTCTGGCTGCCATAGGACTGGCCTCCACTTGATGAGGGAATAATCCATGGAACTCAGTGATATTTTATTTCTATTTATTCTTTATATTTTAATGGAATTCTGTGGTCCAGACTTGGTTTCAGGCTCCATGCTCTCAGAGTCAGCTAAAGTACAAGGGGGAAAAGAAAGTAGTGGGGGAAATTAGATTCTTGATTTGTGTCCAGATGGTCCTAGCCGAAAATAGACTCAGAGATTCTCACTGCAGACTTGCCTCTGGTATGACACTCCCCTCCCCCTTCATCTGAGGTCTTGTTGGTAAGAGAGGGAATGGGGAAAGCACTGGGAACATTCTTTTCTCTTTTTCCCAGCCGTGTATTAAAAGGCCCGTGCAGGTTCCAGTCCAGGGCTTCTGTGGAACACCAAGAACTGCAGCGTCCACGATGGCCTAGGGTGATGTGATTTTAACCAACTTGGCCTGAAGGCCATCCCAGGCGTGTGTGGCAGCAGGGGAGCACAGCAGTAGCTGGCCCTGCAGTGAGGGTTCATTCAGGCCTGCCACCAGCACAGTGGCCCGCTCACATTCCCCTGGGCATCCTATTCCGGAAGCTTAAAAGCAAGGAGACAAGATCTGTCCCAGCCAGCACTTTCCAGGTAGAGCAACATCTCACAGAGCTACTCACTCAGGAGAAGGGTACGGCCTTTCTTGTCCCTGCCAGAATATCAGCTTAGAAGCGAAAGGATCAGGGCCATCTGTGAGGACAGTGCAGGGAGTCTTGGGGGCATTTGCCCACTAGAAAAACTGGAAGTTCATGGCTCACCTCAGATTCTACAAGGTATGAACTTTTTAACAAAAAATTAATCTGACACTTAGAGTCTAGCATCAGTCACTTGAAGGCCACACACCCTTTTGGACAAACACTCGAAAGATTATCACAGAATTCCTGTCATTTCTTGATGCTTCTTTGTTGGAAACCACATCCATGCTAGATATCACACAGGGTAGATGTCTACCCTAAAGTCTAAGACACCCTCCTCTGACAGACAATGTAACTTTTGGTCTTGGATGCCAGTAAAATAAAGAGTGGTCAGGTGAAAAGTACTTTAAAAAAAGAAAGAAAGAAAGAAATTCCCATAAGTCTTTCACAGTTGGACTTCCTTTCTAATGTGTGATCAGCCTTGGAGGATGTCTTAGTCATTGTTCTATATTTGTGAAGAGACACCATGACCATGGCAACTCTTATAAAAGAAAGCATTTAATTGGGGTTGGATTGCAGTTAGAGAGGGTTAATCCATTATCATCATGGCAGGGATCATGACAGCATATAGGTAGATGCGGTGTTGAAGAAGCAGCTGAGTATTCTATATCTGGAGCCAAAGGCAACTGGGAGAGAGAGGTACTGGGACTGGCTTAAGCTTTTGCAACCTCAAAGCCTATCTCTACTGACATACTTCCTCCAACAAGGCCACACCTACTCTAATAAGGCCACACCTCCTAATCCTTCTCAAGTAACGCTACTCCCTGATGACTAAGAATCCAAATATATGAGCCTATGGGGGCCATTCTCCTTTAAACAACCACAGATGATTAAAAAAGACCACCAAAACAAGACTGGATTCCTGAATCAGGGCTAGGAGGACACCTGAAGTGACCTGAGAGATGAGACCCTGGAAAATGTCAGAGCACAGAACTAGCAAACATTCTTTAAAAAGCAACCCCTTGAAGACCAGACCCAGGACAACATGACTGTTTCCAAGTCCAAGACAGATTTTGAGACAAGACAAGCCAGTCATCTCAGCCCAGAGGCTCGGAGTTTGCCTGTGGCCACATTTGGGTTCTGATTCTGGTAACTGCTCTTAGAACCTGAAGATTAAAACTGATGCTTTCAATATTCTCTTATTTGGTGTTTGCTCAGTTTCAAATCATTGTGTAAGCAAAGCCATCAGTATGTTTGAACAGAGGATAATAATTTCTTGCATTTGTTCTATTCAACAAATCACTTTCATATTCTTATTTCTTCATTTCAATCTCGGTTTGACCTGTGAGGGAGAAAGGAGATGATAGGATTTTACAGATCATTACAGGTCATGAGGGTGGGGACCGTTTCACTGGAGTGTATGCAGCAGCTTGCAACACACTGACAAGATCCTTATCCAAGTATCTGATGAAGAAAAGATGAATGAGTTAGTGGGAGGAAGGATGGGTACATGGGTGGATGAATCGATGGATGACTAGAATTTGCCCCAAGTTCTAAAACGGATTCAAAGGCTGGGGAACTAGCTCAATGGGTAAAGTAGTTGTTGAGAGGCATGAAGAGCTGAGTTTGGGTTCCAAGCATCCTTGTAGAAGCTGGATACAGTAGTGTCTCTGTAAAGCCAGCAGCATGATGGGGAGACATGTATGATGGCAACCACTAGTTGAAACTGTGAGCTCCAGGTTTACAGAGAGTCCCTGTCTCAATAACAGGGCAGCGAAGGTTCAGAGAGTTCTGTGAGATTGTGTCTCCTTGAGACATCAGAAGCTACACCTGTAAACTCTTACCAGCATCATTGTCCAAATGTAGGCAGAATAACGATGACACTGACAAACATACCGAACTGGATGAGGTCTCCATGAGGCCTCAACCCTACCCCACAGGCATCTAAGTAACCCTATGAGTAGGAGAGGAAGTCCACTCAGGGATGAGCATACCAACTGGTCGTCCAGCGCAAACAATCAGCCTTAAAACACACATACATACAAGTAATATTATATGAACTTGGCAGGCTACATCTAGGAATATATACATATGCATACATACAGCATACATACATAATGCATATGTGCAACAACAATGGATGAAAAAAAGACACGAATTTGAAGGAGTAGAGAGGATACATGGAAGGGTTTGGAGGAAGGAAAAGGAAGGGAGAAACTTTGTAATTAAATTATAATCTCAAAATAAACAAAATAAAAAAGAATTTAAGGGAGAAAGTGTTAGAAAATGATTTCTAATGTTTACTTCTGACTTCTACAGGCACATATACAGATGAATACACTATATACATACATAGAGAGAATTCAAGAGAGGGAATAAGTAAAAATATACCCCTTAGAAAACAGATACATTTCATAAATTCATTCTTTTTAATAGCTGAGTAGTACTCCATTGTGTAAATGTACCACATTTTTCAGTATCCATTCCTCTGTTGAGGGGCATCTGGGTTTTTTCCAGCTTCTGGCTATTACAAATAAGGCTGCTATGAACATAGTTGAGCATGTGTCCTTCTTACAGGTTGGAACATCTTCTGGGTATACGCCCAGGAGAGGTATTGTGGGATCATCTGGTAGTACTATGTCCAATTTTCTGAGGAACCGCTAGACTGATTTCCAGAGTGGTTGTACAAGCTTGCAATTCCACCAAAAATGGAGGAGTGTTCCTCTTTCTCCACATCCTTACCAGCATCTGCTGTCACCTGAATTTTTGATCTTAGCCATTCTGGCTGGTGTGAGGTAGAATCTCAGGATTGTTTTGATTTGCATTTCTCTGATGATTAAGGATGCTGAACATTTTTTCAGGTGCTTCTCAGCCCTTCGGTATTCCTCAGGTGAGAATTCTTTGTTTAGCTCTGAGCCCCCTTTTTAATAGGGTTATTTGATTTTCTGGAGTCCACCTTCTTGAGTTCTTTATATATATTGGATATTAGTCCCCTATCTGATTTAGGATAGGTAAAGACCCTTTCCCAATCTGTTGGTGGCCTTTTTGTCTTATTGACGGTGTCTTTTGCCTTACAGAAGCTATGCAATTTTATGAGGTCCCATTTATTGATTCTCGATCTTACAGCACAAGCCATTGCTATTCTATTCAGGGAATTTTTCCCCTGTGCCCATATCTTCGAAGCTTTTCCCCACTTTCTCCTCTATAAGTTTCACTGTCTCTGGTTTTATGTGGAGTTCCTTGATCCACTTAGATTTGACCTTAGTACAAGGAGATAAGAATGGATCAATTCGAATTCTTCTACATGATAAACTGGAGGGCATCATCCTGAGTGAGGTAACCCAATCACAAAAGAACTCACATGATGTGTACTCACTGATAAGTGGATATTATCCCAGAAACTTAGAATACCCAAGATATAAGATACAATTTGCAAAACACATGAAGCTCAAGAAGAACGAAGACGAAAGTGTGGACACTTTGCTCCTTCTTAGAATTGGGAACAAAACACCCATGGAAGGAGTTACAGAGACAAAGATTGGAGTTGAGATGAAAGGATGGACCACTTAGAGACTGCCATACCTGGGGATCCATCCCATAATCAGCCTCCAAACGCTGACACCATTGCACACACTAGCAAGATTTTGCTGAAAGGACCCTGATAAAGCTGTCTCTTGTGAGACTTATGTCGGGGCCTAGCAAACACAGAAGTGGATGCTCACAGTCAGCTATTGGATGGATCACAGGGCCCCCAATGAAGGAGCTAGAGAAAATACCCAAGGAGCTAAAGGGATCTGCAACCCTATAGGTGGAATAACAATATGAACTAACCAGTATCCCCCAAAGCTTGTGTCTCTAGCTGCATATGTACCAGAAGATGGCCTATTTGGCCATCACTGGGAGGAGAGGTTCCTTGGTATTGCAAACTTAATATGCCTCAGTACAGGGGAACGCCAGGGCCAAGAAGTGGGAGGGGGAGAGGAGTAGGGGGAGGGCTTGGGGGGCTTTTGGGGTAGCATTGGAAATGTAAATGAAGAAAATACCTAATTTAAAATAATAATAAAAAAAGAAAAGAAAAAAGAAAACAGATATATTTCCTGGTTCTACTGCTAATGATGATTTTTGTACAAGTTTCTGAACTTTACTCTTCTCAGCTACAAAACAAGGAAATGACGTTGCTTCTATTTCCATGTTGGAAAAAAAACAACCAAAAAAAGACAAAAATCAAAATTTGTTCCACATCATAGATGTCAGAGAAGGAGCCATGGTTCGAATTGGCACTGCCGATTTCTAGGCCATGGATGATCCTGATGTGTGATGGAAGAAGGAAAAGACCAAGTATTTCCAAGTGTTTCTATCAGATGCTGCTTAGAAAAGATGAGCACATAGGGCATTTGCTGCAGAAGTGTTGTTATTCTCACATGACAGATGCATAAAAGAAAACTCTGAGAAGCAAAGCTGCTTGCCTTAGCATCCTCGGGTGAGTTAGAACCTGAACTCGGGGTTGACCACCACCTGTTACATCATCATTTGGCTCACATCAAGTCCAAGGGCAGAAGCCACCCATGTTCTCCATCTACCCTGAAAACAAGACTGCCAGTATCTGCCAAAGGGCCTGGTCTTGCACTGAAATGATTGATACAATTTGATGTCTTGACTGACAATACACAAACTGCCCTGCAAAGTTGTACTATCTGGATGAAAAGCATGGCTTCCCAGAACCACATTCTAGACATCAAAATTTTAGACACCAAACTGCTTAATTCAATTTTTTCTTCTCTCTCTCTCTCTCTCTCTCTCTCTCTCTCTCTCTCTCTCTCTCTCTCTCTCTCTCTCTCTCTCTCTCTCTGCCTGTCTAATTCTAGACATTCTGAAGATAGCAAGTATTGCCAACCTTAGCAAGACAAGCCCATGGAACCAATTATGACCCAGAATAAACTTAAAGTATATGGAGACCTGTTATGAAAGACACTATAGGAAGATCTGGGAAATGAAAACAAATTACGAATCTAAGCCTTCTTCAGGCTTTCTCATAGGACAATTGGTGGAGTTACCATCTAGCAAAGAAGCAAGTGTACAAAGCAACTTAAGACTCTGATTCAGAATGTTCCAATGTGGGGCACACCTGCACTTGGGAGGGAGGGATGAACATAGATATCTCTGTTAGTTAAGACTCAGCTACAAGCAAACAAAGGACCCAGCCTAAATTACTCTAAAGCAAAATATTAATTCATGGTTCTTGTAACTCCTAAGCCTGAAGAGGAGTTGTTATAACTTGAATGTTTGTGTCTTCTTCAAATTCCATTGAGAATCTACCCCCAGCCATGTGATGGTGGCACTGGGGAGACACTAGCGGGAGGGCATGGGGATGAGAACACCATGGTGGCATTACTGTTCTTCGCCCTCACAGGAAGCAGCCAGCGATTCCTCTCCGCCTCCATTTCCTGTCCCTGCTATGTCTTCTCTTTTTCCTTTAGCCACTTTTCCAACTGAGGATGTGGTGAGAAACCAGGTATCCATCACACAAGAAAGGTAGACCTCACTGAAACCCATCCTAACTGCCACACTGAACTTAGACTTCAGAATCATGAGAAAGAGCTATCTGTGGATGAATATACCAATTCGTGTGATATTTTGTTATAGAAACCAAAGCAGATCAAACTTTATTCCAGGCATGACTGGTTCAAAGCTCACCTTCCTCTCCCGGGGCTCCATTATGCCCTCTCAAACCAAATAGCTCTGGGGAAGATTGTCTCAAACTCAGGCTAGAAGAACAGCCTAGGCGGAGGTGTTTCCTGCTATCTTGGAATTCCTAGAGACATCTGATTGGCTCTGTGGGGTCACTGCCATTCACAAACTAACCAGTGACCATGAAATGGGATGAATTGCTTGTCCATAGGATGGTTGTCCTGTGCCCAGATCACAGACTTCACCTCATGTGGATGAAGTAAGGACATTAAATCACAAGAGCTTGAACCAGGGTCAGACAACATATCAAATATAGTCCCCAGACGTAAGAAAAGAGTGATGCAGGATAAACAAAGGGATGCTGGCAAGGAGCAGGCTGATGTATCTCAATAGCTAGTACCCTGGGTTTGTGACCAAGGCTGCAAATATTTGTCACTAAATCCTAAGTTAAGAGGAAGAGTTTAAGATGAAAATCCCTTCCTTATGTCTCTTGGTGCCAAATTCAGTGCTTGGGGATCTGCAAAGGACTGCCTTTTCCCATAGACCTGATTCCTAATTAAACATCTTACAGGTGGGCTTCTTTACATTGCATTCAATCCTGAAATACTGTGTGGAAACTGAATTTAGAAGGTTTTTCATTGGATGGACTATCCAGAGACTACCCCACCCGGGGATCCATCCCATAATCAGCCACCAAACCCAGACACTATTGCATATGCCAGCAAGATTTTGATGAAGGGACCCTGGTATAGCTGTCTCTTGTGAGGCTATGCCAGTGCCTGGCAAATACAGAAGTGGATGCTCACAGTCAGCTATAAGATGGAATACAGGGTCTCCAATGGAGAAGCTAGAGAAAGCACCCAAGGAGCTGAAGAGTCTGCAACCCTATAGGTGGAACAACAATATGAACTAACCAGTACCCCCCAAGAGCTCGTGTCTCTAGCTGCATATGTAGCAGAAGATGGCCTAGTTGGCCATCACTGGGAAGAGAGGCCCCTTGGGAGTGCAAACTTTATATGCCCCAGGACAGGGGAATGCCAGGGCCAAGAAGTGGGAGTGGGTGGGTAGGGACGCAGGGCAGGGGGAGGGTATAGAGAACTTTTGGGATAGCATTTGAAATATAAAGAGAGAAAATATCTAATAAAAAAAAGGTTTATCATTTTGTTTTTGTATTTGTATTTTTTCAATTTTGTAGCACGAAAAGGCATTCCAAAATCCATGTATGATATGAGAAAAAAAGTCTATATTCTCCTCCATTTTAGGTTGTGGCCTATTGCTTTAGTTTTGTTTTGTTTTTCTTTTTGTTTATCTAAAGTGGGATCTGTTGAGATCCTTACACACACACACACACACACACACACAAATCTACCATCATCACCACCACCACCAAAACAACACACAAGCTGTCTGAGAGCACCTGTGAAGCAACAGAAGCTCGCATGCATTCCTTCGGTGGTCTATTTTCCCTGTTTGAGTCCACCCTCGTGGGAGTAAACCTCCATAAGTTCACTTCCCCAGACTGTTCTTTCTGACAACAAATCCCGTCAACAGATGGCCCCTTCCAGCAACTCAACAGCAGAAAGATGCCAGAAGCCAACGGTCCCTAGAAAAACAAACAGAATTCTTTTTCAATAATGTCTGTTTTCATCGAATCAAAGTGTGGCTTCCTGACGATTACAGAGGCAGAAAGTCCTCTGAGTGAGGCAGACTTGAGCTTGGAGGCTGAAGTATTCTGGCCAAGTGAATCACTTCCTGTGGCTGTCCTGAAGTATTGGCCGGGGATGTTTTTTAATCTGTTGATTAAAGCTGATATTCAGCTCTGAATAGCAGAAGTAACCGTCCAGTCTTCAGTCCCTGCCTGTTCCTCTTTGTCTAGTTATATCTGGGTCTTCCGAGGGTATGGAAGAGCCTTGCAGTCTTACCTTTGCCTCATGACCTGGAAGCCATAACCCGGTGTGGAGGTGGAGCCACTTGCTCTCCTTCTTTACCACCATTCACATAATTGTTGCTTTGGAAATAGCAGCTGTAGGACACATCCAAGGGGAAGTGTCTTGGTTGTCACCTGGATGGTGTCTAGAACCAACTGAGGCATAAGCTACCAGAGCACTCTTGTGAGGGATTTCCTTGAGCAAATTATTTGAAGCAGATAGACCCACCTCGATTGTGGCAGCAAACCAGATTAAAGGATGTGAAGAAGGAAACTTGCCATTTGTCTGTTGGTTCTCACTCTTGCTGGCAAGTGTGTGCATCCTGTTACTGTGATCCTTTGTTGATATTATTACCATCTTCTTCAGGGTTCCAACGTAGACTCTGTGAGACTGCTGAGGCTAAAGCCTTAGCCTTGTGGACCAAGCCCCGACTGGATTCTTAGCCTCTCCTATGTTGAGGCAGCCATTGTTGGGCTGCCTGGACTGCATTCTATAAACCTAATGAATTCCCCCTTTGAAACTCTGATGTTCAATCAGGAGAGACCTGAAGTTGTGCTTATTAGGAGTAGAGTAAGAGGCTGGGAGGTCAGAGTGTCTGTTAGCCAGGAGGATGCAAGCAGCCTCATCAGAACAGAGTCCTCTCCCACTGAGCTCCTATGACTTCTGACTGTGACTCTGACACAAACTTCTCAAAGTAGGATAAGGTTGGATTTTCAACCTACATGGGAATGGGAGAAGGCATGTTGTAAATGATATACTAATCTTTATTTCCCTTCCCCAACCATTCCTTCATGAAATGGATGGCCTATTATGGAAAGAGCAGGACACACCACTCCATGCACTTCACGGGCACTTAAGTCTCAATTCCACCATATCGTCCCAACTGCCTACTGGATGACAAAGTTCTTCCCATGGAGTCACATGGCACTGACCCTAAGAAAAGCCAGCATGGATGTCAAACACTTTCCTGAAAGACAATATTAGGGCACTGGGCACTCATTATGGAACTCTCATCTCATGGTCTAATAGTTTCGTGGAAATAAATGCTATTTTGTTGTCCATGTTATTAGCATATATTCATTACACATATTAATGGGTCATGTACCTGTCCTATCACCTAGCAACTACTGCTCTTCTCAGGTTACCTCTCCATCCCTGTTTCCACATCCAGCAGGCTAATGGATGTAAAAGATATGGCCTAAATGTATATATTCCTATTTGAAGACATAGGGAAATGTGAAAAACTTCCACTTGCAGCAAGATGCATAGAATTAGAAGACATTGTGTTAAGCAAAACAGAACAAAACAAAGCAAAACAAGACAGACACAGAAAGTCAAGTTTCAATCTCATACCCTGTTACATTGTGGACACTGTTTTCAGTATCTGGACTCATTCATATTCCCACCAAGAGTGCGCCCTAACTCTGTTTCCTCCATATATTTTTTTTAAACAAGTAATTGATTTCTTGTTCTGTTTTGTTGTGTTTCATTAATTAAGATCATTGTAATTGGAATGAGATGCTATGACATTGCAATTTAGATTTGCATTTTCCCTATGGGTTCATGCTACCAAGTCCCTTTTCATACAGCTACTGGCTATTGTATTTCTCACTTGGAGAAAGAGCTGTTTGGAGTATTTGCCCGTTTTCAGTTGGATCGTCCGTTTCCATTAAGCTCTTTATATACTCTGGATAGTAACCTCTGTCCAGTGCAGAGCTGTCGAAGCTTTGCTCTCATTCTAGGGCTGTCTTCACTCTGTTGTTGCTCCTATGCCATAGGAGATGTTTGTTGTAATCCTGTTTGTCAAGTTTTGCTTTCCTGTGCATTTGGCATTCTGTCCACAGAGTCGTTGCTCATGATAAAGCCTCACACAACCTTTCCCCTGTCTTCCTCAGGTCTCTTTTTAAATTTTGAGTTTTACAAACTACCATCCATATAGTACTTTGAAAATGAGAAACCAGCACACAGACATTGCCTGGGTCGAATGGGGTTAGAAGATGCTGAGGGTGGGAAAGGTACAGAAACGCAGGTGACTAGGTTGGCCTGACCCACTTCACAATTGTTCTGAGGGCTAAGCTCCAGAACAAGTTGCAAATGTAACGATCTCTGTGTGAGTAGTTTTTAAGGAGAAAAAGGGGGCCCAAATAGGCCACGGGTGGGGTGGAGTGGAGGGTAGCTCCCAACTAGTGAGCTACCAGCTCTGCACTCCTGTGAGTAAGCAGGGCAGGAGCATTTCCCACGCCAGTTTCCAAGGAGAGAAGGGAAGCAGCCCTAAGATCCTCCCTTCTAACCTCCTGTCACTCATGGCTCTGAGCACATCCTAGGCTTTTACACTGAAGCCTTGGAGGTTGAGTAGCACAAACAGGAAGGCGATAGCTCCACAGGCCTTGCACAAGACCTAGCATCAGCAAACAAAATCAAATCCAGATCTGAGAGTTCTGGTACCGGATACTCTCGCTGGCTCTCCCCTCACTGCTGCTCACCTGAGGGATTGCTGTGCATTTAAGAACATGAAACACCACGCAGCCTTACTGCCAGGAATTTCCTGTAATACGTGTGCCTGCTTTGTAATCCTAAGCCGGTTCCACAATTGGAAGCTCCAGTCAGCTTAGATGAAACCAATCAGGAAGTTGCTGAAGTCATTGAGGTCCCTTTGGCATCTGACCTACCTGTGACGATCTCATCCACCGTAGAGCACCACAGGGCCCCAGGATTGCAGATGCCTCTGATGAAGACATTCCATGTTTGTGCTATTAAATGAATTTGTCCAACTGCAAGGGGGGAGGGAAATGGTCTCTGGTAGCTCTCTTCGCAGTTTCCCACCCTGCAGGAGATCAAAATTCTTTTCAACGTACTAGAGAGGAGCTGTGCTATTTGACTTCTATTTGATGATCTTCTAAAACCCATTTGACAAAAGCTGCTATGTGCCTGACCCAGGGAAGGCTGCTGGGCTCTCATGCTCCCCACAGGGACAGATCCCAGACAAATCCCAACATTAGTAAGCGTCCCAATTTGCAGTGGGAACAGACATATCCTATACCACAGGAGCAGACCACAGGTCCGGGACTGAAATGGAGGCTGATCAGCCAATGAGGCACCAGTCACTCCAGAGCACTCTGGTTCCATCTTCCTTCTAGAGTCCATTTGATGCTCAGATTCAAAGTGCAGCAGGATTCTTCCTGATCAGATAAAGCCGTGCCACCCTGTTACATCAGGGGACATCCCCTAGCAGGTGTTGCAGGGACAGAAGGAACCAGGGGAGAGTAAGTGCTAGTCACTTTGTCCAACACACCTGTCACTCAATCACTCACTCACTCATGCAATAGGGACTTGTGCAGTCTGTTGTACACTAGACACTGCTCTGGGGATTAGTATTAAAAAGTTCAAAATCTGTTGCCCAGTGGAACTCATATCCCAGTGCAGTGACTCAGACGACAACGCAGAATAGCAAACATTATTGTCACGAGGAGCTTCCTGTTCTACAGAGTTTACCTATTTCATCCCCCTCACCATGCTGGAAGGTGGGCACCATTATTAACCCGACCTTATAGACAAGGAAGCTGAGGTATGGAGAAAGTCAGTGTCTTCCCCAAGGTTGCTGGCTAGGAAGCAGAGTTATAGATTTGAACCTAAGCAGGGCAAAGCCTAGGCTTCCAAGTTACACTCTGCCCAGTTATGTCAAAGGATAACAACAGAGATGATGTAATTGTAGATGTCAGAGGTGCAGCAGAAAACAGAGAGAAGTAGGAGGCAGGGCTCGGTGAGTATAGGGGAGAGAGTAGCTTCATTCTAATTATGGTGGTAAGAAAAGTCCTCATGAAGAGACACTGAGCAAGGACTCCGGTATGAAAGGATGGAGCTATGCAAACATTTAAAGGAAGAGCATCCCTATGGCTGGAAAGCAAGTGCAAATGTCCTGAGGAGTATATAGGAGACAATAGGATGCAGTGAGTTCTGAGAGGTACTGGGGCTGAGAGATCTTATTGCGTCAAATCTTAGAGCAACCTCAGCACATGGAGTACCTTCCAAGGGAGGCACAAAGCTGTAGCTCAACCTCGTGCTTTTTGTGAGATATTTTCAATCCGCATGTCATGTGATTGGATTGTCCTTCTTGGCCCCCACTGAAAGACATGTGACTTGTTCTCCCAATAGAACAGCACATGTAGCTGTCTTCTTTCTGGCCAGAGTTTTAGAAGCATTGTATGTGGGTTGCCTGGTCTTCACCCCTACTTGGGTGACTGAGGGAGGCTCCCTCAAGCCGCCAGACCCTCCCCACCCCGGTGACCACCATGAACAGGGTCCCTTCAGCAAGCCCCTCTGGACAATGCAGTCTGAATGAAGAGTAGGTTTTGTTAAGCTGCTATGCTGCTGTGACTGGTGTTGCTCACTTCCTCGACATGATCTAGCCCTAGCTGACTGACATGGAGTCTAAGAAAAGGCAAAGGTTGGGGAAATTGGGAGCTTTAGAAATATTGTCCTTGTAGCAGCTGGCGTTAAGAATTGGCAGAGACCTCAAGCTTGGCCAAACTTGATAGCATCACCATAATCTAGGAAGAGGCAAAGGTCTGTGCCGCCGCAGCAGCAATGGAGGCAACCAGCACCCAAGCCCATTCTGTATGTGAGATGGAATGACAAGTGCTTGACAACAATTTACATAGTGGATAGAGAAGAAGGGAGACAAAGATGACTCCAAGAGCTTTCCTTGAAGATGAAAAGCCCTCAGCTTTCCAAACCATACCCCTGCCCACCATTAAAAAAAAAAGACAGCCTTTGATGTGGTGGGCAAAATGACCCAAATTTCACCACTGAAGAGCCATTCCTCTTGGCTCAGCATTGCCCTTCTGAGGTTTACTTTGAAATGAAAAGACCTAGGCTAGAGGGATAACCATCCTAGGGACCAATTCACGTTAGCCACTTGCAACTCCAAGAAACCCTGGTTCAAGTCTCGTTTAATTTGGAGAAGCCAAGGTAAGTCCAGAGAAGCCAGTGATCCTGTACAAGATCAAGGTAGACACAGGCAAGCTGAGATCCAGAGAGGAGGTCCCTGCAGCAGCAATGCTTTCCCTCTTATACCATGCCCAGCCTGGAGGAAGATGCTCTGGGCTGAGTTTGGGCCTCCCTACTGCAGGAGGTGGGGCTGCCTTTCCTATATGTAGATCAGTCTCAAGCAGAACTTGGGGAGCACTTTCACTCACCCTACCTTTGATTTCACTGATTCTGATCCAATGACCGAACTAGAGAAGAAAAATTACTATAAAAGGAACTGCGGGGGGGGGGGGGGGGGGGAGGAGGCGGACCTTGCCTTTTTAGTGTTTCTGCCATCAGAAGGCATTGGACACTTTCAAGTTCCTTCTTCATCCTATCCTGGGTTGTGCTCTTCTGCCTGCCAGCTCTGTGCTATTCTTCTTGCAAAGCATTCTTTACACTGCTCCCCACGGGCCGGGCACAGCTAAAAACAGACAGCGGCAGCCCGCCTCTCTGTCTCCTAGCATACGATCTCCTAGGATGCCGATTAGAGTCATTTGGATTATGCATCCCTGGGTCATACTTCAAACCTGAAAAGTCCAAGACTGTGATGTTTATTGGATTTTTATTATTCATTGTACCTTTTAAAACATCAATTTGAAATCATTACATTGGAAGCCTTCTCTGATGTTTTACAAACCTTGGCCAATGTCCGGGTTCAGTCACTTTTGTTTGTCATAGACCTGTTCTGGAGTCCTGGGGAGCCAAACTACCATTTTAGGTAGATTGGCAGTGTCCCAGGGTGGCAAAGTGGTAAACAGGAGGCTCAGATCAGAATCTCCTCTTCTGAGACGCCCGGCAAAAGAAGTCACTTGAAGAGAAAAACATTGCTGCAGAGATTCACAGCTCTGGAGTCCAAGTAGCCAGCGTCAGAGACATTAGCAGCTGGAGGGGCAGCTTGCAAACTGCACTGGGCCTCAACGTTTGAAAAAAAAAAGTGTAGGATAAACTAAAAGTGTGTTAACTTTCCCTTCTGAAGTTTAAGCAAATATCTGCATTACATAAAAGTGCCGAAAGTGCATAGAAGTCTATAAAAATGTTAACTACGGCAGGGTGTTTCCAGTGAATTCGTTTTCATTGGAAAAGAGATGTCCCCATAAAAAGGCATGCTCCTGCTCCGTTCCCCTGCAAATACTGTACTGGATGTGCTGGGTCAGCCTCCCTCTCTTCCAGTGCAAACCAATTTTGTCTTTCCCTGCACACGTGCAAGGGGTGTGGAAAGATCACTAAAGCCAGGCTTGGAACCACGCGACAGTGGGCTGTTCCTGGACACACAGCCTGTTTCATATATTAACTCCATGCTAAACTCCATTAATGGCAAAGCCAGATGTGCCGTCTTCAGATTTTCACCACCACCCCCATTTATACCTTTATTCTAGCTTAACTGATCCCAGCTGTTATTAAAGAACACAGTTTAAGCCCCCATTACAACAAAGACTTCTCTACAATGAATGATCTAAACAATGGTCCTTTTCTTTGAATAATTTCACTCAGTTCAAGTTTAATGACTATTTTTGAAGACAATTCTTCCAATTCCTGTATTCGGTTCTGCTGATGCAGACATGAAGAGAGCCGAGTCCTCAGTCTCAGAGGGGTTGGTATTTGAAATGACAAAATTTCAGCATAACAAAGAACTGTGGTTATCCCTTGAACTCTGTTCAGATGGGACCTAATGTAGGGTGGCCAATGGGAATGGTGGTTTTACTGTAGCAATTTTAGAACCTTTTTATTCTCTTATTTTTGCAGCTCTTTGTCAGGGCCAACGACTCCTAAGTTCTAGCAGCAGGATAGAAGTCCCTTACTTCTAGACGCTCTTCTGTACTGCAATAGGCTAAATTTCAAGAGCAGAAAAGGGTTTCTAGTCACTTCCATCAGCCAGGCAGGTCTCGTCATATGATGCTGGCACTGACTTCATGAGAATGAACCAGGACTGATCTTGACAAGCAGATTTTAATCCAGGTCTTTCTGCCTCATTCGGGTCACAAAATAGCTTCTTCATCTAGGTCCAGTGAAAGCACACTGCACGTGGGGGCTTTCCTTCTTTGGGCCTCTTGTGCAAGCATAGTTTCCCTCACCACAAAACTTTTTTTCTTTTTAAAAAATGAACTTGTTGCTCCAACCACTTGGTATCTGGCTCTGGGTCCAGAGCTTGAGGGTAAATAGTGAAGTCACAATGTGTTTCTGGATTCTGTGGTTTCAAAGTGGTTACTCTTTCCAAACCAAGGTGGGCCCTATGCAAAATGTGCCTCCGTTGGGCCTGTACCTGTCATGGGTCTGCTCTCTGGGCACCTCTGGCTTGTCTGAGCAGGCAGAAGTATATTAAGTTGGTACTGAATAAGGACTCCTCTACTGAACACTATGTGTGAAGAACCATTCCTAAGCGACTTACACACATGGTCTTGGTTAAACCTTTCAACAGCCTATGTGTACTCATAATGGACATCTTCCGTCTCTGAGAAGGTGATGCTCAAAGATGTTCAATAGTTTGTCTAAAGTCATAAAGCGAGCGAGTGGCTGAGGTTGGATAAATTCAAGACTTAGATAAAGCAAAAGATCATGGCTTAACCTGTGTCCCCTATAAATCCTCACAGAACTCCAGCCATACCTTTTTTTAAAAAACCACAAAAGCATGCTATTTGTTTTAAAGACAACAACAACAACAAAAAACATTGTTGGGAAAGTACACAAGTCAACTGTAATGAGTTATTCATCATTATTCACATTTAGAAGGCTGTCTCATAGAACACCAGGACTCACTTCCTCCCTGGTGCTGGGGCTCAAGTTCCTTGCTGGAGAGGATGCTATTGCAAGCAGTGAGCATACACCTGCTTGGTAGGCCCAGAGAAGCCTGTCTGTCAAGAAAATGCCTACCCCCAATGCACTTCCTTCTTCATTAAAATAACATTTTGAAAGTAAAATTATACAGTGTGTCGAATAAACAGCACAACAATAGCTGTGATTAATCTGTCAGGGACTGTATAATGGGATGCTAATAGGGAGAAATAAACTCCTGATGAAGATCAGAGTCATCTCTGCACGTGGGGAACTTGTAAAATTAGAATGATGATAAATGAATCTCCATCCTAAACCAAAAAAAAAAAAAAAATACCCCCCGGCCATTTCAGGCTCGCAGAATGAGGGCACAAAGAAGCCTGAGGACAGCAACAGCCCAGGAGCTGGAGCTAGGGAAAGGAGCTCCAGCTGGAATCCACTTCTGCTCTCTGAAGCCCCTCGGTGCATTTGGTCTAACTTGGGGTGCTCACTCAAGTCCATCCCCGTTAGCACAAGTCCTGCTATAGCCCACTGGGCCCAGCCTACCAGTATACAGGGAGAGACAGTATATTCGGGGACCATGTATGCCAGGGAGTTCAGGAGGAGAGGGTATGCAGTCATCTTTCTCAGAGGAAGTTATATGCTACGCAGAAAACTCTGGCTGTGATTTTTTTTTTCATATAGCCACCAAAAATTCAAGATATGACCAAAGAGTATGCATGTCAGCCGATGATAGTTCTGCAGCAGCTAAGAGTGGAGCACCTACTGTGTGCAGCCGTCCACCTACTGTGTGCTCCTCTGTGAAGGCATGGTGCTGAATACTGTGAATAGCATGGTCCCTGCCACTGCACAGTGGAGCTTGCAGGAGTTTGGGAGGAGAGAAGGAACAAAGAAAAGCACATGGCTTGGAACACTGTGGAAATCCCATCTAAGGAACATTGGCCCACAGAGGAAGAGGCCCTCTAACTTAGGCAGTTGGGCTGCCTCTCAAGATTGTGTCTGCCTAAGGGTGATGCAGGGCTGAAGAACACCCAGAAAAGAGTGAGTGTCCAAGAAGAAGGGGGAGGACATATATTGAGGGACAGGAGAGAGAGAGAGAGAGAGAGAGAGAGAGAGAGAGAGAGAGAGAGAGAGAACAATCAATGCAGTTTTTCCCGTGTGAGCAATTTTCAAACTTATACAGATTTAGTGTTCTACTCCTTAACCCTGTGATGCCCAAATAGCACCACTCAACTTACATGTTAGTTCTCACACCTTTCTTAGTCTGCTTTGTCACCTGTCCCCTGAAATGTGATTGCCCTGAGAAACCAGCAGACAGCCCCAGACTTTTTGCTGAGAGCAAAACTAACTGAGATTGGGTGGTGCAGCATGCTGAGGTCTTGCCCCAAGGGAGCTTCTTCCAGACTCAGAATCTGGCAGAAGGTGAAACCTATTTGAGCCAGGCCTCTTGTTACCAGCAGGGATAATGTGTGTCTACCATCTGCAGCACAGCAGGTGTTATCATGGCTACCTCCAGTTCTTAAGGGTTTTAGAGTTTAGTGGGGAGAGTACCCTGGTGTTGGTCTTGTGCTCTTGTTTCCTCAACACTTGGGAGACTTAGGAAACAGAACTGGTGTGAGTTCAAAGCCAGTCAGATTATAGTGTGAGTACATGACTTAAAAAGAAAAAGAGGGAAAAAAGGGATATGAGGAGAAAGGAGAAGGACAAGAGGAACAGAGGAAAAGAGACACACACATACAGAGAGAGACACACAGAGACAGAGAGAGACGTCAGAGAGAGTCAACCTGTTGCCTGCTGTGAGGATGGACATTAGCAGATGTATGGACATTTTCTCTTACTTTTCCCAGTGTGTGATCTGCCAGCATCCTTCCAGAAGCACATGATTCCCATCGGCTGCTTCTAGGCTTGCTGTAGTTGGAACACAGAAAGAGCCAATATTCTTCTTTCCACATCAAGAATAGAATTTCTGAGTCTGCAGCAAGACAATGCTTTTGAAAGCCAAGCATGCAGAAGTAAAAAAAGAAAAACGAGTTTTTTGAATTCCTTTGGCTCCCATAAAGTATTAAAAGCAATGCTTGAAGGATTTGATCACAGAGTCTTCCTGTAAACCTGGGGTAGAGAGAGCTCAATATATAACTTAGGATGTTCTGGTGGCAAAGAACAGGAGAAAGAACTTCCTGTGGACGGCAGAAGAGGAGACCAGGATGGAAAGGATGGACGAGTCAGGTGCTCACCTCCCAGACTCCTCGTTTTCCCTGTCTTTGGCATGCACCTCTTCATGGGGTCTGAACATTATAGGAATACACAGGATAGGGGAGGTGCAGAGAACACTCGAGCAAGTGATCTGTTTCCCTGAGCTCTGACCTCTGACCTTCGGGAACTGTCCCACAGTTGGTTTGGCACTAACAGAGGATGGTGCAGCTTGCTGGGGAGGTGAGCCTTCAGCGTAGACTTGGAGACAATGTTGAGGCTGTTTACTTCAGCCCATGGGCACTGTGCCTTGACACTGCTCATCAACCTCTTATTTCTCTATTGTACACACACTCTACTGTCACACAAGCCCCCACAAACTCCTAAACTAAAGACCTTTGCCCCCCAGACCCCCACCACATGAGCTCCCACTGATAGCCCTTCTCCATATCAGGTACTCTCATCAACCTGGTCAGACAAACTAGGACTACAGGGGCATCCATGAGCCCCGTTTCTCTCCCTCACCGCCCCTTACCCTGCCATTTCCTATTGCTTAAATCAGTTTATACACTATATTTATTCTGAATGAGTCAGGGCATGATCATGTCTCAGTGCCTGGCTCAGGGACTCATCATTGTTGATCTAAACTGGCACAACAAGACCCAGGTGGTTGGCCCGTATTTGTTCTTACTCATTGTATCCCAGCCCCCCTGAACCTCACATTTACACTTCACCCATAGCCACCTCAAGCCCCACCGATTCCAGACTGGTTCTGACCCATTCTTGTTCCAAGCCATTCTTTCTGTCTCAGACGATGCCCTTCCCAGCAGTCCTCATATAGTTCTTACTCATGCATCAAAGCACAGACCATATCTCACTCATGAAAGTGTATTAGGTATGTGCTCTAAGGCGTGTACATTGCTCATAGAAGCATCTAGAAAGGGTGTCAGGCTTGATTTGGGGGCTTGGAGAAATCTCCCAATTAGAAGTGTGGTGAAGAGTCTAAGAGATATATCTGGATGGGCAAGAAGAACGGGTCAGAGCAATGGCCTTTGAGGCCTAGTGAGTTATTGCCATTGCTTATGAAATGAACTTGAACTGCCAAAGAAAAACCCCAAGGCCAGAGCCAGAGCCGGAGCAAAGCAAAGCAAAGCAAGTAGCAAGGAGAACGGAGGGACAGGTGACACACAGTCTCCTTAAAGAATGTGGAATTTAGGCTAAGGACACCTAGGAAAATAATGGAGGCTCCTTGAAGCTCAAAGTGGATCAAGCTCTGTATCCTTTGAATGGCCACATCTTTCCCTACAGGTTTTCCATTCCTTTATAGGTCTGTTTTTACACTAGGTAGTGGGTGCTTACATGGTATGAACATTCCTTCTTGATCTCTGTTTCCTTTTATAGAGCTCCTGTCCTAGAACCGAATTTTTTGAAATATATTGAGCTGGATTTCTAAGGTGGTGGCATTAGGTCCTGTCCTAGATGTACAGGACCTGGATGGAGGCATACTTGTTTGAGCCACAGGCTCATAAGAGACCCTAGGCAGCTGCTACAAAGGCAGAGACCTCTGAAGACAGTATCAGGGCAGGGGCAGGGGCAGGGGTATCGGCACCTGATCTAGGTGGTCCACATGGCAGCCAAGGGTACTAGGGATCTTTGAGGGATCAGAGTCAGGGAAGAGTGAGAAGGTGGAGGCTCACAATGGTCAGGGACAGGATTTGATCCCTAAGGACATTCTTGACTCCCCTTGTGCCTAAGGAGAATTACCTCTATCGTTGCTTGCCTTCCTTTGTGCTCTCCAAACTTATAAGGTACACTCAACAAATTACATTTGTTAAGTATTAAATCAGTGATGGGAATTTTTAGAACTTAAATTCCAAGTGTCTAGAGGCAGCTTTATTTCCTGAATCCTCAGTGCCTACAATGGGACTGGGCAGAACAGGTGCTCAAAACGATTGATTTAATATATTTAATCAATATAATTATAGTCTTATAGTGATTATAACTATTATGGCCCGAACAGTTTAGCTATTTCTCCCAAGGTCACATGCATGGGCCAAAGCTCGCCTGTTCTCAAGGTGATTGCTTTTCTGAGCCACAGTGCCCCCACAGGACAAGAGTGGAACTGCTATGTTCCCAGCTCAGTAGCGTCCCATGAGACAGACCCTGCAGGGAATGAAGGACCTGGGATATAGACAGAGAGCTTGCCAAAAAGCCACGAGGCCCTCCGTGCATTTTGGTCTCCAGCATTGCATAAACTGGGTGTGGTGGCCAAGGCCTGTAAACACACTAGGGAAGTGGAGGCAGGAGAATCAGATATTTAATGGGAAGGGGGCTACAGCCTGGGTGACATGAGACTGTGCCTTAAAAAAAAAAATCAAACCAAACCACATCAAAAACTAAAGAAAAAAAAAGAAAGGAAAGAGGGAGAAGGACTGTGGATGGGGCTGGGGTTGAGATGAAGTAGTCCTTGCTAGAATCTGTGCAAGTGACTAAGAAACTAGCAAGCACTGTGCATAAAATAGACACTGGCGACTGGGGGAGTGTGTCGGAGCAGTCAGGGATGAAGATATGACTGGTATCTAGAAATTAGGCCAGAACACCTGGAGGAAGGAGCGTGGAGGGGAGGCGGAGGCAGGCCAGGAGGTCGGTGCGGCGCTGTGTTGCTGTTGATGAGGCTCTCAATGGCTGCAGGCTTCTACATCCTCAGAAATAACAACAATTACCGTACACACCACAAGCTGTCCCGCTGTCCTCCGAGCCAGCACGTGCATCAGCTGCTGGTTATTTTGATGCCCTGGATAAAAAGCTCTTTCGAGAAAATCTAGCACATCAAAACATTCTCATTCTCTGCTGATTGGCACCATGCCTCCTGGTCACTGCCCTCTCAGCTGGTTTTCATTCTTGTAACTGCAACTGAGCCAGGCCTTGAGGTCCTTTGCTCAGTGACCCAGGAGGACACTTCTGTGGGAGTCCTTGAAAGGGGAAAAGGCAAAAAGAGTTGGCACCGGACTATGGTCATTGGAAACCAGGCTGGGCTGTTATGGAAATCAACCCAGGATAGATGGATTATTTGACACCCACAAGTGGCTACACCATATCAGGTCCCTGTGCCAGGTCCTGGGGAGACCAATAGTGTGGTAGGACCCAATAATCAAGCCATCATGGGAACAATTGTGGCAGCAGGTGGCAGCCATTTCCCAGTCCACAGCACAGAGTAAACTCGGTAAGTGATGATTGTTGTTTACATATTCATGCTTGGTTAAGATCCTTCAAATTCAGGGACAGAAACAGATCTAGTTAGAGCTAGCAATGAACTTTTATCGAGACGTGTGAATATGATCAACAATTTGGGGGGCAGGACAGCTGGGCTTAGATCTTACTCACTTTGCTTTTTAAAATTTCTTCTTTTGGAAAAAAACACAAGTGATTGAAATCCTTATGTGCTTCAAGGTGACACCACAAGGACACAAACAAAAGCTCAGCTTGTGTCATTTGTAATTCCACCCCTGAATGCACAGGTAGTTATTATTTGAGCTTGTGCTTTAAAAAAAAAATACAGTGTTATATGTGAAATGGTTAATGGAGAAATGTATCTTATTGTCTGGTAATTGTTAGTTTTTAATTAACAGTGAAAAGTTTCCTTACAGAGCATCATGGCCATGATGTCAGCTCTGTTTTCTGCTATTCTGGTGTCACCTGGTCTCTCACCTTTACTCCTAACGTGTGTTCATCCACCAGCCTGGACCTCACAGAGCATTAACACGAGGCAAAAAAACAAACAAACAAACAAACAAACAAATAAACAAAAACAAAAAAAAACCCTCACTCTCTTCTTCCTTCATCCTCCCCAGAGTACCTGAAATGGCATGATGGTAGGTATGGGGACAAAGTCAAAGTCAAAGGGAAGTTGAAATTCAGAGAACTGGAAATACATCGATAGGTCCTCTCCTTCCCACGTGACCTTCAATGGGGAAAAAGGACCACCTGGGCCTCACTCCATCCCAACTTCATGGAGCATGATTCTTGCCTAGACTAAGGTGTCACCTTCATACCTTCCCTTCCCTCTGTCACTCACTTTCCTGCGTCCATCCCTTCCTGTGGCATTCATGAAGGTGGGGGTGGGGCATAGAACATGTCTTTCCGAAAGAAGTAAGTCATTTCACACAAGTGTGTGTGTGTGTGTGTGTGTGTGTGTGTGTGTTCATTTCCAAAATCCATAGAATTTGATTACAATTGTTAGTGCACATTTGGTGAAAAAGCTGACTTAGGGTATATTTCTACCTTGAAGCTGAGGTGTAAACACCATAGAGGAAGGGGAGGTCAAACGGGGAAGCCCCCATCAGCTCCTGAATCTATCAGATCCAAGACATTCTGGAGGGCCAACTGAGGACCCCCAACATAAGTAAGTAGACAAAAGAGGTGAGAGAGAATTGAGATGAGCCCTGGGGTGGTGCGGAAGGCTTGGCTTTCTCCTGGGTCTGTGCTTACTGACTCCTAAAAACTCTGGAAGCCCTAGGACCCCAGATCTAGAAACACGCAGGGAGCACATACAGACAGTTCCATCTACAGTTTCCAAGGGACCAGCTCTCCTGGGAGGCCCCTGCAATGCCAGTGCTAAGGCTGGCAGTGGGAGTTGGGGTAATCTGAACACCTAAGGTTCTCTTCCTTTGACCCCAGGTACCTCTGTCGTGACATTCTAGTTAATTCTGCTTCTGCCTGGTTTCAGAGCAACCCCTGGCACTGGCCAATCCAGGAGTTTCCGGTGTTCTGGGTGTTCTCAGTGCTCCTTCAGCTCTCAGATTTGCAGAGATAGCAACACCTGATATCCTGGCCACCAAAGAAGACTAAGTCACCCCAGGAGGCTAGCAAGGCAGTGAGCCAGGGCAAGAGGTAAAGGGACTCCAACTCAGCCAATCAACTCAGCCCTACCCAGCCTGTCTGCCCATTGGTGCTTGGAGCCAGCTACCTTGCCTGGTGCCCTAGAAAATCTCTCTCTGCATCTGTGACCTCCCCCCGCCCCCCCCCCCCATGCATTTTCATCTAAACCAGGGGTTTTGAATTCTTCCCTGACTGGCTTTTCCTGGCTATGTCCCATCAACTCTCCTGGAGCTATCCATCCCTTGTCCCCAGGACCCTTACAACCCGTACCCCTGGGTCTAGTCACAGCAGGTGCGGGCTGGGATTGGAGTTGGCCAGAGAGGGAGGGGTCGGGTGAGTGGGGGGCAGGATTTGGAGAGGGTGTGACGAGCCTGGAGGAGGGGCTAAATACAGTCAGGAAGCCTGTTAAAGAAGCTCTGTGCTCCAGCACGGCAGAGAGCGCCTGGAGCCGGAGGGGAGTGCATCGGTGAGTCAGGCTTCTCTGAGCCGAGCCCCGATAAGGGTGCAGCGCGGTGCGGCGGACCGGGGTTGCCGGGCTCCCTGGGACGGTGTGCTTGGATCCCTGTCTAGCTAGATCTTTGTGGGCTGAAGCGCACCCTTGAAAGAACTGTCCCGAGTAGATGTAGGAACACGAGATCGTGGGCACGCAAGGGAAGCGAAGGGAGTGAGGGTCTCCCTGGTCGTGAAATTCCCTGTTCCAGGATGACCAGAAGTCCCAAAGTCAACACTGGCGCCTGCAGAAGCTGCACTGCCCAGCCTGAGCTCTCAGGCTAGAAGGGGACAGCGCTCAAGAGAGAGCCTGGAGTGAGGGATGCGCGCGCTGCGAGCGCGCTGGGGTGGCGGAACAGTAGCCCGCGCGCGGTAGAGGGCGAGTGCACAGCACGCCGGCTGGGCAGTGCTCACAGTCCCAAGAGCGCCTCGCTGCTCCTAGGTAAGAGGACTGTCAGCCAGGGTGCTCTAGACTCGGTGTTTGTAGCAGGGTTCAGAGTGTAATATTGTGGGTGCCAAGGGTTGATTCTGGAAGCTTGGGTTCCAAGTGCGGAGCACCGGGGCCCTCGGTGGGGCCTGCTGGGCATCCCAAGGCATAGCCTTACTGCTTGGGTCACCCAGTACATTCAGCTGTCTGCTGCCAGGTGTGGCAGAGGCTGGCACCCGGGATTGAGAAGGGCAGCGGGCGCTCTTGGGTTCAGGCAGAGAAGCTGCAGGGGAGGGAGAGAGGACTCGGGGTCAGGGTGTTGAAACTTGAAGCCAATGTAAACATAAGGCGTCTTTAGCACCGTTTGATTACAATGCTCTTGCTTTCCTAAAACTTTCTGAGATTCATAAGGAAGGCGATTTTTGGCTTGACCTTTCTCATCAGGTTTACTTCTGAGAGACAAGAAGAGCCTGCTTGTTAGGCTGGTTTTTCCAAGTTGTTCCAGACTGGAAATTGTAGCAGTTTGAAGGATAATTTATGGGTGTTTCGTGCGTTAAAGTGTATTACTGCGAAGTCTTTTGGGTGTTGTGGGTATTAAGGAAAACTCAGTGCATGTTCCCAGCTGCAGACCAAAAATACTGCTCTCCTGGGTGCCTCTGCCCCCATCTATCACGGGAGGCCAGTGGAAGCCCTGGAGAAAAGCCACTTGATGTATTGCCCCCATCCTCCCAGAGTCCTCTCTGGCAGTACCAGTCTACTCTCCCCATAGGCATGGCCAGCTGAACTTTGCAAACTCAGAACTAGCCACAGAGGTCCCATCCATAACGTCTCCTCAGGGTCTTGAACTCCTGAAACTGTCCATTATAACCGATGAAAAGGGCTGCCTGCCCCTCTCCCAGCAGTTCAGAGGGCAGTGCAGTCGCCCTTACCACCCTGCTTGGCCAGTGTAACAGTTCTCTACCAAATGAAACTTCCCCTCTCTCAAGAGTCACGGGCCACATTCGGTTTTCGTCTGCTGAGTAAGCCATGTGTCAGCCTGGCAACCTGAATTACTAATTCATCATAGATGGTATTCCCAGAGGTTCACAGGGGACATGCAGCTGGAGGAGAACGTGATCTGGGGGATGAGGCCAGCATGGCTGGTACTGACATGCAGAAGACTTGACTGTCCCTTGTGCTGGGTCGTTGAAAGAGGATGGAATTAATGCCACATCTCTGCACTTTCCCTCATCCCAAGAAAATGTTAAGGGTCCCGGGTGTCAGAGGTCAGGGTCTCTGTGGGGCACATGATTTGACAGACTATCGAAGTGACTCAGAAGGTTTAATAGTCAGCCAAACTCACTGTCATGCCTGGATAGCCACCTGAAGCAGCCCTGGCATATCAAAAAGTTTGCAGAGCTGAGTTTGTTCAGGACAGTCGTCCTCGTGCTGGTGGCTCTCAGTTCTTTCCTTTTAATCTTTAGCAAAGAATGGGCTCTCACGTTCTCCTCTCACCCACCTTGCAGCCCCCACCTCCTGAGGGCAGTGGGAGGAAAGGATGAGGCACCACACTCCATTCTCCTCCAGGGAGAATTCTGTGCTGGGACCAGAAAGGGGGCCCCAGCTGCCAACATCAGCATGGAGACCAGGGCAGGGCAGGGCAGGGCTGGAGCCCCAGGGAAGTTTCTCATCGCTACTGAGATTGAACTGATGAGAAAATCACATACTTCTAACCAAGTGCTAAGCATGACAGCTGCTCACTTGTGGAGCACAGGGCCTCAGAACTGCAAAAAAACAGAGCCCAGGCATGCAACGAAGCGGTGCCTAGACCCCACACAGCAGTAACAGGCTGAGCCAGGGACCTGGCCATTTACCTTCTCCAAATAAGAACGGCCAAGCACCTCAGTACCTTAGCAGGCCTCCCAGTGTGATGAAGTAGGTTTTGCTGAGGATGTATACAAAATCTCTGGTTGTCTGAGGGGCAAAGGACCTGTGTTTTCAGAGAGTGTCCCTTTTCTCCATTTGACTGGCACGCCTGACCTTGTGTACTGTTGCTCTCACGGTTAGCTAGTTCTAAGATTAACTCTGAGGGAATTAGTGTCATGTCATAGTGACGTCAGCCAGATAAATAAAGAGGAAAGAAAGACCCTTCCTAACCCTTTCCTGGGATGTTTGCATCTTGTCAGTGAGGCTATGGCTATGAGTCCTGATTCTAAATAGTGAGACTAAAGTGACCATGAGGCTCTGGGATCACTGGCTTTCCAGCAGCTATGCATATCATGGAGATGTTCCTATCTGAGCTAAAGGGAAGAGACCTTCAGTCACAAAGTTTAGACAGGACTGGAAAAGTGAGATCCCCTCCACAGAAAGCACTGCTTGGGGTTATGTTTTCTTTGCTCTTCTGTGAATTCTATACCATGTTTGAGGAATTCTGTAGACCTACAGGCCTTGGAGTGTGATGGAGGGAGAATCAAATAGCAAAGTGGTGACGGCCTCTTGGTTACTTTCTCCTGTATTTTGCGCAATCTTCTGATGGTGGTTCTCGGTTCTAAGAAAGGAAAGGCAGCAGTCTGTGGCTGAGAACCAGTCGCTCACCTCATGGAATTCAAGGAGTGCATTGCATGGTAGTATTTGTCAATGGAGCCATTGACACACCAGGCCAATTCTTGGTTAAGTGTGACCACTCTACTCACATAGGAAGTTCAGTGTCCCTGCCTTACCTACTAAATGTCAGAGGTCACGGTGGCAACTGAGCGTGCGTAAATGGTTCTTCCATTGAAGAATTCCCTCGGGAGTCATCAATAAAGGTCATTCTTCTTTCTCTGGTGGCATCTATGACACAGCCGTAGGACTGGGGCGTTAGAAGCTCTAGCTTGTGTCCTCTGAGGATCAGCATATCAGACTCAGTGCTTCCATACAAGGGGGGGCCGCAATATTGTGGTCCTGCCAGGTGTCACCCCTTTGTCTTCAGTGACTGGAATTTCACTGCAAAATGACCAGCAGGAGAGGCAAAGCAGAAAAAGTGGAGGAGGGAGAGAAGGGATCAGGGCATGGCAGCTTCCTCCTCAGCCATATGCTGTTGAAAGCACAGGCAGACGGACTGACTGCTGGGGAGTTCCCAGGCTAAGGAAAATCCTCCCCTTCCTTGTTAAAGGGATTATCTTTTGGCAATAGGAGGTGCCCTCCCTAAAGTGGGAAGTCTGGTCCTCTCACCCCTGACCCTGACAGCAAGCACGTGATTCAGCATGAGCACGTGTTGATATCAAATTAATACAACCAGCCAAGCTGTGAAGGTAAATTTCAATAATTCATTTGAAAGAATAAACCAGCAATGCCTCATGGCAATAGGAGGTGCCCTCCCTAAAGTGGGAAGTCTGGTCCTCTCACCCCTGACCCTGACAGCAAGCACGTGATTCAGCATGAGCACGTGTTGATATCAAATTAATACAACCAGCCAAGCTGTGAAGGTAAATTTCAATAATTCATTTGAAAGAATAAACCAGCAATGCCTCATGGAAGGGCTGCTGCCCAAGGCACCAGTGACCAGTCTCAAACAGAACAGCTCGAGTTATCCTCACCTCTGACCCAAGGCTCCATCATGGGACCAAAAACAAACAAACAAAAAAAACAAAAAGGATAAAAAATAGTATTTTTGTAGAATGTATTGAAACACACATTTTTGACTTATCCCCAACTTAGTAGATAGAAATAGAAGAGAAACTGAATGTAGGGTACTTAGATTTTAGAGTCAATCCTTAATGAGACCCAAGGAAAAAGGAGGAGAAGCAGGAAGGACATGGGTGGTTCAGGTGATAAAGTGCATGCCGGGCAAGCATGAAGACCAAAGTTAAAATCTCCAGCACCCATCTAAAAAGCCAGGGGTGCAGACATGAGCCTGCAAGTCTAGCACCAGGGAGGCAAACACAGGAGGCTCCTTGGAACTTTCTGGCTGGTTTAGTCTAGCCCAAAAAGTGACTTCCAAATTCAGTGAGACACCCTGCTTCAAAAAAAAAAAAAAAGATAAAGGTAAGGTAAGGTAAAAAGGGAAGAGAAAAATGCCCAACATTACACATGTACACACACACACATACACGCACACACACTCGCACACACACACGGTGGGGGGAGGGGTAAGGGAGATTTAAAGGGATTACAAATGAGACTGATCTGTTAAATCTGTCAGGTAGGGCTGGCTACAATGCTTTCTGAATTGCCCAAGACTTTGGCAACCCTTTTGCACGTGCAGCAAGTCTTTTTATTGGTAGGGGTGTGAGTCAGAGTTAGACAGTCAGGGCTTCCGTGAAAACTCATCAGTAATCTAGCAGCCTGAGCAGCTCTGGCACAGCCTGGGTGGCTTTTGCAGGTGGAATTCTGATGAGTGGCTGAGTCTGGCTATGAAGTTGACTGAAATGCGCAGCCCAAGTTTGGCACACAGACGCTATCCCATGCTGTGCAGTTACAACCCACTGATACTGGAATAGTTTCCAAGTAACCACAGGTATTTGCTCTCTTGGACGATATTATAGGAGCACATAGTCGCTGCTCACCCCTAAGTCACTGAGATGGGAGAGAATATTAATGCGTGGCCACTGATGGTTTTTCCTGTTTCCTTTGGCTGTTCCTTCTGTAGTAGAGGTTGGCGTTCTACATGCTGTTCCTAAGGAAGCTTAGAGACAACAGTCCCTCCTGGTGGAGGCAAGACCTCAGCCACTGCCAATGTTAGAAAAGGGGAAAGTGTCGCATCAGTCCCGTGGTTTACAGCCAGCTCTGTGGCTTACAACCATCATTACTCATGCTGGTGACTTGCAGCTCTTCCCTATTCAGTCTGGTGAAATGATATCCCATTTTTGGATCTGAGTAGACCTGGTTGAGAGGTCAGCAGACAGAGGTCCTGCCTCATCATTATGAATAACCGTGTGTTAAGTCCTCTGTGGCAAGTGGGAGTTGCCAGGAGAGAGAGGTTCCCTCTGCATTCTGATCATGACTACACACACACACACACACACACACACACACACACACAGAAGAGAGAAGTCATATGGGTTTCTCATTGACTGAAAGATGCTCCAGTAATAAATTGGAGAAGAACCAGGCAGCACTCTGTGGAGAGCAGAGATCCAAAGAACCAGTTTTCACCCCTGTGTACAAAGTGCACATGACTGTGGTATGGCTGCTGTGTCCTGATGGGATGGGATGGTTAGAATGCCAAAGAGCCTGGCATAACATAGGCACAAAACCAACAGGAGCTTCCTTTCCCTAAAGCTCTTTCTCCATGTGGGGATGGAAGGGAGTCTGGGCTTTGGGGAGCTGACCTCCCTTTGCGATGCTTTCATTTTTAATAGAACGGCAACACTTTTGTACTTCTTGTGTCTCTGTATATATAACACTTCTGCTTCATTGGGGGCAAGAAATCTTTTGGTGGCCCTCAAGTCTTCCCTAGGAATTTACTCATCTGTCTTTCTCATCATATCTTGGTATTTGTATGGTGTTTTCTTTTGGAGCCTCAGTTCTCAGGTTTTGCTGTCAGAAAATGTTAGATAGTTCTCTTGAAATAAGGCCTTCCTCAAGAATCGCCATGCTTGCTGGCAGGCTTCGGAGCATTTTGGTTCCCTTTACTGAATAACAACTCCTCTGCATGCTTGAAATCCTGAGTATCTTGTCACATTTCCAAGGGGAAGAAGGATGTTGCAGCTCAATGTGTGCGCCCAGATTTAGGCCAAGGAGGGCAGCTGCCACCCCCACAGTTAACCATTTGATTTCATTCTCTCAACTGGACTCTTTGCTGACATGTTCCTGGAAGCAGGGCACTGTGTGGGACCCAGGACAAACACAATAATAATTCTGTAACAAGGAGCTATATAGAAAATCAAGAGAACACTTGCTCACAAGGTCATACACAGGGGTCAGGCCACAAAGGACTAGCGAACACAGAAAGTTAAAAGAAGAATGGCCCACTATGAGGGGACAGGGCATCTACTATTTTGCAGGATTGTAGACCCAGTGGAGCCAACATTTACAACTGTTTAAGAGTAATCAAAACTTTGAGTTTAGATGTCTTATTTCCTCTTCTTCAAAATGTCCCCCTGAGGCCGGCTGTATTAGTTACTTTTGTTGCATGATCAAGGTAACGTCTAGAAGGAAGGGTTGGTTTGGCTTATGGTTTCAGAGCGATAAATGTCCCTCACAATTTGGAATCATGGCAGCCATGACATCAGGAACAGCTAAGGGTTCATATCTCTAAGAGAGAGCAGAAGGCAGAGTGAACAAGGATTGTCATGTGGCTCTTAAACCTATCCCCAGTGACATATTTCTTCCAACAAGGCTATACCTCCTATAGTGATCCCAACAGTGCCACCAAACTGGAGACCAAGTAAACAAACAGCTGAGCCTATGGGGACACACTCTCATTCAAGGCCAACCTGGGCAACTTAGTGAGACTGTGATTCAAAATGAAGTGTAATGGGAGGGTTAGAGGTCAGAGACTCTCCAGTTTTAAAAGTTAGAGTTATGTTGTTGTGAAGAGATACCATGACCATGGCAACTCTTATAAAGGGAAACATTTATTTGGGGCTAGCTTGCAATTTCAGAGGTTTGGTCCATTATCATCATGGCAGGAAATATGGCAGCATGCAGGCAAACATGGTGCTAGAGAAGGAGCCAAAAGTTCTACGTCTTGATCCACAAGCAGCAGAAGGAGGCTGTGTACCACACTGAGTGTAGTTTGAGGAGACCTCTAAGCCCATGTCCACAGTGACACACTTTCTCCAAGAAGGCCACACTTCCTAATAGTGCCACTCCCTATTAGCCATGCATTCATACACACGAGTCTATGGAAGTCATTCCTGTTCAAAACACCACATTCCACTCTTTGATGTCCATAGACCTGTGGCCATAACATAATGTAAAAATGCATTCAGTCCAACTTCAAAAGTCCCCATAGTCTCTAACAGTCTCAAACTTGCTTAAAAGATGAAGTATTCTAACACATGAATCTATGGGGCCATTCCTATTCAGTCTACTACATCAGTCTTAGGGGGTAAAATAAATCCCAATGACTCAAACAAAATTTGTGAGAAGGCTCGTTACCTTTTGATCTAAACTCTCACCATCACCTAAAGAAGTACAAATTGTGTCCTCATAAGCTCTGAAGAGGAGAGAAGTGAAGGGCCAGGAGATCCCAGGGAAGTGGGGGGTGGGGGGGGCGCTGTAAGGTTTTATGGAAGTTCAAGCATAAAATCCACCAGAATGGGCTTTGTATTGTTCCAACTTCTGTGACTACAATACTTACCTCCTGTTAAGGCATCAAAGTACTAGCCACGTCGAGCAGTCGCACCAGTGAGGAGAAATGGCTGGGAAGCAGTTTCTGAACAAGCCAAGGAAGTCAGCGCTTTCCTGCTGTTTGTGTGGATTAGAAGCTGAAGGCAGGGTGAAGTCAGGGCTGGCTTGGCTCTGAGTGGCCCCACTCAGAATACAGCTGATGTTTTGCTGGGACCCAGGCTGCCTTGCCTCATCTGCCCTCTCTCGAAGCATGAGAGATACAGGCTCTCTTCCCCTTTCCTGCTCCTTTCCAGGGCCTGTGGGTGCTTGCCCAAGGTCCCCCATCAGAATCCTACCCTTTAAGCTAGGCCACCCCAGGGGGAAACAAATCGTGTACTAAGTTGGAAGTTGCTCGGAGTCTGTACAGACACGCACAGCAAATATTCAAGGAATTCTTAGGAATAAAAAAAAAAAATCACAAATCTGGATTTTTGCGTGAGGACATCACAGGAACATGTTTTCTCAATTACTGAGCACATTTCTGAAGTGAAGTCACCAGCCCTCAGCTCATCAGGATTGGCTCTCCGCTCGGCCACACCTGACCTGGGCTGTGCTTTCCCTTACTCAAATCTGATTCAGCCAACCCAAGCCACTGCCCCAGGACCAGACAGACTCATCCCCAAATCCTAAGCCAGGGTGGGAAACACACCCCTAATAGCAGCCCAATTTCAGATCCTAAGAATTAAGAGGGACAATTTTATTGTTGCTGTAAGGGGCAGAATCCCACAAGCCCTGGCATCTGTTTGTCCTTAGCATTTATTGTTAGATGGTGACCACACGTGGCCTGATAGAGCAGATGAGTTCTTTAGTTTCTGAAAGAGAGGAAATAGTCTCTTTTGCAGAAAAGCATGCACCGACTGCCTAAAATATCACCCGCTGGAGCCTGCGAGCAGCAGTTGTGTCCTCTGGATGATTTCCTGGGCTGAGTCCTCTCCAAGCAGTGGCTCTTTGTCAGATATTTCTAATTTCTGAGATATTTTATTAATGATGTCCCCTTGGCAGAGGGATGCTCAGAGTACACAATTAGCAGTGTCCCTCAGCGCAAGACCTGCCCCCACCCTCTCAGAGCAGCAGAAGGTCGAGAAACAGTTCAGGTCACCTGCCCAGAGGAAGAAGAATGTCTTTCAAAATACAGGGTGGGACCCGTTTAGCAGACTGGGAGATAAATTTAGTACTACCATTCTCATTAATGTGAAGGGAGGGAGAGAAATGGAAGTGGGGTGGGGGGAAGAAGGGAGAAGAGAGAGAGGAAGGCAGGCAGGGAGAAAGGATAGATAGATTTGAGTAACAGATTTAAAAGCCACTTCACAATGGGAGTAACCATGAAATCTTGTCATCAGATGTATGTTCCTGTACACCTGTACACGTGAAGTGTTCAGACTGGCTAATAATGGGAAATGTTTTCTATTTAAACTATGAGGTATAGCTTTTTTAAAAAAATATGTTATTTGAAAGCTGTTGGTATAGAGGACAGAGTGTTAAAGGGTTACAGAAAAGAGTAGAACTCTGAAACCAGACAGCTTTGGGGTCCAGTCTCCACTCATTGTATGGTCTTAGATAACCTTGTTCCCTAAGTGCTGATGTCTTCTACTAGGTAGACTAGTTGGCCCATCACAGAGATGTTACATAGATTAGATGTCAGCAGTAAATGAAGTCCTTGGTGCTGAGCCTGCTCCCCATAAGTCGGGGCTTCTGTAGCTCAGTATCCATTTCTTCTTTCCATCCATCCTCCCTGCCTCCTCCTCTTTCCATTCATCCTCCCTGTCTCCTCCTCTTCCCACCCATCTTCCCTGTCTCATCATCCTTTCCTCTATCTCTTCTCCTGCCACACCGCCCTCCATTCTTCTCTTTGTCTGCTTTGTGATAACTTATCTCCATCAAAGCTATGATGTTTTTATCCCTGAGGTTTGCATTTCTGGAAGAGAAACACTAATGGTCACTCACAGTCTTTGGCCTTGCTTCACATGTGTAGAGTCATCTTAAACAGCCTCTGTTCCCCTAAATGTGACCATGACAGTGATCATGTAAGAGACACAAGCACTTGGCTCTGTCACTGGAGGTCAGAGGGATGCTGTGGCCTCTCCCAGTCCTGTCACTGGGATAGATGCTTTGGTCCTGGTGTGGGTGCAGTGCCTTTGGATGGAGCTGCTATTCTTACAAAACCATCCTTCACACCTCTCTCTGTCTCTCTCTGTCTCTGTCTTTCTGTCTCTCTGTCTCTCTCTCCCTCTCTCTCTATAGATAGATAGATGATATATAGATAGATAGATATATAGATAGATAGATAGATAGATAGATAGATAGATAGATAGATAGATAGATAGAGATAGACACAGATATTAAAAGACAGCAGGCCTGAAACACCATTGCAATGTTGGCAGAAGTATTTCCTGCCCCGAGCAGAGGGCTAAAGATTTTCTCATGGCCACTTGGAAGGTTTAAGTCTCTCTCCCAATAGAAGCAGCTGGAGGGTCAATGTGGACACCACAGGTGACACCTTTAGGTAGGACTAAGGCCAACTTTGCCCTCAGCCAGAGAAGTCCTTGACCTTGACTGCTCAGGTTCTCAGTGTAGGGCACAGGAGAAAGTGACCCCCACTGTGATTGGACCCTTGAGCCAGGAAGGTGGCTGTCTCAATTTCCTTGAGAGCCTGGCAGATGTGGCCCTGAGGGCTGATCAGTTTGTGTGTAGAAGCCTTGCTCCCCTGGGGCTCATCCCAGCCCTTCTTGTAAAATGTCCCTCCCCTAGGCACAGCTCTCAACACGGAGACTCAAAGAGGATTATTTGTGACATCTCAGAGGTTGAATTCCTGCCCAGACCAGACACTGACTTCTTCCAAACTGGTTGAGGTTGCAGGATGATAGGGCGTCAGGGAGAAAGGAAATGGAGCCCATCTTAGGGGTACTCAACACTCACACATCAGTCTCCACAAAACTAATGGCACTAGCCTAGCAAGGACACATTTAAAGTGATATTCATAGCAGAAGAGTCCCTTGTCCTGGCAGACTGAGATCCACCCCAGCAGGTGGGAGCTGGAGTGGAGTGGACCAAACACCAGGCGCTGCACCTGGGTCTTTGGGAACAGCAAACACTGACTAACTTTCTCTGTGCCCATGGGGGCGGGGTGGGGGGGGAGTGTGTTTCTGCCTTCTCCAAACCTCACAGTGACAAATGGGATCACTTGTCCCGAAAGTGACAAACCATGGAGGAGACAAATTACCTTTCTTTTTGATCTGTATTCAAGGGTGTTGTTTCTGAGCCCTCCACAGGGAACGTGCGAACACTTGGCAAGGCTTTGCAGTTCCCCTTTGAAGAGTTCAGAAGCCAAGGCTCTGGCTCTGGATTTCATGCCCGTGCGTCAGCATCCCTGGATCTTAGAAATGAAAGAAAATATATTAGGGGTGGGTTATTTTTTAAAGTGTCCTTGATTTTGAGTTTTTCCCAAAAAAAAAAGGAGTAAGATGTGTCAGGAAGCTTGGAGTCTATAAAGCAGTAAATATGTCTCCAAAGGTTCTTTGTAAAATATCTTTATTAAAGGGAGAAAGGTAATTTTAAGTGACTACAGTGTGCAGAATGATCACTTTCCGGTCATTTCTATTCTGTTGATGATTTTGTATTGTAGAATGATATATGGTGGCAGAGTTTTGACCTGCGATGTTTGAGATGGAGAATCTGCAACAGACCTGCCTGTAGCATTTTCTTTTGTGAGTCGGGAAATGTTTTGCATAAGAAAGGAAAACTCAGATATCATCTGAGTTTAGTAACACATTTAAGAGATGGGAGAGTATCATGCATTCAGAAAAACCTCCTATTCTTATCACATCCATCTAAGTTGGGCAAACCGCAGAACTTATCTATGCCTGTTTCCTAATCCACGGAATAAAGATAACAGTATTTACCAGCAGTCTCGGGACTCCATCGGGGGATCAGTGATTGGCAATGCCTCTCACTGCACGACAAACAGAGTCAGTATATACGGGAGTCCCACCCTTCCCCCATCCAGGCCTTCACTGCTGCCTTCTGGATCTACAGCTCAGATGTACAAAATAACTGACCTACAGACACATGGTAGGGTGAGAGGCACTGGCACTCACTGATGCCGGATGAGTAACCATTCGTCTCAAGAGCCGGAGCAGATTTGGAGTCACCCTCAGAAGCCTGGGAGCCAGTGAGGTGTTCTGTCCCTGCCTGGATGGATCCCAGGCTGCGCACTAAGCAGACACCTGGGAGGCAGAGTTCAGGGGTTCTGAGGGAAAGGGCAGAAGATGGAGGCAGAGTCTCCAGGTTCTAATCTCAGTGGTGAGGTTTGAGGTGACTGGACTGTGATAGATATACATTCCTGTCGCTCCCGCTTGTCCATGTCCCCACATATACTTCTTCACATAAGGATTCTGTCATCTGCCAGTCTGCACCATGGGGATTGTGCATTCCAGTGGTGTGAATGGATGTCAAACGAAGATGAATGTGAAAGCAATTCCCTGTGTACCCAGTGGCCTGGCTGAGGACACCTCAAGGCAGATGTGACCATGGTGGCAGGGTGACCTGAAGGCAGGAAGCACTCTATTGTCCTTATCCTTTGCTGACTCCTCCCATGTCTCCTTTTCTGACTTCTCTGTCTCCTCTTGACCTCTAAATGAGAGTCCCTAGAGCTTGGTTCAGGATCCTCTTTATTTTCCAGATCATTCTCTTTCAGGATGATGTCATCCTGCCCATCATTAAACACGACCTAAGATCCTGGATGTCTGTTTCCATTCTAGACTGCTCCCCTGGGTCCCAGGCTCTTCTGTTCTACAAGCAGGATCACTTGGATAGTTAATGGATATCAAAAATTTAGAAATGTTGAACCCTCTCCCCAAGCCACTCTCCTAGTCTTTATTCCCACAGAATAATGTAGAAATTGTCCTCAATTTTACTTCCCTCCTCACTTTTCCTATCCTAGTAGCCAGTAAGTCTTGCTGGCATCACCCACACTGTGTAGCCACTTCTTGCCAGCGTTGCTGCCAGTTTAGTCTGAGTCACAGTTGCTGCTCGCCCCTGGCAGTCCCCTCTCAATTGATTTTGTTCTCCTGAATACAGTAGTTTATCGTGAAGCAGCCAACACACCCTTGCAAGGTGGAAATCATGCTGTGGTGTGTCTCAGCCTCTAATAGCTCTACACACACATAGAATAAAATCCACATTCCTAATACACAGCAGTAATCCCTGATCTTGGGAGGTAGAGGCAGAAGGATCAGGAATTCAAGGAAGCCACCTGGGACTCTGTGACCTTGTCTCAAAGTCACGGCTTTGCCATGGCCTTATTGCAGTGCTTCTTCACTAGAGCTCATTTCCTTCCATGGGGACATTTGACAGTACTTAGAAACAGTCTGGATTTTCACAAAATAGGGTTACTACTGGCATTCAGTGGGAAAAGACCAGAGGTGCTGCTAGGAACCCACACTATCAGTGCACAAGACAGTCACCCAAATAAAGAAGGGTCTCACTCCATATGCTAGTGGGGAGAAATGGTGTCTTAACTGAGCCAGATGGCTGCCCCCAGTCTTTCCTTGCATTCTCACCTTTCCAGGCTACCCCAGGGATCATGCTATGACTTAATACGCTGTGTGCACCCCTCTCAGGATCTTGGCAGGTGCTGTTTTTGTCAATGGGGTCACTAACCACTCATCTCTGTATGGTTAGCTTCGCTTGTCATTTATGTCTGCCAGGATGTCACCTGCTAACCATTCTAATCCGGAATCGGTCTCCACTTTCAGCAAATCCGGTCTGCTTTGTTTACCCCATAGAGCTCTGTACATTTATTTCCTCCTTTTTTCCTCTTCCAAAAGAGTAGAAAATGAGGGAATTTGTTGTATTCATCAGAGAACTATGTGTTCTCCACATAGTAGGATCTCAATAAGTATTTGCCAGCTGGGTGATTTAACAAATAGCTGATACAAGCGGTTCCGTCGTGGCTTACTGTAGAAGGTCAGAACAGGAAGCAGTTAGTGATCTTCAGTAGTCTGAGGTGGCCATGACCTGCAGTGAGAGTTCTTGGGTCACCACCTTCCCCTCTAGATGCAGCATCCTAAAATGGAACAGGATTTGACACACATACCTCCTCAGAGACCTATATGTCTGCGGGTGGCTGTCTTATAAGTTAGAGATCGCTGTGGATTTGAATCTTTAAAAGAATGAAGGGCTAAGTTGAAGGCTGAGGATTCAAGTCACCATTGGAAAGAAGACTCTGGAAAGTATGAACGGGGGCAGATCAGAACCAACAGGGGTGTTCCAGGTGGTAAGAGCAGACAGGAGGGAGGGCCCAGAGAAGAGCTGGTGTCTGGTCCACTGTTCCAGGATTACAGAAGGGATGGAGGTGCTTCCGGGAATTGTCTGCAAGAATAAGAGTCAAACAAAAGGGATGGACGTTGGTCCAGGGACACTAGGGAGGCAAATGAGAAGACGGTGTCCAGACAGAGAACTTCCCCGTAAGGTCACACCAGCCTCCTCAGACTTGGTAGCACTGGGTATAAGTATATGAAAACCAGTTCCAAATGCTTGGACTCACTGTCCACAACCTGTGCTTCAGTGCAACAGTCCTTACAGTAACACCATGTTGGAGGGTGGTCCTTGACACTGACCGGTAGAGAACCCCCGGCCCCCTGCCAGCTCCCCACACTATCTCGCAATGATGACACTTGATACAGATGAAGCTCTCAAAGCTCGCATATCCAAGGCCCCAAACTCTAGGGGATACAGATTCTGGGATGGGCAGATAGTAAGCCACACCACTTGAGGAAGGATGCTAGCCACAGGCACATAGCACCAGCCATGCCACAACCTTATTCAGGAAATTGTGTGGCCAGGGTCTGTGCTTGCAGGGCCACCTTAGGACATGTACTCATGACTGGCTGGTTTTGCTGCATGGATACTTCTGAGGAGATGACTGTATGGGATTAGCTGGCCAACACCTTGTTTTATTGGTCTGTTAATGTAGATTTAAAGTAACACACCTCAGATGGAGACAGCTTATTCCAACCTTCCCAAAATATTATTATGAAAATTTACAAGGTCTAAAGAGTGATATAATGGTGATGAAATTCAGATGTGTTGGAAGACTCATGTCTAATTTAGTCCTGACTCAGTCCATAGAAGCATGGATTTTTCCCGCAGACATAGCCTCATAGTTGCCTGGGTGCTGTGCCTTGCAGGGCTGGGGCAATGAGGTTGTCCATTACCCAGGCTCAGAAGTTACAAGCCTCACCCCCCCCCCCACAGGACAGCTATCCATCCCCGGCTTCTCATTCATAAGAACCCATCAGCCAGCTTGTCATGTCGAGCCTTCTCCTTCTCGGTGCACTCAGGTTTGATGCTCTTAAACTTTTCTATCAACACACAACCTCTGAACCTCCATTCATACTAGGAACTAATGTGGCTGATAATGGCTCAGAGCAATGCCCAGCCCAGGGGCAAATGTGAGCAGTCATCACATCCTCACCACTAGAAAAGGCAACGAGCCACTCACACACAGGGCATCCAGCAGGCCAGGATTAGTCTCCTTTCTTCCTGTGTAACATTAAATGAATTATATAAACTCCTTGAATCTCATTTCCTGAGTGGTGGAAGCAGATTAATCACAATACTTCCCTTATAAAACGATTAAAGGGGAGAGGTCATATAACACCCTGTTCGGTATTCAACCCATAAAGCTGCTCAAGAAATAGCTGCCATCCTCATTACATCGGCTAAGTCTTGGAAAGTGAAATGCAGACATCAGTCCTTAAAATATTTTGGAGCTGGAGGTATTGTTTTAAGGTACAGGAAGTGAGTGGGATAGGAAGAAATCCCCAAACAAGGATTGCATGAGGTTTGGGTCCACATCTCGATCCAGGACTTAATGTTCCTTTGTGGGCTAAGCCACAGTTATGCCATCTGTAAGATGGGGATCATATCACTGTGATAATCAAGGACAACGATGCTTACAGAATGATTGACACAGCACATTAGCCCCAGCAAACAGCATCTCTGTTGTTCTTGCTGGTGTTATCACACCCAGGCCCTCAGCCACCTCTTGCCCAGATCCAGCATGTCAGTACAGAATACACAGCCTCTCCTCCAAGGGGCCCTTTCTTCCACAAGGCCTTTAAAGCCACCAAAACCGTCATGGAGTTGTAGGGACCTCTTACCTCCAGGTGGCCATGTCACATGGACCAGCAATGCTTTGCCCTATAGCCATTTTTTTCTTTCCACAGCTTGGAGTTGATCTCTTAGCTACGGTTGCTCATTCCTAGGTGGGCATACCAGCATGGGAGCCATGTCCGCTGAGGCAGTTTAATTCAGAAATCAGTTAAGGGCAAGGAGTCAGGTCGTATCTTTCACCACTGACCCTGTAGGAGAGTGCTGGACCAGGACAGAGAAGGAATTCTAGTACTCTATCTTCCTTGGACACTGCAATGAATCATAGGGGCTCCCATTTGGGGTGAAAACTACCAAAATAGAAGTGTGAGAGTGCTTTTGCCTGTGTTCCTCAGCAAACATTAAAATGGAGGCACTTTTTGGTCCTACCAAAATTGGTAATTATAAATAATTTCTACTGCAATCATTCGCCAGGAATCTCTGTGTCCTAACTGTGTGCACACACTGTTCTGGGCTATAAACATCAGAAGGACATTTAAGATTTGCATCTACCTATGGAGGGCTAAAGGGTTTGCCATTCTGATTGGCAGTTCTTATTTTAACTTTAAGTCTAATGAAGATGTTATCCTTTGAGGGAGAGAACCACCAAGACAAACATAATACCACAGGGTTGGCCATTAGGGTAAAACACAATGAAGCAGAGGAGGGGAAACAAAAGAAAGAAATTTATTAGAAACCTCCTGTCCCTATTACATGCTTCCTAGTCTATCTGGCCCTGTATCTATCTGTCTATCTGTCTGTCATTGACGAGAAATCTGCAAACACTAAAGAATTACAATACGCTAAATTCAAAGGTCAATGAAATTGTAGTGTTGAAAGAATCATGAGAAACCACACATCTTTCTGTTTATGAGTAAGGAAAAATAGTGTCACCCATCAGCTGTCTGAAAGTTCTTGTGCTCTAGCCATAAAGAAAGAAGGAAGATAGTCTTTCAGGGCTGGTGTCTGGCAAATTTGTTCTCAGTATTTTCCTGGTAACTGGCAACAACTGCATGCAGGCAGAAGCAGCAAGTGACGCCCCCTAGTGTTGCAGTTTCCATACAGTCTTGGGTGCCGGAAGTTGAAGAACTATGCCAGTGGTCTCAGACTCTTGGCTTTAAAGACTGGACAGCTCATGCAGGAAGCTGCTTGCTTGACTTCCACACCACAGCTGTGGCTGGGACTCCCTCCAGCAGGACTGTCTGGAATATCTGCTGGGACCATTTACTTGGGAGGTGAGTCTACCTAGGAATCAGGATGCCTGGCAGGTCACTGGGAAGTGAGACACCAGGGTGCTCACCATAATGCTCAGGAGTGCTGCTACCTCCTGGAGCACTGAAGGACAGGTTCTGAGGTCAAGCAGTAGTTGGCCTTGCTGCTTTGACAGTTGGCCTGCACTAGGGAGCAGTTGAGGCCATTCTGCTGTCATTGCTACCCCTCTATGGTGTCCCTTCTGCTTATGTTAACTCAACACACACACTGAAAGACATAAGAAGATGCTTGTGAGAAACCTGATTGTGCCTAATGCTGCCATACCAGGAGACGTTCAGAAGAACGAGCCAGCCAATGCACTGAGTGAGCCTGAAAAGCTTATCTATATAAACTAGCCGTGGACATTTGGACCAATCACAGTCATTTACTGGACCACCCATAGCCGTGCCTTTCAGCATCCTCACAGCAGTCTCTCTGTTAGGCAACTAGGGGAAGCGCTCTCTCCTCTGGCCAAGGTGGAAATAGTTACAGAGACAATAACCATGAAGGTTTGCTGTAGCAAAAGGTCTGATACAAAGTGTACACAGCTCTGCCTGGGGCTTCCCCATCAGGAGCCTAGGTGATCAGCCTAGTTGATCTGTGTGCAGTTGTCTCAAGATGGCCATAGGGTGTTGTTCTAGATTGCCCGTGCTGGAACAGGGTAGTCCAGTTGACAGACTGATGGTCCTTTTGCAGCAGTAGGGCAACAAAGGAAAGTCCAACAACTACTAATAAGAAGTCAAATTGTCCCATCCTGAGGATCTCTGTTTATGTACAGGAAAATGAACTGCCGAGGGAGTGCTCACAATAGGAAACTGTTGTCAACACAACAGCAAATGTAACCGTGTTTAATATCTGCCCAGTGTCCTAGAGAAAGGCCGGTCCTCCTTATTGGTCTCATAAAAGCCACAGGTAAAGGTAAAGGTGGCTTGCCTAAAGCCAGTGGCAGAGCCTCCTTCATTCTTTCAGCAACACATCCTGTTGAGACCTTAGCAGGGCGCCCATGATGTTGGTGAACAAACTCCTGTAGTCCCTGCCTTTCTGAAGGGGCTTGCAGACCAATCTAGAAGGCAGTCCATGATGAGCAATGACACAAAGAAACCAAGTTTCCTCTCAGGTGGCAGCAGATTTCCTGAAAGAACACATGATTCATCGAATATCTGAAAGGCAGGCAGAAGGAGGCAGAAGATGGCTGCTCCAACGATGAAGGGGAATCCTCCTTCCTCATCCAGGAAAAGGTGTTCTTATAGAGTGCTAGCGCAAGCTCATACTGGCTCACACCTGCTCCACCACAAACTTCCCTACCGTCTCCAGGCTTTGTGAGGTCACACGGTAACCTGGAATTGGCCGCAGTGGATGTGCTTAACACCACAGAAAGCTGCAGAGGCCACAAATTAGGGCTCCTCCTCAGAGTCTGGAAGGGCACTTCACCAATACTCTGCAGGTTTCACACGCACCACCTGCTTCCTGGCTGTAAGCAGCACAAACTGCCCTTTAAGCCAAGAGCCTGATCTCCCTCCTGCTGAAACCAAGTGCTTGTTCTAGTCAACAAGTGCCATTGGCCTTGGGGCTGTTTATTTCAGACCCTGAGCCATCTGGCATGTATGGGGATCCAGGACATCCTAACAAGTTAGCACCAAGCCTCTAAGAAAGGGCCTGTTCTTGTGGTCTTCGTCACCCCCATACCATCTAATGATATTTATCAACGACCCACGCCTGCCCAGCACTGTGTAAGACACTTAGCCAGGCAGATCCCGAGTTAGGCTGTGACCCCTGAGGAATTCGGGCCTGGCTGAGGCTGCGAGGCTCACATTGTTCTTCCTTAATATAACATGGGTTTCTGAGGCACAATAGTCAGGGCTGGGAGCCCAGCTGAGGATACAGGACAGGAGATGGCGCAGCTGCAGTTTGCTACTTTGTCCCTGAGCACAAATAGCCTCGGGGGAGTGGGTGCTACAGGATAGACCACATGTGACAGCAACATTCTAAATGAACAGAATCTACCACCTGTGTATACCCACTTAGCGTCGTAGCTCTATAGAGAGATTTCCCAAAAGAAAAGGGATTTTGACATTTTAATGAAGACTATCAGGAAGTAAGGATGGGCAGCCACCCCTGAGGTTCAAGTTTTGCTGTGTCAGTTTGGTGCAAAAAGATGTGGCACCTATGTGGCGTGTGTGCATACCTATGTGTTCAAGTATGTGTGTATGCACATACATGCACAAACAGGTTAGTACTTTCTTGCTTTCTTGTGCATTGCCAGTCAGCTTCCACCCAAGCGCAGGATCAGGCATGGTCATGGCGGTACCCGCAACTGCTAACTCCTGATCTTGAAGGTCATGAAGCATGAGGCTGCATGCTTCGTGGTACAGATGGGAGAAAGTTTCCACAACACAGGAACTATTGGGTGAGTAAGGGCCAGCAGGTGGCTGCTAGGGTGGCATGGGGATTAGATGCAATGATGGTTGCTGTTTGAGGGCTCTGTCTTCTTTAAGGAGGCAACAAGGAAGACAGAGTGGTTAGAGAGCCTGGAGTTTTCATGGAAAGAGACTGCACAGGGTGGGCAGTGAGCAAGGCAGCCTGGCCAATGGACAGAAAGACGAGTGGTCCCAAGCTCCCTCTCTGCTATGCTACACTCATGGTCTACCAGTACAATTCCCTGAAGCATCCCTTCCCGGTCGTTCCCTGGGATCCACAAGTACATCCCCTGCCCCTTCTAGCAAAGCACAGTCATTTGAGGTTCCTGGTCCTCGGGATGACACCGTCATTTGAGAAGTCAGCTGGATGGGCTGGAAGGAAAGTATTGTTCCATCAATGGTGGAGAGACAGAGTTAGAAGCCCACTACAGATCACAGTTGTGCAGATTGTCAAGGCATTAAGCCAAGGAGATGAAAAAGGGTCTACTCTCCAAACCCTGTCCCTGGCATGACTGCACCTATCTGAGGTAAGGATCCTTCTAATCCACCAGATGATTCTGTGTGGTCCTGACCTTAGGAGCCCCTGCCTGAGAGAGGGGCAACCCTTTGGAGAGAGAAAGGGGACAGACACTCTTGTTACCAACTTTACAGTATTGCCTAGGGCCAGTTGAAATGTTTGTGGTCTGAAGATGAAGGGACGTTTCTCTTATTGATATGGAAATAATTAGCATGTTTAGCTTTTCGTCTTCATTGTCCAAATATTGTCCAATAAAACATCTTATTGCTGATAATTATCCAAACATTACAGCAAATGGGGGACTCCTGCCAGGGCCAGGGATGCATTTCCAGTTACAGAGTGCCAGAGTGGTTTTTTTTCTTTAATTGCCACATATTCACCTGGCTGGCATCCTCTGACTGTGGCTCAGTGACTTGGCTCATCAACCCCAGGTGAGGAGCACTCTGATAAAGAGTAAATTCTTCTCCATGGTCGGATGCTGAAATGAGTGGGTGACAAACACAGGGACATTGTTTCCTTGACTGAGGCTTGTTTTCCATGTGTGGGAGGAATTCCAGACTTGAGAATCCTGCATCCAGACTTCATAGATTTCCCCTTTTCTGATCAAGACAACATGACTAATGATAATGAACAATACCAGCTTGGCTTCCATGATCCAAAAGGCTCAGGGTCAAAACGTGACCTCCGTGGGGATTGGAAAGAATCCAACAGCAACTACTGTCTTCTGTTGTCAAGTTGGACCACAGGCTCCACCAGAGCGGCTTTCTCTTGGCTTCTGCGGCATGAGGCAGAGCAGATGTGCCTGCCTGCTAATGCGCTGGAGGATGGAACTATTCTTCCACTTATTGAAATCAGATGCACGACACTCAGAACTGCCCTACACACAGATGGTGGCTCCACGCAAGCTCCATCAGAAAATTACAAGAGCTGAGCTTCCATCTTCTAATGCTCTGACAACTGTGGTTTTCTTTTAAACCAAGCAAGCACGAGGAAGAAAGGCTTTCTCCCTTCTCCATGCACACAGTCTGAGGGGCAAGACCTCTGTCAAATAACACACTTCTAGATAGCTAAAGCCGCACCTTTGCCCCTTGATCTACTTTTGCTTTCCATGGTTTCAGTCATCTGTGGTCAACCACAGACTGAAAGTATTCAATGGAAAATTCCAGAAATAAACAACTCAGTTGTGAATTGCATGCTGCTCTGAGTATCTGGATAAAAATCTTGCTCTATCCTGCCAGGATGTCTGCCATCCCTTCAGCCTGGCGTATCCATATTGTATGGACTTACCCCTACCTGTTAGTCACCTGGCAACTGAATTGATTATCAGATTTACTGCCTTGAGTGTGTGTAGAGAAGCCTAATAAAGTGGCACGTTGCTGGGTCATTTGCTTTACCCCATCTTTTATATCTTGCAGGCATTGTATCATAGCATCACAAGAAGTGTGAGTACAGGACATGGGTGGGGGTGAGACAGAGAGACAGAGAAGAGAGGAAGGGACAGAGGGAGGGGGGGACAGAAGGAGGCAGAGAACATAACGTATCACTGTATACTGTTATAATTTTCTATTTTTTTAGCTATGTTAGTCTCCTACTGATTTACTTCATATGTTAAGCTTTATCATAGCTATACGAATAGGAAAAGCATAGTATGTAGAAGGTTCAACATTACCATAGTCTCAGGCTGCCATGAAGTAGCAGCTGAATATCTCAGAACAAAGAAGGGGTGACTACTGGATAACACCTGTGATGTGGTAGATAATTCTGCAGCATGTCCTAAATGCAGTTATCTCTGCATAGGAGGGATTGGAATAGAAATCAATATGGCACTGGAATGAAAGTAAGGCGAAAGGAGCAACCCATATTTAATCATCTAATCTGTAACTTGCCAATAAAATCTTCTGAGGTTGTGTGGAAATACATAAAGTATTCAATTTGAGTATTTCAGTTTAACTTCAAGAAATTTGTTTATCTTAAAATGCTAGAGAGGTAACAAATTAATTGAGTCGCTCTGACGTTTACATTTTAGTCTAAATTGTTTTGAGTTTCTTTTGGCTTCTCTATACTAAAAGTACAGAATCCGGGTAAACGGTTGTTAGGGTAGGTTTACTAATTGATTGGAACTGGAAATTTTCATAATGAATTTGTTAGTTTCCTCTCTGTGAAAAGCATTGCCTATTGTGAGAATTAAGTCAGATAATGCATTGAAAACATTTACTATCACAGCTGACACACTAGATACTGGTAAAATTTAGCTATAATTTCCTCTCTCTCTCTCTCTCTCTCTCTCTCTCTCTCTCTCTCTCTCTCTCCCTCTCTCCCTCTCTCTCTTCCTCTGTGTGTGTATTGAATATATATTTCATTTTTATCTTCTTACAAAGATAACATCAATATATAATTTAAAAATGATGTGTGTACTATGTGTGTGTGCCTCTCCATCTGCGAGTGTGCACACATCACAGCATGCTTGTAGAGGTCATAAGTCAGCCACCTTCTGCCTTGAGTGCTACCTCACCCAGCTTCCCGTGGGCTCTAGGCATCAAACTCAGATCCTCGTGCTTGTAATATGAACACCTTACCCACTTAATTTCCCCAGCCCCCTAAGAAGTTATTTAAAAACCAGGAGACTGGCAGCTTCCATTATCTTAATTTCTGAGTCTATGAGATTGGTGTAAATGCAAAAGACCACAATGAGGTCCTCTAGCCTCTGTCAGCGCTTAGCTCTCTTCCCAGCTGCCCTTCAAGTTATGCTTAAGATGGCACAGCATGGCAGGCAGTAAGGACTGGAGAGGACCTTGCAATTCATCCCATCATTTTCTAGATACCTCTCCCAGTGTCACAGGGAAGCAGAGACATGACTAGCTCAGAGCTTGCTGCTTATCCACCCACCCATCCATCCATCCATCCATCCATCTATCCATCCATCCATCCATCCAACCATCCATCCATCCAACCATCCATCCATCCATCCATCCATCCATCCATCCATCCATCCATCTATCCATCCATCCACCCATCCATCCATCCACTCTGACAGGTGATCCCTCTCCTAGTTAATTTATAATGATGTTGCCCTCCTCTGCTATGCCCTAGATGTCTCATGATGTCACACAGGCAGAAGTGCACTCCGGGGCCTACAGCAGGCACTTGACAATAGCTCCATCAGTCCTCTGATGTGCCTAGGTGAACACTGAGCAGCAGAGGCTGGAAACTAACACAATTTTTTTTCTTTTTGCTTTTGAGACAGGGTCTCCTGTAGCACAGCCTAGCCTGTAACTCTATGTAGTTAAGGATGATCTTCGATTCCTCATCGTTCTACCTCTGAGTCCTGAGTGCTGGGACTTAAGGCCTGTGCCCTAAATGCCTAGGTCTCTGCCATGCATTTATCTTCTTGTGGTGAGAGTGTTGTCTTACATCAGTGTACACTAGTGCCTCCCATGTGGAAGTTTTTTGCTACCTTTGTAGGTGATCAGGATACCATGCAACACAAAGGGTCATGTGGGAATCACTGGCCTCTAGAGAGAAGACCTAGGCTATGGTGGGGTGCTGCTTACTGGCTTGCTCCTCATGGCTTTCTCAGCTTTATTTCTTATAGAACCCAGGACCAACAAGCAGAGGGGTGGCCCCACCCACAATGTGCTGGGCCCTCTCCCCCATCAATCACTGATTAAGAAAATGGCCTACAGCTGGATCTTATGGAGGCATTTTCTCAAATGAGGGTCCCTCTTTTCAGATGACTCTAGCTTGTGTCAAGTTGACATAAAACCACTCAAGACACACACCGTCCACAAGAAGCATTGTACCCAAAGGTTAATTTTTAAGGACAGACCCAGTGTTCAATTAGAACCTGGGACACAGCTCTTGAGAAAAGGAACAGCGCAAAGGCTCATCGTGTGATTGACAAGGGGGGCGGCAGCTGAATTGCGTCAGTAGTCAGGGCTGTCTGCGGTGACCTTTCTTGGGCTTGAACATGCACAGTCAAGCTCTGGGGAAAGAGTCAGAAGCAGATGTAATGGAAGAGTTGATTGGATGTGAGCAGCCAAGGTCAAAGGGTCTGCTCACAAAGGGGGACGGTCGTGTTATTTGCCTGTCACAGAACCGTGTAGACAAACCACAGTGAGTCAGCCACGCTAGGAGTTCTCTGCCCCTGACCAATTCTGCTCCACTCCACAAGAGTTAGACAGCTCAGTCCCTCTATTTTTGAATCACTCCAGTCTGCTTGTGTGATGGTGGGGGTTCCCGCTGTGCCATCCTTGGGGCTCACATCCAGTGTTGGGGGGGCAGTGCTATCAGGGCTTTCCAGTTAAATGGATCCTTCGGAAGGAGGAGATATATACAAAACTCAGGGTTGTGAGGAGCTAGCGTACCGGGAATCATTTTACAAACGCATCTTAAACTCAAAGCTTCTTGTAAAGAAAGCAATAGAACTTAGTTCTGCATTCAACCCTTTCCTCGGGCTCAAATACTTACATAGAAATAATTCACACGCCGCGTCCTTGTCTCTTTACATTGTCTCCTGATGACAATAGAACGTTTTTCTAGCCCCCAGGTCACCATCGGTTATTTGGGGACAGATTTATCGCTTAACAAAACCCCTGGGCATCTGGAAGACTTGTTTCAAAACTGGATAAGAAAAAGAAAAAAAAGAAAAAAATTATATATTGGAAAGGTAAATGAAGAGAGAGAGAGAGACAGAGACAGAGACAGAGAAAGACAGAGAGATAGAGAGAGACAGAGAGACAGAGAGAGATAGACAGAGAGAGAGGGAGACAGAGAGAGAGAGACAGAGAGAGAGAGAGACAGAGAGAGAGAGAATGTTAAATGAGGTAAAAAAAAAAGCTTGATATGATGGGTACTTTGGCTTAGCTGAGTGGACCGCTGCCCACCCCAGAAGCCCACCAGAATCGAAGCCACTGCAGATACAGAACAACAACCAGCAGTTGGCTGGGGTCTGGGGCCAGCCGACTGAGGAGAACACATCAAGCCCAATTGAGTGGTTTAGGGCAAATGACATTTAAAAAATAAAAATACAAGCCCAATGGGACTATTAAGAAAAAATCTTGTCTAGAATTTTTAAAAATATGCCTCAAGGACCCAAATAGTCACAACGGGATAAAGCAGAACCCTTTAAAACCAGAGAAGTCACTTACTAAAGCTGCATGAGACAAGAAAAGCACGTGGGTCTGTTCTGCATACTGACTGGCTTAGAGGGGCAGACTTTCTCCCTCTCCAGAAAAGTCCCAAGACTGCAATTGTGCACGTACATCTATATTTTTCCCCAAGCTCTGATCAGTGCAAGAAGCCATTTACTTGGATGATTTAGATTAGTGTCTAAGTGAATGTTTTGATGTATTGATTCAAGTATGCATTGCCAATTTTTTCATTACAATAAAAGAGACCCCACAGTGAAGTACGTTTGATTCCAAGCAAATGAAGTCTTACAGAGGCCCAGTGCTGGCTGGTGTATGGGGAGCTCTGAGCAATGAGTGCTGTCTCTAACACAGCAGTTCCTAAATTTGTTTGACTATTAAGCAGTATGGTTAACCCCTTCATTGCTGTGATGAAATACCTGACACAAAGAGCTTAGAGGGCAGAATGACTTATTCTGCTTCAGGATCTCAGAAAAATGCATTCAGAGGTCCATAAGAGCCATTGCTTTGGGCTGGAGGCAAATAATGTCATGAAGGTAGAAATGCAAGGAGCAAGAGGTAGCCAGGAAGCAGAGAAGGGATTGGAGACAAACTACAGCCTTCAAGAGCGTGCCTTGGGTGACATATTCCTCCAAGTAGGTTCTGTCTCTAGAACTTTCTATAACCTCCTAATAGTGTCATCAAATATTAATTCCATTTATGGACCAATCTATTCATTAAGGCAGACCGTTCATTCATAGTTCAGTTACCTGGAAATGACTGAACCCTTCCACTAGGGACTAAGTCTTAAACACTAAGTTTTTGTAGAAAATGCTTCATATGAAACCCAGAGCAGAACATTCGCTTCACCAAAACTTTTATTTGATGTTCCAAGCCTGGGAAACACTGTTTAGACATTCCTGTGATGTCCAAGCCTAGGCCCACTTTCTGTTGTTCATTCACTGACTTCTCACATGAACATTTCTTAGCTTCTACAAGACAGATCCTGCCTGGACACCAAAAAAAAAAAAAAAAGAAGGAAATGTCAAAGTCCTGGCTTGATGGTAGCTGTTAGTGTGATGGGAGAGATAAACGTGTATACAGTATCTGCAGTATCATGTGATGCAGGCTTATCTGACTCCTTCGTTTATAATCAAAGTGGTTTGCTGACTCCCAGTGCCTTTTATCCCCTCCCCCATGTTGTCTATTCCTAAAGGCAAGATTCAGACTTTGCACTTGTCTGGTGTTCCCTCGGGTTCCTAACATGGAATGGCTAGATAATAAGACATCGAATGGGTACTCGTAGGTTGATTCAAGTCTAAACTACTGAACCGGGTTGTCTATTATTTTTTAAGTTTTGTAATGGTGTGAGTCTTTCTCAAACATTGGTATAGTCCTGTGCCTGCAAGACAAAATTACCACCAAATTATTGAGTAATTCATTGGCTCCACTTTTCTAGGAGCCATCTTAATGCCACAAAAGTAACAAACTCAAAGCATGGTCCCTCCAGAGAGCAAGCCATGGCAAACGGAAGCAATTGCTTTCCTCCATGGACACAGCTACAGGGTTAAAAGAGCACATAGTCAGCTTGACCTTGTAACCAGAGAACTGCCAAGTTTCTGACTTTACATATGGGCATCTTGGGAGTCAAGTGAACATTTAGCTATTCATTGTAGAATTTAGTACAGATTAGGGCTAGCCACAATTGGTAACACTTGGGGAGTTGTTAATTTCGTACTGGCAATTTCACTGTAAACTCCCTACATAAATTTCAGATTTGTGCTTGGCATTGTCATCCAGATTTTATGCACATTTATTTGATTTATATATGCTGGGTGGTTTCTAATTGTAAGGCCATTAAGCACCTCTGATGCTTTAATAACTTGAGAATTCTTCAAAGCCACAAAAACTTAATTTCAGAAGTGAAGGAGTGAGTGAATTTGGAGGGAACAGTTTCTATTGGGTTCCCTCATGAAATGGCATTTATATTGTCTGTGCTACTGACATCTGGGTCAGATGATTCTACATAGTAAAGTGTCTGCTGGGCATTAGTGGCTCTGTAATACCCTTAGCACCTACCCACTAGATGCCAGCAGCAACCCTGCTACCCGCTTACTGATATGAAAGAAAGTCTCCAGACACTGTACAATGTCCCCTGGTGTGGGAAGAGGTTGGGGGAAATCTCTCTTGGTTGAGTATCACAAAAGAAATCTTGGTCAATAGAAGCTAGCTCTAGATGAGGAGTGTGAAGTTTCATCCCATGGACGAGCCATTTGTTTGTGCTGAGAGAACAGAAAACATTGTTTCAAATGCTTTAGAGCTGGACAAATCTCTTTCTAGTCTGTGTGACTCAGAATGAGTATCTATCTTCCTAACTCAGTTTCCCAATCTAGATGAAAGATGCAATGCCTGCTTCACAGCCTTCAAGCTGTAGTGCATTGTGCCCTGCAAGAACCCCCTAGAATGACGCCAGGGAAGTAGCAGGGATTCGTTAGGTACTCAGGTAATGACGCCAGGGAAGTAGCAGGAGTTCATTAGGTACTCAGGTTCCCTTTATTCTCCTGCTGCTCCTCCTCTTCTCTCTCCCTCCAGTCCTTTCCCTGATGTCTGGAATGAACACAGCCAAATTCTATGCCCTACAAATGTCTTGGTGGTTTATTTCCAATTTCCCCCCCTATAGAACAGATCTGCAGGAGCTAATATTATATCCAAACCTTATGTGAGCTTTGGAGAACAGAACAGCCTAAGTCAGCAATGGGTAAATGAAAGCCTGAGCCCACAGCTCTTTTCACTCACATACAAGAACTTTCTAATATAAGCAATACATCCACACACATTGTGACCCTTCTTCAATGGCTCATCCTGTACTCAACACTATAAGGTTGTAGCTTGCCTAAACAGAGGCACAAGTACTGACCCCCACCCAAACCCATCTTTATCGGTCAAATGGACCTGGTTACTTACTCAGCAACATTGTCTGAGCCTTTGCAGAATGAAGCAGCTAGGCGCCATGGGGGAGAAGGCAAAAGGTGGAAACATATTTGGTGTAGCACTGAGCCTGGGGAACCCAGAGAGAAGACATATGGAAAGGCTTATGAACCTTATTTTCATTATGAAGGCATTATAACAACGTTACCAGCCACTTGGAGAACGGGGGAGGGAGAGAGGGCGGGGTTCACCCAGAGATCTCACACTCAGTACAACTGTTTCCATTTATATATCGACTTCCAGGCCCGGCTCCTATGTGCATGTGATTTCCTTGGCTGCCATGATTTCACACACCCTCTCCTAGGCTCTTGACTCTGGACTAGATTACAAGTGCCCCTTCCTGCTAGTTGTCCTCATAGTTCACATATTTAATGACTGCACAGATGCTCACAAAAAAAGATTTTCCACCAAGTAACTAACTATCCTTTGACTGAAGAATTCTTAGTGTCTGGTTATGCAATTCAGGATTTCTAGTTGTAGGAAAAAGAAAAAGGAGTCACACTTCTCCCCTCTGAAGACAAAAAATCTTAAAGATGAGGTTAGCAGGTTAAAAAAATATACAGACAGCCTATTGTTTAAATATGAAATTATAAAATTATCTTAGAATACATTGTTTGGATTATAAAAGTTAATTATGGAATATTATAATAAAATACGCATGTGTGAAAATAACAAAGTCATAAATAACACTATTAACTTAGTTCTAGACTTTTCTTCAAGTTTATCTCTTCTATATGTACCTATCTAAATTAAGTTTTATTATAACATTTTCAAAACTAGGGTCACCAAGTGTTAAGCTACGGAGCATATTAGTCTACAAGGCAGTTAGTGGGCCGATCCATTCAGCAAAATAGTCTTGTTAGAGTGCAAGGAATGGGTGGCTGTAGGCTATTGGATCTCTTCCACGCACGCACAGCAGTCTTATCATTCTGTTGCAAGTCCTCTGCTCATCCTCCCTGCCAACAGGACATCGCTAGTAATGCCATTTGATGGACTCTGGCAGGGCTTCCAGCATCTAAGGAGTCTGTAAAGCTCAGCCAAGGTAACCTTGGACACTCCCTGGGAGGGTCCAGGCTGGGCTACAGCATTGTAAGTCCAACCTGTTCACTTTATCTCCAGTTTGGGAAAGGGCCATGTTCTTCAGCTGAGCACCAGATGAAGTAGTTGGCTTGCAAAGAGACCATGTTGCCTAAAACATACAAATCTTTAATTACAATATCCGACAGAATGAAGGTTTAATGGGAACTAACTCTAAAGGAAGAATGCATTGTACCGCTGTATATTTATATATTCAAGTTTCTATCTCCAGCATTTATTGGATGGAATGGCGTTATTTTCTCTCTTTCTCTTTCTCTCTCTCTCTCCCTTCCTGCCTTCCTTCCTCCCTCCCTCCCTTTTCCTTATCCTTCCCTCTCCTTTCTTCCCTATTTCCCTCTTCATGTTTACTCTTTATGTTTCCATGGAGTTATGTGCACACACGTTTGATTCTATAGGCAGCTATTACTATTATCCATCTCATACAGTATTCCCTCCTAACAGCTGGAAGTCCATAATTCACAGCCCGTTCTTCTTGCTGAATGTCAGTGGAGCTGAGTTCTGCCCACCAGTGCCAGGCGTGTTTCTTGCACAATGGAGAGAAGCTCTTCTTCCCTTGCCATGTGGACAGCTTTGTTAAATATGTATTATCCCCAATTCCAGCCATGTTTGTCCCAGGGTGCCTTCCAGGTGTCTCAGTTTCCTGGTTGACCATTAACATTGCTCTTGGAAAGGAGGACAGTGGGTCTTGAGAAGATCCTTGGCTTCTCTCAGCCCCAAAGAGCAGCGACAGGGACATGGAAATGGCAGTGGCTTAGAGAAGTGATGGAAGTTCCTGAGATGGCCTCTCTGCAGCCCCAGCTCCAGCAGCCTGATCCCAGATTTATGGATGGCACCTGGTGGAGCAGTGATGCAAACCCAGTGTGAAATCCAAGTACATCCTCATCTATCTCTGTTTGGATTTGTTTTGAGTTTTATTAATGACAGAGGATTTGATTAAACAAAGTTTACACTGTAACCAACCAGCTCCAGCTGGACCCAAGCATCAGTGGGAAACCCCAATTCCCCTGATGTCCTTTTGTCCTTTTGTGCTCATGATTTCCTTCCAAAGCATTCTCTCTGAAGCTGATAATGGTGAGGTCATACAATCTCATTTATTTTAAGGTCCAGTCTGGCTCATCCAGCTCTGGGATGAAGGGCTTTAATGTTGAACATGCTGTGTGTCTGGGATGTGGCCTTGCCGCAACCTATGTCATGAAATCAGTCTGCCAAGACAACATTATCACTGGGTTTGGGCTCAGATTGAAACTTCCCCAGCAAAACTCACACTGTAATAGATTACTCATTGAAACATTACCAAGATTGCCTTGTCTTGTAAGGTTACCTGAAGCTGGTTCAATGAAACTTGTCTCTGTTGGCAGGGTAGGTGCTCGTTACAAATAGTTATGGTCACCTACTCTTTTGGCCTCTTCTCTAGGGGCACTGAGAAATCACATCTCAGTAGCCCAGGCTAAGGAGTGTGGCTTTGTTTGGAGTTTGTGCAGTTGTTTTTTCCTCTCATCTTCAAAGCCCTTTCTCAGTCTGAACCCTACTCTTCTTTGACTGTTTCTCCAATGGCTCCTTCAGGAATCCCTTCTCCCTCTGTTTCTGCCCATCTGCCTCTGGATGTACTTCTCTAGCCTTCTTTTGAGTTGCCCACTCCCTTCTGCCTCTCCTCTTACCATCCTTGATGCTGTTTTCTCATCTGTTCTTTTCTTAATTGCTCTGTGTGTGTGTGTGTGTGTGTGTGTGTGTGTGTGTGTGTGTGTGTGTGTAATGGCCAGAGATAGATGTCAAGTGGCTTCCTCAATTGCTTTCTACCTTAATTTCTGACAACGTCTCTCACTGAACCTGGGACTCACTGATTGGCTAGACTGGCTGGCCTGCAAATCCCAGAGATTCTCCTGTCTCAATCTCCACAGCACCAGGATTACCGACAAGCACAATACAAACCTGGGGTTGTATATAAGCGCTGTGAATCCAAACCCATGTTCACATGTGTGTGCTTGCCCCTTACTGAAGGAACTATCTTCCTAGATCTCTTGATCACTTCTTGCTGTAGCTGTGTCCGCCTCTTCCTGGTTATTCAGTTCCCTTCTATGATGACATCAGATTTCCTTAGGGTGGGGCAAATATCAAATGCCAGATTGAGCTGATTCCATCTGATCAGAGCCCATTCATTCTTGCCACTACACTCATCAGGCTCCAAGCTGATGGAAAACAAGATGGGCAACTCTCACTCTAGCTCAGATCTGGGATTAGCCCCAGCCTGACCACTAATTAAAATCAGCAGATCCCGTACCGGTGCTATCTCTGTGCCAGAATTAGTCAGATTTCCCATGGTGCTTGTGAGACAGGGCCAAGCTTTATGATAAACGACCAGCATGTGTCCTTCTGATGTGACTGCCAAAATGTCATTGTTATTCTGTAGGTGATAGCTAATTTTCACTGCTAAAGAGCCCAGTGATGGTCACCTTTGTATTCACTGTTCTCGAGGATCCCAAAGAAGTCCATTACCAAATCTCTTACAGTGGATTTCTAGAAGCAGTAAGCTGGTGAGCTAGGTGAACTTCCAGATTTTACAAGGTGAGTGCTTGCAATGGACACTAGTGAACTGCTGTGTGTTTAGCTATGGGATGGCCAGTATGAAACTCAGTTCATTGTGGCAACTCAAAAGAAGGAGGTTCTCTCTCTCTCTCTCTCTCCTACCTCCATGGCCGGTGTGGTTTTCATGGTATGAGATTCTTATTCTTTTGGGAGAAAAGTATTGCACCTGTCAAGAATAAAAGCATCTACATTTTCCTTGAGAAGAATCTTACTGGGAACTGAACATTTCTTTTGGCCTTGTGATTTACTTCTGTTGAAGGAAGAACTCAACTGGGGAGAACATGAAGCCTGGGCAGTTCATTCCTGGTTGAGTGTTTTGCATAAACAGGGAGAGTGAGTTCAATAATCCAGAGTGACCCCATTTCTGGTTTTCCATTTGCCATTGGATAGCTCTGTGTTTTTCTGTTCAGTGTTCTTGCTTTCAAGTCACCCCTCAAACCAACAGCACTCCTTGGTGGTTTCTTGTTTTAGAAAGTGACAAACAGAGTGGGAAAAGCTGTATGTTTTGGACTAAGGCTGAAATCATTAGGATGAATTTCTATTCTTGTCTCCTGGAATTCTACTCTGGTTCTGATTAAGCACAACAAAGATATTGTATTTGATGCTTTCCTATAAATGTATGAAATGCTTTGCTGTTGCATGTCCATGAATGGAAATATTAACCGACTCTGCTTGGCTCCAGCCTCTGGCTTGGTCTTCACACCCAAAAAGCCAACCCAACAGAGCCACATCCCCATCCCAGAGCAAGTAGCTCACATCTTGCCTGTGGCTTTTCTTGATGGACATGGAAAGGGATTTAAGACAGCCACGTTCTGATTTCTATACTGTTCTCAGTAAAGAACAACTAAACCTATCCACGTCACCAGTCTCCATGACTACATTTCTATCAGAATAATGACTCCTTCCAGGCCCTATTTTAGGTGGTTGGAGTATTTTAGTGAGGGTTGATTTGTACTCTGGGCTCCCTCAAGGAAAGACTCATGAAGGGATGTGGAATGACTAGTGTTTCTAGAAAACTGTTTTACATTTTGTTTGTTTGTTTGTTTGTATTTATTTGTTTAGAAATTGGGTAAATTTAAGAAAAGAAAATATACAAAATCCAACATACCCATTACCCATGTCACTGAAGCAGAAATCAACACTCCACCACAGCTACCTTGACTCCTGAGTTGGTCAGATGTGGGATCAGGGTGTTGTGCACCAGCAGGAGGCAGTTGAGTGACAGGATGAGTCTCTGCTTCTGTAGGATGGGAAAACACCGACCTCAGAAGATACTTTTGTTACTTTTTACACACGAAGCCCTGAGGTAGTAGTATCTGGCAGATAAAACACTATAGAAATTATTTATCATTAGTAGTTCTAGGTGTAACTGTTTGTAACCCACAGTTTTTGCCAGGGAACCACCTAATATTTTAACACACCAGGCTGCACTACCTCAACTCTCACACCTACAGTTAAGCAGTATGCCCTTTGTGACTCTTTGGGGGATCTTTGTCTTTCTTCCCACAAGCCCTAACTCAAACCCAATTTCAGTTCACTCATCATAGTGACCAGAAGCAACAAGTGACAAGGAGGAGAGTCTAGGGCCTCCATCAGGGGCAGCTGACCAGCCACTGCTCATTTGAAGGTAGAAGGGTCTGGCCTTTACTTTCGGGGAGATAGCTCCTCTATTTCAAGTGGGAGCTGATTACTTCCATGGGAGTTTTATGTTCTGGAGGATGAGGGATGATTCAGAGAGAGATTTCCTTTCTTCGGGATCTACTTGCCTTCCGATAGGAAAAGCTTCACAATGGCCTATAAACATTGTGCACACATCTTTAACAATTGCATTAAGCAATAGGAAGTCCCTGTCTCATTTCGGAGAAGCCAGGGACATAACTCCTCATTTTTGTTTTTACATTTGTTTTTCTATATTATAGATATAAATCTCTCATGGCAATTATAGGTATTAATTTTTAAGATAATTTTAAAGTTTATTAAGGTCTGAACTGAAAATTGCCATAAAATATGCATTTCCTTTGAAAGGAAAGAAAAAAGATAGGAGAGAGAAGGGGGAGGCACAGGGACAAGAGGGCAAGAGTTGTAGAATAAAACCAGTCTCTAGACTGAAGCTGGAAAATAGTATAATGTATAGGAAATTGGAAATTTGATTTTGTGGACATAGCTTGACTCGCCACTCATTTGGGACATGCACAGACCTAAATAGTTGAACCATTCTGGGAATTACTTACCAACCTCAGGAACTGACTCTGATAGCTGGCCCAACAGAAGGCTATCAGACTCTGCTGGCTTCTTCATTTTCAGGAGATAGTGATGATAGTCGTGACAGTGGTGATCTAACTGTGATGGAGTTGTTGATGGTGGAGTTGGAAACAGTAGTGGCAAAATGTTTAACGTAGCCATGTTGCCTGGCTAGTAGTTGGCTTGGTTAGAGCCCTCGCTGCTCTGACAGAAGCAACTTAAGGGGGGAAGAGTTTGTTTTCAAGATGCAGTTTCATCAGGGCAGGGATGCCGTGGTAGCCAAAGCATGAGGCAGCTTGCTGCTCACTTTTTTCCTTTAGCTTGGATAAAGAGAGAGATAGAGATGCATGTTTATGCTCAGCTTACCTTCTTCTTTTTATCCCATCCCATGGCATAATGTCACCCACATAGGCAGATCTCACCTCAATTAACCAAACCTTGATAATTAAACCTCGAGGCAAGTTTAAAGACTTGTCCTCTTGGTGACCCTAGGTCCTGGCATATTATGTAACATAGCAGTGGTGACTGGATAGTAGTGGTCAAGAAATGTCAAGGCTCGCTGGTATGATGGTGATAGTGATGCTGGTGTGATCATGGTGGCAATTCCAAGATGATGGTGGTGATGCTGGGATGATCATGGTGCTGATGCTGGGATTAATGTGGTGCTGATGCTGAGATGATTATGGTGCTGGTGCTGGGATGATCATGGTGGTGCTGATGCTGGGATGATCATGGTGCTGATGCTGGAATGATCATGGTGCTGATGCTGGGATGATCATGGTGCTGATGCTGGGATGATCATGGTGGTGCTGATGCTGGGATGATCATGGTGCTGATGCTGGGATGATCATGGTGGTTCTGATGCTGGGATGAATGTGGTGCTGATGCTGGGATGATCATGGTGCTGATGCTGGGATGATCATGGTGGTGCTGATGCTGGCATGAATGTGGTGCTGATGCTGAGGTGATCATAGTGCTGCTGATGCTGGGATGATCATGGTGCTGATGCTGGGATGATCATGGTGGTTCTGATGCTGGGATGAATGTGGTGCTGATGCTAGGATGATCATGGTGCTGATGCTGGGATGATCATGGTGGTGCTGATGCTGGCATGAATGTGGTGCTGATGCTGAGGTGATCATAGTGCTGATGCTGAGATGATTTTGGTGCCAATGCTGGGGTGATCGTGGATGGTGATAGTGGTGGTCACAGCAGTGGGGCCACTAGAAATAATGCTCCCATGCTCTGTGAATCTGAAAAAGGGACTTTATTTACATAAATGCTGTGATAGGTTTAGAAAGTGGATGGAGAAAAGGGAATCACTTGGCTCATAGAACCTGATGGGCAAAAAGAACACAGAGAAAGTTTAGCACAGTTCTTTGTGTAGAGCCACCTCATGTGCCTGTTGAGGTAACTCCTCTCCTGGGGACAGAGTGGGGCAAAATAAACACATTCAGGCATACACTGTTCTCCTGGTTGGAAGATTCTGGAATTTTGTTGATATTTTGTTTGACATTTTCTTTTATTCTTCATTTTTATTTTTTGTTGTTGTTGTTGTTTTTTAAGTCCTTAATCTATGTTTTGAGGGTGCAGAAATAAGGTTTGTGAGAAGAAAGGAAACTAGAAACAGTTCAAAAATCATTCAAGCACCCACCTTCCTGAGACCTGGGTAACACTCCATAGCCCAGGCATGGGGCATGTGTGGAAGGCCTTCGAGGTGCAGCTCTCTTAGCAGACAGGCCTGGTTCCAGGAATCTGGCTGATCACACAGAAAGGAGAGAGAGGCCAACAAATGGTTTCCATTATCGTTGTACAGTCCCCACCATGGTTCACATGTGTGTTCTGGGCTTTCTCTATTTTTCCTCCTTTCCTGGGTTATAACTAAACAATGAAGCGATTGCCCATCTCGCCGGATTGCATAACATCACTAGTGACCAGACTAGAGTACAGCCTTCTCCAGAGAAATACTGGACAAGTAAAATAAGCAGTCAGGAAAGAAGAAAGGGGGTTGTTTTGTACACCACCTGTGTACACTGTGAGGGCCAAACAAGGGCCTGTCTCCTAGTTCCCAGCAGCACCTGTCGGCTCACAAACATGGTGTGCTCCTGAGTGCGTATCATCAGAGTGCACAAGATTCAGAAAGTGTGGGTGGGGCCACATTTTATCTTCTAATATAATGTAAAAGAATGATTCCCTTCAGAGCAGTGTGCGAAGAGTCTTCTATTCTGGTCAATAAACATTCCCTAAATGCCTATCCCAGGACATCCCTGGGGATAAAAATACACTTCAACTCTTAAGAAGTAGGTAATTCGACAGACGCCAAAATTTATCCCAAGCCTCTAATGACTGAGAGAGCACGATTCTCTCTGGCACTCTCTCCTGTGGCTCACTTTCCCTCTAAGGCAGCAATTACCCCAGGCGAAGATGATCCTAACCTCACAGGCAAGTTCTGGCCATCACTCCAGGTCACCTTGTTTGGGGAGCTGCAGCCATGATGAAGCAGCTACCTCCCATGGACTGGGACGAAGCTAGAGAAAAAGAATCATTTCAAAACCCCGTGTTTCTGTTTTTCACTCAGTGTCTTGTCGGCAGGTGACTGACTGTGGCTCACTGCCCCGCAGCTGCGAATACCGAATACCATTCTGCAATCTCTCAGTCCCTCTGAGCATGCAGGTGGCCAGCCACTCCAGTCACAGCTATGACACTAAGTCACAGTCCCCCTACCCGCTGCAGGAGAGGGCCAGCTAGAGACCTAGAATGGACACTGCATCGTTTCTTTTATACACCCACTTCTGCCCGTACTTCTCTGCTCTGCTTTGGCCAATTGTCAATAATAATACTATAAAAAGACTGCATAAAATTCATTGGATTAACTAGATGTCTTACAGTGGACTAAGTGTTATTTTGTTAATACTTCCACTCAAGGTGGAAGTGATGTTTACTGATTTATTTTTCTTTTCTTTCTTTTTTTTTTTTTTTTTTTTTGAGGAAGCACTGGAAGGAAACCAGCTTGGGCACTCCCTCTCCCTCCTCCTTCTCCCTCCTCCCTCTCTCTCTCTTTCCTCTCCCGCCTCCGCCTCCCTTTCCCTCTCCCTTCCTCCTCCTCTCTCTCTCTCTCTCTCTCTCTCTCTCTCTCTCTCTCTCTCTCTCTCTCTAACACACACACACACTGAACTGTCTCCAGCCTCCTTTTGCAGCTAAGGCTACAGGCTTATGTAGATGCTAATTACCCACAGCCTTCTGGGGCTCTGGAGACAGATGCACTCTGTGGCTCTTTTGTTAGTTCTGGAGTGAATTTCCTCAGTGGAGAGCCTTCCTTTTGTGCATATTGCTGTGGTCAAATAAACCCTAAAAGGAGAAACCCAAGAAGATGGGAAATATTCTAGAACGTAAGTACATTGGAGTCAAGTGACCTCAACAGACAGCAGCTTTTCATCGCCTCCGATCTTTGCTCCTGAGATATTGTGTTAGATGAGTCGGCTTAACATAGCTCATGGATGCACATCCAAGGGCCCTTCTCTAGTGTAAACCATTCACAACTTGGGACTGGAGTGTTGAGGCCAGACACAGGAAGTGACTGAAATGGCAGCCCACCCCCCACCCCCACCCCCAACAAACAAACCCGGGAATCAATTCTTCTTCGTTTCCAGCGCTGTCTTAGCCTGGGGTAACTGGGGATCTTCATGTGTGACATGCCCGGGCAAAGCTGGCGGTTATCTACTTCATGCCTTGAGTTGGATTTTCTGGGTGTGAAGCCAGCAGACAAGCCAGGAAATGTCAGTGCAGAGGAGTGAGGGGGTTCAAAATCAGAGGCGGCTGTCGCTCAGGAGTTGTGAGGAGGGGGCACTGTGATGTGTTTGGTCCTAGGCACTTGTGAGTCCTGTTTTCTTGAAATGGGATGACTAGGTGAGATGATCCTTAGAGTGAACCCACACACAGTACAACTTAAACAGAAATGTCCTCAGCATGGACACTTACCCACTAAGGCAGCCTTTTGCTAGAACCCATACATCCAAGTCTCTGGCTCCCTGCTATCCTTCTCTGATTGAAGAAAAGGCTGTCTGGCCTTCAGAAACATCAGATAGCCCCACCCCCTGTATCTCTTAAGCTGGGATCTTTCCAGGTCTTTCTAGAGCTATGGATATTTAGCTTAATTCCTGGAGTTACATCTGACTTGCATTAGAGAGTCATGTGTTGTAACGTTTCTTGCCCTACTGCTTGGAAAACATGCCACACACTGAGAGGAACAGGCTAGCTCGAGGAGAACTGAGGACGTGGGCCCCCATAAAGCAAATTGAATAAAGGGCCCCAGTCTAAGTTAACATTCGCTGGTACTGTTTGTTCTCATTCACATCTTCCAGGTTGTCATCTGCGATCTCCCGTGACCTGGAGACTGTTACTATTCAATGTGAACTTCGACTCCAAGCGACCAGAGTCCCCTTTATTCCAAGTACTGCTGTCTGTATATAGTTAGAAGCATGGGACAGACCAGGCAAAGACCAAAAGCATAGCTGAAATAGATCTTTTTCTTGTGGTTTAAGGATCAGCCAGTTGGAACCAAAGAGATGTTTTCTTAAGGTTGCAGAGAAGTTTGCAAAACTATTGGATTGTTTTTGGCATTCAAACACAGATTATAGATATATTATTAGCATTACCAAGCCAATGAGCTGGTCTATATGGATTCCTATTTAGCAATACATTCTTGTAAAGCTGTTCAACTTTGTGTTGTGGAAGGCTGCTTTGCCTTTAGATAGCTTATCTACAGCTCTAATGTCCTTGTAATTAGCCGTACTTTGAAAGCCTCTCTGTGGCATTGCACATTAGAGAGCTCATGAATTACTGGAGTCAGGTAAACACCATGCTGGCTGTGGGCAGCTGCACACCATAGAAGGCCACCGACAGTTACAGCAAATGCTCTTTCATTCCGAAGCTGAAGGACAGCCAACCACAATGGCTTCTCCTTTGATCTGCTTGGCTCTGGGAAAACGCCGCTGAGAGAGCATGTGTAATTTACCTCAACATCTCCCAGCGAGCCATAGGACCGATTCTCTTTAAGAAATGTGACAAGACCCTTTAGAATTGTCAGCATCGGACCGTTTGGTGGAAAAAGAATAATAGTTTTGCTGAACCTTTGTGTCTTCCTAAGTCCTTGATGCCAGATGCACTATTTTCCAACTGGATCTGCCAAAAACACTAAATAGTTAAAAGACATCAAATCGTCTCCAAGTGGCCCAAACTGAAATTTGTTTAAAAGAAAAAGAACAACAAAAGAACTCTTAGTCAGCAAACCTTACAGTCATATTTCTTTCTAGAAAATGACTGATTAGGCTAAGAATTAGAAAAACAGATTGACAGCATAAAAGACCTCCAGCTCTTCTCCCTTTGTACACAGGCACAGCGTACGGAATGACAGACAGGGGGTAAAATTAAGAATGACTATAGCAATGGAAATCACAATAGCAGTAACAAAACTCACTATACCCCAAGGACAGGATCTCAATGCTAGACCTGAAATGAGATTTCCTCACTCAGAACTCCACCAGGTAGGAAGAGGGACGTAGCTTCCTGGAATCTTTGGACAATGTAAGTTGCTTTAGGGACTGGCTCGCCATTGTTTCATTGGAGCACGTAACATGTAAGAGGTTCTTTAAGTCAACCGTCCCCAAATCTTTGAAGAAAAATAAAGTCAGCAAATATTCCTGAACTGTTTAGTATTAAGCCACCATCGCTCCAACATTGAAGAATTTTTTAAAAGTGGCCTGACAAAGTAAAAAAGAAAATCTCCTATTCACAGATGTGGCTTGTATCTAGATAGTGAGAGCTTGCAAATATAATCCCCCCTCCCCCATATCTCCTTGTTTTTCATACTATGATTGCACCTGTATTTTATATTTTCTAAGATATATTGATTTCTTGACAATGAATTTCTCTTAGTTGGCTCACCAAATGCACTGTCAAACTTCCTCCTCCTCCTGTGCAGAGTGACTTTGGAGCTGGCCTTATATTTGGATCTCCCGGGCAGCTTTTTGGAAACTCCTAGTGAACATGCTGTGCCTCAAGCCAGTGAAATTAGGCTCCCTGGAGGTGGGACACGGGCAGCATGGTGGGTATGTAAAGCTGGCTTGGTGAGTTGGCTATGTGGCCAGGGTTGAGAGTCATGGCTACGAAGGACCAGGGAGGGGGGAGGGGCAGTGGAAAGCAGAGACCAGCTGGCTAGATAGAGTCTGCATATTCACACATGAAGGACTTACAGGGATGTCCACCACTCCCCATGAATTACCCACAGAAGCAAGTTGCTTGGGTTGTTGATTGGACTTGGGATAGTTGATTGAACTTTAACAGTTTGGCCGAAATACCTTTGAGATGTAAAGAAAATAAATAGGGGTTGGGGAAGATAGGTAGACAATGCTCAGAGAGCCAAACATACAGCCTTATTTCCAGGATCTTCAGTAAAACCTCTCCATCCTCCAGTTCTAGAAGACTCTGGGCTCTAAGATGAGGGGTCCCATGGAAGGCAGGTAGGCAGTTCACAGCAGCAGGTCATCTCTGAGTTTGTCCTCTTTGACTTGGACCTCTCACTCTATAAGGAACATATTAGGCAGGGTTCTCTAGTGGAACAGGATCAAGAAAACATAAATAGTAAAGAGGGATTCTGTTAAATTGGCTTGCACATAGGTGCCGGGTGACCCAACAGTGTCTATCTGCTTGCTGGAGAGGTAAAGAACCCAGTAACTAAGTGCTCAGACCATGAAGCTCAAGTCCGCAGACCAGTATCAAACCAGAAAGTGTGGCAGTTCCTTGGAGAACCAGTTATAGAATGCCTGCTAGTGTAAAGTCAGCGGAGGATGACACAGCTTTGCTATCCTTACCCTGAAGCAGAAAGGAAGGCAGGACCTCTCCGCTGCTGCGTCTTGGAACCTCTTTCTATCTGAGCCATCCCTTGATAGGAGTCTCCCACACTGAGAACAGACCTTCTAATTCAATTAATCCCCTTCAGAAATCCCCTGCAGATGTGCACACAGGAACATCTCAGTCTCCTAGGTGATTCTCATCCGGTCCCTTGGAGATTGAGATAGTCAGCAGAAAATCTTATTATTCTTAAACTTGGGTGATAAATAACAATATAGTAAATATTAAATCCCAAGCTGTCGTTTCTAGTCCTCAAGATTTCTACCCAGTACTTTGCATTATCAACAAGTTTTAAGATGCTGCGGTACCATTACTGTAATGCATCAGACCAGGCCTGAGTAACAGAAGCACAGCATATTTCAATAGAATTTCATTGTGTTCTATAAGAAGGACCGTAAGGTAGTCTATAAATGAGCTGGGTTCTATTTCCACATATTTATCAAGAGTATGAGAGCCATTGCATGTCTTGTTAAGTAATTATGAGAACAATTAGGGATTTAAAAATAGGTATCCATTTAGTTTGCTTGTCTCTGATGTATTTGCATTAGAAATTGGCAATATTTAAATTGGATTTAATTTTAGAGCCTCAACTTTTCCTAGGACAAGACTAGAGCAACACCACCTATAAAAATCAGTCAATATTTTTGGCAGGAAATTCTCTTTTCTGCATCGAACTGCTGTGCCAGCACTGTACAAGAGGAGGCCAAGGGCAGGGAAGATGTAGGAAGAAGTCTCTAATGTAGCCAGCAGGCACCAGAATGGTATGGGCAGGAGACTGGTGCACACCAAGGTTGCCTGTGCAAGAGCCTATGGATATATAGCTAGGAACGTTGTGGTTGTGTGGACTCCATTCCGCTGGGGAGCAGGATGCAGGAAGTGGGCCGCACTTTCCCCACTCAGTCAGCAGGTAGGTGTCGGGCTCTAGGGAAGCCACGGGGACACCAGGGACACTGCTCAGGGGGTGGGAGTGCAGTCTGAGACTCAGGACAACCAAATCTGGCTAGGAGGTCCTCTGGCCTGCAAGGAAGCTGAGGCCATCTGGTTCTCAGGCTCTTGGGCACCCAGGCACCTCTGGAGCTGTAGAAGAGCTGAGAATGAAGTGGGGGCATGGGAATCTAGCCTTGGGCTGAGGGTGAAAAGAGGGACACTCTGGCTGGATCCCAAGGGGATGAGTCCTTGGCTTGGCCTCGGCCATGGCTGGGAGCTCAGAGAGGCCTTCTATGAGAGATTAGAGAGCAGCTCTATAGGTGAAGGACTCCACGGCTCCCCACAGCAGATCCCAGTGAAAAGAGGCAGGCCGTGGTTTTAAGGCATTTATTGTCATGGCGGAAAGTAGATGAGTAAAACTGTACCCCACTTTTCAGGGCGGGACTGAGGTTAAATACCTTTTGCAGGGAGGAGTGTCTGCGAAGGAGAGTTTATTAGCTAAGTTCTCCAGGCCTTTAGGTACCTCATTAAAATGAAGATTTGTCTTGAGGCCACATGACCACAGGTCATGTCCTCTACCTGTGGAGGGGCTTGGAGCCTGATGGTCACAAATCTAGGGAGGGCTGTGGGGGGCTGTAGCTACATGACAGTAGCCGGATGCTCAGGAGCGGGGTGAAATGCCTTCTATTCCTTCGGGTCACTGGGGTTTCTAACCTTAGCTCAACCAGGAACCAGGCTGCCTTTCAGACAAGTCTATAGAACTGTGAACTATGTATCTATAATTTATATTGGCAGCCTCTCTAATTCCAATCACTCGGATTAAAAGGCATTGAATAGAGGAATATCTAGAATATTTATAGACAGTTACTCTTCCTTCTTTGGTTCTTCCATGGATTAAAGGTGGATGCTTATCATGTATTGTGGAAAGCAAGTGGGGAGGCTGCAGAGATGGCATCCCCAAACTCACTCTCTCCTGCTGATATAAAGGCCTACCACATATGCCTTTCACTCCCACCCACACTCCATGACACCTGCTGCCACAGGAAAAGGGGGGAAGTGATGGGGGTCGTGGGGGAGCAAGGAATGGCCAGATGAAGGGTTTGTGTGACTTGAAAACATATAGACAATACAGACAAAGGTGTGATCCTTGAGCTTTCTTTACAGACTTTCTTCACAGACTTAGTCATCTGTCCATTTGTCCTTTAACATCACCATGACACTCTCCTGCTTAAAGCCCCCACTCCCTTCCTGTTGGCCCCAGGAATGCAACTGTGGCCCCTGGCTTCATTCTAAAGACCTGATTGCTCTCCCTTTCCAGCTCATCTCACAGCTCTCTTCCTCCATGCTGGTGACTTTGACTTATCTATGCCCGGGGCTTTGGGATTCACTCTTCCTTCCATCCGGAATACTCTGCCCACCATTCCTTGTCATCAGCTTGAGGGCAGCTTTCCTGAGGTGCACCTTACTGAGCTCTCTGTCTTCACGGCCCCCGTACACTGGTCTCTCTCATCACGCCATACCTGTTCTCTTTATGACCCGAGCAGAGTCTGAAGTTATTTATGTGCACTAGACTGAGAGGTCCACAGTAGAGGTCAATACCTTGCCTGTTGTATATACTGTTGTGCCTCCAGCACCAAGAGTAGTGTTGGCTCAGGAAATGAATGAATGAATGAATGAATGAATGAAACACCTACATGTATCATGTTGAGAGAATTAGTAGGGAAACAGTGGCTCTAAAAGCTATAAGTTAAGGTATATTTTCCCCTCATTGTGTCATCTCCATAACTTCCAATTCCCGAAATTTGATTTTTAGTGTAGTGCCCCAAGACCCCTGTCCTGGTACGGCAAGAGGTGCAAGAGATGAGTCAAGTCGTCTGTCCCATTCCCACTGCTTGTCTTGTTTTCCATCATAGACTTGGCTTGTTGGAATTGTTGGGACTTTTGTATTTGTAGTACTGCATCACCAAGGCTGGGTGGAGCTCGGGTTACTACATCTGCTCTCTGGCAGTGTGCAAAATAATTTTCATTTTGGTTTAGGTACCAGTGGAGCATAACTCCACTGTGGATCTGGAAACCACTACACTAGGTAGAGTCCTACTGTGGACTGTGTCCAGGTTGAAACTAGTAAAGGCGAGTACCATTGCAGGGCCATGCAAGACCTGAGCTCTGCAAGACTAGGGCCATGCAAGACCTGAGCTCTGCAAGACTAGGGCCATGCAAGACCTGAGCTCTGTAAGACCAGAGCTATCTAAGCCTAGTACTCTGGAAATCTTGGCAACTGGACTCTGTGCCTTCCTGGGCCCTAATGTTGCTAAAATATTAGAACTGTGGAAATAGTGCTTGCCTTATTGGGACATTCCTTCCTCTCTGCCTAGGGCTCAGGTGTCCACCCATCTGCTAGGGAATGATGGTAACCCTTGTCTAACATCAGCTCTCCTTCACAGAATTTTGGCCTGTGGTCGTGCAGTCCAGGGGGCTGGATGGCATGCTGGACCCAAGCTCACCTCAGTGTCTGGGCCCAATAAAGGTTTTGCCAAGGACGCAGCTTTCTATACTGGCCGCTGTGAGGTAAGTGCCTGTGGGACAGCTGCCTTCCTGGGGTGTCTAACTCTATAGCTGCTAGACTTGCAAGCTCCCAGTGACACACAGCTGGAAAGACTCTGCAGGTTCTGGGAAGGGAAACGGACCTGATGGATCAGTAAGGGCCAAAGCTCTTAGTGGCACTGCAAATGGGGCTTATCCAAAGAGTTCCTTTTGCTCTGTAGCTTCTAGGGACACACTAAAAGTCACATAATCCAAGCCCTTGAGTAGACAGATGGCAACAGACAGACACTCCACACTCCCCAGAGCAGTCTGAGCAGGTGTCCTTGTAAGGGAGAAAGTCTATGGTCATTCTTGGAGCCTGAGTAGAAGAGTAGGGAAGAGTTCCATATCTGGACACTGGCAGGCCAGGCTCTAAGTTCTACTTTAACCAATGTCAAGGACCAAGTGATTTAATCTCTGTGTCCTCTGTTCCCTAAACCATAAAATGGGATGGGATGAGCACACCCTTGTCCCAGGGGGTTGTGATGACTGATAAGACATAAGATGTGACTCTGGGACTCAGAACAGCACATTCTGCTCCTGTGCCCATAGCTCACACACCTGTGCTGAAGAACAGCAGCTAAGCAGAGGGTCTAGAACCTTCTAGACTCTCTGGTCACATGTCATCATCATAGGCATCTTATGTACTTTTTGATCCAGACATACTTGGATCTGGATCCTAGATGTCTTTGTGATAATCAAAAACCTGAGATGTTGGGCATAAAAGCAATAAGCCATCAGTGTGTTCGGTTAGGTATGGATGTATGCTCCCGTGGAGGCAAAATTCACACTCTGAGAATCGCATTTGGATGTTGGAGAGATTATGTGCATCTCAGGATACACTGTCAATCACAGCGTGCAGAGGGTGAGCAGCAGAGTGGTCCTGACACACACTAGCCATATCACCCCCAATCGTTCAGCCCCTTTAAGGCTGATATATTAACTCTCAAAGCGTGCCCCCAGATCATCAGAATCAGTGTCACTGTAACTTGTCTGACGTAGTTCTTCTCCTGCCAGCCCTAAGCCTAGAGAATCAACAGTTCTACAAGCAGGCAAAACTGCCCGGCTTAACAGATCTCTAGGTGTATCTGATACCTGGAAGACTTCAGCCTCTGATGTCACTTCCAAGCAGTGCCTCCTCCTGAGTCTTGGGTAGGCCAGTAGAAATTCTGTTCTGTCACCACACACTTGTGTTCATCCCAGGACACCTCAGGGATCCCTCCCAAGGGAGTTAAGGATCCCTTGAATTCCTTTTATGCTCCTTGTAGGCTCTAGCAAAATTCTTGAGTCTTGAAATGGAAACCAGCAATCATCTTACATTTAGAATGGAGGCGAAGTTGAAACCAAAACGTGACCCTCTTGACCCCTCTGTCAGATTGCAGCCAGTGAGGTAGAGGAGGCTGGATTTTCTTGGTCACAAGAATTGTCTCTCTGGCCAACAATTGATGACCCAGGTTCACAGATCTGATCTCTAGCCCAAGAATTGTGACTAGCTCTTAACATCTCTCTGTAAGACAGAGACTTATCTTCTTCCCATCTATGAGGCACTTCTGCAGGACTAGCTGGTAAGCCTCTTGGCAACTTAAGACAAGGACTAGTTAGGATTGACTGTTTAGCTCTGACTGGCAGCTTCATCACCTATTCAGATAAGGCCAGACCTATGTAAAGATTATTCACTGGTACAGGAACATCTTCTACTCTGTAGGTAAATGTTGGCAATCCACAGAACACTCTGTTAGCCAGGGAAAGAGTCCTAATGGAGGCGGGGGCAAAGCTATCCTGAGAACAGGCTACTCTCTTTCCCAGCCACTTAACTTCCATTCTGGATAGAAGAATGACAAAACCAAGAACATTTATACCTGAAACGGAAGGTGTTCCTTCATGTGAGCCCTAGCTTCTCTTCCCAGATAAATTTCTCACTCAGACATGTGCCATAATGCTACACAGAGGGCTGCCACCTGTTCAGGACACAGACTTTAAAGGTTCACTATAAATAAATCAACCCCTCCCTGGCTCACTTCATCCAAGGAGAGAATGCTCTTTGGTACTAACGCATTGTGTCACTGGAATGGAAGACAGTGTGGTTTACTACTCTCTTTTTCTGTACTTTCCAATAACTATGAGACTCTTCTAATAATTTTTTTTTAAAGTTTGGGAGCATACCATTTTGAGTAAATCAATATGGTTTTCTCAAATTACATTTTAATAAAAAACTGAAGGGATCAACTCTTAATGAACTATCTATCTGTCCATAATGCAAGTCTCCATTGCCACCGAATGACCATGGATACCATGTGCTAACCCAACAGCAAATCCACAGATAGCATTAAGAGTTTAAATCATTGTGGAGTCTGTTGTATAGAGTAAGGATGTGCTATATAGAGTAGAAAACTTTATAATTCCATAAATTAAGAAAGTCAGAGTCTGTAGACACCTTAAATATCAGCCCCCAGGTAGAGCAGTCAAGACACTCAGAAGAAAAGAGGTGACTCCACACGGAATGCTCTTTTGAGGTGTAGGTGTCACAGGAGACAACAAGGCAGCAGACAGCTTTCTGCCTATGTGGCGCTCTCTCCCTCCATCAGAGAGGGTAAGAGAACACTCCTGTCATAAGACAAGTGTACCAGGGAGAATGTCTCTGCCTAGAGCAATGGTTCTCAACCTGTAGGTAGCCCACCCTTTGGGGGGTCAAATGACCCTTTCACTGGGGTCGCCTAAGACCATCAGAAAACACAAATATTTATATTATGATTCATAGCAGTAGCAAAATTACAGCTATGAAGTAGCAATAAAAATAACATTATGATTGGGGGAGTCACTACAATATAAGGAACTGAATTGTGAACTGAATTAAGAAGATTGAGAACCACTGGCGTAGAGTCAGAAGTTATTGCGGTGATGCCAGTGAAGTTAGAGGTTGGGAGACAACAGGATGGCTGCTGACAGTAGACAGAGAGAGCACAAAGGGGACGGGGAGTGCAGGAGAAGCATACCAGAAGGAAAGAGCCCAAGCACAGGGCAGGAGCTGTGCCAAGAGCTCGTGTGCGTGGAATGCGAGGTAAAGTGGGAGGAGGTGGGGCAGTTGCCAGGCTGAGTGAGCCAAAGACAAGAGCTCACCACTGGCTTCTTTGACGGAGTCCTGAGGCCAGAACAATGCATTAAGAAGCCTAATGGGGGAAGTCAGGGGAGACGGCACAGGAGGAAGGTCCAGAACATCAGGTGGAATGTAATCCCACCATCTGAACCCAAAACACAGAAGTGAGGCTGGAAAGGAAGTTACAGCTCCAGGGAACGCTACTCCAGCAGAACTCGAGAGACAACATAGAGAGGTCTGGATGAAGAGCAGGGACCAGAGGCCAGGATGAGCTGAGATGTGCAGCTGGTGAATGAACACATAATGGTCCTAGTAATGGGAAAGCAAAATGTGAAGACGCCATTTAGGAAAATGAGAAACAGGAGCAATGGAGAGAGTGACTGTGGGGCTGTTTGGGGGAGGAAACCAGGTGGTTTCGGCTACTACTGATCCAGAAGATGAAAGTGGGACAAGGGTGGAATTGAACATGAAGGTTTTGTTCAGTGATGTCTTGCACTGAGACTGCCAATATCCACAGAGAGATGCCCTCAGGAAGCAGGAGGTCCAGAGGGTGCTCCAAGGGAGCAGGTGGGCCAGGGATGGAGCTATGGGAGTCAGCAGTCTGCTTAGGAGAAGATGGGCTTCCCCAGCAGAGCTTCCAGGATGAGACAATGGGAAACAGCAAGGCAGGCTTTGTTTCCATTGAAACCCTATACTCTGGTCAACTTTTCTTCAGTTCCTGATCCAGTTCTAACAGGTGTTACCAATTTGGGTATAAAAGTATGGACTTTAGTTCTGTGTCTTCTGCCTTAATTCACCTGATGAAAGATAATGCGTACCGAGAAGAAAGGCGTGGAACAAGAAAAGGAACAGACATAAAAGGCTGGATGAGCTGCCAAAAGAATGATCAATTCTCCAAGAGTTGGCAAGACAATTATCAGCAAGACCTTTAACCATCAGATCTGGGAGGGGGAGTCAAAACTCAGGTACCGACTGCCTCCTCCTCTGTACGGGTGGCTGGAGAAGTGGAGCGACAAAAATATTCCTGGAAGAGAAAAGAATGTGGTTGGATATTTTTTCTTGGATCCCACCAAGAAGAGTAGCACTATATGGGATTCACTGGTTGAATGCAGATGGGAAGGCATTGTGCAGCCTTGGGAACAGTCAAAAGGACCCACGACTATAATAGAAAGCAAAGGGTGGGCTTCTCTGAGATCTCCATTCAATCTTTCCCTCATTCTTCACTTCTTCCTTGAGGAGCTATAACATTCCAGACACTGGATATGGCCATGCAGTGATTGGATGAAATGAAGGTCACATGGCTTCTAAAGCACCATCTGGGAGGGAGACAGACAGGAGAATGACTATCCACATCACCAGGTGAAGGAAATGCACAAGATAGATGTCCCCATACTGATGGAGGAGGCTGCCACCCAGGCAGATTAGACAAGGCTGTGTCCTCTAGGACCACACAGACAGGGGGGTGAATAAAGGTGCAGGCTTTATAGAAGTTTGAGAGAGGAAAAACAATATGCTCTGAAAACCCACGGGTGGAGGGGGCCCCAGAGAGAGGACAGCAATGATAGAACTAAAGAAGACAAAGTCCTTGTCTTAATAGAGATGCAGTAACTCAGAATCAACACATGCTTAATCCAAATATTCAGCCTGGAAAATCATGTTTACTGCCCTCAAGGAAACTAAAGTGCAGTTGATTAAATGGCTTTCAAATGCTGACAAATACCTGAGCTGGATATCCAAATTTTCTCAGTTCCAAATATATATAGATATAGCCATATAGACATATAAACATACAGACATATAGATATATATTCAGCAGGAAAGAATACACATGCATGCATTCAGACACACACACGCAACACATAGAAATGCAGAGACAGGAAGGCAGATGGAGCACTTATGTTAGAGTTATTAGAGAAAGCTTCAAGGATTAGGACATATCCAAAATAGGCTGAAACAATAGGGGAGGAGGCAAAATGATCCATCAGCACAGATGAGAGAAAAGATGAGTTGGGGGCTTGGGAAACACTGTGGGAGATCCCTCTGAGCCAGCCATTATCTGCAGAAGCTTCGCAAAGGAGGTGGCCTTTGATCCAAATCTGCAGGTGTGAGCTAGTGCTTGGTATGGGTAGGACCGTGGTCCCCAGAACAGAGCTGACTCCAGCGTCACTCAGGGTGAGCTTGGTCGAGCTGATACTTGTTCTATACTCACCTTCAAGCAAGAAAAAGAAAATACCTGTTCAAAAATGAAAGAGAGAAGGGGGAAGGAGGGAGACGCACACACGGACTTGGTAAGGTGTATTTGGATTATCTTTCTGTCCTAGCTTCTGCCTGTAGGTTGGTTCCTTGTGGACTGACCTCCTTACACAGGAAAGAAAGATGGCGGTTCCTGACTAGAATGCCCTCCTCCCCCCAAACTTTCAGTTACCTGTGGTGCTTTGTGGATTTATTTCAAGAATGCTCAGTCTCCAGGCTCAGAGCTACTGAGTGAAGGAAAAAAATCCAGTGCTGATGCTTCAGGCCACACTAGCTGCAATGCCTTCCAGAACCTTCCCATGGAAATCACATTCAGGGTGCAGGCACCATCACCATCCAGCCCTTCAAGCTGGCAGTCACAGAGCCCAAAGGGTTCTGTGAGCGAGATCCCCAAGTTTCTAGGCAGAACCCTGTTGCTTCCCAGAACAGAATGACCACACAACCTGCTCCAGCTAATTCCAGGGATCCAAGTGTGATTGCTGCCCGTACTCTTCTCCTCTCACAAGTGTTCTACTTTGGGTGTTGAATCCGGGCTCTCTACCCATAGCCTACCAGTGAAGCCTCCTGGCATCCTCTTGGGAGAACCCTGTGAGGGAGCCTGACACCTTCCCGATAATGCTTACCACCACTCCCCAGTATAAGTTAGGTAACCTCTATCTTTTTTATTCCAGGTGCATAGCGTAATGTCCATGTTGTTCTACACTCTGATCACTGCGTTTTTGATCGGCGTACAGGCAGAACCGTACACAGATAGCAATGTCCCAGAAGGAGACTCTGTCCCTGAAGCCCACTGGACTAAACTTCAGCATTCCCTTGACACAGCCCTCCGCAGAGCCCGCAGTGCCCCTACTGCACCAATAGCTGCCCGCGTGACAGGGCAGACCCGCAACATCACTGTGGACCCCAGACTGTTTAAGAAACGGAGACTCCACTCACCCCGTGTGCTGTTCAGCACCCAGCCTCCACCGACCTCTTCAGACACTCTGGATCTAGACTTCCAGGCCCATGGTACAATCCCTTTCAACAGGACTCACCGGAGCAAGCGCTCATCCACCCACCCAGTCTTCCACATGGGGGAGTTCTCAGTGTGTGACAGTGTCAGTGTGTGGGTTGGAGATAAGACCACAGCCACAGACATCAAGGGCAAGGAGGTGACAGTGCTGGCCGAGGTGAACATTAACAACAATGTATTCAGACAGTACTTTTTTGAGACCAAGTGCCGAGCCTCCAATCCTGTTGAGAGTGGGTGCCGGGGCATCGACTCCAAACACTGGAACTCATACTGCACCACGACTCACACCTTCGTCAAGGCGTTGACAACAGATGAGAAGCAGGCTGCCTGGAGGTTCATCCGGATAGACACAGCCTGTGTGTGTGTGCTCAGCAGGAAGGCTACAAGAAGAGGCTGACTTGCCTGCAGCCCCCTTCCCCACCTGCCCCCTCCACACTCTCCTGGGCCCCTCCCTACCTCAGCCTGTAAATTATTTTAAATTATAAGGACTGCATGATAATTTATCGTTTATACAATTTTAAAGACATTATTTATTAAATTTTCAAAGCATCCTGTATACTGACACTTGAGTCCTTTCTCTCAGTAAGAGTACCCACAAAGTTTGAGAGAGTGCGGAAATGAACTGGCCCCTTCACTCCTGGCACCATAGCCCATCTGAAACCTTCATTCCCAGCCAGCCCTGCTCTGGGGCTGGCTAACTAGTTTCAGACACTGCTCTACACCCACCCAGCATGATTAGCGAGGGAAGTCAGCCTGCAGGCTCTGGTCTACATTCCAGAGCCAAGTCTACCAAATCCTTGGATTATCTGCTAAGCATGGACCCATGAGCTTTGATTGCCTCTCTTGAGGAGAGTAGAGTAGTTGAGACTGGGCAGAAAGCAGGTTGCTATGTACACAGGCAGCCTCCCACCTCTGAGAGACTGAGGCTGGTCCTTGAGGATACTGGGAACTCCCAGTGTGGATAAGTAGAGGCTTCACGGGTCTCCTGGCTTCAGTCAGTTGGATGGGCAGTCTGAAGGAGCTGTAACAAAATCATCTCCTGAGGCCTGTCATGGCAGATCTGGTTTCATGTTCAGATTGCCTTTGCTCTGATGGCTGCTTCTCTACTATTCCCCTGTGGCTGCCTGCAGAAAGACTTCCACAAGAAAACAGTAGGGCTTCCAAACCTCTTGCCACCCACGCACAGGAACAGCTCTAGTAGCAACTATCGGTGGCCCTAGCAACCCAGCATCGGCTTCCGAGTAGAAAGGCAGGGACCAGTCAGAAAAGAACTTCTGAAGGTTTTTTACTCTTACTTAGATGATTTCCACAAGTCACCAGAGCTGGCTGGGACAAGACCTGTAGAGATCAGAGAGTTGAGGTAGAACAGATATAGTAAGACCAACACAAGCTCTGGAAGATGGAGAGGGGAAAGCCCACGCCAGTATGACACAGCTGCTTTCTGTTCACAGGTGCATGCCTGCGTGTGTGTGTGTGTGTGTGTGTGTGTGTGTGTGTGTGTGTGTACACGTGCACACAGCTGCTGTCTATCCTTTAACAAAGTTCTTTCCTCCTAGACAGCCAGTTCCTTGGGTAGTTTTGGAGAAGGGGTAATTTTTTTTTAATGTGCTCATGCCCACTGTCTCCAGAGCAATAAAGGCAGCAGAGAGACTGCGGGATCCTCCCTGGAGCAGGGCATGACCAGCCCCACATAGTCAAAGTCCCCACACCCTTCATCTTGTTTATTTGTTTATCGTTCTTCCCTCGAGCCACAATTATCCCCCTAGAATAGGAAACCTCACAGGGAGATTTTGTCCACACCTCTCCTCCAAGGATAACAATGCCTAATCTGTTTTTAAAAAAAACAAAACAAATTGTCCATCAGCTAAAAAAGGAACTGGTCCCATTCGATTCCTCTGTACACCTCCCTGCCCTGACCCACCCTAACCCTCACTCAAATGGGGCAAATAGGAAACTGAGAAACTGCAGTGAGGACCTTTAGACTAGGGTGAAAGCCTGATGAAGGATGGTGATGGCCTTTTCTATCAGGGCTACTGCAACTGCAATAGAGTTATGTTCAAGAAATACCAACCAGAACATTCTGTGCTGAGATGCTGGGTCAGATAAAGGGAGCTCTCCCTCTGGCCTGCGTCTGTGGGTTTTGCAGGGCTCCAGTTCCATGGCCTCAAAAGTCCCAGGCCCCTCGCATGAGCAGACTATGAAGCTGTTCTCTTAGGAGGCAGACCTGCTAAGTCCTGGATGTGAGGAGAGTAATGGTGAGGGAGATATTCTGGAAGCATCTAGGCAGAGCAGCGGTGCCTCAGAGTGGCTATACCACCAAAGCCATGCCTGGAGAGCTGTGCCCAGTGCTGCCAGACTCTTTGGGAATATCTGAAAAATTATCATTGGCTCTCCTTGGCCAGCTAACAGAACTGACTCAACATCCAGATCTCTAATGGAAACTGGTTGAGGACACCCCATCTCCACGAGAGAAATTATTTCTATAGTTACTGGTAGAAACAGGCCTCCTGCACCAACACCCCTACTGCTCCCCTGAAGGGAAACAGTGCTTTAGTAGTCCCTAGAGTCAGGGTGTGGAAGCTAATGTTTTCACACAGCGTGAGGGGCTATCAGTTTGGCTGAAGAGAATGTAAGCTGTCCAAAACCAAGCCCCAGCCCTGGTCTTTCTGCAGCTTGAACTCCTTCCTATGTGGATGTGAGCACCAGCCAGCAGGCCCACCCTGGCTTTCCCTGAGAGTCCACTGCATGGCCAGGGTCCCAACCACTTGAGCATGAGGAAAAGCCAGCTCTGAATCTCCCACTGTGTTCAGAGAGAAGCAATGACCCACCCCATGCTCTTCCCTCCGTGTCTGTGTCTCCCTGTGACTTTTCACCTCTGTTTCCCTCTTCTCTTCAGCAGCATCTGCCATCTGAAGGTATCCTCCAACCTGCCACAGAAAACTAACACAAACCCACCATCCTCCCTGCTAGCCCAGCCCAGCCAACCACTCTCCCAGATCCATTCCCTCTGACTCCTGGTTCCAGGAGCAGATAGCACCGGGTGAACTGATTCTGGGTTAGAGTCCCAGTTTGTCCTTTGGACTTTCCCACCTCCAGTTGGACCACCAGCATCTCCCCAAGGAGGTTGCACTCCTAACTGAAGGCAGAGTTAGATGCAGGTTTTCAGCACCACCAAATAGCTCAGCTTGTTACTGTGGACCGCAAGAATGATCCCAAAGTTTAAGCAGTCTGAGGGGAGTACAAGATAGAGGGCAGATCTGCCCCATCTGGGATACCTGCCTATATTCTGGGGACAAAGAAATAGACTAGAAAAGCAGAACCATGTGGAAACAGGCTATCTGGAACTTAGGGTCTACCCTCAGCATTGACCTTATAATCTTCCTACAGAACAGTGGGAGACACTGGGCCACACAGCATCAAGGTCATCAGTTATGCATGGTGGAGAAGAAGTCCACCAGTGGTGGGACAAGTTCTGAGAAGATGGTAGCAGAGCCAAGTCCTGGTGCTGGCTCCCTCAGTCCTATTTGAGAACTCTGGCAAGGAGCAGCTCTTCTTCAGCCTGGCAGCTGTGAAATGAAAATAATCACAGGGCTGTAAACACAGAGCAAAGCCATGAAACCAGTTAAGTCCTAGGCAAGGGTCAGGACGCTTAGCTGCAAGCGAGCCTATGTTGACTTAGGAAGAGCCATGTTAGGGATCACTGGATATTTGGTTCCTGCAGAGTATACAGACAGTGAGAGAAGCCATTTGCTCAGTGAGCATCATAGACTCTGGCTGTATACAGCTGGGCTTAGTAAAGTAGGAGCAAATTCCCACCTGAATCTGGCCTGGGAGAGATCATCTAGGATCCAGAAGATTCGGAGTAGTGATGAAGAGCCAGGTGTGTGTGTGTGTGTTTGTGAGTGTGTGTGTGTGTGTGTGTGTGTGTGTGTGTGTTAACATGCATGGAGGTCAGGAAACAACTTCATGGAGGAGGGTCTCAAAAGAATCAAACTCAAGCTGCCAGACTTGCACAGCTGAGTCATCTTGCAGGCCTCTAAACATGGTTCTTAGCAACTGTCTGAGTTAAGTTCTGCATCTGTGAAGTGGGAATAATTAGTTATAATGTTGTTCTCAGAAAGTCTGGAAACAGTTACGATTATATATGTATATATGTATGTGTGTGTATATATATATGTATGTGTGTGTGTATATATATATATGTGTGTGTGTGTATATATATACATATATATGCTTATATATGTGTGTATATATATATACATACATATATACATATCTATATATGTATATATGTGTGTGTATACCTAGCATTTAAGAAATATGTAACAAATTCTAGCTTTGAAAACTAGAGTCATCCAAACACTCCAAGGCTCTTAGAATGCAGTGGAATGGTTTTCCACGAGGCAAGGTAGTTCGTCAGCTGCCATTGTTGTAACTATATGGTCGGTTCCCACTGACTTGTAATAGTGAGTGTTACTAATAGTGCCTATTAGCACTTACCGAGAGCCTGCTCACTGTGTGCCTGGCACAGGACTCAACACCTTGTATGGATTAGCTGTGAGCTAACCTCCAGGCTCTGAAGCTAATATAGCCATCTGATGAAGCCAGAAAGGCTTGCATGCAGCCTTCTCTGGAATGTTTACTCCTCAAGGTTGGCGCATTTATCAACCACTGGCTCTGAGAGTTTGCACGTGTCAAGCACGTGGAGTGTGTTTTGCTGAGTTTCATTTGGATTTGTACTAAAGAGCTCTGACCTCCCTAGAGTTCTTCTGGTCTTGCATAGGAGGCTCATAGTGGGGTCCCGCGGCTAAAGTTGGCCAGACTTAACTAACCATAGCAGCAGCCTGAGGAGACTCCTTCAACCCAGGCTGCTTCCTAGTGTCAGTGGTGTAGTCCATCTTCTCTTCCACACCTGGACCCAATCTTGCAGGCAGCGGGCAAGCATGTGCTTCAGCAGTGTCTCAGGGCAGGTAAGGCAAAGCTTGGTTCTCGTCTTTACCTTCACAGCCACTAGTCCCACCCTGTCACCTCTCCCCTACATATTCCCTAGGTGAGCGATAAGTGAGATAATACTCTGAGTGACATTTCCTAAGTGCACAGCATGGGAGACATCTGATTGGCTTTCAGAGGGAGATGTTATGAGGATTGTGATGGGACCGTCAGAGCCCAAGCCTGGCTTCACTGCTAGCCAATCAAGATTGAATGGTGCTGACAGGGTCCTTGTCTCTCTGAATGTCACTTCTCTTACATGGAAACTCTGTTGTCTTACAAACCATGTAATCCAGCATCAATTACTGTATATAAAACGGGTAAATACACACAGCCACAAATGCATAATCTACATATGTAAATATAATATGTAAAGACAGATCATAAACAGAGACTGTATGTAAAAGTATGGGAGTGTGCATGTGTGTGTAAATAGCTCTTGAGAGCTAAGAAGCAACCAGAAGTACACCTTCTACCTCCCCATGCTTCTGTAAACTGACTTAAAAACACAGAGTAGCACGCAGATCAGCCAAATCGTCATTTCAAATTACAAGCACCAGTCCTAAGAGGCAATGATGTGGAAGGGGTAAGTCTGGGAGAATTCCTCAAGGAAAATTTCTGGAACTGTGTTTGGAAAACAAAGTTGAGGGAAATAATCTCCTGGGTTAGGGCTTAGTTCCGAATGAAAAAGGAAGCAACACCCAACAGAGAGAAGGGAAAACGGTCTGTTCTCGTGCCTCCTTCTGAGTAACATCAGACAGCGGAACCATCTCCTCGTGGAAAAACACAAACTTCGGAAAAACTTCGGCAATAACCTGCAAGCCTGTGGCTGAACGCAACAATGGACATCCCTGCGTGGTTTCCATAGAATCTTATCTGTGGCCAGAGCAAATACCAAAGAGATGCACAAGTTTCCTGGAGACCGGGCGTCCTATGGTGGTGTCAGCTGGCTCTCTGTCCTCAGAACGAGAAAGGAAGACAAAGGCTCTCAGAAGAGGTGCCACACACCTCCAGGATAGACTTGTGTTGGGGGTTCACTCTGCGCCTGGGCACGTTTGGTGCCACAGCAGAGCATGGTCTCCAGCCTGGCAGCCTTTCCCCTTTCTCTTCACCCCGCCCCCCCCCATTCCTTTCACTTTGACATAATGAAAGTGCAGCTTGCACGCTGCCTCGAGATTGCATATGAGAATTGGAAACATGTGTCTGAGCTGGCACCCCTTCAAAGGGCTTTGGAACTCTGACTTGGGCTGTCCTCTGATTGCAATAGCAATTCCCCGAGCTAGCTCTCCAGCTTCACATTCCTGCAGCTGCACCTTAGCATTAACTCTTGCCAGTTGGAGGCTGCTGTGTGTGGAGCCTGCTCCCAAAGCCTCGAGGTGGCTGCCCACCCTGTCTGTACAAAGTTCAGCTCTGAATTTGGCATCTGGGCACTGACTTTTCAGAGGGACATTATGGGAGCTAGCAGGTTCATTAGCCTTTTTTTTTTTGCAGAAACTGTACACTAGCGGGTCAATTGTCATGAGTGCTTTTGGGGCACTGCCCGAACTCTCAAGGAATACGGTGCTGGATCTGCTCTGATCCAGAAGGGCGTCTTGCTTTGCTTTGCCCTGTGCTGGAGATTCCTGAGGGAGATGCAGAAATAGAGGTGATTGTCTAGCACAATAAACTCAAAATATATAATTAGTGGGGTCCTGGAGGACCCTATTCAGTTCATCAAAGAATGAATACCTGTCGGTAAGCTATGAGGTGCCATGACAGGTCTGGTAAGATAGAAGAGAAAGATGGGTCCCACTCTCATAGAAAGCTGACTGGAGGATTCAAGACCTTTTTACAGTCAGGTCTTTTTACAGACCACATAGCCACAGGCCCACAGCACATGAAGACAGCCTCAGGCATCGCCGGTGTTCTGGTGTTGGCAGTAATCGACCCAGCCCCCTCCCATGTCTTTCCTTGCTTGCTACTCACTTGCTCTCATTCTCAACATTGTTGTGGACTAATTCCTCTAGCAAGCCTGACTAGGCCCTTGACTTTGCCTCTGGTTCTCTGAGATATACTATTCCAGATTGTATGCTCACCAGAAGCACCCAGAGGTCTAATATGGTCATTGGGGGCTGGGAGCTGAGCTACTACATTCCAAACACCCCCAAGGATGCCAGTGCTGTTGCTCTATGGTCCATACTCTGAACAGCCAGGACTGGGGCCATGCCTGGTCTCTCAGTGGGCTGGTCCTCAGTTCTCACCTAAGAACTTTGATGAGGTTCATTTTTCTTGATTCTTAGAGTCTAAGTTAGAGTTAAGTAGCAGTCCTGGAGAATCTAATCTTAAATCTCCTGGCCCTGGTCCTCAGAGGTCAGCTCTTGTCCTAGAAATGGAGAAGTCAGAAGGGAGCCCATCTGACCAATTGCATACCAGGAAAAATATGGTAGTGAGAGTGATAAACAAGTTCCCCCAAAGTGGGAACTCCAACAAGGAGAACTGGAGATAGAGCAGGTTGTAGGGAACAGTATGGGACGGGTGAAAGAGAAACAGAACCGACCACATAGCACTAAGAATGATCCTACTTGGAGGGGAAAAAGAGACTTGGTCACAAAGAGATCATCACCATGGAGACAAAGAGCAGGCTCTCCATCTTTACATAATTCTGAACAGGTTTCTCTCTTCAGTTCATCTTCTTGATAACGGGGGATGAAAAGTCACCCTTTGCAGATGACTTTTGGACCATCCTACAGCTTCCTGGAGGGATTATTCGTACTCAACCCACAACAGTTTACAAAATTCCTGCTACAGACATCAGTGATGGCTGTAGAAATGGAAAATGCCACAGTTCTATGTCTAAAACAAGTAGTTCCAAGGCTCTGAAAAAGCCTGTCCTCTGCAGCCTCAAGCTGAAGAATTCCATAGCCAAACCATATCTAGAGTCATTTGAAACACACAGAAGTGGTGTGCCAGACCTCCTGATGGCCATATGTGGTGTTTCCACTTCAGGCTCTTGCCCTCAAAGGACAACATACAGTTTATTTACAGTCAGTCATATTTGAAGAATGTCATTTAAAAATAACCCTCAGTATTCCTTCTCTCTAGTTGGCTCCTTTCTGGTTTCATAATAGTCCCTGCTATAATCACAATCTTTCTTTGATCCATTACATAAAAAATATCACTATTTTGGGTAAAAAGATCATGGACACAATAAAAATGAGGCTTATGACTGCCCTAGGAAGAGATCTGCTGGGGAAAAAAATATTGCAAAGAATTCTAACCACCCAAAGTTTATCAGGCCAGATGGGGTGCGTTCTCTGTGTAAATAGTTTCTCTGAGCATTAGAATCAACGCAAACCCTGCCTGTGTATGCCAGGAGTCAGATACTGACGTCACTCTAAGAGTCTCCATAGTTTACATTCAGGTAAATGGTTCCATGGACTATAAGCCTCAGGTAGTAAATATACATTTCTCTAAAAATACATTATTTTAGAGACTGGAGTTTCTTTTTTTTTTTTTCCTTCTGCTGTTGTTTGAATTTTTACAAAGTGAGTCTATGCAGAGCAAGAGCCAGAGACAAAAATGTGGGTAAAAGTCCCTCCCAGTCAGTGTTTGATCATTTAGCCCAGAAGCCATGAAGTCAGCATAGGAAAACCTCCAGCTAGAAGGGTTAGGCACTTGCCGCGAATCTTCTTCTCCTTCTGGGCTTACCTTCACGTGGGTCATTTTCCTGACTTGGCTCCATGTGTTCCAGGAAGCCTTTCCCTCTATCTTCTGCTAGCCAAGACTGAGCCAAACAATGGCAGGCATGGCATTCATGGCAGAAAAGAGTCAAATGAGAACAGAAGGTGGTGTGCAAGAGGGCCCAACATACATCAAAGGGCTGGGATGACTCCTGAAAACAGAAAGCGAAACTCCATTTAGGAGAGATTTAGTCTACATCCACTTTAATCGTGGCTTTATTGGGTTGTGGTTTATATTGGGTGAGTCACAAAAGTATTTTTTTTCTTTTTCTTTTTCTTTTTTTTTAAAGTGGAAGAAGCTTTTCAGTTATTTTATCCATTGTGTGACGCTTAGTCCTACTTAACGGTAACAAAGATGTGATTAAAATGGAATAACTGGACCCCAATGAAATGAGAAAGTTAAAAACAACAGCAAAAATATGACCTGCCATATATAGGAACCATGGGATGAAGCTGAGCACTGCTTTCTTTTCTCAAAGACACTGTGGACAGTTCACTCTGCACCATGACAAGTGCTGCCAGGTTCTGGGGATACACTGAATCCCACCGTCTTCAACACACCCAAGAAGCCACATGCTGGCTTCTACTCTACCTCATTTACTGGAAAATCACCTCCTCCAGCACACTGCACATGCTGCCTTTTTGGATGGATGTGTATTTTAGTGATGGAGAGACCAGTGAGGCAGAGAGATCACAGCCATAGAGTAGAGAAGCAGAAGTCCAGAAGATCAGCCAACCTCTACCATTTAGTTGTCTAAGGTTTGTTTCTTCATGTGTCTTATGGGAGCATCCTCTGAGGGATGGTTTAAGTGTCAGTTCTGTAAAGCGTTTGTCCTAGTGCTATTTGTCAATATTACCTCTCACTTATATGGATAGAGAAGAGACTCTACAGTTTCATTCTGTTGCAGTTAAGAAAAAGAAATCTCCAAAATTTTGCCCCAGGGAGGAGAGGCAAAGGGGATGAAAGAATGTGAAGTCCTAGTAAAGGGACCGTTTCTGGTCCACTGTTGAATGGTGAATATCAAGTGAGTTTCTGCTCATTTTGAACTAACGATCCTCCCTAACCTCTCCATCATTCATTCAGTTGCTGTCACAAGAGTACTCTCTGGGCAATGCACAGGGCGACTCACACTCTTGTCCAGATAACACGTCTTTGGAAATAGCTATGCATCTCCCATCTAAGTCTTTATTTCCCAGACTAAACATCCCTAGGTCCATCAGTTCCCTGTACAATGACTTCCAACCCCACTGCTCTCCTAGGGTTCCAGCCCTCTCTGGACACACTCTAATTTATCCCCTTACAATGTGGTAAATGTGGTGCCCAGGAGGAAACACAATACTCTAGCTGCAGACTGACCAACCCTAAGTGTAACTGGACTATTCACTCTTTTAAAGCACATAGCATGCATATTTCTGTCAATACAGACTGATATTACACAGACTTCCTCCATTGCCACATCACACGAGATTTCTACTTCGAGTTCACGGTACATTCTCATGCCCTTGATTTTGTTTTTGGCTCTTATGATTATAACAGGACTCTTCCATCTTGCATTTTTTCCATGCTTTCTTGGACTACAAAGTCATCTGGCTTACTAAATGGTGAGATATAAGGTCTATGTGGCCAGGAATTCTATCTGACTCAGTGTAATATTCCAGGGTCTAGCACAGTGCCTCATCTGCTGACCCAACATGTCAGCTGTATTCTCGGCTGGGTGCCTCCCCCACTGTGATGCAAGCTTTAAGAATGAAGACACCAAGGAAGTGCTGAGCAAATGCTCCATTTGTAATCCAAAGTATAATATTAGCTACCAAACCTTACCAAACCAAAACTGATTGTTTTTCTCAACCATGGGAGGACAAATCCAGGCAGAATGAGGCTGATCTTGGAAGCTAATAGAAGAAACACCAATGTATGTGACCTTGGCCCAAGGCAGTTACTGTACATTCATTTTGACTGTATACCACATCTCTTACTCTTTTGGCTGTCCTGCCACTATCTAAATCAGAGATTCCTCTCACAGACGTCTGGACCTTGTGTTCGCTGAAGTTGTGCTTCGGAACTTTTGATCATTCTTTTGTTCATTACAGCCAAGGGCTGTGTAGGAGTTGAGGATACATTTGAAAAAATCAAATAGGGAACTCACAATCTTGTGATGGATAAAAATAATCCCTAAACATCGTGCACAGTGGATGCTTGAAGGAAGACGAGGCAATAAAAGACAGTCACTTGGCTTGTCACCAAGAATAATTCTGTTCTTGGAGCTAACTATGCGATAATCTTTCATGCATATTCCCTATACTGTTAGCAAGCAGTTCATACACTAAACTGACCAATTCCTTGAGAAGACCAAAGTATACCATGTGTAAATCATAAACTTGATAGAGCACTGACTCCATCACAGGCTTAGGAATAGTCTTTCAAAGGAAACTAGAGGATTCTTGCTTGTTTCTTTGTTTAGCATGATGTTCAAGCATCTATAAAAGCATAAGGAGAAATTTTTAATGCTGGAAAAGATTAAAGTGGATGGAAAAGCTAATCCTCAATGAGGAAAGCTAGGTGCTACCTCACAATCTTTCTCTGAAGAGTTTTCCATAGTCCATGGAGAGCCTGTCACTCAATAACACTTCTCATTCAGTGTTCTTCCTTATTGGAAAGCAATGTCAACAGGTGACCCCAGACCATGATGGTTGTTTCCGTTCATTCCAGGATCAATGAACACTGTTCACAAAGTTACAGCCAAGCAGTGCTATTCTTTATTGTTGGTCATTCATTTGATCACCTGTTCTTTTAATATGGAATTGAGTTTCTACTACATACTGTGGATAAAATCACTGGTAATGTAGAATTTTGACCACTGTGGACCTGAGACCAGCTAGAAGACCAGACATGAAGCAATTAACGGACCCTGAATAGTCAGGAAGATGGGAGGGGTAACCTAGGTAAGAAAAGTATAATTCTCCATATGTAAGCAGAGTTCCAGGCAGATGTGTTGTGGCTGAAGGGTTAAATATGAGAAGCAAACTATTGCTCATGGTAGGCCATCACTAACAGAGTAGGCATTGTCTGAGAGACAGCGATGTAGGAAAACATAGAAAAGTGAACAACTGAAAGAAAAAGAGCTAAGCAAATTAACAGAACAGTTTTTAAACAGAGAAACACAGTGGCCACTAAATACATTAAAAATGGTCAGTATCATCAGTGATCATGGAAATGCCAATCAAATCGACACTGAGATCCCATCTCACCCCAATCAGAATGGCTACCATCAAGAAAGTAAAACCCAATAAATGCTGATAAAGACGCAGGCAAAAGGCAGTCGTACATACTGTTGAGGTGAACGTAAATTAGTCATTCCAGCTTGGAAATCAATATGGAAGTTCCTCAGAAAATCTAAGAATAAAATTTTTGTATATTACAGGTATGCCACCTCTAGATATTTACCCCAAACAATGTAAGTCAGCTTACTAAAGGGATACTTGCATGCCATGTTCATTATGAGACTATTCCCAGTAGTCAGGTCATGGAAACAGCCTGAGTGGCACCAACAAATAAATAGATAAAGAAAGTGTGGCCTATATACACAAGGGAGTCATAGCCATAAAGCATTAGACTATGTCCTCTGTAGGGAAATGGATAGAACTGGAGACCATTGCATTAAACACAAAAGCCATATTCACAAAGACAGATATCACTCATAGAATTGCCCCTGGAGCAGAAGGCATGAAAGTAAAAGGATTATTAGGGTGTGGAACAGGGAAAGGGAGGTGTGGGGGGATGATAAGAAAGATAATAGAGACATTTGAATATAATATGTGCACTGTGAAATTACAGTAAATTCTTTTGTTTTATATAATTTTCTTTTTTGTTTAAAGAATGAAAAAAAGGAAGGTAGGTGGCCATAGGAAACTGCATTGCTGATGGAGACTAACCAGGACCACAGGGAGGAGGCTCAATGGGCCTGCTTACACCCTCAAGGCTTTTCTGATTCATCCACATTCCTTGCCTGGCCCACAGCATGTGTTGGGGTCTGGGTGGAGTTGTTCTGGAACACAATGACTGGCAGAAACGTATACACATTCACACCCAAGGTCTTGTCCTCAGAAGCTCTCTTATGCTTCTCCATGGGAAGGCTGTCTGAGGAATCCTCAACCCAGGGCACCCACTATCCTGCTCAAGTCAAAATAACAAGAATGACAATGCACTGGTTCTCCTTTCGATGCCCTTCTTCCAACATGCCAAGTCTAGCCCAGGTCCCATATCTAATGCCCCAGCCTAGACTGGACACCTTTGCCTGTGCCACAACCAATCTCTAGACTTCATCCATGACCTGCCTGTCCCCAGTTCACAAACTCCTCCTATACCACATCTCTACACCCAGACAGATTGACCGCCATACTTCAGGCTTGGACCAGAATGCATATCTAGCATATCTGACTTTATTCCCAGTCCTTCTGTCCATCTGACCTTATCTTCCTAAGACATTTCCAACTTAGACCTACACATCCTCTCCTCTGCCCCATTCTGCTTAATCCACATCAGAAACAGGACTAACATACTCAGATCTCATCACAAACCATGCAAACAACATGAAAGACCAAACTAGCATCTCACTACAAAACCTACCAGTCCTATAAAAGTGTTTGCCAATGAGAACTACCTACATGAACCCTAGGGCACAGAATTTAAAAGAAAAATATAAACTTCATTTAAGAATCTAAGGAGTTTGAAGAAGACACAAAGAAACAGATCAATAAAATCAAGGAGAAAGAACTTAAAAAGAATAAATGCATGAGTGATACCCAAGAAAACATAAACATATGACTAATGGAAATGACAAAGACAATCCAGGACTTAAAAGTGAAATTCAGTAAAGAAGAAAAATGGAAACACTAGAGAGACAAAACAAAAAAACAAACAAAAAAAAACCCAGAAATAAAGATGAACTGAAAAACAAACAAAACAAAAATTACCAAACTAGAAAAGACAAAGGAAAGTCTCACAGGTAGAATGAATCAAGCAGAAGATAGAATACTAAGACTCAGAGATAGAGACTCTAGAACAAATAAATAAGGGGGTAAGGGTGACAGTTAGATACAGGAAAGAAACATACAGTAAATGTTGGACACATGAAAAATCCAAATCTTCAAGTTATAGGCATACATGGAGAAGAAGCCTCCCAAGTCAGTATCATAGACAAGATTTTTAAATAGATCTAGGCTTCATCCATGACCTGCCTGTCCCCAGTTCACAAACTCCTCCTATACCACATCTCTGCACCCAGACAGATTGACCTCCATACTTCAGGCTTGGACCAGAATACATATCTAGCATATCTGACTTTATTCCCAGTCCTTTTTGTTGAGTTAAAATTGACTGCGAACAACTCTCTAGTAATTACACAAAAGCATAGCCATTAAACAACCCATTACCGAATGATAGATGGTGCAAAGGAGAAATCAAAAAGAAATAAAGTTTCCTGAGACTAAATGAAAATGAAACACAGTACAACAAAACCTCTGAAACCCTTTGAAAGCAGTCCTCTGAGAGTAGTCCTCTGAGGGCAGTCCTATGAGGGAACTGTATAACTCCAAGTGCCTACATTAATTAAATCAGAACAAACTCAGACACACGACTGAATGATACAATTCAAAAAGTTGAAAAAACAAGAATAAACCAAACCCTAACCCAGGTGATGCCAAGAAATAATAAAAATCTGAGCAGAAAATAATGAAATAAATACAAAGAAAACCAAACAAAAAATCAACAAATCTATGAGTTGAGTCTCTGAGAAGATAAACAAGATTAACAGATCTTTGGACCAACCAACGAAAGGAAAGAGAGGACCCAAAGTAGCAGAATTAAATTAACAGGTAACTATGACAACAGACAACCAAGAAATTCAGAATCTTATAAGGGAATATTTAAAAACCTATATTCCATGAGGTGGAAAACTTAAAAGATATTGAAGAATTTCTAGAGTCAGCCCAAAGACCAAAATTAAACCAAGAGGTCAACAACTTAAACTGGCACAGAACAAACAAGAAGATTGAAAGAGTAATAAAAACCCTTCTGCATTATTTTTTTAAGTGTGGAGTGTGGGTATGGTCACTCAAACCTTTAATTCCAGAACTCGGGAAGCAAAGGCAGTCAGAGCTCTAAATTCAAGGGTATCCTGATTTACAGAGCAAGTTCCAAGGTAGTTACAGCTACACCGAAAAACTGTCTTGAAAAAAAGAAACAAAAAATCAAATCAAATCAAAACAACAACAACAACAAAAGGCTAAGGCCAGATGGATTCACAGCAGGATTCTACCAGACTTTCAAAGGAGAGCTAGAGCCAATAATTCTCAAACTATTTTTTAAAGGGAAAGGAAAGGAGAGGAGAGGAGAGGAGAGGGGAGGGGAGGGGAGGGGAGGGGAGGGGAGGGGAGGGGAGGGGAGGGGAGGGGAGCCACTAGGGAAACTGGTGTGGAGAATTCTCAAAAAGCTAAAAAATAAATCTACCATATGACCATCTATACCAGTCCATGGCATGTTCCCAAAGCATTAGACATCCTATTCCACAGACACTTACCCAGCCATGTTTGCTGCTGCTCTATTAATAATACTGAGGAAATGCAAACAACTAAGGTTCTTTCACTGATGAGTAGCTAAATAAATACTAGGGAATACTTAGCTGTAAAGAAAAATGAAATCATATGATTTGCAGGTAAACTAGAAAAGATCTACTGTGAGGTAACCCAGATCCAGAAAGATAGATGTGTGTATTCTCTTTCACCTGAGACTCCTAGTTCCAAATCTTCAGATGTGTGTACATATCCAGGAGTAACTGCAAAAACCAGGAATGTTAAAAGGAAATTTTACTGGGATGAGGAGGGAGTGGGGCAAGCAATAGAGAGAGGGAAATGGAAGAGTATAAGTGATCTGATGGAGAAAAGGGGGGATTCTTGTTAGGGAGGGGGAAGGAGACAGTTACAGAAGAAGGTGGGAGGAGGGTAACATAACAGCATGTCTGGAAAAGTCACAAGGAATTACACTTAACTATCTACCTAAAAAAAACCTCCATATACATACATCAATATATAGATATGCCTATATAATTTAAATAAAAAGGTTCTATATAGACAGATGATGTCCCCTGCAAAAGATAAGGACAATCTAACAAAACCCCCAACCCTAGACATAGGAAACCCTTTTGGAATTGTTGGCCAGGTTTGGCCAAGATACTCATAAAACATACAGGCCATTGTAATTGTCCCTATTTGCCCCCCCATGTGGAAGGCATTTACCTATTGCTGAAAATATCACATATGTATATGTATGTGTATATGTAAATATTAATGTAGATGTATGTGTAGATGTATGTGCAGATGTACATGTATGTCGATGTAGATGTATGTATGGGCTGGATTAGACTCAAGTTTTCAACAAGAACTTTGGAACAATATTTCAGATCCAAGCACAACAAGACCAGTTGAAGTTTTGTGAAAATTTTGAGCATTTGACGTACAGTGGCACTCAGCAAAGGCTAATCACTCCCAAGAAAGCTTCTCTCTCACTCTCTCTCCTCCCCTCCTCCTACTCCTGTGTCTGTCTGTCTGTCTGTCTGTTTGTCTCTGTGTGTGTCTGTGTGGATATGTGTGTCTGTTTCTGTGGATGTGTGTCTCTCTCTGTGTTTGTATATACACTTACTGGGAGTATTTGAGGATGATATCAATTATCTGTAGATAGTTTTCTACCTTGAACACAGAGGGAATCTTGTTCATTTTCTCCAAAGTTTAGAAAGTAAACCTAAATAGGTGTTTGGGAGATACATTGATTCATAAAACTTTCTATTCCTTTTATTATCTTGACGAAAACTCAGTCTCTTGTCCTTATAGAATCACAGGCCTTTCTGGGAATAGTTCCACTGTCCACCAAGTCATTCACAACTTAAGGCCAAGTCTCCTCTATGCCTCCTAAAAGGAGAATGGAGAAAGAAGTGAGCAAGCCCCTGGGACTGCCTACTCTAAGGCTGTGCTTCCTGTTGAAGAGGTTTTGTTTTTCCTTAAGGAAATACAACCATTTCCAAAGAAAGCCTGTCTTGTTCTGGTTGTGAGTGATTCGGTGTGGTATATTATCCCTTCTGTCAAGCATTTAGCTCCCCAACCTCTAGCTCTGAGTCTCCACGTGCTCCAGCACATGTCACACAAGCTCCTCCACAGAGCCACCAATGGCTTCGGAGCCTTGTGTCATGGTGCACAGAAATAAACGCCATCCCCATGGGCTTTGTCCAGATCAACGTCAGCAGTGTCCTTTCTAGTCGACCCTCCCAAGGCTTTTGAGCCTGACTGAGTCTTTCCCTAGGGATGGAGGCAGGGTCAGTGACAAAGCCAAACTCTGGTGACTAGTGAGGCGAGTAGCTCCATATGGCTTTGTGGCTGCTTGTTGGGGTAACTTTATCCCATCTGAGGGGATAGACTGTGGTGTCCCACATTGTGGGGCTTTGTCCTCACAGCTTGCAATCACAGAGCTTTGGCCAACAGAAAGTGTTCCTTCCCCTGATGAGTGTTCTTTTGTTTTAAGACTGTTTCAGCATGATCTGTGACCTTTCACCTGTCCCTGAACAGTGAGGGACTCATGGTGGGAGAGAGTAAAGGAAATGGCCACGGTCCGCTGCATGGGCTCAGGACCAAGACTTGAGAAGTACAAGTTGGAGAAGTACTTCAGACCAACAGGAGGCTACTACATCTAAATTAATCTTTGATCTCTATAAAGATCTCCAGGTTGTAGGTGTCTTAAGATCACTGTTTTTGTCCTTAGTGAGGTTCACAGAGACTAGATGGCTAAGGGCACTGTGCTGGTTAGATCTCTGTCAACTTGGCACACACTATAGTCATCTGAGTGAAGGAAACTTTGATTGAGAAAATGTCTCCATAAAATGGGTCTATAGGCAACCATGTACAACAGTAGTTCCCAACCTTCCTTATGCTGTGACCCTTCAAAAAGTTCTTCATGTTGTGATGACCGCAATCATAAATTATGTCATAGCTACCTCATAACTGTAACTTGGCTACTGTTGTGAATTGTAATATAAATTTTTGTGTTTTCTGGTGGTTTTAGGCAACCCCTATGAAAGAGCCATTCTACCCCCAAAGAAGTTTCAGCCTACAGTTGAGATCCTCTGCTGCAAAGCATTTTCTTAATTAGTGATGGAGGAAGGCCCAGCCCATTGTGGGTAGTACCATTCCTGGGATGGTTCTGAGTTCTATAAGAAAGCAGGCTTGACAAGCCATGATGAACAAGCCAGTAAGCAGCACCCCTCCGTGGCCTCTGCATCAGCTCCTGCCTCCAGGTTCCTCTTCTGACTTCCTTTGATGCTCAATAGTAATAGGTACATGTGTGCCAAATAAACCCTTTCTTCACCAACCCTTCTTTTGGTCATGGTGTCTCATCATAGCAATAATGGCCCTAACGAGGACAGGCATAGTTTCTTCAGGTGAATAATTACCACCAGAAAAACGAGAGATGCATTCTTTATTCCCCACTGCTAAATAAAGTACGGGTGTTTTTGATCAACTCTTGTTGTTAGTAACCCCCTTCTTTTTATTTTTATTGTTTTATCACTGTGTACTTATTTGCATTTAAAAACTAACATACTTTTATAGTTCAATTTGGAAAATTTATTAATAAAGCCCTAGAGAATTTATGGGCTACTGATTCATTTGTATCTAGTATTTTGGAATTGTTCTCGTCTGTCTCCTCTATTGGAATAAGGCCTTAAAAGCTAGAAACAATAACAGAATTTGAATGAGAGTAGACACCAACTCATCTTTTAAGTATAAAATAACCAAGATTTCTGCCTGTAGTTGCCTGAAATGCAAACTTAAGGGTTCTTTGAAAAGTCAGTTGGATGGTGTTTCCTGGAGCAAATAAGATTAGGAACATTTAGCTGAAGGGGACACAGGTGAAAGGCTAAGGCAGACTCATGAAGGCACATTACACTGAAGCAGACACAGGAGAAAAGATGTTCTGCTAAAGCAAACACGTGAAAGGACATGTGATGGAGGGTTATTCAATAATGATACATGTATTGGTCTGCCTTACATGCCTTGTTGAGCCCCACATTGAGTGCCACCTGTAACTTAATTTTTTTTAATCTTATTTTTAATGATGTTTTTTTTTAATGCTTTAACCTCTCTTTTAGTCCACCTGCCAGAGGTAATGGAAAAGAAAGGACACTGGGGAAGTGGACGTGTTTAGAAAGGTTCTTTGGAGCAACTCCCATCTGTGTTGTCTATAAATCAGCAATTTAGTTCACAGGTCAGCAGTGGCAGCTCGATCTACTCGAAAACACTTCACAGAATACCAGCAGTCCAGCTCAGTAGAGTCGGGTTAGCGAACACAAATCAGTAGCGGTAGCACTACCCAGCAGAGACAGCCTTGGCATGAGTCAGCAGGAGGAGGAACCCAGAGAGACTAGGTGAAGTTCTCAGCTGTGCCTCTCTCAGTGAAGTGAAGATCAGCGAAGACAGGGACCAATAAGCATTTCACAGCTAGCTCTATAAGCAACCCTAGCTCACACTCCGTCACTGTCCATTGAGTTCTATTTATACTCCCTCCACAGGTCTTGTCTTATCTGAGCACTTGAGTCTGTCTCAGGGGACATCACTCTGCCAATCAGTCTGAGTCCACTGAAGTGGCAAGAAACTGCAGCACATCGCCAGAAGTTTTTTGGTGCATTTCTTTTTCTGGAGTCCCAACCAGTAGAGCTCAACAATGCATGTCAGGCGGACCAATATATGCATAGTTAACAAAGAATCCTTCATCACATGTCCTTTCACATGCTTGCTTTCGCAGAGCAACCTTTCTCCTGTGTCTGCTTCAGCTAAACATTCCCTCACGTGTTTGCCCCAGCAAAACATCATCCAACTGATTTTCGAAAGAACCCTTAAGTTTTCCCTTCAGTTGCCTGCTCTTACTTTCCATTCTTGCAAAGCCAAAGAGATGGCAGAGCCCAGTTTGCTGTCAGGAACTTCATACAAAGTCTACTTTGGTTCCCACAAGATGCCTCCTGAAGAATGGAGGCCAACTAGGGCAATCGCATTAGCAATGGCTTTGAGGTTTATATAATAGATTTTGTAGGTGACCCTTTCTGTAATGGGAGAGGGACGTCTCCAATCAAGTGTCCCTTTCTACTGCAGCACATTAAAGAACACCTGCTTCATAGCTCTCATTTTATTTTCTCCAAACAAAGCTTTGTTTGTGAGGCACTGAGCCTCCATGCTATGGAGTGTATGTGCTGGAGAGTGGAGTGGAGTGCAGTGCATTGGAGAATGTCCCCTCTCTGTCCCAACTGTAAGTGTTCAAATGCTCCATCCTCAATGGGAACACCCTACTTTCTTGTTGCTTTCTTGGCTGTCCTGTCATAGCACCACCTACTGTGACCAAGTGGAGTGGGCTACCATGTTGGTGAGGGCAAAACCAAAACAAGCACCAACCAAAAAACGAAAGTGAAGAAATGTCTACTACGTGTAGCAGATAACATCGCAGGAGTCAGTCCCAAAGCGAGACCCTCCTCTAACCAAGAGAGGGCGAGGATTTCACCATGGAGCTGCTGCGTGCTCCTAAGAAAAAGCAACCAGACCAGGCACGTTCCCAAGCCGGCTCATTTGTGTGCATCTGGAGTTACCATGCACATTAAAGCGCATGTTCAGCTGAAGGTCACAGTTTGAGAAGGAACGACAGAACACTTCTGGACATGCTTAACTTATGTCATAAACACATCATACGGGAATATTTCTGGGTACACCAAGCTCTTTTCCAAAAATGGCCTTAGCAACAGCCAAAGCAAAGAGCACTTTGAAGGTACATTAATATATGAGTTATATATTAATATACGAGTTTGTCTCCAGGGGCACCTGACTTGTTTAGCTGTTAACATTGTCACATTTCATACCTGCCTGTGTATTTGTGTGGTTATTTCACTATTCCCTCTATGTTGATCCGTGAGGCTAAATACCTTGTTTTGTCCTACACACATTTGTTCATTCCATGCCTAGACCAGGCACTAAGCAACGAATGAGTAAGTTAATGAAACTTGTTTTTACTCTGACACTTCAATGCCAAGTGCAAGCGTCAGAGTGCAGTATGTGGCTTGGCTAAAGGCAACCAACCAAATGCCTTGGGCTCAGTACAAGTCACACAGCTGACTCTCTTCACTTATGCTGCTGACACCAGGCAGACCAGTTCTGTAGTTTGCCACGATGGCGAGTAGCATTGGCTCGCAGAAAAGAGGAAAATGTAGGAAATGTAGGCACGGGAAGCCAGCATCAAGGGCTGAGCTGAACCCTCAGGATGGAGGGAAGAGCTGCTCCATTTTGTTCACAGAATTGAATGGATGAAAGAGTGGGGTGGGCTTGACAAGGAGAGGGAGGGAGCCACCTGAATCTAGGGCTACATGATTCAGAAATTGTAGGTCAAAGCAGTAGTGCTTCCAACCCTGTCAATCAATATTGAGGCTGTGACCAAAGATGTATCACAAAGAACAGAGGTACAATTTTTAAAATTCAGAACTCTAGAGAAAGGCAGGTCACACCATTAACTGTGTGGTCCTGAGATATTCGCTAGAAGGCTATGACTCTTCAGCACCCTTCCTACTGGTTAGTGGACAGATGAGCTAAAAGTTTTGTTATTTGGCAAATTTTCCCCAAACCCATGCATGTGCTGAAGTCTCTGCCCTGAAGAATGGTGTCCTTAAAGAGGAAGTTGAGACGATGTCATTTATTAGGATCAGTCCTAATCCAAGATGATCAGTGTTCTTACAAAGAGGAAAACTAGGACATAGCTATCAACAGAAGACCATGTAATGACACTAGGAGAAAATGGCCTAAAACACCTAGAGGGAGAGGGCCTGAGGCAGAAAAGCGCCTGCTGAAGACTTGAGCTCAGGTCCCCAGAGCCCACATTAAAACACTAGTGGGACAGCACACACGTGCAATTCCAGCTCTGTGGAGGCACCAGCAAGAGGACCGTGAAATTGCTGCCCTGCTCACGTAGCCAGTCAGTGAGCTCCGAGTTCAGTGAGAAAGACTGCCTCAACAAATAAGATGACAAAACAATTGAAGAAGAACTCAGTATGGACCTTCAGCTTCCATATGCATGTCTACATGTGCCTGCATACACACACACACACACACACACACACACACACACACACACACACACACAAAGAATGCAGAAGACAAACCAATACTCCAGAAGCAAGACAATCAAGTTGTTCTGGTATACCAAGCTTAAGCTTGGTATACTTGGTATACTGGGCTTTTGTGACTGCTCAAGAAAATTGACACAGATATCTTCCCAGGAAGAGCATTCCACTGCTCTGGTTGAATATTTTAATCACTGGAGAAACATGAAAATTCCAAAACATTTCTTCAAAAGAGAGTGTTTCCTGGGGGTCTCTAGATAAGCTTTATAATCCAGTTAGAAATCATGCTGGTCTAGAAAAGCATCAGTAGGAAATGCCCTTCTAAGACCCATGCCTACGCCAACTCCAGAGAGCTGGCTAACTTTGTAGTAGTAAACATGGCTTCCCTCTTTGTCTTAGTTAGGTTTTCATTGCTGTGAAGAGACACCATGAGAAGTCAACTCTTACAAAGGACAATTGGAGCTGGTTTATGGTTTCAGAGGTTTAGTCCATTATCCTGGCAGGAAGCATGGCAGCATGTAAGCAGACATGATGCTGGGGAAGGAGCTGAGAGTTCTACATCTTGATCCAAAGGCAGCCAGGATCAAGATGCAGGAACCCAGGAAATCGGTCTCTTCTGAACTGAGCAAAGCTTGAGCATAGGACCACAAAGCCCACCCCCATAGTGATGCACTTCCTCCAATAAGGCCATACTTCCTAATAGTAGCACTTCTCATGGGCCAAGCATAGTCAAACCACAACACTCGTCTTGAGTGGGCCTTCTGTCCAATTAGGCAGCTGTTGGCAACAACAGGGCTGCCTAAACAAGACCTGAGATCACCAATAGACAGGTTTACTTGGAATCGGGAAGTCTCACGAGGACCCACCCCTAGACAAAGAACTACACGTAAGCAATGATGGTTAAAAGAGGGAGAATTAGCCTTTCCCACAAATTATTCCCCTAACTGGTATTCAATACAAAGTAGTCACCCCTAAAATTGTATATATCCAAACCACACTAAAAGAACTCCAGAGGTTATATTTACATATTTATTTGCTCATATATGTGTTGTGTGAAATTTTGAAAGCATGCTACCTAGCCTTTCCTGGGACCGTGGCTCTAGCTCCCGGCTCAGCTCTGAGATAGGCTGCCTGCAGTCCCACTCCAGACTTGCCCGTTCCTCCCAGCTTAGCTCCCTCAACAGCCAGCTACTGCCTTTCCCAGGTGTTGCAGTTGCACTCCCAGCCCCTTCCAGATTAGCTTCGCCAAGCCACCATCAACAACCTAGACTCTCTCTACTCTGCCCTCCTTTGCTCCAAGGAAGGAAAACACTGAAACATTTAAAAAGCTTTATTATCTTAGAACTTGCCAGATAACACGATTGCTGAGTGCAGAATCACCTGCCCTAACCTTATCAGCTAGCCTGTATCAGCTGCCGGTTCTAGCTACCCCAAGATCTTACATGGTTGTTGTGCTTCTCATTCCAAAGCCTGACTGAAAAACCCTTTCTCTTTCCTTGAATCTTTTCTTCCTCCTGGAACCCGGAAGTCCCACCTTTACTCTTTGTCCAGCAATTGACTCCTGCCTTCTTTATTGACCAAATCAAGAACCAACTAGGGAACCAGACTTTAGTGTCAGCACCTCTCTCTACATACATGTAACAATAATAGCCAAGGAAAAAGGCCATCAATTTGAGAGGGATGAGGCAGGGAGAAATGAGAGGGGTTAAAGGGAAGGGATAAGTGAAGGGTTGGAGGGAGGAAAGGGAAGAAGAGAAGTGGTGTAATGGTATTTAATTTTTAAATTTAAAAGTAAAACTCCAGAGGACCAGGAGAAAAAGAATTCCAAGGCAAAACAGAATCCCTAAAGATGTTCTTAATTATTGATATATTTTCATTTCCTCTATAATTCTATCACAGAGCCAGAGTTGAGGATCACAAGCCCCAGATGGCTTTGAATATATGGGTTCACTGCTGCATCGGATATTCTATTAGTTGGTGTCTTTGTTTGAATTACTATTGCTATGGTGAAACACCATGACCAAAAACAAGTTGGGAAGGAAAAAGTTTATTGAGCTTACACTTCCACATTGTAGTCTCACACTGAAGAAAGCCAGGGCAGGAACTCAATCAGGGAAGGAACCTAGAGGCAAGAGCTTATGTAGAAGCCATGGAGAAGTGCTGCTTAATGGCTTGCTCCCATGGCTTGTTTAGCTTGCTTTATTATAGATCCCTGGACCACTAGCCCAGGTATGGCACCACCTACATTGATGACCCCTCTGCCACTAATCACTAATTAAGAAAATTCCCTACAGTTAGAACTTATGGAGTCATTTTCTTAATTGAGGCTCCCTCCTTTCAGATGATTCTAGGTGTGTAAAGTTGACATATAACTATTCTGCTCATTTGGAATGGAACAAGAAAACCAAAAGTTGCCTACTTGGACAGCCCAGGGTACTTTGATATCCTCCTGGACAGAAATTGTTCCCCCAGCATTCATAAGCAAGAAAGATCAGACTCTTTCCCACAGCTTCACCATTATTGGACACTTGATTTTTCTTTATCTTTAGATCATTAAGAATACATATATATATATATATAAGGTTGGAAAGATGGCTCAGTGGTTTGAAGCACCTGTGACTCATGCAGAGAACCCAGGTTTGGTCCCCAGCACATATATAGTGGCTCACAATCATTAGTAACTCCAGTTAGAGGATCCTACACTCTCTTCTGACCTTCTCAAACACCAGATATGCACATGGTTCACACACACATACATAGAGGCAAAATACCCATGCACATGCAATAAAATAAATCTAAAACAGAGAACTTTGAAAGAGGGTATAGATGGCTTTCATTACAAATGATTCATACAGCAAACATGTCTTGAGTAGCACATATACACCATTGGTTTTCTGCTCTGAAGCCATTTCTCCTACATAAATGCATGGAACTTAAGTTTGAATCTAGTATCTATACTCACCATGATTCATGGAAAATCTGCTTGGTATCAACGACCAGTTATGGTGCCAGAATAAATTTTGGCAATGATAAGTAGTGTTAGTAATGACTTATGAATTCAGTTTTGACCGATCAAAATGAGGGTCTAACTCTTCTAAAGACAGTGTGATACATATGTAGATACCTTAGAAGAGACACGGGTACAACCTCATCCCTTCCCTTTATACGCACTTCTTCCCAGAATCCTGGCACGGTCATGTGCATCACCATGTGCATCCCACAATGACAGTGCAGAGACAAGATGGAAGGAATCTGGGTCCTCAGTGATGACACTGAGCCACTCAGTTCAATCCTGAAACCACATAGTTCCTGAAGCACCTGATGTGTAAAGATAACAAATGGCATGGTTGCCTAAGCCTGAGTCTGGCAAAGCCATGTGGAATATGGGGGAAAGCACATACTGTATGCTTTACCTGGCCTGGCCTCTCAGCAACTTGGCAACTCTGCTGCTGCTGGAGCCCTTACACAGCAATGGAGAGTGTAATGGGAATAACTGTGTGCCAGTCAATCACTTCTTAGTCTATTTATGCTGCTACAACCATGTAACGTAGACCAGGTAGTTTATGAACAAAAGGGAACATTTCTCATAGTTCTAGACGCCATGAAGTTCAAGATCTACAACATCTACTTCTTAGTTCATGGACATCTGCCTTTTGTCACATGGTAGCAAGAGTGACAAGCTCTAGCTTGTGTAAAGTTGACATAAAAATACCCAACACATTTGGGATGGGATCTGTTTGGGGTCTCTTTTACAAGGTAGTAATCCAGAGGTCCCAGCTCTTAAACCCTTGGGACTAGGACCTCACCATATGCAGTTAGGGAGACATAAATACTTGGAAACATTCAGCCCGTTACAAACATTATTTACAAGACTGGCAATAGACTGATTTGACCCACAGGCTATACTTGGCTGACCTCTTTCCTAAGTGTGTGTGTGTGTGTGTGTGTGTGTGTGTGTGTGTGTGTGTGTGTGTGTGTGAATGCAGGCACATGTGTGACTTGAAGAGTATTTGGGGGTCAGAGGACAACCTTTGGGTGTCAGTACTTAGCTATATTTGAGACAAGGTCTTCCTGTTGCTTTGTAAGAGAGACTAGCTGGTTTATAAGCTTCTAGAGAGTCATGTCCATTCACCTCCCATTGCTCCATCAGGATGTGCTGGGATTTTTCATGCTCCATTATTAAATCTGGCTCTTATGTGGCTTCTAGTGACCCGAACTCAGGTTGTCTGGCTTGTGCAGTGAGTGCTTTTACCCACTGAGCCCTTTGCCCTCCCCATGCCTGTGCTCTGAGCTGCTTTGACTAGGGATCCCTGCTAGACACAACTATGTCTAGAAAAGGAAAACATTCTACTCATACATTCTGTGTGCACTGGCAGCCAATCATAAATAGGACAGAATTTGGGGAATTTAGAAACTGACCTCCAAGACAAAAGAGAGAAAGTAAGGGAGTAATTCTGTCACAGTGTACTGAGAACCTTAGAAGTGTGAGCAGTCGCTCTTGCAACTAGGAAAGGCACCAGATCAATTCTGGAGATGCCCAGGATTGCATGAGGCACCTCCCCTGCCTAAGGCTGGCATCTTCTCACATTATTGATAGTTCCTTATCTCTTCCATCTGCTTTTTGGAAGATCTTAATTTTGTTCTTTGTATTGTATCATTGATTTCTAGACTATGTAATTGTCTCCCTATTACATTTTATATGGTGTTAAACTCAGCTATTGTATATCAGTTTTCTATAGATTTTCGAACCTAACCTGCCCTGTATGCCCTTGTCTGTGTATCCCAACCTACTGTCTGTCTGTCTACGTCTGTTGTTCCCTTAGTGTTTCCTGCAACTTTGCTACACAAGCACAGTTCTATTGTGTTTAAGATGTCAAGTAATTTGCTGAAGTTTCATTCTTGAGATTTCAGTATCATTTTCGGAGAATTAAAAAAAAACTTTTTTATTCTTTTAATAATACATACTGTGAGTATGTGTAATTTTGTGCTGCATAAGGAATGTTTATTGAATAAGCACAAAAGCACTCACTATCTTGTAAATATAGAACAGAAAGGGCATGTTGGTTGCTCCTGATATAACAAAATACCTCAGAGTGGGTAATTTATTGGGCATAATTTTAGAAACTAGGAAGTATAAGATCAGGTGCCAGCAGATTTGATGTCTGGCGAGCACTCACTCCTCACAGATGACAGCTTCTATGTGTCCGCACATACCAAAAGGAGTAAACAGGCAGACTTTGTTCAGCCTTTTATCCTACTCATGAAGATGCAAGAGTCGTGATTAATCACCTCCTAAAAGCTCTTCACCCTACTTCTATCACATCACTGGTTAAGTTCCAGCATATGATGGGGTTAGGGTGGGGATGGAGTCACTAAGGCTCGAGCTTTAGCAATCAGTAGCTGGAAATCTGCATGAGACTCATATCTACCGCAGCCTGGAGCTAACTAGGGTTGCCAAGAATCCATCATACCCCCTGCTTGCCTTTATATATCTTGACTGTATATCGGTGAGCTCCCAACAGTAAGTTTGGTTTTGATATTTTATCTTTACATGAATTGAATTACATATCTTTTTGAGACTCATCCACATTGGTACACATTGGAAAGTTGACTTTAAAAAAAAAACAAAAAAAAAAAACTTTCCTTTAGTAGTCATTCCATAAAGGCACTGCAATTTGTTTATCCATTCTAGTGTTGACAGATTTATGGTGGTGTTTTTAGTCTTTGCTGTTTCAGTGTGACAAGCATAGTCCTGTCTGTGGATCTTGGTGCACCCATAGAGGTCCTCTAGGAAATATACTTGGTGTGAAATCTGTAGATAATAAGATATCCATATCTTCAACTATGCCCCGTAATGATAAGGGTTTTTCAAATCCCATGGTTGTATTTTGTCTCTAAAAAGAATACTTTTATCTTTTCAATTGAATCCTTGCATTCATTTAGGCTGGAGAGGCACAGAGAAACAAGCCTTTCCACGGTCACCAGCTGCTTCACCTGATTCATGCTTGTAACCTCGCCCAATTGGCTTTCAGTGTTAGCTCTTCATCTAGAGAGTTTGTTTTTACCAGCTCTGCATGAGATCTTCACCCGGTGTCACAGGGCTTTCCCCCTACCTGTGCACCCAAACCACATTCTTTACATTCAACCCCTTGGGATGATATTAAGGGGGGTGATCCAGTCTTAGAACAACAAAAATCCCATCTCCAATCTCACACCTGGATCCCAATGTCTAACGGTTGCTTGTAAATATGGGGCAATGAGATTGAGTACAGACTATGAAACCAGGAAGTGAGCACCCTGGGGAAACAAGAAGTTTTAAGAAAGGGGTGAGGGCAAGTCATGTGACATCAAAATAGAAAGTGAGCTACGGGGGGGGGGCGGGAAACCCAGCAAAAACAATTTTTGCTTGAAAATTGTCCCAATAAGACTTAATTCTCTGAAAGCTACTAGAAATTTGAGTTGAGCAATACTTAATTTGGTAGGACAAATCCTTTGGTTTTAATAGTTTTGTGTAGCAGTGCATTGACTACTTAGGATATCTCCCCCCATCTATATACATTTTAGAAATAGCTCCTCGCATTCTGTGCAAACCTTCTTCATGGATTTTTATCAGAGTTTCATTCCATCTGTGGACTGGATTTGTTTGCAAAGAATAATAACTTTACACTGTTCAGGTTTCCTGTCTGTGGTCATACTGGGTCTCCTTTATCTTGGTCTGCTCTGACATCTATCCTTAAAGACTGGCCTTTGGCGGTGACATTACCTTTGTGTGTGTGTGTGTGTGTGTGTGTGTGTGTGTGTGTGTGAAGCGAGTAACTCCTTCTCTACTTCTCCACTCATGGGTATGATCCAACATTCACAAGTTTCATATCACAGATGCAATCAGCCAGTTTCAAAAACACTCAGAAAAAGAAAAGAACCAAAACCTCTGTTCATGATAGTCTAGGGATGGTTTTAACTATGCAGGAGGATTGTGTAGGTTACACACAAACACTGTGGATTTAGATAAGGGGTCAAGTAACCACAAAGTTTAATATCCACAGGTATCGCCTGGATCCAATACCCTTGGATACCAACGGATAATTATTTTTCCTTCCATATGGAGAAAACTTCGCCTATAAAGCGATCCTGGCCTGTTTCTACCCCTCAGTCACTCTGGCCCTGGGGGAGAAGAAGCTACATAATCTGATTAATGGCTTGGAAGGATAAACTTGGCTTTCATGCCCCGCTCCTTCCTCTTCCTGTCCTCCTGGGAGCAGCTCTAAGAGAACATGTGGTCCTGATTACTCTAAGCCCTGCAGAAAGCCCGACAGAAATGACCCTTCCTTTATAGGAGATCGGTGTTCCTGTGATTCATTGAGAGGGCTGTCTGATTTTGGAATCTGGGATTATGAATCTCTTCCACAGACACAAGACACATTCTGAAAAAAAAAAATCAATGTTATGGATGATAAAAATGTTTCAGCTGCCACCTGCCCATTCTTCTTTTCTAGCTAAATTGACATAGATTGACAAGTAAGAATTATATATGTTATAATAATTAGTGAAAAAAGGAGGCCATGAATTTGAAGAGAATGGGTAGGAATACATGGAAAGGTTCAGAATGGGAAGGAAGGAATAGATGTTGTAATCTTAATATAATCTCAAAAATGTATAAAATCATATGTATTTGAGGTACACAACATGATGTTTCAATATTTGCAAGATAACTTCTAACATCTAGTTATCTAATTAATTTGCATGTCTATAACCTCACATAGTTTACACTGTGTTTAGAAAAAAAAAAAAAAAGCAGTTCTGCTGACTCAGCAGATTTCAAGTCCACCATACACTATGAGTTTATCAAACTGTACATGAAGTCTCTAGTACTTTTTCATTTTGTTACTGAAGATTTGTGCCCTTTGACCAATATTTTCACTTTCCCCTCATCTCTTGGCCTCCCGTTACCACCACTCTGGTACTATGGGTTTGATGTCATTCCAAATCCCACATGTGTGTGAACTGACACAAAAGCCTTTAGTGTCTGGCTTGTTTCACTTAGCGTAATGTCCTCAAGGTCTATTCATGGTGTTTTGAAAGCATGGTTTCCCTCTATTTTAAAATGCTGAGTAATAATCATGGGTGCATGTGCGAGATGGTTATTCCCTTTTCTTTATCCCCCAGCTGACCATGGTAATTTAGGTTGTCTTGCTATCTCAGGCACTGTGAATAGTGCAGTAGAGCACAGGAGTGGAAATTAGTCTTTGAGATAGCGATGTTATTGCCTTGGATCTAGGCCAGGACACATGTCTGCTGGATTGTATGGTAGCTCCATTTTTAAGTTTGTGAGGAACGGTTTTGCACGAGAGCTGTGCTACTTTCGGTTCCCACCAACAGGGTGCTACTGTTCTTTCCTTTTCACATTCTCACCCGCACTCCTTGTCTTTGGACTTTTAAATAGCAGCCATTTTAACAGCTAGGAATAAATATGTGGATTCGATTTGCATTTTTCCCAATGACTAATGAAGTTGGGCATGGTTGTTCACAGACTTACTGCCCAGTCACATCTTTTCTTTGGTAGAATACATCTACTTAGTTCCGTCAGCCATTTTAAATTTGAGCTGTTTTTCTATTTGCTTATGCTTTCTTCCAGTTCAGAGTGTGGGCAAGGGAAGAAATGCAGTTAATTGGGCTCCCTAAAACTTCAATATAAAAATATTTTCCAGTTGTACAATAGATTTTTATGTGTATCTAGGTAGAAACATAATATACATATACACATACATGTACACATACACGTACACATACACACACATACACATACACATGGCAGACTTAATGAATCTACTAATAATTGCCTAAGATGACTTTAGCTTTCTGCATGGAGAGCCATGTCATCTACAGGCTATATTTCCATCTAACTCTTCCTTTCTAAACATACATTTCGTTTATCATACTCGTCTTCCTCGCTGAGTAGGTCCCCTAATGACATATTAAACACTGTAGAAGTGATAACTGAAGGCTCACAAACCTGAATAAGACTTGTCTGGATACAACTTTTCCTTTTGGGAAGATCTGTGAGCACTCCATTCCTATTTCTTATCTCTCTGTCTTAGACTAGCTTGAGAAGAGTCCTCCAGCAGGGGCAAGGAAGTTTTTCATTTCACCTGTTTTCAAATCTTGCTGGCATAGATTTTTTTTTTTACTCTATTCTTATTCTTCTAATCTAGTAGGAACTTCCTGTTTCTGTAGCATGTTGATATTTATGTTTGGGCATCTCTCTTAATTAATTAATTAATTGTATCAAAAACGTTTTCAATTTTATGAATTTTTTAAGGTTTCCACAAAGGCTTTTTTCATTGTCATTATTTTCATTACATTAATTCCCACCTTCATGATTGTTGAGACATGGTCTGTTACTATGTATCATAATGCTAAATTCTGCATCCCAAGGTCTAATCGCCTTAACACAAGGAGATCTTCATGTATACCATGCTTTTGTTGTATAAACCTTGCCCCACAATTGCTTGGTTAATAAAGATGCCTACAGGCTGTAGCTGGGAAAAGAGGTACATGGGGTTTGGGTTACTGGGCTTGGGGTCTGAGGCAGAGACAAAAATAGAGAGGAGAGAAAGAGAGAGAGAGAGAAGAGTAAGACAAGAAAAGGAAGGAGGAGGAGGAGGAGGAGGAGGAGAAGGAGAAGAAGAAGAAGAAGAAGAAGAAGAAGAAGAAGAAGAAGAAGAAGAAGAAGAAGAAGAAGAAGAAGAAAGAAGAAAGAAGAAATAGAAGGAAAAATAGGAGAAATAGAAGGAGAAAGAGAAGAAGAAATAGAAGGAGAAAGAGAAGAAGAAATAGAAGGAGAAATAGAAGGAGGAATAGAAGAAGGTGGGGGCAGAGGAGGAAGGGAGACGGAGAAGGGAAGAGGGAAGATGAGGATGAAGAAGGCGTGCCAAGGGGTTGGTGGATCATGAAGGCATGGCTAAGAGGGCCAGCCAGTTGGATAGCCAGTGGCCCAGGCAAGTGATATCTTGGTATTACTGACAGGGAAGAAGACAAAAAAGCATAGAGGGTTGATATCTGTGCAGCTCTAGTGCTTTAAGGTTTATTATAAATATAAAGGTTTTGAGTATTCTAATTGGGAACTAAATGATCTAAGGTGGGGTAAAAACCCCCCAAAACTATTTACCACAATACGTATTTGCCTTATTCTACTTCCTTTTCTTCATTTTACTTTTTTCTGCCTCGTTGGTTAATTATCATCTAACTTCTCTTCTAATGTAAATATTTAAAACTACACATTCCCCTCTGAGTACAGCTTTAACTGTGTGTCACAGAACTGTGTCACAGGCTGTGTGTGTGTTTAGCCATTTTATTGTAAAATAGGACACACTTAGAAACTTACACAAACATATAGGCTAGTAAAATAGTATAAAATCAACATAATTGCAAACACTTTGGGAAATCAAAAAAATAGGATTTTGCCAGCTACCCAGGAGTCATCCATTGCTGGACAGATCTTAGCAATCCCTCACTCTAAAAAGTGTTATCTGATTATTATGCTAAGCACATTCTTACATAAGGACAGCTAACAGTCATGTCTTATCCTTAGACACTGTAGGGCCTAGTCTCAGTCACTTAAAAACTGTCTTTCAAGCCCTCAATCTTTGTCCTACTCCACAGTTTTCCTCTGTGTTTTTCTTCTCCTTCTGATTTCTCTGTTGAAGATTCTGAGTCTGGCCTCCAGCATTTCCTACCATCTGGAGTTTGCTAATTGCATGCTCACGGTGGAGTTCAATACATTCCTCTGCCCTCTGGGTTTCTTTAAAAATGGCAGCAGGTTCTAAGGGCTCAATCAGACTTAGGTTTGATCTTTTTGGCAAGACTACAGATGGTGTGGTGTTTGTTTGCTGAGGGACACGTAATGCTTGGCCATGTCTCTTGTTTGTGATATTTCTATTGACCAGATCCACTGATTTATTGCCATCGCCATGCGCTGGTCTTCTAACACTAGAGTTTGCCTTCCTTTATTAGCTGGGAGCCTGTTACTAGATGACTCCCCTCTTTATCGCTTGGCTGCCCAGAGGCCCAGTTCATTTAGGATTGCAGACTGAGGGCCACTCTTTCCGTTTCCTCGATAATTTCTAAGGAAATGGACCGATTTCCTGTCATCACTCAAAGGTAACTGATCAACTATTAAGGTCTCATTGTAAAGTAAAAATGCAAATGTATTCATTTTCTTACTCTTATTGATGTTTCAATTATCCTTTTTTTGTTTAATCAGAAGGAGCATCTTTGAATTTGTTCTTGAGTCTTTTGACATGGTTTTAGCATCCTTTGTTCCATCCTTTGCTATGCTGTGGGAGAGATATTTTGGATTACTCAGATTTGTTTCTTCCCAGACCTTGAATCATGCTTCCCTTTAAGGTGTCTTGGTTTCTTTTAGCTGAAAATCATAGTGCCGTAATATATTTTAGGTTCTACGAGGGTTCCTTGCTGCTGACCTAACCTTTCAGTGAACACACATGTAAACATCGTTATCCTCAACGGTAGAGGATTTAAAAGAATTCAGTCTTTGTTTAATCTCACATTTAGATCTTCTCAGAGTAACCTTGCTCTACCACCACCACTGATGATCTTCAAATATGTACACATATGTCGTTCCTGTTTGAGTTCAATATTGTTATGTTTATACTAAACATACTGTCTCAAAGTCTGTAGCTAGTGCATATATGAGTGGTCACAGGGGTGCATTGCATAGCTATTACTTCAAGGAAGAATCTGCTACTCAGCCACAGGACCTGCTACTCTGGCCAGTGGACAGCCTGCTCCTGAAAGTCTTCTTCCGTGTCTGCTTCAACTGCAGAGAGCTCCACTCCTCAGATTGTGTCCTCACCAATGCAGCCTTTGTCTGGTAACTAAGAAAGGTGAGGGTGAACGATCCAGCCTTTGGGGCCCAGTGGCAGACATTCCAGTGGTCAATTCTTGTGTCAAAGCCCCTACCAATCACTGAAGGTTTTAGCAGACTTACTTGAATATTAGACTTTTCTTTTTACCCAATTTCTTTCTTTTCCTTTTTTGGAGATGCTGACACCTTGATATAGCTTGTTGCCTATTTCTGAGGAACCGGAGGTAAGTTTGTAGAGGCAGAAGCAATCTGAGAAATATGGGCCAAAGATAGTGTTTTGAAGTTGGATTACTCAAACATCCATCTTGTAAGAGGTCCTGTCACTGATGCTAGGCATTATACCACAGGCATAGGCTGGTAGTCCAAACACTGATCTTTTAAACAGCAGTGAACTGAGAGAACAAACCGTAGACTGGGACTACAGTGGGAATCATATCTCAGTTACTCAGGATCTGTGGGGAAGGTGTTGCTTGAGCAGTGCAATCTACTCACATTTGAGATGTTTGGAAACAATTGGAGCTCTAAGAGAACAGGATTAGATGTTAACACTATGATGCTTCCAGAAAGATAAGAAACAGCTGAGGGCAACAGGCAATTGAAAGCCTGCTCCGAAGGCCAAAGAGCCTCTTGGGGTTGCCTACAAAGAAGCTTTTGGTTTTTCCAATCACAAATAGTCATTGTGGCTGATTGTCAAAGACAGTTAAATGCACAAGAATTTGGGTTAGCAATGATGAGATCGGAACCCTACTAGGAAATTTTAGGACCTTGAAACATGGAATAAGCATCCTAGCCATGACATTTTTAACTCTGAGACTCCTTTGATGCTTCTAAGCTTACAAGTGTGCTCATCACTCCTTACTAAAAGCCATCAGGGTCCATCCATCCCACTTGCTTTCCCTCTGCAACACCCTTGCTGCAAGAGTAACTTGTGCCCCATTTAGGAACTACTCTACCTGGAGCCACCTACTGGCTCTGTACCTCAAGTGAGTTGAAGCAGAAGCCAGAATGGCATGAGCTAGGTCTAGTCATGATGAAAGTGCCTGTTGGATGAATACTAAAGGGATGTCAAGAATTCAACAGTGTGTACCAACCAGTAAGAGCCCACCAAGCACAGGGCACAGGGACTTGGGAGCATTTCCCTGAGACATGGGACTTTATGTGCCAGAGTACCTCAGAGGTGGGCCAAACCTAGGATTAGAGGAGTTTATAAAAGCACTGAAAATCAGGGACTGGCAGAATGAAGCTGAGAGGACAGATTTACCACAATAGATGCTAGATGAGAAGATGTGAAATCTTTAGGAACAGGCGATGGTTCAGTGGGTGACAGCCTTTGTGACACAAGCAACATAAAAAGCCAGGCATCATCATGTGTGGTCATGTGTGATCATGTGTGGTCATATATGCTTTTAATCACAGCACTGTTGAGTGAGGGGCAGAGACCTTAAGATCATAGGAACTGGCTGGCCATTAGCTGAGCACCATGTTCAGTGGGGGTGGGGGGGGTGGGCTGTGTCAAAGAGATATGGAAGAGCATGCTAGAGCAAGACATCAGATGTCATCTGGTTTCCATGCATGGATGTACATACCTGTACATGCATACACACACACATAGACACACCCATGTGCATACATACATACTCACAAACATGCACAAACACACATACACACATACAGAATTATAAAGTGAAGGGTGGCTCTCCTGCAGAGGCCATGGCTGTAATAGAAGGGCTGTTAGAGAAACATTTGCTGATGGCATTAGGGCTAACAGAACACTGTTGTAATAGAGGCCAGGTGGTAACATTTGTTAATGTCTCTTTAATCATTTAGCTTCTTTTCTAATAGACTTTTCAAGAAGATTTTATGAGACTAGCATTCCCTAAGCTTTTGTCCAGTTGTAACATTTGAGGGGTCTGTTTTATTTGTTTTTGGTTTTGGTTTCTGGAAATCCAGTTTTGCTGGACAGAAACTTTTCCTTCACATTTCCCTTCCTAGGATATTTAAACCATTATTCTTCTTTTCTCCCAAACAGAGACTTCACTGTGGAATGTTTGGTAACACGGGAACTTTTTTTTTCTCTTTTGTAAGATCCCCGAGAAGAAATGTCAGTTAGACCATCATCTTTTCTCTGATTCTCAGAATAGAATTTAGGTATAAAACTTGGGGAACCTTCTAAAATATGACTTTTAATTGAAATGTTTTCATCATACAATGTATTTTTATAATGTTTACCTCCCCTCAGTTCCTCCCAGATCATCCCTCCCTACTCAACTTTATGTCATTTTTCTCATTCTTTGTCAAAAAGGAAAAAAAAAACTACAAAAAGTCCAAGAAACACAAAAAATAGAAGTCAAAACAAACAAAATACCAACACACACACACAAAATGCCAAAACAAAGCCAAAAAGGTACACAAAAATACTCTTAAGTTCATTTTGTATCAGGCTTATGGTGGTTAGTATACCCAGTGAGACACCATGGAAGAAAACTATTCTTTTTTGCTAGTGGATACCAATTATACAAAAATTCTTGGTTATGGGTGGGACCCTGTGTCCACTTCCCTGTCTTGGTGCTGGGATTCTGTCTGGCTTAAATCAGTACAAGACTTGCTCATGCTGCCTCAATCTCTGTGAACTCATATGTACATAGCCTGTTAGGACTGGACAACACTTTTCGTGGAGTCAGCCATCACCTCTGGCTCTCACAATCTTTCTGCCTCCTTTTCCACACAGATTCCTGAGCCTTAAGGAGAGGGCTTTGTTGAAGACCTCCCACTTAGGACTATGAGTTTCAAAGTCTCTCACTCTCTGCACATTGTCCCGTTGTGGGTCTTTGAGTTAATTCCTGTCAGCTACAAGAAGAAGCTTCTATGATGTGGACTGAGCAAGGCAGCGATCTCTGGGTATAGCAGAATACCACTAGGAGTCATTTTATTGCTGTTACCTTAGAGTAATAATAGTAATAGACTGTCCCCTTCCTGTGACTTATCTAGTCTCAGGTTCTTGGCCACATTAGCAGTGACTGGTATGGGTTCCATCTCATGAAGTAGACCTTAATCCAACCAGAAAGTTGCTGGACTCCTATAGCATTTGTGCCACTACTGTGCCAGTATGTGTTGTGGGCATGTCACTGTTGCAGGTCTCAGGACCTCTCAGTAGCTGGGAGATATTGATGATCACCTCTCTTCTCCTGTAGTGAGCAGAGTAGCTTCTGGTACCTTAAACACTAGTCTGTAGAGCATGAAACTTCTTTTTTTTTTTTAAATATTTATTCATTTATTTATTTATTATATGTAAGTACACTGTAGCTGTCTTCAGACACTCCAGAAGAGGGCATCAGATATCATTACGGATGGTTGTGAGCCACCATGTGGTTGCTGGGATTTGAACTCAGGACCTTTGGAAGAGCAGTCGGTGCTCTTAACCACTGAGCCATCTCACCAGCCCAGCATGAAACTTCTAACTAGGAACCAGTTTGATGTCTACATGTTTGATGAAGTAAGTAAGTGTTATCTTCAGAAACCATCAGGCTGTGGAGAATAACCAATAGACTTGGTCTAACAATAGCCAGTGATATTTGAGATTTCCCCTTTGGCCAACAACTCAACAAGATGTAGCATACTCATGGAACTGGATATTTTACAAAGTGTCATAAGATGCCTAGTTAGGGCACTCTTTCCCTATAATGGTGACTCCATTTGGATATATGAGGCTTCAACAGTAATGGATGTCCATATGGTTTTCCAGTGGCCTTTAGGAATAGTCATCCCTCCCCATATTCCCTCCTTTACCTCTCTCATATCTCCCTCCCTATTTAATCCTCCTTTTCTAGTTTCCCCTTTGCCTCTCCATAAGTCTATATTCTATTTTCTCTTCCTTAGAGAGCCTCTCCTTTCCCGCCTCCCTTCCTGCTGAGTCCCTTACTAGGTACTTAACTTCTGTGGGTTTTCTGATTATATCACTGGTATCAAAAGCTTAAAAGCTAACATCCTTATGTAAGAGGAAACATACAATATTTATCTTTTGATGCCTTTTCCCTAGCTTCATCCAGTTACCTTAATAGGTGAATAATATTCCATTGTGTAAATATATCATATTTCATTATCCATCCATCCACTGTTGGACATCTAGACTGTTTCCAGTTTCTAGCTATTTCAGATAGAGCAGCAATGAACATGGATGAACAAGCATTTCTGTAGTAGGCTGTAGAGTCCTTTGGGTGTATGCCCAAGAGCTGAAACAACATAGTGTGTGTGTGTGTGTGTGTGTGTGTGTGTGTGTTTTGCTTCAGAACTATTCTTATTACATTGGGGGTGTTTTGGGTTGGTTTTTGTTTGGTTGGTTATACTTATTCCCATATTCTTACTTTGTGAGAAATCTCTTTTCCAAAGATTTTTACTTTTAGGTAATATCAAGGTTATAGAAAACATATGTATACGATACAAAGAAACCTTTTTTTTTTCCAAGCCATTTGGAAATAAATTGCTACCCCATGTTATGTCATACATACATAAATAAACAATTTTTCTTATATTACTACAAATAGCCATCAAAATTGGGAGATTAACATTGCTTACTAAAATTAGCCCATTTTGTAATTATATACTACAGTTTAAGCTCTTTCATGGGCACATTTCTCTGGTGTACATTCAGTATCTGTAAGTTTGTTATTCTGCTCCGTACCTTGATTGATAGGATAACATCTTTCAGTGACTTGACTTTTGACCTAGTTACTTCCTTCTTGCTTATTATTTGTGGGGGGGCAGTGAGCATGCACAGGTGTGCACATTGAATATAGAGGGCCAGATATCAATCTTGGGTGTCATTTCTCACATGCTATTTATCTTATTTCTTAAGACAGTGTCCCTCCAATCAGGCAAGGCTGGCTGGCCAGTGAAGCCCAAGGCTCTGCCTGTTTCTCCCTCTCCAGTGCAGAATCACAAATACACACAACCACACTTGGATTTTTTTAAGTGGCTTCTGAGGATCAAACTCAGGTTTTCGTGTGAGCATGAAAAGCACTTTACCAACTCAGCCATTTCCCCAGACCTGAATGTTGTCATTCATGAAACAGTACTGTTGAATCAAGGTACATACCCTGTTGTTTATTTTCAGGAAACACTGTTCTGAGGCAGAGTTTCTAATTTGGGGATGTCTCTCTTCCCCTTTCACATGTGCTAAGAGCATGCCCCAGTCACTCCTGAGATGCATTTGTTCTCTGTATTCCTGTCTGGGGTCTCTTTCTCCTTCCTTCTTCCTTTCCTCCCATACACTTCCCTAAGAAGATGGGCTGGTTAAGGCAATACCCATAGAGCCCTGTGGCCTTTCCCAGACTGCCATAGATATAGCATACCTTGTGGCTGCTGGTCCTGCTCCTAGCTGTTCTTTGGGATGCTCCTTGTGTTTCAAATGCCCACAAGTTTCTGGGTTTTCTCTCCAGTTGTTGTCTGTTCTGTCACATGGATAATCAGGAACTTACTGCCATCTTCCCATAAGCCCCTCCCTAAGTTTCAATGGGTGTTATTTAAGCTCTATTCAGTTATACCTTTTTGTCCCTTCCTCTGATGTTTACTCTGGTCCACAGACTTAATTTTCACTAAAAAAAAAAGAGGGGAGGCATTTGTGACTGAATTCTCAATTATTTTCAGTAGTCAGTTCCTGTGTTTGTGGGGTATGATCCTTTTGTCTTTCTTGAAATTTACTTTAGAGATTGTGACCAAACTTTAAATAATCCATGTATATTTTAAAGGAATTTATATTTTGTACTTCTTAATTGCTAATTGTCCTATACAAACATTCCACATCTTTAATTGGTATTTGGGGGGGATGAGAGTTAAATAAGAATTGCTCAAGAATATGTTTCAATCTCCTGTTATGATATATATATGTGTGTGTGTGTGTGTGTGTGTGTGTGTGTCTGTGTGTCTGTGTGTCTGTGTGTGTATGTGTGTGTATGATATATTAATCTAGAATTGTATTATCATCCTGGTAAATTAAAATTTTATATTATTATGGCAACCATATTTACTTTGAGTAATCTTTTCTCCTGAAAAACTGTATTGCCACAGTTACTTCTGTATTCCTTTATTTGAAATTTACCAGTACTGTAGTTTGCTTTCTGTTGCTGTGATAAAACATCTTGGGGAGGGGAAGGTTTAATTAACTTATAGATTACAGTTCATCAACAAAGGACAACAAGACAGAAACTCAGAGAGGGAGCCTGGAGGCAGGAGTCTAAGCAGAAACCATGAAGAGATGCATGCTGCTTACTGGCTTGTTCAGCTTCATTTGTTATGTAGCCCAGGCACAACAACCAAGGAATGGGACTTCTCACAATCGATGGGATCCTTCATCAATTATCAATAATCAAAATGCCCCAAATGCATGCCCACAGACCAATCTGATGATAGCAACTCCTCAATGAAGGTTTTCCTATTCCCAGGTGTCAAGTTGACAACCACAGTGAGCCATCACAACAGGTTATACATTCGCTACTTCAGAGGCAGACAGATCTCTGTGAGTTCCAGGCCAATCTGATTTACATAGCCAGACCCTCTCTCAAATTATAAATAGATAGATAGATAGATAGATAGATAGATAGATAGATAGATAGATAGAGATAATTGTTATTCTTTTTCTTTTAACATTATTGAGTTCTTACATTTAATGTATTTTCATAAACAGCACATAACTGATTTATTAGACTGGCCTGAAATTTAGCAGTGAGCTTTGTGGTGGGACATTTAGTTCATGGATTTCTACTGTGAATCACACTACATTTTTATCCATTTAAAATTTCATGATTTTTGCTTTCTCTTGTCACACCCCCCACCTCATTTAAATTTGCCTTATTTTAGACTAATTGAATTGTGTGTCTGTTTTCCTCATCTTTTCCATTTTCTATCTAATTCAAAATCCTCAGTTTCTATTCTTCTGATGGTTACTCTAAAACTTTTACCATACAGAAGTAAACTTATTTTATCGACATACATTAGCAAATATATTAGATATATATGACTATATGCATTATCTCTCTTTTATCAAATGTGGGGCAATTATCAATACTAGCTCCTGGAGCCACTCCCACGTTATTCCTACTCACAGTAACCTCCCTCTTTTCATCCTTCCTACTTATCAGCTTTTTTCTTTGTGGTTTTAGTTTTATAATCTTTTATTTTAGCTATTTTATTTAACTAATGATTTGTTTGTATTATCCTGCAGATTCTTTTCTCCCCATGTCTCCGTGCATTTCATCTCTTCCTTTTTTCTGCTTGCCGTCTCCCTTTAACTGCAGCCCTCACACTTTGGTATCATGAATTGTAGTAAATTTTCAGTTTCTGTTCGCCAAACCATGGTTTCATAGTAGCCTCCGTGCTGCCAAGTAATCCTGCTGGCTTTGCAAATTGCCCTCAGCTCCATCCTAGCTCCAAGGCTCAAGGCTGACTACCTCAAGTCTGAAGAGAGAATTGAGGAATACAGCCCCAGCTGCCTCTTTAGCAGAATTCCTGTGCTTCAGAGTCAAGACTTTTCTCTTAGACTCTCCAGGTTTCTAATACTCGAAACAGGCATGGTTCATCGACTCTGAAGCTGAGCACACACTTTTAACTCTAGCACTAAGTAAAATGAGGCAGAAGATCAGAAGTTCAAGACTGGCCTGAACTGCAGAGTAACACCCTATCTCAAATAAGAAAGAAGAAAGAATGGACAAATGAATCAACAGTTCCCAGCATGCACTGTTAGCAACATGGTTTCGGTGACTCACCAAATGTGTCCCTGTTGATGGGAATTCACCTATCAACGTAAGGTTCTCCCATCAGTTCCTCCAACTCTCCCATGCCTTTGCCTTAACCCCCATGTATTTCTACACTGGACTTTTTCCTGGAGTGAAGGAAGTTTTCTCCATACGCTGATGCTACTTTCAGAACAGATGACACTCAACTTCTATGACGAGAAAAAGATGACTGTTAAAAGAATAGCTTTCAGGGACCTTTTAAAATGATCCACAAATGTGGTGGTTTGAAAGAAAATTGGCCCCTGTAGCCCATAGGAAGTGGCACTATTAGTCTGTACAGCTTTGTTGGAGCTGGTATGTGACGAGGGAGTAGAATTTGGGATCTCAGAAGCCCAAGCCAGTTCTCTTCCTGCTGCTGATGGATCAAGATGTAGAACTCTCAGTTCCTCTTCCAGCACCATGGCTGCCAAGCTTCCTGCCATGATGATAATGGACTAAACCTCTGAACTGTAAGCCAGCCCCAAGGAAATGTTCCGGTTTATAAGAGTTGTGGCTGTGGTGCCTCTTCACAGCAATAGAAAACCTAACTCAGATCCACCCTTGATCATAAAGGAGTGTCTGGTTGGTGCAGATTCTCAGCCTCTGACAATGACACAGACACCAAGGGATTATGACGTGACCTTTCCATCCTTACTATCTTGTTTGATTTGTTTTCTGATAATTATATTTTGGTTTTTGCAATTATTTTATTGCAGTTTTGAAATTATAATACAATGACATTTCTCTCTTCCCTCCAAAACCTCCCATAAACCTCTCACTGCTTTCCTTCAGATCCGTGGCCTCTATTTTCACTGTGTTATTTCCATGCTTTTGTGTATATTTATATGTATATACATATATGCCTATGCATACACATTTACTCCTAAATATAACCTGGTTATGCCATATAATGTTATTTGTTTATATGTTTGCACTTGGCACTGGACAGCCAAGTGCTTCACTCTCCCCTGAGGAAGATCACTTCTTCTGCTCCCAGCTTTTCTCAGTTGCTTATGGTTTTTTGTGGGGTGTGGAGCGCCCCTGGGCTTTTCCCGTCTGCTTTGGCTTATCTATTGGTATTGGTATTGCTCAGCTCACATTTAAGCAGTCATGTTGATGAGACTTCATGGATGTTGCTTCTGATATTCCTAGAAGATACAATATCATAGCAAACTCCCTTATATTCAGGCTCTTACAGCCTCTCCACAGTGTTCTCTGAGCCTTAGGTACACGTGTGTTTTGTAGATGTATTCATTGGTCCTGGGCTCCACAGCTCTGAATTTTGATTGGTTGTGGTTTTCTGTAGTGGTCTCCATCTGCTGCAAAGAGAAATTTCCTTGATAATGGGTGAAGACTATGCTTATCTGTGGGTATAAAGACAAATGCTTAAGTTGTTATGTGGTTGTAGATTCTCCTCCAATAACTGTAACTACATTCGCTCTGAGTAGTTAGCTATCTTTCAAGTACCTGGTACATTTTCTCTCTTATTTCATAGATCATATGTCCAATTAGAGAGCTGCTGGTTATCACCAAAGTATATGTGCCACTACTGCACCTTTAGATTTATTGTGCCATGCTTGGTCATTGTTGGGTTCACAGGTGTCATAGCTGGATAGACTATGGCCTATTGGTTGCTCCCTTCCTTTGGAACTTTCTATGGCACCTGTTGGTACCATAAAAGCTTATCCTCAGACAGAAGCAGACAGATTCAGGTCAGATCTAGCTCAAGGGTCTTTAAGCCCTGTTTCTGAAGTGCATCGTCAGCAATAGGGACTTCTACCTCTGGGCACAGTCAAGGGCAACAGCAGTAGGCTGAATGTTTTGGGAATCTTTTGGATAGCCCTGGTGAACAGCTCAAAAAAGGGCATCTCATCCCTGGTGTTGAAGGTTTGGTTAAGTGGTCTTTGACTTTTGGAGGGAGCGCTACCAGCCCAGACGAGAAGAGTTCATTAAAACCCATCTGTCTATAAACATAGAATTGTGTGCCTTACAGGTTTGTCTTTTAAGGTAGAGAGTTAATTGTGTGATTCCCTGTGGCTTTTTTCAGTCATCTGTGCTGTTTTTCACCCACCTCTCTTCCCTCTGTGAAGAGCTCCCCGTTTTCTCTAATCCGCTCACTGCCTCCTGCTAATCTCCTGCACCTGCCTCCCACCTCTGAGCATCCTGCTTGATGAAGTTAAGTGAAACCTGACCATGCAGTGAGCTGAAACATGTATAGGCTCTGCTCTGTTGGCTTAGCTCACCACCCTAGCTCTGAGGACAGAGAGTCTTCCTAGATTCTAGCTGAGTTCTGATCCCCAGGACCCAGGTGAAAACTCAAGTGTAGTAGTGTATGCCTCAGCTCTGAGGAAGTAGAGACAGAAGGATCCTTGAGGCTTGCTGGCCAGCCAGTCTAGCTGACCCAGTAAGCCCCTTCCCCCAGTAAAACATTATCTTTATTTTCTTTTTTATGTTAGTTTATATTTTATTCACTTTTCATTCCAATCACAGCCCCTCCCTTCTCTCTTCCCAAGTCCCTCCTACAAATCCCTTCCCCTGCTGTCCCCTCCTCTTCTCCTCAGAGAAGGGGGAGGTCCCCTTGGGTACCACCCCACCCTGAAATATCTAGTTCCAGCAGGACTAGGCACATCCGCTCCCACTGAGGCCCAAGCACAAAGTCCAGGGAGGGAGAAAGGGATCCACTGGCAGGGAACAGAGGCTGAAAGAGCCCCTACTCCACTTGTTAAGGGTCCCACATAGAAACCAAGTTGCACATTTGCTACAAATGTGTATGTGGCCTTGGTCCAGCCCCTGCATACTCCCTGGTTGGTGGCTTAGGCTCTATGAGCCCCCATGAGCCCAGGTTGGTTGACTCTGCTGGTCTTCTTCTGGTGGTGTTGCCCCATCCAGCTTGCTCAGTTCTATCTTCCTCTCTTTCACAAGACTTCTTGAGCTCCGCCTGATGTTTGACTGGGTCTGTGCATCTGTCTCCATCTGCTGTTGGATGAAGCCTCTCAGAGGACAGTTATGCTCGTTTCCTGGCTGCAAGCATAGCAGAGTACCATTAGTAGTGTCAGGGGTTGCTTCTCTCACATGGGATGGGTCTCGAGTTAGGGCAGTCATTGGTTGATTGTTCCCTTAGTCTCTGCTCCATCTTCATCCCTTGCACATCTTATAGATGAGATAAATTTGGGGTTGAAGATTTTGTGGATGGGTTGATGTCCCCATCCCTCCTCTGGAAAGTTCTTCCTGGTTACATGAGGAACCCTTCATATCTATATCCCTCTCTGGTAGGAATTTCATCTAGGTTCATCCCTGTAGACTCCCTGTATCCTCCCCTATGCCAGGCCTCCAGCTAGACTGAGAGATGTCCCCAACTGCTCCCAGTTCTCACTTCTAACCCTCTCCAGGCCCTTTTCCCCCTATACCTGATTGCCATCCCCATTCCCCTCCTCAATTCCTCTCCTATCCAGTTCCCTGTCTGCCACCAATGACTATTGAGATTCCTCTTCTGAGTGAGATTCACACATCCTACCTTGGGACCTCCTTATTACCCAGTTTCTTTGGGTCTGTGGATAGTAGCACCGTTATCCTGCACTTTATGGCTAATGTCCATTTATAAGTGACATACTATACATGTCTTTCTGGCTCTGGATTGCCTCACTCAGGATGATACTCTCAAGTTCCATCCATTTGCCTGCAAAATTTATGATGTCCGATTTTTTAATAGCTGAGTAGTATTCCATTGTGTAAATGAACAACATTTTTTAATCCATTCTTCAGTTGAGAAACATCTAGGTTGTTTCCAGGTTTGGGCTATTACAAATAAAGCTGCTATAAACATAGTTAAGCAAGAGTCCTTGTGGTATGGTGGAGCTTCTTTTGGGTATATGCCCAGGAGTGGCATAGCTGGGTCTTGAAGCAAAACCATTCTGTTTTCTAAGAAACTGCCAAATTCATTTCCAAAGTGATTATTCAAGTTTTTTCTCCCACCAGCAATGGAGGAGTGTCCTCCTTACTCCACATCCTTGCCAGCATGTGCGATCACTTGAGTTTTTTGGTTTTGTTCTTGTTTTTTTTTTTAATCTTAGCCATTCTGATAGGTATAAGATGGAATCTCATGGTCATTTTGATTTGCATTTCCCTGTTGACTAAGGGTGTTGAGCACTGCTCTAAGTGCTTCTCAGCCTCTATTGAGAATTATCTGTTTAGCTCTGTACCCCATTTTTAATTAGGTTATTTGGGTTGTTGGAGTCTAGCTTCTTGAGTTCTCTCTTATGGCCTCATCGTCTCTTCTAGTCCTTCATGGGTATTTGCCATGGGACAATTTTCTTGAGAACTTCATAAACATAAACAGTAGACCCTTTCTTGACCTTCACAGCTTATATGAAAATATGATTCATTCACCCAGAATCCCTCTGTGCTATGTCCTAGAGAAATAGACACACATTTCCAAAGGACACTTGGACCCTCATATTCCCAATCCCTAGGAGAGTAAGGGTCCCAGCTTGAGGTTGTGTTGATGGCTTCCTGTTGGTTTACAACAATGTGCACCTGGTGAAAGGGAGCAAAATGATCCCACCTGAACAACCTAAATCTGTGGTAATAGGATCGTTGTGGTACCAGGTCCTCAGCTCCCTTCCACCTCTACCCCGCAGTGATGCCAGCCTCCCTCCCTCAGTCCTCTTCTTTCAGTCTGGAGCTTCCTGCTCAAAGCTTGTCTTCCTTTCTGGACCAGGTTTCCTCCAGTGACCTTGCTGCATCCCTCAACAGTCACTGGGCCTTCTTAGCTTTTTCATAGTGACAGAAGCTGCTGGTGAGATCTTTGCTGTTTGTTCCTTTCTTGGGAATGCAGTAAGAGCAGAAGAGCCCTTGGAGACAGGGCATCCTGGTCTTTGGGAACTGGCAGCTTACATTCAGGCAACTCTTTCTCCATCTTTAAAGTCAAGTTTTTCTCTTTTGCATTTCCCAATACTATTGTATTCAGTGAATGAATAGCTTGCCTCTGAACCAAGACAATCAATGTTGCAACATCCTGTGTGGGCAGATGACATCATGGGTACCCAGACATATAATACTAATGGCAACCAAATATATGCCTTTCAAGGACTCCACCCAGATAATTAAAAATGAACTTTCACTTACTAACTCAATGTGGAAACAGCTAGCTTGGAAGTTCCCAGTATGTTAAGCCTCAATGAGAGAATCATCAAGTGATTTTGCAGTTAAGCCACCTTACTCAAGGATAATGCATGTGACAGTTGCAGGACAGTGTGCAGTTGGGTTAAAGGACTTTGTCATTCATCCTCCTCCTTTATTTCCCCAAAACTAGAGATGATACAAGGTTGGGTGGAACCACTGGCAGATGGATTGATTGACAAATTAAGAGGCATTGAACAAACAAGACAATGACCTGACACAAATGAGAGATGGAGAGTTTTAAGGGTAAGTTATCTGCTCTTAGATTAAAATACAACTTGCTTAATTAATGTAAAATTTTAATCCAGTGATGACCTAGTTTCTAGAGGCTCAGATAAAAGCATCTTGATGCTTTAATTTATTACATGCTAGGTCTTAAGTAATTATGTAAACTGATAAAAAGAAAGGAAAGGTTGTACAACCAGCTACCTGAATCCATCGCAAATGGAGGCCAACTTTCCAGCCCCACAGTACTCTCACTGTCCTTGGGTCAGGTTGTCCTGATGCCATGTATTGAGGACACTGGAATATCAAACATCCTCTGAGAGAGTACACTGGGTTATAAGTGATATAAAAGATGTGAAAATAATCCAGTAGTCCAGGATAGAGAATCAGAAAGAGAGATTTCTGTTCTCAAGGATTTTAAGTGCTATTGAATGGACTCTCTGCTCTGCTTCACAGAACTCAGCCCCTGAGACCGTGGTGAATGGGCAGAATTTCTCTTCTTTTCTTTTCTTTTTTTTTTTTTTGAAAACAATTTTTATTAGATATTTTCTTCATTTACATTTCAAATGCTATCCCGAAAGTCCCCTATACCCTCCCCCTGCCCTGCTCCCCAACCCACCCACTCCTGCTTCCTGGCCCTGGCGATCCCCTGTACTGAGGCATATAAAGTTTGCACGACCAATGGATCTCTCTTTCCACTGATGGACGACTAGGCCATCTTCTGCTTCATATGCAGCTAGAGACACGAGTTCTGGGGGTACTGGTTAGTTCATAATGTTGTTCCACCTATAGGGTTGTAGACCCTTTCAGCTCCTTGTGTGCACTGGCATAGACTCACAAGGTTCTTTTTTAGTCTGAAGAAATTCTGCTGCCAGCATGATGTTGCTGATATGACCCTGATATAGCTGTCTCTTGTGAGTCTATGCCAGTGCCTGGTAAATACAGAAGTGGATGCTCACAGTCATCTATTGGATGGAACACAGGGCCCCCAATGGAGGAGCTAGAGAAAGCACACAAGGAGTTCAGTGGGTAAAGTGCTTGCCATGCAAGCATGGGGGCCCAAGTTCAGATCCCCAGGACCCATGTGAAAACCAAGGTAGTCATGTGTTCTTCAGCTGTGAGGAAGGAGAGACAGAAAGATCCTGGAAGTTTGCTGGCCAGCCAGCCTAGCTGACCCAGTAAGTTTCAGGTACAGTGAGAGACTCTGCCTCAAAATAAAAGTGGAGATAGTGTGACCTTCATATTATCTACACATATGCACACGGATACCCATACATATGTGCACACAAATATAGATAGATAGATAGATAGATAGATAGATAGATAGATAGATAGATACCAAAATGTTACTTAATAATGCCCTAAGAATCTTTAATTCATTGAGATTATTCCAGAAGATTCTAGACATCTCTCAGGAGAGTTATCAAAATCATTTGCTGAGGAGTGGGAGTTAAACATAGTGACTTGCTTCCCTGAGCAGCTCCAACTTTGAAGTTATTTCATACTAATGTTTTAATGACTAATGTGTGTCACATAAGGCCCCATGACAAAAGCAATGACTAATAGTATCACTCACAACAGGACTTATCACAGACTTTATCATGAAACTTAAGAGATAAAGTTATTGTCTGGTGTAGGGCATTGAGGGTCTCACTGGTACCTTTCCTAGACAATTTCACTAGGCTGTAAGGCTGGCCTCAGATCATTACCTGCCCACATCAGTATTTTTGTTTAATATTAGAGAAAGATGGGCAAAAGAAGCAAGGGGAGAGGTTCATTTATGTTTCTGAAGCCCCATGGAGGTTAATGTATACTCTTACTCATTACTGGGTCTCCAAGACTAGAACATTGGCTATAATGGAAGAGATGACACTTCCTGAAGATAAGAGCCAAACGTCATAGGCCTAATAAGGAGGCTCATGATGACCAATGGCCTGGAATTCCAGGTCTTGAACCTGGCATTTAGAGGCTTCATAGTCCCACCACCCAACAGTGACAATGAAGCCCTTCTTAGCCTTAGAGAACTAGGTCTGTTTGGCTGAAGGTCAACATAGTAAGAAAGAAATGATGGTGACATAAAGCCATGACCATGTGTGGCATTGGAGCCAGAGCCCACAGCATCCTGGAGGCTCTTCTTTGGCATCTGGGTCCTGATGCAGCCTCAGGCTAAATATCTCATTCTTTGCAAGCCAAGGAACCCAGAAAGCTGTCTCTGTTCCAAAGCCACCCCGGGCCTGCACCCCAGGGAGCAGGCTCAGTGGGAAAGAATGTGTTCCTAACATCCATATCAGGGACCTCATCCTTCCTCTAAGTTTCCAGACCAGGCTATGGAAGCCTCCATGCATGCCAGAGAGAAGGCCCGAGATGAATGCCTGCTACCTAGAACTTCCTCCTGTTTCCACTGTCCTGGGCTCAGTCTAGCCTCCAAGCCTTAGGAGCAAGTAACAGCCTTCTCGCCTGATTCACTGATCTTCAATTCTTCCAGATGATGATATATCCTGACTCAAAACAAATTCTTCATCTATGTTAATCTTTGAAAGGAAAGCCAGGAGAACTTTGTGGCATGAGAAGACAGAGTGAAAAAGAGAGATGGGGTGGAGAGAGAACGGTCTGGGTCTCTGGTATCCTGGAGAGAAAGGATCAAGGTCAGAATCATTCTCTGAACTCTAGAGGTAGTCAGCCAAAGTCAGATCCTTGGAGCAGTGCAGGGCCCCTGGCTTCTACTGTCCTCTGCAGAAATCAGGGAAGAATACAAACTTGACTAAGGAACATCCCCTGCCTGTGAAAAGCATCTGGCAGAGACATTTTACACCATGCATGTGACAGTGACTCTTCAACAAAGATCTGATCACACTCTGCCTGTTCTCTATATGGAGTTGCAGACAGGTCAAGTCTCTTACAGTAGAGAGTCATTAGAATCAAGAATCCGATTTTAGCCATATTTATCATCACAGAGAATCTAGTCCAGGGCTGGCAGATACTCTAGGCTAAGTGATGTCTATTAATGTGACCTTTCTGGAATGATACAAGGGTGAAATTCAGAAAAGCTTGCATGAAATGCTGGGCAAGCCATGAACAAATGGGAAAACTCTAGGTGGAGAGTCAGCTCACATGGATTGGAGGGGGGCTTCTACACCAACAGCTAGATTCCTCTTTCCTACTTTGCCATTCGGGGCACTTAGTTCACCTCTATATCTTAATGAAGGGGTTGATAAAGCATTTCTTGAGAGTCTTCCAGAAAGAAGCCCAGAAGTGGGAGGGCAGAAGGAGTCTATGTCCACTAACAGCCCTGCACCCATCCCTCCTCTGCCTGAATTCTTTGCTGGTAGGGCTCCTGTCTTCTGATCACACTGGCTGGATGCTCTGCTTTCAGGAAAGGAAGGGGCTCAGGAGGGGAGAGGAACCTCTAGGTTCTTCCTCTACACCACACCTTGAGTGGTCTGGCTTACAAGCACAAACTCATGTTCTAGTCTCCACATTTCAAAATCTACCTTTACCACCATCTTGAAAACATCTGCCCACTGCCAGCTGTGGAGCACTGGAATCCTTCATCACATTTGCAGCTGCGTCTGTCCCGAAAATGGAAACTCACTGAAAGACAGCTCATGATCCCTTATTTGCAGCTCACCCCTCTCCCCCTTCCCCCTCTCCCCCTCTCTCCCTTTTCCCCTCTTCCCCTCTCGTCTGCATTGATGATTGCTCTGCATCTTTTCTACATGAAGAGTGTTCTCCTCTGTAAAGTAGGGAATGCAGAGAAGAAATTGAGGCATTCTGGTTTCTTTCTCTTTCCCATTAGCATTTCAGCAGCTGTCCAGAGGAAGGGGACCGTGACTCCTTTGATTTTTTTCCCTTCACTCTGATCACAGTTTTTAAAACACCCATTACGGTCTTACACTCAACACATCTGCTGCAATTGAGAAATTCTCTCTTCCTGTGGGTCTCTGCTGACCTTGGGTAGGTCACCTCCTCCGATGTCTATATGGTTACTCCCTGGAAAGCTGAACTCAGCAACCCCTAGGGCCACCGTGCTCTTTCTCTGGCAGCTCAACCTTTCTTCTTTATCAGCCTCATGTGTAATCAGTCCCAATTAAAGTACTTAGACTCCCCTAGACTTAACTATGCTTGATTGCCCTGGGTTTCCATCTTATTTTTGTGGAATCTGCTTTTGTAAATACAAGGGAGGTATTCCCATCCATGGCTACTGTGGAAGACGCCTTCTTCCAAAGTTTCTGCCATTGCTTCATCTGCCAAATCTTTTCTTCCATACTGATATGCCTTGAGTCTCTAGATTGGAAGGATTCTCATGACTTCAAAAGAGTTGGGCACAGAGGTGGGGTGGAGGGGTGGTGCTGAAGCAGGAATCCTACAGACCCCGCATCCACTTGCACAACGCTCCATTTGTGTGGATGCGTGCAGCAAAGGTTCCAGAGTTTTAGCTGGGCTTTTACCCTGCCAAAGCTGTACATTTCTGACAGATTATCCTTAGCATTTGCTAACACTGTTTTCAGTTGCAAAATGTAATACCGTTACAGATAATTAAGACCAGAGTAGCAGTTCACCTTCCCCCATTCTCTACCAGAGGAACGTGTAAAGTAGAAGCAGAATGTAGTCAATTTTCTCCTCCTTCTGACACTGCAGCTCCACTCTCAGACTTGCCTCTCACACCAGCCACATTGCCATCTGGGACAGACAGCCCCAAAGGCACCAGTCCTCCCCAAATGACACTGATTTCATTTATGCAGTCGCTGGAACACATTTTGAGCCTGGCTTTCTTTCCCAGGATATCTTCCTCTTTCTGTCTTGTTAGATTCTTCCCACCTTAGGGGAGTCATAGACTCATCCACTTTTCCAGAATGTAATGACTGGTCTTTTAATTCTTTTGTCTTTCCCTCCAGGAATGATCTGACTTCACTGTGAGGTCACAGGTGACCTCTTTTTGCTGTGATGTGAACTGAGAACCAATTCCAAGCTAGGGAGTTGGGAGTCCCCTCTTCACTGTGGAATGAAAGGCATGCATGGGAAGGAGCATCTCACAGAGCATAAAGACAAACCTCCTTCCTAATTTCTCAGGATTGATTCTATCCAGGATGCACAGTGACTTGGAAACTATAAAAATGGAACAGAAGCCATGCTAATGAAATTCATGAAGGAAATTTTATGTATAGATATAGAGCAGATATGAAATTGTCAAACAAAACAAAAATTTCCTTCTACAACAAGTGCAGGGTGAGGTTTGAGCTTGCCCAGGAAGCAGCCTTAAGTGATGAAGGAAGAGGTAGCATCATTCAGTCCCGACTGGCTGCTCTTCAACTGCCAGAAGCCGTACAGAGCCAATGATCTAAAATAAACCTACCAAGCAGAAAATTGGCAGAAAGGACAAGGAAGAAAAGCCCTTCCTTTAGGTCCAGCAATGTATGTCTGTGTTCAATAAACAGCAACATCTGAATTGAGTGTAGCAATGAAGAGGACTGTGGTAAAGGGGTCCTGTACCATAAGCCAACCACAGGCAAAAAGTAGGCTTTCTGACCAGTTCATTAAAACCCTGAGCTTATCCAAAAATTGTGTGTGTGTGTGTGTGTGTGTGTGTGTGTGTGTGTGTAGGTCCAGTTCTAAATCAACTCAGCAGTAAGGACAATAGAGGTAGAACCCTAAAACAAAACCTCCAGGAGCACAGCCCTGTCAATCATCCTGGATCCAGAGTTCATAAGTATGCCATAAAGCATGGCTAGATTGTTTTCATAGCAACATCCAAAGCAGAATGGTACTTCTCTATTGTTTGGTTTCTTATGTTTCCTTTCCTTTCCTTTCCTTTCCTTTCCTTTCCTTTCCTTTCCTTTCCTTTCCTTTCCTTTCCTTTCCTTTCCTTTCCTTTCCTTTTCTCTTCTTCTCTTCTCTTTTGGTGTGTGTTTTCTGTAGAGTACTCTCTGAAGTTTTGAAAGAGCTACCCTATGGGCATTCCATAGTTCTTCCTCTGGCATTAGTTCTATACCCATCAAGTGACTATGCACCAGCCTTCATCAAAGTTCAACATGAGAGCATCTGGGAGGATGTTGGGAAGGTGAACCCAAAACAGACTCCCTTCACTTCTCTCGGGAAGTCCATACCAAAGGCTCAATTCAAAGAACTCAATCCAGATGAGGCACATGTGACCCTGGACAGGACATAACATGTCCTTATGATACCATTTCTAGCAGGATGGCATTTCCAAGTATAGTTAAAAAACAAAGGAATTACTGTCACATGAAACAACAAATGACAAGAAGTATTGGGATAATAATTGAGAAATCATGAACCGATGGGCAACTAACTGTTAAAGGAATGTTAGACATTCCAGGTGCTACTGCCTATCAGGAAAGAGAGGCTACATTTTAGGGGTAGAGAGGGAGTATTTTCATTGCCCAAATATGGAGCTCTGTGTATGGAGCTAAGCATTCTATCCCTTTATTCTGCACAATCTGAAAACCTACAACTTCCGGCATTTGTACAGAGCTCACCTGGGCTTGCCATACCTGACACGACTCTTCCTATACATGAGAAATGTATGTTCCAAATCCTTGAAGTGGACTCAATTCTTCTGAGTCTCAATCCAGGCCTACTTTTGGAGGGGGAAAGAAAATGAGAGCTTTCTGGATTAACTCTCTAAACTTTGTTGAAATTTTTAATCCTTAGGTCAAAAGTATTCAAAAAATGGTATCTTGGGAAACTTTAGAAATAACCAAGAGAAAGAGATTTGGAGTAAAAAGCATGATATTCTATAAACAGTGAAATGCTACAAAATGGTAGATATGGCTGATATTTTCTTTTTGGTATCATTTGCCAAGTTTCTTATCCCAGACCCGACCCCCAGCCCCCCAAAAAGCCATTTTAGTCCCAACTACTATAGAGCCAGTGAGATTTTCCAGCCCTGCTGAACAAGCAGTTCAGATCTGCAGGAGTGTCCACCACCTCCTTCAGTTCCTTATGCTGCCAGCTGAAGCCAGTGTAGGGAGAGGAAATTGCAACCCTTCCATTTTATGACCTTCATGCTGTGACTGAAGGATTTAAAGCAGCCATCAGGGGAGGCTGGTGCTTCTGGAAGCCTTCTCTTCATGTTCATAAAATGTGAAGCAAGAGATCATATTCTTATGACAGCTGACCTACACCCAGCGCCCTGTTCCAGTGATGAGATCATAGAGGTTGGGGACAAGGACTTGGCTCAGAGGTCAGGGTCACAGTAGATTTTCCTTAGATATTTAAACATTAAGTATACCGTACAAACCACCGTGTTAAGAGGGAGACTCTGGGCCAACCAAATGCAAGTGCAGACACTGGATAGCTGCGATATAGTGAGAAGAGCTACCTAACAGTTATAGTCCTGGTCTCCTCTGATGGTAACTGAGGTTAACACATTGGCCATTTCCTCCTTTCTATAAGGACTCACTGAGGTAATGTGGGTTCTCAGTGCAGCCCCTGTACAGCACAGACAATCCATGTCAGCCATTACCGTCATCAGAGCAGCTCTCACCAATTATCAGCAAGGACTTGACATGCCAGTAAACTGCTCAGAGACCAATGAAGCAAAAGACCTAAGTGGCACTGTGTCCAGGGACCCTGAGTTGACAGATCAAGGTGACAATTCTCTTCTCTTCTTTAGTGGTTGGGAGAGATGGGAGGAAGGAGGATCAGCACACCCCTGATGGGCATGAGATTCACTCCCACTATTACACAACCCTCACCCCTACACTACTTCCACTACTCACAAATGATAAAGCTAGGTCCTGCGGATCCCATGGTGCCTGGGCCCGTCAATGGCTGGTGGAGTTCAGGCGTGAGTGTGGCTTTAAAACTAAGGTGCCCAGAGCTTGACTCGGCTCCAGGAAAGAGTCCATGAGTCTGGACATCTAGAATGTTGGGTTCTAGTTCCTGTTCTGTCTCTAGCTAAGTGGGTAACCTTGGAAATTAGCACATCTTGCTTCTAAGCACAATGGATTCCTCATCTGTAAAACAAAACTATTACCCCCAATAACCAATAACTTCCACCATCTCTACACTGCGGAAGTGTCAGAATCAGAGTTGTTATTCCCTCCCAGGAGGCTCCTCACCATGGAGCACTCATCCCAGATGTTGACTCCACAAGACACCTCTGCTGCATGCCATTCACAAGTGAGGACTGCTTGGACATGGGTTTAAGACAATAGAACGTCTCTCCTAGCCTGCCAGCAACTACACTTAGGTGCTTGGAATCCCAGTGTAGTAATGAAGTTTTATGCACAAAAACCATGTACTGAACTGACATGCTTCAGCTAATCAAAATAGCTACCCAGAAGCAGAACTACAGAACTACAGAAGCTAAAAAGCAAGGTTAATGCATTTTAAAACTTTCTCAGAACTATATAGAAATGTTTTTGGAATGTGGTGTTGTCTACATGCTGAGTTCTACAGCCTGAATGGCACTTCCATCATGGAGCCAGTTGTGCTAAGGTCTGGGGGGTCTACTAAGGTCTGGGGCCCTGTTACACTGTCCATACATCAACAGCTTTATATTCAAAACTGATTTCCTTTCTCTTTCTTCCTTTCTTTCAACTCATAAGCATATAGTTTAACCAGGTAAGACAAAGACCCACATTCTTTTGCCCTAAGATATCATACACTAAATAGAATTCAAGTGGACAATGCTAAATTTAATATATTTTCCAATAGTAATAGCAAATCAAGTAAATAAAAGTTACATGCTTAACATTCATGTCTTCAAAGCCCAAGGAAGCATCAAACCTTCAAATGTTCTGGGGTTAAGAAGGTACAATCTGGTTTTTGGCCCGGTGAGACTTGTGGTCTTTTCATCTACCAAACCCTATTTTCTCAGCCATATGAATACACAGGGTACCCTGGGCTAACTTCTAAACCACTTCCTCCAGAACATACTCACCCTGATGACCACAGAGATGATGACTATAACCTTGAGTTTCCTTCATGAATCTAAAAAAAAATTCAAATCCTGGGATCTTGTTAACAGAGATCTAGGAAGTCACCTTTATCCTGGGTAAGCTCACCATTGTCCTGAGTGAGGTCACTGTTGACTGGATGAGGGAGCCTAAGATTAGATAATCCTTCCCTAGAACATTCCCAGTCAAAAACTCAGAGACTAGAAAAAATGCTAGCCAAACTTTTATTGGAATGAGAGTTCAGAGAAAGGATAGTGTTCCTTGTGAGAAGAGGTGAGGTGAGTGACCTAAGAAGAGATCAAGAAACCAGCCAACTGCCTCAAGTTGTTGTCCACTGAGACTTTGATTTAAGGTGAACATGAAAAGTGTGTTCTGCCCAGGATAACATGAGCCTTGGGCATTAAACCTACGTTCCACTTCCCCGGGCCAACATAATTAACCACATTCTCTTACTGTTTGTTTAACTTTGCAGTCAATTAAAGACTGTCATGTATGGCCCAGGACTGGAGATGAGTATTTGAGATAGAAGATAGCTAAGTGAGTTTATGCTTTGCTTTTGTTAGCTGTGGGCCAACTAGACACAACTAATTATGTTTACTGTCGTTCTCTCCTCTTCGGCTTTGTGGACACTGTTGAGCCCCAAGCTGTTATATTGTTATGGTTCATTTTTAACTTAGCAGTGAAGAACAATTTGATGATTGCTTGTTGAAACAAGAGACTTGAAAATGATAAGTTGCTTCCTTTCCAATTACCTGGCTTGACATCTACCCTTCCAGACCAGTCTATACTGGTAGTTATGAAAGGTCATGATCTTAAGGACCTTTTCAAACAGCTAACTGCAGTATCTGTCATCTGAGTACATTCTACCAGCAGGCTTGGAACTTAGGGTGGGAGAAGCAGCTGGTGATTGTCAGTGCCCCAGCGCCAAGAGTGACCCAGAGTATGGGGGGGGAAGAGCAGAGAGATTTGCCCCAGGAAGACTGATATAAGGCTTTAGATTGACAGGGCCACCCCATCATGTGGGACCCCTCAATTTCACACTTGTTGTTTGCATCCTTCCCCCTTCACTGAGTAGGTGTGTGACTTCAGAGAAGTCAACACTTCTTCTGATTCCTGACCTAAAGTGAGGTTGATCACTCCTCACTGAGGAGTCTACATAATTAAATTAGAAAGTAAGGATGCCAGAATGGGATGGCAGGCTCAGAGCTGCCTCATGTGACCCAGTGAAAGACAGAGTCAGAAGAAGAAAAAAATATACTCTAGTCCAAAGAGGGAGAGTCTTGAAAACCCTTAAGTTACATAAACAGATACGCCAAAAACACAGAGGAAAAGGCAGGAGGTCCACTAGGAAGAAGTAAGGGGACAGGGCTTCAGCCACACAACTGGGCAGCAGGGGGTGGGGAGGAGAAGCTGTATTCAGAAGGTAAATGAGGACAAGTCTATACCCCACAAGCCTCCAGTCTTGCGGTGCTGATTGAGCCAGCAATATCTCTTGTGAATGGATCTAGAGTGGAGGCACGTTTTCTCACCTCATATGACTCATAAGTCAGCATCTAGGTGCCATCTTAAAAAGAGAAGTTATGATTAAAAATTAGGCTAGCTACCTTGGACGCCTGAGATCAGGGTACATCCACAGGCTTCATTTGACTGCCCCCACCCCACGGGAAGGAGACAGTTGTGGAAAGTAGGAGGGCCAGATGCTGGTAACATGTGGTGGTTTGAATAAGAACCCTCCCCCACTCCTGTAGGCTCAGATGTTTGAATAACATTTGAACAATTGTTCCCCAGTTGATAGAGCTGTTTGGGTAAGTTTAGGAGGCATGGTCTTGCTGAAAGAACTTCGTCCCTGGGAACAAGCATTGAGCCATCCCAGTTTACTCTTTCTGATTTGTGGCTGCAGTTCAAGCTGTGGTCCCTCAACTCCTTGCTCCTGCTACCATGCTTCCACTCCATCATCAGGGACTCTAACCCTCTAGAACTTAATAAACCCAGGTAAACTCTGTCGCATGGAAGTTGCCTTGGTCATGGTGTTTTATCAAGCAGTGGAAAAGTTATCAGTGCACAACAGAAAAGTAGCAGGAAGCACCCCACAAGCAAGGAAGTGCACAGGGAAAGACAGGTGTTTGGGAGTAGAGTTAACTGGGAATAATAATAGTTTGATGAGCATAAAAGCAACCGGCAGGTCAACCTCGGGAGCAACCCTTCTGCTGTTTATGGATGGAGGGCTGCAGAAGTCTGAAGTCTCAGCATATTTGTCATCCATGGCTGCAGCCCTCCAACAGGGCAAATGATACTCAGGGTCTTTAAAGATCCTAGGGCCGTGGTTGTTTCCTACAATCCCAATGTACTTGGGAAACACACATTTAAAATGTTAGCCATTTCATGGTGTCCAATCTGGGAGGAGGGTCTCCAGAGGGCACGAGGACCTGCTCAGCCCCACAGACTATAAAGCTAAGTGTGGACAGCAGATGCCCTCGGTACTCAAAGAATGCAAAGCTACTGATGTGAAGACAGCTCTGACAGACACCAGACTCAGCAGCAGTATATATGTCAGGGGAAAGGCAAGAGTCTACAGGCCTGGCAGAATCCCCACTGTCCATGGAGCTGGCAATTCCCACATTTCAAAGAAGACACTCTAGCAGTTTTACTTTTTAAAAGGGTGGCCATTGTTTCTTCTGCCTGGCTAAGTCTATTTATAATTTTTCTACTGTGTTGTGGTTCCACTCTCTTTTCCTCTGCTGCCAGCAATATTTTTACTTTATTATGTTTTTAAATTTCTGTTTTCATATTTTATTTCCCTCAATGTATTCACTTAATTTTTCATACTTGTGCTTTTCATTAGTGAGCAATCTGTTTTCTTTTCCTTAACTTCTTTTCTTCTACTTTTCTTTTTGCCTCCACTGTGTTTTCTGTCTTTCCCTTTCTATCATACTTTCAGTATTATTTTGACATTGCCTTACTTTTTAATACCCACGCTTTCATAATTTACTCCCTCTCCTTACTATTATTTTAATTTATTATTCAACTTTCTCATTATTGAGAAATTCTTCTCCCCCTTTTAAATGTCTCCTGTGTTTTGTTTTGTTTTGTTTTCTAGCTTCTTGATATTTTCTCTTCTCATTTGTCTTAGTCAAAGTTACTATTGCTGCGGTGAAACACCAGGAACAAAAGCAACCTGAAGAGGAAATATGAAGTGGAAACTTCTGTTTTCTTTGAAAAGTCAGTTATATCAAATGATATTTTGTTGGGTAACACAGGTGAAGGATGCTTTGCAAAAGCAGACACAGGTAAAAGGATGTTTTGCTATAGCAAACATATGAAAGGATACATGATGTTCAGAAGGAATATCAATATGACCCCACAGACAGGGGAGCTAAGCACTGGTTTGCCTTGCTCCACCTCTCTGTTCTTCACTGATGGCATGCATTTATTGATTTCTCTTACATTGGATTGCTGAGGTTTGCTTGTGATGACTTCATATAGAGAATCATCTGAGGACTCGGGCTGGTTGGTGAGCCTCACAGTTTCTTGTGGATTGAACTGCAGTTGCTGATTCGTGTGTGGTGTCTTTTGAGTGGACTGGACTACAGCTGCTGAATCATGTTTGATGTTTGCTAGTGAACTATACTGAGAACAAAGAAAATTGGAATAGTCCTAAAGAACTATTTCTAAATAGTTCCACTTCCCCCAGGGTCCTAATAACCTCTATTTTCCACTACCTCTGATAGGTGCTGGGCTGGAGGGGAAGTTGAACCCTTATTAAAGTAGGTTGAGAAAAATTTATGCCTACAGAAAAGATTTATTTGACTTATACTTCTACATTGTAGTCCCTCACTGAAGGAAGTCAGGACAGGAACTCAAACAAAGCAGGAACCTGGAGGCAGGAGCTGGTCAGAAGCCATGGAAGGATGCTGCTTACTAGCTTGCTCCTCATGGCTTCCTCAGCCTGATTTCTTATAGAACTCAGGACCACCAGCCCAGGGATGGAACCACTCACAAAGGGCAGGGCCCTCCCTCATCAACTGCTCATTAGGAAAATGCCTTACAGGTTGGCCTACAGCCCAGTCTTAGGGGAGCATTTTCTTAATTAAGGTTCCCTTTTCTCAGATGACATAAGTTTGGGTCAAGTTGACATAAAACCATCCACACACCCCTCCATTATGTCATTCACTGTGCCTCCTCTTTAGTCTGTCTCTTTAATCTTGGTTCTCTTCAATTCCTCCCTTCCCCTTCTTCTTTCTCTTATCTCATTCATGTATTACTTCTCCCCTTACCCTAATTAATGTTTAACATCACAGCACATTCTAAAGTAGCTTTGTCATTTTGTCTTTTATGTCTATTGGTGATATATTTGGTCAAACCTTAGTGTATTTCTATGTCTTGTGTGCTTTGTTGGTATTCCTACTATAACAGTTTCTTTCCTCCTCTCTTAAGATTCCCAAATAAAACTGGAGGAGATATCCAAACCAACTGATTCACATATTGCACCAGAGACACACAAAATAGATCCTTCAAAAGATCGGATCTCCTGAACTATTAAGCCTGAAGATACTGGGGTTAAAATGCAACATGGAATTTGCAAACCTTTACTGATGAAAGTGATCAATGACCTATGAGAGGATACAAATGAGAAGATGGATTCAGCCCAGGACCTGGAATGGAAAGTCAGTAAAATGGAGAAATAGGTTATCAAAACATGTGAGAAAAGTCTGCAACGTGAATGAAAAGTCAGAAGCATGGGAGAAAAGGTCAGCAAGAAAATTAATATTCTGAAAAAACATTAATATTGGAATTAAAAATGTTCAATGGATCAAATAAAAAAGACAGTAGAGAAATGATCAGAAGACTTGATTAAGCAGAAAATTTTAATTCCCAAGATGGTAGACAAAGCCAATAAAACACTGCATTCAAACATCAATAAAGAAAAATTAATAAATGAATGTGATTACAATGTCCAAAAACTCTGGGATATGATAAAAAGATCAAACACAGTAATCCATAGGTTAGAATAATCTGAGATAAACAGTAAAAGACATAGTTTACTCAATGAAATCATAACAGGAAAGTTCCCAAATCTAAAGAAAGAAATGACATCTAAACAAAAGAGACATTTCAACCCCAAATAAATATAATCAGAAAGAAATATCTCCACAACATTGTCAAGATGTCAAAAACATAAAGCAGGACCTAATATTAAAGCTATAAGGAGGCAAAGGCAAGCATCAGAGCTCTCATTAGATTAGAAGTAGACGAACAGAGAACCACTAAGAAGAAATCTGTTATGACCAAATCACCAAACTGGCAAAACCCTAATACTAACAGGATACAAAGAAGACAATAATCTAACTAGCAGAAAAAAGTATCCCCAAAATTACAGGAATTAATAAACATCTCTCAGTACTAATCTTAAATGTAAATGGCTTCATCTCAGCAATGAAGAAATACAGACTAACAGGGTTAAAAGATCAAAACACATCTCACTGGTAAAGACTCACTGTTATGCTGAGATGCCTACTGACATAACAGCTATCAAGCAAATGGAAACAAAAACAAACGAACAAAAAACAAGCTGGCATAGCTATTCTTGTGTGTGATACAGCATAACTCAAACTAAAATCAAGATAAATGAAGAATGCCACACACGTTAATAAGGTAGAAATCAATAACATCGTTTATAAATGCATAAATACTCATGTGTAAAACCTGGGGTTCCCATTTTATAAAACCAACAATCATGGGTATAAGCTGTCGAATGGGCCCTGATATAATAAAAGTGGGTGGGTGATTGCAACACCTTACTCTTACCTTCTACTAGATCATCCGAGTTAAAATTCAACAAAGGAACCTCAGTTAACCTACACCATAGATGAAATAGAATTGATAGACAGCTACAGAATATTCCATCCAACAGAAACATAATGCATTTGCTGCTCAGAAGCCAGAGGACATTCTCTAAAGTTGGCCACATTCTAGACCACAAATCAAGTCTCAACAAATACCAAATAATTGAAATAATCTCTTGTATTTTGTCAAATAATAAAGGAATGAAACTAGAAACAAACATCAGGATAAAGTACTGAAACTTCACCAACACTTGAATGACTGGGAAGTGACTGGAAAACCATACAGGTAATTTTTTAATTCCTATAATCAGACCAAAGTGAAAGCACAACTTGCCAGAACATTTGGGACATAGCTAAGGCAGTTCTAAGAAAAAGGTCACAGATCTGAGAATCTACATTTTACTGAAGCATTGAGATCTCAAATACATAATCTCACCACATAACTGAAAGTCTCAGGAAAATAATAAACCAAACCCCAAAGCAGTAGAAGATGAGAAATAGTAAAGACCGATCAGAAAATGATGAAACGGGCACAGAATGAGTAATAGAACCAATCAGAGTCAGTTCTTTGAAATAAATAGACAAGATTGACAAAGCCAGCGTCAAACTAACTAAAGAAAGAGAGAAGGCCCAAGCTAATACAATTAAAGATGAAGCGGGGAGGTAACTACAGATTCCAATTAATTCCAGAGGATCATTTGGGAGAACTTTGAAATTTTATGTTTAAAACAGTGGAAAATTCGTAAGAAGTGGGTAAACTCTTAGAAGCATATGATCTAACAAAATTAAATCAAGAAGATGTAAGAAGAATATAAGCAGCTCAAACAAATTCATAACCACCAATGAAAATGAAGCAATAATTTTAAAAATCCTGCAACAAAAAAAAGAGACCAAGAAGGGACATATGCTCTGCCAAACTCTACCAACTCCTTAAAGAAGAGCAAATACCAATATTCCTCAATAAAACAGAAAGAGAAGGAGCACTCCTAAACCACCCTCTGAAGTCGGTGTTACCCTGATGCCCAAGCCAGATAACAAGACAAGCACAATTCTCCTGATGAACATTAACACAAAATTGTTGCATAGTGAATTTAAGAACACCTTAAGCATATCACTCCAGACATTCAAGGATGCTAACTTACATGAAATCAGTAAATGTGACCCTGCACATAATAGATGTAGGGATACACACCATCTGATTACCATCTGATTCAATACAGGCAGAAAACTTCTTTGACAAAGTTCAAAATTCCTCTTTAGTAAAAAGCCCTGGTTGGGGGGGGGGGGAGGAATGGCCATTATTAAGCAAATAACAACAAAGCCTGGTGAAGACATGGGAGAGTGGAGTATTTATAGACTTCGGGTAGGGTGTAAGTTCTTGTGGACATGATGGAAATCAGTATGGATATTTCTAAAAGAGCTAAACATAGAAATGCTACCTGACTCAGCTATACTGGCACTGGGTGACACCAAGACTCTAAGCAATTCTGTCACAGAGCTACTTGCACTGTGTTCTTTGCTGTACTGCTCACAGTAGCTAAGAAATGAGACCAGCCTACATGTCCATTCACAGGTATGGTGGCTCTTGCTCAGCCACAAAGACAAATGAAATCATGTCATTCACTGAAAGTGGCTGAACAAGAGACCAAGAAGGGACAACTTATATGCTAAGTAGTTTAAGCCCAGTATTATCTCTTATGTATAGAACCTAGATTCAGAATTATCCATGTGACTATGTATGTGTATGTATTTGTGTGAATGTGTATACATCACATTTTCATTATCCATTTCCATGTTGATGGGCTATGCTGATTGCATTTCCTTGCCATTGTGAAAAAAAAAAACAACAATAAATATGGAGGCCTAATTACCCTGTAATAGGATATGGAGTGCTTTGGGTACGAGCTGAACTGAGCGATAGTGTAGCTAACTGGCCATATAGCAGTTCTAGTGTTAGTTTTGGGGACGTCTCCACATTGATTTCCACAGTGACTGTCATAATTTTCACCCTGACTGACAGTGGATCAGGGTTCTTCTCTCTTAGCCCAGCAAGCAAAGAAAAATAAAATCTGCCAGTCCATATCCTGTGTTCTTTCATAAACCATAAGACTCCCATCAGAAAAAAAAAATTTTGTCTTTCTTTGAAGTGAGTAATCTGCATATGGGAGCAGAACTACATAACTATGTAAAACAAATGCTGGTCAAAGGCTAGAGGCTGGTTCTCTTCAACAGTGCTCCTGAACAGACAGCATCTATACTACAGGTCCCCTCTGAGTAAAGATGAGAGGACCCATCCCTGTAGCCTTGGACTTGGGTTCTGCAACTCTCACCCGTGCTCCTTGGTTACCTGTCCCACAGGCTAGGTAGAGCCTAGGGCCAGCCTGTCCCTCTAAAGAGATGAGAACAGAGGGAGCCAGGACTCATTAACCCTTGGCAGCCCTATCTCAGCACTAATGGCCTGGAAGACCTGAGCAGTATTTAGCAGGGGGGAGGTGATGAGACTGGCAGGTGAGCCAGGCAATGGCAGATGGCTACCACTGCTCTGCACTTCACACACAGACTTCCCTGTGAAAGGCTGTCATCCAGAAAACAGCATCGATTGGGAAACAGACTGAAAATGAGATGGGACGCTCCGAGAGATGGAAACAAGGAGCAGTCGGGAGGCAATAAGCACTGGCTCTTAGCTACAAACGCCAAGAGAAACTGACTGTAGAACATTCTTGAGTGAAGAAAGCAATAAATCAATGTATCAGTAAATCTCAATTATTCTAGCTACATCTGATAACAGAGACATTGGGGGAAAGAACAAGAGGAGCTAGTGTGAAGGTTCCAGAAACCCGTCTGAACGTCTTAGACTTTCTTCGGCCCCAAAGCTGGAACTAGAGTGTTTGAAGACTTGAAAAGTCCTACAGTGGAAAAATCCTCAAAACAAAGGTGTCCAAGAGCCATCCAGCCTCAGGGCAGTATACACCAGAATTACTTCCTGCCCAGCTAGCACAAAATGTGTTTGTTCTGTGAGACTGGCTCACAAAAAAAAAAAAAAAAAAAAAAAAAAAAAAAATGCTGTAGGTTAAATCTCATCATACTCAAGAATGTCTAAAATAAAACAAAAATCACAGCTGGTCCTGGGCCAACTCTAAATACTCAGCACTTAATACCAACGTTGTCACCCACTTGTGGGTAGCAAAGGCACTGACTGACAGGAAACCTCCTTGCTCGGATGAAATCCATTGCCCTCCCACTCCTTCTGTGACTCTGTGCCCCATATTTCCCTTCCATACCCATAGGCTGAAAGTTTTACCAATGTGTTTTACAGTTCATCTTTTTCCTTCTCTCTCTCTCTTTTAAAATCATGCCCACTGTGGTGGTGCACATCTTTTTTTTTTTTTTTTTGAATCTACATGTATGTTCTGCCTGCATTTGTGTCTGGTTTAAGTGTGTTAGATCCCCAGAAACACACAGTTGTGAGCTGCCATGTGGGTGCTGGGAATTGAACCTGGGTCCTCTGGAAGAACAGTGTTCTTTACTGCTAAGCCATCTCTCCAGCCCCACCCTTTGCCTTCTCATGATTCCTAATTTCCAAAGGTATTGCATCCTGCTCTTTCTTCTTTGGGAAAACATTTCCATTTGTTCCTCATTAGCCTCTTAAATGGCTTGTGAGCTCAGCTCAGGCCCTCTAAATCAAACACCTGTTTCAGAATCCTCTTGCCTTCAGTACCATCTGCATGTCCTTTGATCTTCTTGAACAATGACTTTAAAATGCCATGTCCTGTGTGCCATGTCCCCATGTGACTCCAGTGATTACATATTCCTCCTAAGTCTTTCCTTGGTCGCATGGGCCTTACCATCTGACCTGTTGCATCACCTGTGCTGTGAATTCTGCAGCCCTCTGTCTCTCTCTGGCAGAGCTGTGCCCTGTCTTCATGCCTGTTGTGAAACCTTCCCCCACTCTCAAAGTTCTGTTCCGTTACCCCCTCCTTTTCTATAACACCAGAGTTCATCACGGAAGTGGTAGTTACAAAGAAAAACTATGATCCACACGTCTACCTCATCTGACCTCCTTCTAGCCAGCTCTCTGCATATAGTCTCACAAGAGGGAGTTCTAGATTAACAGCTGTTGACTTTATTGTCTACCCCATGTCTACAGTCCATTACTCGTACTTACTCCAAACTCACAATTTCCTCTGTGACCCCTGACACTTACTTAGACTACCTACCACTCATCAAGACTCCCTCTGTCTCTAAACTTCCACATGGGATCCTGAAGTGTAGAGTCCTACTGAACTTCATCTCCTGCTTGCACATGATTTTTCTAGACTGGCCAGCTGAGGATACAACTTTCCAGTGGTTCTACTTGAAGGGGAGCATTTGACAAACGTTCCAAGATAGCCTTATAGACAAACACACAAAGAGAAACATACCTGCATTCTAGTATGAATTGGAAAATCACTAATTAATTTCCACATACCAAGTGTATAGACCTCAGACCACTACCTAAATTGTTATTATTTATATCAAAATATATAAAGTTCCATTTATGATAATGATTTCAATAAGGTTTATATGGCTTGCTTAGCACATAAACTACAAATAGCAAATGACGACTGCTCAAATAGGAAAGTGGAAAGCATGCACATGGCTTCTCAGAGTAGGGTTGATACAGGTCTGAGTTTTAACCCACACTCACCTCCATGTGTAACGATGGAAGGATAGCCGAAGAAAGGAAAGAAGGATGGAGGGGGAGGCTGTTTCTAGTGCTATGAGGAAAGGCTGAACAGAGCCACAAAGCTCTGTGCCTGTAGAGAGGAAAATGAGTGTCAACTTGATATATAGCTCTGCAGCTAAGTCTTCCAAAGAACCCAGGTTCAATTCCCAGCATCTACATGACAGCTTACAGCTATCTGTAACTCCAGTTCCAGGGAATCCAACCCCCTGGCACAACATACATGCAGGCAAAATAATGCACATGAAAATAAATAAATCTCTTTTTTAAAAAAAAAAAAGGAGGGATTAAGACTCTACAGAGTCCCCAGTGGCCTGAGGTATATCATGAGATCTCCAGAAGTGTTAGTCTGCGGGATTTCCTAAACAGACCCGAGCATAAAACTAACCATCACTGACCCAGGATGTGAATAAAAGGCACACTGGGACAAACTGACTTAGAGCAAAGGAATTCTATCCTGGGGCTGATCAGAGCCTATCTAAAATGTATTATACACTCTGGACACTTCCAAGGACAGGGAAAGAGATCACTTGGGCAGGATTAGAAAGGGCCGTCTGGCTAGCAGAATTTAGAACTATATCTAAGAAATTAACATGTTTTGTCAGAAAAAAAGACTGGGCTTGGCAGAAGAGCTGGGTGGTCCACAAAATGCCAGGGCTTGATCATTATAATGTATATGTTGTTCTCCCTGTCAGTGCGATAAAAATTATCTGAGAAATCAATTAAGAAGAAAAGATTTATTTTGGCTCCCAGTGTCTAGGTTCCAGTCCACAGCAGGTCCAATTACTCTGGGGTTTACAGTGAGGCAGAGAATCATGGGGAACGGACACATGGGGAGGAGGCTGCTACTTCCTGGCCACCAGGATGCAAAGAGAAAGGGATGCAGGAAAAGGGTCAGGTATATACCAAAGGCACACACCAAAGACCTGCTTCCTTTAACTAAGGTACTGGAGCCCGATCTTAGATCTTAGGCAGTTTCACTGGAGGTTAGCATCAAATTAGGCCTCAACCAATACCTCCAGGAAAGATGAGAATCAATCCAGGAAGGAGAAATAGCAGACCAAAGGGAAGGAGAGAGAAAATGGGAATGCAGGCTAAGGCTCAGGCCAGGCAAAGTGGCACCTGACTGAGTACAGGCCATTCATCCCCCATCCAGGTAATGACTGTGAACAGCGAGTTAGAACAGGAGATGCCTACTCCTGTTAAAGATTCTGAGCAAACCTGGTTCACAAACCCGGCAACAGCAGCAGCAGCAGCAGCAGACCTTCTTAGCCTGTCCCTGTCTGCCATTGACAATACACAGTCATGTCATCCTTGAAAAAGAAAACCCAGGATTTCCCCAAGTCCCCTTCAATTCCCTTCTTTAGACTAATTGTTTAAGAACTTTCCCTGGCTTTGAATTTCTTCAGCCTTTGAATTCATCCAAGCTCTTCATTCTTAAGTGAGAAGTCCCAGGAACAGAGAATGGTACATCACAGTGGCAGAAGTCGACAGATTGTGTGTGGAAGGGCAGAACCCAGAACAAGATGCTCTAAGCTGCTCATCCCACTTGTGTTCCTTTGTGTCCCCATGACACCTACTAGAGTGATCATGGCACCTACTCCAGTGATCAATTCCAGCCTGTGTCTGTGAGTATTGGCCGAGGTGAATTAAGTCAATACCAATGTGTGAAGACCCGGTGCTGAATATTCTATTTAAATAGCAAAACTGGAAGGAAGGAGATGAATGTAGTTTCTGCTCTGGTTAGAGGATGCAAGGGCACAAAGAGGGCCTCCTAACTCGGGCATCTTCTTCAGGAGTGTGCTGACATGAGCCCTGAGGTTGACCCCAGACACACTGCCTCATATCTGAAGGGATGCTGAGGAAGGACAGTTTGGTCCCTGGATGCCTATAAATAAAGCATAATTTTCAGTTGAAATATGGGCTATAGGTTTCTCCTTTCCTGGCATTTGGGAACTCTCTGAGGCCCCTAGAGTTGTGCCGCCAGAAAAGGCCATTAACTCCCACAAACCCAGGGGTAAGTGCTCCTTCCCAGCCAAGGCTCATAAAATTTCAAACAGAAACCCTCTGAACCCAGGAAGAGCAGCCCAGTTGACAAGAAACACATGGGCAGGGCCAACACATGGAATGCATTTTGCTCTGAACAGCTTCTTTTGATGATGTTTCCAAGGGCTGTGACCACAGCTCTCTGCACCTTCATGGCAAGGCTTTGTAGGCCTTGGCATCTGGTTGGATCTGAGTCCTGGTGCTCCTCACTCTCAATGCCCTCATTGTACCACAATAGCATCCTCAGACCTGTTGGGCATGAACACGTCTCACACTGTCACTATCTCCACCAGACCGTCTCCACCTCCACCACAGGCCTCCAGCTACAAGTGTGGGCCTTGGCATTTAGGCAGGCTGCCTGTCACGGAATGTTCATCCTAGAAGCAATGGAAGGCAGTTCCCTGTTCTTCCCATCTCCTTGGAGAAGCCTCCAGGCCTACATAGCTTCTTCACTGGATTGCAGAGCCCACTCACTACCTTTTTCTAATACTAACTACCATCATCACTGAGGACCCCACCATGGATGGCCACAACTAGACTCCTGAACACGTTTCACTATCCCATCCTCGTCCCCACCATCAGGCCCTCCCAGATCTTCCTCTCAACCTGGAAGGCTATCCTGCTATCCATTTTCCTCCATGTCAAGGAACTCTTTTTGAAGCCTTCCTCAATGGCCCTGGCCCTTCCCTCCACCACTCCCCCCACCCCCCACCCCCACTGTTTCATTTAAAGCTGAATTTAAAAGAATGGGCACACACTTATTCTTAGAGAATCCCTGCAGGTGCTCTAATGGGGCTTTCTCTGGAGTGGGAAAGTCCCCACTCTGCTTCTCAAAGCCAAACCACTGCATGTGTTAGTCCTGGGCCTCATTTCACTCTACCTGCATTTGATTCAGAGTGTCCCCGGAACTTCAGTTACTAAAGAATGACTGTCCCATTCATACTGCAATAAGTTACTTTGTCATTTGGCATGGAGCTTGTGGTGGTTTGAATATGCTTGGCCCAGGAAGTGGCACGATTAGGAAGTGTGGCCTTGTTGGAGTAAGTGTGGCTTTGTTGGAGTAGGTGTGGCCTTATTGAAGAAAGTGTGTCACTGTGGAGTGGGCTTTGAGTCCTTCCTTTTAGCTGCCTGGAAGCCAGTCTTCTCATGATTGCCTTAGAAACAAAATGTAGAACTCTCAACTCCTTCTCCAGCACCCTGTCTGCCTGAACTCTACCATGCTTCCTGCCTTGATAGTAGACTGCACCTCTGAACCCAGAAGCCAGACCAATTAAAAGTTTGCCCTTATAAGAGTTGCTTTGGTCATGGTGTCTCTTCACAGCAGTCAAACCCTAACTAAGACAGGGCTTTTTTTTTTATTTCTGGTTTTTTTCCTGTGATTTTAACATATTTAAGAGATGCCCTTATTCAAAAAGACTAAGAGCCATGTCCTGTGTGGCTTTGACCTAGACTTAGGCAACAGGAATGGAGAAAAAGACAGACACATAGACACATGGTACAAAAAAGCCAGGACTGGGTGCGTTGTGCTCACTCTGTCGGAATGCTGCTAGGTGATGATAGGCCAGAACCTTGGTGTTTTTATTATGCACACCACAGGAGGAGGAGTTAGGTAGCCTTGGTAGGAGGTTTCTGTACAAGAGCAGTCTAGCATGCAGTCATCTGGGAGGATGAAGCTGCAGTTGCTAGTTTTTGTACACATTGTTAACATCTGAGTACAAACCAGGAGAAGCCTACTGAGCCTCGCCCTGGGGAAGGCTTTGCCACTGCCATGGGTCTGAGGTATTGGTTTCTTGGCATGACTGTGCCTATGTCAACTACACACACATGCACGACTTCACCTGCTCTCTACACATTCTCTCATGGTTTCCTCAGCTCCCTTCAAAGGATAGGAGACTCAGAAGGTTGCACAGTTTTGCTGAAGGTAAAAGTGAAACCTCTCTGCTGACTCTTCAAACTTGTTGGAAATAACTCCAGGGAGGGACTCTAATCTATGAGATGGTGACAGCTTTCAGCTCCTTCCAAGCTCCCAGGCAGAACGAGGGATGGGAGACCGAAGGACAAGGCCAGCGTGAGTGGTCTCCAGCCTCCTGAGACCAAGCTGGTCCTGAGACGCAAGTCCTCAGTTCCTGAACTGTGCGGGGGCCACTTGCCTGCATCTGTCACTGAGAATGGGAGAGTTTGGGACAAGCCCGGATGTGTGCAGTGAAAGCCGTCTTTCTGGAATTGCAAGGAGATTAATGAGGTTGAGTTTTACAGAAAACATATTTCCAAACACATTCGCCACAGGCCAAACCCTCCACGGGGGAGAGTTACTTTTAGAAGCACTTTGAACTTGCTTTCTCTACAGTATCTGAGAGATAACTCACTCCTGTGGTTACCTGTTCTGCTTACTGTGAACCTTCTGGGATGAGATGACCATCCTTGGCAGATGCTCACCTCAGTCCTGTGCCCTGGGAGCACAAGATAAAGCGCATACAAAAACCCAGGAGTGGAGAAGAAGGGAAGCTGCCTCCCATGACACTTGTCCCTCACATGCTTCCAAAGTTCCCTGACTAAAACTGCCAGATCTCAGTTCCTCTTTGGCATTGACACAACCTTGGGCATGTCCCAACTTATCCAAGGCCCAATCTTCCTATTTATATAAGAAAGCGTAGCAAAAGCCCATTTTCCTCCCTAACCTAGAAATTGCCTTCAGAAGTGGAAAGCCATACCTGGGAGTGTTCTGCCTCCCCAAAAGGGACATACGCCTACTGACACAGAGGTGAGTGTTCTGCCAGAGCTGGAGTCTTCCCATACAAAAAGGGAAACATTTTGTGAGGGTTGATCCAATCATCCAACATGTTCATAAAAATAGGTGTTACAATCTAAATCTGAAATTCACTTCTACCGGCTCATATTTTTGCATGCTTCTTCCTGGTTAGTGGTGCTGTGTTAAAAGGCCCTAAACCCTCTGGGATATGGAGTTCAAGAGAGAGAAGTAGGTCACACTGGGAGCCTTTTAAGGTTAGACTCAGTTCTTTTCTCCTGCTTTGCACTCCGCTTTTGTGGTATACCATAGTGTATACACCCTCTGCCATATACATGATCCTTACTGTGATCTGAGTGGCTTTGCCTCCTGCTTGGCCTGCTGGACTGAGCCTTTTGAAACCATGAGCCAACATACACCTTCCACCCTGAAGGTATTTCTATCAGATGTTTTGCCTCAACCTGTGCCCCTTGGGCCCCAGAACCCTGGCTATGTGTGGTGAAGTAACAAAGAAAGAACTAAACACACATATGGTGATGTGGGGATCAGGTAGAGCCCTCAAGCACTGTGACTACAACCTGGATCCTCTGGGTGTTTATTGGATACAGCACAGGGAGGTGGGAAGGAGATTGGGGGTACAAGAGGCGAGAGTCTCTGGCTGTGAACATCCTGAAGGAGGAAGCCACAGTTGTCAGGTTCTGAACACCCTGATCAATTGTCTATAAACACTCATGCTCGAACACCCAAGGGAAGCTTTGCTATTTCGGTTGAGCCTGGGCCGTAAGAGTAATAGCTTTGTAATTTGTCACTTGGGCCTGAGGCCTCAGAGTCCACAATAGGCCATCCCTTTGTCAAAATATGCATTTACTAAGGACATCATTCACTCGGGGCTTCCTCTGTTCTGTACAGAGTTTGGTCACAGGAATACAAAAGTAACTCAGACCTCGAGGGATTTGGAGATAGGGATTCCAAGAGCATGTGTGGCAGTTCCAGAGTGGAGGAGGGACAAAATGGCAGAAGTCACTTGTCCCTAGTGCTTCCTTATTGATCTCTGTGGCAGCTGCTAAGAGCTCTCTCATAGCTTGCAGTTAAACTATATTGTCAATACCTGTCGCCATCTGAGAGTTCTGCTAAGAACCAGTGTGTCTGGTGGCCTTTGGAATCAAGTCTAATTCCTACCGCAATGCTATAGATAGGTGGCTCTAGCCTCTTCTTACATAAGTGAGCATTAGGAAGGAATATGGTTAGAAGTGAGGAAACTGGTGTACACTGAGCCCCCTGCTTCTATATCAAAAGAGAAAGAGTTCTGCTTGAAAACCTTTGAAAAATCTTAAGATCTCAAATATCGGTGAGATCTCAGGGAAGTCATCCTAGGGTGATATAATCATAAAGTTCACCCACATCTCCGTGCTGCCAATTATGGGGTATTGGAAAATGGTGGGGACCTCAAACCTCCATGAAGAAATGCTCCGTGTGTCTTAGTGCACATGTGGAGGTTAAAGGACAACTTTTGGGGACCCATTCTCTTCTTCTATGGTGGGTTGAACCCCGATGGTCAGGTTTGCATGGCCGCTCCTTCACCCTCTGAGCCTTCTCACCCTCTGTTGGCTGTATTCCTAAGGCAATTAGTGGTATATATACTAATCATATTACTTTAATGAGATTTAATCTTTTGGAGAGCTGAGTCCGTTAAGTCCTACCTCTTTGCCTTCTCTACCATACAACAAACATGAAGCAGCTGCTCCCGTATGCATGTCGGCAGGGAGTGAGCTGCTTGCTGACGGGGCTGTAGGGTGTTCAGGGGTGAGCAGAGCTCTCTTGTCCAGAAGTTCCCAAGGGTTTGTATAAAGGTGACCACGTTCTCAAAGTGCCTGCTTAAAAGAAGCAAAGTGAGGACTATCCCACAAGGCAGGAGGATTCAATCCCACATGCAACATAAAAGGATTATACCGGAAACAGTGTGAAAATAGCAGGATTTTTCCCCTTTAAGAAGGGCAAAATGGCACCAACCCAGAGTGTTTCTCATCCTAGGCAACAAGCGGCAAACAAGAAACGCCAGAGTGGGGGTGGAGTGGGCCAGGGCGCATAAACCAAGTGCCCCCCAAGAGAAAGTGGAGTGAAGCACGCTGCTCTGAAGAACACTAGGCACAGTTCTCAGAAGTCTGCCAGTGTACCCATAAGTCAACAGGACCCAGGTGCACATAGTCGCTAGCCCCCCTCAGCGCGTACTTCCTGGAGAGATTAGAGTCTACTTTGTGTCTGGAAGAAAAGCTTCACTTGCTTCCAGACCACTGAGAAAAGGAATGAAAAGAAAGAGAAGGGTAACCAAGAGTTTCATCAAGTTCAGCTTTAGAAGGCAGTGCAGCAGGCACTTCATTACCCATGCATGGCTTCAACACTTAAGACGTCCACTCAATCTCCCCTGGCAGAGTAATAACCCCCATCCTCCCGTGCCCACGGATGCCCAGGGATGTCCCAGCACTGGTCATTAGTGAGGACTCACCAAAGCAAGCTAACAATAGATGAACCTGCTACTCGGCCCACCCCCACCCCATTCCCGAGCTAATCCTTCGTGATTTGGGGCTTTTTCCGAGAACTAAGGAACTAAAGATTATCCACATTCCTCTTCCTCTAGAGCCTGAACTCTGGCCCGTTCTATTTTGCTGCTTAAAGAAGCATTCCTGAACTGTGAGCCCCATGACTGTTAGAAAAGGAAAACAGTGGGAATTTCACAGGATTGGACCAACGCTCAGCTGCACAAATCTGGGATGCGTTAGGGACTTGAAAACAGCTCTGCATTTGCATGGCGCCATCCTTTCCCCAAGCTCAGAGGCAGGCACGAGAGACTCTTGAGTGGGGACCTCACCAGCAAAGCAGACTCCTGCCCAGCTCCTCGCCTGACTCCCCCTGACCACAGAAGGCCTCCCTGGTCTTCTGCTGGCAGATTGGGCCCCATTCTTTCAGCATTCCAGACTCCACGATTCCAGGCCACAAACTGAGCTGATGAGCCAAACTCTACTCAAGTCCTTTCTCTACAAAGTTGTACAATGTGCCTGTGTGGGCGTGTGTTGATGTGCGCGCATGTGGAGGCCAGAGGACAACGCCAGGCACCATCCGTCAATTCCATGATCTTCTTTTGGTATGTGGAAACAGTGTCTCTCGTTGATCTGGAACTCACCAAGGAGCCTAGGCTAGCTGGATATCAAGTCCCATGGATTTCCATGTCTCTGCCTCCCCAGCACTCAGCTTACAAGCAAAGAGCGCCATGCTCCTCTCTTTATGTGGGTTCTGGGAATCCCACTCCGGTCCTCGCGCTTTCAATAGGGGTGCTCTCTCAGCTAAGGCAGCTCCCTAAATGAGAGCTGTGTTCATCTTTTCGAATCTGCATCATTAACTTTGAAAGCTTGTCTTTCCCTACCTTATAGGTAGACAACTTGGGAGAACTGTGATGTCATGCCAAGCAGTTATAGGAACTCCTGGTGCTGTGTGAGCTGATATCACTATTGGGAGTTTCAGGGCATGTGGGGTCCAAGGGACTCTATCCAGTGGGATGGAAGAGTAGACCTGGCTCCTGCTGACCTCTCAGGGTGGGGGCTTCCCACAATACCCCCCATACTGTCCTTAGCCAGAAGATATTCCAAACTCTGGTGTCTTGTGCTAAAGAGGGGACAGACATAACCCCTATTCCCAAGCTGCCTAATCACAAACACCACAAAGAGATGGGGGTACTGCCCTCCAGCCTTCGGGAGATAAATGTACATCTCTGCCCCCCTTCTCCATCTGTGGAAGGCAGAATGTCTTTTTGTTTTACTATCTTAAAGGAAATGACTATTTTAAACTGATCTGGGGGATGAGAAGGTAGCTGACCATTCTTGTTGCCCAAAAGACTGTGACAATTTCCAGAAGGGGAGAGGCCATCTGTGACTGGTTTAAATGTATATTTTAAGTTCTGTGTTGAAGTTCACTCTCTTCCCATATGATTCCCATAGTATCTTTTGTTGATTTTTTGATGAAGAGTTATTCCCTTAGACTCTACTATTGGTGCATCTCAACACTTATTAAGATATATCTAGTGTAAAAATACACAGAACTCACCCTAAGCACCTGATTCACAGCTAATAGCCTGAAAGCAGAAGCAAGCTGTGGGGTTAAGATCTTCTCCTCCAACATTTACCACTGGAATGCATGCTCAGCTCGCCTCTCTTGGCCTCTCAGTAGCCACTGGGGCCTTCTTGACAGCCTTGAGGGTTGCCATACCTTTCTGTTATTGTCTCTTGAGCTCCAAATTCAACACCTAACACAGAGAATGACAACAGGAGTTTGGTAACTATTTCTGTGCTTTACAGAATGCAAGAGGACGTCTGAGACTTTTCTCTTCGTTGTTTTACTTAATATTTGGGATTCTGTTTTTAAGATAGACTTCTGTAGCATAGCTCAAGTCGGCCACCTCCTGCCCACTCTGCTGAGTCAGGGGGTAGCAGTTACAAGCCACCATGTCCAGACAATCATGTTTCTGTTTTTAGATTGTATGTATACTTGTCTACGTGTGTGTTCATGTATGCAGGCATGAACATACATATGTACACATACCTGTGGAGACCACAGGATGACATGGTGTTTTCCTCAAACATTCTCTACCTATCCTGTTTTTTTCTAAGGCTATGTAGCCCTGGCTGACCTAGAACTTGCTATGTAGACCAGGCTGGCTTGAATTCACAAAGATCTGCCTACCTCTGCCTCTTGAGTGCCTTTTGAGTGCTCTATTTTTTGACACACGGTCTCACACTGAACCTGAAGCTCACTAACGAGGTAATGGTAGCTGACCAAGGAGCCCAGGGATCATCTTGAATCTGCCTCCACTATGTTGATTTCGGGCATGGCACAGCCTTCCAGCTTTATATTGGTTCTCCTGTTATACAGTCAATTAGGATGAACAAAACTGAACCTCCTACCATTTAACGCTCTGATTCCAAATCACAGAGCTAAATGGATGGAGCTGAGACTCAACTGAAATCTCCTGGAATCTGGTTCCACGGCGTGGCTGGGCAGCAGCTCTCTCCAGCCATGTCTCCTTTTGAGAAAGTGGAGCTAGAGTGGACAGGACCTCAAGGACCTCACAAAACAGAGACACACTGAACACTGTGAGTGCTTGTCCATGGCCTCCTTCCAGCACCACCACCCCAGTCCTACTCAACCCGCATCTCTGCGTGTGCATTCCCAGAAACCTGCGAATGTTGTTTCTGGAATGGTCCTTAGGCACACTAATATCTGAGGACCTTTTTCTTAACTCAGCAAGCAGGTTTCTGATGCCAAAATGGCAGATTCAACGAAAAGTGTTGGGGTTGGTCTGGTACTGCTTATATTCATATGCTAAATTCTGCATCCCAAGATCTGGTTGTCCCAAGACCAGAAAACTCCCATGCACACCAACCTTTATTGTGCAAACCTTACTCCCTAATTTAAAACTATTGGTTAAATAAAAACTGGCAAGAGCCAATTACTGGGAGAATGGAGAGAGGTGGAGTCTGGGTTACCAGGCTGCGGGTTGTAGAACAGGAGGTCTCCATTAGTCATGATGCACCAGCAGCAAGAGCCCACATAAAATGCCTCCCCAAGACCCCAGACTGAGGGAGCAGAAATAACCCAGGAAGATTCAAACAGCAAGTGTTGGGGGAGCACAGCTGGGGAAGCAGCCAGAGGAGCATAGAGGATTAGAGTAGGGTTAATCCCCCAGTAATTGTGCAGAGCCTAATAAATACATCATAGCTTGGATCTCATTCATCTGAAGCTAGACAAGGATAAGTTTAGTTCATATTAATTTACAGAAAAGTTAGAGAACATCTTCTGTGCCTCCACTTAACTGTGCTCCCTGCCTCCCCTCTGCCCTCACCTCCTCACCCCTCCCCGCCACAGAGACCCGCTCTGTGTCTTCCTCTCCTCCGTCTCCGTGTTCTGGTTTGCTTGATGTTGCTAAATATACTCAAAAAAGGAAAAGAAGTTGTAAAAAAAAAAAAGATATTAACGAAACACCTTCAAAAGCATGTCTCCTCTGAGGAGCACTCCCCTCCCACCCTTTTTTGCAAGAATAATACATTATCATCCATGTAAAATCAACGACACCTGGATCGTTGGCTGGTTTTATTCACTTTCTGTTTGAATGTGAGGCATTGTGTACAACCAGTTCCCTCCTGGGACATGCCTGGGATGCAGTTCCATCCCTCAGCTCTTTAATTAAAGTCACAAAAAACATCAAGAGGGTCTCACCCTTATAAACACGAAAAAAAACCTTTCCAGGAAATGGCTCTGCGTCTTGTGTTAACAGATGTCACAGGGTAGTCGGCATGGAGGGTGTTGTTTTAAAATTCTCAATCTGTCTCGCTGGAGTTTTTCCTTAGATGGTTCCTGGATAGCATCACGCAGTTGCCTTTTTTAACGTTCACATCCCTTTATTTAGCTTTCCTGCCCTGATTCACCTTGAACACTTGTGGATTACAAATAACCCCCAGACTACCTCCTTAGATCTGTGCCGCCATCATCATCGCCAGTTAATTTCTCTGGATTGGGCCTCGTTCTCATTTGCCTCTGGATGCTGAGAGGGGGAATAGCTTGCAAGCAGACGTGGGTGAGTATTTCTGACCTTAAACATCTGGGTGATAAGTGGGAAAATCTTTTAATCAAATATATAGCATGAAAGTGACACATGTCCAGACGCTCGGGGGAATTTTTTTAATCGAGGTTATCTTTGGGTTACATGGCTTCAGTGCCCCTTAGTATTTGTTAATAGCAGGCTGCTTTGGGAGTATGCATCTTTCTCTCCCCAACTGGGGCTAAGTCCCAAGGGAGAGCTATGGGTGCCTTCACCTGGGTAAGGGGTGGCCATTATAAAGGAGACTTCCTGGAATCAGGAGAGTGAGAAGACTCATTTTTACAGAAGGAATCTTCTAGAATCTTGAAGACGTGTAATTCTGAGTTGGTCCATGATCTAGCAAGTTACCTATTTGGCCACTGATAGCTAACAGAGGCACTGGCTCCTTTGGGCACTGTGCTGTGGTGGGAGGGATGCCTCCACTCCGATGCTAAAGTCCTGAGATGGTTCTGTCACCTTAGCATGCATTCAAGTCACAGAACAGCCACAGACTGTCTACATGTGTCATAACAAAAGCAACATGGTAGTAAATGCATGGTGTCACAGGCTTGGCTACATGAAAAATGGAGAAGATGGAATGAATGGGTCCATCCAGATGGTTGAGCAAGTAAAGTCACTTGCTTCCAAACCAGATGACCTGAGTTTGATCCCAAGAGCCCACATGGTGGGAGAACTGATCCCAGCAAGTTGTTCTCTGACCCTCTTATGAATGTCATTGTACAACTGCACACATGCACAAATAGTACTAATGATAAGAAGAGTAGTATATCATAATGATAATATCATAATTTATGATGATGAAGAAGAAGACAAGAGGAGGAGGAGGGGAAGAAGAAGAGGAAGAGGAAGAGGAAGAGGAAGAGGAAGAGGAAGAGGAAGAAGAAGAAGAAGAAGAAGAAGAAGAAGAAGAAGAAGAAGAAGAAGAAGAAGAAGAAGAAGAAGAAGAAGAAGAAGTTGAAGTTGTTTTTAAGAGAGTGGAATGACAGTTTTGAAGCAGAGGTGGATACAAACCTTATTCCAGCCTCACTTGTGTTTGTGCATCCATAGGAGAGTGGTGCCTCCTGGGTATCTGGTATCTTGGGAATAATGGCCATTTCTTGCTCCCTCAGTCCTTGCTCCTGTGCTTGGAGGTCAATCTCTGTATGCTAGATGCACAAACATTCCAAGACCCTTAAGTTCTACTCAATGGGCACATAAGCAAGAAGGAGCAGATAAGTGAGACTCCATCCAAAGTAAGGAGAGTAAGGACAGATGCTCCACGGGAATGGACTCAGAGGTCGATGTCTTGGAGTAAATGTTATACAGTAGAGGATAACAGCTCAGGGATAGAAACAGGGCTGAGCTGGAAGCCCTTGTATTCATTCAACCCCAAGAAAGGGCATCCAGAGCCAGGCTGAGTGATTTGGCTGCTATTCAGTGGGTTAGTATCATACAGTGCAGAAGAAATAGTGCTGGACAAGAATACAGGGATCAGTATCTCAGTCAGACCCAATATGTTACTGTGTGATGCTGTGCATAGTATGACGTCTTTGGAACTCAGTTTCCCCACTTCTAAGAGGAAGCAGTTGCACTGGATGATCTCTACGGCTTCCTCCAGATCTGACTTCTAGTTCCCTCTAGGGGAGCACAAAGGTCCTTGATGATGAAGTGAAGCTGCCAACACCCCCCCACACACACACACACACACACAACATTTGTTCTGTATTGTGCAGTGTGCCCTTCATTATCTTGTCATAGATAACAGAGTGGTATTTGTCGCCCCCCCACACACACACACAGAATTCTATGGGATGAGAAAGCATAGACAGAGCAGAGAGAAAAGTGGCCATGAGTGGTAGGGAAGGAGAGCTTCTACAGGGCTCCCCAGGGCCACAAGCTAAGGGATTATGTTCCCCATGGCAACCTAAGGAGATGACCTGGTAGGATCTAGACAATACAGAATACTTCTGGTAATGTAGTTTTTGCCACATACAAAACATCTCAAAATTAGTGGTGTAAAAACAAGGACCATTTTGTCTGCTCTGATTCCATGGTTATCAGGGGATGGAAGACAGCTACCCAATAAAAAGACAATGCAAACTATACGTACTCCAATTTGACGTTTCTATTAGAAATGGTTTTACAAGTTAAAAGGGAAAAAAAGAAGGTCGTTTTAATAATATTTTAAAATTAATCTAACACACCCAATGAGCTAGGAGTGTAGCTCAATGGTAGAACTTACCTTGCATGCATAAGGCCCTGGGTTCAATCCCCAGCTCTGTGAAATAAAACACAACCCCCAAAAAAGCATCAACACTGAGTGTAGCTCAATAACCATGGGTCAAAGCAAATCACATGACCAAACCTAAAGCTAAAATGGGGCCCACCCAAGGGCATGAAGATGCTTGTCAGAGTCCTTGGGAGGAGATCAGTTCTCCAGTCCCCAAAGCCTAGAGAACAATCCATCACTCCCTCTTTCTTGCCTTCAAAGGAGGTTCTCACCAGGAGGTAGCACAGGAATTCCAATATCATGTAATCCCTTTCTTCCCGACATGTTGGTGCATCATACAAATACAGTTTACACATTTGCAGCCACGTTCTTTAGTACTCTTGCAGTCATGTATCCTTAACACGTTCCATATTATCAAATGCTCTTCTGAAGTTTAAAATTTAATGGTTTTACTCTGGTCTACTATATGACCATGTTATTTATAACATTTATTTAACTATTTAAATAATTGCTTATTGTTGAGGATTTATTCCCCATTTTCACAGTTACAAATATTAAAGGACTAATTTAAGGTTTTGTTCACCTTTTCATTCTCTTAAGCTTATTTAGAAAGAAGTGGAGCTCATCGTCTCTTTCGTGGCATCTAATTCCTTTGTTCAACAGTGGTTTCTAAGCACACGCACTCTCCAGACACTCTCAAAGATGTTAGGGTTTGTAGCAGTGACCAAACACAAAAACTAGTTCCTGTTCCCACGGAGGAGTGTACATTTCACTGGAGGGAGGCTACAGTGCTATTTAATATGTGTCAGACTAATACATGCTATAGAAAAAAGTTGGTCCAGGATGAGGATGAAGAGTGTGGGGGCGGAGCTGGAATACACTAGAAGGACTCTCAGGATAGGCACCCTCATGTGATAGTTAGTCAGAAACTATTAAATATCTTTTTTATATTACATAAGATGGGAGGCAGGACCACTGGGCAAGAAAGTACTAAAGTCGTGATCCATCCATCACCATTCGACGTCAGCCACAGGCTGTCCTTTCTGCCATCACATACCCAGAAAGTTACAACTGCACCCCAACTCGTCAGTCTGGGATTCTCTGCAGAAAGTCACGGATTAGTAGAGATCACATACACGACGACGTACAATGTCATTAGAGGTGGCATCTCCAATGATGCACCTCCTTTAACTTGGTTTCCCCCACTAATGTTTTCATCACATCTCAATAATGCCATCAAATGATATCTTTATCCTCCATGTAGTCATCAGCTCAGAAGTCAAAGCCTCGTCTCCGGAAGGGACTCATACAAGAGATTGGACCTGCGATACACAAACCTTTTTAGGAGATAATTCATACCTAAACATAATCCTTGGCGTGGTTAAGAAACACGAAAGATGTCATTGTAGCTAGAACATTGCAGGTGATTCAAGATGAGTGTGGGAGGAGGGACTCAGAAAGAATCCCTGTGGGCCTCTGAGTTTCTGCACTGACAGTCAAGGCCATTGAGGAGCTCTGAACCTGCATGATTTGTATACAGGAAGCAAAAGGGCAGGAAAGGGCAGGAGCGGAGACCAGTGAGAAGGCTGACACAGGAACCTTGACCAGAGACAGATCATTAGAATGTGATGGAAGAGTGAAAACGAGCAATGGGGTTTGTGACAGACAGATCAGCTTTTGGCTTGGGCTAGTGGGGAATTGATAATGGAACAATTTACAGAAATGGAGATCACACAGTGCTGGATTTGAAGTAAAGTTATGTCCTTATCAAGCTAGAGAAGTCTCTGGGGTATTCAGGAGAAATGAAATGTTGAATGACAGCTGGAAGTTAGGCCAGCCACCAGGTGCACAAGGCACGAGTGAGGGATGGTGAGATGTGAATGCGATTCTGTGAACTCTTAGTAACTCTCCCAGTCGACAATGAGATGAAAACCAGACAAACAGCTAAAAGGACAAAAAGAACATGAGCTTGGATCATACCATCTGAGTCAGCTGCTTCCCCCAGGCAGCCCTCCTAGCTTTCATGCTGCTGATCTGTAAAAGAGTTCCTGGCAATGTCTGCCGAATAGGGCTGTTCAGAGGATGGGAGTATCCTGAACAGCTACAGAAGGACCAAGGTACCCGGCACAAAGCCGGACTCTGGGGGTAGCAGGCTTTCTAGAACCAGAAAGCTTTCCTAGGAAAAGCAAGGTCAGAACAGGGACTCCCTCAGAGGGAGTCTTCCCGGGGCCACCCAAGCCTGAGTCCTTCTATTGACAGCCTTGGGGAAGGTAAAATCAACAGTGCACAGTGGTCATTTGGATCTGAAATAAGTTTCTTGGGCGTGAAAATGGTGGTGAAATTCTTGACAGCTCTGCCACTTGTCAGCTGGTAACATCATTTTCACAGATAATTAAACCTGAGCTAAGCGAGCAAAAGTAGAAATCACTCTGCAAATTAGTGCCTCTGGGAAGATTCTCTCTCTCTCTCTCTCTCTCTCTCTCTCTCTCTCACACACACACACACACACACACACTCTCTCTCTCTCTCTCTCTCTCTCTCTCTCTCTCTCTCTCTCTCTCTCTCACTTTTATTCCTTTTCACACTCTTTCTTTCTGTAAGGAAGCCTATTTTGGGGGCCAGCCTGAGCCACTTTCTGGGCTCTGCTCCAGGAGCTTCATAGCAGGGGTCGCTCAAGCAAGGGTAGCGGTTTTGTGAGCTATTTGTTGCTGGTTTCCAATGTCCAGAAGACCTTGCTTTCCCACGTATTTCTGGTTTGGAAAGGAGGTGCGCCTGACAATGAGCGCACAGCCTCTGAAACCAAAGACTTAGAGAGGGGAGGACAGACGATTCATTCTGTGGTCATCTGTTCCCTGTGGTCATCTGTTCCCTTCTCAGGATAGGGGCAATTCCAAACTGGCCCTGCTCCGGGATCTTGGTGGGAAAATCTGTAGACCCACTACCCATGCAAACAGCACCCTTGGGGAATGTTTCTGTGGTATGTCTGTCATTTGCACTCAAGAGGTTTCCACAAAGGACACTGTTCCAGCTTGGTCCTGAAGAAGGAAGGGAACTGCTGTGTGGCTTCTGGCCCCCCACAGGGGAGGTAGAGGTAAGCGGCTTAGCAAAGCCTGGGGCCCAGCAGGCCTAGAGCAACTGTAAACAAGACAAAATTGATCAGCTCAGCAGGCTCTTGATTCTGGGTGAATGAATTAAGCCTTCACGTATCCGAGGCAGCTCTGCCTGGAAGTGTCTCTCACTAGCTGCTGGGAAGGCCATAACCTCTCTGAAGTTTTCACTTGAGCAGAGAGATTCTTCCACCCCAGCTCTTCCAAATAAGATAGTTAGACAGGAGGGTGGGCACTACAACAGCAGCAAGTGGGGCACACTGACTAGGCAGGGGTCCAAGAACAAGCAAAAGCCAAGAGTCATCTGACCTTCGTAATCAGGACGCTCACCCCTGTCTAGGTCTCTGCCTTCACCACTGTCCTGTCAAAGCACAGGCTCATAGCAGGGCAGACCAATGGATCACAGAGGTCCTGACCCAATTGCACACAGGAAGGAAGACGCTCCTTACCCCAAATTCCTCCTCTTTACACATTTGCAGTGTGCATTGTCCTGGACTAGCCCCTCAGTCCTCAGGGACTTTTAGACATTTGAGAAACGAAAGGGAAATGAATCTAGAACTGGATATAATGATGGGGATCTTTAGGCAAACCTCAATTATTCAACAAGTATGGACTGAGCTTCACGAAAATGCCAGTTTATCTGAGAGGCCAGGGTCCAGGCGCCTACGCCTTCTGGGCTCATAGGTTCTGACAGAGCACACAAATAAGAAGAGCACACAAATAAGAAATTAGCAGCCCCATCCTGCTAATGGCATGGGGCTGATAGAAGAACATGGAAAGATGGATGGCCAGTGGCCAGACACCTTCACTAGGTTAGCAACAGAATTCTACACAACAGTGAGGAAAGACAAATGCAAGCTCACTCGGTGGATAAGGATGGGTATGTTAAGTGTGTGTGTGGGGGGTTGTGAATTGGGGAAAGAGATGCTGGAGTTTAAATTTTTAAGTGGAGCGATGACTCGGCATTAAAGAGCACTTATTGCCCTTCCAGAGGACCCAAGTTCAATTCCTGTCATCCTCGTGGGAGATTCCCAGCACCCATGTGGCCGTTCACAACCATCCTGTAACTACTTCCAGAGGACCCCGTGCCCTCTGCTAGCCTCAGTGAGTACCAAGCAGGCTCACGGTGCACATACATAAGAAGCTGGCAAGACATCCGTGTGACAAGTGATAATGATGATGATGATGGTGGTGGTGATGATGATGATGATGAAGTCCTTTAGAATTAAAAGCTTGGATGTGCAGAAAATAATTACGAATACGGAGAGCATGTAAACAATATGTCAAATTTGGAAAAGTAATTATCTCTGGTGAGGGAAAAGATACGTACTCAGAAGAACTGATTGCACCTGAAATGGTTCATCATTTGAAAGTGTGTGTCTGTGTGTGTGTGTGTGTGTGTGTGTGTAATACTAAAATGTAAAAAAAACTCTACATTGTTATTTGAACTAGGTCGAATAAGTTTACTGTTGTGCCAACAACCACAGCCAACTCCAAGCTTGGCCTTTGTTAGGTTCTGGAGAAGAGAAGTTCAAGAGAACCAACCCTGAGATGGATTACTGAGGAGGAAGGAATTTTTGAGAGAATTATTGGCGCTGCAGGCAGACAGACAGAGGCAACAGCATGGCAGAGGCTCTGAAGGGTGTGCAGGACACAGCACCAAAGAGATACAGCATAGTTGAGTCTCTGGAGAGAAATCAGAGTCCACATGGCAGAGGAGTGGGAGCCCCCTCTGTGGATCCCCTCTGAGGATGGGCTGGGGGCACAGTAAGTACTGCCTGGCTCGTGATCACCAGACTGGAGTCAGAGGAGGGGGAAGAGAAAGATGCGCGGCTTTAACGTACCTCTCTTCCAGATGAGTGATGCCAGTCACCTAGACTGTCTGCTAGCTAGGGCCTCGGGGAGAATGTCTCAGCAGCGCACCTGTCTTATAAAAATGAAGAGGAGGCTACAGCAGATATTGTGGCCAAAGAAGAAACTAGTCTAACATCCGGTTCTTACAGGTTGGGCACCTGCCCACCTTATATAACCAGACAGTGTGGAGAGGCCTCAGAAGGCAGACAGTCCAGGTGTGCTGTCTACTCGACCAGTAATGGAGATTTGAAGCTGGGAGGTATCTCCCGGGCAACTCACCCGCTTTCCTGATTTACGGATAAAAGCAGCAGGCTAGCACCACCCTGCCTCTCAGCTTTCTCTTAAGGCTGTAACGGGGGCACAGTGATATTAGCCTCCACTTGAATGGACTTTTTTTTTTCAAAGATTTATTTATTTATTATATGTAAGTACACTGTCGCTGTCTTCAGACACTCCAGAAGAGGGCATCAGATTTCGTTACGGATGATTGTGAGCCACCATGTGGTTGCTGGGATTTGAACTCGGGACTTTTGGAAGAGCAGGACTTTTTTAAAACAGAAATGTGCAAGTCTCATGATGAGCCTTGAATGAGACTACGGCCACATCATGGTCAGTAGATACAGAGTGAAGGCCTCTAGCCTTTTTATTCTTCTTTTTTTTTCTTTTTCTTTTTCCTTAGGTATTTATTTCATTTACATTTCCAATGCTGTCCCAAAAGTCCCCCACATGCTCCCCCACCCACTCCCACTTCTTGGCCCTGGCGTTCCCCTGTACTGAGGCATATAAAGTTTGCACGACCAATGAGCCTCTCCTTCCACTGATGGCCAACTAGGCCATCTTCTGATACATATGCAGCTAGAGACACGAGCTCCGGGGGGTACTGGTTAGTTTATATTGTTGTTCCACCTATAGGGTTGCAGATCTCCTCCCCCAGCTCCTTGGGTGCTTTCTCTAGCTCCTCCATTGGGGGCCCTGTGATCCATCCAATAGCTGACTGTGAGCATCCACTTCTGTGTTTGCTAGGCTCCGGCATAGTCTCACAAGAAACAGCTAGCTATATCTGGGTCCTTTCAGCAAAATCTTGCTAGTGTATGCAATGGTGTCAGCATTTGGAAGCTGATTATGGGATGGATCCCCGGATATGGCAGTCTTTAGATGGTCCATCCTTTCTTCACAGCTCCAAACTTTGTCTCTGTAACTCCTTCCCATTCTTGACCGTCCTTGCTGACGTCACTGACAACTCTGCACAGGGTAGAAGGTCATAAGTGGCTTTTTAATTAGGCCATAACATTCCAGATACAACACGCACTTTGTCTTTTACTGTTTGGTTTTTATTTAGCCTTAATCTTACAGATAGCACACGAATATATGTTATGAAGAGCCAATTCTTCACTTTGTCCCATGCTGGGCTCCAAATGTCAGACCCACCTCTCCAGAGGAGAACTAACTTCCCTCCCTGATTTTCTCACACTTGGAGAAAAATTTTGATAAGGTCAGTATTTGGGATATATGCTGATTACAGTTATGCAATTCATAGCTGAATTATATGGTAAATTATAATTCAACTCCCTCGCTGCACATTTTCTGCTTTCTCTAGATTTAGTAATATCTTTTTTCTTACTGTTTTCTTCTTTCCCCTGGTAACTTGTTGACAGTTGTTTAAATAGCCTCCCAACATATTCAGCTGCACCAAGAGTCTCAATTACACCTCCCTGAAGAATCCTCTCTTGGCTTCACACTCACTTTTCTGTCTTTCTTCTCTGACACGTGTGCAGCTCCCTTCTAAAAACCCACCTTTCCTGGCCCCTGATAACTGGTTTATTTCTCCTCCACTGAGTCTTGTGCTGGCTACATCTATATTAGAGTCACTTGGGAAGAGGGGAATGTAACTAAGAAAATCCCCCACTGCGTTGGCCTGTAAGGGAGCCCGTGGTACGTTTTGTTGATTGTTGATTGATGACTGATGTGAGAGAGCCCAGCCCATTGTGGGTGGTGCCATTCCTCAGCTGATAACCCTTGGTGCTATAAGAAAGCGAGCAGAGCAAGCCATGGTGAGCAAGATAAGTTAGCAGCACCCTCCGTGGCCTCTGCATCAGCTCCTGCCTCCGGGTTCCTGCCCTGTTGGAGTTCCTGTCCTGACTTCCTTCAATAATGGACTATAATGTGTGAGCAAAATAAACCCTTTCCTCCCTCAAGTTGCTTTTGGTCATGATGTTTTGCCGCGGCAACAGAAACCCTAAAAAGCCCCCCACCCACTCTCTGAATTCTGTGTCTCCTGATTTGCTTTCCACCCTGGTAGCTGACTGATAAAGAATAGATGAACGATAGTTAATGTCTTGGGTGTTTAAAAATGGATTTGTTTTACACTGGCTCTTGATTATTAACTTGGCTAGGAATAGAATTCTAGATATAAATTGCTTACTTTGGAAATTTTTAAAGTGGTACTTCATTGTCTTCTGACTTTCACTAATAACACGGAGAAATAAAAACAATTTTGCTTTCTGCCCCTCCGTTATAACCAGTCTCGTAAAGAAAATGTGTAAGAAATGCCACTTTACAAGCCGTAAGGACCATGCCCTTGGTAGTGCTTCTGCCGGCTGCCTATTTTAGGTTGGGGCCATGGTCTGGCCAAGGACCTGGGAAAGGATAACTAGGGCCCCAGCCCTGGCCGAAGAGCTATGGGCAGTCTGACAGCTGCTAGGGAAGAGAGAAGCATTTGGAAACATGGCCAGCATTGGGTTCCCAATGCCCCAGTGGATGGTCCCCACATGCAAAAGCCTATGGGCAGCACTAAGCAGCTCAGTAAGTTATAGAAAGAATAAAGAAAAGGACATTAAATTGGGAGGGAGATGTACTGGGGAAAATGAAAGTTACCGAGGGGTGGCTACAATCAGATACATTGTATCCATACATGAAAGTAAAACAAATAAATACTACTACTTTGTTTTAAAAGTGGCACGTGTCATCTGTAGACCAAGGAGGTTCTGGTTTTTCCCAGGACAGCTAGCTCAGGGACAAGTCTGAGTGGCAGATTTACAAGGGGGACGGTGCCACCTGAGATGCAGAACTGTAGAGTAGAATTTGGTTTTGTTAAACCAAGAGGTTTTTGAAGGTTGTCGACTACAGCAACCGTATTGCGAGTTCTGACAAATGAGTACACCAGCGTCCTGGAGCGAGCAGGGACTCTATTTTTAACCATCATGTTGGATGCTTAGTGGGCCTGTGGACTCACAGCCTTCATTTCTGGAAAATCTTACTTCATTCATAATTACCTCTCTAGCTTTCTCTGGACTCTTTCTTGGATTTTTCTTATTTGGTTGCTGGACTTCCTGAGTAAACCTTTTATTTTCATTTTTTCTTTCATAGAAAATATATGGGAATACATCTAACTCAAGTATTCAAAGAAATGTTAAAAAGAAACTACATTTCATTTTTTTTCTTATCAAGTAAATATACTGTATTAGAAACTAATAAATGCCATTGTTAGCAATGGGCAGAGGAGGTGGGCACTCTCATACTTTGCTAATAAAAATGGAAATTTTACAAGCCTCCTGGGTGACAGTTGGGTAATAAGAACCCAGAGCCATGCTATATTACAACGAATGTCCACCAGCTGCATAGTCACTTTAATACAAGTATTCTCCTTATTAACCACATCGGCTCAGTGGTCAAGATGGCTGGTGACTACATATTGAAGACATCAGACATGGAATATTTACATAAGCACAGATTTGTTTTTACATTTTTATCACTGTCTATTCATTATATATGGTATTATAGTCCATAAAGATTCCTTTCAATGGGTAGGGTGAGATAGTGTTGGAAGGAGGAATGGAAAGGGGAGGGATGTAATTATCTTTTTCATTAAAATTTTAAATATTTTTTTTTAAGATTTATTTATTATATGTAAGTACACTGTAGCTGTCTTCAGACACTCCAGAAGAGGGAGTCAGATCTCGTTGCGGATGGTTGTGAGCCACCATGTGGTTGCTGGGATTTGAACTCTGGACCTTCGGAAGAGCAGTCGGGTGCTCTTACCCACTGAGCCATCTCACCAGCCCCTAAATATTTTTAAAAGATATATTTAGAGTACCTTGTGTGCTTGACCTTTTCCACCCCCAACACCCCATCCTCTTATCTCTTCCCTTCCCGAAGATGCCCTTCTGTTTTCATGTCGTGTATACCTATATATATACAATATTAATGGACCTCCATGAAATCTAGACTCCACAATGGTTTTCTCTCTGAGTCTGGCTTCTTCTATGTAACAGGATCCTCGCTAGCTGCCAATGTCTTCCAGCAAATGGTATAATTTCAATCTCCATTACGGCCAAATACAACTATTGTGTATACATATCGTGGTTTCTCTGTCTGTCTGTCTGTTGATCTGTGCACAGGCTGCTTCCATAGCTTGACTGCTGTATTCACAAGAGTACTGGACTAACCAGAATTATTCAGGTAGCTCTGTGGCCTGCTTAACTTCCTTTGGGATATACCCGGAGGCCCTGTACTACGTGGGTCTTAGGGTAGTTCTCTTTTTAGATTTTTAGGCCCTCCATGCTGATTTCCATAGTGGGTGGAAGTTACACCCCCTACAAATGTGTGTGCCCACTTCCCTCCCTCCCTGTTTCTTATTGTTTACTTCCTCTTTACTTACATTTGTTTAGTGGGGTGTGTGTGTGTCCCCATTCCACAGCACACACTAAAGGAGTTGGTGCCTCCTTCCACTACGTGAGCAGTGGAAATCAAGCCCGGCTCGTCAGAATTGACGGCACACACCTTCGGCTGTGAAGCTATCTAGCCAGACCTTGTTTGCTTTATTTAATGATAACTGTCCTGACTGAACTGAGATGGAATCTCAATGAGACTTTTAAAAGAACAAAGCAGAAATAATCTGAATGTCTATAAAAAGAAAGGTGTTATTATAAATCCATACAGAAGAGTATATGATATAGCCTCTTAAAATACAGCTTGGGAACTGGGAGGCCAGCTCAGCAAGTAAAGCCCTTGCCTTACAAACACAAGACCTGAGTTTGATCCCCCAGAACCAACGTGAAAATGCCAGGGGTGATGATGAGCATGCACTTATAACCCCAGTGATGGGAAGGTGGGGGCAGGAGGATGCCTGGGACTCATTGCCCAACCTGCTTAGCCTAATTGGTGAGCTTCAACTGATGAGAGTCTGCCCCCAAAGGAAGCAGGTAATAATCCTGATGACCTCTGACCTATAAACACTCCCACCCCACCCCCACATTCACACTCATGTATGTGTACCCACCCCCATCCTCACACACACACCTCTCATCCACAAACATCCACAAACATGTACATGCATGCACAAACAAAAATAAGGTTTATGATTAATCTCATGGTAGTACCCCAACATTGTGCTGCTAGATGCCCAGAGAATCCATAAAGCTGCATGACTGTTAAACACCATTATTATTTTATTATTTAATATATTTAATATAATAAATAATATTTAATATACATTAAAGAAAAACAAAATTTGCTCTAAAATATTTTAAATTTGTGTTACAAAGCATGATCATTTTGAATTTGGGGCAATGTTTCCTGCCAAAAGATAAAAATCAAAAGTATGACTCTTAACATCCATTTGGTTTTGACACACAAATTAATAATTTTTATTGGCTTCATTTGACATTTAGCAGTAATTGACATATTTTTATGTATGGAATCATATTGCACATGAATGCGTGATGTTTATGTAGATGTGTGTGTATGCAATGGCTTGACAGAAAGCAAGTATTTAAATGGATCAAAGAGAAGAACAACTGATAGAAGTTGTTCAACAACTGATAGAAGCATTGACAGAATTGAAGAAACAAATGAGTTGAGTCTCCCCAGAAACCTGCCACAATACAACACCACTACTACTCCCAGAAAGAAAAGTACCAGAAAAACATACCAGAGCCAGCATGTGCTAGACCATTGCAAGCAGGCTGTGCTGCCCAGTGAATGTATCACTCAGGAAGAGATGCAACAACTGCCCTGTCTTAGTCAGGGTTTCTATTCCTGCACAAACATCATGACCAAGAAACAAGTTGGGGAGGAAGGGGTTTATTCAGCTTACATTTCCACATTGCTGTTCAACACCGAAAGAAGTCAGGACTGGAACTCAAACAGGTCAGGGAGCAGGAGCTGATGCAGAGGCCATGGAGGGATATTCTTTACTGGCTTTCTTCCCCTGGCTTGCTCAGCCTGCTTTCTTATAGAACCGAAGACCACCAGCCCAGAGATGGTCCCACCCACAAGGGGCCTTTCCCCCTTGATCACTAATTGAGAAAATGCCTTACAGCTGGATCTCGTGGAGGCATCTCCCCAACTGAAGCTCCTTTCTCTGTGATAACTCCAGCCTGTGTCAAGTTGACACCTAAAACCAGCCAGTACATGCCCCAAACACAGCACCAGGCAGGAAGGAACACAAAAGAAATAAGACCCCATTCCTTCCTCCCTAGCACTTCATTGTGGAACCTCACTGGAGGTCCATCAGTGAGGCAGACCCTGAAGCGAAGGCCGGGCAGGCACAGAGCAGGGTTGCAGTGAGTGGCCAGTTGGTAAGTGGAGAAAACCCAGCTTGTGCCTGTCTGTTGTACATGTGCTCACCCAGCACATTTACATAGCACATGCGTGTGAGGGATGCAAACAGTTAGCTTCCAATTTAGTGGAGTATGGAGAATGTATATGAATGAGTGTGTTTCACCAGTTTGCAAAAGATCCCAACGTTTGAATGTGCTCGGTATTCATACAGACATATGCAAACACAGAAGATGTTTAAATTCAAGTAATTACAGAAAACTAAACTGGTTTGGAAAAGAATCCTGGTCTGAAGAGAGTTTCTAAAAATACTCCCTGGGAACCCTTGGGAAATTCTATTTTTTTAGTTACACATGTTCTTACATACAACTGAAAGCGGGCCAAATACCCAGTTTGCACACCACTTCAGTGGACTGTCCTCAAAAGCAATGCCACACCCTTTCCTTTCTTATGCTCTCTATGTTCTTTCTTTTTAAAAGTTATGTATGCTAATTGTACAAGATACTTGGTTTCATTATGCCTTTTTCATATATGCATATAATAAATTTGATCATATTCACCCACCATTTACCCTCAAGTGTACCCTCTGCTCTCTCCCTCCTCTTTATGACATGTCACTGTCTTTCTAAAAATCAGCTTCTATGCATGAGTGAAAAAAAATGTGCTTATCTGCCTTTGAGTCTGGCTTATTTCACGGAACACGATCTCCAAGCCCACCACTCTCCTTCACATAATATGACTTTATTATTTGTCATGACTGAGTAATACTCCATTGTGGATATCTGCCACATTGTCTTTGTCCATTCTGCCACTGACTGACCCCTGGCCTGAATCTGAACATGGCTGTATAGATGTTGTTGTGTGCTGATGTGGATGTTGTTGTATGGTGACTTTGATTAGGTGTACACCTTGGAGCATACAGCAAAATGCAGCTGAATCACACGGCAGCTCTACTTTTAGTCTTTGAGACGCCTCTCATTTGCTGTTTTCTGTAAGTTAGATATTCTGAATCCTAATATAGTTCTGAATTTCTTTAAATCTCAACGTGTTTCTGGTTTGAATTTCCCTTGTGCCTAAGGATGCACTGACTATCCATCTGCTCATCTACTGGCAAGTTTATTTGCTCCCCTAGTAGTTGACTTTTGGAGTTCTTTATGTACTGTGTATATTAATCCCCTTAGATGAATTGCTGGAAAAGAATGGCTCCTGTGCTTTAGATTGATAATTGGTTCTTTTGCCGTATATACTCTTTTTTAGTTTGATGTAGTCTCATTTGTTGATTTCTTGCTATTATTGATATTTCCAGACTCCTGTTCAGAAAGTCATTGTATATGTTTATGTATTGAAATGATTTCCCTATTTTTCCTTCAGTTATTTCCGAGTCGAAAGCCTTACATTAAGGCCTTTTATCTGTCTGAAGTTGTTTTTGTACAGTGCTACAGGTCAGATCTAGTTTTAGCATGATGATACTCAGACATTCACAGCATCTTTTGTTGCGGAGCATGTCTTTCTTTCAGCATCCTGTCTGACCCCTCATTAAGAGTCAGCTGGCTACAGCTGTGTGTGTGTCTATCTTATATTTTATTTCAGGGATGTATATGCCTATTTTGTGCCAGTACCATGTTGTTTTTGTTACCGTATCTCTACAGTATAACCTGAAGTAAGGTGTTACAAAGCCTCCTGCACTGCTCTGATTGCTGAGTATTGATTTGGCTCATGGGGATCTTTAGGGTTTTATGTGCTCTTTAGAATTGGTTTTCTAGGTGTGTGAAGAATGTCATTGGAATTTCAAAGGGGATTAAACTGAATCTTAGCTCACTTTCATTAATACAGTCATTAGTTCTGCTGAACACAGGAAGTCTTTCTAGTCTTTTCTGGGTTCCTCTCTGATTTCTTCTTCAGTGGTATACAGGTTGTTTGTTTTGTTTTTTCTAGTGGTAGAGCTATATTCCTCATGTATTTGTTTAATTGTTCTTTTTTATCTTTTATTTTTTGCTTTATTTTTGAGGTTATTGTGAATAGTGTTGTTTTCCTAATGTGTTCTTTACACATTCACTTTGAATCTTGCTACTTGCATACAAAATTTAGTGAGATGTAGGCATTTTCTAATTATGCCTTTAGGATTTTTTTTAGGATATTTTAAGTAGAATCATATTGCTGGCAAATAGTGGTGGTTTGACTTCTTGTTTTTCTATTTATACTCCTTAATTTCTTTTCTTGACTTGTGCCTCTGGATAAGGACTTGAGAACTATAGTGGAGCAAGCAGAGACCCTTGTCTTGTTTTCTGTTTTAGACAAAATGTTCTCAGCTCCCATCCCCCATTCCGTTCCAGGTGTGCTGCTTTACAATGCTCAGGGACCACCTACTCCTTGCTTTTTCAGGGCTTCTATCATGAAGGGATGCTAAATTTTGTCAAGACTTTTCTCTACATCTATTGAGTTGACCATGTAATTTTTGTCTGGCAGTCATGTACATTGAGCTATCCTTGCATCTCTTGAATTAAACCTATTTGGTTATGGTTTATGGTTTTTTGATATGCTGTTGAATTTGATTTGATTTTACCAGGGACATTTACATCTATGTTCTTCTAGGGTGTGTATTGTTCTATAGTTGCATTCTTAACCAGCTTTAATATTAAGGTAATTTTGGCTTTGTAAAATAAGTTTGGATATTAGTGTAATTATGGCTTTGGACTCATCCCTTCAGCTTCTCTTCTAAGGCTTAGCTTGAGGAGCACTGCTGTTAGCTCATTTTTAAATGCCTTGCAGAATGCAGCAGCAGGCTAGTCTACAGACTGAGTTCCAGGACAGCTTGCCAGAGCTACATAATAAGTATTTTGATTCATTTGTATTTGTCTTTTGATTCATTTGTATTTGGACTTGTTAGAACTTGCCTTATGGTTATCATGTATCTTGGAGAAAGCGCCATAGGCTTCTGAGTAGAGTGTATACACACTCCAGCTGTCAGGAGATGGCTGTGAGCACCACTAGATCTCTAAAATGGCTTCCCTTCTAATCCTGGTGGCCCGTCTATCGATGAGAGGAGGGCTGAAGTCACTCCCTGTTAATGGATCTGGACTCATCGGCCCTTGATTTCCAGCACTTCTCATCTTACGAACTTGTGCACATCAGGATTCAGTGAATAAATAGTCCTTGTCATTTCTCCCTGGTGAATTGTTATTCTTATTGTGCAGTGGACGTCTTTACCTCTTCTGATTAAGATGCATTTGAAGTCTGCTTTGTCAAGGATGAGTGCAGCTACTCCTCCATTACTGAGGATTCTGTTTGCTTGAAGCATTGTTTTCCACTTCTATCTGAGTCTTAACCGATGAGGTGAGCTTCTTGACAATTGTTTCCTACTTTTCTCTGTAGTTTATTTTGATGTCCTTCTGTTTTCTGCTGTCCTTCACCTCCCCTCCTCCTCCCCTGAGCCCTGGGCTTTTCACAGCTAGGCAACCACTCTATCACTGAGCTAGACCCCAGTTGGCTTTGACTTTGACAGGATCTCAATGAGTAGCCCAGGCTGGCCATGAACTTGTAACTCTTCTGCCTCAGCCTCCTGAGTAATTGGGACTTCATGCTTGTGCAATGAAGCCCACCTCTCACCTTTTTTTAATCCCCAAATCTAATTACTGCTCCACTTCTGTCTTTGGAATGTAGACCATCCTTTGATACTTTTTAGTCATGGACTCACTTAGTAGAGGCTGCTAGTAGGCCATCTTGTTAATTTCATATCTGCATTGCTGGAGTTTGGGTTCTGAGAATTCTTTTCTATCTTATCTTCCAATGCTTCTACCAACTTTTTAACTTCTGTTTCCTGTTTTAACTTTCAGGTGTTCCTTAATTTACCTTGTGCTTTTACTTTATCTTATTTTATTTTCCTGAGACAGTGTCTCATTTAGCCTAAGTGAGCCTCAAATTAACTAGTGGTGAACAATGACCTTGAACTCCTGACCATCTCACCCCTCACCCCTCACCCCTCACCTCCCACCTCCAAGGGCTGAGATCACAGACATGTATGACAATACCTGACTTTAAGCTCTTTTTTGTTGCTATTTATTTTTTTTCACCATGAAAGCCCAGAGCTTCCTTTCCAGAGTTGATATATAGTTCCTATGAATAATATTTTCCCTTTTATAAAAAAAGTATTCATACTATCTACTCTCGCTTTGCATTTTAAAATTAGATGAATAATAACTCTGATGTACCCTCAAGTCTGTTATTTTAACTATTGCTTGAGAATTTTCTACATGAATTTAATGTATTTTGATCCAATCTACCCCAAGCCCCTCCCTTTAAATGCCTTTTTTAACCCCCACTACTTCCTTTGCAACTTCACATATTCTTCTTTAAAATTATTTCATATATGTATACAAGTTATATTGGTCATACCTGTCCCTCACTCCAACTTCCCCTGCCTTCCTCAATGTAGCTATTTCCTTCCCAATGTCATGTCTTTTTTTAATAACCCACTTAGCCCTGTATGTATGGATGTATGGATGTGGGGTCATCTCCTGGGGTAACCTCCCTCATCAGCCGTCAGCTCTTGAGCCGAGGGTGGAGCAGTGGGAGCCTCTTCTCTTCTGTGCCGGGATTTTTAAGTCTCTTGGTTTTGTGGAAGTCGTGCATGAATAACCACAGCTTCTGTGAATTCATGATGTAACAGCCATGTCATGCCCAGAAGCCAGCCTTTCACAGAAGCTCCTCGCATCCTATCGAGTTTACACTCCTCCCACCTCCTCTTCTAAGTCCTGGAGGAGAAGGGTCGGCCAGACGGTCTATGGCTGAGCACCCATGGTTGCTTATTCTTGGCATTTGGAATGATTATAAGACACTGTACTAACGACTACCCACTGCAGTAAGAACCTTCTCTGGCCAGATGCAGAAGCAGCACAAACCTCTGGAGATAAACATACATTTTAGGAGGGGCTTTGAGAACCTGACCATTTGGTAAAGCAACTTGAGTAGGTCTCCCTAAAGCCTAAGGCTTCCCTAGACATGAGAGTCAACCACATTTACAGAACAGGGCATGGTTTTCCACCTGTGGAGCAGACCTCAAACCCATCCAAGAGAGCAGCTATCTGCTTTTATGAATTAAACATATGCAACCCTATACAAAGAGAGAGTCTCACTAGCTGTCTTCACTGCTGTATAGGAGTTAATGACCTACCACAGTGAAGGTTGCTGGTCCCCTGCCATATTTCCATATTGTTCTGCAAGTCACATGACATGAACAGGAAAGCCAAGGAGTTCTCACCTGCGTGTTCCATCAAAACCCAAGGAGCCCAGAAAGCACGTGTCTTCTGCCCCTCCGGAATCTGTAGCAGTGTATTGCTGAGGTTCAGTACATACTTAATAACTAAGTGAAGTTCCCCCAAAGCTCCTCCCCATCAGACCCAGTCCCAGACCCTGGATCTCCTCCTTTCATCACACAATTGCCTGGTACTCCTCGAAGACAAAAGGGGGAGACTGGGGTAACGCATATTCTTATAGAGAACTATTTTACTTTTTAAGATCTGTTTTTTAAAACTGTGTTTAGGGGCTGGAGCAATGACGTAGTGGTTAAGAATAGTGTGTTAAGTTCTCAGCACCCACACTGGGTGGCACACAATTGCCAGTAACTCCAGCTCCTGGGAAACCTGTCCCATACACACACACACACACACACACACACACACAATAATAATAATAATAATAATAATAATAAATCTTTTAAAAATTATGTTTATGTGTGTGACTATATGAGTGAACATGCAACATGAGTGCAGGAAATTGAGGCGGTCAGAAGACAGATAGTTTGGAGTTGAAGTGGTTATGAGCTGCTGTGTGGGCGCTGGGAACCCAACTTGGGTCCTCTACAAGAACAGCAAGCACCCTTAATCCCTGAGCCACCTCTCCAGCCCCGAGAGCTATTTTAAAGTGCCACCTACACTGGCCATTTGTCTGCTTCCTTCTGGCTCTGTCGGTTTCTACTTCAAAGATTTAAAATCTCTGCATCACGCACTTATGATTTATATTTTCCTGCTGAGTTCATTATGGTGCCTCATTTCTCACCACAAAACGCCTCTTTTCTCTGATCATGGGCCTGGACTTGGATTCCATTTGTACATCTTTCTCTGTGAAATGCCTATTAAAATATTATTGGGCTGTGTGTGTGCTTTTTTACTGTAAAATTCTTTATATGTTACAGATAGATTGGATGTGTTTCTGAATGTTTGTCTCGGACACATGTGAAACACTTTCTTCCACTATGTGTCTGGACTCTAATTTTCTTGTTTTATGTTTTTATTAATTTTTTGAGAATTTCATTCAATATATTTTGGCCATATTCTTCCCCTCCCCAACTCCTTTCCATCCTGCCTCATTACAAAAAGCAAGAGGTTTTTAGTATTGATAAAAATGAAACAGCTTTAACAATTCAATAGACCAAGAGCTTTGTATTCTGTTCATAAAATGTGCCTCTGTTTTAGAGAGATCCACTGTCCATTCCTTACAGAGGTTTTATATCTTTAAATTATACTTTACACATCTATGATTTCTTTGAAGATGACATGCATATGAGGAGTTGAAACTCATTTTTTAAACACTCATTTGTCCAACACCTCTCTGGTAAAGACTGTCCTACTCTAAAGGATTGGTCTGCTCCTTCAATGAAAAGCAGTTCAACACGTGTGAGTGGGTCTAGTTCCAAATTCTCTCTTCCTCCCTTATCAACAGGCTTGTTCTAGTCTGTGATAAGAATTCTCAAATTCAAGTATGTTACTCCTGTAAGCATCCCCTTCTGATAAAAAAAACTATTCTGGCATAAATCATTTGGTACTTCATAAAACAATAAACTAGGGTTGTATAAATGCTAAGGGGCATTAATTCTGTGATGGATTTAGAATCTCACAGTATCAATGGTTAGAAATCACTTGTTATCATTGTTGAATTTTCTAATCCAGGAATATGATTTATCTCTCAATTTTTCAAGAGCCTTAATTTGACTAAACAATATTTTGGGTTTCATCCTACAAATAACGTTTTTTCATCCCTAAGCATTCACAATATGATAGTACTGAAATGGTAATGTTTTTACTTTGTTTTTCAATTTGAACACTAGTGTGTGACGCTACAATTAATTTTTAAATATTAACTTTATATCTTATGACCTTGCTAAACCTTTTCCACTTTTCTTTTTTGAGATTTCCTAGGATTTTTGATCCAGAGGATTGCATTGTTAGTGTGCTGTAGTAAAATATTGACAAGAACTAGTGAAGACAGACCCTTTTTCTACCATACTGCAGAGGAATGTAACTTTCCATTAAGCATTTTATTAAGCATAAGTGTTTTATGGATGTTGTTGTTTTCATTGGTTGTCTGTTTGCTTTCTACAGCTGTGTGATAAAACACTGACCAAAACAAACTTGAGGACAAAGGGTTTATTCAGTTTATCACCCACACCCCATCGCCAAAGGAAGCCACTGGCAGGAACCTGGAGGCAGGAACTGAAGCAGAGCCCAAAGAGGGGTGCTGCTTGCGGGCTTGCTCCCCAGGGTTTCCTCAATCTGCTTTCTTATACCACCCAGGACCACTCACCAAAAAGTGACACCACCCACAGTGGGCTGGGTCCACCTGCATCAGTCCTTAATCAAGAAACAGGCCAATCTGATGGAGGCAAACTCTCAGTTGAGGTTCCCTCTTCTCAGATGATTCTAGTTTGTGTCAAGTTGACTCAGAAATTCAAATCCTTTAAAAAAAAACAAATAAATAAACAAAGCAAGTTCCTCTCAGGCACTATGTCTGTGTTCAGAACTTGCGTTTGTGTGCTGACACATAGCCTCGATAACTGAAATGCTTATCCCATTTCCATTCGATGCAATTACTGAGGGGGTTGGTACAAATCCATCATGTTTACACTAGTTTTTCAGCAGAAAACTTGATGTTGCTTTCTCTGCCTGCTGCTAAGCTTCCATATCTTTTCTCCCTTTGAGTGTTTCAAACTGAATAGTTTATATCATATGGTTCAAAGTGTAGTTTTTTTTTTCTCTACTGTATCTTCTATGAAGTCTTTTTAGCCAGGCTTCATACCACATAATGTGTTTTCCTATTCTAAAAATACAGTTTGGTCCCTTTTTTGTGCTATTTCTTCAGGCAATGTGTTTTCTCAAGCCATCTGAACACATTGCAAGAACTGTTCTTGCCTGGTTGTCATTTCTATTGTGTTTCCATGTTGAAGTTCATTTTCTATCAACAATTTATTCCTTCTTTTGGTCATGTTTTCTTTCTTGCTGCATCTGAAAAGGATTTCATGGTTTATTGGATACTATTAATTCTGCACATCTCAATTTCTTAACTTTTCAAAGAGGAAAATTATGCTTTGTTTCCACAGGAAGTTGGACTGTTTTCTGATGATCTTGCTTCTTTCTGAGCTTGTCCCCAAGTGTCCTTTTGAATGTACATTAGGACTTTTCTTTTTAGAAAAGCTTCCCTTATAATGGTGCACCGCCCTTTACAAGTCTTCTAGTTGATAAGAATTCTCTATTCTAGCTGTTTGGAACCGAGTTCCTCTCCAGGACTATATGACATCTAGTCTGTGCTTGTGGGAATCCACTCAGTATACATACACTATAGCATCCATCAAAGATACAGATAGACACTTACATGGATTTCTGCTTGTTGTTCATTTAACTTCCCCCAATACAGCACTCTGCCATGAGTCATGTTTAACTCCAGTCCTTTAGACTCTGGCCTCTGTATCATGAACCAAGCAAGGCTCTTAGGTTATGTTTTAGTTTAGACCAGTGATTTTCAGCCTTCCCAATGCTGTAACCTTTTAATCCCTCATGTTATGATGACCTCAACCATAAAATTATTTTATGCTAGTTCATAACTGTAATTTTGCTACTTTCATGAATCATAATATAAATATCTGATATGTGATCTGTAGTCCCAAAAGGACAACCACTGCTTTAAATCATGTTTACAAGCAGAGAGCCATTACAGATTTCACCTCTTATCAGCAATCTAGAATCCATGCTCTCTGGTATCTACTAGTGAAAAATATAGCTATTTTGTAGTTGTTTATGGAGATAAGGTAAATCTATTGCTCTGTAATGTTTGGAATTAATTTTTTAAAACAAAATTAGAGAAATAATCTATATATTATGTTTCTTTACAAACTTAGGATTTTTCTTCTTTTCTGCAGTCTGAATTCCACCTATCTCAAGAATTTCTTGCAGTCATATCCTAGCAAATTTGTTTTCTCTCAGATTTTCTTCATTAAAAATGTCCTCATTTTGTCTATTCTTTTGAAGTCAACTTTAGCTGGGTATGAAAATCCAAACTGACAAGGTTTACTTGTGTTATTTTCTTTCAACATTGAAATTAGTGTTTTCTCGTATTATGTATTCTTGGTGTGTTTGATCATTCTGGATGTCTGTTAAGCTTCTCAGATTTGTAAGTTTATAGTCTTTCATCAAATTTAGGGCTTTTTCTGTATTTTTCCTCCTCATTCTTCCTCAAGTCCTCAGATTTGTCCCTTGTGTTGGCAGCAGCTGGACACATGCTCAGTTCCTGCATCCTCCCAACTACTGTTCTCCATCACTGTCTTCTGAGATTTCTTCTACAGTTGAATACACTAAAATCCATAGTAAGTAGGGCTCTCTGGGGAAACATAACCAGGGATGTGGGGCATGTCGGTCTTTAGATGGGTATTTGAGTGCTTATGTGATAGGGGCTTTCTGCATGTTAGTAAGACTGAGACCCCAATAGCTTCTCAGTCCAAGAGGCTGGATACCTGAGCAGTCTCCATCTGGTGCCAAAAGCCTAGAGGACCCCATGAAGGTTTGATTGTATTGACTCTACCCTGAAATACCAAAGATGCTGAAGTCTGATGTCAGCACAGCTTCTCAGTTCTCAGAGGTGTTCACTTGCTCACTGCTTTTTCCTCACATCTATTTATGTCTAGGCCACTGGGTCACACCCTCTCTGTCATGCCTTCCTAGAACACCTTCACAGACATGCTTAGAAGTGTGCATGTGACTCTAAATCTCTCAGGTGATTCTAAATCAAGTCAGCAGCCAAGAATAGCCATCACAAGCTCCACCTCGTCAACTTGATATTTAACCACATCTCTTTGTGCCATTCTTGATTTCCAAATAAAGATAGCAACAAGCCAGTCTTTGCCTGACATGATACAATTATCCCACATAACATTATAGATGCCCTAGCACCAAACCATCCTTTTGCCTAACATGATACAACTACCCCACATACCATTATAGATATGGAACTGAGACTTGTAGGGACAGCAGAGCATAAGGATCAGGGAGCAAAACTTTTGGCAAGTGATCACTAGGAGGTCAGGGTGAGTGGTACTGTATTAGTCAGGGTTCTGTAGAGTAACAGAACTTATAAAATTAATCCATAAATATGTAAGTAGGTAGGTAGGTAGGTAGATAGATAGATAGATAGATAGATAGATAGATAGATAGATGATAGATAAAATAGATATTTTATATAAAGGGGATTTATTAGAATTATTTATAGGCTGTAGTATGTCTAATCCAACAATGACTGGCTGTGAATGGAAAGTCTAAAAATGCAGTAGTGGCTCCAGTAGACACTGGAATCCAAAAGAACTAGACTAAAATGCCAGTGATGGAATAAACTCGCTAGCAAGGCAAAGCAAGCAGTCAAAGAGCAAACACTTAGTCCTTCCATGCCTTTATAAAGGCTTCCAGCAGAAGGTGTGGCCCAGATTAAAGGTATGTCTTCCCCCTTTAAAATCTGGATTAGAAATGTGTTTTCATACTTTGGATTAATCAAAAATCATTCACTGGTGTGCCCTCTACTTTTGGATTTCAATTAATTCCAGATTCAGTCAAGCTGACAACCTAGAATAGTCCTTGTAGGGCTATCCTACCATTGCATTTCCATTTCTATCCCTTGGTTCCTGGTCCTGTTAATCCTGACCATGGGAGAAACACTAATGTATATGGAACACTACTATGGAGTTTATACTGCTTTCTACATAGCCTTGCTATAGCCTGCAAGCTATTACTGCTTAGTGATTACTGTATGGTCACCCTGGGGTTGGGGGGAAACAGTCATATTGAAAGTTCAGTGTTGGTCTCTGCTACTAGCTTTAAGCATCAGCCACAGCCAGGTTACCTTTGATGAGCAGAAGACTGTGCTAATGAGCGAGCCCATACACAGTCTCAACCCTTGTCATCATGGCTCTGTTCATTGACCCACTGGGCAATGGTAGGTATGTCCAGGCAAAGAGGATGGTTGCTATCTATAGGATATATCGTTCTAGCTACTTGACCCCCCTTATGCTGAGGTCACTTCTTGATAAACACTGACATAGAACAGAAACTTCTTCATACCCTCTGTTCATTTGGAAAGATCTATTCCCTCGCCCAGCTCTTTTCAGTTTTCCAATCATGCTTCTTCCAAGTCCCTGACTATCTAGCTAAACCATTGGATACAACATTTGCATCAGTATAGAATCACACAACTGGTTGTTGTACTTCCCAGCATACTTCCTGCTGTTCTTCAGGGTTGTCCAAGTAAGGGACTGCAGTACTACAGCTGTCTATATTCAATAGATGCCTGTGTACCACATAGAAGTATCTACAAAGCAGCTCCTAGCTTTTTCTTCCTCAGTAAACTAATAATAAACACATTCCGTGAGGCTATATGGGGAACCAAGATACTGAAGCAGAAATAGGAACCATAGACATTTAGCCCATTGTGTAACACATTTCAGAACCTACTTGGGACTGATCATGTGTATACCATGTTCATTTTAATTATGGATTACTACTGTTCACATCTAATCTTATTGTTTAGAAAGTCACATGATACCCAGTCATTATAGGCACCCCAGGCCACATGGTAACTTGGTAGCCTACCATTTATCAGCCTGCTTCCACTAAGATCCAGAAGCAAAGCAAGGGCTGTATCTCCAAGGGAGAGTGGTATCTGTAGAGGCCAGTAGGGCCTTGCTTTAAAATCTTCAAGGCCCCCACTGTAAATAATCTGTGGGGACTTGCCAATGGCTCCAAACAACAACTCTATGTGCCATTGACACCTCAAGTGCCATCCAGTCTGGGGGGGGGGCGGGGAGCTCATGAGCTAAGAGGAACAGTAGTTGCATCACAGTGCGGACCTACTACAGGACCATTGCCTGTTCTGAGCTATTTTCAAACTAGCTACCTTTTGCGTCACTTTTTAAAAATGTGGGTCAAAATAACACACTTGAATAAGAAAGGTACTACCTCCCAAATCCAAAGAGGCTTACTAAGCATGTACTTCTTCCTTTGTACTGGAGAGTTATTATCCTTTACCATAATAAAGGATGATAAATTATCCTTTACTATAGAAGGGATGTCTGCATTCTCTATTCTAGTAACTTCTGGAAATGTTGTGGTAGAAAGCCCTTGAATTTGGTTGGATTTTTAGCCATCTTCTCAAAGGCAGATACCTTACTAGTCCAGAGAGGTTGCTACTTCCCATTCATTTGATTCAATCAGTGTAATTTCCTCAATGAACATCATGAACCCCACCAAAGAAAAGAAGTAAAGATTCCTGTGAACTAAGTTATAATACAGGGCTAAAGAGTTAATGTGCCTTTGAAACAGAGCGGTGAGGGTATACTGCTAGCCTTCTCAGTTAAAAGTGAATTGCTGCTGAAGGTCCTTAGGGGCAAAGGTAAAGATAAAAGCATTTACTAGCTGTATACCAGGGACCAGGAGAAGTGTCATTCTGCTAAAGCAAGCAAACCATATATGTTCCAGCACCTGCGATCCGAGTTCCCACTTGATTGGGCTAATAATACTCATCTGTCATCCTCTAACATCAATTCATCTTCTTCTATTAAATGGAGACAATGTGGTAGAAACCACCATCCCTGCATCTTTCAAGACCTTGACGGTGACACTGATCTCTACTATCCCTCTGGGGATGTAATATTGATTTTGGTTCATTATTTTCCCATGTATCATGAGTGTATCATGAGTGGCTCCCATTTGCCTTTCTAATCATAAGAACTTCATTCACAGGTCTTGGAACCAAGTAAAGATTCAGCCAACAATAAGTGTATTTGTAGCAATTATCCATCGTGGGTGTGGGTGAATAGCCACAGGATGAATTAGCAGACCCACTGGACCTATTGTGAGTAAGAGCTTGTCTGAAATCCATCAATAACCTGCCCTTCCTACGTTCCTGCTTTGATTGGAGGGCTGTAACCCTTGCTGCCTAGAAACTCATGGAACCAACACCACTTCAGAGACTGTGTCCAGCAGGCCCAGAAAGGTCTGAGAATTGCCTTCCTTGATGTGTAGTTACCAGGTAAAAGGCCATGGGTCCTTTTGGGAAAGGATAGGAGGAAAGTTTTGGGTACTGTAACAGGGTCCTTTCTCAAGGGGACCTGGCCTCCCTTTCATTCAAGGGGCTCTGTGTCCATACCATGACTCAAGTCGGGACATTGGTTGAGGAACTTCAATTCTCTGCTACGATGATTGAGAATAACCTTTTAGTCATTTAATCTGGAAATTTTCTGCTTATATGGATCAAGCAAATATTTAGTAGGCTTCTTACCGTGTTTGCTTCTAAGAACACGGTGTTAATTGGGCAAAACCCATAGGAAAAGTTTAGGCTTCTCTTACTGCAGCTTGCCCTGACTTGATGTTCTCTCCAGGTTGTGGCCACATTGGCAGTCCCATTATCCTCTGACCCCACCTGGCAGTACGCCTAGAACTTTCTGCTTGGTTTTGTCACCTAGCCCTGAGTCATCTGCTCAGGTGTCTGACTCTCACTTGATTGTCCTTCCTCCAGTTTGGGCTAACCTTGGTGTCACTCTCTAGTGGCTTTACTAAAGGGCATGGCTATCGTCTATAGAAGAGTTAGTTCAATCAATATACTTTCCCATGACCAGAAGCGGACTCTTATCTATTGTGCTGACTGGTCTTATGTCAACTTGACACACAAACTAGAATTGTCAGAAAGGAGGAACTGCAATTGAGAAAGTGCCCTCATAAGATCCAATTGTAGGGCATTTTCTTAACTCATTGTTGATCAGGGAGATCCCACCCCACTGTAAGTGTTTCCATCCCTGGGCTGGTGGTTCAGGGTTCTATAAGAAAGTAGGCTAAGCAAGCCAAGGGGAGCAAGCCAGTAAGCAGCACTCCTCTATGACCTCTGCACCAGCTCTTGCCTCCAGGTTTCTGCTGTGTTTGAGTTCCTGTCCTGACTTCCTTTGATGATGAATATTTATTAAGTGTAAGCCAAATAAACCCTTTTCTCTCCAACTTGCTTCTTATTCATAATATGTCCTTGCAGCAATAGAAACCCTAAGACATCTACATTTATCATATCAAACAATATTTTTCTATTGCATGCCTCAAAATCTTTTCCCCAAAAATGTAATTCTATTTATTGTTTTACTTATTGTTTTTCTACTCTGTACCACTCTAGGAAATATATTTCTGTGAAAATTAAGCCCAATTTTATTTTGTTACTTAAGTCGAAGAGTCATCTTTCTCAATTTATTCTTCAAACCCAATTTACCTGTGCACACAGTTGCTTTGAATTTTCATTTTCTTTCTGTCAGCATTCTGTGTAACCAAGATATTTCTTGTATTTTGAGTCAACTGGCCCTGAACACAACTTAATCCCTGTTAACACTCAGAATTACAATGCTCATATTATGTTGATGCTGAAGGAAGTTTGGCTCTTATGACTTGGTTGTAGAAAGAGATTATTATTATAATAGATGAGATAAGAATTGATTCACAAGTCCCTGGACTACTTCTTCTTGTTCTGTAAGGTCATTGTCCTCGTACCTGGGGAACAATGGAAACCTTCTCCCACACTATTGGACTGTTTCCCTCTGCAAACACACAACCAATTCCAGCAGCTTTTACCCTCAGGCACCCTCTAGCATGTGTGCTTACAAAATACTGTGTTCTTGGTCCTGAACTTTCCCCATCCCACATTCCCCATTTTAATCACACCAAAGTGCACTTATTAAAGTCCTGGCAGAGCATGATACTGCAGCTAGCAAGCTACGTACATGTAGTCTCTGCTGTCAAGGCACACAACATCACAGTGAAGAAATACAGACGGCTCAATGTAAACAGTGAACGATGATTCCTTTAAGTCTGTGGTCTACTGTGCCTATAGGATGCCAAACATCTGGATGAAAGATGTAACTTTCAGCCGGGAAGCTGGCTGCTCTTCCAGATAATTGAATAGACTTTTATGTGAATTGCCTAAACCTAGCAATTATAATAGTTATAGTAACTTATATTTGGATAATGATTTACAACTGCAGTGTGTGTATATAAGCATGCATGTGTGTAGTAAATGTGTGTATTCCTGCATGTATGCATAAAGCTGAACGTAATTACTATGTCTTTATGGAACAGGCTTATTTATATCAGTTTAAAGAGAGGAACTTGAGAGCCTTTATCAAGCATGCATGGGCCTTATACTCTACATTCAAATATGAGGAAAAAGAGAAATTGCAATCCCTACCGTAGAGGTGCCTATAGGCCAGAGAATGAGCTTGAAACTGAATGAACCTGACTTACCCAAGGTCACACAACTAGTTACTGTCAGATCTGGGACTCAATCCAACTTCTCTGGCACTGAGACCAGCACTCTGTTCACAGCTGCCTTCAATAAAGGCCAGATGCACTTACAGAGCAGAGAGCAGAAAGGGGAAAGGACAGCCTGCCCCGGGAATCGGAAGAGTCCCATTAACAACACTGAGATCAGGATGAAGCACACATCATTAAAACTACAGCCATGACGGCTGTGATCAGGCACTAAATAATGCTTTTGATGCAATGTCCAGAAGACAGGGTGGGGTCCCAATGGCATGTTCTCATGTCTTCTAGGTACAGTTATGGACAGACGAGGCAGATGGGGCAAACTCAAGCAGCAGCTTACTTCTCGGGTGTTAGAGTTACAGTTAAACTTTCCTCTTTTTATCCATCCTTTCTTGACTTCTTTCTATAAAACATGAGCTATTACCTTTCGTTTTTATTGATATTGTTTGGCTATAAATTACAGAAAAAATAAGGTTGCCGAAATCAAACAGACCTGGATCCAAATCTCCGGGTCACAATGGATCTCTATGATCTAGGAGAACTCTGCAGGTCTCTGTGCCTTGGTTTCCTTGGTGGAGAGTAACACTAGCCTGCACAGCTGAGTTGAGTATTAGAGATTCTGTATTAGACACCAAGACAAGTCGCCACCATGCAACCTGCAATTATCTTTATCACCATCATTATCTTGTGGAAGCCATGACTGCTCTGGAAGTGGGCAGGTGTTGCTAGACCTGCTGTGAAGTGCAGGTTTGGCCAAGTGTCTGCACAGCATCTTTAATGCAGAGACCAGCAACCTGGGATCATGCTCATCAGCTGAGAACAGGAACTGGGACAAGACGTACAGTTGCGAACACGTAGAAAACCCTCCTTTGTCCTATAGAGATTTATCATCAACCTCTACATCCTCAACAGGCAAGGACTCTGTATATGCTGCAAGTCAGAGACAAAAGAAACACCAGAGCTGTGAAGATAAATAGGAGGGGACTAAGGATACAGCTATGTAGTAGAGTGTCTGACACACATAAAGCTCTGGCTTCCATTCTCAGAACTGCAAAAACAAAAATAAAAACTAAACAAAGCAAAAAAAAAAGTGGTCTACATTATTCCTACTACAGTGTGGTGGATTGGAAGCCCTCATGAAAATATAATCACAACATAGCATAATGGCTATAATCATAAAGACAGTGTCTTAGCTAGGGTTTCTACTGCTGTGATGAAATACCATGACCAAAAAGCAAGTTGGGGAGGGTTGGCTTGGACTGCAACATCCACATTGTAGTCCATTATTGAAGGAAGCCAGGAAAAGAACTCAAACAGGGCAGGAACCCGATGGAGAGGCCATGGAGGAACTACACTTACTGGCCAGCTCCTCGTGGCTTCCTCAGCCTAATTTCTTATAGAACCCAAGACCACCCCAGCCCAGGGGTAGGATCATACACAATGGGCTGGGACCTACCCTACCAATCACTAACTAATTAATCAATAATTAAGAAAATGCCCTAAAGGCTTGCCCAGAGCTGGATCTTATGGAGGTATTTTCTTAACTGAGGTTCCCTCCTCTCAGATGACTTTAGCTTGTGCTGTCAACATGAAACTGTCCAGCAGAGATAACCATACAAGAGCACAAAGGGTGACCACATAGCCAGCTTGGTCATGGAAGAAGGAAACTTGGAGAGGGTTTCTGAAAGGGTAGCTTCTGGGTTAAGCCCTGATCATAGGCAGGATGTATAGCTGCTTAGGGAAAGGGGGCCAGATAGGGAGCATAGAACGCACAACTATGGTTTCTTTAATTACAAGTGGCTGCATTTTGCCATAGCAAAGTGGGATCTAGAGCTGAGCAAAATTTTGTGTACCTCATCCAGAGAGCAAGGAGGAATTTGAAGCTGGGAAGGTAGGAGTTAAAGAAGTTGGGCTGGCATTTTCACCATACCCTTTGGAACCCTGTAGAGGAAGGATTTGAGCAGAAGAGCCCAGCAGCAGTTAGAGGCTACCTCTGAATGGTCAGGAGAAACTTAGCCATGAGAGGGTAGTGATCATAGGGCAATGATCGTGGAGCAGATATAAGGAGGATGGAAACCAGAGATCAGGGCTAGTGCTAAGGATACTGAGAGCCTGGGGAGAAGCAAATAGGGAAGAAGAATCAAACTCAGAGAGAATTTGCTACACATCCAGCCTGGACGAGCTTCATGGGGTAGAGAAGACATAAAATGCCTCTAAAGATGGATACACAGATGGGGGGTAAGGGGCACATCTAGGGGCACATCTAGGCCAAGGAAACTGAGCTCAGAAGGTCAAAGATGCAGGAATCATTAAACTGTGGGTGAACTGATGCACAAGTACACCATCACTGAGATGCCAACTTGAATTCTATCCCATCCTGGGAGCAAGCTTTTGTGGCAGGAGAGCATATGCACTCTCCCAAAAGCTCTTTCCTAAAACTACACACCAAGAGACCACAATAAGCTCAAGGTGAAAAACTGATTCTGCATTTCATTCACTATGATCTACAGGGACAAGGACTGAGTCGCTCCTGGTGGCATGGAAGCCTCCGGATGACCCTACGCTGTGAGACTTCTCCCCTGCTCCTCTCTCATGCTTCCTCCACCCCTACTCCCTTACAGGCAGTGACAGGCAGCCATCATGGGATGACAAGCCATGCCAAAAAAAGAAAAGGAGAAGGAAGATGGAGGAAGAGGTGAGAACAGTGCTGATGGAAATGAAATGAGGTCAGAGTGAAGAACAAAGACTGATTCCACAAAGGAGAGGTTTTCCTACCAACCTGGGCATCACAGCTCAGAATGCAGTCAGCAAACTTCCTCACAGAGGACCAGACGGTAGACAGTTTCTGTCTCACCTTTTTCTCCACAGAGGACCAGATGGTAGACAGTCTCTGTCTCACCTCCCCCCTCTGCAAAGGGCCTGATTGTAGACAGTCTCTGCCTCACATGCTCAACTATGCTGTTGACAGACAAAAGCAGCTATGGATGGCGCTTCAACAAGCACAGCTATGTTTCAGTAGAACTTTATTTATGGGCAGTGAGATTTGTATTTCATAAAGTATTCCCCATCCCATGAGATGTTATTTTTTCAGATCATTAAAAAATATGAAAGTCATTCTTGGCTGAAATGTGAGCCTAGGCGGTGGCCACACCTCTTGTGTAGAACGCCGACTGCCACCCCTGGTCCAGAAGAAGAAGCACATGGCAGCTGAGGAGCTGGGAGGGACTGACTATTGCTGAAGGGGGATGTCCCAAACAGACAGCCCTATGAGATGGGAAAGAATAATGGGCTGAATTTCTGGGAATAACTCTTCTCTGAGTTTTTATTGGTGCATTCCTGGGCAGCGATAAACTGTCTAGCAAGGGGAGCCATACCAGTCCTTCATAATTAAAGATGGAGTGGTAAGCTTTTACATTTTGAAGGGCTGCTTTCTATATATCTACACTACACTATAATAAAATATTCAAAACTACAATAATAAAACAAAACAATATATATTATGGCTATTAAATGCTCTGCTGGCTCCTAAAAAGACAACCTTGATGACAGCTGAGCCTGGTCACTTGAGCATCAGGGCCTCCTGTGGCCTCACCTGGTATGACTGTCATGGAAGTACAAGACTTCATTTTGCTAGCTGGCCTTGCCAGTCTGTGAGGTCCTCGCACCTACAGAGACATGTGATGCTCTATTCCCCCTCACAAAACTCCATCTCTTTCTTCACTGGTTACTAACAGTATTTTCTAAGTTCCAAAGACTTGTGTGGTCATGTCTGGAAAATGTCTGAGAGTTTGTGAGCTCTGTCTCTTCTTCTGGTGGTGTAACTGGGAAGACTAACGAGCAAGATTCTTGACAGAAAGCCCAGTCATTTCCCTTGGCCTGATCATATGTCTCTGGATTGCCTTTAAATAAATTATCCATATCATGTCAAGTTCAGAATCTAAAACCACTCCCCGCCTATATAAGTTTTCCTTCCCTTAGCCCATGGCCCCCAGAGTAACAGGATGCATATATAATTATATTTTCCTTCTTTTATGCTATTTGGAAGCAGATATTCCTCCATGTTAGACAGAGCATCTAGGGTGTTTCCATTGTCCTGCTCCCTCATTTAGGCTTTAAGAACTTGATCCCAAGTCCCAGGTACTCCCTTCTCTTTCATATAAAATCTTTTAAAGTTAAGGAGAAAAGAAAATAGTCAAACATGAAACTAAAATAAGTATGTCAAAGAAAATCTGCATGCCTGCTTCTCATAGCACTGTTTTCAATCATCAGTCATTGATAGAATCAACCTAAGTGTTCATTCATGGATGAACGAAGACAGGAAATGCAAAATGACTGTATAATGGAAGGCTGTTGAGCCATAAAGGAGAATTAAAGCCTTCCCTGTCCAAGGAGATGGAAGGACCCGGAGAGCATTGTGTTAAATGACATAAGCCAGGCACACAAAAGTACGGCAAGTTCTTACATTTGTGTGAAACTGGAGAAAAGAATAGAATGCTAGTTACCAGAATCTGGGAAAGGCATGGAAGGCAGGACAAGCAGGGAGAGGGTGATTGACAGACACAGGGCAGAGTGAGCTAGGAGGAATGGTTTCAAATGGTCCATAGCACAGTAAGGTAGCCATACCTGAAAAGTTAGTGAAATATTTGAAAATAGCTTGTGGAGAGAATTTTGAATATTCTCCACCCAAAGAGATAATAAACTACCCAAGGAAATAGTTAAACCAATTACTGATCTGATCATTTCATGTTTGTATGTGAATTTAAAAATTACCCTATACATATAAAATTAACTCAAACAAATCAATGGCCTTTCTCTACACAACAGATAAACGGACTGAGAATGAAACTAGAGAAACAACACCCTTCACAATAGTCACAAATAATATAAAATACCTTGGTGTGACTCTAACTAAGGAAGTGAAAGATCTGTATGATAAGAACTTCAAGTCTCTGAAGAAAGAAATTGAAGAAGATCTCAGAAGATGGAAAGATCTCTCGTGCTCATGGATTGGCAGGATTAATATAGTAAAAAAATATAGTAATATAGTAAAAGTGGCTATCATGCCAAAAGCAATCTACAGATTCAATGCAATCCCAATCAAAATTCCAACTCAATTCTCCACTGAGATAGAAAGGGCAATTTGCAAATTCATCTGGAATAATAAAAAACCTAGGATAGCAAAAACTATTCTCAACAATAAAAGAACCTCTGGTGGAATCACCATGTCTGACATTAAGCTGTACTACAGAGCAATTGTGATAAAAACTGAATGGTACTGGTATAGTGACAGACAGGTAGATCAATGGAATAGAATTGAAGAGCCAGAAATGAATCCACACAGCTATGGTCACTTGATCTTTGACAAGGGAGCTAAAACCATCCAGTGGAAAAAAGACAGCATTTTCAACATTCTTACTTCCTTGTACAAATCTCAAGTCTAAGTGGATCAAAGACCTCCACATAAAACCAGAGACACTGAAATTAATAGAGGAGAAAGTGGGGAAAGGCCTCGAAGATATAGGCACAGGGGAAAAATTCCTAAACAGAACAGCAATGGCTTGTGCTGTAAGATCAAGAATTAACAAATGGAACCTCATAAAATTGCAATTCTGTAAGGCAAAAGACACTGTCAATAAGACAAAAAGGCCACCAACAGATTGGGAAAGGATTTTTACCAATCCTAAATCTGATAGGGAACTAATATCCAATATATACAAAGAGCTCAAGAAGATGGACTCCAGAAATTCAAATAACCCCATCAAAAAAGGGGGGTACAGATCTAAACAAAGAATTCTCAACTGAAGAATACAGAATGGCCGAGAAGCACCTGAAAAAAATGTTCAACATCCTTAATCATCAGGGAAATGCAAATCAAAACAACCTTGAGATTCCACCTCACACCAGTCAGAATGGCTAAGATCAAAAATTCAGGCGACAGCAGATGTTGGCAAGGATGTGGAGAAAGAGGAACACTCTTCCATTGTTGGTGGGATTACAAGCTTGTACAACCACTCTGGAAGTCAGTCTTGAGGTTCCTCAGAAAATTGGACATAATACTACCAGAAGATCCAGCAATACCTCTCCTGGGCATATATCCAGAAGATGTTTCAACTGGTAATAAGAACACATGCTCCACTATGGTCATAGCAGCCTTATTTCCAGAAGCTGGAAAGAACCCAGATGTCTCTCAAAAGAAGAATGGATACAGAAAATGTGGTACATTTACACAATGGAGTACTACTCAGCTATTAAAAGCAATGAATTTATGAAATTCTTAGAAAAATGGATGTATCTGGAGGATATCATCCTGAGTGAGGTAGCCCAATCACAAAAGAAGTCATTAAATATGCACTCACTGATAAGTGGGTATTAGCCCAGAAACATAGAACACCCAAGATACAATTTGCAAAACACAGGAAAATCAAGAAGAGGGAAGACCAATGGGTGGATACTTCGTTCCTCCTTAGAATAAGGAACAAAATACCCATGAAAGGAGTTAAAGAGACAAAGTTTGGAGCTAAGACGAAAGGATGGACTATCCAGAGACTACCCCACCTGGGGATTCATCCAATAATCAGCCACCAAACCCAGACACTATTGCATATGCCAGCAAGATTTTGATGAAGGGACCCTGGTATAGCTGTCTTGTATGAGGCTATGCCAGTGCCTGGCAAATGCAGAAGTGGATGCTCACAGAAATCTAATCCCAGTTCTTCACAAACTATTCCACAAAATAGAAACAGAAGGTACTCTACCCAACTCATTCTATGAAGCCACAATTACTCTGATACCTAAACCACAAAAAGACCCAACAAAGATAGAAAACTTCAGACCAATATCCCTTATGAATATTGATGCAAAAATACTCAATAAAGTTCTTGCTAACCGAATCCAAGAACACATCAAAACAATCATCCATCCTGACCAAGTAGGTTTCATCCCAGGGATGCAGGGATGGTTCAATATACGGAAATCCATCAACGTAATCCATTATATAAACAAACTCAAAGACAAAAACCACATGGTCATCTCGTTAGATGCGGAAAAAGCATTTGACAAGATCCAACACCCATTCATGATAAAAGTCTTGGAAAGATCAGGAATTCAAGGCCCATACCTAAACATGATAAAAGCAATCTACAGCAAACCAGTAGCCAACATCAAAGTAAACGGTGAGAAGCTTGAAGCAATCCCTCTAAAATCAGGGACTAGACAAGGCTGTCCACTTTCTCCATACCTATTCAACATTGTACTTGAAGTCCTAGCCAGAGCAATTCGACAACAAAAGGAGATCAAAGGGATACAAATTGGAAAAGATGAAGTCAAAATATCACTTTTTGCAGATGATATGATAGTATATATAAGTGACCCTAAAAATTCCACCAGAGAACTCCTAAGCCTGATAAACAGCTTCGGTGAAGTAGCTGGATATAAAATTAACTCAAACAAATCAATGGCCTTTCTCTACACAAAGAATAAACAGGCTGAGAAAGAAATTAGGGAAACAACACCCTTCTCAATAGTCACAAATAATATAAAATATCTTGGCGTGACTCTAACTAAGGAAGTGAAAGATCTGTATAATAAAAACTTCAAGTCTCTGAAGAAAGAAATTATAGAAGATCTCAGAAGATGGAAAGATCTCCCATGCTCATGGATTGGCAGGATCAACATTGTAAAAATGGCTATCTTGCCAAAAGCAATCTACAGATTCAATGCAATCCCCATCAAAATTCCAAATCAATTCTTCAACGAATTAGAAAGTGCAATCTGCAAATTCATCTGGAATAACAAAAAACCTAGGATAGCAAAAACTCTTCTCAAGGATAAAAGAACCTCTGGTGGAATCACCATGCCGGACCTAAAGCTCTACTACAGAGCAATTGTGATAAAAATTGCGTGGTACTGGTATAGTGACAGACAAGTAGACCAATGGAATAGAATTGAAGACCCAGAGATGAACCCACACACCTACGGTCACTTGATCTTCGACAAGGGAGCTAAAAGCATCCAGTGGAAGAAAGACAGCATTTTCAACAAATGGTGATGGCACAACTGGTTGTTAACATGTAGAAGAATGCGAATCGATCCATTCCTATCTCCTTGTACTAAGGTCAAGTCTAAGTGGATCAAGGAACTTCACATAAAACCAGAGACACTGAAACTTATAGAGGAGAAAGTGGGGGAAAGCCTTAAAGATATGGGCACAGGGGAAAAATTCTTGAATAGAACAGTAATGGCTTGTGCTGTAAGATCGAGAATTGACAAGTGGGACCTCATGAAACTGCAAAGCTTCTGCAAGGCTAAAGACACCATCAATAAGACAAAAAAAAGACCAACAGATTGGGAAAGGATCTTCACCTATCCTAAATCAGATAAGGGACTAATATCCAATATATATAAAGAACTCAAGAAGGTGGACTCCAGAAAGTCAAATAACCCCATTAAAAAATGGGGCTCAGAACTGAACAAAGAATTCTCACCTGAGGAATACCGAATGGCAGAGAAGCACCTGAAAAAATGTTCAACGTCCTTAATCATCAGGGAAATGCAAATCAAAACAACCCTGAGATTCCACCTCACACCAGTCAGAATGGCTAAGATCAAAAATTCAGGTGACAGCAGATGCTGGCGAGGATGTGGAGAAAGAGGAACACTCCTCCATTGTTGGTGGGATTGCAAGCTTGTACAACCACTCTGGAAATCAGTCTGGCGGTTCCTCAGAAAATTGGACATAGTACTACCGGAGGATCCAGCAATACCTCTCCTGGGCATATATCCAGAAGATGTCCCAACCGGTAAAAAGGACACATGCTCCACTATGTTCATAGCAGCCCTATTTATAATAGCCAGAAGCTGGAAAGAACCCAGATGTCCCTCAACAGAGGAATGGATACAGAAATTATGGTACATTTACACAATGGAGTACTACTCAGCTATTAAAAAGAATGAATTTATGAAATTCCTAGCCAAATGGATGGACCTGGAGGGCATCATCTTGAGTGAAGTAACACAATCACAAAAGAACTCACACAATATGTATTCACTGATAAGTGGATATTAGCCCAAAACTTAGGATACCCAAGATATAAGATACAATTTACTAAACGCATGAAACTCAAGAAGAATGAACACCAAAGTGTGGACACTGTGCCCCTTCTTAGAATTGGGAACAAAACACCCAGGGAAGGAGTTACAGAGACAAAGTTCGTAGCTGTGATGAAAGGATGGACCATTTAGAGACTGCCGTATCCAGGGATCCTTCCCATAAGCAGCTTCTAAACGCTGACACCATTGCATACACTAGCAAGATTTTGCTGAAAGGACCTAAATATAGCTGTCTCTTGTGAGACGATGCCGAGGCCTAGCAAACACAGGAGTGGATGTTCACAGTCAGCTATTGGATGTATCACAGGGCTCCCAATGGAGAAGCTAGAGAAAGTACCCAAGGAGCTAAAGGGATCTGCAACCCTATTGTTGGAACAACATGATGTACTAACCAGAACCCCGGAGCTCTTGTCGCTAGCTGCATATGTATCGAAAGATGGCCTAGTCGGCCATCATTGGAAAGAGAGGCCCATTGGACTTGCAAACTTTATATGCCCCAATATAGGGGAATGCCAGGGCCAAAAGAATGGGAATGGGTGGGTAGGGATGTGGGGGGCGCTATGGGGGACTTTTGGGATAGCATTGGAAATGTAATTGAGGAAAATATGTAATAAAAATATTAAAAATTAAAAAAAAAGAAGACACACACAAAAAAAAAGATGGAACACAGAGCCCCCAATGGAGAAGCTAGAGAAAGCACCCTAGGAGCTGAAGGGGTCTGCAATCCTATAGGTGGAACATCAATATGAACTAACCAGTACCCCCCAGAGTTCATGTCTGTAGTTGCATATGTAGCAGAAGATGACCTAATCGGCCATCATTGGGAAGACAGACCCCTTGGTATTGCAAACTTTATATGCCCCAGTACAGGGGAATGCCAGGGCCAAGAAGCAGGAGTGGGTGGGTAGGGGAGCAGGGCTCAGGGAGGGTATAGGGAACTTTCGGGATAGCATTTGAAATTTGAAATGTATATAAAGAAAATATCTAATAAAAAATAAAATAAAATAAAAATTACCCTATACTTCATAAATATGTAATTCACTTATATGTCAATTAAAAATGCATGCACAGTGTTGGCAAGGTATCTCGGCAGGTAATGGTGTTTGCTGCTAAGCCTGATGATCTGAGTTCTGTCCCTGGGACCCACATGATAGAAGAGAACTGACTCCCAAAAGTTGTCCTCTAACTACATGTGCACTGTGGCGTGTGCCCCTACCCAGTAAGTAAGCAAATGTAATTTAATTGCAAATACAAACATTTAATCATATATCAGAGGGCCTAGGGAAAGTCAACTTTATTGGTGATATTCTTTCTATACTCTGTTGGCTTTTGTGATGGTGAAGGCGCCAGCCACTGGACCTGTTGGGGGCATGAAGAGTGTCATCCAAAGACCTCAAACTTGAAAGAACTCCACCAAAGGAGCTTCGCAGACACCCAATAGCAGGCTTTACGGTGCACGTTCCCAATCGGCCAGCACTCACAGGATTTGCCCAGCTCTAGGAAGGAGCCCACCCCTCACAGTGGGGAAGACAGACATTTCTCTCCCATCTGCCAGCTCCAGGCAGAAATCCTGTTGCTGTCATGAGGCACAGGCTGGTTCAGCTGCTTTCCCACAATCTGGTTCTGAAAGAAACACACGGGCCCGCTCAAAACACATCCATCCTCGTTCCCCATTTGATCTTCCTCCCACATGCTGTTCAGATTAATGCCGGAGTTTTGTTTCCATCTGTTTTCAGTCCGTGGCTAGAAACACACAAGTCCGGTTCTGGCCCTCTGTGGGTCTAGGCATTCTGTCACAGGGCGCCGATTTGGAGCAGGGGTTGGCCATGGGAGACCCACGACAGACCAACTCATGTCTTATTTCAAGTCAACAGACACTGGATGTGGGCCTTCTCTCTGCCAGGAATCCTCACCCAGTAGATGCCAAGACATGCAGCTATTCAAATTCAGGCAGGCTTCCATAACTTCCCGTGTTCTCCCTGTGACCTGCAAGAACTAAAAAACGACCCATGGCCTGCCTCTGTGACCTCATCTCCCACCAAGTCTTCTCTTCTTACTCTTCCATGGCTTCCCCCACAGTACCTTTGCACTGCCCATAGCATGTCCTTTTGCTTCACTAATAAGGCCCTCTCTCTCAGCAACTCAAGTTTTTGTGCAAATATCTTTCTCAGTTGAGAGCCAGAGGCCAGCCACTGCCCCATCCTTCTCTTTCTGTTTTGCATCACATCTGTCATATGATGCTTTGGCCATGTCCTTAGAAAATGTAACTGGGAAAGATGGTTCTAGAGAGGCAGACATGAAGGAGAGAAGAAACAAGGAAAAGACGGAGGCAGAGAAGACCCAAGGGAATGTTCTCTCTGTGGCGGGAGTTTTGGAACCAGATGGCCTCGTGGGACACCTTCAGATAATCTGCCAGCCCGGAGTGTCTTCAGGTGCCCGTGCATCCTGCGCTCTCTTTCTCCACTCGGTCCCGGTGAATACCAGTAGTTTCATGGTTCCCCGTGGTGAGACGTGGCTTGGTACACAGTCTCTCACCTAAGTGGCCATAAGAAATCCCCATGGACAGCAAGCAAGGGACTATAATGGTAAGTCTGTGAAAAGCAAGGGGGACAGAGGCTGAAGGAATGGCGGGGGCATATAAAAGAGGCTCCCTGACTTCAGGGATAGATTGAGATCCAGGAGTGCTCCAACACAAGACAGTGTCCGGGCCAGATTCAAACCCTTAGAACCTTCCAAGATGGTCTCCACCTCTCTTAGCTTTATCTGCTTGTGTTCCCTGGTGCATGGGCAGAGTCTAAAACTGCACCTGCCATGTGACAATTTTCAGCATGCTTTGAGAGGATGAAAGAGCTACCATGCTGTATAAGACAGACTCTGAGCTTTTGTTGCCCAGGGAAACCCAAACAAGCAAGGGATGTGCACAGTGCCAATCATGGAGGGCTGTGCAGAGGCAGGCTGGTGCCTGCAGGGGCATCTGTCAGTGCAGCAGGCCACCAATCTCAGAGCTCCAGAGGTTCCGCTTCAGATGTGTCTGGCTTCTCTGAGGAACCAAGAGCACTAGTGTGGGAGGAAGGACATCTGGACTCAGTGACCCATCAACATCTGGGCCTGGAGGGAGTGCCCTGATGCTGACGTTCCCATGAGAACTCACCAATGGGAGCTCCCTGATGCTGATGCTCCTGAGTACTCACCAATGGGAGCATCCTGGTGCTGATGTTGCTAATGAGTACTCACCAAACATCTAGCTGTGCCAGTTATAGGCCGTGTTGTCATTAATGATCTTCCTCCAGTCTTGATGCCATATATTAGAAAGGGTGGGATGTTCCTCATTTTATAGAAGAAAACTAACCAGAGTGTAGAGGATCCTAGTAGATCCACCAAGCTTTGCTGGCCAAGAGATCTCAGATTTGAACTTGAAACTGACCAGACCTAAAAGACCCATCCCAAGGTCATCCAGATAGTTCTTAGTTCTGATGACCCAGAACCCACACAGTGAGGCCAGAACCAACTCCAGAACATTGTCCTCTGACCTTCACAGAAATGCCACTGCACATGCATATCCATGACTGATTGATTGATTTAATATAAATATAATAACAAAAATAAAGTCCTTTGCCACTAAGCTGCATCCTTAAAATGTCAGGGTCAAAGGGAAGAGACCAGTCCAGGTTTAGAAGAAGGCGATCACACACTGTCCAGGACTACTACAGCTAATTATATGGTGTTCTATGATTATAAGGACTAATACAGATGGTGACCTGTAGGCCACCAGTCCTCTCCTCCATCACCAGCAGCGTCTTTCCAGCCCTCAGATCCACAAGCACCAGTGTCTTTATTCCGTCCATGATGACATGCACAGGGACCCAGCTGTCAAACAGTGGAGATGCCACCCGAGGAACCATGGTGTGCACACAGCACACTCTACCCTGAGGTGGAGCACTGAGCCTATGACAGGACAGGGTGACTGATGACCTCGTAACTAATCCACATCAGCATTGTCCAATAGAAACATAATATGAATTACATAGAGGCCTCTATATATACATATGGGGAGCTGCCAAAGAATAAGCAGAAATATTCTTTTTTTAAAAAAAGAAAAGAAAATTCCACATACTCCAGAAGGCATAGTTTGAAAACAAGCAAAAAGAGGTGAAACTAACATATTATCTATCCACCCAAATCTAATACATCATAAGTATTATTATAACACGTAATCATATAAAAATTTGTTTACTTTTTTCCCCTTTGAAACAGGGTGTCATGTAGCCCAGGCTGCCCAAAAATGAAATTTTTGAAATTCCGATTCTCCTGTCTCTGTTTCCAAAATGCTGGGATTATAAGCATGTGACATCACATCTGATGTATTTCTAGGGCTGAACCCATAGCCTCTTGCATGGTAAGCAAACATTCTATTAAATGAATCATATTTCTAGGTTGAATAAAATGTATTGAAATAATTTACACTCTAGTTCAAGAGCTTAGTTGCTAGACACGGCTTGAGGTTGCTGTTCTGGACAGCACGAATCTGCTGCTGTTGATAGAGGACGCACACACCTACACACATGTTCATGTGCACGCGCACACCTGTATTCACATTAGAACATCACAAATAACAAGAAGCGTTTCAAATCCCTGAAGCAAATCACACCAGTTAGAGTCTCACGCCCAGGCATCTGGGTACCACACTGTAGACAGCCTGGGATGCAGAAGCAGGGATACCTGAAATCATATCCAGAGAGCAGACCAAAGAGGAAGCCAGTCCCTCACAGGGGGAGCGAGGGAAGGAAGACATCTGGCTTGCTGCCCTTTGAAGTTCAGCTCACCTTCTAGTATCTGGAGTTGAAGGCCAAGGAAAGAGCAGGAGGCCTTTAAGCAATTGAGGCAAGAGAGCAGAGGTCTTCGGTCAATTCCTTGGGAAATGGGTTTCATATGAGATTCAGGAGAGAGAAGGGAGTGATTGCAAACTTGTAAAGTTAACAATTTGTGCGTCCAAGCAGCATCAAGCTGCAGGAGGAGGAAGCCCTGACACGTTAATGAAAGCCTCAGCCCTAGACACATTTACACTGAAATGAATTGATCTCAGGACAGACTCTCACAAGCAATGGATAACAGGGACAAGTGAGGGCTTGGAGACTGCTGGGGGGTGGCAGGTGTTCTAGGAATGGGGTGAATTGAAATGGATCATAAAAAAGAAAGAAAACATTTCCACCCCCACCTTGGGAGTCCCCAGTGCCATTAGAACATGCATTCATTGAAGGAGGGACATCTGCCACCAGCAGAATGCCTCCTGTCCCCCTTCCCCCTGCCCCCTGATACACTAACCCCTGTCCCCCTGCCCCCCTGCCCCCCTGCCCCCTGCACCCCTGCCCCCTGCTCCCCTGCCCCCTGCTCCCCTGCCCCCTGCACCCCTGCTCCCCTGCTCCCTGCTGCCTGCACCCATTTGAGACTGCACCACCTGAGCAACACTGCCAGGCTCCACAGGGAGTGTGCCGACTTGCTGCGTTTGTGAGGTAGAAGCCTGAGCCACATGTTAGACACATGCAGGAAATGCATCGTAACAATCTGATGTTTATAATTCAGAGAGGAAGGCAGAGTCTGGCATGGGACTGATCAGGTTCCAAATCTCTTTCCTGGATTCAGATTTAAAAGAGAAATGTTAAGGGAAAGTCGGTGGTGATATGGGTGAGTCCCAACAAGCCACACGTTCCTTTCTATAGCTGTTTGTAGATTTCTGAAGTCTCTTGGTCTCTTCTCACAAGGACGGTTCCATCCGTGTGGAAGTTTACAGAGCTCTGAAAACTGCCTCTTATGATCATTAGCATCAAGTTCAGAGATTCTGATTTCCCATGAGTTCATTTGCAGGACAGCAGTCTCCTTTTACTGTAATACCTTCCTAATGTTTTATTGTTGTTGCTGAGACCTTAAGTGCTGCCATCTGAATGCCTTGTCTAGTTTCACTGATGTTAACCAGCCACCCAATCATAAGCCAGTCTCCAAAATTTCTCTCTGAGACAAACCACAGCTTAGATTGGTCTTGTTCCAGCTCCCTGGCACACGCCCGTTGGAGAAGACACTCGAGCCTGAGGACTCTTCAAAGCCTTCTGTCTGGGCTGCTCCCCTGCAGATGCACTGAGTCACTGCTCACATTGGGTCTCACACGGGATGGGAGGGTTTGTAGCTCTTGCTGGAAAGTCCATTTCCTGGGCTCCCTGGCCTCACATTTAAACTCTACAGTCACACCACACAAGAAGAGAATCAGGAAGCTGGAAAGCAATGGAGTACACAAAACTCACCGGAAGGATGACAAAGAGTCATCCCTGTGAGCCTGGCTCTTCAGAGTCATCCTGTGAGCACGGCTCTTCATAGTTCATCGAGGCTGAAAGATGTAGCCTTCCTTTTAGAATAAGAAAACTGAGGAGCTGGAGGGACAGTTCAACAGTGAAGAGCACTTCTTGTTCTACACCCAGCTGCTTCACAGCCATCCCTAACTCCAGTTCCAGAGACTTTGATGCCCTCTTTTGACCGCTGTGGGCATCAGGCACACACAAAGCACACATGCAAAAGGCAGACAAAATAACTCATACACAGAAAATAAATAAATCTAAAAAGGAAAAAGCAAAAAATAAGGAGATGGCCCAGTTTGCAGCCATGGCTCACCTGAAGCCTCAAACAGTTGGTAGTGGAGCAAAGAGCCAAATACCCTTCAGCCAAGACGCTTAGCCAGTCTGTCCACGTAGCATCTCTTCCTGCAACAGAGATTTCAGACATCAAAGTTGGTTGTCATTAGCTTTATTTAATCAAATAGTGATTGTTTAATCTCAAATCGCACTCCCTTTTCACCTACGCTATTGCTAAGATCCTTCTTCTCTCAGCCTTCTGATGGTGATGGCACTTGGGCAAAATAATAAATAATTTCACTCAATAATTAACAATAAGAGAAAAAAGTAAAATTTCATTCGTTTTTGTCTGTTTATTACTTGGACAGGATCTCACCATGCAACCCCGGCTAACCTGAAACTCACTATTTAGAACCAGGGTGTCCCCACATCTACAGCAATTCCCCTGCCTCTGCCTTTCAAGGGCTCAGACTACAAGAGAGCATCACTATTTGATTGGAAATAAGATCAAATAAATTCAAGAAACTAGCAACAATGAAGCATTTGTCCTATACCGTTTTTACAGAAAGGGATGTCAGCATACAGAAAAGGAAGAAATGGCTGGTGGTGTGGGGTTGCCAGAGGATGGTGGTTTTTAAAGTTCTCCAGTCTTGAGAAATTCCAATCCCCATTTCCCGAGGGTCAGAACTAACGAATAGTTTAGAGCTTGTGACTGCCCCCTTTCTCTAATCATGGGTTCAGTTACACGCCAGATGACTTTTTTAAAGTCTGTTTTTATTTCATGTGCACCTGTGTTTTCTGTGAAGGTGTTGGATCCCCTGGATCTGGATTTACAGACAGATGTGAGCTACCGTGTGGATGCTGGGAATCGAACCTGGATCCTCAGGAAGATCCGCCCCTGCTTTTAACTACTGAGCCATCTCTCCAGCCCAGGCAGACTACTTATAACTTTCCAGCCCTCAGAGTTCTGAGACAAACAGGCACGAGCCACCAGTGGGGGGTGGGGGTGGGGGGGCTCCATGCCTCCTGCTTATCTCTGACTCTGATGAACTTAGTCTAAGCGAACCTCATTAAAAATGGAGCGTAGTGACATTTCTTACAAAAACCCAGATTTCAAGGAAACACCTACTGGGGATGTACATTGTGAGAAAAATATACGCATGCCAATGTTTAAGAAATTTCTCTACTTTGAGCAACAACAACAACAAAGCTACAGGTTGCTGAGGACAAGAAGCCCATGTTGCCAAAGGTGTGAGATGCATGCTGAGCTTGGGAGAGTATGGGCCCTACTAGGATGAGCAATGTGAGCAAGCCTGGGCAGTGACTTCCCTGAAGACAAGTCACCAAGTCACCAGGGCCACCTGCTAAAAATAAAAGCTCCTGAACTTTGTGCCAAGCCTCCTGAGTCAGAATTTCCCAGACAAAGGGCTGGTCAAGCCTGTCTTTAACCTGAGTCCTAGGTGACTCTTCTCCTGGGGCAAGCAAGGAGACAGTGGACAGTATGAGTGAGCCCGGGGTCTGAGGTGGCTGGATGCAAAGGGGAGGGGAGGCCAGAAATGTGGGAAGGAGACTGGGAGCGTGAGACTGAGTAATGACAAACGTCACCTGAGAGCAGGGCCACCAGGATGTCAGTGGGATGCAGGGCAGATGGAAGGGCAGGCTCCAGGAAACCTGTGGCTCCCTCCTGCCCTAATGTGGAGGAGATGGCAATGTGGGCAGCAAGGTGGTGCTGATGTCAAGGCATCACTTGTTGGTCAGGAGCCTTCTCTGGGAGCCAGTCCTTCCCTTCATCTGGAGGAAAATACGCAACAGAGTGACCCAAGTTGCTAAATGACATCACTTGCTCAACACTCAAGCTTTTTCTCTTTTGACGCATTCATGACAGAGCCCCGGGAGACTCCAGTGGAAAGACATCCCAAAGGTAGCGTTTAGTGGCCACGGCACAAATAGGAAGGCCCTTGGACTACATGAAAATTGGGTTGACAGCCCAGTTTGACAAGAACATCCCAGTGAAAAGGCACTTTGGCCCACAATTCTTTCTACAATGAAAAGACAGCAATTTCCTATATTGCTTACTGTGTGTCCAACGATTTCCTACATAGTCTATGTGTTTAGATGCAAACAGTCCTCATTATAACAAGGTAACTGAAGTTGTGATATTGTTCCTGCTTTACTGATGAGAAAAGTGAGGCACAGAGAGATTATATTACCTTCTCTGCTTAAAAAGGCAAACAAGGCTGGAGAGATGGCTCAGAGGTCAAAGGCACTTTGACTCTGCTCTTCCAGAAGTCCTGAGTTCAATTCCCAGCAACCATCTGTAATGGGATCCAATGCCCTCTTATAGTGGTCTAAAGACAGCAACAGTATACTCATATACACAAAATAAGTAAATCTTTAACAACAACAACAAAACCAGAGGTCAAACACAGACAGTCTGGTTCTAGAACTGAACTCTTGGCCTCTCTCTCTCTCTCTCTCTCTCTCTCTCTCTCTCTCTCTCTCTCTCTCTCCCTCTCCCTCTCCCTCTCCCTCTCCCTCTCCCTCTCCCTCTCCCTCTCCCTCTCCCTCTCCCTCTCCCTCTCTCCCTCCCTCTCCCTCTCCCTCTCCCTCCCTCCCTCTCCCTCCCTCCCTCTCCCTCTCCCTCTCCCTCTCCCTCTCCCTCTCCCTCTCCCTCTCCCTCTCCCTCTCCCTCTCTCCTTTCCCTTCTCCCTTTCCCTCTCCCTCTCCCTCTCCCCCTTCTCCCTCTACCTCTCTCTCTCTCTCTCTCTCTCTCCCTCTCTCCTCTCCCTCTGTCTCTATCTCTCTCTGTCTCTCTCTGTTTGTGTGTGTGTGTGTGTGTGTGTGTGTGTGTCCACCTAGGGTGACAAGAGGCAATACAGAATGGTCAGAGTCTGTGCTCATGGCATCTGAGAGCAGCCATCTGTTTCAGTGACATGAGAAGTTTGCTGTAAGTGTCACAGCAGTTGGTGTGTGTGATGGAGCATGGCTCTAAGCTGGGTTAAGAAGTCCTGGTGATGAGCTTCCATCCACTAGATAGAGGAAGTCAACAGGAGTTGTGGCCAATAGGGTAGAGACTGGGAGAAAGGACCAGGTTCATACATTCATTCAATCAGCAGGTGTTTGCTATCATACCCCACCCCAGGCCCCACCTCGGACCCCACCCCAGACTTCACTCCAGGACCCACCCCAGACCCTGGAGACCTAGTGCTGAGAAACAGCTACCTCCCACCTTGGCAGATCTGACAGTGTGGCAGAGGTAAGAAACTGAGAAGAAACCCAAGGGACTAAAGTCATTTTGAGGATTTTAAGGCAAATGAAGGAAAGAACTGGAATTTTACAGCTCCTTAGTCTGTAATGACAGGAGACCTGTGTGAGGAGGGAGCACGTCCACAGGAAACAGCAAAGGGCCCAGTGGGAAGGCCAACGAACTTCAGCACACTGGACAGAAAAGCTGGGGTTGGAGAAGCAGAGCCTATGGCTTAGGGACCTGGAGGACTTAGGGTGATTTTTTGTGTGCCCTGGGAGACACTGGTGGGCTTTAAGCAAGGAAAAGACACAGTACATGTGTGTTTGCGTGTGTGTGCATGCACTTTAGGAAGCATCGTATGCTCATGCATGTGGAGGTCAAATGTCAAAGCTGGGTGCCATGCATTATCCAGGAGCCTGCCACACTCTTTTGTTTGTTTGCTTGTTTGTTGCTGCTGAGGCAAGGTCTCTCAGTGGAGCGGGGAGCGTCCCGTTAGACTTGTCTGGCTGGCCAGCAAGCCTGAGAATCCCTCCTTCCTTTGCTTCCCTGGTGGTGCTGAGATCCCAGGTGAATGAATCTCTCTGACTGGTTTTCCAACGGAAGCTGAAGCTTGAACTCCGCAGTTCCTCCTGCTTGTACAGAGGCTCTTTACTGACTGGGATGTGTCTTTGTTGGTGGTGTGGGTTTGGGGGTTTTAGGGCTGTTGTTATTGTCCTTGTTTGTTTGTTTGTTTGTTTGGTTGGTTGGTTGGTTGGTTGGTTTTTAATATTTTGCTAACCTGGCCAGAGAACAAACCACCTGTAGGTTACCACCTCTATCACACTGTCAGATCTGCCAAGGTGGGAGGTAGCTGTTTTCTCAGTAATAGGTCTCCAGGGTCTGGGGTGGGATATGCGGTAGGGTACAGGATAGAGTCTGATAGTGAACTCTGGCATGACTTTTTTTCTTTTGGTTTTTGTTTTTCGGAGACAGGGTTTCTTTGTGCAGCCCTGGCTGTCCAGGAACTCACTCTGTACAGCAGGCTGGCCTTGAACTCAGAGATCTTCCTGCCTCTGCATCCTGGGTGCTTGGGCAGTACGTAGACAAGGAATAGCCATGGAAGTGAAGAATGGGGTGCATTTTAGAGACAGGACAGTTGCTCATGTGTTTCCCCCACCAGCGTTCAGAACATGTTTACAGCAGTGGAGTTCAGACCACAAGCCACTGACTGAGCTGTAAAGTATGAATGCAAAGAGAACCAGAAAGGCCACACACTTCCACATGTGCCCTGGTGGGAAGGACAGACAGACACAAAAGATGCTCTATCTTCCTAGAAGCAACGGGCCCATATCACTCTCTAGGTGTGTCAGAGCTGAAAGGCAGTGCCAGGTTGTCTTGGGTGTTTTTTAATGAACCTGAAATCAAGGGCAGTGCTCCAAACAAGAACAATGCCTGTTCTGTGGAGAGCTGAGCAGGCTCCCCACACCCACGTGGACCAGTCATGGCAAACAAGCTCAGAGACTGAGGTGATCGGGAAGTATGACCTCCTAAGACCCTGAGCCTCAAGCGAGCTCAGAGTAGAGAAGAACAGACGACCAATGGGCCACACGGCCACCTTGAGAACATGCGAAGAGAAGAGACAGGGATACCAGTGAGTGATCGATGCCTACAGCTGGGACTCACTGTGGGGAGTCTGTTGAAAATGAAGTAAAACTGAAGATGAACGTTAGGTTCTTAGCTCTGTCAATAGACTTTTCCTTTTTTTTTTTTATTACATATTTTCCTCAATTACATTTCCAATGCTATCCCAAAAGTCCCCCATACCGCCCCCCACTTCCCTACCCTCCCATTCCCATTCTTTTGGCCCTGGCATTCCCCTATATTGGGGCATATAAAGTTTGCAAGTCCAATGGGCCTCTCTTTCCAGTGATGGCCGACTAGGCCATCTTTCGATACATATGCAGCTAGAGACAAGAGCTCCGGGGTACTGGTTAGTTCATCATGTTGTTCCAACTATAGGGTTGCAGATCCCTTTAGCTCCTTGGGTACTTTCTCTAGCTTCTCCATTGGGAGCCCTGTGATACATCCAATAGCTGACTGTGAGCATCCACTCCTGTGTTTGCTAGGCCCCTGCATAGTCTCACAAGAGACAGCTATCTTTGGGTCCTTTCAGCAAAATCTTGCTAGTGTATGCAATGGTGTCAGCGTTTAGAAGCTGATTATGGGATGGATCCCTGGATACGGCAGTCTCTAGATGGTCCATCCTTTCATCACAGCTCCGAACTTTGTCTCTGTAACTCCTTCCCTGGGTGTTTTGTTCCCAATTCTAAGAAGGGGCACATAGTACTACCGGAGGATCCAGCAATACCGCTTCTGGGCATATATCCAGAAGATGTCCCAACCGGTAAGAAGGACACATGCTCCACTATGTTCATAGCAGCCCTATTTATAATAGCCAGAAGCTGGAAAGAACCCAGAGGTCCCTCAACAGAGGAATGGATACAGAAATTATGGTACATTTACACAATGGAGTACTACTCAGCTATTAAAAAGAATGAATTTATGAAATTCATAGCCAAATGGATGGACCTGGAGGGCATCATCTTGAGTGAGGTAACACAATCACAAAGGAACTCACACAATATGTATTCACTGATAAGTGGATATTTAGCCCAAAACTTAGGATACCCAAGATATAAGATACAATTTGCTAAACGCATGAAACTCAAGAAGAATGAAGACTTTTCCTTTTAAATAAAACCAATAGTCTAGTAACTTACGCTAGCTTCCAAATCTCATCCCTTCTGTTTATTTACTTAGTTTGTAGCTATTTACAAAACATTTGAGACCAAGACTCTTTATCAAGCTTTAACAGGCTCACAGCTGCCCGAGATTACTGTTGTAAATGCAGAGTCTGGCTCGGCAGGTCAGCAGTACCCGAGCTGCCTTCTTACCTGACTCTGCAGATGCTACCACCGCAGGCCCCACTTAGGCTAGGAAGGTGCACTCACTACTGTGTGTTTCTGTCACCATCCCCTGAGGAGAGATTTATCTAGGGTCCCAGTTGAGGTGGGAAGGTGTAGTGATGGGAACCACTGGGGGGGGGGGTCTGGGGAGCAGGTCGCAGTGTCTGTAGCTCAGAGCAGGAGGCACAGAAGGGAATTCCAGCAGCCATGGGCTTTCTCCCTCCCCACCCCTTTTTAAAATTCAGTCCTTCACTCTCCATCCATGGGATACTCACCTGCAACATTTCAGGTGGATATCCCCCCTCCGTTCATCGTCTGCCAGCACCCTCACTGACACACCTCTGGGCTACCTCCATCTCCTAGGTGATTCTGAATGCAGTCACATGAAGGAGGAGGGGCAGCCACCACAGAGGCTTTGGGCCTGGCACATATCCCCTTCCTGTGCCCTTTCTCACCCTGCTTTGACTTGAATAAGATAAGCTCATGCACCATTCACCACTGTCCACAGAGCAAACGTCATTGAGAGAAAGGGTGCATTCAAGTGAGTGAGACACAATGCTGCCTTTTAAAGAAGAACAGTAAGCATGGTGGAGGACTGAGAGAGACATGGAGTGAACATAGCATCTTAGGCCTGGGTCCTGCCAGGCCACATATACACGAATTGTGCCCAATGCCCCAACTCCATCTTCACACCAACCTTGAAGTAGAAAGGGCTCTGCCTTACAGAGAAAGAAAACCAGGTTTGGAAAAGATAAGTAGATTTCCTGGTTCACATGAGCACTGAAAAGTGTGTTTGGATTCTAGCTTTGTCTCTCTGGATCTGGAATTCCAACTGTATCCACTCACATCACATGACTTGTGTATACATATGCGTATGAGTATGTGTATGTGTGTGTGTGTATAGTGAGACATACTGACAGCTTCCTACAGGAGTCCAGGAGTGAGGTGGTGGATGACCCCGTTGTAGACCCATCCGCTAAAGAAATATGGAAGAACTGCACCGAATTTGTCTGGCCTACCAGAAAATAGCAACAGTGGGAACTTCTTGCCAAAAACATAGTTTTTACTACTGCAGAAAAAAAAAAAAGACAGGTTTTCTTAACCGTCCCTAAGTTCTCCTTTTATGGACTGCAGTTCCACAGTCCACAAAGCCACAGGCCCAGCCAAGAGACACTGGCATCTCTGGCCCATGACTCCAGATGCTAACAGACATTTGGTCTGCAACCACCCGGGAGCAGTCTTCTGGGACATGCCTGTCTCTCTCCGAGGAGAGCAGAGCTCACCCTGGACATCCTGGGTGGGAATGTGCTTCAACAATGCACTGTGGGGCAGAAATCCTCACAGTGAGGTTCCTTTTACAATGGCTGTCCCTTTTCTGGAGTCCCTTGATTCTGTCTTGACCACTCACTTACCCACATACATGTCTCCCTCCCAGCTTCAGCCACCCACTGCCCTGGTTGACCGCTAATTTGGAGCCCTGGTGGGTGGTGTCACATCTGGCTTTCAGAAACAACTCCATTTTCTCTCTGTCTCTGAGTCACTGTTGCTCGGCTGAAGGCAGGAACAACAAAACCTACTGAAGTCATCGAGTCTTGTCCAGTGGCCACTCCCTGCTCTGCCTCAGAGAGGGGGCCACCTGAGGCTCTAGGTGCCTGGATGATAGCCACATGTTCCATTCCATATTTGGAACACAAAGAAAACCAAGACAGTCTGTCATTAGAGGCCAAGATACCTGGAAGTCAGGCCTTCCCGGAGAGTCACCAGCAGGCTTTAGTTATATTGTTCGTTCATTCCCACTGACGCCTGCTTTCTATTTCCTGTCCAACACACAGGAAAGTGAAGTCCACCAGTTAGAGAAAGGATCCTATCAAGACTGCAGGTGTTTCCCCCAAAACAGCCCAGCTTCATCTCTAGGCTTGTTACCCACTTTCCCTGATCCCACTCATTGAGTTCTGGGACAGAAGCTATACCAGGCCACAGAGGCAAAGAACAGTTTGTCAGTAGATGCCCCCACAAGCCCAACCACCTGCCACCCCAAAGACAAGAACTCATATCTTAGTATCAACAGTATATTTTGTCCTTAAGGAGTTAGAGAGAGAACCGGACACAATATCATGCCTTTTGCAATGTATTATGGAGGCCTGCAGGGGTCCCATCTCTTTCCACTAACTGTTGACTACAAGGTAGCACTCAATGCCCAGGGATGATGCTTGAATACAAATTGAGCCCTTGCCATCATGAAAAGAGCTAGGTTTTAGGGGTGATTTGCTTAAAAGCCAGATCATAAATCAACTGTCAGTTTTTCTTTCTTCCAGGCCTGGCAAGCTCACCTTTACATTGAATTAATCGCATCTGAAACTTGACCTCGAAGCCCCACCCCCTCCCCCTGGCCTGTTGGAAACATGTGCACAGGGGCCTTGCAGTCAGTGCAGCAAGAGCTTAAATTGTTCCACATTTTTAATAAATGAGCCAGAAACCCATGGGACAACTCCCATTGACCCCAGCACTCGACATATTGATCAAATGAAGTAGGCAGAGTCAGATTGGCAGTGACCAGATTTGAGGGAACAGTTACAAACCGTGGCAGGCCTATGCCTGGACAAAACTGACCCACACTCTCCATCGAGGCCAGAGCGCCTCTCAGCCTTCAGAAAAGCTCAGAAATATTAACTGCCAGTAACAGCTCAGCTGGGGAGGTGGGGAGGGACAGGGCAAAGGGACGAGAGGAGAAGAAGGGGAGGAAGACAGGCAGGACCACCTGCCAGAGATGGAGGAGCCTTTGCAATCTGCACAGAGCCAGGTCTCTGGGACTTCTGCCATCTTCTTCCTTCTCTGATGCTAAAAAAAGAAATTTGATGGCAAAAAAAAAAAAAAAAAAGTTTGGAGTTTGCTGTAACAGGGCCTAGGAGTCCATGGCATAAGTCAGCCTGAGTGAGAAGCCCACAGTGACACTGGAGATAGGCTTGGCATGGAGATCGGTTCCTCCCCAAGGAGCTAACACTTTTTGGCAAGAAACAAACAGACATGAAAATCGATGTGGCAAGTGGCTACTCTAGGCCTGTGCCAGAATCTGGAATGTACTGCAGAGCAAGCCACAGAATCCCATTCCCTCACACACACAGTCCAGCCAGGCAGGTGATGCAGTGGCAGAGACGTGACAGGGACTAAGAGAATCCATGGGACCACAGAATCCACGGGAATACCACGTCAGATGCACATGCTTGGCAACGTTCCCATAGAAGCTCTCCATACATGCTGAGGCCAAGGACGCACGGGACAGGAGTCATCTGCAGGGCTGTCAGAAGGAGGACTGACATGTATACAAGCTTGGGGCCAGAGAAAGTAGAGTGCCCTTGGGAACCAAGAGAATGACTTTACAATGCAGAAAGCAGGACCAGCAGGGGAGCTGATGAAATTGAACAGCCTTGACAGTCCCAAGCCTCAGGAGCTTAGACATAGGCACCAGCACAGAGCTGGGGTACACAGAAAAGGGAGCGACGGAATTCGCTGAGCATGGCCGGAGAATGCTTTGCAATGAGCAGCCTGCTAAAGAATGACTAAGGTTTGCTCCAGATGTGAGAAGACTGCTTCAGAGGGAGGAAGCCGAGTAATGCAAAGGCAGTGTGGCTCCGGCAAGAGTAACTTTACACTCTCTCCAGTCCCAGGTGAGATCCTGGATGAACAACACATGCTATGCCAGGTTCTCTGAGGCTCAAAATATGGAGTCTTAAGCTCCAAGAAAGGTGGAGGGAACACGCATGGAGTCCACGATCCTTCAACCCAGGGACCCTCCTGCAGAGAACAACCTGTATCCAATATTCAGAACCATAGGCCAGTCAGCTGGAGTCACATTAGGGGGACGAGGGAAATGATCCCTTTCTAGAGAGGCATTCATACGCCAGCAGTCATGGCCCTGGTCAGATATTGCGTAGAAACACCATCCAGAACAGGATCCTCGAAAATCATGCCAATTCAATCAGCACAACTTGGTGTGTGCTGTTCCAGACAGAGATGTTACAGAAATGTCACATTTATTCTTTTATCACCCTCAAAGAGGAGGTTAATTTACAAGTGAGAAAAATGGCAGTCAAATATCCTGCCCAAGGCTTGGCATGATTAGTAAGTGAGAGTGAGAAAGGTCCGAGACTTTATGGGCCATATTTCCCTGCTGTTACTACACCGTTGCCCTAGACATGCACATGTGCACATGTACACACACACATACACCCATGAAGGCAGAGGGCTGAAGAGTCTCCAACTGAAACAAATTCTACATAAAGCAAGTTCGGGACAGCCCTCAGAGGCACTTCAAATCTGTATCACTCCTCAGGCAGGCACCCCAGCACCCACATGCATGGATGAGAATATAAAAGTTGTGGATGAACAATAAAGAATAAAGAAGCTGACAACAGGTATCTCAGAGAAAGCTGACTAACAGGCTAAGATCCTAATATGGCTGGCCTAATCTCCAGCACAGATGTCCCAAAAGGCTGAACTGACCTGGAGAATTAAAGATAAGACATGGAGAAAGCAGCCCTCAGAGGTGGTCACTCTGAGAATCACCTGTCCCCCAAGCACAGGAAGGAACTGCAGAATTTGAACTTGTGAGTCATTCCGTTTATCTGTACCACCTCTGTTGAGTCATTGTTAACCAGTGGGCTTGCCCTTGTGTAAGGTGTGTGTTTGCATCTGGGCCCACACATTCAGCAGACAGCACCAGCCAGGGTGACTCATGAGTCCTCACGTTTTGTCACCATTAAGTCTTGTCAGAGATTCTCTATGCTTGTCTGACTCCAGAGAGAATGTTGTTCCACAAATGGGAAGCCAGGGCGCAGGATGGGAAACCACCCACCAGCTATGTCTGAGTGTGTTCATCTCTCCTCAGAGTTCATCCACCAACTGCCCCCTCTTCCTTCTGCTGTCTTCAGCTTCTGTGTCAGTTCCTAGAAGATTGGCAGGAAACATAGTTTCACTGAGGGCCATCACTGTCTATTACAAAACTCTTCAGGGTCTCAAAGGTTCCCTGGTTCCTCTCATGCACTCTTCTGAAAGTCTATTCATAGTCTTTGCCAATGGTGTCATCCCTCACAGGAAAACAAAATTCATATCTTCATATGTTACTCACTGCCCAAAACCCTCTCATCTCCTGCCATACACAGACCCTGTAAATGTTGGTTTCCCACACACACACACCAAATGTTATGGCTCTGTCAAGAGGGACAGGTCCTGCGACCTGTAAAATGTGGTCACAGCTGAGCAGTCCAGAGATGAGACCCAACCTAACCTGTGTCTGTCTGGATCACCTTCCTGGGATATTATGGACAGACTTGCTCAGGAATGACAATCTTAGCATCTATGCCTTCCACAGGTAAATTGAAAGCTGAGGTGAGATGGGGAGACAGGAGCTGCTTCCCCAAGCCATAACCAGGAAAGCCCAAACAGTGGGTCCATGGTAAGGGGAGAGTAAAGCTTACCTGAGAAGTGGGGCTGAGAGAAAACCCACTCATTCCTGAGTCCCTAAGGCTTAGAACCCAGAAGGTGCTCTCCCCAGTGTTAGCCCTCAAGCATGGAAGGCCGTAGATGAAAGAGTTAAATGTCCACTTACAGTGAAATAAAAATGTGACTGAAAATGTCTGAGTCACAGAGTACCTACAATCATATACTATTTCAGAAATGGTTTTTCCTGTACTCATAAAATGCCCCCCTCCAAATTCTTCATCTTTCCCTTTAGTGTGAGCTCCTGGGTCTCCCTGGACCCATCTTCTGCGTTACCAGACATCCATTTCCGGAGTGTCAACACAGTTTTCTGTGGATGTCGTTTAGCATTATTTATAAGCCAATCCCAGGATGTCACTACATGCCACAGAAAGAAGTGACAGAGACACAGAAGGCATGGAGAGGGGAAAGGAGGGATGGATTTATAACTTCAAACGCGTTACTCTTTTTCTTCTGGAAAGTTCTTATTCATGGCCTAAAATTGATTCTCCTCTGAGGTCTTGCTTACGATTGCATCTGTTACTTGTGATAGGAAGATGTATCAGCAGCAATTTTTTTTCCTATAAAACATGTCTAAAGATTTCAAAAACCCTTCGAATGGACTTTGGTTGGGTTTGTTTCAGGCCAGGCCTTAACGGTACCCCTACACTGTCATTGCGATCAACTAAGAGAGAGTTCACTGTGACAGGAGAGCTTTCCAGTGGCAGGGAACATAGAGCTGTTCCCTTGGAGCCACTTGGTTAAATTCTTACATGTTGGTATTAGTGTATTAGTATGGCATTATAGTCATTGCTGTATCTCATTTCAACTGTACATGCACCACTTGAGGCTGCACTGTGGTTTTTATCCCTCAGATGGTATGATCAAGATCTCCAAGAGATAAGCTTGCCTCAGGCCACACTGTGTATAAGGAAGACAGCCAGATTATATATATATATATGTTCATATTATTCTCTTGGCTGGTAGGATATGGATCTGGCCTTCATCTTTACATGAGGGTTCTTACTTGCACCTGAGCAGTCGCTCGCTTCCCAGATGGATCTTGGCACACCCCTCCCCCTTGTCTAAGAAAGAAAGAAGCACATAGCTACTTTCCTCTGTGAGACAGCAAAGTTCACCAAGTGCCTTGGAGGAAAGCCGAACTATAATCTTACAGAGCAACAACCACCGTGGGCCAGGATTTATGCGTCATTTTATGACCAAAATTTCTCAACTCAGGTAGCTGTGACCCGCAGAGAAAAGGAAGCTTAAAATAACAAGGAATCACTGGGTCATGGCGCACACCTGTAACCCTAGCACTTGGAAGGCAGAGGCAGGCAAACCTCTGAGTTCGAGGCCAATCTGGTCTACAGAGAGGAAGTTCCAGGACAGCCAGGGCTGCACAGAGAAACCCTGTCTTGGAAAAAAAACAAAAAACAAACAAAAACAAAAAAAACAAAGACAAAGGAAGAGGAAAAGGAAGAAGAAAAGGAGGAGGAGGAAGAGGAGGAGGAAAAAGAGGAGGGGGGAGGAAGAAGAGGAGGAAGAGGATGAGGAAGAGAAGGAAGAGGATGAGGAGAATGAAGAAGAGGGGGAAGAAGAGGAAGAAAGAAAAACAAGAACAAAAAGAGAACAAGAAGAAGGGAGGGAGGGAGGGAGGGAGGGAGGGAGGGAGGGAGGGAGGGAGGGAGGGAGGGAGAGACAGAGAGAGACAGAGAGAGACAGAGAGAGACAGAGAGAGACAGAGAGACAGAGAGAATAACAAAGAATCTGAAAGCCTGGATTTCAGGATGAAGACAAAGCTAAGAAAAGGTGGAGAGGTAGCTGAAAGCCAGCCTCCGGTCACCATTCTGACATGGGGCTACTTGTGTAAAGCAAATATCAGTGGCCACATTGACACAGTCACGGGACATGATTCTACCTCAAGCCTTAACTGTCTCACTTGTCTTAACTCAAGAGCTCACTTGTCTCTTTAGTTGGAATTTCACTGTATTGCATTATTTCTGCATGTGTGTGTGTGTGTGTGTGTGTGTGTGTGTGTGTGTAAGTGCAAGTGACCATGGAGACCAAAGGCATCAGATTACAAGAGCTAGAGATCTAGAAAGTTATGAGCCACCCAACACGAGTGCTAGGAACTGAAATCAAGTTCTCTGCAAGAGCTGTGCTTGCCCTTAACCACTGCCCCATTCCCCTTTCATTAGAATTTACAGGAAATAACCAATTGCCTCAGGACATGAGGGGCTCCTCCCAAACTGTTTCACTGTAGACAAATCATCCAGGCTTGGGTGAGAGGAGCTAAATCATTCTGGAAGAATCCATTGTGTGAACTAGACTCCCACCCCACCCCCTCTGATTTTGGATCTGGTATCCTAGAAGGAAAGTCCAGTGAATCAAGAGAAACAAAGAATGAGAAAAATGGCCTCCTCTAAGAGCCCAGTGCACTTGCTAAGCACCTACTGTGGGCCATATGCCCCAGTTATACTGCTGGCATGGCCTGGCTGTGTAAGGGTTTTAAGCTGAGCCCAAATTCAACTGGAACTCCAGGCCAGCCCCTGGTGGGGTAGGGGGAGTTGTTGAAAGTTGAGACAAGGAGAAAGCACGCCACTATACCACATTTAAAAGCCTGTGGCTCAGACCTAGCCACATCTCTGACATCCTTTGGTCAGGTTCCCTGTGGTCAGGCACAGGGCCTGACAGCCTCCACTAACCAGAAATCTGGAAATCTGGAGCTATGAGGGAGAGCTGGAGGGGAAGGAGGTTGCCAGTCAGGCAACTGTTCCACAAACCCTGGCCCAGGTACAAAAGGTAAGTTGTTCTCCAAACACAAGAGCCAAAAAGACCAAGTCCCTATACTCTGCCACTCCTGGGGCTCCAGGGAGGGGAGAGAAGGAGGCCCTCACCATGATGCATCTTGTTGTGTTTGATCCCTCAGAAATTATCCCCTACCCTTGTCTAGACCCTGTGAAGACTAAAAGAAGCATTCTTACCCCAGTGGGCGGAACTCAGAGTCCCGTGCAGAGCTGCAGTGCACTGGAGGGTATGACAGTCAAGAATGCTTTCATAGATGTGTTCTGCTGCCTGATTCCGTCTGGAATGCACAGCCCTTGTCCCTTTGATCTTTAATATGGCTGCTTGCAGGGGCCTGGTCCCATATTCTCAGCTCCTTCTGCCATGTTCCACATAGGGTCTCCACCCCAAGTTCCTGGACACAATTCTGAAACCCTGGTTCCTAACTCCCTCTCCCTCCCTTTCTCCCCAACCATTCCTGAAGGTATGTATGTATGCCTTCACGCAGACCACCAACAGCCTGCACACAGGCACACAGACACACACCAGCAGGCACCTGACCACCCATGGGCATCCTCTGCTCATCATGATGAAGGGACACTGGCCCCTCCTCCTCTTGGGTCTTCCAGCCAGTGTTTCCAACACCCCCAAAACAAAGATCCAGTTGCTTCGAAACCAGCATCTGGTATCTTGGCTGGGACTTCTCCTTTTTGTTTAGTTTTTGCTTTGCATCCAGATGTTGGTGTCATGTAGGCCTTGCCTGGAAGTCCTGCAATCCCAGCAAGACGTCGTGTTTTCCATTACCACTCGGGTAAGTCATCCCAACTGGGAGATGGGAGCTGCAGCTTGTCCTTTCTGAGCAAGAGGCTCTGCCGCTCAGCATCCGAGGCTCAACTTGCTCAGAGACACTTAGTTGTGAACACGCTGCTCACTGTCTTTTTTACAGGTTTCAACAGAAAACTGTTGAGAGCAAAATGCTGGAGTCTGATCTTTGGGCTGAGTGGAGAACCCAGAGATATCAGGTCGCTTTCCCCAGAATCTAGGAATGTTACCTCATTTTGGGAAATGAATCTGAAATTAGAGAAATGGCTCAGTCTATAAAGTGTTGCAGTACAAGCATGAGAACCCAGGTTTGGGTCCCTGAGACACATAAAATGCTGGGTACTGTAGGGTTCATCGGTGATTCTAGCACTGTGAAGGCAGAGGCAGGGTGAGTTCGGGCCGCTGGGCTGCTAGTGGCCTCAGAAGTTCTTGAGACCAATTTGGCTCATCTATTCCTCCCCCTAGGAGAGAGGCAAGCACATGCTAAGTGTCCAGTGGGAAGACAACCTAGGACACTATGACAACACAGCTTAGACCTGTGCAACCACTGCAAAGTTCCTGCTGAGTGGAGTCCTGATGTCAATGGAAGACCTAAGGGTCTCATCACCTTCTGGTCAGTTGTAGAAAACCCTAAAAGATGAATTCCACAAACCCGTGTGTGCTGGCAAGCAAATCAACCTGGCATCCTCAAATTTGCCCCATGGTAAATGTGGTTTCTTGTGCAGAAATGTGACTGGCTTGATTAACAGTAGCCCCTCCTGGCCAGACCTAAGAAGCATGACTGGGCAGAGTTCATCCCTCTCGAATAAAGAGCAACAATCTCCCCAAGACCGCTGACGGGATCTCTGCCTGGGCACATTGGTGATAGGAGTACATCTGCCCATCTCTGCTTCCCGCTGAAACCTCTGCTGTGGTAAAGAACGATCAAGCTTACTGTGCCGGGCTATCACTAATGGCAGGCCCTATGCCAACGACTGTGTGTTTACAGGGCAGAGGGACCTGGCTAACAACCTTACCACTGTAGAATGCAGCCCACTGAAACATGCCTCAATCTTTTCACCTGCCATCATCTAGGACATAGTCACCCTTCCCTCCCAGGACCATGCTGTCTGGAAACTCAAGAACTAGAATTTTCACAAGAACCATGACAAGAGTTTGAAAAACAGATAAAGTTCTTGATGGCAAAAATAAATAAATACCACAAAAAACACAAACCTTTTTAAATGTAGTTATAACCAATTTGATCTGAAGATTTAGAAATTGTATTGCTGAGGCTCAAACCTGGTGGTCTTTTAACTGTCTGTACTTAAACCCTGAGCAACTGTGTAAGACTAATACAAACCAGCAGATGCCTGCCCCAGCTTCCTTTGCCAATAGCATATTCTCTTTCTTGAGTGTTTCTTACTTGTTTATCCACTTGCCCCATGAGGAAAGAAACAGAAAGAAGACACTCAAGAAAACCCAAGTCTATAAATAAAAAGTCATATCTCTACATATGAATGAGAAAGTGGAAGAAGAGGGGGAAGAAAGATTTGTGCCCAGTCACCCCAATGTTTCTAAATATGCAAGAGTTTGGCATTATGTGGGGATGGACTCTGTGACTGGTGCTTAGAGGATAGAGTCCCCTTTAATTTGACAGCCATATCCTACGGGAAACGCTAAATCTACAACTAAATAAGAATCAAAACAACTATTCCAAAATGATGAAATTTGGGGATTGAATCGAACCGTTTGATGCTACTGAAAACACATCAATTTTGGCGAATTCCATGGGAAGTGGTGCAGAGCCTTCCTGTCCGGCCACTGGTCGCTGTGGTTACCTGGGTGGCACACTTTCAGAGCCATGCTCTCTGCTTTCCTCCTCCTTCAGACTCAGCTCATCACTAACACTCAAGGGGCTTCCGCTGGACCGCGGGTGCCACATGATAGGAAGGGCAGCCATTGTTCAGAACAGGAAAGTGCATGGCAGCGAGAAACAATAACAGGGAAGGAGAGAAGAAAGACGGGGGAGTGGCGAAGATAAAAGCCAAGCAAGAACATGTAATTTGAAGAGGAAAGGACAACCAGACCACTTCAGAGGTTTAGCCGAACTGAATGAACTGAAGACAAGGCCAGCAAAATGTCCCCGTTACCCTCGGCTGTGCTCAGGTTATTTATGTCCTTAAGAACCCCAAGATCCAAGAATTTGCACATTTTTAAAGCATCTACTCATTCATCCAGAAATGACTTGTGGACTTTACAGGGCTCTGGGCTTCATTCTAAGGCATTTTCAAGGTTATAGCACCAACCTGGTGTTAGAAATTCCAAAGGTGTGCCACAGAGATGAAGAGGAGGACTGTGCTGGGCCAGTGCCTGGGAGGGGGGCACTCAGATCTGGCTGGCTCGACTTTCCCTAGGCCCCTCTAGGCTGAGATGGATCAGGTCTGGCTGCCTCGCCTTTCCCTAGGCCCAGAGAGGCCCCTCTAGGCTGAGATGGATGAGAATGGGGAGAATTTTTACAGCAGTTTTTGAGCTGGGGACATAGCTCGGTTGGTAAGAGGTTTGCCAAGCACACACAAAGCCATCTCCTCATACAACAGGGCGTGGTGGTGAATGCCTATAAGCCCAGCACTCATAAGGGGGAAGCAAGAGGATTAAATGTTCAAGGTCATCCTTGGCTACATATCGAGTTAGAGGGCAGCGTAAGCAACACAAGACCCTGCTTCAAAAAATTAAGTCAATGATCATCCCAAATTTGTTTATTTATCCCCCCATTATCTTTCCAGATGAAGACGTGAACTGGTCATTCTGTCTCCAAATCACACACTACACTGATTTCCTGGCCTTCCTAGCATTTCTTGCACAGTATGCTCTATCCAAATACAACATTAATGTGTACAGTGCAGCGGGAGAACTGGTCGGGAGCGAGGACATAAACCAGCAGAGAAGTGGATGGAAGCAAGCACACACACCTGAGTACTCAGGGAGGCTGCGTAGGCCAAAGACCCAGGGGAGAGAGAGGGTGGTAAGAAGAAAAGGCTCTCACACTGGGGAGGCCCAGGGAGAGGGGCAACTTGGAAACCTGGAAACTTCAAGATAGGATTCTGTGGAGTCCTGTGAGCTGGGGAATGACTGCATGATCAGAAGGCAGAAATCGCACGCCCCTTTTCCTCTGACGCATCCAAATATAAGAAGAGAAATGTGTTGTAAAACTTGTGCAACATTTCAGGAAAATACTTTGGAGATGGGATACCCTTGGCTTTGAGTTGGATCTTCTAATAATACTCTCTGCCTGTCTCTGTCTCTCTGTGTCTCTCTGTCTCTCTCTCCTCTTTTCCCTTTTTTCCCTCTTTTCCCTCTTTTCCCCTTTATCCTCAGTGAAAAGGCCCACCGGACAAAGAACTCTAGGTCCCCCAGCAAGCCATCAGCAAAGCACTAAGGCTCTCAGACCAACAACCTACAAGGACCCCTATCCTGCCAAAAGTCATGTAGCTGGAAGCAGACAGAACCCAGACTGAATCTATATGATGCAGAAACTCCTATCCGTCCTGTAATGATGGCTATGAGACTCTGTAGCAGAGGAATGGGCTAGGCTACAGCACAATCTGGGCTTTAGCAACCCGAGCCCACGTTATGCATCCACACCTAGCTGACACAGGGCAGTTCCTTATGATGAGGACGGTTCTATCTAGGCTCAAGACTTTTGTTTTCCTAGATTGTACAGAGCCCAGACACCAGATCCACAGATCGCATTAGTCACGATTGAGTCAGCACTGGGAGGAAAGCATTCTTTGGAGGGACACTGGGGGCTCTGAGGTAGCCTAACTGTTGCTGAGACTCTTGCGGGAACAAAGGCTGCAGGCAGCGAAAAGGGAACACCAGATGTGTGATTCAGAGACCTGGCCTCCACATTCTGAGGCTGGAAGGAGTCAGACCCAACTACTACCCAGAGGTTGGCCTTGACACTTGGACTTCTTTCTCTGAACTGAGAGGAAAAAAACAGATGTTTTGGTTTTGGGTTTGCCTTTAAGAAAGAAGGAAAGGCATTGATGTTCACTGAGAGACAAACACAAGCCATTTTCAAAGTCTGGGGAAATGGAACTGCTGGTCAGGGTTAGGAGAGGGAGGAAAGGCTCAGAATCAGTAAAACCTCTTAAGGAAGCTTTGGTGAGTCAGAAGTATATCTGAAACGATAATAAAGGTCCCCAGAGTCAGAGAGCCTGAGGATGGCTCAGGAGTGTCGTCTGGAGGCAGGGGGAGGAGTCTACTCTGCCACTGCCTTAGACCCTCCAAGGGAGAAGGAGACTGTGTCGAAGCTGCCGGGAAATCTCCAGGGGACACATGAGCTTCTGGCTTGGTGAGAAAGAAGAGAGGCTTGGAGAACCAAGAGGAGTCTATCTCACCAGAACAGGGTTCTACTATGCTTGGTGAGAAACTCCAGAGGGAAGCAAGTGTGTCCTGGGTGGGGTGAGGCAGACTCAACCATAAGGAAGCCAGAGGCACTTTTCAATGGCAGAGGTAGAGGAGGCTGAGGGCTACAGATGAGGCAGAGGCCAGAGGTTCCTGTTGGCTTGGCGAGAGCACAGTGATAGCGGTTAAGTTCATTGACTTGACCAGTCTTCAAACTCCAGCTGAACATGATTCATCAGTAGCTTCAACAACAGCAGCTCATCTGAGTACTTAGAGCCAAAAGCCCAAGCCTCCTCCAAGACTGTCTCCAGATGACTGCAGATTTCAGGAAAACACTGGCATGCTGTTTCCCTGTGACAAACAGTGGCAAACAGAACCCATTCAAGTGCTGGCTAGTTTATGTTAACTTGACACACGCTAAAGTCATTTGGGAAGAGGGAACATAAGTTGAGTAAACTCCCTCACCAGATTGGCCTATCCTTGAGTTTTCTTTTTGTATTTGATGTAGGAGGGCTGTGGTCCTTTGAATCCATGTGATCCCCGTAGACTCACATGCTTGAATGCTTGGCCTATAGGGAATCAGGAGGTGTGGCCTTCTTAGAGGAATGTGTCACCATGGAGGCGGGCTTTGAAAACTCATATATGCCCAAGCTACACTGAATGTGACATAGTCTCTCCTCCTTGCAGCCTTTGGATCAACATACAGAACTGTCAGCTCTGTCTCCAGCACCATGTCTGCCTGCATGCTGCCATGCCTCCCACCATGATGATAATGGACTAAACCTCTGAAACTATAAGCCAGCCCCAGTTAAATGTTTTTCTTTATAAGAGTTGCCACGGTTATGATTTGTCCTTGCAGCAATGGATACTCAAACTAAGACAAAGGTTCAGGCCACTGTGAGCAGTGTCACCCCTGGGCAGATGGTCCTGAGGTCTATAAGAAGGCAGGCTGAGCCAGTCGGTAAGCAGCACTCCTCCATGGTCTCTGTTTAAGTACCAGCATCTAGGTTCCAGCCTTGTCTGTGTTTCTGCCCCAACTTCTCTCAGTGTTGTACTGTATGTACTGTGGAACTGTACATGAGCTAAATCCTTTCCTCCTCAAGTTATCTTCTGTCTTAGTGCTTCAGCAAAATAATACACCACTAAATCTAATGACCCGAGTTTAATCCCCAGAACCCACACGGTGGAAGGAGAGAACCAAATGACCCCACAAACAATCACAGATAGATAGATAGATAGATAGATAGATAGATAGATAGATAGATAATACATACATACATACATACATACATACATACATACATACGTATGTACATATAAGACAGACAGACATGCAGGCAGGCAAATGTAAAAAAGTAAATACACTTCTACCTTTATTCTTTAAAATTTTTCCATCAAGCACTTTACCACATGGCTAATTAGCATAGAGGGAAGAAACTTGGACCAATCTTCGGGGAGCTGGGTCTTGCTTCCAGCTCCATCCTGACAATCTATGTGACCTTAAACTAACTTCCCTCACTCCATATGCCAAGCAAGGGGCCAAACCAGATTCCCTCATGTCCCTGCAGCACCAACATTGCAAGTTCCTGCAAACAGAGAACACGAAGCCAGCTCTGAAGACCAAGCGGGTCAGTTCTCAGTTATTTCACTTTTCAAATAAAGGAAACATTCCAGTCCTTATCTGTAACCTTCTGGAGACTTCCTATCCATTGATAGGATTCCCTGTGGGAAGTGTTTTGAAATAGTGGTCATTACTGTGAAATGAAATGCTGGAGATTAATCTGCAAGCAAGGCTGAAATTTTTGAGTGATTTTTTTTCCCAAACATATGAGAAATCTTTATCCAACTGGACGTGGGCAGATTATTTTCTAAAGTATCTTATTTGTATTCTTGACACTAGGTTTAGCAGCAGTAAGGAGTTGAAGCCAGAGAGCTTGTCACTTACTCAGAAAGCTGTTGGGGAAGATAGACTGACAGCTGCTGGTAAATCACATCTAAGCCATCTCATGTCTAAGTTCCAAATTATCTACAAGTATTACTCCACACACATCCATGCAACTTCACCATGAGACAGCAAAGAACTTCAGTGATAGCCACAAGGTGAAAGAGGGGCTTTCTCCTGGCCTCCAGCATCCCCAGAGGCTCATTTCCTCTCTCCTCCTCCTCCATCTCTCCCCAGTATTCTCACTTCGCACATGAACCCCAGGCCATTTAATCCTATCTTATACGATGTCAACAACTCCAGATAACCTACAACAGTGTCTCAACCCAGACCCACAAACTTTACATGAAAGAAAGAAGATGAAAAACAGACAAGGAAGCGGCCTTTGATTCCAAATGCTGGAATTTTGATTATCCTGGCCAGGCACTTGGGGACTCTGCAAAGTTTTTCTTTTTCATAGCACCGTTACCAGTAAAAAGTACAACAACACACTTTACAATAGTGCACAGCATAGTTCAAAGATTTTACACTTTATTTTTTAGTCATTCGACAAGGACGTTATTGTGGTATTCTGGATGCTGCATTCCCTTTCATGGCATCTAAGCTATGAATTAGCTATGGCACTGAAGTCAACTTCTTAATAGTACTATGTTGAAAGGAATGCAGTTCATTCTGCCCCGGGGTGGGAGAGTTGAGGTTGGTGAGTCTTGAGTGATGAGTAACAGTGGAAAGATAAGCAAGGGCTAGCCAGATGATGAGTGAAGTCCAGTGGGCAGTCAAAGCAAGATGAACCAAGAGGGGCATGGAAGAATGGATCTACAGGAGGAGGATTGAAACATCTTCTAATCTAATCCACTAAAGCTGGAGTTCAAAGGTAGACACCAGGGGGCTGGGAGGAGGAAGGGCAGATGGGGACCAACCTGTGAAGGTTTTAAATAGCACCCTGGAAACTCAGCTTTCATTCTTTAGGGAGCAGAGAGACATGATCATGACGAATTCTGCAGTTTAGAAAAGTGCTTTTATGATCACTGAAGAGAATGGATCAGGAGGAAGTAGCAGACTGCTGGAGATCGATAGGCAGACATTTCACTCTACTCTTGATCTTTGTTCTGTTTGCATCTCCTTCCCAAACTTGATCCAGAGAAGTCCTTTGTGGGCAGTGCCATGTCTTATGCTCCTTCATACCCTAGCCCTGCCCAGAATGCCTGAGGTAGTGTGAGCACAGAGTGAGTGCCATTTTGAAGAATGAGTAAACAAACTATAGGTAGGGTGGTAGCAGTGTGAATCTCTTAGAAACAAAAGGCACATTCAACAGATATTTTCTGAAGTATACCTGAAGTATTTGGTTCTGGCTGTGGGAAGCCACACACGCCATTACAAGACGGTGCTGGCTACCGCTGGCCACTGCCCATAAGTTCAGGTAAACAACCAATGTGCACATGTGCATAAGGGTTTCGCGCCAAGTCACAGCCCATCCCAGGGAATGTAAATGAGGTACTGAAAGCACAACCAATCAGGTATAGACACGCCACTCCTAGGCCTATATAAGCAGCACCAGTTCTGGGACTCAGGGTCTTTTTTTCTATGCTGCTTCAGCTAAAGAGATTGTTGTGTTTTCAGATGATTCAAAATATTTCACAGATGAGTGATTGTGTTCGGCTGTATCTACTAAAGCTAATGCTACCTGGATTCAAGGGGTGTGGCCTGCCAGTATATCCATGATGCTTGACATAGGGAAGGAAATTGGACTAGAGAACTGGAGCAGATGCAGCGGCAGTTGCAGATCCAGATTTTAAGCCTTAATGGAACTCGAATAGAACCCATCACTGTTGGCGATTTTACCTCTTGGCTTACCTCTGCATTTTCCTACTTTAAGGAGTAGGTGGGAGTTGTTCTTTTTGGCACTGCCATATGCTGTGGATTGGTATTCATGCTTTGGTTGGTTTGCAAGTTCAGATCTCAACAGAAACGTGACAAGGTGGCCATCACCCAAGCACTCATGGCCATTGAACAAGGGGCCTCCTCTGGAGTATGGTTATCCATGCTACATAAATAATAGGCATTCTAGTCCTTAGCTCTAGCACCCCACGGGTCTGTGTACCCATTGCACTGGGATGAGTAAGACTCAATTTCCTTGATCAGCCCTTGCACATCGCTGAGGCTATGCCCATTGCATGCGATAGGGTGATCATGGACTGCCAAAAACGAGATCCTTCTTGATCGTTGCGAGCTGAAGAGGCTAGCGACTAGATCGTTGGATTAGGCCATAATAATAAAAAAGGGGGAGATGTGTGAAGCCACATATGCCATTACAAGATGGCTGGCTACCACCCATAAGTTCGGGTAAACAACCAATGTGCGCATGTGCATAAGGGTTTCACGCCAAGTCACAGCCCATCCCGGGGAATGTAAATGAGGTACTGAAAGCACAACCAATCAGGTATAGACACGCCATTCCTAGGCCTATATAAGCAGCACCAGTTCTGGGGCTTGGGGGTCTTTCGCCTTCGCTATCAAGCTCTCCCAATAAATGTGTGCAGAAGAATCTTGTTGTGGCATCTTCCTTGCTGGCTAGTCGGGCGTCCACATCTGGCAAAGGAAAGAAAATTAAAGTTTATCTATAGGACAGCTCAGAATGTCTTTGAGCTTTTTGTTAACTAAGGACAGTGAGCAGTTTGAGAAAGGCAATAGTGGGATAGGAACACAGAGACTCTGTGGCCAGGGTCCTGAAGTCTGCAGATTGGAATCTGTTCCTGAAGTTCCGTGTCTGATGGTGTTGCTGCCCAATCCTCCACAGGGACAGGTGAGCCCAATCATGCAACTTCCGCCATTTTCAACATGGGCTGGAAACGTCAATCCCAGTGAAAGAAGGACCCTCCACTCCCCAATAAATACAATAAATAAAAATGGTGTTCAAAGATCCCTGCTTCATTCTCTCCACAAACAAAAGAAAAGATGGGAGCAGGAGGGACAAAGCTAAGCCTCTGCTCTTTGATCTTTGAAGATGTCAGCTCACTGCAAAGAATAACAGCACAGCTCTGGCAGAAACCCCAGGGGCCTGCGCAGAATTCTTCCCATCAATGCTCCTCAGGTCTCTCAGGTTGGAAACACTGGGCTGGAGGCACAGGGCCTTTACGGGGCTCACTTGGTGCCTGGAAGGAGCCCTATAAAGACAGTTAAAAGGACGACGTTAGGGCTGTGGTTACTTCTGTACTATGTAGCCATGGGAAAGTCATTTCAGCCCCCTAAGTCACACTAGATGTTTGTCTGCACGTGTGTGTGTGTGTGTGTGTGTGTGTGTGTGTGCATTTTTTTAACTGCTCAGCACTGACATAATTCTGGGACTCCAGGTGCACCCAGATGGCACTTCGATTGAAAGAAGCACTGTTACCTTATCCCATAGGTCCTGTTGGGTCAGATGGACCAACACCGAAAGATCTAAAAATGCGCACTTTCTACTGTATCTACAGACACGATTCTGGAAGTCTGAAAAATGAGGTGTTGCCTTAACAAAACCTAAACTGCAGGAGTAGAGTTGGAACCAGTCCCCGGGTAGAGCTTGAATGGCTGTAAGAACTTTAAGGAAGAGACAAGGTAAACTTGGGCTTCACGGCTCAGCCGATCAGTAAAGTCAGACTGCTCAGGGGGACAGTGAGTTCTTGGGAAGTGAGCAACGCCTTGCTGGGTTTGTGAAGAGAAGCCCTCTATGTCACAGAAGAACTTGGCCAACATTGTCTCCTGCAATGTACCTAATGGACTAGCTAATTTACCTAAGACATTCTCCAGAAGTCTTTGAGGTACCACCTGGAAGAAAGAGGAGCTGAGAAAGACAGGGTTGGTCTGGGTTTTAAGGTTCTGAGATAAATAATACATATATATTTCCAACTAAGGACCCTAGAGCACAATGATCAAAGGGTGAGCCAGGCCAGGCTGTCACCTCCTCTGTTAAAGATCTCAGAAAGGCAGAGAAAGGGGTGGTTCTCGGCATCAGCTCAGAAAGGTCTGCGTGCTCAGAATCTATTATTGAATTTAAAGAGCTCTGATGCCACATCTAAAAAAATAAAATAATAAGAGCTTTAAAAGGTCATTGTCTCTCAACCATTGTCAGACTGCTGTTATCATCAGACCGCTGACAATGGTCAGCAAATGTGTCAGACAGTACAAAAGGAGCAGAGACCTTTAAAATCCCAAACTCCTACAAGCAGAAAGAGTCTAGAAAACCAAAACCTTTCACTGCAACCACATGACCCCTTCCCTAGAAGAGAGAGGATGCTTCAGACAGGGTAAGAACTTCAGGGAATATCTCTGGGTGGGGATGGGCTGATTTCTGAACAAGCAATTACATTTGCCTGGCTGGGTTTCAGAATCTGTGAGCCAATGAGTTTACATAAGCTCGGGTCTCTATCTTTTGAAACAGAAGTATCTATTTTAGTGATCTTGCATCTACGTCTCTGCTGCACAGGTTTACAAGGACAGATAACTTAGTTTCATGGTCCACAAACTGAGCAGAGTCCTACTTACAGCTGGGCTTGAGAAATGATGACTGAAACTACGGAGCTGGTTTGAAGGAAAGATTCTGAACTGTGAGCTGATGTTATAATGGAATGACATCTTTCAGGGATTGGGGTGGTATTGTGCATGGGTACAGAATGTGAATTATTAATAAGTGAAAGATATACCATGGTACCCACGTTCCAGAATGTTCCAGAATGACTCCAACTTCCCGGCTTACACATCCTTGTATAGACGGCTCCCCTACTGTTTTTAGGTTTGTCTGTGAGACAATAGGGTACGATAGACATAACAATGTGTCACTCTGATTTGGAAACTATGCTGCGCTGTGGTTTCTCCCCTCTCAGATCTCCCATTCAGGAAATGTGGCTATCATGTCTTGTGCCACCTTCCAGGCATGCCTCCTTGAGGTGTAGAAGGCCCAGCCATGGCCACCCAGTGACCATGAAGAAAACTCCCCACCCCCAGTTAAGCCATAAACATGGACACATAGATCAAAGCAGTAAGTGGAAACAAAAAAAAAAAAAACAAGCCTGTGTCATATGATCCGTTGGTATTTTGCCAGCACATCAAAGCTGTCATGTGAGGAAGAGAAAATCTAACGGAGAGACTGGAAAAGGTGCCTACCGTATACATGGAAAGAAAATCAATCCCATAATTAAAGTTAATTATAGGTGGATCATATACCTAAATGTGAAAAACAAAACTCTAAAGCATCTAAAAGACACTAGAAGATCTTTGCAATCTACACAGTGTCTCCATCTAAGACAAAAAATGAAGAGTTTTAATAAATCCTAAAACCTGTGTAACAAGTAGGACCTGAGGGTCCCCTGGAGGAAGGACTAGATTGGCTACCAACCCTGAAACTAAGTCTCCTGATTTCTGACAGACACTTCTAGGCATTTCTCCAAGCGATTTTCATTTGAGAATGTGCGTCCATGCAAGATTTGTACAAAAATATAAAAAAGAAACTCAAAACAAGTATCTTATCAACAAGAAAAACACAGATGTGATGCACCCGTACAATTAAATACGATTCAGCAATGAAAAAAAAATGTTTTTGTAAACTTCTGGTGTACACACATTGTAAGTCAGTTTCAAAATACATGCTGAATTGAAAAAGCCAGACATGTATGCATGACAAAGCCCACACTATATAACTTCACTGACGAGACAATTAATAAATTGTCCGATGTGAAGTATTTCTGTTCAAAAAGCAAGTTCTGGACAGGGCACGGATAATTACCTAAATGGCGAATAGGTAGGAAAAATTGTTCGATCTCATTAGTGTAAGGAAGTGAAAATATCAAACCCCTCATAAGATGGCTAATACCACCTTTCCCAAAAAAATAATGGCATTTGCTATGACAGGCACTCTCGCATGCTGCTGATACAAATTGATGCAGCTTCTTTGGAAAATAGTTTGGCATTGAGTTTTATCCTATAACCCAGGGATTTATGCAGCAGAAATCCATGCACATGATCACCAAAAGACCTACAGAGCGTTCACAGTGGCTTTTTCTACAGCCAAAACTGCAGAGAACCCAAATGCCCATGAACTGGAAAATCTACACTAAGTTGTGGACTCCAAGTGCAATGGAACATTATGCCAACATGGAAATATGTAAACTATACTTGACAACATGAAAAAGGAAACTGATAGTAAAGGAAAAATACCATATGTTTGAGTTCAAGGTCAAAATGAGGATAGGAAAATCAATTGCAGCATTAGAAATTTGTTGGTGTCTTTAATAAAAAAATATTTTTAAAGCTTGACTTTAAGGAAGCTTACCCTTTGGAGATGGAGGAGTGGTCATGAGAAAAAATTCTGGAAACTGGTCTCTTTCCTCATCCAAGTGAACGGACGTTACACAGGTACTTCTTAGATATAACTAATTGACGGCATTTGTTTGTGATAAGCCTTTCTCTGTGTGTGTATAACAATAGTAAGAACTGAACATAAATGTATGCATGACAGGTCTCGCAGGTGTGAGTTCTCACAAGGGCATAGCCACACTCAGCACCCTCTCACCCACAGTGCTCCAACAAGGACAAGAAACATTCCAGGTTGTCATGGCAGATGCTGGCCTCCCTTGCCTATCCTCCCTGGATGGAGGTGATAGAAAATGGAATGGACCAGAAGCAAAGCCCTTCAGTACATCGCCAGCCTACGAAAGGGCTCTCACCACTGCCCTCATTTCCTCAGAGCTGGAGAAGAATCTACTGAAGAACAGAGGCCCCACCATAGGCTAACTGGGTAACTGAGAAAGGGTTAAAACTCTCCAGCTGTTGGATGTAACCTCTATAAAATGAGAATAAGCAGGCCACTCCAAATGGTTCCATGAGGAAACTAGAAATGTGTCTATCAATGTGCTCAGCCGAGCTTCTCCAGAAAGCCACTTCTTCTGTTCCTCTTCAATGTTTTCTGAAGAGACTCAACCTCCCCACAGTGACCTCCCGACCCAGATCGGGCGCTCCTTGGAAAGCTGGCATTTCAAGTATTCTGTTACCGTGTTGGACTATGTCCCCGACTTTGATTCTGAAAGCAAGGGCCCCTCTCTGATTGGAAGGCAAGTTCGACCTATGGGAACTGCCCATCTGGAAGATGGCTCTGTCCTCTGAAGTAGGTTTCCAGAAGGCCCCTTTCCTTTCTCCCTTATTTATTGCTACTCATGGGGACAGTTTGTTGACAACCCCCTACCCCCAGTTCCCGAGGGTGAGGGAGGACCTTGCTCCTTTAACACTTTATTCTCTATGTGCCTGACGTCTTCTATGCAGACACACTGATGTTTAAGAGGTACATGGTTCGTTCCAGCCACTCGTCAGTTAAACTCATCCCCATGTAAAGGCAGGGGAGAGAGCACGGTATTATGCATATTCCCTTCCTTCCTAACCCGCAGTACACCTCTGCCCCATCCGTCACTGACCAGCAGCAGCTAGTAATTGGTTCTATCTAGGGGTTGAGCATCTAATGGAGTCTATGGGACCATCTCCAAAACCACCTCCCCAACACTGTTCCTATTTCTTCTCATCCTTTACACCACTGGCTGCCAAGCTTCAAACTACCCTGTTTCCCTCCTTTTGTGCACGTGCACAAACACCCTCCAAACACATCCTCTCATAGGTTTTGGGCATCTCTGGCACCCAGCTTTTATCTCCACTCTCACTCTTCTTCAACACTGAATTCACAGCACCCGGCCATTAAGGAGACACTGACAGTGCCCTCCCGGGCGCCCTAAAGCTTCTTGTCCCTCCCTCAGAGTCACCAAAGCAGAGACAGTTTACCAAGACCCTAGTTCAGAATTCATAATTTTGTGCTCTGTCTTTAAAAAAAAAAAAAAACACCACTCCCCCAAACTGTAACACAAACTGAAGTGTTTGTTCACACAGAGTTGCAATCTGGAAAATGACGTCACAGGAGACCAGCCCCTGATTGACTCCTGACTCCGAAGCTCACACACCACACCCTAGCCTCTCTTGCTGTGTTTGCTGTTGGCAGGAAGCTTCGCCATCTTCCCTGCTTTCTGCAAAGACTATATTTATAGAGTAAAAGAGCTCTAAAGATGTTCAGTTCTGTGATCAGTCACTGCTGCCTCCTGTCCCAGGAACGAGCCGAACTGCTCACTGCCAAGCTGCTTGGCACACAGCACCAGCTGGCTTGTCGGCCTCAGCCCTGCAGGGAGCTGGGACAGGCAAGTCTCCTCACCTCTTTGCATAGCAGCCCTGGGTGGATTCAGCATGAATGCAGTGATATACCACCAGAGGAAAGGTGAACTGAAACATTCCTGCCTGGACAAAAAAAATCGGTGCTCTCTGTCTTTGCAGTCTCAGTAACACTAAACAGGAATCCTTCACTACAGCCTCCCCGGAACCCTGAGTCAACGCCTTTGAGGTTCTACTCCCTTTGGAGCAGACACAAAAAGGCTTTCAATGGCCCTGGCTTATGAAGACGTTGTAAATTGATACAACCATACTAGGGGATGAAGTAGCATTCTCAGCAGAGTTGAAGATGGACGTTCTTCTTCCCGGTGTGAATCTCAGAAGCGATGTAATCTGATCTGAGGATGCTTAACATAGAATCTGTAACAATAATGATGGAACTCAGAATGGAAGAGGAAAGGAAGGGGGGAGTCAAGAGAGAGAAATGAAGAGACCTGGAACAACTGAAACGTCCACCAACCCAGGCGTGCACTAAAGCATAGTGTGGTCCTATGAGGAGCTGTTGGTGCGGCTGGGGAGAAGCGTTTGCTGTCTGACCACGAGGCCTTAAAATCAGTGTGGGCCCTTGAATTCAGATCTCCAACACTCGTGAGAAAAGCCAGGAGTGGTGGCTTATACCTATAACCTAGCCCTGGGAAAACTAAAGACACAAACATCGCTGAGGCTCACTAGCCAGCCGCATCAGTGAGCTCCAGGTTCAGTGAGAATCCTGGTTTCAAGCTACGGTGGAGAATGATGGAGGGCAATACCCAATGTCAACGCCTTACCTCCACACGTATGTACACACACCCTGTCATGTGCATAACATGTACATGACACATATTCTACATACAAAAGAGAATACAGTGAATGAACTACAAGTGACTTATTAACACAAATAAATCTCAAAAATATATAGTTAAGTTTAAAGAAAGCTAAGTTGAAAAAATTGGGATTTCAGTTTTAACCACTTAAAAATAAACATACCTACTGTGTGTTGTCTGTGAACATATCACAGTGTTACAGAAGGTGACACTTCAGGGGGTAAATGGCTACAAGGTAGGAGGTTAGGGTTAGGGGAGATGGTTATAGCTGAATTTGCAACACTTTGTTTCCTTAGATAAATATTTGAACTAAATCTGGTATAATATTAACATTTGGTTAAGCTTGTGGTAAGAACATTGAGTATCGATTGCATCACTGCTGAGCTGCTGAGGCACTGTCCAGTTTAAAATATAATAGGTGTAAATAATTCTCTAAATGTTCTCCGGGCTTTTGCCTCACTCACAAAAGAGAAAATGTCCAGTCTGGCCAAGTGGAAATTTACAATAAACAAAAACTAATAGGAAGTTCACCAACTCCTCCAGCCAGTTCCTGACACTGTAGCCACTCTGACCTCTGTAGCAGGGTCTCCTCCCTCCTGCTCTGGCCAGGCCTGTTGGCTCTGCCTGGGGCTGGCCGGCAGAGAGACAAGCACAGGAAGAAGGAAAAGATTCCTCCCTGCTGACCTTGGAACTGGAAAAAGCTACATTTTACTACATCACATCTCCAGTGTGTGGGACTCTCCTCCGTTCTACTGTGGTCCTCAGCTTGGTAGTGATCCCTCCTTCCGCTGGCTTCTTCAGGACTTGGGGTACACAGGGACTACTTTCTATTGCTGTCTCCACAAAGACATCAAGGCCTCTTGTCAGTTTCCCTTCAATTTGAACTCATCTTTATAAATGGTACCTTCATGAAACCCTCCTTAATACCCCGCTCAAGTCTGCCATCTTACTTTCTTCTGGGGCCCTAATCTCATGCAGCACACAGGAAGAGCAGGACTCCTCGGGGATAGCAAAAGTGCTCAAAGGGATGTGGTGGGGAAAGAGAGAAAAGCAAACAAAGCAAACAAACAAAAGACAAACAGCAAGACTAAAGAGGTAGCCTCAGCAAAGGCTTTTGTATTAGACTAACCACAGGAAACTGCCTCCATGGGCAACTTTGCCCTATAAAAGACTCTTCCATGTGGTCAGCCAAATAATAGGTTTCAGACCATGGCGTCATGACCATAGGATTGATGGAGGCTTAAGGAATGGTAAGAAGCAAAATGAATATCTCCCTCCAGGATAGATATAATGTTATCATCTGTAGCAGAGTACCAGACTTCTAGACAGGGATAGAAATGCGACTTCTATGTTATGTTGCAACTCCCACAGAGCCAAAAAGGTCCTAAATCTGTAACCTAGTTCTTACAGAGAAGAGATGTGCATGCAAATGTTCACACCTTGAGCTATCTAGAACACAGAGAGCTAGATGGTCCCTTAACTGTCTAGCACATCCTTTGAAGACTGAGTGTGCACTGTGCCATAGGGGTTGAGAATCCTACTCACCATCATGCATGTGCTAACCATCACACATGTGCTTGCTCACCATCACACATGTGCTTGCTCACAATCACACATGTGCTTGCCCACCATCACACATGTGCTTGCTCACCATCACACATGTGCTTGCTCACCATCACACATGTGCTCACTATCACACATGTGCTTGCCCACCATCACACATGTGCTTGCCCACCATCACACATGTGCTTGCTCACCATCACACATGTGCTTGCTCACCATCACACATGTGCTCACTATCACACATGTGCTTGCCCACCATCACACATGTGCTTGCCCACCATCACACATGTGCTTGCTCACCATCACACATGTGCTTGCTCACCATCACACATGTGCTTGCTCATCATCACACATGTGCTCACTATCACACATGTGCTTGCCCACCATCACACATGTGCTTACCCACCATCACACATGTGCTTGCTCACCATCACACATGTGCTTGCCCACCATCACACATGTGCTTGCCCTCCATCACACATGTGCTTGCCCACCATCACACATGTGCTTGCCCACCATCACACATGTGCTTGCCCACCATCACACATGTGCTTGCCCACCATCACACATGTGCTTGCCCACCATCACACATGTGCTTGCTCACCATCACACATGTGCTTGCCCACCATCACACATGTGCTTGCTCACCATCACACATGTGCTTGCCCACCATCACATATGTGCTTGCTCACCATCACACATGTGCTTGCTCACCATCACACATGTGCTCACTATCACATGTGTGTATGAGTTTCCAGTTGGGTTTCTTATCCATGGAAACTGCCAGGAGGAGTGGGTTTGGGAGACACGTTTCTGTGGCAAGAAGGTACAGCTTGAATCCTGACCGAGGTGAAGGAGAAAGCTACACACAGAGAGAAGATGCAGAGAGCAAACCAGCTTGGCTGGAGGAGCAAAACATTTATGAAGCAAATGACTTCCTCCTATTAATCTTCTCCCAGGACCAAAATTAATCTTTCTTTAGAATTGTTAGTCTGATGAAATTTATTATCCTGGATGACAATAAGTCTTCCCAGGTTTAGAGAGAATTTAAAAGCATATGATGTATTCGTCCTGAGATGATTCCCAGACCCACTGCTACTCCTCAAAACTAATATTTTGGCATTTAATAAGCCAGAGAAATTGGGTCATGAACTCAACATTAACAAATTTTAAAAACTCTAAGTAACATTTAATGTTGGCGATGTTTTGATCTTGTAATTTCTGCTATGACACTTGAGTTCAGCACCCTGTGGAAGCAGACTGCCAGAAGACTGTGCTCAGGGTAAGATCAGCTGTTCTAGGTCCCAGTTTTGTAATTTCAACTATCCAGATTCCGGGTGCTCTCTGACGGCTGGTGGAATGCTGTTCTCAACCTTCCAAAGAACTGCTCAAAACGGAATTAAAAAGGACTGCAGTAAGACTCTGGGGCTAATAGAATAGAAGGAGGGGGGTGATCTCTTACAGGAGCATGATAATGTGGCTTCCCTCCGTGTCAGAGGTCCTGCAGACATCCCCATCTTGATGGCTAGTCATAACAACAGCATCATCCCCAGGAAGGGCAGATTCCAGTCCTGCAGGAAAGTGTGGCTCTCTCATCAGTCTGGGAGCTCATGTCTTACTGTTTCCAGGACCCACGTACGTTGGTTGAGTTGCTTATTCTCAGAATGAAGCCATTATCACATCAACCCTGAGCCTTTTCGCAGAGCTGGAAAGTGACCAAAGACCAATGAACAGATGAGTCAAATTGTCCCTCAGAAGGAACCTGGCAGTGAGCTACTTCTTAAGTCTCACACTACAGAAGAGAAGACTCAGACTCAGAGCTGGCAAGTGCATTGCCCAAGCTCCTGTAATGAGCGTGTGAGATTGCATTTGACTACAAGTCTATCATTGCCTAGCAGTGGTACCCAGGTCCTCCCATGGCAGTACATGGCCTACCTCTGTAGCCTAGAATGGTCAATTTCCTTTTTTTGTTGTTTTCTTTCTTTGATTCAATTACTTTTGTATTTGTCTTCAAAACAGAAATGAAATGTGTCTCCAATGTTATTCTATCATATGTAACCTAGGCTACGTCTACTGGGGGCCTGCAAGTGCTAAATCTGTACGCGTAATGTAAGTGTGCGGTCAACTTCTATTAGACTTGACTATGGAGGGGAAGTTTTCAAGCATCAGACATGGAAGAGAATCTAGACTTGGACAGGGCACTGGGAAGCATGAATGTGCTTATGATGTAATTTGGTCCCCCAAGAAGATTACGCTGCTGCTGCTGCTGCTGCTACTGGTAGTGATGAACGTTATAGGAAGAATGTGAGATATATTTCAGGGTAAAATTGGATATCAGGAGGAAAAATAATGGAGGATTTTTGAAAAGTTTTTGTTGTTGTTTTGGTTTTGTTTGTTTGTTTGTTTGTTTGTTTTGGGGGGGTTTTTGGTTGGTTGGTTGGTTGGGTTTTTTTTGGTTTTTTGCCCATTTCAACACTGAGCATCTGGACAAGCTCGTGGAGGTGCCCCCCGGTGGTGGAATGCACTAGTTTGTCTCAGACAGAAGGAAGAGGGCAACACTCTTAAGAGACAGTGGCTAGAACTGAGGAGGGAGAGCTTGCCTGACCAGCCATCAGCAAACCCTCTGCTCAGGCCTCCCTGCCACTCTGGAATACCTGAACTTGACCATGGAGTAGCAAAGCTATGAAAACAGGAAAAATTAGAGAAGAGCAAACCGGTCAACCTACAGAGAGGCCTTGCCCTTGTTATCTTTACCACCAGCATTTTCCTACCCAGAATTCCAAAGTCCCTTCTCCTCCAGGAAGCTCCCTGAACCACCATCTTTTATGATCTATCTCAGAGCTTCACTCCCTAGATCTGGGCATATCCATCACTACCATGTCTCTACCAGTGGCATCTTTGAGCACACGAGACTAACTTCTGGAGGGCAAGGGCGGCCATTCCATCAATCATTCAATAGCTCCCTCGAGCAGTCGCCCTTTTCCCAGCTGTTGCCTTCTCTCCCAGGGCCCCTCGCCTCCAGTCTCCCGGAAGCTCTCCTATCTACCCATAGTCCTAACAACCTCTTGCTAAAGCTGAGTTTTATCAAACAAAGCTTAGAAAGAAATCTATGTCACAGAAGAGAAAGGCACTTAAGCCTTGGCCTCTGTAAACCATCTGCGTATGTTGGAATCCCTTAAATGTGCAGACTTCTCTATTTCATAAACCTCTAACTCAATTTTGTTTCTTAAATATTTGTAGAATTTCCACGAGAACATCCAACAATGACCGGTGGCAATGGTGATGAAAATAGAAGCAAGGAAATGGGATAAGAACAGCAACCCACCAGGGCCACCCAAGTGGGGAAGCCAAACCACAGGGGAGCTGGAAACTCCAGGGACAGCGGCCTCTGGGGAAGTCTTCCACTCCCTCCTTTCCAGAGCAAAATCTATAGAGTCACATGCCACATGCCAGTTCTTTTTGAATCACCAAAAAGTGCCTGGCCCGGGCTCCATTGCTACATACACTGCACCCAACAACATCAGTTCACCTGGGGGCAACCAACCATGAGAGTATGAAACCCACTGTAGTGTCGCCCGATTACTCAAACCTGCAGCAACTTGGGTAAATTCCATAGCTCATTCCTGGCAAGAAAGCACCGTACCCCTCTTTCAGGGAAGGGTAAACTTGAAATATGAAATTCTCACGACGTACAACATTAACAGAGCCCCTCCTGGGTGCTTATCATTCCCTGTTGGCTCCACCGTACCTTCTGTACAGCAGACTGACAGTTTCAACCTTTCAAGAATCTCAGGCTTAGTGTGTTCCTGAAGATAAGAATTCCCCACAGAGCCTTCCCCACCACTACAGCTAACAATAGCATCTCCTCTTCTAAAGCAGCCCCCCCCCCACAATAAGAGCCCAAACCAGACCCCACCACACCCAGTAATGGGAACATCACTGACAAATGTTTCTCATCTGAGCCCAATCATTTTATAGGGCATTATACAGAGCCACAAATGCATTCCATATGTTTTCCATCTCGGAAATCCCAACGCCTCCTCTCCAAACCAAATCACACTACTATTATTGTTGTTGTTGTTTAACATTTGTTCGTTTTTACAAGAGCAAAGAGCAGCACAATCATTTACTAATGCTCTCTCCTCTGGAGCCCACCCCTGCACACTCAGATATCAAAGATGACTCAGAGGGCTGCATTACATAGCTGTGACTTTGGTGTCCTTCCTCCACCCAAGCTACGCACCCACCCTTATTTTCCAAAGAGAGAGGGAGAGCAACAGGGGACCCGAGTGGGATTTTTCTGATAGAATGAATGTGTTGCATGACAACACATAACTGTTAGTGCAACTAAAGCAGAGAGATTCCAGCTCCTTCTGAGCGGTGTGAGCACAGGGGAGCCTTCATGAGCCTGGATGAAGCAGATACGACTCTCCAGAATGCTCGTGCACTCTCAGGGAGACATTTGCAATGTAGAGAGAATGAGATTGGGCCCCCTTAGGCTCATATGTTTAAATACTTGTTCCCCAGTTGGTAGAACTGTTTGGGAAGGATTATCAGGTGTGGTCTTGTTGAAGGAGGTTGTATCTTGGGGGTGAGGCAATGGGGAAGGGGGTTGAGGTTTCAAAAGGCTCACATCATTGCCTGCACATTAAGATGTGTGAGCTTCACTGTTATAATTTTCTTTGGTCATGATGTCTCTTCACAACAATAAAAAAGTAACTAAGACACAAGTGGGCACCAAGAAGTAGGCTATTGCTACAATAAGCTTGACCATGCTGGGTTTTAGAGGAATGTAGAAGACTTTGGGACTTTGACCTAGAAAAGTGGTTGGACACTATAAACAGAATTTAACAGGTCATGCTAGCAAGACCCTGGAGGATAGTGCTGAGAACTGTGTGGACTATGGAGGCCAAGCTCAAAAGATTTCATTGGGAAATGATATTAGCAGCTAGGCTAGAGATTGTCCTTGCAATGTTTTAGCAAACAATGTAGCTGCTTTCTATCCTTGTCCTAAGGACTTGCTTATGGTTAAATTAAAAGGTAATGAACTGATTGCTTTGGCCAAGGAGATTTCAAGGCATCCTAATATTGACTCTGTCCCTGTTTGTTAGTAAGTAATCACTCTTTTTTTCTAATTATTTACTTTATACTCTGCTTACTGCCTCCCTGCTGGTCACCCTCTCCCACAATCCTTCCCCCATCCTACCTCCCCTTCTTCTCTGAGCAGGTGGGGACCTGATGGGTATTCCCCCAACCCTGGCACATCAAGTCTCTGTGAGGCTAGGAGCATCCTCTCCCACTGAGGTCAGACTAAGCAGCCCAGCTAGAAAAATATATCCCATGGACAGGCCACAGGTTTGGGGATAGCCCTGGATCCAGTTGTTCGGGACCCACATAAAGACCAAGCTACACATCTGCTACCTGTGTGCAGGGAAGCCTAGGTCTATCCTGTGCATGTTCTTTGGTTGATGGTTCAGTCTCTGAGAGCCTCAAGGGTCCAGGTTAGTAGTCTGTGATGGATAGTAATCACCCTTACTAAGATGTGCAATGAGAAAGCGAAAATGGGGAAGAAAGCAATAAAAAAAAAAAAGCAAAGCAAAGTTTGAAAAAGAGCACCAAGAAATTTAACCTTAGGAGAATTAACAGAGGCTTGATCCAAACTGGAATAAATGAAAGGTGACCTTGGGGCAAGAACCCACCCAGATAGACTCCCAGGTTTTGAAAAGGAATTTTCTGTTCCTAAAAGCAACGGCAAGCAAAGGCTTGTGAAACGTGATTCAAGAATGACAAGGCTCCATCCCAAGGGAGCAGCTGCACTGGACGGTGTTCTCACGCGGGTTTGGCTTTAGAATCATGAAGGACACATGAGTAAGGAAAGACTATGAGGTCAGGTATGTGACAGTGGAGTCCCTGGGCCGCCATTGGCTGCATGGAGGCCCCGAGCCGCCATTGGCTGAAGTGGTGACAGTGAAGCCTAGGTTGCATTGGAGGCCCCAGGATGTTGGAGGTGACAGATTTGTGGGATCCCAGGCAAGGAAAGCTGCACACAGGGAACACAGGGAATGGAACCAGCCCAAGAGAGAAGTGTGCAGTAGGCAGCAAGGCCGGACAGGAAGAGCCATGACTCTAGTCATGGAACTATAACGTAAGACTATAACATGTTTGCTCTGCCGGGTTCCCATCTTGCTTTGGTCAAATATTTCCTCACTCTTCTCTGATTTGTCCCTTTTGGAATGGTAATATATATTCTGTACCATTGTATATTGGAAGTACATAACTTGCTTTTTTTTCCTAGTAAAACTGAGCATTTTAATCAAAAAGCATAGTAAGTATACTTATTAAATACCACTTCCTATACAGCTTTATGCCATCTAACCATTTTTAAATTTCAGTACAATGGATCAAAGACCAAGAATACAGGTTACATGCATCAAGGCTAGACTACAAATTGTCGTCATCATCGTCATCATCTTCTTCATCATCAGTTTTCTTTCCAGTGCATTTGCTGACTTGGCTGTATTTTGTGATACTATATTAGTAGTAATAAGAATGGTGTTGGACCCAATTAACGATGGATTAATAAGAACATTCGGAACTGCTGGTGTTGCAGGGATGGAAGCTTTTACAGCAGGGGACAGAGAAGCAGGCATCTGTACTGTAAACCTCTGCCCTGGGTGAGGGGCATTGAAGTGCCTACTTTAGTTGAAACAGACATGGTTTGTGGAGTTGGTGTGCCTACTGTGGGAGCACTTCTTGGTCTGCTAGAAACTGAACCAACACTTAACCTTGGAACTGTTATTCTTCCTGCAGGAGTAGGTGTATTTATTTATTTATTTATTTATTTATTTATTTATTTATTTATTTGTAGTTTGGAGCAGTTAAGCAATATCTATCTATAAGGTGACAATCTAAGACCCGAAAACGGTTTGATCAATGGCAAAAGAGGTTGATTTCTTTGTCTTGCAGTATCTAATAAAAGATCTCCTGGGGGAGGAGAAGTGAAGACTGGTCAGCACGGCACTGGATTGCCAAGCGTACGTCATCTGCATCAATAGTAGCTTTCTTAGCATGGCTGGAATAGATTTTAGCATCATCTAGAATATCAGAAGGCAAACTCCAGCAGCTGGTTCATAACTCTTGGCTCACGTTTTGTAATCCCCATATCCTTCAGGATTTGTGACATCATCTGTGCATCTTCCGGCATGCTCTTGGGAGACGCCATCTTGCCAGACTCCTTGATAACCGGTGATCAGACTTCTCCAGCTAGATCTCCCACATTAACGTACCTCAGGCCTGATCTTGATGCAAGTTCTTTGCCTGGTGTGGTTTTTCTAACCCCTGGTGTACCGGTGAGGAGGATATTTGGAAGGTTCCCCCCAGTCCTCCTTCACACGCAGCCAGTGCCTCTATAACTTGCTTTTTATTTTACGGGGGTGGGGGGGAGGTAACTAAGAGTCTTGAGTCTCAGAAGAGACTTTGAACTTTGAACTTTTAAACAGTGTTGAGACTGGAAGACTCTGGGGACTTCTGAAGTCAGACTGAATGTATTTTGTACTGTGCCCTGATCGCAAGCCTGTGAAGGCCAGGGAGCGGAGTGTGTGATTTGAATACAACTGGCTCCCACAGGCTCCTATGTTAAAATACTTGGTCTCCAGTTGGTAAAGCTGTTGGGAAGGATTGAGCCTTGTTGGAAGATGCAGGTCCCTGGAAGCAAGCTTTGAGGTTTCCAACACTTTCAACATCCCCAGTGTGCCCTCTGCCTCCTTATTGTAGACCAAGGATATGAGATTTCAGCTGCTCTAGCCAACATGCCTGCTACTTCCTCTACTGCCTCACCATGGTGGATGCTGAATCCTCTTAAGCTGTAAGCCAATTCAATACTTATTTTTTTATAAGTTGCTTTGGTCATGGTGTTTTATCACAGCAACAAGAATGTGACCAAGACAGGAGTAAGACAGTGTGTGAGTCTGTGACTCTTCTAGAACTTTCCAGGAAAAGAACAATCTTCTAGGAAATCCACTTGAGGCATTACCTCCCCAACCAGTTCTAAAATTCTAGAAAGATAGCGTCTGCCTAACTATACCCTGCCCTGGCACTCTCAGGCCAAAGTCATAGGCCAATCGGTGTACTTGAACATTGCAGCTCATTTTGACGATAACCTGAGCAGAAAGGACATAGAAGATTGATTGGCTATGAGATGGTATGCAACTTCACCCAGGGCTCAGAAGCAAGATCCACACTTTGGGACAAGCCCTCCTTTGCACACACCTGCTTCCCCCATTCACGCTCAGTGTGGCTTCAAATTGAAGATTCTTAGAGGCTGTTGCTGAGGAAGTATGCCTTGGGGGGTGGGGGTGCACTGTTTAAAATAAATAGCACCATCCTTCCCAGTAAACTAAAAATATGTGAACATACAGACTTTTCTCAGCTGGAGACTCTCGTACATTTTTGCTCCACCTTGGTGCCTGTTAGCACTTGTCTGTTAGCCAGAACTAGCCTAACCCAAAATAAATGAATGGGTAGAAACGATTAATGGGAAAACCCCAGACGGAGCCTGTGTCTTCCAGCAGCTGCTTTTCATGACCCAGGATGCTTGTGTTTGTGGTTTCATGTTGCATGAATAGACTGCAGTCGTATGTTTGCTGGAGGAGGACTGTTCCTTGCTCATTTGAGGAAATTCAGTAGGATTGCATTTGATGGTGGGCTGGAAAATCGTCGCGACTTTCAAGCCATTACCTCCACTCTGCCCGTGTAAATGGATATGGAATAACACGAGGTTTTAAACTTAGCTGGCTATCACTCCAGGAACCAAAGCCATTTCTTTAACAAAGGTGACTGCTCCAAGCCTCAGTTTCTACCTCCTGAGGATGGGTGTAATGTAGCCAGTGAAAGGAAGGGACTGATGCTCCTTATCACAAGGACTAAGCAAGCCACATTTTAAACACGCCTGGCCCAATTTCTCACGCCTGCCCGTGAATCACTGGGATTCACACTCCTACTGCAAGCATCCTAAACCTCAGCCCTCAGGCTCCACCAGGCTCCAGGAAACTGCCTTACCAGCCCTTGGTATCAGTGGTGTATGGAAGCTCCTACCCCCACCACCCAGCCATCAGGAGTCACAGACCAACTCCAAGAAGCTGAGGCGCCAGCAGAAGTGAAGCAGGGGAGGAAGAAGGTGTCTGCATACCTTAAACCAAAGGGTCTCTGCCCAGGCTAGACCCAGCTGAGCCCTGGAGGAAACAGGATGGAACAGAGACTCTCTCAGCTGTCATCTGCCCAGGCCTCACATTGCCTCTCTCACAGTCTTGCCTAAATCAGGCCCAAGAGTTTTAATCAAATGTGTGAAAAAGAAAAAAAAAAGAAGACAACAGCAACAAAACAAAAACACTCCTCTTCTCACACATGGGAAGGGCAAGCCTTTGCCACCCAGCATCCAGAAGGAGCTGGCCCTTGGAGAGGAACTGTGTCACCTGGTGCCTTCTCACATGTGATAATCAGCTGGCAGAAGAGCGAAGTGTGGGAAAGGCCCTAGAAGAAGAGAGAACAGCTCAATGTCAGCCCCAGCCCCCTCCCCAAAGTGCTCCAACTGTGGCTTCCTCAAAGTGACTCTAATTGTTTAAACAAGATTAAACAAGCATGGAATCTGAGAGGGAGAAGGGAGAAATTTGAAAAACAAATAGCAAGGGAATTTTTCTTTCCAAAGGCCCGAAACAAATCTAAACCGTAAGAACAGCTTTAACCTAGTAACCTTTTAAAATCCCAAATTGAATGTGTCCAACAGAATGTGTCCAGAGGAAGAGAACATCCCAGAGTGAACCCACACAGAGGAGACAGAGGGGCAGTGAGTCCATAGCCACCACTTTCACTGTCCCATCAATGAAAACACACGCACTCACACATGCACACACACTCACATATGCACACACACATATATGCACACACATGTACAGACACACATGCACACACACTCACACATGCACACACATACATATACACACACACTCACATGTGCACACACAGCCCTAATGCATTTCTGATCAGAACACCAACATCAGCCCCATAAAATAAAAACATCATACACCCAGTTTAAGTCCCAAGTATGGCGCAGTAGATCCACCAAAGAGCACTGAGATTTAAGGATGCCAGGATGCTCCTAACTCCTCCTTGGCTCTAGATCTCCCATTCAGTCATTACCCGGCCTTGCACAGTTGGTCTTTATCCTGTAGCGTGCCCTTTCCCTGTCTTTCTTGACTTGGGAAGCCCCACTCGCTCTTTTCTGAACACGGCTAGAAAATACTTGGCCCAAGTCAATCCCCAGAGCCCAGGCAAAAATGCTGGGTGTGACGGTGCACAGTTGGAATCCCTGTGCTGGGGAGGCAGAGACAGGAAGAGCCCTAAGGCCCTCTGGCCAGCCTAGTCTAATGGTGAACTCCAGGTCAGTGAAAGGCCATGTCTCCAAGAAGGTGGGTAGTATTCCTAAGGATGACACCTGAGATTGTCCACTAACTTCCATATGTACACACATGCAGGAACATTCAAACACACACACACACACACACACACACACACGGGCTTTTCAGCAAAGCATCCCCTTGCCTGTTATCACTGCCTTCCGGTGCATATTTCCAGCCATTCACAGACATCTTGACAGCCATTGGCTTCCACAGCTCTGCCTCTCACAGAGTTGAACTTAAGTCACTGTGCTTCGGAAACACTTGCACTGGCAGCACCGACTCTGTTGCAAAACATAGGGTGTTTTCAGCAGATGATTGTGAAGCTAAAACGGTTCTGATTCTATGCAGGTGATGCAGGATGACCCCTTAGTGGTCAGGAGGCAGGGTGACAGGATCCAGGAGTTAACTTAGCTACTAGAAAGGATTCCCCATCAGGCAGACCAGAAGCCCACCATCTCCTCGTGCACCCCTCCTTGGCACACACTAACGTCGGTCTCTGGATGCAGCAGGTAAAACACTCCGCTGGCCTGGCAACCTGCCGTTTTAATGAAGCCACAGACTTCAGGATCGAAAGGGATTCTAGAAGCCACAGGATCTCCTCCAGAGATGCTCAGTCAAACTCGGTGGCTTTCACGTCATAAAGGAGGCATCCTGCCCTTGTGAAATGGGCTTCACTGTTATTTTTTAAAGAATGCTATGTGAGCAGTTGGCCTCATTCATAACAGCTACCCTTCACAGTGCTCCATGGGGCTTCCTGCTGGGAAGCTACACTTAAATTCTTATGTTCCATTCTGAATCTCTTTTTGGAGACAGTGGGGATTGTTCAAGGGTGACCAGGCACCCTTCAACAACTGGATAGTTGTTACACCATGTTCCTCACTTAACCCACACAATCCCAGAGGTCCCTGTGCTCCTGACTCAATAAAGTCTCACTTAAACAAGACTCTAACAACCAAGAATGGGAGACAATCAAAATGTTCTGGGATTTTTTAAGATGATTAAAAAACAATCAAATAATAAACCATAGGTATTTTATAATCTTCTTTTCCCATATGTTTCCCTTTGACCAAGGTAGAGCCTCCCCCTAAAACTCTCTCTTTGGCTGTTTCCAGCCTAGCAGACTGAGCCCCTCTCCACACTACCCACCCCACCAGCCTCCTGATTTAAAACAAAAACGAAAAACAAACAACAAAAAAACTAATCTTACTTAGTTCATGGCTTTTAAATGTCTCTTTCCTTTAGTCTCCCACTTCCTATCTCTGCCCTACAAACAAGTTCTAGGAATGCCCTTGGTGTTACAGCATATTCTTTAACCCCACATCATGAGGTGAAGAGAGACAAAGCCCCCAACACAGCATCTCTCCTCTGCAGCCCCCTTTGCTGACACTGATGTTCCAGTTGCCCGCTCCCACCACCTGGATCATTCTGAGAATGGTCCTTTACATAATCACCCTGTCTCTAAAGAGAAGCACACAGTACTGAACACAAGAATGTAAGTGTAGTTTCCCAGTGTAGAGCTCCATAAAGAGGGGCCGTTACGAATGAGGCTGAAGACTACAAGACGCTTATTTCACAACTAGGCGTGTGCTTCGAGGTGTGCACTAATATGTGCCCTGGTCAAGGCTAAGCATTGCCTGGCAACATGTTCGATTTGAGGGTCTCTCAGGCAACCCCAACCCTTCTACCAAAAGCATATGTTCACTAACATAGCAAAGTAACACCTTGTGTTGCTCAGAAACATTAAAGCAGCAGGAAGGCTGGAACCCTCAAAGCTTGTCCATAATTAATATTCACTGATGATTTAAACCATTTCTGGTCAGAACTAAGAAGTGAGAAAGGGTCTGTATTTGCTGTAGCCAAGCATTGTGTGTGTCAAGCATGGCGTGAGAGAAGAGTAAGTAGAGAAAAAAGGATGCATCTGAAGAGACTGACAGGAGCCCAGCAAGAAGCCAGGCTGCCAGATCCTGAGTGTCTCTGCCAGCCTCGCTCACAGCTGGTTGAGGAGAGACAGCCTGGGAAGAGCACGGCGAGAGTGCCCTCTAGTGGAAGGATCCAGAGTTTGGCTCCCCTCTGCTCTGGGTTCAGCCTGGGTTTACATTTTCTGTAACTTCTTCACTCACTTATTCAGTAGGCATGGGTTGAATTCTCCTTGTGTGCTAAACACCACGATGAACACCAGGGAAACATATCGCTAAGACTTGACCATCACTCCCAAGAGAGTTTCAACCACGTGAGGAGATTGGACAACTCCTGGGAGGGGTGCATGCATGTGTGTGTGTCCCTGTATGTGTATGTATGAGTGCGTGCATGCATGTGTGCACATATGTGAATGTAAGTGAGCCTGTGTGTGCACATGCACATGCATGTGTGCATGTGTGTGTTTGTGTGTGAGTGTAAGTGTGAATGTGTGAGTGTACGTGTGCATGTGTGTGCATGTATGCCTGTATGTGTGTCTATTGTGGGGCTGTGCAGAGGTGGTGAATCAGGAGGATCTGCCCAACAGATGTGACCCTCAAGCTGAGAAGACGTTTAGTTGACAAGCAAGTGGACTATAGGTGTGTCAGGCAAGACAGCTGGGGCTAACGATGCTCTGACCCATCTGGGGAGAGAGAAGGTGAAAAGCCAGAGAAGGCTGAGAGGATAAGCCTATGGTTTCTCATTCCTTTAAACATGACAGGAAGCTAGACAAGCAGCGAGCTGTTTTACAGATTCACGAATGCATTACTCTGATGGGAAGGGAACAGAAATTGATCCTCAGGGAAACAAGACTGAAGGCCAACAGAAAATGAGGGTCTAAATTAGAACCAGGACAAGAAGCCGAATGGAGGAAGAGATGTCGTAGAGAGCAGGTCAGCAGGACTTGCTTACAGAGTGGGTGTGGAGAGGAGGCAGGAATGGGAAATTCTCAATCAATTCCCAGCTCCAGCTTGTGGGGAGGGGGCTAGCTTGATGGTGTGTTACTCATTAAACCAGGGATGGGGAGAACATATATGAGGAAGACGGTAAGTTCTATTTTGAATATGGGGAATTGGATGTGGCTAAGAGGAAAATTCTGGGAGGTAATTGGTAATTGACTGTTTAGTCTGCAGCCTGTGGAATTGATCTAAGGGTTGGCAGCAGTGTATGGCATGGGAAGGGAAATGGCCTTCCAAGGGAGCAGCCACCATAGAAAGAGAACAGCTGCGGGCAGGCTCTGAGGCAAAGCTCTCTGTTCAGAGTGGAGGCAGATGCCCAGAGAGCTGAGAATAACTGAGAAAGAGAGCCAGGTAGGCAACTCCTTAGCGGTTAACAATCCTCTTGGAACCATGAAGATTAAGAGTCATGTAACAAACTCAGCATGCGGTAGGCACGCAGAGCTAGCTACCTCCCCTACTGTAGTAACGTGGCTAGGAAAGTCATTGTAACAGAGCCCCCACCCACAGTAGATCAGCTTGTGTGAAGGATAATGGGTGTGGCTCCTCCCACTGATGGGAGCAGTGAGAGGTCTGGGTCAGTAAATAGATGTGTGCTCTCCACTGAGTGGGCACTGTTGACTGATGTCTTCTGTGTTGACTGAAGTTTAGGAACGGATTCTGACATTTAGATCCCAGTAACCTCAATGACCTCCCCTGATGCCCAACAAGGCTGAAAGGTAGAGATGACTGGCATTTCCTATTTATAGATAAGCACATCAGATTAAGAAACACTATGCAAGGTGCCTAATACTCCTCAGAAAAGGGGGGCCCTCTTTAAATCATGTCATCTCCAGGCTGTCCCTCTTGGGGAGTGAGAATCAGAAAGGAACATGAACACACACACACACAGTCACACACACACACACACACACACACACACACAGAGAGAGAGAGAGAAGATGGCAGCCACTCTTTGCCAAATCTCAGGGGTTTTTTTCTTGGTTTTATAAGTGCCTCAGTTTTGCATTGGGAAATGGGACTAATGGGTTCAGTACCTCCCTTCCTTCCTCCTAAGGATGATCCTATTAGGGTCATGTTGGAGGCTTCTGGAGCTGAAGGGGGATGTGAAGGCCCACACGGGCTGTTCAGTTAAATGGCAGGAAGGCGCAGCCCTTGCCGCTAACTCCCAGTAGATGGGTATAAGTTAGATCAGTGTTCGGATGCCTGACACTCGCTGTAGTCACTTCTGAAGCTGAGGCCAAGTGGGAGCATGACAGTTATCCACAATAAATAGCAAGCAAATGGGAGCTCAGTTCGGGCAGTGGACCATCCGCTGAAAGGAAATGAGCTGCAGCTGAACTCAATTCTAAACTGAGCTACGTTGGATCACGATGCCTGCTCTCTCTGTTCTGCACCCGCCTCTTCCCCATTTCTAAGTTCCAGGTCCAAAAAACATAAGGCTGGGCTTCTCTATCAGATGCAAGGTACAGAAATCTCTCCTTGGGGTTTCTCTAAAATGTCTCCCTTTTATGTGCAGTACATAAACAAACACCTCTAACTAACCCGTCGTCAAGGGAAATGAACCACCCTGAAGGCATTTGGCCACCTCAGCGTCAGAAGCAACTAACCCTCGGGTGTCTGTAATGTTCTGTGACCGCCTTCTCGGCAAGCCTAGCCCACCCTCAGCCCACCTGTTCCTGGAAGCTACTTCCTCTGCAGGTTCTTAGAAGAAATCAGTAAGTTTCCTTTGCCCCACCCTACCTCTGTCCAATCGGTGAGGTGGGTTCCAGGAGCCACTAGCTCACCTCAGTCATTCACTCACCCTGTTTCCATGCCTCCAAAATACACTGAACTTTGGGGCATGGCTGGGGTTCATCATACTCTCCTGGCAAGGCTCGGAAGCCTTCCGTGGTCACATCCACCCTGAGTGGCTCCGTCACTAGCACAGGCTAGTCCTGCAGAGGCCCCAGACAAGTGTTAACAAAGAGTCAGTGCGGGCAGGAGATGATCACATTCAACAGCTATTTGTTGACCTCCCACTGTCTGCTCTGCAGTGTACTAATGTAGCTTTGGCCCAGCTCTGAGGAAGAGCAGGGAGTATGGTGAAGGACAGTCCTTACAAGGAGAAAGCAGTGTCACCTTCTCACTTGGCACCATGGTCCACTAACAAACAGCCATTTTGTCTCTACCTCAGGAAAAGAGGCTGGCATTGCTACTGGCCAGCCAATGGCATGGTTTCCATGTTCACATGAGAGAAACAGAGGCATGGAGATGCCAATGATGTGGTAAAGGTGTCCAGCACTGTGCCAAAGATGAGACCCTGACTGTAGATCCAGGGTCCAGGAATGGAAGACACTCTACCACCCTCACCCTTAGACACAAACACAGACCTCTGTGGACTGTAGCCCAAACAGTAGATGGTGGATGCCAGGAGAACGTGGACCAAGACCGCGTGTTAAATGCATCTAAAGAACCATCGAGGAGAAGGGCCAGCCACCCTGGAGTCTCGGGAAGAGAACAGATACCCTTCACCCAGTTCTGGGCTTCAGGGCAGCAGGGGAGTTGGTCCCCTCTGGACTATTCTCTTCCGCCCTTAACCTTCATCACGTTGCCCCTCCTCGGGCCCTAAGAGCAGCATTGCCATTCTTCAGTTAATCAAACTAACTGTGAAGAGATAACCTGATCTCAAATGGTGCGTATGTTCTGGAGGAAAGCGAAATTAACATTTCTCCTGCTACAACCAAGAGTTCTGCCAAGTGGACTCTACGGGAAGACTTCCCGTACCCGTGTTTGGTTCCTAGTACCTATGAGGTGGCTCACAGCCACTCATAAGTCCAGTTTCAGGGGGTCTGATGCCCTCTTCCGACCTCGGTGGGCACCGAGCACATATACATATATGTGGGCAAAACATTCATACACATAAAATAAAATAAATACGTATTTACAATTTTAACATTTCTTTCTTTTTACAGTGAATGTGCATGTGCGTAGTACACGTGTGGAGCTCAGAGAATAGCTTGTGAGACTCAGTTCTCTCCTATCCCGTGGAGTTCAACTGTTGACCCAGCTCCCCAGCTCCCTATAATGATTTGCTAAAAGGCCCTACATGTCACTTCCAGGCCTCCCCACCATGATGCACGCTCACGGGTCAAATAAACTTTCCTTCCTTAATTGTATTTGTCGGGCATTTTCTCATAGCCATGAGAAAATTGGCCCACACACCCATCCACCACTGCCCCCTTTTCTCCGTGTCTTCCAGTTCAGAACCATTCCAGGGGAGACCAAGCTGCCATAGCTCACTTTTTCACACAAGCCACACCTACCCAAGCCTACAGTTTAATTACAGTTAGGTCAGATACCCTCCCAATCAAGGAATGGTCTTGTAGGAAAATCAAAAAGGCTGTTTGCCAGAGCCTGGAGCTAGGAGGGAAGTTGGGTAGAACCACAGTGACACCCACTCCCTGTGTTCAGGCTTGTCTTTCCTGTCCCTTCATGTTGGCCTGGGGGCACGAGTTTCCTACTTCACACCTGCAATTCCTGGTAGCCTGTCAGATGAACCCCTGCTTCCTACATTCAGCCAAAATCTAGACCTTATTCTAGCTTTGATATTCTCTCTCTCTCTCTCTCTCTCTCTCTCTCTCTCTCTCTCTCTCTGTGTGTGTGTGTGTGTGTGTCTGTCTGTCTGTCTGTCTGTCTGTCTGTCTCTGTGTGTCTGTGTTTGTTTGTGACTCTGTATGTGTGTGTGTGTCTGTCTGTCTGTCTGTCTCTATATGTCTGTGTGTATATGAGAATGTGTGTGTTCACATATGTGTCTCTGTGTCTGTGTTACTCTCTGGAGCATTAATTTGCCTACTTCCATTGTCTTGTTAACTCATCAACTAGATTACAAAACCTTCAGAGGCAAGGAAGCTACCATTTTCCCTGTCTATGATAAGTTACTGGATGCAACATGTCAGGAAGGCCAGAAGCATGTGTGAGAGAGCATGTAGCATGTAACTAGTTCAGGGAGAAGAATGACTGGCTCCCCATCACTGTTCAACACAAGACAGACCTGCAAGCACATGGATAATACCACCAGCCACACTAGACATGGTTCTGTCCTCTGCTCTGTCCTCAGGGGTGCAGAAATAGGGGCAGAGCCATAGCTCATGAGCTATGGCTCTGCCTCCCCTAAGCATCATGACTGAGCCCTCATCTTCCCTAGGTCACAAACCCTCAGAGTTCCAGGACAAAGCCTTTCATATATTCAGAAAGCACCATTACGCCAAGTGGAAACTCAGCCATCTAATTTGGCTACTTGCACTCAAGCCACGCCCAGTAAAACAACAGGGGCCGAGAGCATATTGTGATTAAAATGTCTAGTCTGTGGAAAGAAACAGCCAATAAAATGTTTGCTGCACGAGCGTGAGGACTTGAGTGTGAATTCCCAGAGCCCACATAAAAAGCTGGTGGTACACACCTGAGATCCCGGTGCTGGGAGCCAGAGACAACCAGGTCCCCCAGAGCTCACTGCTGGCCAGCACAGTGAAGTGGCTGGCTCCAGATTCAGAAACAGAACCTTGTCTCAAAACAAATCAGGTGAGAAGCAATAGAAGAAAAAACCCAACACTGACTTCCGGTCTTTGCACGTGCATAAGTGTGCAACAACTCCACCTCAGTGCACAGACAGGCCATGTTCTAGGTTTGGTTCTATCACCTGGATGTCCTTCTGCTCTCTTGTCTAGCCATTCCTCTCCGGTCCTTGCTATCTCCCAGGGGTGCTGTGCAAGTCACAAGGTATGGCAGCCATAAGATGGGTGCTGTTATTGTCACTGTTGTCAACAGTAGGCAGACAGTTGGGCCTAGTGCAGCTTAGAGCACCCACCCTACCCCCAGGGACTCATTGCCTCAGACAGACAGGTCCAGACCTACATGTCGGAAACAGACCTGGCAGAAATGGAAACTAGCCAGACTGTGCTGTGGTATATACACAGTGTGTATCCAATGAAACCAAGCAGTGGTTTGTTCTCAGACAGACTTGTCTGGGGTCCCCACACTTGGGGAAGTGAAGGGGTGGTGACTCCAGCTAGAGACATGCTACTTCCAGATGATCTTGGCGAGTTTGGTTCACTCAGCAACCTGCCGCATTAGTATTACCCTCCCTTCTGCGGAGGAGGAAACCGGGGGTGTGAACACTGAAGCTTGCTCACACTGGTCTGTGCTCCCAAAGGCTCCTCAGAGCAGCAATCTCAGGCTAACCAGGCCAATACTCTCAGGGTGGTAGTAGAAATCCCAGCTGGGTGTCTCCAGTGACACCAACCTCCATGTGGGTGGTACCTGAACACTAGAGACTGACAGGAAGGTTCCCTAGTTCTAAGAAGGTCCAGATTTACCTCCCTAGAAAGTGGGACTCTGACACTATAGTTGACACCCTCACAGAGAGGGAGCACAGCACACAAGTGTCTGGGGGAACCTGAGAAACCCAACTTCACAGTTGCCTGCCTGGTCTGGTTCCTGAATGTTCCTGAGTTTGAAAGATATCAACATCCTTCACATACATACTGAAGCAAGTACGTGGGACAGACCCAGTGACTTTTCCTACAGGAAGTGACAGCTAGGAGTCTGGGGAGCTTCGGAATGAGCTTCAAGGTCTCCATGTGTCATAATCATCCACATTCCTTTTTTTTAATTATTAGATTTTTTTCTTTATATACATTTCAAATGCTATCCCGAAAGTTTCTTATACCCTCCCTCCGCCCTGCTCCCCTATCCACTCACTCCTGTTTCTTGGCCCTGGCATTCCCCTGTACTGGAGCATATAAAGTTTGCAATACCAAGGGGCCTCTCTTCCCAATGATGGCTGACTAGGCCATCTTCTGCTACATATGCAGCTAGAGAAACGAGTTCTGGGGGGGACTGGTTAGTTCATATTGTTGTTCCACCTATAGGGTTGCAGACCCCTTCAGCTCCTTGGGTGCTTTCTCTAGCTCCTCCATTGGGGGCCCTGTGTTCCATCTTACAGATGACTGTGAGCATCTACTTCTGTATTTGCCAGGCACTGGCATAGCCTCATACGAGACAGCTATAACAGGGTCCCTTCAGCAAAATCTTTCTGGTGTATGCAATAGTGTCTGAGTTTGGTGGCTGATTATGGGATGGATCCCCGGGTGGAGTAGTCTCTGGATAGTCCATCCTTTCGTCTTAACTCCAAACTTTGTCTCTATAACTCCTTTCATGGGTATTTTGTTCCCTATTCTAAGGAGGAATGAAGTATCCACCCATTGGTCTTCCCTCTTCTTGATTTTCTTGTGTTTTGCAAATTGTATCTTGAATCACCCACATTCCTAATCAGTGGTTCTGACCCCTTCAAAGATCCTAGAGACAATCCCTAAAGAAGTCAGCCATCCTGCAGTCGGAATTCACCCTAGTGATGAGGAAACCACAGAGGAGTCGGGCGGATGCTGGGAGAGCCAAGTAATGAGTTTCCAAATGGCATTCTGGAGGCACCTCAGGGCCAAGGGACTCTAATCTAGATGTGGCCTATTTGCTTCCAGGTCCCTGGTAATCAACAAGTCCTCTCTAGTAGAGATGGGTTGCTTTGCTCTGCGGACCATCCCGTGAGGTTTTGCAGAGATGTGAGAGATTATGACGATATCTCGAATCACAGGAGTGGCCTTTCCCACACACTTCCACTGAAGAGCAGAGGTCTGGAACCCAGGAAAAAGGGTCAGAGAAGCATTAACTTAGTGCCAGTAAAGACCAAGCTGCAAGATGGCCCATCTCCTCAAGGGAAGCCCCCAGTTCCTCCCCTTGGGTGACCCAGGCAAAGGAAGTTTCCATCAAGACAGGGCCTGACTCAACCTCTCCCAAGCAAACCAGACACCAGCCACCAAACAGCCAGCACAAGAGTTTCCATAATGAGATGCTTCCAGGAAAGCCCCATAAAACCTTTACTGTAAATTCAATAAACTAGGTTTTGCACATGGTGGGGGTGGGAGAGCCTGGAGCCACACCGCCACCTCTAATATCCCCCCTCTTGTCACACACAGAAGACAAAAAGCCAGGCCCAGCCTTCTCCCACTGCCAAGATCTTTCTGTCTCCCAAGTCACCTCAACAGACTCTTCCCCACGCAACCAGCACCACCAGACCAAGTCTAGCCAGGCACATAGACAGTCCTGCTGACACTCTGCCTTCGCCAGCCAGCCGGGAAGAAGCCAAGCCCTCACATCCTTGCAGGCCACCAGTGCTCAGGGATAGAGTTGTTACAATGTTACAATGCTCACAGTTCACAGAACAGTAGCCACCTGGTTCAGAAAAAAGAAATGCATCCCCAAACCATTCATTTCAAATCAAGATGCTTAGCCTAAGGGAGAATCGCTACAGTGTTCCCTCTGTCCACCCTTCACTAGGTCTTCCTGAACCATTCACCATGATCTACACTACAAATACCTCACCCTTGACCCTAACATTGAGACCCTGAATTTTACTTACACACACACACACACACACACACACACACTGGCACCCCAGAGCTGAGCTTGCAATGTGTTCAATGTGAGCACCTCAGCCTGGACTATGTAAAGATGCAGGGAAGAGCAGGCCTTGGCCTTGACTATTTGGAAAGGTCTTGGCAAACCTTGCGCTGGAAAGTGAGGTGGATGGACTGTGTGGAAGGGAGCGGTTTTACCAGCACAGGCTAGAAAATCAGGACTTGGTGGACACGCAGAGCCCTCCAAAGCATTCAAAGCCGAGGGCACCGAGATGTCAGGGCTCATACACTGATGCTTGAAGGGACTCTCATGGGTCACTCATTCTCTCTGTGGTACCAATAAGCCTGCTGTGGACCAAGCACAGCTCTGCCAAGGCTAGGTTCTAGGGGATCTAGTGAGGTTTATAATAAAACTGAATCGCACTACCCAGGGGAAGGAAGAGGGAGGGAGGACTGGAGAGGAGGGAGAACTGGGAGCCTAGCTGAGCCCCTGGCACACTCAGCCTGGTGCTCTGACTTGCCCACTGATGCCCCACAGGCTTGAGAAGCAGCCTCCAGGAGACCCAGTTCCCAGCAGGCTCCACATTCATGACCCTATCAAAAACTGGGGGTGGGGGGGAACAACCCTTCTCTCTTTGGGGGGGTACGGTTTCACATTCCTTCCCTGCCTCTTTGCTGGAGGACCACAGAGTCCTCAGCTGCAATGTAAGCCAGTCTAGAAGACATCCCACCCCACTTAGATTGTGGATATTTTCCAGATTTTTTTTAAAACTGCTTATTTGGGGAAACTATTTAACTCTAGGCCTGGCCCAAGGACAAGCTAGTCAGCCTCCACAGTTGGAGAGTCCAGAGGGCAGCCAGGCATCTGCCTGCAGGCTTGGAGGGCACCCCATCTGCCTGTACTTTTCCATGAATAGGAGGGAGGGGTCATCATGAGATTGGCTTTCCCAAGAAGGCTGCCTGGTGGCCTGGCATTCTGAAGGTTTTTCCAGCCAGATCTGGGGAAGTTCCTGAAACCAGACTGAGCTGTGCCCAGGGTTCCTGATAGGTGTGTGAGTACAGGCAACCTTGATCTCCTGAGGGTCCTACTCCCAAGCTCCACTTCCTCTCCTGGAGGAACCTGCAATGGTAGGTCTTTACCTGCCCATCATTTGCAGATCATAAGCACATTGGGCACTGGGCCCCACCAGCCTCTTCTCTAGCCTATGGTTATTCTTTGAAGGTGGATCCAGTCAGGTAAGGGAGCTATCTCAAGAAAGTACACTTCTGCCCCAAACAGAACAGGGTGTTAAGATATCATAGAGGTGGCCTCCGCTGTATGAAGACCCAGCTAACCTCTGGAATTTGGCTCTGACATCCTTGCAATAGGTGGCGCTAACACCTTCTAGTTTCTGAGCCTCAGCAAGCTATTCTACTTGCCCCAGAGGATGGTGGGTAGGATTCGTCTGTATGAGGAAGGTGGGCACAAAGCTGTTTATCATAATTATGAACACCAGAGGGCACCAGGCCTCCTCCCCATCCTGACTTGACTTGTGAAGGAAAAAGGATGAAGATTCAAAAGGCACCCAGAACAGCACCAAAGGACCAATCCCCAGCTGTGCCCAGCTGTGGGCCACACGGGACAGTCACCTTTAGGTGGTCAGGTGCACAGGGGGAGAAGAGGTTCTAGCATAGGCCTGCTCCTGGAGAACTCAGAGAAATGGGAAGCTCTAGGGAGGCCACTTGGGACTCAGAAGCGGACTCCAAATGTGCCCTGGACAGGACCCAACTTCCTGTTGAGCTGATTGGCTGGGGCAGCCAGCCACTTTCCACCCTCCTTCCCACCAGTGCCTGCCTCTTCCTGCAAAACCTTGGAATAAAACCATCATACAACACAATGTTTCCTTAAGTGCTGGTGTATTGGACAGTGTGTGCAGTATAGTCATTCCAAGTATGCTATTAAATACAAATATTGGTCAATGAGTGGGAGGCCATATTCCAGGTTATTAGTGATGCTTTTGAGCACCCCAACTTGAGATTTTAAAAAATTATAAATTCTACATGGTGCTTTTCTGCATTTTCCAAGTGAGCAGATTTATATTTTATAATCATAAAATCTGATCATTTTTAAGTTCACCAATGACCTTTTAGCACATATATTGGGTTGTACCCTCTTCTGATTACATATCTTTGATTACTCCTTATGACACATAGAATAAAATTGTGACTCCTTATAAGACAGGGAGACGCTCCAGGCCCTCCCCTCATCTTCCTTGTTACCACCAGGCAGCTCTTGCCTCAGAGTGAGAAGATGGAACAGGGTAGAGCTGGAAGACCCCTCTGAGGTAAGGACACTTGAACTGAAACCCAGGTGGGGAAGAAATCTGCGAGGTAAGAGTGAAGTGACGTTTTTGCTCCACTGAAGGAGCAGATGGGGACCAACAGGGGTGGAGACAGTGTGCCTGGCTCAGCCCTCCCTCCCAGCTAACTCCTGTTTTGGGGTCCTTTTTTCTTTCGGCATTGGAAACCAAGGCACAGAGAAGTTAAGAACCCTTTCCAAGGTCACACAGTTTTAAGCACTGTGGACTGTGACCTCTCATAACATCTCCCTTTCCTCTGGCATGTTTGTCAGAATGTCTAACTGCACACTGACATGGGGGCTGGTTTTGCTTCATGCCTGCCCTTCCACCAGACCTAAGCTTCATGAGGGTCAGGGTCCTGGCTGGTCTGTCCACCTCTACTCTGGGCTCAGTTTGAGAAGCCTGGCAGGCAGATAGATGTTGCTCAGTAGATGTTGACTGAAGGAACGAAGAGCACTCAAGCCTCCCAGATGACTATCAGCCATTTATAGCCCTGCTTGGAACAGCAGCACTGGCTAATAAAGCCTTGATACAGCACAGCCACTAAAGCCATCCTTAGTCTCTCCTAGGCTGGGTTTTTTTCTTTCTGTTTTTTAATGTTTGTTGATTTTTGTCTTATGCATCTCAGTATTTTGCCTGAATGTATGTCTGTACACCACATTTGTGCCTGGTACCCTCAGAGGCCAGAAGAGGGCAACTGGTCCCCTGGAACTGGGGACTTGGTAGTCATGAGCTACCAAGTGGGTGCTCAGAATTAACTCCTGGTCCTGTGGAAAAACAACAAGTGTTCTTACCACTGAGCCATCCCTCCAGTCCCCTCCGTGATTTCTTCACCTCACAGTCTTTGTTTGATTTGTGTTGTTGCCCTTGACTTTTGGTCTTCTGCTCCCACTTCTCCTAGTGTTGGCATCTAGGGTTGTGCCAGCGTACCAGCATTAACCTAACCAGGAGAGGCCAAAGAAGAAAAAAAGGGAGTCACTAGAAGCATGTTGGGATCCTGTAGGCAAAGGAAGGGAACAGAACTGCTTCCTGCTTCGCTCTCTCCCTCAGACAGCTGGCTTCCTAGTCTAGTGGCCAAGGCTTCTGAGCTTCACAGCTCCTGGCACTCACAGCCACAAAGATGGTGCATCTCCTCCTTCAATCCAGCCTGGAAATGTTTGACAACTAGCCAACAGGCCTGAATGAGTCAGAAGACCCTCCCTGTCGGTCTGCTGAGAGGCCCAAATCATGAAGCACAAATGAAGTTCCCAGAGCCCACCCCTCCCAGCCCCAGGAAAGGAAAATGGATCCATCGCAAGTAAGCAGTACTCTGGCACCATCTATTATGTGATACATTGGCCTCTCCAGAGAGAGCCTGCCAGTTCAGAACCGTTGCTAGGAAACAGTTCTCAGCTCACCATCTCATTGACCAAAGCTTACATTAGCCTTCTTTCCCCATCTCCCCTTTTGCATTTTACTCTCTGTTGCTTGTTGTTTGAAAATGTCATTTTATATTCTAATACAATTGACATCTGAGAACCCATCTCGATGGCCTCATTATGCCACCCAGGGAAATCTAGTGTCTCTGGAAGTCACCATGCTTCTGGAGTTGTTGAAAATCCAGCCCTGCATAGCCATCCTAGGTCACCGAGCTCGTCACTGTCCTGGAACCAGATTACTAAATCAAAACACTTGTGCCCCTTCCCACCCAGTCCTCCTGCATCTAAAGGAGCTATACCCTCTGAAGTGCAGTTCCCAGAAGTGTGTTGTTGTGATTGATGGGCTCATCTTTGATAGTTCTAAGGGGTGTGGAGGGTCCTGTGTCCTCTCCCTGAGCCCTCACAGGCCTTGAAGACTGCCTCCCTCAGCAGAGTATGTCACACTTCATGTTGTGTGACTCCCAAGGCCAGGCCAAAAGATCACTATAGTCTATCTATGTGTTCTCGTTAGGAGCCAAAGAAACTCAGTGAGCTTGCTCTGAGTTCAGTGTCTCCTGGTGCTGTCCCTGGGAGCCAGCTCTGAGAGCAACGGGCAGAAGGAGTGATGTATCTGCTAATATCAGTATCTGGTTGGCTTAGTTGGTTCAGGCTGCTATCATAAAGGTACCACAGATAGAATGGCTTCAACCACAGTAGTCTATGTCTCGTCTCTCACAGCTGAAGGCAGGAAATCTAAGATCAAGGTACTTACTGATCTGCTAATGGAATCCAGATTTCTTCTCAGTTTGCAGACAGATGCCTTCTTGCTGAACCTCTGCATGGAGGAGAGAATGTTGGTACCTTCCTCTTCTTACACTAGAAGAGGCTCCACCCGTGGCCTCATCTAAAACTAGTTATCTCCCAAAGGCCACATGGCCAGGTACCATCCCATCACACTGGGAACTAGGGCCTCAGTATGTGAATGTGAGGGACACACATGTTAAGGCTGGAGTGTTTATTATAGACTGACTCATAAGCTCTATGCTTGAGCCAGTTGAAGTAGTTGTGTCTTTCCAGGGATTCTTCCATTATGCTATCTAATCTCTTGGCACACAAGCATTTCCTTATAGTCCTTTTCATTGCTGTGAGGTCGGTAGTGATGCCTTTTCTCTCACTGCAGGCTTCAGAAACATAACTCTTGCATTCTACACACACACACTCTACACACACACACACACACTCTACACACACACACACACACTCTACACACACACACACACTCTACACACACACACACACACACACATACACACATGCAAACCTTTTGCTGTTATTCTTTCCTTACTTGTGCTTCCTTTGGCTAGATTGTCCTTCTACTTTCACTAGGAGGAGGAGGAGGAGAGGAAGCAGAAGGTTAAGTTATGGATTTGGGATCTTTATTGCTCTTATAACTCCACATAACTGTCACCGAGCTATTGCTTTTCCCATGAGGTTGGCCACGTTGTGATTTTGTTTTTATTCATTTTATACTGTTTCTGATGTCTCTGTTGTCTCGACTCAAGAGTCATGTATGAATATGTTGTTTCATTTCTCATTATTCCTTAGTTTCTCATATTTTTTCTAATACTGACTTCTAATTAAATTCTGTTGCGTTCAGAAGACAGATTTTGTATAGTTTTAACCTCTTTAAGCCTATTAAAGCTTATCTCTGGCTTAAGGACTCATTCTGGAGTATCTCCATGTGCAGCTGAGATGGTAGCCAGTGGTTGTGGGGGAGAGGTGTGCCTACCTGTTAGGGGGGCAGGGTTAATCATCTGAAGGCCTTCCTTCCCCTTAGTCTTTGGTCTAGTTGGTCTACCCATTGCTGAAAGAGTGATAGTGGGGATTGGGCAAATGGTTCAGTGGATAAGAGCATTTGCTGGTCAAGCATGAAAACCTGAGTCTGATCCCAGAAGCCATGTAAACAGCCAGGGGTGGCTGCGCACAAGCCTATAACCTTACCTCTGTGTAAGGCGGAGGCAGGAGGATGGCTGAGGTGTGCTGGCTGTCAGCCAAGCCAGCCCAGCCCCAGATTCACTGAGAGATCCTGTCTCAAGGGAGTAAGGCCCAGAGTAACAGAGCAGGACACTTAACATTGTCCTCTGACCTCTGCATGTACAGCACACACTTACACACATGTACATACAACCATAATATACATACAAGAAACTGTAATATTGATGATTCTAATTATTAATGGTGAATTGGTGAATTCTTCATTTAATTTTGTCAGTTTTTCTTCTTATAGACACATAGATGCATATAATTATTTCTTCCCGGTGTACTGATATTTCCATCACTATAAAATGTCTTTTTCTCTAGTAATACTTTTTGCCCTAAAGCCTGCTTCGCCTGATGTTAACATACTGTTCCAGCTTTCTTTTGTTTACTACCCGGTAAATCCTTCCATGTCCTTTTTCTTAGAACTTATGTATGTCATTGAATCTAATATTTGTCTTTTGTAATAAATATTTAAATGTGAATCTATTTGCTAGTTTCTGCCTTGGGTGTTTTAATCCATTCCCACTTTATCCAATTACTGATGCTGTAAACCTTACACCTTTCTCCCACCTCATTCAATTACTGAGGTGATAAACCTTACACCCACCAGGTCACTATCCATCTTCTGTTGTCTATGCCATTCCCTTGTTCCCCCATTACTGACACCTTTAGGGTCAAGTAGACATTTTCTTTTAAATTGTGAGTATGGCTTCCCCGTACCTGGCCTCGTGTTCCATAAAGTCAATTTCTTTCAAGAATCTTCATACGTTGTAAAGCTACCAGTTGTTGGATAGCCATTGCTTCAAGTCAGGCCTGTAATCCCAAGGAAGCTGAAGCAGGAGGATGAAGAGTTCGTACTCAGCGTCATAGTGAGTTTAAGGCCAAGACCCTGTCTCAAAAATAAAATAAAATTACTATTGTTTTGTAAATTTTCTTTGAAAGAAAGGAAGAAAGAAGAAAGAAAGAAAGAAAGAAAGAAAGAAAGAAAGAAAGAAAGAAAGAAAGAAAGAAAGAAAGAAAGAAAGAAAGAAAGAAAGAAAGAAAAGGTACAGGCAGAAATCTATGTGTGCTCTCTTTTCCCTTTGCCCATTTAGCTGCCCTTCACAATGAAGCCTTTCTTCCCCATGTGGGGACAAGCCACCACCAGCCACCCTTCCTTTCAACTGGAATGAACTCTTGTTAGTATTTCTTAGAGGAAAATTCTTACACTAAGCCAGTTTTCATTAATTTTTTTATCTTGGCATTTTAAGTTCTTGTTAGTTTTTTAAACAATACTGCACTTAATACGGAAAGCTCTTTCTTGACAGCCTAATTCTCTCAGCAGTTTGGCATCTCCCCGTCTTCTGATGCCAACGACTCCTGATGTTTTTAGCTGCTAATCTTAGGGAAGAGCTCACATATAATCTGGGTTACGTCGCCACTTTCAATATTCTCTCTTTGTCTTGGACTTTTAAGCATTGTGGTTATGATTAAATCCCCTTGGATTGATTCTACTTGGAGTTTGCTAAGGTTTTTTTTTTTTTTACATCCCTTAAATTTTTTTTCCTATTTCTTAATTCTCCTGTAAGCATCATTATATGTCTATATGCTTAATAAAGAAGCACAAATCTCAGAAGTTTACTTCCTTCTTACTTATTTGTGTTCCTGAGACTGGGTAATTCTAACACACTTTTCTGTCTGTCTGACTATCTTGGTTTGTTTTGACACAAGATCTCACTATGTAACCTTGGCTGTCCTGGAAACTCACTATGAAGACCAGATTGGCCTAGAACTCACAAAGATCTGCCTGCTTCTGCCTCCTGTGTGCTTCCATCAAAGAAGTGCTCCTACAAGCCCAGTTCAACTCCCATGTCTTTGAGTCAGCTGATTCTTCTGTCTGATCAAATTTGATTTGATTTGAGTCAAAGTGGCTAGTCCACATCACTTATTAAATTGTCTAGTTCCAGATTTTTCTCTGTGTGTCTCTTCAGTGTTGTGCTAATATACTCTCTTTAGTGAGACACTGTTGCCATAGTTACCCTTAATCTTGGGCCAGGGTTTTCTTTTCTTTGAACAAATTGACAAATGCCAATTTGAAGTCTTTGTCTACCAAATACAACATACAGGCTTCTCATCCTGGGAGAATGCATCTGCTTTCTTTTCTTTTTTTTTTCTTTTCTTTTTCTTTTTTCTTTTTTCTTTCTTTCTTTCTTTTTTTCTTTCTTTCTTTTTTTTCTTTTTTCTTTTTTTCTGCGATTACAGCAAAATAACATGGTTGTTCGTGTTCCAACTTTTGGTTGAGAACAGTAACTTTTTAAGTGGCCTTTCTCACAGCTGTACTGTCCACATTGTCCTGCCATGGCTGCCACCACTGCTGGGGACGTTTGTTCAGTACAATAAGTAGCCCTGTTTGTGTCCTGGGATGATTCTATGCCCTCTGTCGCCTTTGTCACATGCAGTCACTGAAGTTTTTGTATAAGCTGATGACATGATGATGACATGGTTAAAGGGAGGTTTTTATTGTAGATATGAGCGAGAGAACAGCATCTAGAAGAGTCCGGAGCAGAGACAACATAGAAGACTGATGTGACGAGCAGACTCGACCTGGCCCTGTGACAGAAGCTGGAGCAGAACATCGAGGGGCGGGGGCTGGGAGGGGGGACAACACAAAGAGGAGAGCACCAGAGAACAGAGAGGGGGAGAGGAAGACAAAGAGAGCTGAGGTTTAAAGAAAAAAGAAAAAAGAAAAAAAAGAAAGAAGGCGGAGAAGCAGCAAGGTTATAAGAAGGAGAGAGTGGAGGGAGGGATGTCCAGGAGCTGGAGGGTGGGGGTGGGGTGAAGAGAGCTAGATGCTAGCATGGACTTTGAAATGTGCAACAGGTACTGAGGGGTCCTGGAGGCCAGCATGCACTTTGGGATGCTAATAGGCTCCACAATTGTCACTTGTCCCTCTACCTTTTGGAATTTGGGGAAATGAGATTTCCTCTGGACCTGACAGTTTCTACCTAGCTATCTTAAAAGTTAGCCAATAATTAGACAGAATTCATTTTTATTTAAATATATTTGTATTACTATTTTGAGGATTTCACACATGTATACAATGTATTTTGATCACATCTGCTCCCTAACTCCTCCCAGATCTCCACCTACTTCCCAATGCCCTCTCAACTTCAAATCTTCCTGATATTTATTATTTATTATTTATTTATGATGATGGTTGCCTGCATGTGTTCCTGGTGCCCATGGAGGACAAAGATCACTGGATTCCCTGATACTGAATTTACATACAGCTGTGAGCTGCCACATGGATGCTGGGGATTGAACCTGGGTCCTCTGAGAGTAGTCAGTGCTCCTAACCACTAAGCTATCTCTCCAGCCTCTTCCCTGGTTTGCTTTGGTTTGGTTTGGTTTTAAAATGGCCTTGTTTGTACTGCTCATATACTCACAGGTGTGGGGCCATGCCCTGTGTGGGGCCATGCCCTGTGTGGGGCCATGCCCTGGTGCTGGATGGATCGACAGGGCACCACATCCTTAAAACAGTTGACTGTCTCTCCCGTACTGCCATCAACAGACAGAGACTTAACTGTAAATGCCCTGGAGTAACAGACCACTCCTATCCTGTGCCATGCGTGCACACCATGCACACCATGTCTTTAGTATGCCAATAGCTTATAATTATGTCTTCACCTTTTTTCCCTGGGGAACCACCGCAGCACTAGCTGGAGATGAGAGGCCATGGCTCTCTTGGGGTTTTCCTGGGCCTATGCATATCCCACAGTCATGGCTGGCTTCCTGGATCCACAAGAATAAGTGACAGCTTAGTGGAGTCCCCTATTGACATATCATTCTCAGATTTCTGGCCAGCTTCTTACCCCAGGGGATTCTCTTTCTCATGTAGCTTAATGTTAAATGAGTTCAGTTTTGGAAAATGCCTAGGAGTGGGACTTTCCTAACTGAGTGAAATAAAGATAAATCCAGGGGCTGGAGAGCGTTTTCATGGAGTCAAACCCTGACAGTGCTCTGGAGATAGAGCTGGAGAGGTACTCAAGCCCCTCCAGTGGGTGCTGGACTGACAGCCTTCACACGCATCAGGCTTTCAAGGTGTCAGTGTTAGTTTTAATTATCAGCTTGACCCAAGCTAGACTTACCCAGGAAGAGGGTGTCAGTAAGATTGTCTACGTTGGGTTGACATCCGGACATGTCTCTTAATTAAGTCAGTTAATGTAGACATACTCAAGCCCACTATGAGCAGCACCAATCCCTAGGCAAGGAGTCCTGAACTATATAAACATGGAGACATCGTGCTGAATATAGCAGACAAGCAGATAAGTGTTCACAAATCCATGTCTGACTGCTCTTGACTGCATGTGCTGTGAGTAGCTGCTGTAAGTTCCTGGTGTCTTGGCTTCTACACTGTTATGGATTATTACCTGGGATTATAAACTGAAAGACGCCCCCCCCCCCCTTTGGTGAGGTTCCCCCCCCAGGGAGGTGGGGGGTGTAATTTATCACAACAATAGAAACGAAACTGGAACACCAGGCTACCATGGAGTTAAGACAAGCGACCTTGTTTTCTTGAAAAGTTTCACTCATTTTTCCTTAGTGAACATTTCTTAGACCGTTGCAAGCCTTTGGATAAATTTACAGGATTCCGAAAACATCAATTATGTCCATTTTGCCAGAGGTCTGGTTTCTTTGAGAGAGAAATGGATTTTCAGGGGTCCCTGTCTCTGACATTCCTAGTGTATCCTGCCCTGTAAGGGTGTGAAGGTGTGTCCCCTGTGAGTATGAGGGTGTGTCGCCCCTGTATGGATGGGTGTGAAGATGTGTTCCCTGTAAAGGTGTGAAGGTATATCTCCCCATAAGGGGATGAAGCTGTAAATCCCCATAAGGGGGAAGGTATAGCTCCCAATAAGTGAATGAAGGTATGTCTCCCCTCTAAGAGTGTGAAGGTATGTCTCCCCATGCAGATCTGTTCTATTTAAAAATAGAGATTTTAGTTGTTTGGGGGGGTATACACTTTTAATCCTAGCACTGGGGAGAGAGAGAGAAATCTCCATGAGTCCTAGATCACCTAGGGTTGCATAGTAAGACTTGGCGGGAACCTTAAAACATTAAGATCATTAAAGCCTTACTTTAAAGATCATTGTCAGGATGGTTCTTAACTAATAGATTATAAGTTAATAAATCAAAATCCACAAAGTTTAAAAAAAATCACACCATCTTGGGTTAAAGATAAGAGACAGCACTTATAAAATAAGCTTTTGAACCAAAACTTTACCATGCAGACATAGGGCTGGAAAGACTGAAAACATGAGATCTTTAGTATGTAAAACGACTAAAATCAAGAAAGGAACGGATCCAGAGAACAAAATATCTTTCTGAAAAAAGAGCCCAATCTTACAACACCTAAAGCCTGAACAGATTTCAGAATAAGCGTGGCCCAGCGATTCTTTGGGGTCTGTTACTTCACACCCTATGAGTTGAAGTTTCTAGGGGAAATCTGCACAATTGAGTCCCTCAGTCCTTCACATCTTTCTCCAGTATGGCCTTGATAAGATAGCCTGTGAGTGTGCCACCTGAGTTACCGTCGCCTTCCTGATATTCCTTGGTTTCCCTTCTACACCCTCCTCTTGATTATTCCAGCTAAGAATCACATCGAGGTTCCACTTCCCGTCTCTCAGGAGAACAGAAGCCAGCACAAGAACTGGCTTTGTTTTCTTGGTCCCTGTTATGTTTCAAGCACCTGGAAGATTATCTAATGCAAAGTCAGGCTTAATCCATTTTCACTGAATAATAAGTGACTGTCTAGATCGTCTCAGCTCCTATTGTATCAGGCTGTGACTGTTTCCTACTGCACAAGCGTCAATTCATCCCTCTCTGGCTGTTTTGCGTAACCACTTGATAATGCAACCGATACTTCTTTGTATTTTCTCATGTTCCTTCTCTCTGAAGCCCTTCCCACATCATGAATTATGGGAGCTCTATATGTACAGCATAGCCTGGTTTAGGGTTTTTTTGTTTGTTTGTTTGGTTGGTTGGTTGGTTGGGTTTTTTTTTTTTTTTTTTTTTGCAAGTAGTTTACAGCCAAAACACCTTCTCTCAGTATGCCACTCACCTTTAAGATGTCTAATAAACAGAATCCGTTTCCTTTAATATGATTAGTATTTTTGTAAATTCTTGCTATGTCTTAAAGGCAGTCTCCTGCCAGGGCACCAATGCTGTGTGTATTGGGGATGGAGTGGGGGGAGGTGTCCTTTCTGGAAGTTATTTTCAACAAAAATATTTTAAACTTACTTTGTTGACCACAAAAGGATCCATATATTAAACTCAAGGTATTCTAAACGACCTTGGGGACACCTTCTGGAGAAACAAGCCCACCCACTCGCAGATCCGGGAGCCCTCACTTTCATGTAGCCCCTTCCCACTCCTGCCCGCCAGCACCTGAATGAGAGATTCTATCATTAATCCCCACCGCAGCTGTCAAGTGGGCAAAGGGGTGGGGAAGCCCAAGGGAAGGGGCTGATGTTGAGAAATACCAACCAGCAGGAAGACCCCCTGAGAGTCAGGAGAATGTGAGCAAGTCCCAACAGAGGACTTGGGGGGTTGAAATCATAACAGAGAGGGTGATGATAAAATGGGGGAGGGGAGACGCAAGGCTGAAACAGAGAAGATGCTTTTAAAGAAAGGGAAGGGTCTCAGGAGGGTCCCGTGGGGGCAGGGGGACTTAGGTGAGCTCATACCTCTGAGGAAGAGCTTTTGCTGTCACCTCACCTCTGCAGAGGCTCCCAAGGATGAGGGGAGAGGAGCAGATGGATAGCTGAGAGGGACAAAAGGTTGGGAGCTGGATAAAATCAAGAAGCATTGATTCTCTCTCTCTCTCTCTCTCTCTCTCTCTCTCTCTCTCTCTCTCTCTCTCTCTCTCTCTCTCTCTCTCTCTCTCTCTCTCATCACAGGGTTCCTGAGCCCACATCAGCTTCATGACCTGAGGATAACATTTTTTCCCCTTTGTAGAAGAAGAAGAAAAAAAGGAGGGATTTCAAAACATTAATAAGAGAAAGTACCTGTCCATCTTACCGAGATTGGCCAGACACACAACCCGCTGGGATTTCTGAACTCTAAGTGTCATACCCCCCCCTCCCTCCCCCGAAGGGAATGTTTCAGTGACTCTCCTTTGAAGTGTTCACACTTTGCCTCCAGTGAATATTTATTTGCCTTTGAAACTTTCTGTCATCTTCTGTGAGAGGGGCTTTCATGAGCCTCCTTCCGACCCAGGTGTCCACCTCTGCCAGGAAGGGAGCCTGAGCTGAGCACTGGACAGACAGCTGACAGGCCTCGCGCTGGTCCCAACTCTTGCCTTTAATACCTTCATGGAGCTGGCTGAATCCTTTACCTCTTAGCATGACCAGAAGTTGCCCTTGTGCTGGGGTAAAGCACAAATCACCCGTGGGAAACATTGTCCAGAATACAGGGTCAGCCCCAGCCTCATCTCCAACACTGTAGACACCCAACACACTGCAGATGTGATAAGTGCATGTGTGGGGGGGTCACAAACCATGTCATAATGCAGACAAAGACAAAATGTTTGCTTAGAATCTACAGATGCTCAGGGCCTGCTGAGTGACACAGGCCATTGGAAAGCTGGAGTCTCTGACCCATCTCTGTGTGTGCTCCTGGCTGAATCCCTCTCTGGCACACACAGTTTGAAGTATTGAGGGGATGGCCCAGGGACTGGACAGCCAGCTATTTATACTCTAGCTGGCACAGAAGCAATGCACCCTGGCAGGGAGTCCTGAGTAGTACCTATGGGGGTAAGAAAGGCTTGAGTCACACAAATGGGGAGGAACCCAAGAGACAGTGCGTGCTTACAATATAGAGTAGTGGGCGGTGGCCTTTGTTCTTTGGAAAGAAGCTTTGGGGAACCTGTGGCCTCTAGGACTTTAAGAACATGGGAACCTGAAAGGCAAGGAGAACAAGAAGCCCAGACAAGAGACGGAGCATGAACTGAAGATGTAGACTCCTCCTAAGGCGGTGCCTCCTAAGGCGGTGCCTCCTAAGGCGGTGCCTCCTAAGGCGGTGCCTCCTAAGGCGGTGCCTCCTAAGGCGGTGCCTCCTAAGGCGGTGCCTCCTAAGGCGGTGCCTCCTAAGGCGGTGCCTCCTAAGGCGGTGCCTCCTAAGGCGGTGCCTCCTAAGGCGGTGCCTCCTAAGGCGGTGCCTCCTAAGGCGGTGCCTCCTAAGGCGGTGCCTCCTAAGGCGGTGGCTCGCAGCCTTCCTGATGCTGTGACCCTCTAATACAGTTCCTCATGGTGTGGTGACCCCCAACCATAAAATTATTTTATTGCTACTTTATGACTTTAATTTTGCTATCTTTATGAATTGTAATGTAAATTTCTACATCTTCCCATGGTCTTCTGCAACCCTGTGAAAGGGGTTGAGTCTCTATTCAAAGGCTGAGAACCCATGTCCTAAGGGTTGAGACAAGCCTGTGAAGCTGGTAACAGGGGCCCAGGACCACCGCTCTAGGACAGTTCAGCAATGTGAATAAGAAGGAAACTTAGCCTCTACAACCCTGAAAACCTCATGTGGCCCGTAGCTCTCAGTAGGCTGATGAAACCCTTCCTCTTCCTCTTCCTCAGCCCTGATGGGACTCCAGTCTCTGGAGACCTGCTGTAAAAAGCCTGAGAGTGTCAAGGCACCTAAGGTGAATTCAGCTCCCACCACGACCTGCTCAGAGGAGGCCAGGAAGGCTGGGAGTGGCCCTAACAACAGCACCCACTACCCGAAGGCCCAAGTTCTCAGAAATTAGAAAGCATTGCGTGCTAAACCACGTTGATTGCTCCATAAACCGACTCCCTTAATGCATAAACAGCAGTGTGAACTGAGCACTGATGGCTACCGATCTTGGACCCACTCGCGTGGACAGTCAATGTCTTGTTGAGGAGATGCGAGAAAAGCACTCCCAGACAATGAGTTCTTGAGTTCATGAGATACACGGCAACTTGTCAAGTCCTTGCAATGCTTCTTTCTGACAGCAGGGGGAGCCAACACCTGGTAAACGCCCGGGCACACTAAACCTTGTCGGTGCAGAAAAAACTGCCAAAGAAACAACCAGGAAATGATACCTTGGAAAGAACTGAAACCCAAACAAGCTAGAGATGGAGGCAGCTCAGGCCCAGGTTTTGTAGGTGTTGCGGCCAAGATTATCGATCCCCCGAGTAAAGCAAATGTCAGCTGGGGAAGTCCAGGCTGGCCTTTAGGGTGACTGTTGCTCTGTATCTTACTCTAGCACCACAGACAAACACAATCTATTTCCTCTTTCTTTCCGTGTCTGAGCTCACTCAGGTCAGGGCTAGGCCAAGCTCAGAAGAGGCAAAGACCTCAGGAAGGAAGTGGAAGGGGATTGGCTGGTTTCTTCCAGTTCAGCCTTACTGCTTGTCGCTAACTTGTCTCCTCATATTCAAATTCCAACCATCCGGCTTTCTCCTCGTTCTGCAGTATGCGGAAGTGTTCTACCTGGAAGAGAAAAGCTCAGGCGATCTCTCTATGCTCCCATTTTCTCCTTTGTGAAAGGAATATAAATATAAATACATTCGATGACAAAAAAGAAACCTGGACCGCAAGAGGCATGCCTCCAAGAGGTGAGAACAGAAGCTGCGAGAGCCTCCTTCAGGCTCAGGTATCCACCTCTGCCAGGAAGGGAGCCGGAGCTGAGCACTGGACCGACAGCTGACAGGCCTCGCGCTGGTCCCAGCTCTGCCTTTAATACCTTCATGGAGCTGGCTGAATCCTTTACCTCTTAGCATGACCAGAAGCAGTCCCTGTTCCGGGACCAGGGGAAGGCAGACGTGGGAACCCCGTGAGAGCACCAGCTCTTAGCTGTGTGACCTTGAATGCGTTGCTTAACCTTTCCTAGCCTCAGCTTCCTCTTCATCAAACGAGAAGTGGGGGGATGGAATGAGATGAGATTTAGTGGGTCCTTAGTGGTGACAAGTGATAGCATATCCCCTCACCACATTAAATAATAGATGGAGGCGCACCAGTTGGCTGGTGCCTGCAAAGCGTCAGGCATTATAATGAATTTCAAAAGTCATAAAATGATGATATTTTTTTTTTTGGATTTTATGCTCATTTAGCAATTTTCTGCTTGCTTTGACAGTCATTTCTTTGCACATTTACCAGAAACAGGTACTATTCAGCAAGACACACTTCACTATCATTTAAAGGATGAAGATACTAAGATTCAAGGAGATTAAATGAATTAGCTAAAGTCCAGCTACTCAGGAAAAGAACCAGGAAAATATGACCCTTCATAACTCTACTACCTTCAAGGATATAATAATAATACTATCATGAGATGGGACTTAAGAGGAGACTCTAATCAAGTTGTATAGAATGAAGTCAAACAAGGGCACAACTGGGAAGGGGGGGGCGCATGCTTGCTAGAAGCATTGTACGTGTTTGATCGAGCCAGCGGCCTTCACTGTCCACTCCAGGCAAAAGCCCCAAAGAGAGCAGACGGCACTGGGCTCTCTCTCTTCATGAGAGAAGAAAGCTGGTACCACGGGCTCAGACCTCAGATGAATTATGAATCTTCTAAATACATTTACCCCAGCCAAGCGTTTTGTGCAGGCTGAGTGCTATGTCAGACACAAGACTATAGTCACAGAGAACACATATAGATGGAACCTCTGTAGAGCTTAGCAGCCAGCAGGCAGACGAACAATGAACAGATAATTCGCCCAGAGACACACAAAGTCCTCCTTTAGCATCCACGGGACCAAGGATCCTGCCCACTCTGCAGGTACTCTCACATGGAAGATGCTACGGTGTTTTCATAACTATACACATTCTCCCAGACACTTCAAATCATCTTCTTACCTAATATACTGTGAATGTTCTGTCAATATTTATTATTCTTTTCTGGGGTAGGGGTTGGGAATAATGACACAAAAAGAAAATATGTCCTTTCAGGACACAGGTTTTTAGTCAAATGTTTGCAATCCATCCTTGCTTGAACCCATGAGTATGAAATCAATGCACGCAGGAATTACAGCTGACTGTAATTACAAACTGCTATGTGTTGTGATAGATGTATCAGGTGTGTTCCAGGAAAACTTCTAACCCTGAAACCTGGCCAATAGCTGGGAGGAATGCTTGAAGACCCCAAAGAACACTACAAGCACGAGCAAGCACATGCAAAAACCCAGCATAAAGCATGCAGTGCCCAAGGAAGGGGAAATGGGCAAGAAGTCTCAGGAGACATGGAGGAGGGTGGTGGGAAGGTGTGGTGGAGAGACAACTAGTTTGGGCCTTGTAGGCTGTGGTTGGGTTCTGAGTTTTAAAAAAAAAGTGCAGATGCTGAAAACTAACCAGGAGTGTGAGTGTTGTGAGAGACAGTTGAGGTTTGGGCTGTTGCTGTGTATTGTAATGCTAAATTCTGTGCGGGGGGGGGGGGGGAAAGGTCAAGGCCTAGGAGTGAATTCTCCTGTTTACAAGCTTTTGTTGTGCAAATCTTGTTCCTTGGTTTAAAACTATTGGTTAAATAAAATTGGTTATAGTCAATCACTGGAGGGATTAGAGGTAGGTGGGTTTGGAGTTATCTGGTTGGGGGGAGGGGAGGGGAAGGAGTGAGGAGAGACCAAGAGGAGGAGGAAGAAAATTGAGGGAGAGGAGGAAGCTGCCAGGGGGAGAGATGGACCATGAGCACGAGGCCAGGAGAAACAGCAAGTATCTGGGGTCCACCACTGGGGAGGCAGCCAGGCCAGCAGTTAGCAGAGTAGATTAGGGGTGATCCCCCAGCAATTGTCAAAGACAAAATAAAAATAAAATAACCATAGTCTGCATCTCATTTATTTGTAAGCTAGTCAGGGATAAGCTTAGATTACTTCTATTACAGGAGACCTTGGGAGGTGACTGGGTCATAGATGAGAGTCCCTCGAGAATGCCATCTATGCCCTCATAAGGGACCTCAACAGGGTGGCCATTCCTTCCACTGTGTTAAGTCGCAGCTGGAAAGTACCACTATGAGACAAGAGCCTCACTAGATACCAATCTATTGGGTGCTCAATCTTGGTCTTCCTCTACAAGCCTCTCGATCAGTGCTTCTCAACCTCCCTAATGCTGCGACCCTTTAATGCAGTTCTTCATGTTGCGGTGACCTCAACCATAAAATTATTTCCTTGCTACTTCAAAACTTTAATTTTGCCACTATTATGAATTATAATGTGAATATCTGATATCTGATCCCTATGAAAAGGTCATTCAACGCCCACATGGGGATCACAGCCCACGGGTTGAGGACTGCTGCTCTAGAAATGTGGGCAATGATTGTTGTTGTTTACGAGCTATCTGGATCATGGTTCTTTAATGACCTTCAGTGCCATTAAAGAGCCTTAATGGAGACAGAGCCTAGGAATGGACTGAGAATAGAGAATTGGAGAGAGCTTGTTTGGGGTTCTTTGGCTATAAGTAACAAAAACAGAGCCTGGCTGTCTTCAATATAAAGCTAGCATATTGGAAGAAGACAGCTCACTTCAGAGAGAAGGACTGGAGAAGAGCAGAGGGCAGAGGCTGTGCCATAGCCTCAGACAGCCAGGAATGATCCACTCTTGACAGAATGAATGGCACTCCAGTCCTCAGTCACTCCTCTCCAAATTCCAGTTCTCGGGGGCAGACCTGAAGGCACAGAGCGAGCTTGCCTTGCCAGCCCACTTCACTGTGGCCAGACAACACCGTTAGCCTGACCCTGACGGGTTCTCAGTAAAACAGCTTCCAAGAGCGAAAGTCACAAAGAAGCTAGGTGACAGTTCCAAAGACCAGTTCTAGAGAAAAACGAATCCCTCAGGAGCTTGTGGTGTGGCTCTGAGGTACAACACTTACTGCTAGCATGCTGATCACTTTGACTTCCAACATCAGCACCTCAATGGAAAAAAGCAAAAACAAACAAACAAACAAACAAACAAAAAAAACCGCCATCAATGTCTACTGCAGATTCTAAAGAAAAGGCTGTAGGGTCGTTAGATTCAGACTAGAGGGTCCAAAGGTCTTACCAACTAAACAACCTCTTTCTAGCAGCAACTTGCCAAGGGGACAAGCCATCTGGAAGTTTGGGAGAAAAACAGAGAAAGAAGCTTCCAGGTGGCGCCTTAAATGAGGTCACACATCATAAAAGCGCCTCCCTAGGCTCTGTTCTCTGACTCATCAGTAACTTTCAAAGAGAGAGAAACCACCATGAAATACACAAGCCACCAGATACAGTAAGAAACAGCAAGAGGAACTGAATAGAAAGCCCACTATGTCACCAAAACTACAGGTAGGCCTATTCATCCAAGGAGGAAGGCTGCCCCAGGAGTGCTTTTAGTGAGAACGAAGGTGTCTCTTCTGGCTATAGATGAGATTCTGGGTGTGCAGGAAAGACAACATGCCAGGGAAACCCAATTGTGGGGTCTACAAATGAGCCCAGAGGAAAGAAGTACCCAAGATGAGCCAGAACCACGTCTCTGCAGGAGATCTATCTGCTGGAATGGAATAGCAATTTCCTTCCTGAATTGGCAAGCTTTGCCCAAAATTTGCTAATTCAACATGTAGTTTTCACAAGAAGAACATTTTAATGCAGATTGCAATGTCTTAAGAAATCCACAATGCTTCAAAGAAAGTAGACAAGTTTTGAAGGAAAAACATGCTGAGGAGCTGGGCATCAGGGTGAAACAGGCATCTCCATGTGCTTCCGGGCTGGTGCCTTCATCCCCCAGAGCACAGCTCGAGTATCGTTCTGCAGGTTTGGGGCCTCAGCTTAACAGTTCCTGAAAAAAAAAATGCCCTATTCATTTTCATGGAGACTTCCTTCACTGCATTTAAATGAAAACTTTTTGGTACAGTAAGAATGTCTGACTCTAAAGATAGATGAGACTGTGATATGTAATGCGTCAAATACTCAAATCATCAATGCCAGAATCAAGAACTGTCTGTTTTTTCAGAACACATGTCATTTACAAATATGTCACTCCCATGTGAAACACGCTGATGAATTTAAATGAGAACCAAGCAAGTGTGGGCTGAGAGATGGTTCCGTGGGTAAGAGTATGCTGGGCAGACCCAAGTTCAAGTCTCCAGAACTCATGTAAAAACCGGGGCATCCACAACCATGTCTGTAACTCCCGAGCCATTGGTCAGGGAGAGAAAGACAGGAAGACCATGCAGGTTTGCTGGCTGGCAGTGTAGCTCCAAATTCAGCGAGAGACCCTGACTCAAAGGAACCACGCGGAGTGTGACTAAGCAGGGCTCCTGACATCTTCTTTGTCTCTGCATGTGTATGGGCATGTGAGTGCATGGACCTGTGCATATGTGTGTGTGTGCATAGTCACACACACACACACACACACACACACTCATGCACAAGGTTAAAGAAAGAAGAACTGAGTGTATGCTAAGAACATGAAGGAAAGTCTGTACAGACCCTCTTAAAGTGAACCCCCTCCCCATGGAACGGTAACACCCATGCTGCTGACGACTTCCGTCATATCCGGTGCCATCTCTATGATTGTCTCCTGAATATTGATTGACTCAGTTATTTTCTTTCAATTTTCTCCATCAAAAGCAATATTATCATTATTCTTCAAATATATCCCATGTACATTGCCATAAACAGCTAAGAAACCATAACTTGATCTCCATGTATAAACAAATCTTGCTGTCTGCATTCATGTCTGCAGGGTGAGGTTCCAGGACCCCAAGGTATAGAAATCTGCTGATGTGGGTCTGTGAAGATGACCCAGTGGCTAAGAGGACAAGGGTTCAATTCCCAGTACCCCCATGGCAGCTCAAAATCATCTGAAACTCTAGGTCCAGGGGCTCCAGCTCCCTCTCCTAGTGTCTGAGGGCACCAGACATACATGTGGTACATTCATACATGTAGGCAAAGCATTCATTAACTTAAAATAGAAAATACATCTTTTAGAAAAGAAATAAATCTGCAGGTGTTTAATAAAATAGCATAGTATTTGCATATAGCCATATGTTTGAAATCACTCTGATTCTGTATAATACCTAACGCACATCCATGCTATGTAGCCTAACGCATGTCCATGCTATGTAACCTAACGACGCACATCCATGCTATGTAGCCTAACGCACGTCCATGTTATGTAGCCTAACGCACGTCCATGCTATGTAACTCTTTAGAGAATGACAAGAAAACATCTTTACTTATTAGATGCAGATGCTACTTTTCCCCAACACACTTGATTCCCAGTTGGTTGAATTTACAGACCAGAAGCCTGTCTGTTCCCTCTGTGGCCAGTGATGTGGGACTGTGGTCCATGGCCCCCACAGGCCTGCCACATTCTATCCCTGCAGGTGGGTGGAGGCAGCCTTCCCCTTAAACATGGCTACCACATCATAAAACTGGAGGAAAGCCTGAGTAGAAGTTGCCAGTATTTTCATACTGCACTTGAGGTCCCTGATCTGTTCAGCCCGTTACCTCTTGCAATGTTCTCTGTGCCTTACACTAGCCCTAGAATGAGGCCTTCCCTCCGCATGCCGAGAAAACACGACTGGCCCTAGGTATGGGGGCCACCCTGTAACTGGGAGAAGGCTAAGACACCTCACATCTCAGCACATTTGGTAACTCTCGTCAGGCATCTGTTTCTTGAGTTTCTGGGCTAGCCTTGTGTATCATTTTCCTTAAGTCTCTGGGCTAACCTTGAGACTGAGATGTTCTCACAAGCAACAGTTTTTTTTTTTTTTTCTCTGTCTTTGCCTTTTTTTTTAACATATTTTTTATTTACTTTTTTTAAAATTAGGTATTTTCCTCATTTACATTTCCAATACTATCCAAAAAGTCCCCAATACACTCCTCCCCCACTCCCCTACCCACCCATTCCCACTTTTTGGCTCTGATGTTCCCCTGTACTGGGGCATATAAAGTTTGCAAGTTCAATGGGCCTCTCTTTCCAGAGATGGCCGACTAGGCCATCTTTCAATACATATGCAGCTAAAGTCAAGAACTCTGGGGTACTGGTTAGTTCATCATGTTGTTCCACCGATAGGGTTGCAGATCCCTTTAGCTCCTTGGGTACTTTCTCTAGCTCCTCCATTGGGGGCCCTGTGATCCATCCAATAGCTGACTGTGAGCATCCACTTCTGTGTTTGCTAGGCCCCGGCATTGTCTCACAAGAGACAGCTATATCTGGGTCCTTTCAGCAAAATCTTGCTAGTGTATGCAATGGTGTCAGCGTTTGGAAGCTGATTATGGGATGGATCCCTGGATATGGCAGTCTTTAGATGGTCCATCCTTTCGTCACAGCTCCAAACTTTATCTCTGTAACTCTTTCCATGGGTGTTTTGTTCCCAATTCTAAGAAGGGGCACAGTGTCCACACTTTGGTCTTCGGTCTTCTTGAGTTTCATGCGTTTAACAAATTGTATCTTATATCTTGGGTATCCTAAGTTTCTGGGCTAATATCCACTTATCAGTGAGTACATATCATTTGAGTTCTTTTATGATTGTGTTACCTCACTCAGAATGATGCCCTCCAGGTCTATCCATTTGCCTAGGAATTTCATAAATTCATTTCTTTTAATAGCTGAGTAGTACTCCATTGTGTAAATGTACCACATTTTCTGTATCCATTCCTCTGTTGAGGGGCATCTGGGTTCTTTCCAGCTTCTGGCTATTATAAATAAGGCTGCTATGAACATAGTGAAACATGTGTCCTTCTTACCGGTTGGAACATCTTCTGGATATATGCCAGGAGAGGTATTGCTGGATCCTCTGGTAGTATTATGTCCAATTTTCTGAGGAACCACCAAACTGATTTCCAGAGTGGTTGTACAAGCTTGCAATCCCACCAACAATGAAGGAGTGTTCCTCTTTCTCCACATCCTCGCCAGCATCTGCTGTCACCTGAATTTTTGATCTTAGCCATTCTGACTGGTGTGAGGTGGAATCTCAGGGTTGTTTTGATTTGCATTTCCCTGATGATTAAGGATGCTGAACATTTTTTCAGGTGCTTCTCAGCCATTCGGTATTCCTCAGGTGAGAATTCTTTGTTCAGTTCTGAGCCCCATTTTTAATGGGGTTATTTGATTTTCTGGAGTCCACCTTCTTGAGTTCTTTATATATATTGGTTATTAGTCCCCTATCTGATTTAGGATAGGTAAAGATCCTTTCCCAATCTGTTGGTGGTCTTTTTGTCTTATTGACGGTGTCTTTTGCCTTGCAGAAGCTTTGCAATTTTATGAGGTCCCATTTGTCGATTCTCGATCTTACAGCACAAGCCTTTGCTGTTCTATTCAGGAATTTTTCCCCTGTACCCATATCTTCGAGGCTTTTCCCTACTTTCTCCTCTATAAGTTTCAGTGTCTCTGGTTTTATGTGGAGTTCCTTAATCCACTTAGACTTGACCTTAGTACAAGGAGATAGGAATGGATCAATTCGCATTCTTCTACATGATAACCGCCAGTTGTGCCAGCACCATTTGTTGAAAATGCTGTCTTTTTTCCACTGGATGGTTTTTGCTCCCTTTCAAGTGACCATAGGTGTGTGGGTTCATCTCAGGGTCTTCAATTCTGTTCCATTGGTCTACTTGGAAAAGAAGAAGTCAAAATATCAGTCTTTGCAGATGATATGATAGTATATCTAAGTGACCCTAAAAATTCCACCAGAGAACTCCTAAGCCTGATAAACAGCTTCAATGAAGTAGCTGGATATAAAATTAACTCAAGCAAGTCAATGGCCTTTCTGTACACAAAGGATAAACAGGCTGAGAAAGAAATTAGGGAAACAACACCCTTCTCAATAGTCACAAACAACATAAAATACCTTGGCGTGACTCTAACTAAGGAAGTGAAAGATCTGTATGACAAGAACTTCAAGTCTCTGAAGAAAGAAATTAAAGAAGATTTCAGAAGATGGAATGATCTCCCATGCTCATGGATTGGCAGGATCAACATTGTAAAAATGGCTATCTTGCCAAAAGCAATCTACAGATTCAATGCAATCCCCATCAAAATTCCAACTCAATTCTTCAAGGAATTAGAAGGGGCAATTTGCAAATTCATCTGGAACAACAAAAAACCTAGGATAGCAAAAACTCTTCTCAAGGATAAAAGAACCTCTGGTGGAATCACCATGCCTGACCTAAAGCTGTACTACAGAGCAATTGTGATAAAAACTGCATGGTACTGGTATAACAACAGTTTATTTTTGAGCCTTAGTCTGCCACCTTGCAACTAGGATTTTGATGTCAGTCTCTCTGCTTTCTGAGATGGAGAAAACATGCAACTGTTGTCTGTTTTAATTTCCCTTTTACCAAGTGCTTCTGAAGTCTTTTCATTCCTTTAATATGGAGTTACTTGCCTTCAATTTCTGTGTAGGAATTTTAAAAATATACTGGAGATCATTTTCACTCAGTGTATCAAGTGTATCCAGTACCCAGGGTATCAAGATCTCTCAGCCTCTTGCAGATATCCAAATCCACACATGTCCAAGTCCCTGTGGGAAATGGCACATTTGTATATAATCTACACACATCCTCCCATGCACTTCAAACCATCTCTCCTTTATTTGCACCACCTAAATATAAGTGTATTTAAATATAAGTAGGTGCTATACAGAAGCCATCATGCTGTGTCTGTAGCTGTTCAGCACAGACACAACGTTTTAAAAGATGCATTTGATGTACAATTGGTTATACCCACAGATACAGTCGTGGGCACAGAGTGTCTGCTTTCTGCATGTTTATTTTATTTAATTTTATTTTTGGCTGTGTGGGAACTGGGCAGGGATTTTATTATCTATAGTTGAGTAATTATAAATACCCCCTTCCCTTCTGTAATTATATGATTTAGTTGGTCAGTATCTTATGTACATAAAAGGCTCATCATCTTAGCATGGCTCTTTAAAGCATGTGAACAATTTGTGATGCACATATGACACCTATTTTCCTATTAGGAACTTAGAATCATTTCTCAGACTTTTGGCCAAGATAAACTAGGAAGTTATATAGACCTTTTCCTGAATAGCGTTCAGTATGTTGGCTTTTGTCACCCAACAGCTCCACCCAATCAGTTACTGAGAACAAACTTCTTCTCACTCAAGAGCTCAGTTTATGCAGGTTTAGCTCACCGGTGCCTGGCTGGGTTGGGGAGCACTGTGTGTGGTTAGGGGAATTTCACTGGGGTGCTGTGCTCCTGTGGGTCTCAGACCTCCCAGCTTTCAGTCCAAAGCTTATGTAATCAGGTCTCCTGTGTCTCAGGCCACTGCGTTAGAAGTCAATTACACCTTGGGCTCTCCTGGTTCAACAAATCAACTGCAGTCTTCCATCTTTCATAACCAGGGGAGCCAATTCTCTACAGTGGATCTCCTGCATAAATACGCAATGGTGAACATTCACAGGTCTTCTCTAGAATCTAGAAGGGCTTAGATACTGATCATTTCTGTCTTGGTCTTTGGAGCTCATTGAAACACATAAACGAGAAGGGAATCATGCTAAAACTATGCTATAGTCTTGGCCCATGCTGTTTTTAGATGTATTCAATGAGAGGAAGAATCTGCGGAGGTCAGAGGACCTCAAGGGAGTCATTTCTCTCTTCCCACCATGTGGGCCCTGAGGGACTAAAATCACATTTGGCAGCAAGTGCCTCTGTCCACAGAGCCGTCTCACTGCCTTATATTCTGTAATTTTTAAAGGAGCCTTTTCTAATTCACATGATTCCTGTGGGAGTCACCTATGAGGCAGGATAAACATTTAGATTTAGTGCTCCCACCTGGACCTGGGCCAGTTCTGGTCCTCTGCCATCTGACCCCTTCAAAAGCGAAACTAAAGCAGGACAGTTGTTTCAAAACCCTCTGTGTAAGCCACAGGATCGGTTTGTTTTCCTGTGAACTCTCTTCTCTGGGTCTTTGCCCCATCTTTTGAGCCACCTGTCTCCAAAGCATACAAACAACCCTTTCTTCTCAGCAGCAAATACCAGAAGCTAAAAAAAAAAAAAAAGAAAGAAAGAAAGAAAGAAAGAAAAGAAGAGGAAGCTATTGCTGCCTGATGCCACTGGAAAAAGATCGCAAGAGAAGAGACCTGCCACTGGTGACCATGGCGACAGTGTTTAATCAGCAAACCCAAGCCCTTGCTTTCCTTCCTTCTCTGGGCATCCATAAAATGGTTGGTTTAGAAACCCTGAGCCCACAGACTGTTTTCCAGCAGCTACATAGCAACCAGATCCATACACGGCAAACCCAACAGCCAAAAATCACTCGTGCTGTATTTATCAAAACCAGAGTTATGACAGCAGGCACATCAGGCTTCCTCTCCTGACAGGAGGGCACACTTGACATCTGAGCTACCTTCTCCATTAAATCCAAAATGCTGTGTGAAACACATCAGCACTCTACACACATACACATATTTATATGGGTACATACATGCCATGCATGTACATGCACACACATGCACAAACATATATGTAAATTGGTACACACAAACACACACATATGGGTACATACATGCCATGCATGCACATGCACACACATGCACAAGTACATGAATGCAAATAGTTATACATAAATGTGGATACATACATGTACAAACACAAATACAAGTAGGTGTTCACACACATACATGCCATGCATGCACATGTACAAACACATAAATGCAATAGGTGTACACACACACACACACACTGCTGAGCTACCACAAAAAGAAAAGAAGGTCAAAACAAAGTGAAAACATGAACCTTGGGAAGTCAGCAGATGGCCAAGCCACCCCTCTGCCCAGAGTTTCTGTTAACAGTTTCCATGGCTTGGGTTTTGTGACGTTAAGCCCCGAAACCCTAGACTAAAATAGTCTGTTAGGATGCCCCACCCAAACCTGCCCCATCCCAGGAGCTATAGTCTCAAGATTCGAAATAAACTCACTGTGCAAAAGAGGGCAAGGAAACACCTGTGTTTTGATTTGGTGTGGGTGTGAAGGGAATCTTCCCAGAGAACACGACCACAGGCTAGTGGCTATGCTGTCTGAATCAGCGAGGTGCCAGTGTCTAGAGATGATCTGCAGAAGGCCAGGGACATCCCCTCGGGGGAACAAAACTCCAGCTGAGAACTCAGAACTGTCTTACAACCTGCTGGTAAATCGAGCAACATTACCTTGTTTCTTAATTAATGTTTTACACCACACAGTAGGGCCAGTACAGATGGTGCCAAGCATGACAATCTACCCCCAAGGACCCACATGGTGGAGGAGAGAAGCCACACTCACAAGCTGGCCTCTGGCCACCACCTATGTATGGTGATGTGCCACACTGATACAAACTCACATTAAACAGACAGACAAATGTAACAAAAATTTAAAGTAAATAATAAATCACACACTATACAAGGTACAAGGCACCAAAACTATAGGCAGAAAACTCCACAGGTGACAAAGCAGATGACCAGGGCTCAGGGGTTACAGTTAGGAGACACCGGCAGTCCACCTCTGCCTGCTCCTTCCTGTTTCCGTTGAGCTGGCAGTGCCCTGTCTCAGCTCCTGTCTTGGTCTTGATTGGCCCATCTTCCCGATTTTCTTCTTTTTCCCAGGGACTGGAAGCACATCGTCACCTTACTCACGAAGAAGAGGGAAATAAACAGCCCCACCCTCTTGTTCCACCACTCTCCCAGCCAACCTTCTTGAAAGTCAATCACTGTGACTTCCTGCCATCCGCTGGGCCCTCCCCAGCCTTTCTAAAAAGGCCCTAACCCAGGCAGTAGTGTCCGAGGAACCAGGTCACCAAAGCCAGTGAACTGCTACTTACCAGCTATTGCTGAGGCACTAAGCGATGTGAGCTCCTCCTCCAGAAATTCTCCTACCTCTGTCTCTGGGGCACAGCTTTCTGTAAATAAATTATTCTTAATATATCTGTAGCAGTAAACTGATCTGGTAGCTGTACATCTCTACCTTTCATTAGTCCCCAATAATTACAACGATAAATCAGTATTTGCTTAAAACTGTACTCACTAGCTGAGCAGTTAAATGATCTACCTTAGACTTCTGTGCTCATCTGGCTGACTCCCAGTCCCAATCCATGACCCATGTTATTGATCTGGCTCTTTGGGCTTCAGGTGTGTTCCCATGATCTCTCTCCAGACCCCTTCCTTATGGCTCCAAATCCTCCATCCTCCTTGATGATCCTCCCTCTCTTCCTCTCTCCTTCCTCTGGGTGCTGAACACCCTGCCCTGTTGTTTATTCTACCCAGCCATGGGGTGATCAGCATTTATTGACAAGGTAGAGAATAAATGATAAGAACTGTTTACACACACTTCAGACCGGAGATTCTTGGTATAAGCATTACAATGCCTTGTTTGGATTGAAACAAGATATGATGGCAGAGAAATCAGCATTTGAATTACACAGGGGTAAACTTTACATAGTGTACAGCAACATTATTCCTACAGCTTTCTTCTAAGTTTCCTCTTACCTTTTTGATCACTTCTTCCCATGCTTCTTTAAGTGTTTGCTATGGTTTATATGGACGTCCTCTGTCTTAGTTTCTTTTCCTTCAACCAAATACAACACCCTGACAAACACACCCTAAAGAAGACAGGGTTGGTTTTGGCTCACAGTTCAGGAGTACAATTCATCAGGACTGAGAAGGAATGCGCCTAAGGTAGCTCAGGTTACAGACAGCCGGGAAGCAAAGATGGCTGCCACTCCTCAGTTTGCTTTCTCCAATCTGTACATCCCAGGACCCTCCCTGCACAGGGAATGGTCCTGCCCAAGGTTAAGACGGGTCTTCCTTTGTCAATTCACCTAGTCAAGCCAATCCTACAAAGGCATGCCCAGAGCCTGGAGAAGCCCTCACAGAAGTTGTCTCTTAGGTGATTCCAGGTCCTGTCAGGTTGACAAGTAGCAGTGACCATCACATTCCCTCAAGATTCACTTGGAAAGGCTTGTTCCTATGCTCAGGGGTACTGGGAGGTGGAATTTACTGAGGGTCTTCAGATCTTCCTGGAAAGGGATAATGAGACCCCTATCTCTTCCCTTCTTCCTGTCTTTCCTTGAGTGAAGTGAATAATCTTCCTCTATCATAGGCTTTCACCAAGACAAGCTTTACCACAGGCCCAAAGCAATGGGACCTGCTAGTCAAGGAAGCATCAACACTGTTAGACAAAACAAACCATTCTCAAGGAACAAAATACCCATGGAAGGAGTTACAGAGACAAAGTTTGGAGATAAGACAGAAGGATGGACCATCCAGAGACTACCCCACCCGAGGATACAGCCCATCTACAACCACCAAACCCAGACACTATTGCATACGCCAGCAAGATTTTGCTGACAGGACCCTGATATAGCTCTCTCTTGTGAGGCTTTGCCAGTGCCTGGCAAATACAGAAGTGGATGCTCACATTCATCTATTGGATGAAACACAGGGCCCCTAATGAAGGAGCTAGAGAAAGTACCCAAGGAGCTAAAGGGGTTTGCAACCCTATAGGAACAACAACAATATGAACTAACCAGTACCCCCCAGAGATGTGTCTCTAGTTGCATATGTAGCAGAGGATGGCATGGTCGGCCATCAATGGGAGGAGATGTGGGGAGCGGGTGTGGCGGCAGTTCCAAAGGCGCCAGGGACTGCAGCTAAGTCGTATGACTTGCACCTGACTTCCTCATATAAACCACAAACATCGTGAGAGCTGCGCAGGTGTACCAGGTTACTGGCGAAGCCATTTTGGTGGAGATATGCCCCTGCTGCCCTGATTAGCTGAAGCTGCATACCTGGTGAGGTGATGTGGCCTGCTGTGAGTGGATGGGAACTGATAGTATATAAGAGTGAGAGGCCCAGGGCTCGGGGTCTTTCACCTACACAGTCAATGCACAGCCCAATAAACGTGTGCAGAAGGATCCTATTGTGGTGTCTTTCTTGCTGGCAAGACGGGCGTCCCACAAGGAGAGGCCCTTGGTCTTGCGAAGATCATATGTCCCAGTACAGGGGAATGCCAGGGCCAGGAAGAAGGAGTGGGTGGATTGGGGAGCAGGGTGGGGGAATAGTATGGGGGCTTCGCAGATAGCATTTGAAATGTAAATGGAGAAAATATCTAATAAAAAAGCCCATTCTCTTTATTAGTTGCTTACCAGAGGCATCTGGTATAGTGATGTAAATCTTACTAGAGGTGTCTCTTCCACCCACTCAGGATGCTGTTCTAAACTCCATCTGAGCTGTATTTCTTCCTACACAATTGACACTGTGCCTCTAAGGACCTGCCTTCTTTAAGGATCTATCACTTGCTCATCCTGATTTGTGGTGTATTTCCCACAGGTGTAAAACTCTCTGGACCACCAACTTGCAAAACAGTAACTTGTAGATGTTGAGAGAAAAACTACAATGTGAATAATAAACATTCCTGTAAGTTAAAAGGGTGACAACCCTATGTTTTCAATAAGATTGAAGAAAGGTGACCAATTAGATTAATCATTAAAAATACTTTTTGTTGAACAAGGTGACATACACCTTTAATCCCAGCACTTGGGACACAGAGGCAGGCACCTGTGAGTTTAAAACCAGTTTGGTCTACAAAGCAAGTTCCACCACACCAGTCAGGGCCACAGAAGGAGACTCTGTCTAAAGAAGAAGAAAGAAGAAGAAGAAGGAGAAGGAGGAGGAGAAGGAGAAGGAGAAGGAGAAGGAGAAGGAGAAGGAGAAGGAGAAGGAGAAGAAGAAAGAGGAGGAGGAGGAGAAGGAGGAGAAGGAAGGAAGGAGAAGGAGAAGAGGAGAAGGAGGAGAAGGAAGGAAGGAGAAGGAGAAGAGGAGAAGGAAAGAAGGAGGAGAAGAAGAAGAAGAAGAAGAAGAAGAAGAAGAAGAAGAAGAAGAAGAAGAAGAAGAAGAAAGAGGAGGAGGAGAGGGAAAAGGAGGAGAAGAAGGAAGGAGAAGGAGAAGAGAAGGAGAAAGAGGAGGAGGAGGAGAAAAGAAGAAGGAGAAGGAGAAGGGGAAGGGGAAGAGGAAGAAGAAGAAGAAGAAGAAGAAGAAGAAGAAGAAGAAGAAGAAGAAGAAGAAGAAGAAGAAGAAAGAGGAGGAGGAGAAGGAGAAGGAGGAGAAGGAAGGAAGGAGAAGGAGAAGAAGAAGAAGAAGAAGAAGAAGAAGAAGAAGAAGAAGAAGAAGAAGAAGAAGAAGAAACAAAATATAATAATCTTTAAACAATATAATAATAAATACATTTAAATATAGATAAATCTGTGACTGAGACATTTAATTCGGGAGTTTAGAGAAGTGCAAAGTGGTGCACATAATTCTAGTCCTCTGTGAGAGCAGGTGATCACAAGTTCATGGCCAAAAAGGATCATATAATAAGACCCTGTCCAACAAACAAACAAAAAACACTACCAAAATATTAAGAGGATTTATGCTGAACTCTGTGTTGTATGGCTAGCAATATATAACTTATATTCATAAATGCATAAACTCATAAAAGAAAACACTAACCCTTCCAATCCTAACAAGGGAAGAATTTCATAGTTCTATTTGACAAATAGGATTAAACACAACTAAAAAGATTCTGCACCGCAAAGAAAGCGGAAGCCAGAATGAAGGTGGAACCTTCAGAGTAGGAAAATATTTATCTTTCCACCAGATTGGAGAGTTATAGCTAGAATACTCAAAGAATTCCAAAAATTAAGCAAAAGAAACCCCAAATCACTTCATTAGGAAGTGAGCCAATGAACTGACCAGACTGTTAAAAAACAAGAACTAGAATTGGCCAATAAACACTTAGAATAATATAATAAATAATGGAGAAGGTGTTCAGCATCCTTAGCCAGCAGGGAAGTGGAAATGAAAGCGTCTTCAAGATTCCATCTCAACCCTAGTCAGAGTGACTATCATCAAGGAAACACATGACAACAAATGCTGGCGAGGATGTGGGGGAAGGGAGCATTTTTGTGCTGCTATTGTGAACCAGGCAGGTCAACATACTCCAGAAGTACCTGCGTGTTCATATTTAATACTGCACTATTCCCAACAGCCAAGAAGTGGAAGCAGCCTAGATGTCTACCAGCATATGAATGGATAAAGAAATGTGCTTTATATGAACACGAATTCTATGAAGTTTTGCAGCTATAGGAAAAAATGAAATCATGACATTTGCAGAAAAATAAATGTATCTGGAAAACGTTGTGTTAAGCAAAATAGGCCAGATTCAAAGAGATAAATGCCATGTTTTCCTTCGTATGTGGAGCCTAGATTTAAGAGTAAGTGTATGCATATATGAGTGTGTGTGTGTGTGGTGTGTGTGGAGGGTGATATGTGTGATGTGTGTATGTGGTGTGTGTGTGTGTGTGTGTGTGTGTGTGTGTGTGTGTGTGTGAGTGATGTAGGGGGAGGGGGAAGGGGGAGGGTGATGTGGGGGTAGGGGGTAAAGGGGCATGATGTGTGTGTGTGTGTGATGTGTGTGTGTGTGTGGTATGGGATGTGTGTGTGTGTGTGTGTGGTGTGTGTGGTTTGTGTGGGGGGGTGATGTGTGTGTGTGTGTGTGTGTGTTTATATGTGAGTGTCAGTCATCAAACTAGCAAAGGACTCATTAGAGGAGAACAAAGAATCTAGGGGAAGTGAGAACTAGGTAATGGAATATATTAATAAGAAAGCAGAAAGAAAGACTTAGAGGAAGAAGAAGAAGAAAGGGAGCCATTTGGAAGGGGGGCAGAGCGAGGACGACAGAGGAGGGAAAGAATAAGAACAAAGTATATTGACACAAAATGTACGAAGACACCATGCTGAAAACCACTATTAAATCAACAAAAGTAGATCTGTGTTATATCAAAAGAGAGGGATTGTCAGTAGCATCTTACCTTGTTTAATGGTTGTTCATTTAAAACTATATGCTATTTTAGTCAATGGTACTCTAAAAATAATTTTGAGGATATCTCGGTCCCTAAGAAGCTAATTAACACTCGGAGTCTTACAGATCTCAAGAGAAAAAAGTAATTCATTTTGACCGCCATGGAGTCATTTTTGTCCAGACAAAATGAAAAAGAAAGTTAAAAAGTTATAAAAAGAAAGTTCAGAGAAAAAAATCTTTGAAGCATGAAAATGCTTTATTTTAGATTTACCTGAAAATATGCGTCTAAGGAGAAGAGGGAAAACTGTAAAACTCCTCCTGGTCAAGAAGAGCTTGTTCGTGTGCTTTCAGAAAGATGACAGTGGGTGGCGGATCACACTGGCAAGCAGTTTCTATTGCAAGTATTGAAGCGAGCATTGTAACAATTTTCTTTAAGACATTTAATATTTGAGATACACCAAAAGTGACATCCGTTAAAAAATATCCAAACTTAGAAAAAATAATTTTTCATATCCATTTGAATGTGTGAGGATAAATGCCGTACAATGTCAATTATGTGAAAGCAAGGTTGCCTTCCAATGTGGGGCCAGACTGCCTACAAGGAAGCACAGCAACTTCCTTCCGTGCCTGGCATTACCCTCCTAACCTCAGCAGGGTTTGGCTAGTTCCCAAACGCTGTCAAATGGTAGACCTAAAATCTACATATTTTTGGAGACTTATTTTAAACGGGGAAAAAAACATAAGCAAACATTTGGACTTTAATGTCACCTATGCTAAAAAGTTTGGGGTAAAACACTTGTAAGGCAAAATGAATAAGAGGTTTACAAGCAGGACAGCTAGCCAGACAGTGATGGCACACACATTTAACCCCAGAACTCGGGAGGGAGAGACAAGCAGATCTCTGTGAGTTGAAGGCCAGTGTGGTCTACAGAGTTCCTAGACAACCAGGGCTACACAGAGAAACCCTGTCTTGAAACAAACAAACAAAAACTAGAAACACAGTCGAACAGCTGTACATATAAGTAAGAAGACAAACACAGGATGTTTATTGGGAAATCTACGTGATGGTGATATGGTGTTTGCCGCCTGATATTTTGAGTGTGTTTTATATCTAGAAATACTAATAATAAAATGTTGCAGGGGACGAAGAAGAGGAAATATTTTCCATAATCATTTTTGTACATGTAGTGCTGTAGTACAATAGCGCTGGCAATTAGTTTAAAGGTTAATGTCCTTGTTGTGACATTTAATGTATCCGTTACTTGAATATAATAATGTATCTTAAAATTAGGTAGGATGCTCCTAGTCATGATGACATATGATACACACACATACTAAAATCTGGAGTAGATCTGGAGAAGTGGCGAGGGCTTAAGAAACATGCTTCCTGCACTTCCACTGGACCTGGATTCTGTTCCTACCATCTTGTCAGGTGACTTGCAAGTACCTATAACTCCAGCTTTTGAGGATCTGACAGTCTCTTCCAGCCTCTGTGGCTACCTGCACACACACACACACACACACACTCACATGCGGGTGGGGCGGAGTGGTCTGAAAACTAGAGTCAACAGTAGAGTAATGTCATCTATAGCCTAGAGTTTTTCAACATTCTGCTTTGTTGTCCTCAGTGTTGGGTCTGTCCCCGCCTGGTATCAAGGATACAACTTCAAGTAAAAAATCTATGCCCAACAACAATGAGAAGAGAGAGCAACAGGTTCCCAGGAGCCTCTGCTCCCATCCCATTAGCTTCAACACCTGTCTGCTTATTTTCTGAACTACAAGGGTAAAGGATTGCCTTAAGTTGGGGAGTAGTGGCTCACCCTTATCTTAAGCCGGCCCTGCCAAGCAGCCTAAGACCTAACTTTGTGAAGGGGAGCTTTTATGATTAATTTCAATCAAAACTTTGATGAGCTCTAGAATCAGCTGGGAGATGAGGCTCTAGTCACACAAGTGAGGTAGCTTGGTTAGGTTAATTGGGGTGAGACCTGCCCACTGTAGGTGGCACCATTCCCTAGGTTGAAATCCTGCTCCGAACCCAAGCATTTATAACTCTCTGATTCCTGACATTGAATACAATGTGGCCAGCTCAAGTTCCTGCTGCGGTGACTTCCATCGCCTTCCATCGCTTGAACTGTGAGTTGGTTCCTCCTTTGCTGCTTTATCACAGCAACAGGAAAAGTTACTAAGCTATGGGTTCAGTACATACTGCAGATCTAAAAGTGTCACATTAGACACGCAATGGAACATTTCTAGTAAATGCACAAGGTTTACAGGATGGGAGAACAATGGATTTATTATATATCATAATAGGAATTCTGTTTCCAGAGACTACAGAATATATAATCTGTAAATATTACAGACATAAAATTCAACAATGTAACACAACAGTATAATATTACTGTTCCCTCAGTTGAATTACTGAATGCCTACTGGATAGTAGAGACCACTCATTAATTTAGTTCCTCTTTCAAAGGGAAACCGAGGTGAGAGAGAGCTGTAAGTGTAACTGAAACCAGGGCTTTGCCTCCGCATACCTAATGACTTCATCTTTGTCTCCAGTTCACTGTTACTACCACAAGCAGCACTTTCATTTGCCTTCTCAGTTTCATAAATAAAATTCACTAGCTTTTCAAAGACAGAAATATGCCTGACTGTAACACGGAAGAAATTGAATGAATGGTTGGTGAGGTCCTGGCTACCTTATATCATAACCTCATGTGCCTCACTGATCTCACTGTACATATATATTAACTCCTTAATCTTCACAACTCTTTTGAAGCAGGTACTACAATCTCCATACTGAGATGGGAAAGAGAGGCCCCAAGATAATGGGGTAGTGTGGCACATTAGTCAAGTGCCTGCCCTCTGTGATTTGTTCTGGTGAGCTCTTGACTTCCCTCACCTTGGCCATCTCTCTGACTCCTGCTCCCAGGCTAGGTTGTACTTCCTCTACTTCCTCCCCTGACCCCCTGCTCTCTCTACTAGCACCTTTTGTTTGTTTGGTTTTGGTTTTTTTGAGATAGGGTTTCTCTGTATAGCCCTGGCTATCCCGGAACTCACTCTATAGACCAGGCTGGCCTCAAACTCAGAAATCTGCCTGCCTCTGCCTCCCACGAGCTGGGATTAAAGGCGTGAACAACCACTGCCCAGCTACTGACGTCTATTTTACAAATCAGGATCAGGTCCAGTCTTCTTGAAAAACCTTCCTTAGTCAAGGCAGAAGCAGCTCTTGCCCAGCGCCTAGCCCACCCACCTCACCTTGTTCCAATAATTTGCTTACAGATCTGTGCCCTCCAGAAAAGATGTGATAGCAAGCCTGGCATTCTTCTGGTGTCCCTAGGGCTTGCTACTATGCCTGGCCTATAATTGGCACTTAGAGTGTTGCTAAATTAATGCACAAGCTCCCTGATTTTACACTTTCCTGTCTCCCCCGTGCCGTCTGACACCACATATTGTAGACACTTAGTCAACTGAAGTGAATGCCCAATTCTTCACCAGCCGCCTAGCTTAATAAAAACAAAGCAAAACAGAACTCCCTTTCCCTGATCTACACATCTCAGTCTAGACCCTAAGAATTTGGACTTCTTTCAAGGCCCCCGATCTATCAAACCTAGCAGGATGTGAGTGAGAGGTCTGACTCCCTTTCCCTGGCCTGGTGGGCTGGACTGGGCAGGGTGGGAAGCAGTGTCAGAGCCCAGGGCAGCCGCCTGGCTCGCCTACTCCCAGTTCTTGCCTATTAAGGTAACAGTCCTCTAGGAACGCAGCGGCAGGAGGGAGGGTCCCCAGCAGCGGCCTCAGCCCGCGGCCTGGGCGCTTGCAGGACTCTGCTTAACTGCAGCCCTGGACCCTCTGCCTGGCGCCTAACCACAGAGTCTCTACTGGCTTCACCGATCCTATTAGCTTTACTATCTGAAGTCACCTCCCTAGGTTTCCATAGACACGCACGATAACTTCAACCATCATCGAGGGCCTCAAAGGGAGTCTGGGCACCCGGCACTGATTAAATGGACCCCGCGTTCCGGGTGGGCGCACAGATGCTCGGATAGCTACAGGAGCCCAAGCCCACCAGCGTGGACGAAGGTGGTGCTACCTCCAAGGGCCGGAGCGGGTGCGTGGGACCGGGATCTCCACCCCAGGGCGCCCCAGCCACAGCCAGCTGGCCGCTCGCGTCCAAATCCCCGCCCGAAGACCACGCCCACAGGTCACGCCCCTCCCAACCCGCCCCGCCCCTCCCACCGGCGCCCGCCGCTCCCGGGGCTCGGCGCGGGCCTGGGGAATCGGGAGCCCGCCGCCGGGGTCGCAGCATGGGGCGTTTTCGCGGGGGCCTGCGGTGCATCAAGTATCTGCTGCTCGGCTTCAACCTGCTGTTCTGGGTGAGACCCGAACCGGCGGGCCGGTTAGGGGGCCAGGGTCCCCGGGGAGGTGACCGCAATAGAGTTGGGCCATAGGAGAGGGCAGGATGTTCAGAGGCGCTAAGCAGACAAAGAGGGAGGGGACATATGGAGGGGGAGAGGACATAGAGAAGCTTGAGCTACCAGAGGTGATGAGAAGAGGAGACACGGTGCGATGCTCCCCCCCGAAAGAAGCCATCATCTTCGGCGGCATCGCCCGGCGGGTGGCGCCAGGTGCGGGGACGTAGCGGGCCCCAATATCCCGAGGGCTGGGGGCCTGGCGGCCCGTGCTCCCTGCATCCTGCTGTGTACACACACCCACTTCTCGCGCTGCCTTCTCTGGGGAGCCCGGCGGCCCGGCCAAGGCTCTGGGAGGGAAATCCCTACCGTAGAGCTGCCTGGGGTGGCGCCCCAACCAAGAGTGTGCGGACACGCCGCCTGGCTCTGGTGGTTTGTTGGGAAAATAACGGACAGTAGAGAAAATTGAAAGAGTGGGGAAGGATCGTCCTTTTCTTGGGCATTAGGGGAGGGTACTGCTGGGTGGGCAGTGGTGGGTGCTCTTCTACGAGGGGTTGGGAAATGGAGGGGTTTTGGAAGGGCAGCAACATTCCCCTAGGGTCCCTGCGTACAACCAGTACTCTTGAAATGATCTCATTCAACTTTGCAGGGTGGCATAGACCTGGCAGCATTCCCTGGGTAGAGATGCATAGAGACAGCCAGAGAGAGTGCCATGGCCCCAGTCTACTGTGTTAGCAGGGCATAGTTAGAGGTGTACCATCCCTGGAATACTCTCTCCCGAGCTCTGGAAAAAATGGTTAGAGGCCCATTCTGCACAGTCCCTATTGGCCTTCCAGTAACAGAATGCCAGCCAGTGTAGCGGCTCAGATAGACCCTGAGGGAAGACACAAGTCTCGCTTCAGGGGAAGTGGGTAACAGGAGCAGAGATGCTTTGGGATGCTTTGAAAACACTGGGCTGACCGCGATGGTTGTCCCATCTGCTCTGAGGAGGCTGTATGGACAATAAGTAATAAATTATTGAACGATGGGCCCCACTTGTGTCTACCCACCCATCAGCCCTGAAGCCTGGGTGACTCCAGCAACTCTAAGCTCTTCAGAGACCGCGTGGCCATGACCAACACTAGTTAGCAATGGACAGTCTGGAGGCGGTACCTGGGGACATCCCCTGTATTTTAAAAATACATATAGACTTTGTACAACTTGGCTTTTGCACCCATCACACTCCAGGAAGAAGTCTTTCTGAGCTCCCTTGTGCTGTATTGTTTGTTTGTTTGTTTGTTTATAAGTCTGGCTTAATTTTGAAGGCTGTAATTATAGGTGCCATGTTGCAGTGACACCGGTTACTCTCACTGCTTACAACATACTTTTGTGTGAGCCAGGGAGGGAAGTCTCTCAGGCTGGGTTTAGTGCTTATTTTGTGCCGGCTTCCCCAGACTTATCAGACCTTTGCAGTGGGTTAGGGACAGTGCACATGTGCAAACAGGGCATCCCCATAGACGAAGACATGGGGGGTCAGATAGGTCCCACAGCTGTTGAGTGGCAGAGACAGGACTCAAAAGCTGCCTCCTCCGTCGTCATCCTGTGGGAGGTTCAGTCACCCAGCTGTCCTCAGAATGTGGCTCCTGGGTCAACAGCATCAGGGCTCCCTGGGGAATTTTCAGAAACATACATTTTCACTCAGCCCAGGCTCGCTGAATCAGATAGTGTTGGGGAGGGGCCCAGCAAGCTATTCTAGAAGGCATCTAGATAATCTGAACCCACAGGCATGTTTCAGAATCACCATTAAACAACTACTAGATAGATGTTGTTCCCAAAGCTGCTACTGCAGCTAAGAGAGCAGCCCACAGAGAACAACAAGAACAAAGTAAGGCAGGGTGGCCAAGTGACAAGCTTCACACCCGGGTCGTAAGCGCAGGGATGAAGTAGCACTCCAGTGAAGTCTGAGTGCCCATCACTGAGATTGGAGATGGCTTTTTCTATATGTGATCTAAATACAGAGTTCAGAAAAGCAATCCCAGTACCAGCGAGGAGCCTAAACAACTTCATCTGAGAGACATCGGAGCTCAACCTGGGAGAACGGAGGTGGGCAGAGGGAAGCCACCAGATGAGGAGCAGAGCAAAGGATTGTGAGCCATCTGAGAGGCAAAGCCAGGGGGGTCTGAGGGCAGAGATCCAAAGCATGGTGTGCTTGGATGAGGGGGCTTGCCAGAGTCAGTGTGCTCTCCCTCCATGCCAGAGCCAGCGTGCTTTCCCTCCGGGATTGCCTTCCCATCTGTTCAGTTAGATGGACAGAGTTGTGCCGAGGGCGTGTGAGATGTATCCTAAGCCAGCCATATATAGTAGGGGCTTGAAGTTATTTGTTATTCTTGTTAGTAACTGTCTGGCATACAGGAAGTGTTCAGTAACTAGTATCTGTCTTTCTCCTGGTGTCCTGACTGTTGGCAAACAGTATCTGTGTACGCCAAGTGACTTGCATGTGACTTCTTTGGTGGACAGCTATACACTATCCTCTCAACTCAGACTTGGCTTTTTCCCCCACTAACATTGCCCACTCCCTGAGAGCAGGGATTTTTTTTCTGTTATTTTCACATTCATTTCCCTGGCCCCTAGAATGGTGCCCAGCACAGGAGATACTGAGTAACTACTCTCTATAGTGAATTAATGAATCCTCAGGTTAGACACCTGGATTTAAACAGCTTTCCTGACTTTCAGACATCAGCTGTCAACTTTATCAGGAGAGCTGACATACCTGTGCCTGTTCATTGTAGAGATGTTGAACTTTGCTCTCATAGACTGAGAGCTACCAGCTTGGGGAAGTGGATCGTATGGGATAATTATTCATATAGAATCCAGTTCCACAGAGGCTCTGCCCTGGTTTCTAACAGGTTTTGTTTTGTTTTGTTTTGCTTGCTCTTTTTCTGATTGGGGAGCTTTCCCTGGAAGGAAACCCTCAGCTGGGACTTGAGTATCTTCACAAACCCATAGATGTCTTCCTTTTTGAGGTCTAGGGTCCCCGCCCCCCCCCCCCCCCCCCCCAGTGACAGTCCTTCCTGTCCTGCCAGAAGTTGGCCAGGAGGCAGGCATGGAGGCTATAGAGTGTGTTTTGTGGTCTGAGAGTCAGATTTGGAGCCTCATCCTGGCAGTTGGCTTGCCAGTCCTCTCAGCTGCACCTCTGGTTTTCCAAACCATCAATCAGACCTTTGAGAACCAGCACAGGAAGCCAAGCTGGACTTGCCTCGGGTTATGAATGCTTTAAAGCCCAAAGTAAAGCCCAGTCCTTAGCCTTACTGTATTAATGGAGGGTGTCTGCCCTGTGTCTGCCAGGTCTGACTTCAGGATCTACCATCACAATACTCGGTATAGTCCTGACTGCGTTTAAATCACCTGTTTTTCCTTCCCCTCTGTTGCATAGCAATATAAACAAAACACTACAACCCACCCAGCCACATATGTTGGTTGGAAGAAAAGCTTAGGCACTGTTTATTCCTTGATTTGTTGTTGTCTGCTCAGCGTTTTCCTATCATTGTGCTCTCTGGGCTGCTCAGGGTTGCCTCCAACAGGAAGCAAGGCTGTTCCTGCTTGAAAGTCACATGCCATATATGGCATGTGGGAAGGTGCTGTCCTTTCTTCCTCACCATGATTGATGCAACGTTGGGTTTTCACTTGGTGGTGCCTACTCGGTGATTCTGAAAAGACTTGCCTCTTTGGCTGGAGAGTGAATGCTATTTGGCTCACAGCTTATGGTTCCTGCTCTGCCCCACGCAGAGCAGCCACTTGTTAGAAAGGATGGTGCAGGAGGTGGGGGAAGAGCCTCTGGCGTCTCTAGGACATCCTGCTGTCCATTCATAACCTGCTCTGCTGATTTCTATTGAAGTGGGAAGACAGGTGCATTGGCCAGCCTCTCCTACTGTGCACCAGAAGGACCTAGAGATGGTGGGCAGAGCAGAGTGCACAGCATGGCCAGTCTGGAGAGGCCAGAGCTGTAGTCTTAGTGTTGTGGTTGACCCCAGGCGTGTGTATGCAGTATGGCCATTCAAACCTAGAAAACTAAAGAGTGAACGCTGGTTTGTGGTACCAACCTGCCGGAGTTTATTCCCAGTTCTGTAGGTCTCACAACCCTGGGGACTGGGTTCAGCAGTTTGACCTCTTTGAGCCTGCATCTTCTCTTTGGTAAAATGAGCATAGTAAAGTAGTATGCAAGTCACCTTGTGAGCTTTATGTACATAAAGCCCGCCAATACATGTACAGTCAGGATCCAGCGTGCACAAAGCATATGCTTGATAACCTAAGTTCTGTTAGTGATGGTGGAGTTCAAACAATAGAGACGCAGGCGGGAAGACAGGACCTATGATTCAGGAGGCTCCTCAAGGAAACAGGGAGCACACACGTGCCCTACATCCAGCCAGTCAAAATAACTAGTCTTATGGCTTCTGAAAGTCATGGAGTGTTCCCGCTATGATCCATTCACTCAGCCAGCAAGTACTAGGTGCTTGCTATAGCCTGACATCCTGAACTGTGGTTGAAAGATTAAAAATCCCTTTACCTAGCCACCACATTGTCTTTGATAATAGCTCATCTCCTGTCCTTTGCCCTTCAAAGGCAATGACTGTTCTAAGCTGGCATCCTCTCTTCTGGTCCCTTAGCATCTGAAAGATTCAACAGGGTTCTAGATAAAAGTTCACATGGAGAACTGCTAGGTGCCTGCCATGCTTCTGTGCTACCAAGGGAAGGAGATGGCACAAGCTTTGATGGTCTGGGCCTCTCCTAGTATAATGTGAATGTTAATACATGAGACCCTATTCAATTATCTATTCAGACTAAGTAGGTCTGGGTCTGTACCTATAACAAGCTGCCTGGTGAGGCTGGCACGGGTGCTCTAAAGACACTTTGAGGACCCTTGTCTGAGATGCAGTCTCAAAGACCCTTGTTTCAGGATGGCAGGGTGACTCTTCTAGTTACCATGTTATCATTATTGTCTTAAGGATTCTTCTACACTAATCCTTGGTAGTCCTAGAATCACCGTCACAAGATGCATCTCATAGTGTTAGTCTAGATCACCCTGTCTGGAGTATCTCTGGATAACCTCTATCCTCTGCTCTTAACACTGACAGAACCTTCACAACAGGCTTGTTCTCCTTGTTAAAGCAAAGGTGTAAATGCGGCAGGAGTGTCCAGCAGGCGGGAGCAAACCTTACAGATGTATGGAGGATGTTGGCCTGCCTTTCTCACCATCTCCAGCTTTCAGTCAGAGAGAAACCAACAAGGCAAATTGACATGCATATGAAGTTTTGGTTTACAAAATGCTTCCACATACATGATCTCATCTGATAAAGAATCGTTAGCGACCTCTGTCTTCACAGTCTTTATATTTTTAATTTTCACAATAATTTAATTAGCTCCATTTTACAAGCATGGAAGGGGAAAGGTGCAGTAGCCAGAATGCCCAAGGTTTTCTCCTTTCCCACCTTTTCACATTATCAACGTATTGGGATGTAGAGTACAACTTATAATAAGGAAATCTATCAGAGGGTGGGGAGATGGCTCAGTGGGTCAGAGCAGTGGCTGCATATGCATAAGAACCCAAGCTCTGATCCCCAGAGCCTCTGTTAAAAGCTGAGCATGCTCTAGGAACCCAGCACTGTGTGGGATAGAGACAGGGAGATCACTGGAGCTTGCTAGCTGTTGTCCTAGCTCCAGATTCAATGAGAGGCTTTGCCTCAGAGGAACAAGACAGAAATAATAGCACGCCTGTGTGATCCTTTGACCTTGGTATGTATAGGCACCAGGTACACACGCATTCACATGCACACAGTCACATACACACAGTCACATACACACATTCACATACACACACCAAAAGAAATGAAAACCCACTAGACTCAGACTCCTACCTATAACCCTAGCATGTAGAAGGCTGAGGCAGAAGGATTACCTAGTTCAAGGAAGTAAGGAAGACCCTTTCTAAACCAAACCAAACCAAACTTCTGCTGGCTTGGAAAATACATCGCCTATGATTAGCTTGTAGCCAGTGTCAGGTTCAGTCTTGAAGTATTCTAGAAATACTGGAACAAAAAGGTACATAAAACACTCCAACCTGAGGCTGAAACAGGAGAAAGGTAAGGACCGTGACTGACCCACTTAAGGCAGGTGAAAATAAGAAGGAAATTGAGAGAGGTGAGGGTTTTGTTTTGTTTTGTTTTGCTTTTTCAAGAAACCATTTTAAAAATTAATTTCAGGATCAGAAGCTTGAAGGACAGTGACCTTGCCCAAGTGTAAGCTTAGCAGTACTGCTCCTGTCAACACAGCCTCGTGTCAGCCCTTCAGCCCTCATCACAGCCCTGTGAAGCAGTAACTGCTCTCCCCAAGTTCCACCCAAGAAAAGGGAGACACAGAGACTTGTCCAGGCCACAAAAGTGGCCAGCAGCAGAGCTGGGTCTCCAGTCGAGGCTCCAGCATCTTTGTCCTTAGCCTTTCTGAGTCCCCAGACTAACAGGGAGCTGGGATGAACCTGTAAGTGACTTCTACACCTGCTCATCCAATATGGTGGCCATGCTACTGAACACACAGAGCTGTCTAGGCTTAAAATGAAATAAAATGAAATATTCTTGCCCTCAATACCACCTACTGAATTTCAAGTATTCAGTAGCCATTAGTACTGAGTGGCTACAATACAGGACAGCACAGATGGCAAATGTCTATAACACTGAGAACCCCCCCTCCATGTGTGTGTGTGTGTGTGTGTGGCAGGTTGTAAGAATATTAATATTAAGAAAATGTCTAGAGAATGACAACCGAGGTCTTGTGGTGTTCAGTATGGTTCATCCAAGGGGACTTCCTGGCAACAAAGTGTGTCTGCTTGTCTCAGTATGAATCTACACACAGCATTTACTTTCTGCTACCATTTCTCACTGGCACCATGGGAAAGTGGGTAAAGAACACTAACACTGGCCGCTATTGAAGGGTCCTGGTTATTGGAACTGGGGGGATGGCTCAACAGTGAAAAGAGCACGTTGTTCTTACAGACGGCCCTCTGGTTCCCAATGTCCACTGTAGTAAACTCATGACTGCTTGGAACTCCAGTCTGACACTCACTTCTGGCCTCTGTGGGCACCTACCTGCACTTATGTGCACAAGAGCACATATTCATACTAGAGCGTGTGCTCACATGTACACATATACAAACAGACATACACAGTTAAAAATTACATAGATCTTTAAAAAAAAACAGAATCCTACTTATTTTTCCAATGTCATCCTCTCAACCTCCTTGAATGTGAACACATAAGATTCAGTTAATATAATTTAATGTCTCCCCTCAGCCTATGTAAAGCTCAATATAGTCGAGATATGACATCAGTCACCAGGGTTCCTAAGATCAGTTTGTGCATGCAGAGGGCAAGACAAGAGGTGCAGGCCCAGCTCCAGGGAGGAAATCCAGAGACAGCTTACCCCTGAGTGAGAAAAGGCAGCCAGCGGGTGGTGGGTTTAACTCAAGGCTGCAGCTGGCTAGAGTTAGGCTTTCCTTCTGGGGGCTCTGTGATCTTCACTGATAAAGCATCTGTTCCCTGGCATTAGTCGGAGGCCTGTGACTTTGTTTTGCTGGATAGGGAAAGCTGGGAAGCCATCTTCTTTCTCCAAATTCTTGCTCCTCCCAATCTCCTCTTCCCCTGTACTTTCTACCAGAAGGCATTGTGTCCGTGCACTGAATAAACATGCACAGCCCACACTGTCCACAGATTTACTATGTTCTCAGCACCCTCTTTTCCACCCAGCTTCTTTCCCCACGTTCTTCTCTTGCCCTGAAACTCCAGTCCCTCCCCCAACCCCAACCCCAGCACTTGTAATCCACCTCCCAGCAAGCTCAGCTGGCTCGCTGGACTTCACTTGAGAACAACTTCAACACACAGAAAAAGGCGTGTTTGTCACAAATACACAGTCAAGTGTTCTTTCCAGAGAACAAAGCACTTCTCATCCTATCAAAGTTTGAATTGCAGCACGGAGAATAAACACTGAGTCACCATAAAGCAAGCTCACAGGGTGGCTCAGTGGGCAAAGAGGCTTGCTACTAAGCTCCATCCCAGACTCCCACATGGGGGAAGATGAGAGCCAGCTCTCCCCACCATATGCATGCACACATGTGCCCATACATACACACATGCACACCAAATAAATGAATGGGGGGCGGATAAAAATATGCTCTTACCTGAAGGAAGCACAAACTTACCCTTATGAAGGAATAGAAGGCAAATTACACTGGAGATGCAGAAGCCACAGCCACTTCCAAACAGCCTTATCAGCATCTGTTGTCACAGCAGTCCTTCCTCCTAGTCTCTACCTGGTCCTATATCAAGGACAGGGTAACTGGGTCCCTGTGAGGCCATTTGGTATGAATGCCATATGCTATTCAGCCCTTGTAGTTTTTTTCTGGTTAAAAAAACAATCCTTGCTCTTGAAAAAGTACCGTCTGAATCCTGGCCTTGCTTTCTCTATGTAATGCAATGAAAGTCTTGGGAGCCGGTTTTCCACTTTGAGCAAATTAGTGTCATCTTCCAAAGCAAATGAGCTTGTGACATCTGCCTGCCACAAAGCTGAGGCATAATGGGGCTTCAATCAGATCAGGAATCATGAGGGCTCATTATGAGTCCATCTAGGACGTGCGTTGCCACCGTGAGCAAGTATTAGCTCGAAAGCATTTAACAGAGGCGCCAGAATAGAAGCCTCATTTTCAACTTTATGTGGCTTCATCCCAAAATGGAGACTTGAAATGAGCTGGGTTTGTGTGCGCACAGCCTTCACTGTGGTGACGCAAGGACATAGGGCTGGTTTTGTCTGTCTTTCACTGAAGGGCAGCATGTCTATCTGTGTTGTTGTAGCCATACGAAGTGTGACAACCTTGCCCAGGTTTACTCTTTGTGACCATGCGTGGTTCTCGACACACATCCCTGAGGCTTAGGAAGCCTGATAGCCAGTGCAGGTGCGGTGCTTTGTTGTTCGGTGGGGTGGTGCTTGCTGAGCACCTCCAACCTAGTTTCCTAGTGCTGATTACCAACACACACATACCCACCAAGGGTCCTAGCTTGGTCCAAGAACTGTCACACTGAGGGTAGCCTTTAGAATGTGGGTTTAAGGAGAAAACCATTCTTTCCACAGCTGAATGAGTGGCACCTCTGCTCCCCCTGCCCCACCTTAGCAGGCTCTGCGAGGCAGAGGAAAACCCTTAGCAGCCAACAACTGCAAGCTGTTGCTGCTCTCACAGAGCTCAGGCCTTTAAAACCCAGAAATATTTAAATAGCAATAGCTATGTGAGCTATGAAACGACACGCATATCTAGGCCAGGACAGGCTTCCCCAAGGAAGTGACCTGAGAGCTGAGAGGGAGGAGGAGTCAGCCTTCTGTGGGCAGCTCAGAGGAGCGTTCTGGCTCATGAAACAGAAAAAACAGATGTCCCCACATGAGGAAAGACAGGGAGCCTGACTCAGGCACTCCAGGCCCCTTCATTGTCTCCCACCTGGGTGTAAGCACTCATGCTTGGCTAGAACTCCTGCTGGGGATGCTTATGGCCAAGAAAGCATCCTCTCTACTGGGGCTCATCAGCAGAGCTGAGTAGGGGCACACATAGGCTTCTTGTCATGCTGGGGACTGTGTCCAGGAAGGGAAGACAGGGCATGCTGGGAAACCTGCATAGGGAGAAGTGTCTGTGTTCTGCATCTCAGCACTACGGCAGCTGGATGAACCTTTCTGGTTTGCAATTCATAACGAGAGGGAGGGGGGAGAGGGGGAGAGCGAGACAGAGAGAGAAAGAGAGACAGAGAGAGAGACAGACAGACAGAGAGAGAGAGAGAGAGATCATGGAGGACTTGTGTTCTGCAGAGAGATGTTATCTGAGAGAAACTTTCTGTCTATCTGCTTTGCTTCAAAATACGGTGAATCTGTCTTCCATTTGCCCCTGAGTTTGAGACCATAAACTTCTTCTCTAAAGACATCTGGATAGTTTTCTGTATCCGGCAAACTCTCTAGATCATTGGTAGCTGTTGAAATAACTTGCCCACAAAGAATGTCTGTGGCTGTCCTGTTCGGTGATAGCTTCTGGGCCCCATCTGGTCCTTGCGGTGTTCCAGTCCCCTTACCCCTTTTGATTTATGCATATTGATGCCATCAGTTCACCTGTGTTCCTCAAACCTTTCCTATTTTATAACATTTTCTTCCTTCCTTTTGATTTTCTTGTTCCCATCTAAGACAGAGTCTCGCTATGCAGCTCTGGCTGGTCCAGAATTCACTCTGTAGATGAGGCTGGCTTCTAACTCACAGAGGTCCCTCTGCCTCTGCCTTCCATGTGCTGACATTAATGGTGTGCGCCACCACCACCTTGGTTGGTTTTAGTGTTCTTAATTAATTTGTTCTTAGTAATTACCAGGGAGGCTCAGTCACTCCATTGCATGAGAAGTCCATCCCAGGGCCAGTTAGGTGCCACAGCAGGTGAGGATGTTTGCTGCCAAGTCTCATGATCTGAGTTCAGTCCCCAGGAACAACATGGTGGCAGGAGACTATAGACTCCTTTGTCTACACATTGTCCTTTGACGTCTACACATGTGCTGTGCTATGTGCATGTTCCCCACCCATACAAAATGAGCAAAGGACTATAAGAAGAAAAGTCCATTTCTGCAGAAGCGATGGTGTTTTCCTTACCATTCTGCTAGGGACACGGCAAGCAATGCCTGCCCTAGAAGCAGAGAGGCCCTCGGCAGTGTCCCTTGCTACGGTGATTCTCACTGCCCTTCCAGGTCTCCTTGCCGCTCCTTAGCATCCTCTCTGAGGTTCTCCTGAGCATCCATCTGTGGCTGCTCACTGTATCTCACTGAATGCCAAGCAACATTCAGCTCCTGCTCACTCCCATCCAGAGAGTTGAGTTCCTGTCTCCCCTCCCTCGGGGCCTGAAGTAGGCTTCCCATAATGATGCAGGCTAAGCAGAAGCCACGAGCCATGGCTGCCCCCACACTCCTGTGATGATGACATAATGTGCTCCCCAACACTGGCCTCTTTCTCAGCATAGCATGAAGGTAAGGGGTGGCTCTTTCCCCTGTGCAGTTCCTTCTGCCTCAAGCTTTCCCATCCCACTAATTCTTTCCTGTTCCGTGAAATTCAACTCATTCTTCAAGGCATTTATCAGAATGGGGATGACCGCCACCCGCCAGTGCCCTGTGCCCTCCCTTGGTAATGAGTGCTCCTTCCCTTCGGCACATTTCCTGCATCTTATCGCATGTCTCACTTTAGGTGATTGTCTTCCAAGTCTCCCACATGGAGCACAGTACCTGGCCTGGCTCGGACTATGGTTGGTTGTTACTAAATGTGCATGGAAGAAGAGAAAGAAGTGAAGAGAGATAAAAGCGGGGGCAAGAAGGGAATGAAGAAGGGGCACTTTCTCATTTCTTGCTTATTTCAGCTTTCTCTGAGTATAGATGCAGAATGGCTAAGTACAAAATGGGCCAAATTAAAAGCATTGTGGCATAGGGGACATAGTGCCTACTGAGTTAAAGCTTAGGTCTAAAGAGGCCCTGAGTGCTAGGGCAAGCATCTCCTGCTGTAGGGAATGCGCACAGTAACCGAGAACCACGTGCCTGGCAGGGGGCTTCCTTCCTCTGCTCTCACTGGAATGGGGTTAGTCAGTGTGATTTTCTTGCCCCCTTGAGCAGTTTTCAGTGTGCAGCTCACCAACCACAAGGACAGCCAACCTGGCGTCTCATGAGCCTGAGAGGCCTTGAGTTTTCAGAAGAGCCAAAGAGCTACACTGTGGCTGCCATGCCTCCTTCCAAAGCAGAGACTATTCTGGCCCTGGAAAGCTCCTCACCCACACATCCCTAACACAGCCCACAGCATTCTGGGAGGATTCCCTGCCACACAGTGATGACATTCAGCTAAGCCGTAGTTTCCTTGACCCAGAGAGGAAAGCCGTGTATGTGTGGTTTGGGGTTGGGGGAATGGATGAGCAAGTGTGGATCCCCCCCCCCCATTGCCCAGTGGCTCTAAATTGCAACCTCTCTTTTCATTTTCCATTATGCCTCAAACACATGTGTGCCAGAACTGGATGGATGGATTCTGTCTGGGAGGATGATCCAGACAGCAATAAATTAGAGTTTGTGTTCAGAGATTCCAAAAATGTGGTCTCGTGGTAGGGTGTCCCTGAGACCAGTCACCTCCTCCACAGTCTGGTGGTGGCTCCTGGTTTGGGCCCAGGGCCTCTGTCAATAGATCTTGCTTTGTGTTTGGAAACATTTGTGTCTTTCCATTAAGGCACCAGAGAGACAGGGAAGCAGGGAAGCCTGTGAGGTTCACTGCGCAGCCTCATCCCGGGCAGCCCAGGCGTTCTAGGGACGAGTGTGACCAAAGACATCACTCCTCTCTGTACACAGCAGCCAGAACCCCAAAGATGGCACCTTCCCGAGTTAAGCACAGAACAAGAAGACTCCCCATTTTCCATATGGGACATAAAAACCAGTATGCAATGCCCAGTATGCAATGCCTTCTCGAAAGCGATGGTTCTTAAGCTTAGAAGACGAATGCATAATTAATGTAGAGCCCTTAGAAGACGGAAGAAAAACGTCACCTGTAATTCCATCCTTCAAAGATAAATACTATTATGCCATAGCATGATTTCATCTCAGGTTTCCATGCCAGCCTGCTCTTTTTTTAAAAAAATGTAAAAAGTCTTTCAAAAGACAGCTGAGCCTGTCTTTTTTTTTTTTTTTTTTTTTTTTTTTTTTTTTTTTTAGCTGCCCCATGAATTATCCAATTAGTGTCCTCTCTGAGGACTGGAAACCTTTAGTTATTCCCCTTGGGAGTATCCAGCTGGTAGAACTCAGACACCCACTCCCCCTCACTAAAGGCAGGCCTGCATAGTTCTGAAGAAGCCAACCACACAGGGAATTGGCCTTGGGAAACGAAATGAAGAGGTGGAAAGTCCTCATACATATAGCCAGGTAACCTTCCAAGGGCAGCACCGGGTCTCTCACAAGCTGCCCTGTGAGAGAGAAGGAGCCTGCCTGGAAAGGCCTCTCTCCTAACCCTGACTGCATTTTTCCTTCTTACACCTCTGGTCTGCATTTCCTCCTTGACTTCTGGCTGCCAGGGTGGGTGCTCTCCTCTTTACAGATGAGAGCAGATCCTCACTGTCTGGTAAAAGGCTAGGGCTGCCCCACAGTAACTGGAAGAACTGACAGAAGCAGGGTGGTATTTTCTCCATCTCCGCTGATTTTCCCATAGTGCTTTGCACTCACAAAGTACTCTGTAAATAAGTGTTAATTAACTGATACAGTGATATCCGAGTGGTGTTTGTGGGGAGAGCACCTTGGCTGGGGCCTACGGGCCAGTGGTTAGGGTAGTCCTGTGATTGACGTACAGGGCTCTCAGCTTAGACATGAAGCCTGTAACAGCCTTCAGCCTCAGGAGAGGAAGCCCAGTGATGACTCTTACAGCCGCCAGCCTGCCTAGCCACTGCCTGCGCCAGCCACTCAGCCTCTCCATGAGCCACACAGCACACAGACCAGGCCTTTTCAGAAACATATTTTTTCCTTTTTCACTTTCCATGGAAACTCAAAATAGCAAAACAACAAAAACAACCCTCCTTCCCTGCCTGCAAAACCGTGCCTGGGCAGGGGCAGGGTATCGGTCACCATGTAGCAATCAAGAAGAGGGGGTCACGGGAGTCTCTGAGCAGACTTGGGATTGCATCATGGATATTTGCATGCATATAAATGCATAATTGGGAATTGCATCAGCAAGTGTAGGTGGGCCCCAAGGCTGGTGTGGGTTTGTTTGTTTTTCTAATTTAGAAGGTGGCTTCCCCCAGGTCTTAGAGTTCATCTTGCTCTTGGTGACTTCCCCCCTGAGACAGTGGCCACTCACTAAGATGTTGGTGAGGAAATCCAGAATATACACAGCAAGAGACAATAAAATGAAAGGGGCAGATGCCTGGCAGGGAGAATGTTGGAACAGTGGTTTCACACACACACACACACACACACACACACACACGAGATGGGGGGGGGAGAACTTTCATTCCATGGGTACCAAATAACCATAGGAAAGCCCAAGGGCACAGCAAAGCCTGTGATTGGACTCAGGATAGCCCAGATCTGGTCAGTCATATTAGTGTCCCCGAGGCTTTTACCTCTAAGCCTAGTTTCTTTCCTGGCAAGATATGAAGAGTAGGCAAGAGGGGGCAACCCTCTCAGCCTGGGCATCCCATTCCTACAGCTTCCATCCAGCCTATGTACACATCCCCCTCCATACTCAACTCTCTGCTGTTTATCTTCCAGCTAGCCGGATCAGCCGTTATTGCATTTGGACTATGGTTTCGATTTGGAGGTACCATGAAGGATTTATCATCAGAGGACAAGTCCCCAGAGTATTTCTATGTGGGTGAGTGACTTCAGTTTCCCTAAAGGTTGGGTATGAGGGACAGGAGAGGCAAAAGCCACTGTCTAAGTCTCTGGACCTATACACTTCTACTGGTATTGGGGGATGTACCTCTATGGCCCCTTCCTCCTCTCTCCAGGATAGACGAAGGCCCCAGGAAAACTGATTTGTTTATTTAAAGAGGTATCAAGGAAATGTAACTAAAGTTTATCTTAAAGGGTTAGGAAACACCCTTCCTTTCTGGAGTGATTCATCAGTCCATTCAAACTGTCATGGGGGACCTCCAATAAGTCGTTATTTTACTTTGTGATCTGATGTTTTAACATGGAAACAACTCAAAATGAAGAAATAACTTCAAAGTTTTGGGGTGCTAATCTCAAAACTTCTGTCAGTAGAGACTTCTGAGAGAAGGGAAGACTCCTATCGTGGGGACAGGAGAGACTTGTCCCTGGAGAAGGGGAACAGGCAGAGCGGCAGCAGCCATACCTTCTGCCAAGAAATAGGGTGACATAGATAAAGCTGGTGCTCTTCTCAGGGGCTTCGGTCCCCCTAGTACTTTAACCCTGCTCTGCTCTCCTATGGTGGTTCTAGCACTGTGTCTTCCTCAGTACAATCCAAAGGAGGAAACGGAAATTCCACTTCACCAGTCCTCTTCTGGAAGTCTCCTCTTGCAGCCTATTGACCAGACTTGCATTGAATATTTATGCCTAAGAGAAGAGACGGCAAAGGCTATATCTCTAATTCTTGGTCCTTAGTTGCCTTGTGCCTGGTGCTTTGTTCCTACAAAAACCCTGCCCTCCAGCTTCAGAGCACTGACTGTGTCCATGTTGTGTTGACGATCACTCGCCATGGGCTAACAGCAAGGGGCGATGTTGCCGAGGAACCAAGGCGGGTACACCCACACTCACACCACAGCACCAAGAAGAAGGATTCAGGCTCTGCTTGTGGACTCTTTTACTGTTTTTGCTCTGCTAGGTAACTCATCCATTCTCAGTCTGCTTAGCTTAAGGGTGTTAGGGCCGACAAGCTGCGGGCTACGCAAGCAGTTTGACACCTGGCACTAGCATTAGGCTGGGAAGTGTAAGGAGGTCTGTAGAAATAAAAGAAGCATGTTTTATTGGAGTTAGAAGCCTACAGCTTCTGGCAGCCATTTAATCATAGCAGGGAGGAGACAGAAAGAAAGATGAGCCAAGATGGCCACGGGCTGGATTCTGACAGTATCACTGGAGTCTCTTCGATGAGTACTAGCCTGGATTTTCAGTCATGTGGCTCACTAAATTTCCATTAGATTCAAGTCCGGTGGAGTAGGTTTCTATGGATGGTCACCGTAGAAAGATTCCTGACAAACATGTCACAAACATAACATGAAAAGGCGTCTCTGTGTCTCAGGCCATGTCCATCCACTTGGCTTAGCTTAGAGAGCGAAGGCAGAATGTTAGAGTAGAGCAGCTGACCCCCCTGCTCACCGCAGGGAGCTCTGCCATTGGTAAACACCCAGCCCTGACTTTCGGCACAGTGGTCAAATACCAACAGAACACTTTAGCTTGACTAAGTTTGTTCAGCATTTCTGACTTAAGAGATCACAAGGTATTTTTAGGTTAAATCCAAAACTGTACCTGTGAAACTTCACTTACACCTCAAACGAGCAACACAGATGGAGCTGCTCCTGGATCACTTGCCTCTCCAGCCCTGTAGGACCACCCTCCCTCCCACTGGGTGGGAGGCTCCTTAGCTCACTCATCCGACCTGGAGAGGGAAACAGAGTCTCATGTAGACCAGGCTGGAATGGAACTTAATAGCTAAACCCCTGATCCTCCTGCCTCCACTTCTGAAGCACTAGGCTCTCAGGTGTGGGCCACTAAGCCTAAATGTTCTGGGTATTTTTCTTTAGAATGTGTTTCCGAGTCATTGGCTCATACCCATTGCCCTTCGGTTAAAGATGTCCTAAACAGGCTTAGCATGTTCAAGTGGTTCTTCAAGACACCAAGCCACAGCCAAGTGCAATGGTACCTGCCCGTGGCCCCAGCTTCTTGGGAATCAAGGAGGATCGAAGGCAAGGGAAGAAGAGAGGGGGAGCCATCCACTCAGCCTAGAGCGAGGAAGCCTCCAGAAAGACACAGAGCATAGCTCTGGGTAGGCAGCAGGCAGGCTTTTGGGGATTGACCCATGTTTGCAAGGATGCTCTCCCTTTTCGCATTCTTTTTCCCTCCATGATAATGGAGTTTCTCTCTGTCTCAATGCTCTGTACCAAGTGTCCAAGGCGACAGAGTGGTAGGCATTAGCCAAAGCAGGGAGACACGAGTGCGGGGAAATGAGGACATGGAAGGAGGGAATCAGACCAACTGCTGCCTGCTGCCTCCATTTGTGTCCCTCTGGGTCAAGGCCAAGGCCTAGCAGCTGACCCAGGGTCTCTGTGTCCCTTGGTTGCCTAGGTGAGGAAGGAAGAGGCTGGCAAGAGTGGAGCTGGCAGGGAGAGAACCTGGGTTACTTGGAGTTTCCTAGACCTTCTCCGTTCCAGTTTCTCTCAGGGAACTCTCAGAAAAAGCCCCTGCTTCTTCCTGATTCCAACAACCTGCCCTCTGATTGCCTGTCCTGGCCCCTCCCCATGTTTTGGAAGAGTGAATGCCTCGGGGTCTTCCAGGATCATAGAGTGGGGAATGGTCCTCTCTGCCTCGGGAAGCTGGAGCACATGAGCTCATGTCTGTGAGCCGAGGATGTGAGCAGGTTTCTCCACTGGGGGTGCCCACACAAACAGGAGCCACATTGGCTCCGCAGTCCCAGCCTGGCTACATCTGCCTTTCCCTCTTTGATTCAGAGTCCCGGAGTCTGACTTTGATTGTGGCTGAGGTTGTGTGGAAGGAAAGTGTTCCGTTGCTAACCATTCAGGGGCTGGCTTGCCTTTATAAACACTCTGACTCACTCTGGTAATATTTTCTTAACTTCATACCTGACACCATGCTAGCTGGATAACAGAGACTACCATGTCTGGACAGTTTCTCCAAAGCCATTCTACAAGAATCAGAATAGGTAATTATTGCAGAATTGCAGATCACATCCCTGAGGGACAAAGAGGACCTAACCATACCCAGTCTCAGCAGCCCAGAGCTCTGGACCCTAGCCTGTTCTTTTATGGGAAACACCCAGGAAGCAGCAATTTTAGAAATCTCAGGAACTCCTCTACCATTTATACATGGCAGATTTCTAGCTAAGAAATTCACTGTTGAGTCTCTACTGAAAATGTAGCCTGGGGGTTTGGGGTTCACACTTTGGCTGGATTCCAGTTTACCTGTTACAGCTTTGCAACTTTCATTAGCTGCACCTCTGATTCTTTAGATGTGGACTGTGAACTTGCATAAGTGCAGAGCCAACTCAACTAGAGGTGAGTTATGAACAGATACTAACTCTCAGTACTCGAGTACCGAGGGGATGCTGAGGAAAAGCCATCTCATGAGGGAAGACAGCATGCTAGAGGAGCAGTTGGGGTAGGCTTAGACCAGCTATCACACGGACCTTCCATCAAGTAGGTTCTTGACCCGTGTCAAGTGCAGAGTACAGGCATCACCTGGAGAGGGCTAAGCCATCAGGAAGTGGTACTTCCCACCGGTGACGTGGATGGAATGAGAGACGTAACGCACCTGGAATACTAACTGCTATCTGGTAGCTCCTGCGGCTATTATTTAGAAAGCATCTAACCCTTTCCCATGAGCTCAGACTCATATAGATTCTTCTAAACACATAGATACAGCCAACCCATAGAATTGGTTCACATCCATTGGTTCAGCATCTACAAATTCAAGCAACCCCAGATCAAAGATTTTTTTTTAATGCATCTCTTCTGAACATGAACAGACCTTTTCATGCCATTAATCCCTAAGTAATAAGCCCAACAACTCTAGAACATTTGTGTTGTGCTAGATATGGTAAGTAACCCAGAGATGATTTAGAGGATGCAGGGGGTTGTAAGTGAATTATGTGTAAATATGATGCATTTCATGAGTGACTCATGCATTCACTGGTTGGTATGTGAGGGGTCCTGGAACTAATCCCCATGGAGACTGAGTGATGATGGCTGTAATTATGTGCGTCCAAGAGAAACTGGAAGGGAAACTTCTGCACACACACACACACACACACACACACACACACACATACACACACACACACATACACACACACACACACACACACACTTCAAAAACTTAGATGAAAAACCAGTCATTAGCAGATTGCATAAGACCATCTGCTGCCAAGATCCCTGGCAGTGGCGAGCATGCCAATATATCCACTCTCAAGAAGGATTTTAGAAGAGTTTGTGCTGATGAGCCTTGAACAGACCCTCCTGATCGTTTGTTAGCTGAAACAATGCCTCTAGAAGGGTCTGAACTCTGAGGAGGAGGAGAGATGGACTCATTAGGGAAGAAGGCATCCCTGGGTACGCTGCTGCTGGTAGCATCTCACTGGCTTCACTAAGCCCAGTCATAAACGATAAAACCCAATTTCAAAGGACTCTCCTTATTCAAATCAAGAAAAATAGGGACTTAGAAAACATAAGAGACTTATTAAGTAGGTCACATGTTTGTCTTGTGTGCTCTTTGGGAGAGAGGACTCTATGGAAGCCATTTTGGAATTAAAATGTAGTTATAAGCTAATTGATCCATCAGCAGCTCTTTTTAAAACCAGACTTTAAATAAGGTATCCTTGGAAGCCTTAGGGCTTACACTGTAGACTCAGACAGCCAGATTTGGCAGGCCCAGGGAATTCGTTACATGTCGAAGTTTCCTGTGATTCTCTCCAGCTCCACAGAGAGTCTCATTTTGAACCCAGAGGATGGGCGCATCCTTTCATGCAGACAGAGGCTTGCTATGGAGAGGCCTCAGGAGCAGGAGCTGCTGAGAGGCTTGGGTTGTTTTGTCCATACTGGGGTGTTGTGCAGTGTTCGAGTGAGCACATCTCCTGATTGTTGCCAGAGAGACCTAGTGTACTGTACCCACTAGGGAGACCCTCTGACCTAAGTTCTCGGGCCCCTATACCTTGGGAGCCTGTCTTTTCACAACATCCCTTTCCTATCTCAGACCTTCTTGGGATATGAGGCTACATCCCACTTGGCTGACATTGGGGAGCACAGCCTAATACAAGTTCATTGCAATGGGATCTCAGGATGTGTGTCTAAGCACCAATGCTTGGAGGGATGAGGCAGTCACTCCGGGACTTTGAATTTATTTCACTGACCACTGGAGAAATATATACTGACTGGAGGTTCTCACCTGAAGATTTGTAGACCTGCAGTCTTCAGAAAACTATAGGAACCTACAAAGGTCCAATTCACACTAGAACAAGGCATGGTCACCAGCTGCCTGGAGTGTAGTATATAATAGATGAGAATTTAGGGAGCTGGTCCATAGGCTGTGACCCCAACTCTTTCTTCACACTGGACCCAACAGCAGTTGTAGTAGTAGTGACCGGAGGCAATGACATTGTAATCAAGAAGTCAGTGTGTTAACATGGCTCTCCCTTGAGACATTATGGAAAAGCACAGATAGGATGTTGTTATTGCTGCTGCCTCTATTGCTACTAACACTCCTTATTCAACTACCTCTGTAAGGAGTATAGGGTGGGAATCAGGACTCTTGCCTCTGACCTCTTGTAAAATCACAGGGATGTCCTCTTTACCCAACCAGGCTGCTTTGAGGAACCAAGGAGATGATAGAAACAAAAGAGCTTTGAAAAGTGACAACATTGGACAAGATGGTGTTCAGGCAGTGGAGCCAACTACACTGTTTTATTTAAATGGTATCAGTTCTCTTGTAATCACATCCATTCCCCATTAAATGATCCTCTCAGAGAAAGGGATTGATGGAGCTGAAACGGCAGGAAATGTGGGGTCCCTCCAGACTGCACAGCCAACCCTTCCCCACTTAGGAACCCACAGATACCTTGAGGCCCTTTTGGTCTGGGCTGGCTGGACTGGCTGGTGCAGGAAGCAGTGTTGATAGCTTGCAGCCCCATCTAGGTCTGTTCACAGATAGACCTGCCCACAAACCAGCTGTGAGCAACCCAGAGGAGCCCCCAGGAAGTGCCTGAAGGCCAGAGTCAGGGGTTCCCCACAGGGGTGGGACCCAAGTGCCCCACCACCACCACTTCCGGGTGAATAAAAATGGTTTCTGGGTGACTCATCTGACTAAAATGCAAAAGGAAAAAAAAAAAAACAGAGACCATTAGCCTTACTCCCAATGAGCCAAGTGCCAGGCCCAACCCTAGCATTGTGCTAACCTCTTATCTCAGGATGGGAGAAGGAAATCAGGAGGCCTGGCCTGGGCCTCCCAGATTGCCATCATTCCTCTGTGAGGAAAATCCTCCTGGGGCTTGACTTAGGAAGTGAGAGCTCCAAACACTAAAGTAAGGCTCTTGCTGTTGCTTAGGAGGCAAAACAGCGTCTTGGGGAGAGCAGCAACTTGTGACCTTGGGACAATAACTTGATTCTCGGGGGCCCAGTGCCTCTGTCTACAAAAGGGGGTAACAGTGTGGTTCAGTACCTCACAGCCATCTTGAGAGCTGCTCCAGTAAAGCTGCCCTTGGTGACTGTAACAGCGCCTGACAAGACCAGCCTGTCCCAAACGTAACAATTGTATTAAAGTTCTCACAAGGACAGTTAACTCCTGGTTCAAACATGTTACTGCTGATGATATTGTGGGTGTCTATTACCTTATTGTTCTCCCTCGTGGGTTGTTGATTCTGATTTTTGTTTTGTAACATGCCCTCCTGTGTGTCCAATATCTGTGGCACTGCCCTCAGAAGGAGAAAAATATTCACACCAAACTGATGATAGTGTGTCCTATGCTCCTGTCCTTACCCACATCCTGGCTCTGTCCCCTCCCCTCCTCTCCTTCCCCTGTTACCCAGCAGCCACTCTTGCCTCCCACACCCTTGGGGTTCAAGTCCTTCAGTGGTGGGGACAGCCCTTAGGTCCAGAGGACAACGGGTTCTGAGGCTCAAGAAAAGGCTTGGGGCTTGTGTCCCAGCTGTGAGGCCAGCTTCTGATTACCCTGGATGCAGTATCATTGGCCTTGTGGGGGTGGTAGTGCTTCTTCTGCACAAAGGTGCACAGCCCAGGATGAAATGTTTGGACTTGAGGAGGCAGGTGGTAGCCATTCATTGCAACAGCTCTGAGCAGCAGGTAGAGGCGGCCTCTTCCCCTCACTGACTGTGTTCTCAGACAGGTTGCCTCGCTTCCTTCAGGTTCAGTCTCCTGATATGTCTACTGTTATGAAAGTAGATAGGATTACTTTGCTGGGTGAGCGGGTATGTATGAAGTGTAGACAATAAGTGTCACCAGTACAGGTGGCAGCAGAGTGTTCTATGGAGATGAAAGCCAGAGCCTAGCTGGTGTGGGCTGCTGCACTGGGCTTGGTTTCCCTGTCTTCAGTCAGGCTCTGAATGCTCTCCCTGGCCTCTCATCCACAGGGCTGTATGTGCTGGTTGGTGCTGGGGCCCTGATGATGACTGTGGGTTTCTTCGGGTGCTGTGGAGCCATGCGTGAGTCACAGTGTGTGCTCGGATCAGTAAGTAGGGTTTACAGGGTGGACACGGGGTGGATTGGCAGAATTCCCTGGAAGGAGCCAGGAGACCCAACTCCTCTAGGACGTAAAGCCTTGGCACTGGATCCTCTCTGGTGTCTGTTTTCTCCATCTCCTGCATGAGAATAATATTATCTTTGTTCCTGCCTCGTATGGAAAATGTGAAAACAATGAGGTCATCAGAGGAAAGACATTTGGGGAAGAGTGCTTCAGAATTGATTGTTCCTTAAGAAATAATATTTCACTGTGGATGGGGCAGCTTAAAGATCCTCACAGCCAGGAAAGAACTGTTATCTACAAGGAAAGCATTTCTGGTTAAGATCAATAACTTAGCCAAACATCCCTCTGGTGCCTTATTTTAACCCCCAGCTTCTGTTTGAAAATGCAACAACAAAAGCAGTCTCTGCTACCTGCTGCTTGGATGGTGCTCTAAACACTCAAGGAGGTGAGGGGCATCAGAGAGATGGCTCTGGACTTCTCACAGGGGGCCTGAAGCAGGGTGTTCTGACCCCCTCATTTCCCATTCCCAGCAGTCTCTGGGTTCTCCGTGTCTGTCTGATGCTTCTCATCTATGGCTGTTTCCTCTCCCAGATGTTCTTTCTTTCTCTAAATAAAGCTGAAAAAGCTGTCTTGTGTACCACAGAGCTGAGTTTGTTTTATCACAGAGCTGAGGGTGCAAATGGGCTAAATAAAATTGAAAGGGTATTAAATTAATGACACTAGTGTTTTCTCTCCACAGTTTTTTACCTGTCTGTTGGTGATATTTGCTGCTGAAGTAACCACTGGAGTATTTGCATTTATAGGCAAGGATGTAGTAAGTAAAACCTAGAAGTTTTTGTGGTTGTTAAGGCAGCTTTCTTATGGCAAATGATATAGAATACCCACCCCAAAATGTTAAGAAACAAAATAACCCCCCAAGTTGTGTAAGTAGAACCTTGAACCTGGTAGTGTACAGAGCTCATCACGTATATTAGCAGTTTCTAGTTCATGTATAAACTAGTCTATGTTTGTTTGTTTAGGATTTCTGGTTTAAGATTGTTCCTAGTTCAAAATGAGGCAGGCACTAGGTTACAGACAAAAGAATGGGGCAAAGAAGAAGGAAAAAGAACCCACCTTCTCATCCTTGGCCTAGGCAGGGCCTGCCCTGTTATGAGAAGCTAAATCCTGGCCTGCTGCACGCACCTAGCAGTCCTCAGAACCCAGAAGAGGTCATGAGGAGAGCCCACAGGGCGTGAGACCTTTTGGAGGGATAAGAAGGTCAGGGGGCAGTGCCTTGAGAGGGTCATGTTTCCAGTGAACTCATGCGCCATCTATACTGGGTGTATGAGCCTAAGTGTAAAACTGCTAAGCATGAAAACTGAGTGACTGCACTCTATGGGACATTCCTAACACAGCTCCTTGTGCCCAGAGGTTACAAGTCTCAGGTTAGCTCCACATAGAGCTCAAGCCTGTGGATTAGGGGTCCTATGTCTTTGCACTGGAAAAAGCATCCACTAAGCCGTGTGGGACATCTAAATGCAGAATATCTTCCTTGATAGTAGACACATGCCTGCGAGTTGGCAGGGAACCGTGTGGTCATGGAGTCCACCTCATGTGGCTCACCAGGATCTCCTACATGGGCCTAGTTGACAGTGAAGCCCTCCAGGTTTACAAATCCCCATGCCAAAAGGTGGCTCTAATGTTATAAAACATTCTTGGTCAGTTTATCCTGACATTTTCAAAAGCATCTCAGGACCTCTTGAATTTGTGTTTTGCTCTCTATGTGCAGAGGCCTTTTAAAATACAGAGGAGTGTGCGGGTAATCAGCGTTGCCAAAGGACACAGAGGAGGGGAGTTTCTTTATAAAATGAAAATGTCTGCAACTTCCCACTCACCGTGCCCTGGTGTTTTTCCAGGCTATACGACATGTGCAGAGCATGTATGAGGAGGCCTACGGCGACTACCTTAAAGACAGGGCAAGGGGAAATGGAACTCTCATTACCTTCCACTCAGCAGTGAGTAGCTTCTTTGGCATCACATTTTCTATCGACTATGCATGAGCCAGGCTCTCTAACCACCTACATTAAAATAAAAATAAATAAAATAAATGGAAACAGCAGCCTTTGATTTTAACTCTGAGAGCCATCGTTTGTGCTTTGTGTAGACCTTTGGCTAGAAAGAGGCCTACCACAGATTCACAAGAAGTTAGCACGTGTGCCCAAAAGAGACCAAGAAAACATGAACAGGACACTGAGAAAGCCACCCAAATGTGGGTCCATTCTTCTCAGAGGTGACATTGTGGTGTGACAGAAGCAAGCATGGTGACTGCCTTAGTTAGGGTTTCCATTGCTGTGAAGAGACACCATGACCAAGTCAATTCTTATAAAGGACAATATTTAATTTGGGCTGGTTTACAGGTTCTGAGGTTCAATCCATTATCATCATGGCAGAAAGCAAGGCAGACATGGTGCTGGAGGAGCTAAGAGTTCTGCATCTTGTTCCGAAGGCAAACAGGAGAAGACTGACTTCTAGACAGACAGGAGGAGGGTCTCAAAGCCCACCCCCACAGTGACACACTTCTTCCAACAAGGTCACACCTCCTAATAGTGCCACTTGCTGGGCCAAGCATATTCAAACCACCACAGTGATCTTCAAGCCAGGAAACCTCAGCTCCAGGATGTCTCTTAGCAGCTTTGTGACGCTGAGTGAGTTAGTCAGACCTCTCTGATATCTCTTAGTTCACTCCTCATCTATAAAATGGAGGTCATTGGGAGACAACTATATTTCCTTTTAGAGTGTTTCATGGGAATGTGCTAGAGTACTGTGCTTAGAGCTACATATAGTCAAGAAAGGCTTATAGAGGAAATGAGCCAGACCAAGGTCGTTCTGTTTTCTTAAGCACTGCATTTTGGAGAAGTCACTTTGAACTTCTGGGCCACATGTTTCCAGGTACCTGGCTCTATATGACAAGAGTGTCTAAGAAGGTTCCCCAGAGAGGGCAAGCAGCACAAAGATCCCTTTGTCCTAAGCAGCCAGCCCTGAGGCAGGGTGCCTATTTGCCAGCCAGCAGTCATGCCTGCTCTTCTGGCCTTGGGCTTTCCCATGGCTTCCATCCTCTCATCTCAGATAGTCCTTGGCTAACGAGCCCTTCCCAAAACTCATAAAGCTTTTGTTCGTCAGCAGGTTTCTGGACTTCAGTATGATAGAGCTGGCATGGGAGACCCTGCTCCTGCCTCCCAGCTCTTCATGGTAGACACCATCAGTTAGCTCCTTGCCCTACCCTGCCCCAAGTCACTCCATAGCATAAAACTGTTGCAGCTTTGGAGAAGTCGTGTTGCTGGGTTGCTAGCACAATCCTGTGATTCTTCCTTTGCTCTCCAGAAATAGCAGTTTGAGCCTCAGAGCTGCTCTGCGGCTTTGGCACTGCCAGCCAGCAATGACACGGAGCCCTGGGGCCAGCACTCCTGCCTCTTGTGTCCTAAAACCTCTTCTTGCTCTCTAGTTTCAGTGCTGTGGAAAAGAAAGCTCTGAGCAAGTCCAGCCCACGTGTCCAAAGGAGCTTCCAGGCCACAAGGTAAGCTGTGTGTTCCAGGGTCCCTTCTCCAGCCCCTACTAGAAGGAGGTTTTTTAATGTTAGTAGAGGCAGGGAGGCTCAGGCCTTCTTCCCAGGGATTCTAGGAGGTCCCACCACTTCCCAGTGGACCCTGAGCCTTACCCATGCCATATGAAATAAACAGCAACTTTGGCAGGTTCCTCATACTCTGGGAATGATGGGTCACTTGCCAGTGACTATGCCATGTGCTGAAGGTATATGAATTGAGTTCACCAGGACAAGAGTTCTGTGTTCTTCACATCTTTCTGGGACAGCACAGCACTGATAAATTTAACTCTGTCAGGGATTCTATAAGTGAAAGGGACAAGAGAGTCCCTCCCTCAGTGGCTTCATAGGCTGGTAATATGCAAAAAGTTTGTCCAGGGAAACACGGAGACACAGCAGAATTAGGAAAGCTTGTGTGGAAGGATATGAGTCCTTGACAAAGGGAGGTCAAGAAGGCAGCCGGGAGAAGGTCATGCTGTGGGAGAACAGGAACCCAGAGGAACTAACGTTTCTGGGAAAGACAAGCTGGAGGTTTGAGAAAGCCATCGCTCTCAGCAGAATGAGAAGCAATATGGCGTTTGCCTTGAAAAAAAATCCTCTCTCCAGGAGGGACTCTTTCAATTCTGAGGTGTAGCTAAGGGCCTTAGATACTCCTGTGAAACCAAAAGTCTGGCCTTTGTGCTGTTAGCCATGGAAAGGGGATGGATTTTCATTTTATCGAGTTTTCTGTGACAGTAATGAGAAAGATTGACGGATGATAAATATCCTGAAGTTGAGGTGACCCCTTTGAAAAGACTTCGCTACTCCTTGCCACCCACATGATGTTAACTGAGAAAGTTGGACGGAGTGGAGAAGAGAAGGCAGCATTGGAGATCAGAGACCATGAGAAGCCACCACTGGGTTCTGGCTTCTCAACCTGCACAGAAGACCGTGTCGTTCACTGAATTAATGATTGGAGGACAGATAACCAGTTACAGGGAAAAGAAACACTATGTGGGCTTTTTGAGTGTTTTAAAGGGTCTGTTTTAATTACACATATATGGAGAAGAAAGATGTAGATGTGCCATGGATGTAGCTACCTAAGGAGGCCAGAGAAATCAGATTACCCTGAAACTGTAACTACGGGCAGTTGTGCACTGCCTGACAAGGGTGCTGGGAACCAGACTCAGGTCTGCTACTCTTAACCAGGGGCCTTTCTCTAGCTCCTAATTCAGTGTTTTCAACGTTGTGGTTTGGAAAATCCGGCGTGTGGCTTAAGAGACATTAAGAGTATCGATGACTTATGTGATCTTAGAGCTGTAGATGTGCATTTGACTCAGGAGATTCTGAAGAAAAGAAAAAGTGACTAAAAGTCTAAGAAACAATGCCTTTTAAGACTGGACAAAAGGGGGAGCAGGCAAACAGAAACACTGGGAGGAGGAGGAGGAGGAGGAGCAGGAGGAGGAGGAGGAAGAGGAGGAGGAGGAGTCAGACTCGAGGGAAGAGCTGCAGAGGAGACTGGCTCAGTGTTTACTGATTCTGCCTGTCAGGCGCTGTGGATACAAAGATGAATGAGTCAAGGTCCCACCAACAAGGAACCTACTGTCTAATGGGAGATGGAAACACTAGCCTTGACACAGTGCACAGTGGGGGTATGGACAGAGTTTGCGTGGTGCTCCAAGAGCCCAGGAGAGGCATGAAGGGGACACCAGCCAAAGGGTTGTGGAGTAGAGACGGAGTATGGTGCGGATGACAGCTCAGCTGCATCTGCCACCCTGAGCAGTAATTGTGGAGTGTCAGCCAAGTACAAGAAAAATGAGTTCACAAAATATGAAATGCAGATGACTATTAAACGCGTGAAAAGCATGGGCAATTAGAAGCTATCTGAAATGAAACAATTTTATATGACAAGACCCCATTGTTTAACATTGGCCTTTTACTAATAACACAATATGGGTGAGAATGATGTGAAATGGGCATTTTATAAAAGCTGGTACAATGGTCCTAAAGATTAGTGCAGTCATGGAACCCAGAGTCTTAAATGAACTCAGGCTCTTTCATCTAGAAACTCAGAATTTATTCTAAAGAAAGGGAATTTTTTAATGTGTGCAGGAGCTGGGGAGATAGCTCAGTTGATAAACTGTTTACCACACTAGCATGAGGACCTGCGTTTAATCCTTTGTACCACAGAGAAATCTGGGTGTGGTAGAACTGCCTGTGATTCCAGTGCTGGGAAAGTGAAGGCAAATGATCACTGGGGCTCGATGGTCAGCCATCCTACCCTAATTGGTGAACCCCAAGTTCCGTGAGAGACCGAGTATCAAAAGACAAGATTGGCAGCCCCTGTGGCAAACACACACACAAAGGAAAAAATGGAGGAAAATGCAGGTAGAAATTTTTGTGCAGTGGTATTTATTACAAGACATATACATTAATAACCAAATACTGATTTCCTAACAGGCAACAGTAGGATATTGCTTAAATTATGATCCTTTCATAGAATATGTTTTATGGCCACTAGAAATCCCAATTTCAGAAGTATTTAATCTAAGACCATATTTTTAGTCTCTTCTGTTAAGTGTGAGAGCACACAGATCAATATGAACGTGAACCGAGTGTGGGGGTCCTTTTATGCACAAAGAATCATCAACAATATTAGTTTTGATCGTAACAGAGGACAGATGTTTCTTATTTTCATGTTATTAATGTCTATTTTCCAAATCTCAATGACTCTGTATTCCCTTGTGAATAAGGAAAGCCAGTACATGTTTTGTAATTTGTTTTTCACAAAAGAAGCCTTCTGTGAATGGAAAGACAGGCTGCTGGCAGAGCTGGAGGCAGGGCAGCAGCAGGAGACAGGTTGCTTTGCTTGCTTTAGATTGAAAACACTGAGCGAGCTAGTGAGCCTGGTGTCACTTGGAAACGTTAATGGAGATAACAAGGCTGAGTGCATGGGAAGGAAGGGAAGAGGGTGGCTGGCAGGCTTCCTGAGTGAGTGAGACCCAGAGCCAGAGAAGGAACTAACCTTCCACAGAGAAGACCGCTGCTTTGGCTCTGAGGAGAGGAAGTTGGAAAGGGATTCTTGTACCTTTTCACACTCTCTCACTACCTTCAACAGAGCCTGGCACAGAGGGAAGGCAGTCCCGAGTCCTGGTGAAGGGGGAAAGGCTGGAAGTGCTGCAGATGGAGTGTGGGGCTTTCTTTGGCATGCCAGGAACTGCTATCTCCAGCAGTGTTCCAGGCTCTCAGCAGAATGCATTATTGTTCCTCTGGGGGTCTGCATCCTCACCACCAGGCCCCTGAGAGCAGAGGTAGCTATATATTACTGCTCCACACCCACCAACGCACTCCAGTGGCTTAGATGAGATCTGCAGAATCACTAAATATAAGGGGAGGCATGATAGTGGTTACCATTTGCTAACTAACGTATGTGGATGTCAGAGGATGCTAAAGATTTGTGTCCCCTGAGGATGCGTCTGGGCTGAGAGTACCTCTGTGTAGGAAGTCTCCAAGTGGAAGTGTTTGGCACTGGGAAGCTAGTAATGGTTACAGACAGTCCCCTCTGCCTCCTGCCCAGCTTACCTCACCTTCCTACCCACCCCCCCCCCCAATCCATGAATGTTCTTCCAACCCCTGATTCACAGATTTCCTAAGGGTCAAAGGTTGGAGCCACAGCCCAGCTGACACTGGAGGAAATGCTATTCTGACTCCCAAGACCTGGTTTTCCTAAGGATTGGTTTTCCATAATTTAATTTGACCCCATGCAGACTTTTAGTCTCTTAATAAGTTATGCATACCTTTCATAGTCAAATACATCAAGTGTATAAAATTCCTTTTAAATTGTAAATGACAAAGAGGAGGTTATAATTTAGAGAATATCGCATTTTATCTTTCTTTGCTGAAAGTAAGAAAAGGCTTAAGTTTTGGAATGCTGAGGGGGTGGGTGGGGGGAGTTGACTAGAATGTTTTGTAGCACCATATTTCAGAGCTCTGAAGGAGACCTTTGGCCTAAATAGATAATCTTACCCAAAAAGAGAGACTTGCGTTTGCCCAACACTGTGTTTCTGCTTTACAGCTGTCAGGCTGACGTTACCCATGAGGGATGGTTTGCACATGAGCAGAAGCTTACATGAATTAACTTACAGACCCAGATAGCAAAGGGAAGGATTGGGTCATGGGATGAGTCACGGATTCAGTTTTTATGGATGGCTTTTTTTTTTTTTCCTAAACAGAATTGCATCGACAAAATTGAAACCGTAATCAGTGCTAAACTGCAGCTCATTGGAATTGTTGGGATTGGGATTGCGGGTCTCACGGTAAGAAAGTTCTAGAATGTCTTCTTTTTTTTACCTTCTAAGAAGCAGTAAACCCTTACATAGTATTTCTCTTCCAGTTGGAGATGGCTGTATCTTAAATGACAATTCTCATAATGGGTAAAGACTTTTGTTCACAATACATCTCCTAAGAACAAAGTTAATGACATACATCAGTAGTAACTATGTAAAATATGACACAAATCCCAGTATCCACCCAATTATGACCTTGAGTTTGTCACTGAAACAACTTCCCATGTAACCCTGCCATCATAACCTTGGTGAGTAATCTCAGTTCACAGTAACAGAACAGCAAGTCTTCATCTGAGCACTGGCAGGCCGCATAGGGCAAGCACTGGTATCACACAAACTGGATTCACCTCCTGGCTCCACTACTTTCTTATAAGCCCTAGGGTTGAAGGAGAGCTTCTTAATTTCCCTTAAGCTTCGATAGTTGTAGAATATAAATTTTAAACATACCAGCCTTACAGGATTATTATGAAGGTCAAGTGGGATACTGCCTATAACCTATTGTTACAAATTAATTGGCATAAAATCTGAATGTGTTGCATTTATTAAGTACCATCTTTCTCTATACTTTTATTCTGGGCAAACCTGGAATTCAAGCAAAGGGAGTTATCACCTGTAAAGGAGAGAAGCATGCTCTAGCATCAGTCGTTGGTGGCTCAGTCCTTTAACAGCACAAAAGAAGAGAGTATAGGAGAGAGACTGGGGGGCAAAGCCCTGCTGTTAGAGTGCTTTCCTGGCATTTACAAAGTCCTTGGCTCAGTCCCCAGTACTGTACACACCTGTGGTCCAGCCACTTAGGAGATGGTGGCAAAAGGATCAGAAGTTTAAGGTCATCTCCTGCTATGTAGTAAGTTTGAGACATGCCTGGGCTTGCTGCATGAGACCTTGTTTTTAAAAATATAAAAATAAAAATAAATGCATATGGGAAGAATTGGTAGCCCTGGACAGGTATGGTGAGAATGGCAAGAAGGCCATCAGGTCCACATAATTGAAGGTTTGTTGTGCTCTTCTGAGAGGCAGAACATCAGGCACTGTGTTCGTTAGGGTTCTCTTGCTGTGAAGAGACACCACGACCATGGTTACTCTTATAAAGGACAACATTTAATTAGGGCTGGCTTACAGTTTCAGAGGCTTAGTCCATTATCATCATGGTCAGAAGCACAGCAGTAAGCAGGCAGTCATGGTGCTGGAGAAGGAGAGAGTTCTACGTCTTGATCTGCAGACAGCAGGAAACTGGGTACCATATTGGGTGTAGCTTGAGCATATTTGAGACCTCAAAACCTGCCTACATAGTGATGCACTTCCTCCAACAAGGCCACACCTCCTAATAGTGCCACTTCTTATGGGCAAGCATTCAAACACATGAATCTGTGAGGGCCAAACCTATTCAAACCACCGAAGGCATCTTCTAGGCCTGAAGGACCTGTGGTGCAGAATGGATGAGGAAGGGTTAGAAAGAGGTGAGAGTGAAGCCAGAGCCTAGAGAAGAAATGATTCCTGAATTTGAGCAATGGTAGCTAATGTTAAGATAGAATTTACTTACTAGTCTATGTGTGGATTATCTCATAGTCTAAAAGGCAGGGCTACAAGGATTTTGAAGAAATCTACAACTGGTAGTTCTTAGGGGATACCCAAGGACTTTTCCCATTCTTTATATCCAGAACACAGGGTGTGGCAATGGCTAGAAATACTATGCTGGGCCCTCCAAATCCAGGGATATCTCACAGACCCTCCCCAACAAGCTCTGGGGCTAACCTCGGCGCAATTCTGCAGCTCTCCAGTGACGAGCCCGAAGCAGCGTCTTAGTCAGAGTCACTATAGCTGTGACAAAGCACCATGGCCAAAGCTACTTGGAAAGGAAAAGGTTTATTTGGCTTACACTTCCACATTACTATTCATCACTGAAGGAAATCAGGAGAAGAACTCAAACAGGGTAGGAACCTGGAGCTGAAGTCTGGAGCTGACGCAGAGCCATGGAGGGGTGCTGCCTACTGGCTGGCTTATCGTGGCTTGCTCAGCCTGCTTTCTTATATACCCCAGGGATATAATATCTACTACCCATAATAGTCTGGGCCTTCCTCTATCAACCACTAATTAAAAAAATGACCTACAACAATATCTTGTGGGGCCATTTTCTCAATTGAGGCTCCTTCTTTTCAGATGACCCTAGCTTGTGTCAAGATGACATAAAACTAGTCAGCACAGCAATTTGAAAACATTCCACAAAATGGATGTACCAAGTAGACTGTACTAACAGTTGTACAGCATGGAAGCAGCCAGCCCTGACTCATGACCTCAGCGATCTGAGAGTGAAGGAGTCTCTCAGAAGGAACCCCTCAGACTATACCCGGGTTGGGGGGGGGGGGTATCCGAACCTGTTGCCATGGAAAAGGAGAACTGCTCTTGCTTGTCTGTCTTGAGTCAGTACCCCAGGAGTTTCCTCCAGAGTTCTTGCTCCATAAGGTGAGACTGCAGTTTAATCACTTACCCAAAGGCCCACTGGGTATCTCCCTGACATCCTTGCTGCCTGAGTCCGTATCTCCATCTGCCTCTGCCCTCCTAGAATAACTCCTGCCTTGATGCATTAAACATCCTCAGCTCCTCATCTCTCTTAGGACGGGACTGAGGAGAGATCCAGAGGCATGGCACCAAATTCTCAAAGCACACATTTCCAGTCATTATTGAGGAATCAGAGACAGGGCTCCTCTGGCTGTGGGCTTGTAGAGGTGACTGGGAACCTTCTGGTATTCTCTTCAAACCACAGGGACAGTGGTTCCATCCAGGTATTCGGCATCTCAAAGAACTATCCAAGAGACAGAAGTCAGGAATATTATAGCTCAATTGCTTTTAGAACTACTGACGGTTTTTTGTTTTTGTTTTTTGTTTTTGTTTTTGTTTTGTTTTGTTTTGTTTTTGCTTTGTTTTGGTTTTGGTTTGTTTGGTTGGTTGGTTTTTGGTTTTTTGAGACAGGGTTTCTCTGTGTAGCCTTGGGTGTCCTGGAACTCACTCTGTAGACCAGGCTGGCCTCAAACTCAGAAATCCGCCTGCCTCTATCTCCCAAGTGCTGGGATTAAAGGCGTGTGTCACCACTGCCCGGCAGAACTATTGAGTTAAACAGCCACATATCATTTGTGTAGGAATGGACCAAGAATGAAGGGAAACTGTTTGACAGGGCTCCATGGCTATAGGAATGAAAGCTTTTCTGACACTTAGACCATAAGCACTTTTACATAAGAAATTAAGAACTATTTTCTGAATGAGTAAAATAGAGCTGAGATTCATCTTAAATATAAAATTCAAAAACCAGAAACGTATCAGTCTTTCATAACTGCTAAGAACCATAAGCCAGAAACAGAGACCTTTCTTAAAACAGACGTGTCTGTTAAGAAGGATAACATAGGAGCTCGGCAAGGCGGACACAGACGTCTTGCTTAGTTGCCATCCTTAAGAAACATATGAAAATGTCATTTGCAGCCAGTGTTGTTGGTCAGTAACTTGAGCTAAGCAGTGCCGCCACAGTGTGCTGATTTTTATCGACTCCACATGTGAAAGTTGCTAATGAGCGGTCCTTTCTGTTGCAGATCTTTGGCATGATATTCAGCATGGTGCTTTGCTGTGCAATACGGAACTCACGCGATGTGATCTGATGATACTTCACCGTGAAAATCGCAATCTAGAGTTTTCGTGCTAATTGTCACAAGAGCTCTCTTGGCTCATTTTTAATATTCAGGATATTAGAAGCTAAAATAATTTTCTGTCAACTGTATATTTGCACATGTATGTAAGTCTGACTCATTACTGATTTGCCCCTTGAGTGAATGTCTGTTTCTGGTATATGCATTGCACATACTGATATCTGTTTCCTGGGAAACCCTAGTTCTTGTATGCAAGAATAACCTATTTAAGTACCAGGAAAAAAAGCAATGAGAGATGTTTAAAACTCGGCTATTCAGGAAATGTAATAATGGGTCCATTTCTCAGATCTTAGCCATGAAAATTAGATACATAAAGAGAATGCAGGATTTCTAGTTAATGGAAGCAATAAGATAGAAGAATTGAAGGGCCATAGATTGACTGTGTCTGAGTTGAGTGTAAAGATTTCTTGAAAAATATATATATACATATATATTCTCCCCAGAATCCAGTAAACCACAGTTTTAGAACTAAACACATCTGTAAAAGTAAATATAGCATGGAAAAATCTAATTCAAAAAAGTCATGTTTTCTTAGCATTTAAAAACAGAAAACAGAAAAAACAGAAAGCCTCTCTCTGGAAAGAGAAGTCACACAGACAGACAAGCATGTGCCCCAGAAAAGTGAGTGCTTTTAAGACTAAAACTAACAACTTTGAAGGGGGAGAAACACTGCTATACGATGACATGTCAACGTTGTTTTCTCCCTCTTCTCTGCCAACTCTGCTTTGAACTGGTGAAGGCCTCGCCTTCCCACAAGGCCTTTCCTTCACCCTCCTTACTGTTTTTTCAGATGTGGTGACAGAGGAAAGCAGGCACCGTGCAGCGTGACAGTGGGGGACTCTGGCTGGCACTGTCTGTACCTCTGGAATACCTCATGACTTGAGTTTACATACTTTCCTAATATTTTTCCATCTTTCTTATTTATCTGTGCAGAGAATTCTTCAGAGATTAAGAACATAGTTTTATTCTTTAAATAAATAAATCCCCCCATAACTCAGATATTATGTTATGAGTACCCTGTCTAAACCAAGATAAACACCTTCTTCAATAGGTGTGCACACGACAAAGGCAAGTCAATGGGTCAAAAGTACTCTGGTGCATGCAGCTGCAGCACAACTAAATTCTTTCTCGGCGAACTCCCTGGGAATGAATAGATGCTCAGGTTCTTTGGGAGTCTGAGTGATTGGTTTTAAGTGGGAAAACCCAGGCACTGCTCAGCCTTTTGGCAGCAAGTGGGAAAACCCACAGCAGGGTCGAAATTGATGTATTTGTCATAATGGATCAGCGTATAAAGGATTCTTAGGATTATATTTGACCACATAAAGTGAAGGCATGAGGAATTCTGGAAACCGTCAGGCTAGCTTCTGTGTCCGCTAAGAACCTAAGACTTTGGTATGTGCTAGAACAAAGAGCCATGCTTCAGGAAACTTTTACAAAGTGTTTTGCTGAGGACACACAACTGCTGGGATGTCTCACCCACAGAGCGCCACCTCTCTCTTCTTCAGATATTCTTGCTACTGCTACTAGCTTTGGAGAAAAAAGCTGAGGGAGTTAAAAGTATAACTGTGTATGACTACTTTACCTATGTACGCAAAAGAGTATTTAAAAAAAAAATCACTCTGTGATGTTTATACCCCAGTGGTTGACAAATGCCAGCTTTTTAAGCAAACAAAGAGCGATCAGTCTTTCTTATAGCTTTAGTTTATCTGTCGTCCTGAAGACAGAGACCAGGCTCAAGTGTGTACTCAGGTTCCTCCAGCTCAGAGTTACTTCCCGTTCCTCAGAAGTGAGTTTCATCCCCTGGGTGAGTGAATAAGTTTAAGGAAAACCACAGTAACTATAGACAGAAGAATAAAATAATTTTTTAATGCAGAAGAATAAGTCTAGAAACCCATGTCCTGTGTGATTAGTGCACCTCTCTGAGGGTGAAGCTTTCCAAAGAATGTGCTGGGTAAAATTAGAGAATTCCATCTTTGAATAAAGATGGATATATATCTTTATGTGAATGGATAAAGCTATATCTATAGAGATATATAACCCCTATGTCCTGAACTTATACATATCTTAAATACATATCTCTTAAGGCTAAAGACATATGTAATTTAATACACGTGTACCTGTTTGAAACTATGGAGATAAATGTTTGTATGCATACACATGTACATGTATATACATTTACAGTTATTTCTGTTTACCTGAACTAATTTGAGATCAGACCCAAACATTTTAAGTTATTTTAAATTAAATTTTCTATGTACTTACACTGCTTGAGTTATCTTAAAATCTTAGTGTATTTTCTTAACAAGTTCACATGGTTTTATTTAAATGTGTTACCTACCAATTTACCCAAACAGTATAGTAAAAACAAACTGGAAATCCTTTCATGCTGTTGTTGTGCAGTGGGTTCAAAAGCAACACCCCTAGGGTTCTAATTACATATAGTTGCGTTTCAGCTAACAACTGTTCACCCAAATTGTTTCTCCTTCCTCCAGAAAAACTTGGTTACCTAAGGCTTAGCCTTTCGAGTTAATCCTGGGTCCAGTGTGGTCCTCCTGTACCAACAGCCAGTGTTTCCCTCTGAGGAATCTAACCGATGTAGCTGGGTGAGAATGAGACCCAGAGAAAGATGATAATAATCTCAATAATAATCAGTAAAGAAGATAGCATGTTCTCCCTTCTGAAATAAGTTTTCCGAATATTCAAAGGGTATTCGCTCTCTTGTCATAGGTGAAGGTGGTTTCTATGGCCCAGAGGCAAGCCACTAGTACTCCCCACAGCCCAGCTTTCAAGGCCCCACTGGCATGCTCTTGAACACCAAGCCCGTTTCCCCATACCCAGGAAAGAGCAATTTATGTCTCTTGAGGGTAGAACCAGCTTAAGCTCATCTGAATCAAGTTGGTTTTTGTGTGTATTTTGAAGACTAAAGATTTTCTACTTTCTTTAAACATCCTCCTTTTTTTTTTTTTACTATAAAAGGTATTTTGTATATAGATGTCTTTTAAAAGTGAAAATACTACAGCAATACAAAATGTTATTGTTTGGTGTCCTTATAATAAGCAAGGGATTCACAGTTCAGACGCTGCCCCCTGGAAACAGGGAAGACACAGCAAATACAAGTAACATGCCCTGTGCTTCCCAGAGCTTGGCTGCAGAAATGTGGAGTTAATACAACAGGAACCTTTTTGTGTGTTTTGTGGTGTTTATCCTGTATATTTTGTGATTTCTTTTACTCCTATTAAACAACAAAAAAAAATTAGTTAAAAAATTTAAATTGCATGTTAATTATTAAATAAGTCAATAGCCAATATATAAGTACTTACAATACGAGGAACTACTGAACACTAGCTGTTATAATTATGTTGATACTCTGACAAAGAGGTCTCTGTGATAAATCATTTTCCAAAAATCATGCAAAACTGAAGATTGTTCCACATGACCCCAATTAGCTTTAGAAACATTTGTTGAACTCATTAATAACCTTCAATACGTTCCCCGATTCTGTTTTATTCAAAAGCTATATAGTACTCACAACTGACATCAGTATATTTTTCTCTGTGCCTGCTCTTCATAATATGTATTCTACATAGTGTCAGAGATTGTATTTGTTTGTTTAATTTTTTTACTGTTTGAGGCTACTGTCTTAGTGATTTGATGAGCCCTTAGGATAATATTGACCTGACAAGTGGAGTTTGGGAAAGCAGGCCTCTATTGCTATAAGCAAATGCTAATCATTAGCCAAGAGTGGGCCCACTCAAACTGGAAAGAGTAGTCGGGAGAGAGACTTCCTTGATGTTGGCAATTCTGACCTGAATCCTGAAAAAAAAATCTTACACACTGGCCAAGGTACAGAGAAAATAAAAGGTGTGGTTTTGTGTTCTAAGGAAAACACACAAGAAGACTCTGAAATAGCGCGTGAGAACATTTTAGGAGGGCCTGTCTTAAACTAACAAAATTAAGGAGGACCCTGGTAACCGGTAATCCGTGTTTTATACAAATTTTATTTTTGTCCTAAAGTAATGAAGAAAATTTTAAAACGGTGAGTTGAGTTATTAACTAAACTTTCAAGTATTAAGACTTTTAAAGATAACTAGGATGAAGAATGAGATTAGATGACAAGGCTAGTCATAAAGTTTTTAACTGATGCGATAGACTCACACCCTCACAGGGTGTCACAACAGAGATAGGAAGTGAAGCATGAGAGAAGAACCTGGATGAATACCCAGGCTTCTGACCTGGTGGCTGCGAGAGAGATACACAGGAGGAGAAGCAGATGGTAACAGTGTGAGCGGAGATGCCTACAGGACATCAAGAGAAAATCTGAAGCTGGAGACTCAGCAGATAAAAGTACTTATTACCAAGCCTGAGTTCAACCCTAAACCCCATGTAGTAGAAGGAGAGACTAGACTCCACCCACAAGTTGTCCTCTGACCTCCACAAATACATCATGGAGCACACACACAAAGAGAGGAGAGGAGGGAGAGGGATAAGGGAGAGGGAGAGGAAGAGAGAGAGAGAGAATAACCCTTTTCATTTTGTTTTTTTAATCTTCATTGAGAAAGTTAAGTTTAAGAAGTTAGAGCACTTGTTGCTCCTACAGAGGACCCAGGTTTGGTTCAACATGGTGGATCACAACCAGGAGATCCAATGCCTTCTTCTGACCTGTGGATACCAGGCATATACATGCTGCACATACATACACAAAGACAAAACATTTATTCACATAAAATAAATCTAAAATTTTTTAACTAGAGATCTCTATGCTAGTAAGTTAAAATCCTGCAAGAGTTATTTAATTGCCCACATATTTCTTAACCTCAGACTTGTAAATCAATACTCTCTGGGCTGCCTGTGTTCCTTCAGTAGCTGACAACTGACATTTAACCTCACCTCTAGTTTGACAGTAAAGGGAAGCTACAATTTCCTTAAAGGAGAAGCCAGCTTCAGATAACGGAAATGGATACATCCTTTGGACATCCAAGGACCAATCAATACAAACTCAAGCTTTTACTTAGCAGTGTCCAAAGAACCAACAGGACAGACATATAAAGTCACTATAGATCAATCTTTTCTTCAAAGTTTAGAATCTTCATACCTATAGCAGCTTTCATTTCCCCCAAAACACAGTTCAAACCTACATTACTATCACCAGTTAATGACTATAACATAGATTTTGAGTCATCTTTGAGAAACAAGATTCAAAAGAAAATGCATTTTTTTTAAAAAAATGGGTTAAGCATCGTGGTATACACCTGCTATCTCAGCACTTGGGAGGCAAACACAAGAGGACCACAATCTTGAAGCCAGCTGGGCTACATAGCAAGTTCAAGGCCAGCCTAAACTGAGACTTCATCTCAAAGTAAAATGGAAAGAAGTTGGTTTCATCCTCATCATGAGAAATTACAAGTGTTGTAGCTCTGTACAGCCCCTTGGAAGCACAGAGGTCAAGACAAGAGTAGTCTGTGTATTGTATCAGTAGCCACCATCACCCTAACTGAAACTGTTTCAAAGGAGAACAGGAGCAGAAACCAAGCTGTGGTTGGACTGAGAAGAGAATGTGAAGTAAACAAGTTCGTGGCTGCTATGGTGGACTTTAAAAAAAAAAAAAACCTCAAGCTGTGTGAAGAAGATCACAGATGCTTCCCACTAAGAAGAATCAAAGAAGAGGAAAAAACACATGAGAAACAGCAAGAAAAGATGCCCACCTGAGGGATGGTATTGGGACCATCTGAAACTTGAGTCACTGGGCCAGCCAAAGCTTTTCAAGTACAAGTGTCTAAAGAGGATAGTAGGGCTTCTTTAAGGGTGATGCTGGCTTCAGATTAAACTCATGTGTAATCAGGGGGTCTGTTTCTCCCCTTTGGGCTTTCTTTTTTTTTTCTAAAAAGACTTCGATAAAGTTTATCTCAGGAGTCAAAGAGAATCACATCCAAACGACCACTACCCACCATTGCCAGATAGCAAATCCACCTAACACAGTGGTCCTCAGCCGACCACTACCCACCATTGCCAGATAGCAAATCCACCTAACACAGTGGTCCTCAGCCGACCACTACCCACCATTGCCAGATAGCAAATCCACCTAACACAGTGGTCCTCAGCCGACCACTACCCACCATTGCCAGATAGCAAATCCACCTAACACAGTGGTCCTCAGCCGACCACTACCCACCATTGCCAGATAGCAAATCCACCTAACACAGTGGTCCTCAGCCGACCACTACCCACCATTGCCAGATAGCAAATCCACCTAACACAGTGGTCCTCAGCCGACCACTACCCACCATTGCCAGATAGCAAATCCACCTAACACAGTGGTCCTCAGCCGACCACTACCCACCATTGCCAGATAGCAAATCCACCTAACACAGTGGTCCTCAGCCGACCACTACCCACCATTGCCAGATAGCAAATCCACCTAACACAGTGGTCCTCAGCCGACCACTACCCACCATTGCCAGATAGCAAATCCATCTAACACAGTGGTCCTCAACTATGGGTCACAGCCCCCTGGGGGAGGGGTGTTGAGTGATCCTTTCACAGTGGTTGCATGTCAGATATCCTGCATATCTGATATTTACATGATTCATAACAGCACAAAATTATAGTTATGAAGTAGCAACAAGATAATTTCATGGATTGGGGTAACTACAACATAAAGAACTGTATTAAAGGGTGGCAGCATTAGGAAGAGAACCAGGACCTAACCTTTCTCATCAAAATTTATCAGTCTTTGAACAATACTTTATATTGGTTTAAATAATGTGCATTTATAAGTTTCTTGAATTTTTCCTCATCACATTAAAAGACCTATCTTTGTGTTACTATGTTATGTTAATAGTATAACCACTGTTAACAGATATTTCTCTAGAATACCTTTTTCATAGCATTTTAAACATTATATTCAAGTCATTACTCTTATCCTACTTAAACCTTCATTGTAACAATTTTATCACAAACTGTAAATATTTTTATTAGCTCATTAGTAAGATCCCCAGGCCCATGAACAATGCCTTCTCCTTGGCTCTATTTCCAGCATGTGCCACTCTACTGGTCACATATTTAGTTTAATGCTACTTGCTGAATTAATACATGGTTAGATAGTGACAAACCGCTAAAAATTAAATGAAAACAAATTTTGTTTTTAGTTTATTTAGCAAATTCTAAGTGGCCGCAGCATGGCACCAATCCAAGGAAGCCTTAGATAATGCTTCTTCTGAGGGAGTGCATTTTGCTTTCTGAACGAAAGAATCTTCTCCCATGAATTAACTGCACTGAAAGACTGTGCACCTGTCTTTGTGTACATATTTAACTAAATGTCACTGTTTTCTTATCTGTAGGGCATTTACTCTCCTTTCTACTCTCACTTATTCCCCTCTGGCCTGGCTCTTTTGTCACATGTTGTCTGTTTCTCAGAGATGCCAAAGATGGCCACTAATAGTTTCAAACTCCCAATCTACCAACCCCAAAGCCAAGCAATCCTTTCTAACAAGGGAAATCAAGGTGTGGGAATGACTCCTAAGAGGAGGGGTTGTAGTCAACTATATGGCCAGCTCATAACCTGACTACCACGCCCAACTCCATCAGCCCCACGCAGAGCACTGAGACCAGGAGAGAATCAGCATTCACCTACCAGAAAGAGGGACATGTTTACTAAGCAGCCATGACAGTGGATAAAGGAAAGCTGAAGAAACTGACACCAGATTGTCTTAAAAGATAGAAAAGGAGAAATTAACTACAGCAGACAAGAAAGAAACATCATTGGAAAAATAGGCTAGAGAGGAAGTTACCTCAATCTTTGTGTTCAGTTTAGACTCGCTACTCTTACATTTTAAAGACACTTTTACACACACACACACACACACACATATATATATGATTTCCTATTATTAATAGTACCATGCTATGCTGTTAACCTGCAATACATCCATTCTGGTACATTCTACTTATTCTCAACGAATTTGACCATTAAAGACTGCTGCAGCTGTGACCCCAAATCCTTGAGTTATGAAAGAGCTCTTTATATTCCAGGCAAGTAAGAAAGGTTTTTTTTTTCCTCTTGGAGCACTGAGTTTCAGACTCCCTTGGTGAGAACTGACTCCTTTCAACTTTGCGGGGGATTTAATGACCACACCTGAGACTGTTCCCGTGTTTACCTTTCTCCCACATTGCAAGCAGTGACTCTTCCTCTTCCCACTTTGGAGCCTCTCTATGCATTCTCCTTGTGTTAACCCAAAAGGACACAAAGGTCCCTCAAGACAGAGCTCCCGTATTGTCAAGTGTATGGACGCAGCTAAGGTGCTCAACCCCTGAGCTCCGGCCTAACGGGTTTTGTGTTTTCGTCTGCCCCACTTTCACGTGTGCATCTCCCAATAGACTTCCTTCAGTGAGTTCTCTCGTGCAGCCACTCGAGGCTCTTGTGCTGGTGACAGTGCAGGCTGGCTATACCATGTTCTGAGCTGCCCCCCTCCCATCCCTGCAGATTCAGGAAATTTATTAAAGTAATTCAAAAAAATTAAACTAGAATCTGCCAAAGCTGGGCTGTCTCTAAGCAACTTCGTCGTTCTAAAGCTCACATCTTTTGACAAAAGTCACCTTCAGCATGCCTGAGAATCATTTGAGGGTAATGCCAGGTAGGTTTGAACTTTAAAATTTTTACACATCTGTCAAAGGCCTATATATTTGATAAACAATCTTAAATAATAATGTGCTTATTGGTGACATGAGAACCCTGGGTCCTGGCCTAAGGCTTAGTGGTCCTGCAAGTGTCAGCTTTAGATTGTAAGGTAAAAGTAGTGTAGATTCCTGGCTCCTGTAAGGAAGTGCACAGTTATTCCCTCATCCTTGGCAAAGCTTAGGTTTGGCTCTACTCTATCTGCACCACCGCTGCCACCTCCCCTGTGGCTCTGTCAGCCTGCAGGCACTCACAAGACACCCAGCTGAGCTTGACCAATGGCTATACAGCACAGCCACTCTAAATGGCCCCACCTACAAGTAGTTTTCAACTTCGGGTTGACAATTCGTGGCCGAATAAAAGATAGTCTTTTTGAGGTTGAGCCCACAGAACATACTTAAAGTTCAGCTCTTGAGAAGGAACACCTAAGGATGGAAAAGAAAAATAACCCACTGCTATGCCTATTTACCCAAAGCAATGCCTCACTATGAATGAGGGCAAAGGTTAAAACAATGCAATCCACTCCATTGGATCTCTTAGCCCTCCTCCTCTACCCCAAGACCTATGGTGATTGTACTAGCTTTTCGTGATAGCCAAAGCCCCACAGCACAAGTTGATTTCAGTATAAATGCTGGAAAGTATCTCTTATTACTTGAGGGACTATGAAGGATTTAGGCTTCCACATGTAAAATGATCGTGGCCTCTTTTCTAGGCTTTATACGCTGACCTTCTGGGGTATACCTTTCACCGGTCAGTTGGCCCACCGAAGTAATTAAATTAAAGAGAGTGTCGGAGCCCATGCTCTCAGCTGAGTTTTGACAGAGTTTTATGCAGAGGGCTTGAGGGACGAGGATAAAGTTTTCTGTGCCAGATTTCATATGTTGCCCTTGTCTCACCACTGCACTCCAGCCCTGATGCCAGCCTTTGAAGGGACAATGTTTCTAGTACCCGATGCCATTGTTCCTCCAGCTTCTGATGACAGTCCTTTCTTCCTGGGACTCTGCAGTAGTCTCACATTTGCTCTCTAGGTCAAGACAGACCCCTACTGTCTGTAAGGAGATCTCAGTGCTGGCTTGCAGCAGCTTTCTGCTTTCCATTTAACCTCTGCTCTGCTCTGCTCTGCTCTGCTCTGCTCTGCTCTGCTCTGCTCTGCTCTGCTCTGCTCTGCTCTGCTCTGCTCTGTGTGGAAACCATGACAGCCTCTTCCATACACCTCTGCTTCTAAAGCTTCGTAAGCTCTCTCATGCCTGTGTGGCTGTACCTATGGATTAAATGGCAGGCAAGACGTATCCATGGTATTTTATTCATTCTATTCCAGGTAAACACATTTAACCAGATTGCACTGCTATTGAAGTTAAACAGAAAATCCCCCCAAGTAGAAAGACTGCGGCTTGGTGCAGTAGTTGGTTCTGACAGCCTCGTGTATACAGTCACTGTCGTCAGTATTACACTTGCCACACTTGCAGCTTACGGCGACAGGGAAGGAGAAATAAGGAGCAACATGGTGCGGGCATCCTGGTATTTCCACCGTTCTGTAGATGAAGTCTCTGTATGTACAGACATCCTGAGAGAGTGCATATTTGGGAAGAAACAGTTTGCCATTGATATCCTGTGGAAAGAAAAGAGATCTTAACATGATAAACTCCACACAACTTTAGATAGTGTAATAGAAAGACCACAACTTACTGATATCCCTTTGTTTCCGTGATGATCAATAAAGGACTCCTGAGCTCTGTTACCCACACATCTACAATTAACCCATCAGATACCAAAAAAAAAAAAGACACTTTGTTCTCATCTGCCTCTGATCAGAACAAACTCTTCAGAGTAGACTGTTACAAATGCATCTGTACTTTCCTTTCTGAGTAGAGTCACACCATTATAATTCTGAAAACAGTGTGTTTGGCTTCCCAAAGAGGACATTATGATTTATCCCCACTTCCTTTCTAAATATTAACAGACAACTTTAGGCCTATATAATTTACAGCTAAAAGAAATGCAGTGAACAACATACCCGTGTCATACAATACCCAGCACAGATGGTGGTGTTGATGGTCAGGCAGTAGGCACACTCTCTCCTATCCACGTACATCGTATACTCAGTGGGAATACAAAAGGATGCTGCTTGCCCACAAGCAAGAGCAAAAAGCACGGAGAGGAGGACGGCAGCACTCATGCTGAATCAGAGAGAAACATCAAAGAGCTCAGTACAGTGTCCTCTCCACGCTCAGAGGCATGTCTGTGCATATGTAAACACACAGCCAATAACAAGAACAGGTAAAATATACTGACTGGTTACTTATCCCTGGGCCCTACGTAAGGTGCTTTTGCATATCCAGTCCTCTCAAACCTCCTCACATACAATCAGATGCAGCTATGACCATGTACACCCATAATACAGAAGCTCGAATCTTAGAAGTCTGCCTACACATGCCATTGGGCTCCCCTGGGAAGTGACAGGCGAATCTGCAACATCACTCAGACAACTGACAGCTTTCTGCTACCTAAGTGTGAAATAATTCATCCAACAGAGCTGTAATAAAAGGACTTGTCTTTATAAGAAGTAAATTAATAAATATTCTTTAAGAAGGACTTTCCCAGAAATCAAAGTTCCTAAAAATGTTGGTTCAATCAGTAACTCGGGTTCATATAATTAAAGATGGAAAGAAACCAAGAAAAATCATAAGCAAAGTTTGCTACCACCCAGTAAATATGATTTTCTCTATAGCTCTACCTGTTGATAGTCAAGGAGGCTGAAGAAGGTCCTGAAAAATTAAGTTAAAATTGTGATTGGTGCCAACTAATAACGCCATCTACACGGTCTTTTCTGAATCCTTAGGATATTCTGTTAGAGTTCAAAATTTTTCACATTGACACAAAAGATCATTTTATACAGAAGTTGTATGGCATTCATTATTTAAAAACATAGAGAGAGCTGGGAAAATGAGTGTGACACATTTAGAGTAATCCAGGCAAGAATTCAGCTCCTTCGTGGGTTGTTCGATTCATTAGCAGTGGGCTGTATGGGAGGCAGCAGAGGGGCCGCTGAGCAGAACAGGCAGCTCAGAGAGCCTGTCTGGTACAGAAGCTGTTCCGTATCAGTTAAGCATTGTAATGATCTGGGGAATGTTAGGACTTATTTTGGTTCTACTGCTGATAGAGGGTAATCAAATTTCAGACTTTTAGATGTAGGTTGATCACCTCTAAGATGAAGGAGACTTTTGACTCCCTTTTACTAATATTGTTCAACTGGCTAGGTATGTTTGGATCGTTTTTCTTCTCAACTATCATTGTTAGTAAATATATAAATGTATAAAAATATAAACATATATATACATATATATCCACCACTGAAGCAATATTGTTATCTATAAGCATATGGTTGTTTGTTTATTTTATTAAATGATCACTATTCGCTGGCTGGCAAGAAGGCTCAGCAGTAAAAGCACTTGCAGCTCTGTCTGATAGCCTGAGTTCAATGCCTGGAGTATACGTGACAGGCGGAGAGAATATACTCCTTCCTGGAAGTTGTCCTCTGACCTCTTCATGCATGCTACAGTGCTCCCCCCAAATAAATGGGGGAAAAAAATTTTATTCAATTATCAAAGAAGTATCAAGGTTCAATTGGTCGGTTGTGTCAGCAACAGTTTTAAGCTGCGTGCTTTAAAATCTTTCCTTACTGAAGCCTTGTGCAGTCTGTCTCAGGTAACCAGAATTTTGTTTCCAATAAATATATAAACAAAAATTATTTACATAAGTTACTAAGGATGAATTCTAAATGTCTACTTCTATAGCTATTTCAACCAATCTCTTACTCCTAGCACCGGAATTGCCGAAATTGGATAAACATGTATGTACTGAGCCTCTGGAGTAAGCAGTGGAGGTTGTATTGATATAGTCCTTATAGTTCAGGAGGAACCTGATAAGCACAGATGTAAAACTTCAGGTTGTTCTAAGTTCTCTGAAAGTTCAAGCCATGACTCTGATATCCCCTAGCTAGCAAAGATTGCCTTACATCTGCTACGTCGTAGACAAGGAAGTGAAGTAACCGTTTAGGAAAATGTATTTGGTAGAAAACTCTGTAAAGAAGGCATTACATACATAAGCATCCCTTGCAGTATTTTTTAAACGTTTGCATTAGGAAGGGAAAGCCTAAGAATTCCTGGTTATGTTGTTTTATGCCCTCCCAGGGGCATAACCGAGACTCACACACACAGAGCCCCAGATTCAGCTCTACAACTAGGACTCATGTTCCCTGCTGAAATCATAGGAATTCCTTTCTCAGGGAATCTGATTTTGGTCAAGTGTTTCATAAAATACAAGCTCCCTCTATAGCGTTCAGTTGGTTCTGTTACTTTAATGATGCAAATCTAGAGGATTCTCCGAAGAATCTTGAAAATAGCAACCAGGTAAGTGCACGAGAACACTGGCCCTTGCTGCTCATTTACTCCCCCCGTTGGTTTCACAGCTCTCCACTGGGTTTCACCACAGAAAACAACTTCTAGATCCACAATTCTATGTGAAATAGCATATGTGGTACCTATAATCAGAATATTGGCTCGGAACATAAGGAACAGAAATCTCCCATGGGAAATGGGTAAAAAGCATGTAATCTTATTTACCCACCTGCAGGATAAAAACAGATGAACGTATCTGACCCTTTGGAACCTTGTTAGACTGGGCTCCAAGAATGGCTCAGGCCTAAGATCAAGTGCTGCTCTTACAAGGATCTGAGTGCAGTTCCCAACACCCACATCAGGCAGCTCACAGTCCCTTGTGTCTCCAGCTCCAGGGGTTGGGGGTGGAAACTTCTGGCCTACACAGGCACCCTCAGACACAACACACACACATGCATACCCATTTTTAAAATAATAAAATCTCCTTTCAATTTTTTAATGATAGAAATTGTATTATAATTTTCCCCATTGTTGTCCTAGTCAAGAGTGACACTGTTGGAAGACTCCCCTTTATAATTACAGAAGTTTAAGCTAACAAAAGCAAGGCAGTAAAGCCGACTTGGTCACCAGTCACAGTACTTCTAGAACGCTGTGAAGACACAGAATATGAATGACTCCTTTTTTACTTCATTATAAATAATAGAATTTTGCCTACATAACCTTCCTACCCCTCAATTTCCTCATCTATAAAAGGAAAGTTTAACATCAAAGATTAGGAAAGTGTTCACAGCACAAATAACCTGTGTTCCGTGGCCATCAGAGCCCTGCCCTGAGAATTATCAATCTATAACTCTGATCTCAGATTCAATTGTGATCGCATCTAATTGATCAGGTCCATATCTTTGCGTCTTCAATTTATGTATACTCTTTCCTAAAATCCTAAAAACAGTAAAATAATTCCTGTGAATACTCCATAGGATTTCCTTGGCTATAATCCAGTGTTGATACAGCCCCTTTTCCCACATTTTTCCTGGGTTCTTTTTACTTTTTTTCCCCATAGTTTCTTTCTGCTCTTAATATGTTCTTTGTTAAACACATTTCTCTCTGCTCTGCTAATATCTATTACCTCTTTTTTTCTACTTGAATTAATTACTATACAATGAGTCATTTTCTCCACCTCTGAACAACCCCAATTCTTCACTGAAGCAGAATATTTTTCTAGAAAGAAAAAAATGCATTATATTAATAAGTTATAGGTATTGGATACTATCCAAGAGAGTTTCACTATTAAATAATTAGAAATATCTTGTAACATGGAATGTCCCTGAAGGTACTTACAATGCTGGTACCCGTACACATACTCAAAACTGATTTTACTCTAAAACGCCCCTAAAATATATTTTCCTCAAAGATGCTCATTAGTAATCACATGGGTTAAGCACACAGGTTATTCAGGTGTTAAGACATTTAAGTTGGAAGGTAGGTAGGAGAAAGTCACGTAACTGTTCATCCCTCATCAGGAAATGGACGGGCTGCTTCTATCCTTTAAGTCAACGGAATCTCACCTCATCCACTCGTACGCGGCTCACTCTTCTCCACCCACTACTGCAGGATCTGCAGCAATAATTAAAACCTTCAGAGCCCCTCAGAGAAAATTCTATCTCTGCATATGCAATTTTTAAATAAATGCTACAACTGTTCAAACACAGTGAAATGGTAATAAAGGCCCTTCATCTCACAGGTCCTGCGCAGGGTAGACACCTACCTTACTTTGCATGAGTAAGTTACTGCTGTGATGACCCACTCTCCGTTCATTTTATACCCTTCGGGATAATTCCCCTCTGATCTTCTTGTTTATATAATTGCATTCGAATTGCTGCTTTCTTATCTGAAAAGCATCTATTGAAAATTCATACTGAACCCCAAATAAAACTTGTTTAGACAAACAGGTTCACTATATCCTCTCCCTGGAAACTCTGACATTATTATAGCATGCATCTTCCTCTCTTCTATTTGAAACATATCTTTTATTAATATCTGTTAATGTTAATAACAGACATTAATATTTGCTCGTGTTTATCGGCCATTAAATTGGGAGAAGTGGAAAAAGTCCTGAGATGTCAAATTTACCTGGGGCTTGAGTGTTCCAGTCTCTGCCTGCTCACGTAGAGATACGGACATGTTCATCTATAAAGCAAAGGAAACCTCTTTCTGGAAATCTAGGCCAACTGAACCATGTATGACAATAAAAACATTTTAGTTCAAAATTTTTATTGTTTATTTTCTTGAATTTTAGAGTATGTTAACATAACTTAGTGTGAAATGTTTCTTTGAAGGACATGGCTAAATCTGTCGGGATGTTAAACTGACCTGAGATCAAATTCTGTCTTGGCCTTTCACTAGTGATGTTGTCGGCACTCGTGAGCTCTGCTTATTTTAGTTCCCTCACCTATCAAAAGGCATGCTGGTGGGTGCCTTTATTCCTAGAACTCAGGAAGCAGAGGAGTGGTAAGTTCAAGGCCTGAATGGCTATATCAGGTCCTGTCTCAGAGAAAAATGGAGATCACTGTTTATCTAAGGTACTTGACACATAACAAGGACACCATAAGAAATAGTTAATTGACAATAACACAAAAATATTTGATCAACATTTAGCCAATATATTCATTAAATGTATAAATGGCTGGGGAAGTGTAGATAATTACTCAAAATTTGGAACTAATATACACTTTATCTTAGTCTTTATACCAATGTTTTACTCATTTAACCTACTTTTACCACACTGTAACTAAACATGCCCAAAACTTGCTCTTCTAAATTGCTCTCAGAAAAAAAGTTCAAACCAAGATACAATTTGCAAGACACAAGAAAATCAAGAAGACGGAAGACCAATGGGTAGATACTTCATTCCTCCTTAGAATAGGGAACAAAACACCCACAAAAGGAGTTACAGAGACAAAGTTTGGAGCTAAGATGAAAGGATGGACTAGCCAGAGACTAACCCATCTGGGGATCCATCCCATAATCAGCCACCAAACCCAGACATTATTGCACAATGCCAGAAAGATTTTGCTGAAGGGACCCTGCTATAGCTGTCTCGTAGGAGACTATGCCAGTGCCTGGCAAATACAGAAGTGGATGCTCACAGTCGTCTATAAGATGGAACACAGGGCCCCCAATGGAGAAGCTAGAGAAAGCACCCAAGGAGCTGAATGGGTCTGCAACCCTATAGGTGGAATAGCAATATGAACTAACCAGTCCCCCCCAGAGCTCGTTTCCCTAGCTGCATACGTAGCAGAAGATGGCCTAGTCGGCCATCACTGAGAAGAGAGGCCCCTTGGTCTTGCAAACTTTATATGCCCTAGTACAGTGGAATGCCAGGGCCAAGAAGCGGGAGTGGATGGGTAGGGGAGCAGGGCTGAGGAAGGGTATAGGGAAATTTGGGGATAGCATTTGAAATGTATATAAAGAAAATATCTAACAGAAAATAAACAAATGAAAAAAAAGAAAAAAGAAAAAAGTTCAGACTTCATGCTGTATTCTGGACCTCTGGTATCCCTTCCAAAGCCCTTCATGGTGTACTCTGGCCCTCTGGTATCCCTTAGCCTACCCAACCCCCACTCCTTCCTAGATTTCCAAGCTACACACTTTCTCTGCTTCCTGTGGTTTTAGACAAGCTGCACTGAGTTTCTCAAGTGAGTTTCATTTTTCCTTTCCATATGGGAATATTCTGTTCCCTCTATTGGAACACCTGCCCAGGGCTTCATCCCATGTCTCATCTCAAGTAACTCCTGTTCATCTTTCATGGCTTATCTCAGAAAACACCACTTTTGCAAAACCTCATCTGATTATTCAAGGCTTTTCCAATGATTAGGAGTTCTAAGAGAATTAGATATATAGAACCCCTGGCATCTGGTAGATGTTGAGTAAAATCCTAGATATTCTCAGGGGTTATTGAAAATCCCATTTGTCTTCTCTTACTTTAACCTTTATTATTAATGTAAGTTAGAGACAAAATATGACTTCTCCCTGAAGGATGATTGCAAACTTTACAGGAGAGGGAGAGGGAGAGAGAGGGAAATAGATGAACTTCAGGGTTAATCTGAGAAAATAAAACTTTTGAAAGGCTTTCCCTGATTTCTCAAAGCTTTCCTTGTGAGTATATAGTCTCTTTCTATCTCTCTGTCTCTGTCTATCTCTCTAAGACATGCACATGGGCACGCGTACACACACAGTGAATGCATATGAGTGAGCCCATACATATTGAACTTGCAGTTCGGACACCTTTGTTTTCCCACCTAAAATAACTGCAAAGTCACAGAAAATATGTGAAATCACCATTCCATGCACACTGGGCATTAGGGAAAAAAATAAAGATTGATGCCAAAGAGAAAAGAAACAAAAGATCTAAATTTTACTCCATATGAGGACAGTGTCTCGGTCATGGTGGAGGGAAGGACAATAAGGTGGAGAGGAAAATACTTCTAATTGATATGGGAGGCCTGAGAATCCATGGACCCGATGCACCATGAGCTCACACAGAAGACTCTGGGAAGAACAGAGACGCACACAGAGACCTCTGTGGAGTGTAGAGGACCTCTTTTTGTACTCAGATGAAAAGTAGCTGAAAGGCAGGGTGAATCCCAAGAAGATGAAAGAGAACCATCCAGACACTCCCTGGATGAAGCGCGGTATCCTCGACAGCCTGCCACAGTGGCAATCTCACAGCTCACGGAGAATGCCCCCAACAAGGAACAAGCTACAATATGGGGCATCAATTAAAAAAGATAAACTCTAAGAATCCAAATAAGCAAAAATGTACAATTCATAATGAAGGGGAAATGACTAATTGGAATTGAGCCAGAACTGGTATACATAAAAGAATTAATATATAACAACAAGCTAGACATTACTTTATAACCAATTTCCATAAATTCAAGTAATTAGAGGAAAGATTAAGTAGAGGCATAAAAGACAAAACTTAACTCCTAAAGATGAAAGCAACAATGTTCTCATAAAAAAAAAATATGCTGTAACAGATAGACTGTATGTAACAGATTAGACACTGCAAAGGAAAAGATTAATAAAGCTGAATATATTTAATATAAGCAATTCTAAATGAGACACAATGAAAACGATTTGAAAAGGTAACTAAGGTTTGACAAATTCAGGAATATGTCATGATTCTAAGAAATTAAATTAAATTCTATAATAAATTGAAGTCCTCAAAAATTCTTCAGTCATTGGAAATCGTCCTTCAAAAATGAAGAGAAGGGGTGACATGTAGGGGATACAGTTTTGCAAACTTTGAAAGAATTTACCACAGTGGGCCTGTACCAGACTGTAAGTCAAGCTGCCCACTGCGGACTGAAAGGTGCTGGGAAGGGTAAGCAGACATGTAAGTATAAGGAAGATAGTCTCGCCATTAGTCAAACACCTTTGAAAGGTCATTGGCTATTCAGGAAAGCAGAAGACTCCTCCCACCAGGTGGCCCTAGTGAAAGGCCAGGAGTATTGCCTTGAAGATGAGCCTCAGGCCTCATCTCATCCACCCATCACCCACCACTGTGGAGTCCCAGAGCCGAAGCGCTGGTGCTTTTGGTTGCTATCCTCTATGGCGTCTCTCCAGCTGAGTGACTGATACCCCAAAAGAGTTTGAAAATACAAAGGCAGGTCCTCCCCTTGTACAGATCTCAGAGCTCTGACTGTTCCTCACTCTCTCCTTCCATTGGAAGCTAACTCCTCTTCCTTAAGGACAGTAGCCATTCAGGGAATTTATCTGTGGAGTTTCGAGGAGAGTTTCACGGGAGAGGGAGCCTGCCCAGCCCTCAGACTGCAAAGCTAAGAATGGCCATCAGAGGTCCCTTGTGGGCAAAAAGGAGAAGCTACTAAAGTGAACACAGCTCTAGACATGGACACTTGTCTAAAAGGCTCAACGTCAGGATAAGCAACAGCAAAGACAGCCATCTACAGTCCGCTCACCCTCCCCATCTCCCTGCACATAACCAGCAGTCTACATCTGAAAATCCAGAAAGAAGCTGCCTCTGCCCTCTCTTCATTTTTTAGGTTTCTCACCCCTCACCTCATACCCCACACACACATACACTAAGTTTCCTTCCAACTATACATTATTACATTTTATTCTTCTTAGATTTTATTTTATTTATTTAATTTTATTTAATTAAATAAATAAAATTTTATTTAATTTTAATTAATTATTTTATTTTATTATTATTATCAGATAATCTTCATTATTTTCCTTCTGTTTGTTTCTTCCATAGAAGCCTTCCGTGCTTGGCCCTTTCCCTCCTCTACTATATTGTTAGTAGCATTGTTATTACTGCCGTTGTTTAAAGAAATGTTATTTTATTCCCCTTTCTATGGTTATCTAATTTTCATTTGAATTTTCTCATAATTGGGAATCACTTCTTGTTTTTTCCCCCCATTTTTCTAATCTCTTGTTATTTTACTTCTGTAAGAATCTTCTTAAATCCCTCTCTTCTTTTCGTTTACTTAACCTTGATTTTTTGCATTTTCTCAATTCCCCACCTCCTTCCTTTGTTATTCTTGCATCATATTTAATATGATAGCACATATACACACACAAAACAACTCAGCCATTCCACTACTAAGCATTTATTCAAGGGAAACATAACCATGTGTTTGCACACATACACTTGTATGCCAACATTCACAAAGCCTTTGTTTGTAATGAACTAAAATTAGAAACAACACAACAGTGGTCCACAGTGACAAGTCATGGCACATATAATGGGATAGTTGTCAATAATAAATAGGAGTAGTCATTAGCACAGTTATGAGGTCAATGCATTTCTAAACTAGTTACTGTATGTGAAAAAAGCCAGATCCAAAAGTAAGTGCGTGCTTTCTCATTCCGATAACAATAAATATAAGCAGGAAGGAAATTAATGATTGCCTAGGCTTGGAGAAAGGTGGCTACGGGAAAGAGAGCCATTAGAAAGATAAACTTGTTATCTTGATTTAAGATGACTCACAGGATGTATCCATCTCACTGAGTTGTGCACTTTAAATACATGCAGTTTCGGTTGCATAACTCCACCATTCTTCTATGAAATTCTAATTCTAGTATATCAGATTTCAATTAAGACTAAGTCATAATTGGAATAGAACAAGCCCCTATTGATGTGTTTGGGGAAAAGTTAGACACAGACATGAATGGGAGAATACCATGTGAAAATCAAAGGAAAAAGTCTACAAACTAAAGACGGCCAGAAGCAGGAGAGAGGAAACCAATACAGGAAGTTTACTGTTCAATAATACCCAACAAAGCTGTCTTAAAGTCCAGCGGTGCACATGACCTACTTACTCCTCCATTCCCCACAGCACACACCTGTACACTGTTCGACACCATATTTCACTGAGCATTCCAAACTTGTTCTTGCAGCAGGGCTTTCGGCCTCCTGTCTGTTCCTTGTGAAGAGCCCTTTCATCGGATTTTAGAACGGCTACCTTTTTATCATCTCAGCTTGATGATAAAATTGAGTGTAAGCACCTTAAAGACAAAGGGCTCTGTCTCATTTATCCACCATTGTATTCTCAGAATTCAAATCAGCAAAAAGCGCACTAGGTATTCAAAATAGGTACTTGTGGATTGTATAAGCAAATGGAAACACTAGAGAACATACTTAAATGCATCCCAAAACTATAACCACTCAGATATTTACAGACAGCTGCAGGCAAAGCCAAGCTTAGAAACAAGCTTTTGACATCTGTTATATTACATTAAAAGTTTAATTCATTTTCAAAGAAAAGGGAAAAAAACCCACCCACCAATCCTAAGAAGCTCAATGGAGGAGTATCATCATAATGTGAAACAGATTTGTTAACATTCTCCCCTCCCCAGAGAGCAGGTGCTTTTCTAGTATCTACTTACTCCTCCATTCCCCACAGCACACACCTGTACACTGTTCGACACCATATTAGTATTCTCTCTTTCCATAAGAGTCTAATTTGGGGGCAGCAGCTTTTCTTTGAAATCAGTAATTTCCTGTGAGAGTCACAATATAGTGACCTGCCATTTAAAACAAAGCCATTTGTTACCTAACTTCTTGTAATATTTGCCCCAGAACCGATGCATATAACTCAGGTAGAGGTGGCGCTAATGTGATGATCATTTTATCCTCTAAAGCTTCTAAGTGGATGACAAATTTGATTTAAATATGGAACAAGTCAATTCGCTTCTCTCTGCTGGTGACAGATGTAAGCCCCAATACTCCAAATTTATATGAATTTACACAAGCTCTCTAAAGTCTATTCAAAAGGCACTTTTTAAAAATTAAGGTCATATATGAATGTTAATTGCTAGCATCTCCTGTAATAAAACTCATAGTGTAATGAAGTCAGGTCAGCACCAGTGCTTCCTGTGATCCACACAGTTCCTCTGCCCCTCCGGATAACACTTTACATTGCTACTTCTATGACTTTACGTAACCTCTTTGTAATTAGATATTTCTCTGGATGAATAATACGAGCAGAATAGACTGTGCTCATAATAACAGGTGTGACTACTCAGCAGCTAGCCAGCAATGTGCTATTGATCTTGCTAAAAAAATGAACTTTTCCTTATCTCTGTTCTGCATACTTTTACTTTTAAAAGACAGTAACAGCATTGTTATTTTCAAAAATCACTAAAAGAGTCAGCTAGGAAAGTTTGTAATCAGTGGTAACCAAGGAACAATCAACTCATAATGCAATCAATTTTCCTCATTATATATGTGGGTTTAAAATTACCTTTAATTGAGGATGATGGACATTCAGGAATCCATTAACTCATTTGTTCAGTAGGTTCATCGAGGCAGAAGTTGCCCTCAAAGGGTTCATTCTTAGCAGTCATTCACCAGACCCACTATGCTGCTTCATGCTGATGGTCAACCTGGGGGATCTAAACTGTCCTAGGGGAAGAACAAGCTCTGAGCACAGCTGTGAGGGAATTTCAGGGTTGACTTCATTGAGGTGTGAAGACTCATTTTAAGTTTGGGCAGCACCAACCCATTGGCTGGGGCTCCAAACTGAATAGAAAGGAGAAAGTGAGCTGAACACCAGCCTTCATTTCTTCTCTGCTTCCTGACAGTCCAGAAGTGGGGGCCACACCTATCATCCAGAGCTTGAGGCTGGAAGACATATGCTTTTGATCTAGATCTTGAGGTATAGGGGCCATGAAAAGCTTAAGCTCAGGCAAGGTGTTGCACACCTTTAATCCCAGGAGACAGACAAGCAGATCTTCGAGTTCAAGGCCAGCCTGGGACAGAGCAAGTGTCAAGTAAAAAACAGTTTAGGTCCAGGTGTGGTGGTGCACACCTTTAATCTGGGCCACACCTTCTGCTGGAGGCCTACATAAGGACACTGGAAGAAGGAAGGCTTCCTTCTTCTCTGCCTGTTTACACTTTACTTGCCTGCACATCTTGAACAGGAACCTCATAGATAATGTGCTCACCAAATCCCTCCGCTGAGCTGCATGCCTCTCCTTCTTGGGCCAGCATATTTCCTTCTGGACTTGCTTCTAGGAAAAGGCAGAACAAAGCAAAGCCAGCTGTTCTCGCCTCAATCAGAGTTAGTGAGCTTCCCAACACGGGAAGGAAAAGAAGGTCCTACTTCGAGGAATTAGAAAAGAAAGTAAAGTACTTAAACCAACACCTCAAAGACACTCAACAACAGGCACAAGGCTGATACAAAAAATAAAAAGAAACATAACTTAAGTGCTGTGATTTTCCCTCTTTTGCTGCCGAAAGGTGGTTTCTAGGCCACAGCACAGAAAGCAGAAACTAAACGGAGATGGACAGCCTTGTTCAGTTGAGAAGACAAATATCAGAGTTCAAAGAAGTTGAGTAATTAAAATTTTCAGCAGAGTAATAACAACCATAGTTAAGGCTGCTCTAAACAAAAATTAAACAACTTTCAAAAAGATTAAGTTCCCCAGGAGTGATATAAATGTGTGCAAGAGCCAACTCCAACATTCTGCAAGAACATGCAACAAAGCCTAGCATGCAAAGTTCAATTCAAATGTACAATCTACAATGTCTGCCACACAATAACAATTACTACACATGCAAAACAATAGGAATATATGACATACAATAATCAATATATTGAAACAGACACAGAAATAGTGCAGTACACAGACAAAAACTGGGTTTTGGTTGGTTAGTTTTTGGTTTTTGGTTTTTGGTTTTTGGTTTTTGGTTTTTGGTTTTTGGTTTTGTTTTGCTTTGCTTTGCTTTTTTGCTTTTTTCCTCTCCCCTGACTCCTCCCAAATCCTCCCCCTCCGTCCTCACCCACCCAACTCCACATCCTTCTTTTCCTTAGAAAACAGGCAAAAAAGGAAAACCGTAAGAAACACACACAGAGAGACACACTTACTCAATATACTCTCTCTCATATCCACAAAACATAAAAACACACATCATTATAGTAGACATGTGAAAGACAAAAAATGCCTAGACAAAGCAATATAAGACAAAAAGTCTATAAGACTACCATTGAGTTTGTTTTGTGTTGTCATCTACTCCTGTGCATGTGGTTAAGTGTGTTAATACACCCAGTGAGACTGCAGTGGAGAAAACTATAGTGTTTTTCCTTGCTATCGAGTGTCAGTTGCAGATGGCTTCTTGGTTAAGGACAGTTGCTTGTGTTGAGCTCCCTCTCTCAGCACAAGGACCTTGTCTGGCTTGATCCTGAGCAGACCCTGTGCACGCTGCCACATTCTGTGAGTCCATGTGCATCAAGACCCTTGTGTCTGGAAGACAGTTTCCTCTTTGACATTCATCCCCTCTGGCTTCTGAAATCTTTCTCCCCCCTCTTCCACATAGCTCCCTGAGTCAGGGAGGTAGACATATGACGAAAACAACCCATCAAACTGAGTATTCCAAAATCTCTCAGTCCCTACACATTGTCCAGTTACGTGTGTCTTCCCATGTACTGCAAGAGGAAGCTTCTCTGATGGCTGAGTGAGGTACTAATCTATGAGTATAGCAGAATGTCATCAGAGTCATTTTGTTGCTATGTTCCTTTAGCAGACCAATAGTACTTGGTTTTCCCCTAGGCCTGTAACCTATCTAATCTCAGGTTCATGGTCATCCAAGTACTGTCAGGCATGAGCTTCATCTTGTGGAGTGCAGAAAAAACAAGATCATTTTTAATCTTGTTTTTTTTTTTTGCCAAATTTAATCAGAGTGCTTGGTTACTCTCACATTTGTGCCTCAATTACACCAGCATGTCCTGTAGGTAGGTCACCCTTGTAGATCACAGGGTTTGTAGCTGGGTGAGTGGTTACTTTTCTCCTCTGGTAACATCCAGAATGCCTTCCAGTATGATGAACATTAGTCGGTAGGTGTAGCCTCTAGTTAGGCACCATCTCATCTTGTCATTGTTCACTAAGATATGTCAGTGTTGTTCAGCAATACAGCCTTACCATCAGCTTGTGAAGAGCAGCCTATAAGCCATGACAATAGCCTGTGATATTTGGGGGTTTCCATAGGTCCCCTTTGGCCAATGATTGAACTAGATAAAACCTGTTCCTGACACTTGGTGGCAAGAGATGACAAACAAAAACTTTAAAAGATCTTTATAGGAGCCAGTGAGATGGCTTAGCATATAAAGATGCCTGCCACCAAGCTTAACAGTTCGACATGGTGGAAAATAAAATCCCTGCAAGTTGTTCTCTGACCTTCACATATGTGCCATGATCATATGTGTCCAAACATATACACATATATGCACACAAAATAAAAAATTATAATTTAGTATGTAAAATAGAATATTTATGCTATCTACAAGTAACACAGTTTACATGTAAAATGATATATATGAAGAGGGCATTCTATCACTAGAGTTACTACTAGCAGGCAGTACTCCAAGACCTTCTAACTATAGGTGAATGAATGTGATGGTCCTGTTATGACTAAAACACTGACGTCTGAGTTAGGAAATACTTCTCAGTGCTTAAGACTAGTGTGATCTTGTTTTTTCTGCATATTTTGAGATACATTTATAGTATTTGTTTATTATGATAAATTACATTGTGAAGATCTATGATGGCCACTGGTGACTGGTCACAGCTGCCTGATTTTAGCCTTCATGTGTTCATCTATAAAAATTTCATTCTCCAAGTTACTTTGGTTTAAAGAACCTGAGTGATCCAGGGTATTAATGGGTATTAATTATGGTTACTGGTTCTTGGTAGAGTGAACAGTGGCTTATACAGAGATTCACTGAAATCAGGGACAAGACAAGGATGCTCACTCTCCCCATATCTATTTAACATAGTACTGGAAGTGTTAACTAGAACAATAAGACAACAAAAGAGATCAAGGGGATACAAATTGGTAAAAAATAAATAAAGGTATCACTATTTGCAGATAATATGATAGTATACATAAGCAACCCCAAAAATTCTACCAGAGAACTTCTCCAGCTGATAAACAACTTCAGAAAAGTGGCTGAATATAAAATTAACTCAAACAGATCTTTAGCCTTCCTTTATACAAAGGATAAACAGGCTGAGAAAGAAATCAGGGAAACAACTCCCTTCACAATAGCCACAAATAGTATAAAATATCTTGGGGTAACTCTAACCAAAGAAGATAAAGATCTGTATGACAATAACTTCAAGTATCTCCAGAAAGAAATCAAAGAAGATCTCAGAAAATGGAGAGATTTCCCATGCTCATGGATTGGTAGAATTAACATAGTATAACTGGCCATCCTACCAAAGGCAATCTATAGAGTCAACGCAATCCCCATCAAAATCTCAACACAATTCTTCAAAGACATTGAAAGAGCAATTATCAAATTTATCTGGAAAGGCAAAAAGCCCAGAATAGCAAAAACAGTTCTTAACAATAACAAACAGCTGGGGGAATCACCATTCCTGACCTCAAGCTCTACTACAGAACAATAGTGATAAAAACTGCATGGTATTGGTACAGAGGCAGACACGTTGATCAATGGAATAGAATTGAAGACTCAGAAATAAAACCACACACTTATGGTCACTTGATCTTTGACAAAGATGTCAAAAATATACAATGAAAAAAAGAAAGTATCTTCAATAAATGGTGTTGGTCTAATTGGATGTCTGTGTGTAGAAGAATGAAAATAGATCTATATTTGTCACCTTGTACAAAGCTCAAGTACAAGTGAATCAAGGACCTCAACATAAAACCAGATACACTGAATCTAATAGAAGAGAAAGTGAGAAAGAGCCTTGAATTCATTGGCACAGGTGGAAATTTCCTAAACAGAACTCCAATGGCTCATGCTCTAAGATCAAGAATTGATAAATGGGACCTCATGAAACTGGAAAGCTTCTATAAGGCAAAGGACATAGTCAATAAGACAAATCAGCAACCTACAGATTGGGAAAAAAATCTTCACTAACCCCACATCCAATAGAGGACTAATATCCAAAATATATAAAGAACTCAAAGCTGGGCAGTGGTGGCACATGCCTTTAATCACAGTCCTTTGGAGGCAGAGGCAGGTGAATTTCTGAGTTCGAGGCCAGCCTGGTCTACAGAGTGAGTTCCAGGACAGCCAGGGCTACACAGAGAATCCCTGTCTCGAAAAGAAAAAAAAAAAAAAAAAAAAAAAAAACTCAAGAAGTTAATCACCAAAAAACCAAAAACCCAATCAAAAAATGGGGTTTAGAATTAAACTGAGAATTCACAACTAAGGAATCTCAAATGGCTGAGAAGGAGAAGCACTTAAAGAAATGTTCAAAGTCACAAGTGGTCAAAATGTGAAGACTAAGTACCTGCAGAGCTCTTGTATACCTGTATCACACCCCTAAGGCTCAGGGAACACTATGGGAGAGGGAGTTCAGTAGAGTATAAGAGCCAGAAGTCAGGGGAAGCTGAAGAAACGGTCCTTTGGACATGATAAGACAACAGCAGGCATGAACCTGTGGTTGCCTGCATATGGCCTGTACAAGATCAAGTCAGTTGACATTCCAGCATGGAGGTGACAGGCATGTGAAAGTCTACCCTAGTTACGTAGGTCTGTTTTCTTTAAGGGTGTGATCCCTAAGCCATGCTATTAAAGGATAGTCCCACACCTCTTCATATATGGGCAGCATTAATTGAAATTAATGTATTGGGCTGGCGAGATAGCTCAGTGGGTAAGAGCACTGACTGCTCTTACGAAGGTCCTGAGTTTAAATCTCAGCAACTACATGGTGGCTCACAGCCACCCATAATGAGATCTGACGCCCTCTTCTGGTGCATCTGAAGACAGCTACAGTGTACTTATGTATAATAATAAATCTTTGGGCTTGAGTAAGCAGAGTTGACCTGAGTGAGCGGGGGACAGGGGGTCGACTGGAGTGAGGAGGGTTGCCCGGAGTGAGCAGAAGTCCTAAAAATTCAATTCTCAACAACCACATGAAGGCTCACAACCATCTGTACAGCTACAGTGTACTCACATACATAAAATAAATAAGAAAAGGATGACATGAAGTTGTAAGTGTGGACAGAATAGCCATTACTTTTCCTGCTGCTATGGCAGAATAACCTGACACAAATCAACTGTGATGAAAAGGGGGTTGTTTTGCCTTCTGGTTCCTGAGGGGAAAAGTTTATCATGGCAAGGAACACATGGCAACAGACAGGAAGGAATGGTGGGAGGAGTGGAGCAAAGAATGAGAAAAGAAAGCCCAGACTATCTAGCCTGAAAGCACTCCCCCAGTACATACTTCTAGCAAGGCTTCACCTCCTAAACTTCCATAAGCTTCCCAAACAAGGCCACTAGCTAGAGACCAAGTGTTCAAATATACAAGCCTGTGGGGATACTTCTCATTCAAATAACCACAGAGGAAATCCGGGAAAAGTTGGAGGGAGAAAGTCAGGATGCAGGGATGGTTCAAAATTAAATCCATCAACTTAATCCACTATATATATATAAACTCAAAGGGAAAAAAAATCACATGATCATCTCATTAAATGCTGAAAAGGCTTTTGACAAAATACAACACCCATTCATGTTTTTTTTAAAGATTTATTTTTTATTTATATGAGTACACTACAGCTGTCTTCAGACACACAATAGAAGAGTGTATCGGATCCCACTACAGATGGTTGTAAGCCACCATGTGGTTGCTGGGAATTGAACTCAGGACCTCTGGAAGGGCAGTCAGTGCTCTTAACCGCTGAGCCATCTCTTCAACTGCCCCACCCCTCATGTTTTAAAAAAGCATCAGAGAGATCAGGAATTCAAGGCACATACCTAAACATAATAAAAGCAATATACAGCAAACCAACAGCCACAATAAAATTAAATGGAGAGATACTTGAAGCAATTAAGACAACAAAAGGAGGTCAAGGGGATATAAATTGGCAAAGAAGTCAAGGTATCCCTTCTTGCAGGTGATATAATAGCATACATAAGCGACCCCAAAAATTGTACTAGAGAACCTCTACAGCTGATAAGTAACTTAAGCAAAGGGGCTGGATATAAAATTAACTCAAACAGATCAGTAGCCTTCCTTTATACAAATGATGCATGGACTGAGGAAGAGATTAGGGAAACAACACCCTTCACGACAGTCACAAATAACATAAAATAGCTTGGTGTAACTCTAACCAAACAAGTGAAAGCTCTGTATGTCATGAACTTCAAGAACTCTCAAGAAAGAAATCAAAGATCTCAGAAAATGGAGCGATCCACCATGCTCATCGATTGGTAGGATTAACATAGTAAAAATGGCCATCCTACTAAAAGCAATCTACAGATTCAATGCAATCCCATAACAAAATTCTGACACAATTCTTCAAAGACATGGAAAAAGCAGTTCTCAATTTCATATGCAAAAACAAAAAACTCAGGATAGCAAAAACAGTTCTCAACAATAAAAGAACTTCTGGGGGAAATCACTATCCCTGACTACAAGCTGTACTACAGAGAAATAGTGATAAAAACCACATGGTATTGTACAGAGACAGGGATGTTGATCAACTGAATAGAACTGAAGACCCAGAAATAAAACCACACACTTAAGGACACTTGATCTTTGACAAAGAAGCCAAAAATATACAATGAAAAAGAGAAAGCATCTTCAATAAATGGTGCTGGTCTAACTGGCAGTATGTATGCATGTATGTATGTATGTATGTATGTATGTATGTATGTAGAAGAATGGAAATAGAACCATATTTGTCACCTTGTACAAAGCTCAAGTCTAAGTGGATCAAGGACATCAACATAAAACCAGATACACTGAATCTCATAGAAGAGAAACTGGGAAAGAGCCTTGAACTCATTGGTATGGGGTGGGGGGTGGGGGGTGCGGGAGTAGGGGAGGATTTCCTAAACAGAACTTCAATGGCTCAGGGTCTAAGATCAAGAATTGATAAATGGGATCTCATGACACTGAAAAGCTCTTTTTTTTTTTTCTTGTCAGTAGTACAAATCAGCAACTTTCAGATTGGAGAAAAAAAACCTTCACTAACCCTACATCTGATAGAGGGCTAATATACAAAATATATAAAGAACTCAAGAAGTTAACATCCAAAAAATTCAAACAACCCAATCAAAAAATGGGGTATAAAACTAAACAGAGAATTCACAACAGAGGAATCTCAAATGACTGAGAAGCACTTAAAGAAATGTTCAAAGTCCATAGTCATCAGGGAAATGCAAATCAAAATAACCCTGAGATTCCACCTTGTACCAATCAGAATGGCTAAGATAAAAAAACTCAGGTGACAGTACATGCTGCTGAAGATGTGGACAAAGAGGAACACTCCTCCATTGCTGGTACAACCACTCTGGGAATCAGTCTGACAGTTCCTCGGAAAATTGGAAATAGATCTACTTGAAGACACAGCTTTACCACTCTTGGGAATATACCCAAAAGATGCCCTACCATACCACAGGGACACTTGTTCCATTATGTTCATATTGGCCTTATTTGTAGTAGCCAGAAGCTGAAAACAACCCAGATGTCCCCCAAAGAAGAATGGATACAGACAATGTGGTTCATTTCCACAATGGAATACTACTCAGCTATTAAGAATGAGGATAGCCGAGCCGGGCGTAGTGGCACACGCCTTTAATCCCAGCACTCAGGAGGCAGAGGCAGGTGGATTTCTGACTTCGAGGCCAGCCTGGTCTACAAAGTGAGTTCCAGGGCTATACAGAGAAACCCTGTCTCAAAAAACAAAAACAAAAACAAAAACAAAAAAAGAGGATAGCCTGAGTTTTGCAGGCAAATGGATGGAACTAGAAAACATCATCCTGAGTGAGGTAACTCAGACCCAAAAGGACATGCATGGTGTGTACTCACTAATAAGTGGTGTAGTGGCTAGTTTTGTGTCAACTTGACACAGCTGGACTTATCACAGAGAAAAGCCCTTCAGTTGAGGAAATGCCTCCATGAGATCCAACTGTAAGGCATTTTCTCAATTAGTGATCAAGGGGGATAGGCCCCTTGTGGATGGAACCATCTCTGGACTCTATAAGAGATGGTTCTATAAGAGAGAAGGCTGAGCAAGCCAGGGGAAGCAAGCCAGTAAAGAACATCCCTCCATGGCTTCTGCATCAGCTCCTGCTTTCTGACCTGCTTGAGTTCCAGTCCTGACTTCTTTGGTGATGAACAGCAGTATGGAAGTATAAGCCAAATAAACCCTTTCCTCCCCAACTTGCTTCTTGGTCATGATGTTTGTGCAGGAATAGAAACCCTGACTAAGACAGGTGGATATTAGTAAAAAAAAAAATTAAAAGTAGTACAGAATACCCAGGATACAATCCACAGAACTCAATAAGGTTAACAAGCAGAAGGGCCCTAGAGGATACTATAATCCCACTTGGGAGGGAGAAGAAAGCAATCAGGGAGGCAGAGGGAGGGAGGGGACTTGGGTGGGAGAGAGGAGGGAGAGGGGGAAAGAGAAACATGATCAGGTAAGGTGGGGTGGGGAACAGGAGAGAAGCCCTGAGGACCAGCAGGATGAACTGAAATATGCAACCTTGGGGGTGGGAGGTAGGAGGTAGGGGGGACCCTCTAGAAAATACCAGAGACCTGGGAAGTGAGAGACTCTCAGGACTCAAAGGGAGGGACCTTAGATGAAATGTGAAACAGTGGGGAGAATCCACCTCTAGTAGAAAGACAGGAAATCAAGTAGAGGGATGGGGTTGCCATTCCACAGTCAAAAATTCTGACCAAAATTGTTCCTGTCTAAAAGAACTGCCAGGAGAAAAATGGTGAAGAGACTGAGGGAAAGGCAGCCCAGTGACCAGCCTAACGTGGAATCTATCTCAAGGGGAGGCTCTAAGGTCTGACACTATCACTGATGCTATGGTGTGCTAACAGACAGGAGCCTAGCATCGCTGTCCTCTGAGAGGCCCAACAAGCAACTGAGACAGAAGCAGATACTTACACCCAAACATTAGACTAAAGTCGGGGACTCCTGTGGTTGAATTAGGAAAAGGCTGGAATAAGCTGAGGAGGAGGGCCACCCTATAGGAAGACCAGCAGTCTCAACAAACCTGGATCCCTGAGATCTCTCAGAACTAAGCCACCAATAGGTAGCATACAGGAGCTGGTCTGAGGCCTCCAACACATATACAGCAGAGGACCACTAGGTCTGGCCTCAGTGGGAGAAGAAGTCACCTAACCCTCCAGAGACTTGAGGCTCTCCAGAGAGTGGGGAGGTGTGGTGGGGATGGGCGGGTGGGAGAACATCCTCTTGGCGATAAGGGGGGAGGAGAAATGGGATAATGAACTGTGGAAGGGGAGACCAGGAGGGGAAAACGACTGGGCTGTAAAAGAATAAAAGTAATAAGGGGGAGGCAGGGTAGGAAAATAGCACATTTTATTTTATGTGTGGAGTCTTGCCTTAAATATATATTACATGAAAGTGGAAGAGACTCCTTAGAAGAAGGTAACCAGGCAGAGGAGTGATTAGCAAAGTACAACTCTACACATATGTGAGAATGTTGCAATGAAACAGTATTTTGTATACTAACTAAAAATTAATATATTTTAAAATTTAGCGATAACATTAGTTAACAGTTATTTTGAACCAAGCATCCTTCAAAATGCATACTAAAATCCTGGTGTCAGGTTGAATACGTGTAACACCAACACTTAGACTGAAGGAAAGGCCATCCAAAGACTGCCCCACCTTGGGATTCATCCCATAAATAGTTACCAAACCCAGACACTATTGTGGATAACAAGAAGTGCATGCTGATATGTATCAAAAGATGGCCTAGTCGGCCATCACTGGAAAGAGAGGCCCATTGGACTTGCAAACTTTATATGCCCCAGTACAGGGGAACGCCAGGGCCAAAAAGTGGGAGTGGGTGGGTAGGGGAGTGGGTGTGTAGGGGAGTGGGGGGAGGGTATGGGGGATTTTTGGGATAGCATTGGAAATGTAAATGAGGAAATACCTAATTTAAAAAAAAAGTGCATGCTGAAAGGAGCCTGATATGGCTGTCTCCTGAGAGGCCCTGCCAGAGTCTTACAAATACAGAGGCGGATGCTCACAGCCAACCACTGAACTGATCACGGGGTCCCCAATGGAGGAGTTAAAGGACTGAAGGGGTTGGAGGGGTTTGCAACCCCATAGGAAGAACAACAACATCAACCAACCAGACCCCACCCCCCACCCCAGGGACTATTCCATCAACAAAGGAGTACACATGGCCTCAGCTGCATATGTAGCAGAGGATGGCCTTGTCATGCATCAATAGGAGGAGACGCCCTTGGTCCTATGAAGGCTTGATTGATGCCCTGATGTAGGGGAATCGAGGGTAGGGAGGTGGGAGTGGGTGGGTGGGTGGAGGAACACCCTCATAGAAGCGGGGGTATGATAGGGTGCTTCCAGGAGGGAGGGAAACCGGGAAAGGGGATAACATTTGAAATGTAAATAAAGAAAATATCCAAAAAGAGAAAGAAAGAAAAAGAAAGAAAGAAAGAAAGAAAGAAAGAAAGAAAGGAAGGAAGGAAGGAAGGAAGGAAGGAAGGAAGGAAGGAAGGAAGGAAGGAAGGAAGGAAGGAAGGAAGAAAAAGAAAGGAAGGAAAGAAAAGAAAAGAAAGAAAGCTGAAGCCCAGAGCCACTATAAATTTAAGGCCAGTCTGGTTTACAAAGCAAGATCTTGTAGCCCCCTCATTAAAATATAAAATGTTTAATCTCCTCTAGTTATCATACTATCACTCCAATAAATTTACTTGGAATTGAAAGGCAGAGTTAGGGGCAGCTAAACAAATCCCATACTATAAACACATTCATGTCACCTGTACACTGAACTGAATAGTTCCTCTAACTAAGTATAATCCAACAAAGTTGATTGTTTTGTTTTGTTTTTAGTGAGTAAATGATATATCAAAATCTCAGATACTATTACAAGGGCAGAGAACATCTTAATGAAAAAGATATTAATTTAGCAAATAGTAGAAGAATTCAGCAATGTAAGCAACATTTTTGGTGACAAGAAATTCTACTTAGGGGTACTGCATGTCATTTAATATTGATTTTATGAAAGTCATTGGGGGAAAGTGATTTTATTTTCTTTTTCCAAGTCATAGCTCAAACAGAGGCTTCTTTGAACAATATAAAAATCTGTACAAAACAAATAACATTTTAAAATTGAAAATTCATAGAATAGGTGACTTGCTCTATGGATTTTAATATAATTTGTTAGATTTATGAAACATGATGTCTATAAAATACATTTTACCAAAGAATATATTTTCAATGTCTATTTATAGAATGATTAATTATATGGTAATATTTTTATATTTATACAAGTTATGGATATGCCTGAATAAGTTAAAGGTAATGTTTTACAAATACTAACTAACTTTAAGTGCTTTTATAATACTGATCTGTTGAAATTAATTGACATTTTTTATTTCTTTCAGGAACTCTGATTTCATAACTGAAATGCTGTTAACCCATATTTTTCTTCTTTGCCATTTTCTGTTTGTAATCCACAGCTGATCTGTCACTAATGTTCTTAATGTACTACTATAGTTTGAATTCAGGTTCCTGAACTATGAATAAAATATCTCTAACCTTTGTATCTGAAAGAAGGAAAGCTGAACTCTCCATGAACTCTTCAGTTCAGGGTCCTCTTACCCCTCCCATCCAGAGACTGTTCCCGGAGCACTCCTGAACTTTTTACCCCAAGGTACCCCCTCCCAATTGGAAACTGCTTCAGGAACATTTTTTAGATAAGGGGTCTCCTGGAAAAAAACCTAGTCCTACCCCTCCTAACTGAAGACTATGCCAAGAACATTTTTGAGATAGGGGCCTCCTGGTACTATCCCGGAATGTTCCAATAGATCGAGTACATTGCCAAAATATAGGACACGACCCCTTGGTTATGTAAAGCCCCTTGGCAGAACACCTTGGTGACGTAAAACTTGTACTTTTCCCCTTACCCTTTTCCTATAAAAGCCTGTGAAAATTTGGGCTAGTTGCCGAATCTCCTCTGCACCTTGCTGGCTGCATGAGTTTCGACCCCAGATATCTGGTATATGTGCTTTTTTTTATGTGCTTTCTGTCATTGCTGTATTAAATCTTACTCTCTATACATCTTAAGTTCGGTCTCAGTGTCTTCTTGGGTGCGCGGCTGACCCGAGGCTTGAGTAAGTGCCTCCCTTTGGGAGTTTTGGAGTCTTTCATTTGGTGCATTGGCCGGGAATCAGCGCGACTACCCAGAAGTCCTGGACCCACTCAGAAGTAAGATTTACTGTTCTGCTTTGGTCTGGTATCTGTGTTCTGTATCTGGAGGCCAGGTAGGCCGTTCTGCTGTTTGGTGCGATCGCAGTTCTGGGTGGCTGCCACTATCACTGTTATATCTTGAAGCAGATAAAGTGAACTAGAAATGGTATAAGTCTTAAAACCTTCAAAGCCTGCCTCCACAGACAACTTCTACCCAAAGAGGCCACACCTCTTAAGCCTCCCCAAACAGTGCCACCAATAGGGATCCAAGCATCCAAATGCCACAGAGCACAGGGATATTTCTCATTCAACCTGCCATAATACCCAATATAAGGAAAGAAATCAAGCCTTTCGTTCTCTTTGCATTCTTACCTCCAGCAAGTCCTTTTCTGGAGTCTGTGACTCTCTTGAAGTTTGTGGTATACAACAATATTGATGCTCATTTTTGCTGAGCATGGTGGCGCATGCCTTTAATCCCAGCACTTGGGAGGCAGAGGCAGGCAGATTTCTGAGTTCGAGGCCAGCCTGGTCTACAAAGTGAGTTCCAGGACAGCCAGGACTATATAGAGAAACCCTGTCTCGAAAAACCAAAAAAAAAAAAAAAAAAAAAAATAGATAATTATTTTTGCTTTGATATAATATCCACTAAAATCAGTAATCTAAAAAAAAAAACAAACAAGCAAAAAAAAAAAACCCAGTAAATTCTAGGCCAGCAAGAAGGCTCAGCAAGGAAAGGCACTTGCCATCAAACCTGACAAACTAAGTTCAATCTTTCTGTCCCAAATAGGAAGAAAATTAACTTTCATACATGTGCAATGGCGTGTGCACACACACACACTCACACAAACTCACACAAACACCACCCAATAAATATAATAAAATTTTATGATAAAACCAGTAGCTCTTGTAAATATAACGCTACTATGGGCTTCAATGATTCGACAAGTAAAAATTAAGATAAAGCCATATCAGGGGTTCAATATTAGTATCAAATTTAGTTCCATTAAAGGCTAATGTATTTCCTTTACAAAGTAGCCACTGTATTTATCAAAATCCTTGGATTTTCTAATAGTTTTCCAAATTAAATGTATCCTTCATAACAGAATCACTTTTCTAGCTGTCTTGCAAAAGTCATAGCATGGGCCGGGTGGTGGTGGCACAGGCCTTTAATCCCAGCACTTTGGAGGCAGAGGCAGGTGGATTTTTGAGTTCAAGGCCAGCCTGGTCTACAGAGTGAGTTCCAGGACAACCAGGGCTACACAGAGAAACCCTGTCTCGAAAAACCAAAAAAAAAAAAAAGTCATAGCATGGATTAGAGTAAGAAGATACAGCAAGAATCTCTGTGCCCAAAGGAGGCAGAGAACATGTATCCACTAAGATCTACTCATTCTAAACTCTTAATCAAATGATGATCAAATCAAATAGTAGCTTAAGAAAAAAGGAATTTCCAACAAGCCAAAAATAGAAGCCCTTCTAAAAAAAAAAAAATCTTTAATATGCTCTTAACTTCTAAAAGATATTATTATAGTTCTTACAAAAATTTCAAAACTGAATATTCAAATTTAAAATGATCTCATATTTTTAATATTCCCATTCTTCTCTACTGCAGCTCTCTTTTATCTGCCCTGTGGTTCCATTATCATGCATCTCCAGCCAACTCTCTTCCTCCCCTATAGCTATTTCATTTCTACTACAGTTCATTCAAAAGGGCTTTGTAGCAGGCCAACACTGCCCCCTACTGTCCACACCTCCTTTTACTGTTTGCTGGCTCGCTCTCTCTCCTCCTCCTCCTCCTCCTCCTCCTCGTCTTTCTTTTTCTTCCTTTCTCTTTTTTGATACCAACCCCACTACTTTTACAGTGTCCAGAAACCCAGAGGAAGACCTGGTCTATGATTTCTGGGTATGTTGGGATTTGTTTTTGTTTTTGTTTTGTTTGTTTTGTTTTTTGCCTCCCTTTTGTCATCTATCATTAACCAGAATTCCCACATATCCACCTCACTTTTTCTTTGTCTGAATTATTCCTGCCCTTATGTATGTCCCTCTCCTCTACTTCACATCTGAATGAGGTGGGAGAGAAGGAATAAACAAAGAAGGACATGACTGCTTCTAGGTATGATGAAATCTCCAGAAGGTTTATTCTGTAGAGAAAAAAGGAGACCAAAGTCGGAGATCAGTAAACATGACCCTGATCCTGGCCATGTGAGGAGAGGCAGCAAAGTAGAGGTGAGTCAAGAGAGTAAAAAAGGAGATGAATAGGGGAAAGGTCCAAGTAACCAAAATGGCTGGATTATATAGGGAAGAGCAGCCCAGCCCCTAGAATTTAGGGTAGGGAGTAGGGTATGCCAGCCCGAAGAGCCTGTGACCTGTAGAGACTCAGGGATGCTGGGAGAACCTGGCAGTCAGGTCCACTTTGATATACTAACTAGGCACCTCAGTTAACCATCTGTTCCATGTTTGAGACCTAACAACATTTATCAATCTAATATTCATCACCAGTCTCACTGGGTTGCTTACCTCCTCTTTTCCTTTTCATTCATCCTAAAGTATTAATATGAACTATACCATCAGGGTCCCTTTATTCCCCAAACTAATTAGTACTTAAGTGTCTCTTTTATAGCCCCTTGCTATTCTATTACCAGAGTGGGTTAACTCCTGGATAGCTGTTGCTGCAGAACTCACAGGGGCAGACTGAAGATAGAACCTAGTGTCAGTCTAACAGATAAAAACATCACCAGGACTAGTCTCTCTTGAACACTGCAAACACATACACTGAAAGAACAGGGCAACCTAAATTTCCAAAGAAAAACAAATCTTAACCACGATCTAACCCCAGAAAGGCAAGTCCAAGTGCAAAACCACAAATTAAAAGAAAAAACCAAGACAACTTGTCTTCAAAAATTAGCAATTCCACCCTAATGGCCCCCAATCAAAATGGTTTGATGAAATACCAGGTGCATAGGTTTTAAAATGATTATAAATATAGCAACAACCCAAAGAGGACTTCAGTATTTTCTAAGAGCACATAAACAACTGAATAAGGAGATGAAGAAGTGGTTTAGCAGTTAAGAGCACTGGCTGTTCCTATAAAGGACATGAGTCCAATTCCCAGACTCACATGGCAGCTCACAATTGCCCATACTCCAGTGCAGGGGATCTTTGGTACGAGGAATACATGAGGTGCATATATATGTACATGTAGGCAAAATACTCATACATGAAAAATAAAATAAATCATTTTTTAAAAAAGAAAAACAGCTGAATAAGAAGTCAATCTATTATATGAAAATACATTTTAATAAAGAGAAATACTAATAAAAACCCAAACCAAAAACCTATTTCTGATGATAGAAATGAACACGTTAAATAAAAGGTTGAGTGTAAAACCCCACTCACAAAATGGGTCATGTACAAGATAGAATGTATGGCCACAAAGACAAAAGAGGTAACTGGATCATTCAGCCAAGGCCAATGATAATTTCTTTTAATATATAAATAGAACATCAAGAAATCTGGGACTCCATGAAAAGGCAAAATCTACATATCGTCGGTATATAGGAAGGAGAAGAATTTTATGCAAAGAGCATAGAAAATATAATAAAACTATAGAAGAAAATATCTCAAATCTTGAAAAGGGAAACTCATACTGATACAAAAGATATACAGAACCCAGAGAGGACCAAAATGAAATTTCCCACATCACATTATACTCAAAACATTAAATGTATAGAACATAGCTTCAAATGAAGGGTTAAAAACTGCCCTGAGCAACCTGCCATCCCAGGGGGATCTCCATTCTCCCACTGCCTCTCCTCCACCTCCATCAGACTCCTGAACCATACAGTTAAGTTAAACTTCCCTGCCATCTGAGCCTTCTGGGCCAAGCCAAGATGCCCTGAACAGCCTGCCATCCGGGGGTGAGGGGAATATCTATTCTCCTGCTACCTCTCTGCCCACCTTCAACAGACCTAAGGCTCCCGACCCATACAGAACTGCAGGTGCAGAACCATAAAGCGCAAGGATACCCATCAGAGGTCTGCCACACCAGGATCATCGAGGTTCATCCCCTTCCCAATACGGACTACAACAAGAACAGCCAGGAACCAAAACTATCCAGATGGCTAAAGGCCCTTGAAAGAACACAAGCAACAAGAGACAGAGCAACATGACACCCCCAAAGCACAGCTACCCTACTACAGAAAGCTCTGAACATCCTAATGTTAGATCTAGTGGGGAAACCCCCACCCAATTCCCGATTCGGCGTGCACCCAAAAAATCATGAAGGACCATCTCTTGATGTAATTACATGAGGACGTTTAATTACGGAGCTCTGGACCGACATCCATCCCACACAGGAGATAACGGATGTCTGCCACGAGGCTTGAAAGCTAGGGGTTTTTATGGGGTAAGGGGCTTAGGGGTGTGGAATTCAGCATAGCGACACACTAGTGGCTTATTCAAACATTAACAGAAAGATTACAAAGATCAGGACTTTGTTCCTGTGGGCTGGGGGCTTATCTTTGTTCACATAGCAACCACTTGATGTATGACTTTACCTGGCACCAAGGGGCAGTAGACAGAGGGGAGGTTCCAGCCAGGTGGTGTTGACTCAGATAATATAGCCCTGCTGGTCCTTGCATACCTTTTCATCTTTACAGTCAAGATGTTCTTAGGAATGCCTTAACAACAGCCCTGCCCTGGCATGCCTGGGGGCTGTTCTGCTTTGTTCTCAGTCCCAGGCCAGGGCAGTGGGCTCCTAAACAACTCACAAGTTACAATATTTCATCTTCCTTCACTAACACAACCAAAACACAAGAAAATAACCTTAAATCCAATCTTATAAAGATGATAAAGGCCTTTAAAAAAGAAATTAGTAAGTCCCTTAAAGATATAGGAAAATACAATCAAACAAATAGAAGTCTTTATATAGGAAGCAAATAAATCCTTTAAAGACATACAAGAAAATACAACTAAACAGGTGAAGGAAATAAATACAATTATGCAAGACCTTGCCATGCACACTCCACTGAAGTCTGCTTGACAGGCTGAGAAACCTGGGAGCACTCATGAGGCATAGTGTTTCACGGAAACTCACCTCCTGGAACTTTGGCGTTCTTATAACCCGTATACTCACACCCTATCCCCGAGTTAGTCTAGTGTATGGATCCACGTGCTCTCTTTTAGTATTATCTTATTATAAGTGCCTTTTAAGATTGAATTCTGACATAGCTAAGCCTTCGCCAGTGTTCCAATTTCCTAGAAAATGCTTGAAGCCAAGGAGCTTGGTAGAGACAGTGAAACTAATTAGGCATTACAAAAGAACCAAGCCAGAGCAGCTCAGGGCTGGTCTGCAGAGTGTTTACTAAGGACAGTAGCCAATCTCACCCAAACAAGGGAATATCATGAAAGAGCCAGGGAATCCCACTGAGATAGAAATCTTCAGTACAGGCTACCTTGCATATTAGAAGCAAGTTGGTGAATTCTTCTGACAAATGGAGATTCTCCACAGATACTTAAAAGTTACACTCATACAAGAAATTATCAGGGCTCAGGAAATAGGGGGGTTGTGGTATTGCATTATTCATGAGAAGGTCTGCTAGAGCAGAACCCCCTGGTGCTAGCCTTCACAAGGCTCAAAGGAGTAGCACAAATTCTGACTAGGGTGTGAAATCCTTAGCTGTCTTTAGCTAACCCTAGGCAGGACTGCTTTATCATTACTGTAAACATTTACCTGGTTACTGTAAGTCCCTTTGAAGTCATTCCTTTGTTTTGTGTTAGGTAACTTCAATGTACTTTGCCTGCTGTGACTTCCTACCCCTTTTATTTTCTGCATACTATATAAAACTGGTGTTCACTTTGTGACAATACATTCAGATTTCTACACAATCTCCTGTGTGCATCTGTCTGTCATTCCTGCCTTCTCCTTGCCCATCTGCACCCAGAGACCAGTCCACGCAGACAAAGGGACCCAGAGGGTCTGAGGCAAGACCTGAAAGAGGAAACAGAAGCAATAAAGAAAAAACAAACTGAGGAAATCCTGGAGATGGAAAACCTAGGGAAGAGAACAGGAACAACACATGCAAGCCTCACCAACAGAAGACAGGAGATGGAGGAGAGAATCTCAGGCATAGATGATACAATAGAAGAAATTGATATGTCAGTCAAAGAAAATGTGAAAGCTAAAAAATTCCTGACACAAAACATCCAGAAAATCTGGAATACCATGAAAAGACCTAACTTACGAATAATAGGAGAGGAAGAAGGTAGAGTCCCAGCTCCAAGGCCCAGAAAATATTCTTAACAAATTCATAGAAGAAAACTTTTCCAAACTAAAGAAAGAAATGCCTATAAACATACAAGAAGCTTATAGAACACCAACTAAACTGGACCAGAAAAGAAAATCCTACTGGCACATAATAATCAAAACACAAAATCTACAAAACAAAGAAAAAATATTAAAAGTGGTAAGGGGCCAGGTAACATACAAAGACAGATTTATCAGAATTACACCTGACTTCTCAACAGAGACTCTAAAAGCTAGACAGAACAGGACAGATATCCTGGAACCTCTAAAAACAACAGACCAAGATTACTATACCCAGCAAAACTCTCAATCACCATAAAGGGAGAAGACAAGATATTTCAAGACAAATTCAAATTCAAACAATATCTATTCATAAATCCAGCCCCACAGAAAAAGCTCCAACCAAAAAAGGATAACTACATCCAAGAAAATGTAGGAAGTAATTCCATACCGGTGAAAACAAGGAAATTTCACACTAACAGGAAATAACAATCATTGGTCATTAATATCTCTCAATATCAATTCCCCAATAAAAAGACAAAGGCTAACACAATGGATGTGAAAACAGCATCCATCCTTCTGCTGCATACAAAAACCACACCTCTACCTCCCCTCCAGTCTGTACCTTCAGAGGGGCAGATCAGCATGTCCTCCCACAGCTCCTCTTCCACACCCCACAGCCTGCCCGTCTCCCAGGAGGTCTACCATAACCAGGGACACAGCCTGCCTGTCTCCTAGGAGGTCTGTCAAAACCAGGTTACAGGAGGAGTGCCCTAACCCAGGGACACAGGAGGCCTGCTCTAACCAGGGACATAGGAGCACCCCACCCCCCAACTAGAGACAGCACAGCCTGCATCCTAGGAGACTGGCTCTAACCCAGGTCACAGAGCTCTACCTGCCACCAAGGAGGCTGGCTCCAGTAAGAGACACACATGCCAGTTAATACCAGAGATAACCAAATGGCAAGAGGCAAGTGCAAGAACATAAGCAACAGAAGCCAATGTACTTTGACACCGCCAGAACCCAGTTCTCCTACCACAGCAAGCCCTGGATACCCTAACACACCTGGAAAGCATTCTGCTAGCAGCCTTCAAATGAAAATGTAGAACTCTCAGCTCCTCCTGCACCATGCCTGCCTAGATGCTGCCATGCTCCCACCTTGATGATAATGGACTTTGAAATCCTATAACCCAGCCCCAATTAAATGTTGTCCTTTATAAGACTTGCTTTGGTCATGGTATCTGTTCACAGCAGTAAAACCCTAACTAAGACAAGAAGTTTAAGGGTTTGTGGAATCTTCCTTTGTAATTAAGGAAAGTCAGTAAGGCCAGGCATTGTGGCAGGAGAGTCCAGGTAATGGAGGCCCAGAGAGGCCATTACATGAAGCTGTAAAAATGAAGCCTTGATTGCATTGGAGACCCCAGTGTTTTTGAGGTGCCAGAGCCATGGGATATTTGTCAGTGAGAGCTACACATAGGAAATGAAAACAGCCTTTACTTATTGGTTTTGTGTCAACTTGACACAAACTAGTCATCAGAGAAGGAGCAGCATTTGGAGAAATGCTTCCATGAGATCTAGAACAAGTCAGGGGAAGCAAGATAGTAAGCACACCTCTTCGTGGCTTCTGCCCTCAGGAATTGAACTGATAGAATACACATTAAAATGTAATTTATTAGACTAGCTAATAGGATGTGGTCTGGTAGTCCAACAACAATGGAAATGCAGAGAATCTGATAGTTAATTCAATCAATGAGGATGATGTCTTTGGTCTGTTGATATCCTGAAGAAGTTGGCAGCAACAGAATGAATGAACTTTCCAATAAGAGAGCGAACAAGCAGACAAAAAGCAGTTTCCTTCTTCCATGTCTTTCCATGACTACATCAGAGGGTGTATCCCAGATTTAAGGAAGGTATTCCTGTTTCAAGTAATCTGATTAAGAAGATCCCCCTATGGGAGTGCTCAGCATCTTGGGTCCCAATTAAACACAGATGTAGTCAAGATGACAAGATTAAGCATCATAAACACTTAGGAAAAATAGTGGAAGAGAGGGCAGAAACACTATAAGGGCCAGCAGAAACATTTTAAGCGTCAGAGAACTAGGATGCCTACTGTAAAATAACCTTCTAGACATGACAAGGAACCCACACAAATAGAATTTTAACAATATTTGAAAGATAAACATAATGACACCAGTTGACACTCCACAGGGACCCATACTTAAATGCAGAGCTATAGGCAATCAATGGCTGCTGAGAGGGGAAGAATTAGTCTTTTCCAGAATTATACCAGTGATACATTATCCAATCCAAAGTGGTTGGCCCTAAACACATGTATATGAGCAACACTAAATGAACTCAGGGTGTGTGTGTATATAACAAACAGTGACAATTTAAAAAGAGATCATGAATTTAAGAGGGAGGGAGGGAAATATAGGATCAGTTGGAGGAGGACAAGAGGCACAGCAATAATGTAAATATAATACTCATGTATGAAAAACAAAACTCAAAACAAAAAATTTAAGTATATTTTAAAGACTTATTTAATCCTTTAAAAAACGGTTGTTATAGGGGACTAATGAAATTTCAATTAAAGATGTCAGAAATCCTAAATTGTACAAGTATATACAGTCACACAAATTGAAGGAACAGAACTTCTGTAACATTACAGAAATTACAATTTTTCTCTTTTCTAGCCTTACAAAAAAGAAAAAAAAAAGTCCCTCCCATAAGGGGATTGTATATCCCATTATATAATTATCTGCATACAGCTTGAAAACTTTTTAAGTTTTTACATAAAGTCCATTTATTTTCTTCTTTTAAACCCTTTATACCAACTCTTCTCTCAGTCTTCAATGTTTTTACCCTTATACTTACTCTTAGCAAATGAATTTTTTAAATTTTATTTAATCTTTTCTTACAGTCCAGATTTTATCACCTTCCCAGTCCACTCTGACTGTTCCACATCCCATACCTCCTTCCTCCTCCAACACCCCCCCACATCTTCAAGAGGATGTCCCCACCCGCACCCCTACCTCACCAGAACTCCCCACTCCCTGGGTCCTCCCCAGTCTCTTGAGAGTTAGATGAATTTTCCCTGACTGAGTCCAGACACAGCAGGCCTCTGCTATAAATCAGCTGGTGTATGCTGCCTTGTTGGTGATCCAGTGTTTGAGAGATCTCTGGGGTCCAGGTTAATTGAGACTGTTGGTCCTTATACAAGGTCGCCCTCCTCGGCTTTTCCCTAATTCAACCACAGGGGTCAGCAGCTTCTGTCCATTGGTTGGGTGTAAATACTTACATCTGACTCTTAGTTCTTAACTGTTTTAGTTTTCTGCTTTTGTTTATTATAACTAGAGTAAATGTTCTTTACAAAAAACTATCTTCAATGAAAGTATAACTTAGTAAAAAGAAAAAGAGTTTATAATCTTACAATTATTTTTCCTTTTCTTTTTATGTTTTGCAAGGAATCTTTATCATTGTCTTAGTTTGGTTTCTATTGCTGTGATAATGAACACGAGCAAAAGCAACTTTGGAAGGAAAAGATTTATTTTACCTTACAGCTTATCATCCATCAAAGGGAAATCAAGTTAAGAACCTGGAATAGGAACTGAAGCAGGAACCATGGAAAAGTACTACTTATTGACTTGCTCATCCTGCTTCCTTATACCACCTGAGACCACATGCCCAGGTGTGGCACTGGTCCCCAATGAGCTGGGCCCTTCCAATCGTAATCATTAATCAAGAAAATGCAGCATAGTCTCCATGTTGATCCCCTAACTAGTGGAGTGGGAGCTGACTCTGACTCTGTTGCCTCTCTTTGGATCCCTTTCCCCTAACTGGGCTGCTTTGTCTGGCCTCAGTGGGAGAGAATGCACCTACTCCTGCTGAGACTTGATGTGCTAGGGCAGGTGGGTACCCATTGGGGGGAGCCTTCCCATCTCAGAAGAGAAAGGGGGGCAGAGGGAGGGGATGTGTGATAGTATGGGACTTGGAGGAGGCGGGGCTGGGGGAGGAGTTCCAATTAGGATGTAAAGTGAATAAAGAGAAAAAGAGAGAGAGAATGCCCTATAGACTTGCCTACAAGCAATTTGATGGGCAGTACTCTGGCACTATCAATTGAAGTTCCTTTTCTTGAGATGCCTCTACCTTTTGTCAAGTTAACAAGAAAACTAACCAGGACAATCATTAAGAAAATGTAAGATCTAAAACCAAGGGGGCTGGAAAGATGGCTCTTCCAGGGGTCCCAGCAACAACACGGTAACTCACAACCATCTGTAATGAGATCCGATGCCCTCTTCTGGTGTATCTGAAGAGAGCAATAGTGTACTCATACATAAAACAAATCTTTTTAAAAAAGATATAAAACCAAAAATCCTATAAACTTCCATTCATTTACAATCACCTTGTGATATTATTTCCTCTTACCTGTTACTATTATAGAAATGGTTATTCTTCCTAATGTTTTATACTTTACTCAATTCTACCTCTCTTGTCTATTATCAAACATTCTATAAAATAGTTTGCTTCTGCTAATTCATTTCCTCTCTAGTAATTACACCACTTAACTTCTTCCTTCAAAGTATGACTTCTTGAGCTTCTTATAACATTTAACAGCAAAAGCTGTCTCCATTTCTTCTTCCTCATTCTCTCCTTAAATTCTTCCAATCACCGAAACTACTAGAAAAGTTGCCAATGATCTCCCCATAATTTCATTTTATCTCTGAAGAACATTATTTAATATAATTTATCACTCCCACCTCTCAAAATTATAATGATTAACTATTCAGAGACCCTCACAAAAATCATTGAGAAATATTTGCATTCAAAATATTTTAATAACAAAGACCCTCACAAAAATCATTGAGAAATATTTGCATTCAAAATATTTTAATAACAAAGAAAAATTTATAAATCTTAATAATGCATTTCTAATGATCAAAAGCTCAAGTTAAAAAACTTCGAACTTCAATATCCATTGCAAGTAAAAGCAACAAAATGTTAAGTATCCGAATTAAATAAAAAACTCAGATGAAATATAGTTATTTTATATTTAGGCCACAAATATAGTAACATAAACCCAAGTTATTTGTGTAATTAATTTTAAAGTCTGAATTCCTTGGTAAAGTTTGGCTCTCTTGGAAATAATAAAGTTAACTATTTAATGTTTTTTGTCTCTGTAACCAACATTGGTTTTCTGAAATTAAGAAAATAACTTTTCTGCTTCCTTTAGTCTTCTTTTCCTATCAATTTTAGCAATCGTTGTCCAACGGTCCTCTCTCATTTTTTTCAGACTTCCAAACTTCATAAAAGATGCAGGAGTTGATAGTGATAAAGGAGTCTAAATACAAAATGAAGTAAAACAATATCAATATATTTAGGAAATGACATCAGCTTTTAAATTTTGCTTTCTGAAATAAAATTTAACAGCTACCTGTTTGGGGGTTTTAACTAATAGATGAGAATCTGGTAGATTATTATCATAAAGTCTATTTGATACATCTTCCTCTGAAACCAGGCTCTTGAAGAAAAATACAAAAATACAATGTTATATTTTTTCAGTATTATGTTATTAAAATTTTGTCAGCATACCACCTATGAGGAGAATAAGAGATAAATTAAGTAGAAGAAAATGGGTAGCAAAAAAATTAAAGAAAATAGGACCTGTAACATTTGTACCCTAAGATTTGGAAGCAAAATACTTATGTGCATACAACTCTAGAAAACTATATCAGAAACACAAGTGTGGCTGTCTGCCACAGGTCTGTAGGTTGATTGGGGTATACCATTAGTCACTACCATTTAAGGCTGAATTTGACCAAAAAAAGAACTGCCAACCAATGTTTTCACTAGAAAATGTAGGAATTGAAATAAAATTCCAGAATTCAAAAACAGTTAATTTCATTTCTGCCAGCCTAAGTGTTGCCTATGAGAGCAATTCCTGGTATATTCCACTTTACCATGATATCCCAGGGTTATGCACAATAATTTTGTTTTACTGTGCACCATTTTGCAGTGCTGGGGAATTAAAGCTCAGGCACCAATACAAGACAAATACTACTACTGAGCTATAACCTTAACCCATACAACTCTCCTTTTAAACAATGAAGATGAATTAATTTAAAGGCATTTTAAATATCACAGTAGTGGTGGCACACGCCTTTAATCCCAGCACTTGGGAGGCAGAGGCAGGAGGATTTCTGAGTTCAAGGCCAGCCTGGTCTACAAAGTGAGTTCCAGGACAGCCAAGGCCACACAGAGAAACCCTGTCTCGAAAAACTAACTAACTAACTAAATAAATAAATAAATATCACAGTAGCTAAGAAATTGGTCAAAACTGCTCTGGTAGAAATACAGCAGGATTTCAACATCGGAATGCCTACCTCCAAAGTCCAGGCTATTTCTAGGCATTTTTTAAAGTAAACATTCTTATAAAAATAGTAGCTTCCTTAAACATGCTATCCTTACTACATTACTCCTTAGGAGTGCTAGAATGTTACCGTTTGTCAGTACTGTGATATAAATGCCAATAAATAGTAGTGTAAAATAAAGCAACAAATATGCAAAAAGATGAGACCCTTAATAACATATTTGGCTGTGAAATTATTAAAAGTATAAATCCCACGTTTATGTTTTTAAATGTAGTAAAGCCTCCTTTGTAATATTTTTCTGGAAAGCCCAACAATTAGTCATCACATATGACAAGTATATGATATTGTATGGTTTAAATGTCATGTTTTCTGAAATTTAGAGATAAATTGTTTGAACCTTAATTTCTGTCAAATGGCATGAAAACATATAATTCTGTATTGTGACAGTTTTGTTGTATTATCACAATGGTAGATACTATGTACATATATTAGACATTTATATCAAGAAATAACACAAATAATGACATAAGAAAAAATGCTAGCTCTTCATAATATGTTTACCAAGAGATCAGCGGTTTCTGAACTATCTGAATTAACATCAAATTCAAAGGCTGTTTTTCTCTTTTTATTACTTCCTCCAGTAGGTATATACTTGTTTTCTCTTTGATATATACTCTTTTTAGTTGGTGTCTTCACTGTATATTCCTATGTAAAAAGAAAAGAAACATATATGAGTACTTGATGTAGTAGAATATATCTATAATCACAGGGGGGCTAAAGAAGGAGGAGGATGAATTTGAGGTCAACCTGGACAACATTGCCAGTTCTAGTTCAAGCACTTGAAGGCAATTTGAAACTGGCAATAAGCTTCCATTATTAGCAAACATAACAAGCAGACATTTTGGGCAGATATTTAATGCAAAAAAATTTGATATGTTTTCTTTCTTCAAAATGTTTAGAATATTGGATTTTAGTCTTTCCTCTGACAGACTACACAAAACAGCAGAGAAAAGAAGGACAAATTTCTATCCCAGCTTCAGCAATAAACACTCTTTACAAGAAATTTGTTTTCTAACCATAATTGAGAACCAATATTTAATAAACTTTGCCATTTCCATAAAACTCACTTCTCAGCCAGGTGTGGTGGCGCACACCTTTGATTCCAGCACTTGGGAGGCAGAGGCAGGCGGATTTCTGAGTTCAAGGCCAGCCTGGTCAACAAAGTGAGTTCCAGGACAGCAGGGCTATACAGAGAAACCCTGTCTCTTAAAAACAAAAAACAAAACAAAACAAAACCGTAAAAAAAAAAAACTCACTTCTCAATGAGAAAATATTTAACTTTAAGAGAATATAAGCAAAATTGCCACAGTAGAAAGCTCTAAAAACTCATTCCTTTGTAACAACATTAAACACACTGGTAAAAATGATCAGAATTTCTTAGTATTCTGGAAATTAATAAAAGTCTTACAGCCATCTAGGGAGCTTTGAGATGTTTTAATTTACCCTTTTGTCTCTGTCATTGCTGATCTCTAGCTAATCACTATCAATAAAAGATTTTTAAAAGCATACAAATAAATAAATGGTGATAAATAACTAACTAGTCAGTCCTCAGAGTCCTAAAGAACAGGGGGTGACATTTTCAAAATGGTTAAAGCCAGGCATGGTGGTGCACACCTTTAATCCCAGCACTCACTCGGGAGGTAGAGGCAGGTGGATTTCTGAGTTTGAGGCCAGCCTGGTCTACAAAGTGAGTTCCAGGACAGCCAGGGCTATACAGAGAAACCCTGTCTCGAAAAACCAAAAACAAACAAACAAACAAAATCAAAATGGTTAAAATAAGAACGGTCCATGTTCACCTAAAGTATTGAGGCAGACAAGCAAGCATAGGAGAGAGTTTAGCTAGGACTCTCATTTGTAGTTATGCACATGTTCCATCTTGTAATGCACTTGGCAGCCTAGTTCCTTTGCCTGCACATATGCACATGCATCCTTCTTCAAACAGTGTGCTTAGCAACCACAGAACCTCTCATACCCCCACCCAAACACCTACACCTATCTCAGTACAGTATACTTATACTAAGTTTCCCCACTCCTAGCAACAATTAAATTTATATTTCTATTCAAGTAAGTATCCCCGACTTATCTACTTATGAAGAGTACAAAGACTGATCTGATCCTGGTGTTGGATGCATGTAGAGTAGGACAAAACTCTGTCATCTATTAACCTTTAAGTGAGAATCTCCTAGTTACCACCTTATGCCTATATATAATTGGGTGTGCATAAGCTTAAAATTAGAAGCATTAAAGTAAAGGAAATAAGTAGTAGAAAAAATGGAGCAACTCTATTAATGAAATAGAAAATCACCTAAACTTAATAACCAACTATTTCTCTGAACCCCAGGACTCTGAACCCCTGAACCCAGAACTTCCCCATGAAAAGAAGCTGATTAATTCCCAGTATCCACATAGCAATTCATAACTATTTTTTAACCAATTTTCAGGGAAGCCAATGCTCTCTTCTGGCCTTCATACTCACTGTATACACCCAAGTAGTGCACAGACATGCATAGAGGCAAAACAGCCATACATATTAAATTTTTAAAAATTAAACTAAATGATGACAATAATTTTTAAAACATTAAAAAGATTTAATGAGAAAGTTAGCATTGTATGTCTTTTTCAAAAAAAATGTCTGACTTAATGAAGATAGATTCTCACTTCTTTCTATATTCACTATGTCGCAATATCACCTATTTTATAGCCTCTGGAAGATTGCACTTTTCATTTGTGAGAAGAGAAGCATGTCAACTAGGAAAGACATTTTGACAAATAATCATTTGGGAAACCTTTACAAAAGGTCATTACCTGACCAAAATGATAGCTCACGTCTGTGATCTTGGGAGGCTAAGGCAGAAGAATCTGCATAAGGTCATCCTGAGCTTATAGTAAGAGTCTGTCTTAAAATAACAAAATCTATTCCTACCATGTGCCAATAATATTATAGCTCACTTTATCTGAGATGTGTACCAATTCCATATTGAATCTTGAGTGATTCCTAATTCAGAGATACGGTGTAGCTATCATTCTGCAGAATTCTGTACTAGGGTCTTTCCTCTGAAATTACATCCTCTGTGCTTCACCATGGACAGTGGAGGACTCCACAAAAATGCAGATTCTGAACCTTAGCTTCATTCTCTCCACCACAACTTTATTCAGACTGTCCCCCTTTAATCCAAACTATTCATGGCATTAACTTGTGCCTTGCCTCCCATCACATAGATAAGATAGGGATGGAAAGTTTGAAAGAGGTTTTCACCAAGTCTCAGGAATAACAAAAGGGAACCTACATATATAACTAAATGTTCCAGCTTCTCTCTTTTGCAGTCTATTTTAAAGATGTTTTCCTTCATAGATTTTTGAAGGACAGACTTCTGACTTGGGGATCTGGGTATGGGTAATTGTGGACAAAGTAAAGTGTTTTAATTTTATTCTTACTTAGGAAACCAGCAGGTATATAACAGATATTTAAGTATTCATTGTTACAGTGTTTATATAGCAGTATCAGAGCCCTCTTTAATAGAATATAAATGATTAGTTTTTTTAAAGAATGAGAGAATAGTGAAAATCAATGAATTCATCTTTCAGATATAAAAAAAAAAATTGACTGTCAGTATGTTCAAGAAGACAATGTTCTACATAGGCCTTTCATGAAAACATTTTTTTCCATGAAAAAAGATTAAAGTTGGTTTTCTGTGTATTTTGATGAGGGGTCTCTCATAAGAATGTTTCTTCTGTATTTACAAAAAGCTTCTTTTGCAGATTTGCCAGTTTCTAAATTAAACATAACTATAGTGGAGGTGATTTTTATTGGATATTTTATTTACATATGTATTTTATTTCAAATGCTATCCCCGTTCCCAATTTCCCACCCCACACCCACCCCAGAAATCAGGTGATCCCATCCCCCTCCTCCTGCTTCTATGAGGGTGTGCCCCTACCCACACCTGCCTCCCCACCCTCCCATTCCCCTATACTGGGGCATTGACCCTTCACAGGACTAAGGACCTCTTCTCCTACTGTGTTGGGAGCTATTAAGACAACGCTATTGTCCTGATCTCTGAATTGGGCCTCTCCCCCTCCCCAGAAGAAAAGGGGGTCAAAAGCAGGCCACCAACGCACCACTCTGAGAACAACCACAGATTTTTTCCAGCCCTAAGTCCTGACCTCAAGATGTACCCTGATACCACCAAGTTCCTGCTTCCCCTTGTAGTCGCCAAAAGAAAAATTTCTGCTGCCCCATCCCTCCTGCTGAGGTGCATTTCCACTGCCCCATTCCTCCTGCTGAGAAGTACTTCCCCTTTTGCTTGTGCATTTAAACCTTGGGCCTGGCTAATACAGTGGGGCCTTAATGCTACTCAGACTGCTTCCGTGTGTCATTCATTGCACAAGGTTCTCGTCTCTATCCCCCCATTTGGTTCTTAGGAGAAGGTCCCCTCAAGACCCTCGAATAACTGGACCTGCTGGACAGGTCACCACTGATGCCCGACAACGCCATCCTCTGCTACATATGTGGCTAGAGCCATGAGTCCCTCCATGTGTAATCCTTGGTTGGTGGTTTAGACTGTGGGAGCTCTGGTTGGTTGTTATTTTTGCTCCTTCTATGGGGTTGTGAACCCCTTCAGCTCCTTCAGTCCTTTCTCTAATTCCTCCATTGGGGACACCATAATCAGTTCAATGGCTGGCTGTGAGCATCCACCTGTTATTTGTCAGGATCTGGCAGAACCTCTCAGGAGACAGCCATATCAGGCTCCTGTCAGCAAGCACTTCTTGGCATCCACAATAGTGTCTGGGTTTGGTGACTGTACACGGGATGGATCCCCAGGTAGGGCAGTCTCTGGATGGCCTTTCCTTCAGTCTCTGCTCCAAACATTGTCTCCATATTTGCTCCCATATTTTATTTTCCTTCTAAGAAGGAACAAAGCACCCACCCTTCTTCTTTTTGAGCTTCATATGGTCTGTGAATTATATCTTGGGTATTCCGAGTTTTGGGGCTAATATCCACTTATCAGTGAGTGCACTGTGTTCTTTTGTGATTGGGTTACCTCACTCAGGATGGTTTTTTCTAGGTTCATCCTAAGAATTTCAAAAAGTCATTGTTTTTAATAGCTGAGTAGTAATCCATTGTATAAATGTACCACATTTTCTGTATTCATTCCTCTGTTGAAGGACATCTGAGTTCTTTCCAGCTTCTGGCTATTATAAATAAGTCTGATATGTATATATATATTATATAATATACTATATAATATATTATTATATTTCTATATATTATATATAATTATATAAAATATAAAAATAAATATAAAATATATATATAATAAAAATATAAAATATATAAATAAGTCTGATATAGATAGATAGATATCTGCTATAAACATAGTAGAGCATGTGTCCTTGTTATATGTTGGAACATCTTTTGGGTATATGCCCAGGAGTGGTATAGCTGGGTCCTCAGGAAATACTATGTCCAGTTTTTGAGGAACCTCCAGACTATACTATAAAATACAATAGTGATTAAAATAGTGATAAAAACTGCATGGTATTGGTACAGAGACAGGCAGGAAGATAAATGGAATGGAATTGAAGATCCAGAAATGAATCCACACACCTATGTTCACTTAATCTTTGACAAAGGAGCTAAAACCATCCAGTGGGAAAGACAGCATTTTCAACAAATGGTGCTGGGTCGACTTGCTATCGACATGTAGAAGAATGCAAATTGATCCACTCTTATCTCCTTATACAAAGCTCACTTCCATGTCGATCAAGGACCTCCACATAAAACCAGATACACTGAATCTAATAGAAGAGGAAGTGGAGAAGAGCCTCCAACACAGGGGGAAGTTCCTGAAGAGAACATCAATGGCTTATGCTCTAAGAATTGACAAGAATCGACAAATGGAACATCATAAAATTGCAAAGCTTCTGGAAGGCAAAGGACAATGTCAATAGGACAAAATGGCAACCAACAGATTGGGAAAAGATCTTTATCAGTCCTACATCTGACAGAGGACTAATATCCAATATATACAAAGAACTCAAGAAATTAGACTCCAGACACTCAAATAACCCTATTAAAAAATGGGGTACAGAGCTAAACAAAGAATTCTCAACTGAGGAAACTCGAATGGTCGAGAAGCACCTACCTTTAGGTGCTTCCACACCTAAAGGGATCCACAGTTACCAAAAGCCAGACACTATTGTGGATATCAACAAGTGCTTGCTGAAAGGAGACTGATATAGCTGCCTCCTGAGAGGCTCTGCCAGTGCCTGGCAAATACAGATGTGGAGGCTCACAGCAATCCACTGGACTGAGCACATGGTCCCCAATGGAGGGGTCAGAGAAAGGATCCAAGGAACTGAAGGGGCTTGCAGCCCCATAGGAGGAACAACAATGTGAACCAACCAGTACCCCCAGAGCTCCCAGGAACTAAATCACCAACCAAAGAGTACACAAGGAGAGACTCGAGGCTTCAGCCACATATGTAGCAGAGGATGGCCTTGTGGGACATCAATGAGAGGATAGGCTCTTGGCCTTGTGGAGGCTCGATGCCCCAGTGTAGGGGAATACCAGGACAGGGAAGCAGGACTGGGTGGGTTAGTGAGCAGGGGGAGGAGGATGGGATAGGGGGATTTTTCAGAGGGGAAATGAGGAAAGGGGATAAAATTTGAAATGTAAATAAAGAAAATATCTAATAAAAGAAATGAAAAAAAAGAAAAAGAAATGTTCAAAGTCCTTAGTCATCAGGGAAATGCAAATCAAAACAATCCTGAGATTCCACCTCACACCAGTCAGAATGGTTTAAGATTAAAAACTCAGGTAACAACAGATGCTGGTGAAAATGTAAAGAAAGAGGAACACTCCTCCATTTTTGGTGAGACTGCAAGCTGGTACAACCACTGTGGAGGTGATTCTGAAGTGTACATGCCAGAGAGAAGTTCCAATAGAGGAAGAATGGTCATCAGCAATAACCATTTGTATTTTTTTTCAAACTGTATAAATATTCATTAGTGTAAATAATCTTAAAGGTTTTTCTAAAAGTTAATCTAATAGTGTTTTACCTGAAAATTCAAAAAAGTTGCTAATCTATGGACTCTTTACTACTGGTTGTGAAAGACCCACAACATGAGGACTCCCCCACGTTCTGACTCAGGAGAGGCGACACCCCAAATCACACAAGAAACGGTCTTGCTGCAACTGCAAGAGGATTTTTATTCGAGAGCGTTCTCGGGCCTATGGTCATACACCACGCAGGGGTAGAGGACCATGGCGCCCCGAGTAGCTGAGTAAGGGGGTATTTAAAGGAAGAAACCACAACTCAAGGAAGTGGGGAGGGCGTTGTTGGAAAAATACCAAAGATACCAGTTAAGAGTCCCAAGGAAGTGCAAAGTCACAAGAGTCACAGAGAATACCTGGTAATTGTTCTGGTTAACTCTCAGTTTCTAAGAGCCCCTAACAATAGCACATTTGCATGGCAGTTTCCTGCGTTGGTCAGGGTGACTTTCTTTGAATGAACACTCTTTGAACCCAGGAAGCAGGTAGGTGGAGGAAGGAATGTCGCTATCAAGGTATGATTAGCATACCTTGGAGCAATGAGTCACAAAGGTCACTTTCCCAAGCCTCTTCCTAAAGGCCTAGAATTTTGTTACTTCTTCAGTTGACTCTGGAAGAACTGCCAAAGTGAGTTCCAGGACAGCCAGAGCTATACAGAGAAACCCTGTCTCGAAAAACCAAAAAAAAAACCAAAAACAAAACTTGAAATAAGCAAAAATCTTAGGAGTAGGATGCAATTTGACCCAAGTCATTGTTTTAAACGTTCAGCTAACTTTTTGCAGGAAAGATGAACATAAAGACATACATATCTAATAGTATACATACTATTAGTTTATCATGACTCATTCAGTACACTCCATAATGTAGACATGTGTGATATGTTTTCATTTTACTGCCTTACAGTTTTTTTTCTACCATGGTACTTTGCTAATGGTTAAATGAACTATTCCCTTCAGGATGAAATGATAATTAAAGGACCTATAAAATAATTTACACTTGTTATAAAGTAGTCACATGAGGGGGGTACTTTAAGAATAATCTGATTCTTGAGTGCTTTCACTCAACTGTCAGTCTTGACCATGGATCCCTCTATAACTTGCAATATCACTTTGCTTCTTCAAATAAGATTACTTTGCCTGTTTTAGAAATGTATGTGAGGCCTTATTTTAAATTCTTCAGATAAAAGGCCAAGAACCTGGAAACACCTAGCCCAGACCCCAACCAGCAGTAACAGTACATACTTCACAAAAGAGAACTTAATTAAATCATTTTCATTTAAGGCACTATAAATGTCAAAGCACTACTAAGCAATGACTCTTTAAACAGTAAAAACTCAAAATTAAAATGTCACTCTAAAAAGAATATACTTAACCTAAAAGGAAAGAGAAATACAAAAAACAAAGAAACAAAAAATAAATGTAAGACTTGGCATAAGCAACAAAATGATGGAAGTACATTCTACCATGTCAGTAATTAATTCCATGTCAATAATTACTCTAAAGGACAAAGGGGTAATTGAATAAATTATGCGGAAAAGATGTAGATTATTATTCACAAAAGACCAACTTTAGGTCTAGTGGCAGAGATTAAAAATAATAGGTAGAAAATTATGTATTGTACTAAGGAAAATAAGTTTGAAGTAGCTACATTCTTATTCAACAAAACTTGAGATAAACAATGGTATTTTTAAGAGTTTAATCTATCAAAATATGTTATAAGCAGACCTTCAAAACACATGAACCCATAACCAGAAAAAAACCAGTGATTTCAAAACCTCATTTTTACTAATTAGTAAAACACCTAAACAGAAGCTAAGGAAACACAAAAGATTCTATAATGCAATCAAATGGATATTAGTTAAATTTAAACATATGAGCACATTCATAAACATCTTATCTTATCTCATAAATATCTTAGCTCATTAGTTCAGAAGAGTTATAATAGGCAGGTGTGGCGTCACACTCTCAATACCAGCACACAGGAACAGGCAGAGGCAGGCAAGTCTGAATTGGAAGCTCCCCTCATCTACAGAAGAGTGTCCCAAGACAGCCAGTACTACACAGAGACACTTTTGTCTTAAACAAACTAAAACAAAAATGTAACAACAGTTACAAGGAAGCTAGAAAACGGAGATGTATAAAAATGTATAAAAATGAAACCATAGGATATGAAAGTCTATGGGATACAGTAAAACCAATTCTTGGAGGAAAAAATTGTAGCTATAAATGCCTTCATTAAAAATTAAAATAAGGGCTGGAAAGATGGCTCAGCAGTTAAGAGCATTGACTGCGTGCAGAGATTTCATGAGCCACCCTCTTTCCTTTCTGCAACCGCCATGCCATCCAGACTGAGGAAGACCTGGAAATTCTTGGTGTCAGGTGAGCCAAGGCCACATTGGTAAGCACTGTAAGCACCCAGGAGGCTGCAGGTATGCTGGAGGCATGCATCACCACAGAATCAACTTTGACATATATCATCCAGGTTACTTTGGGAAAGTTGGTTTTAGGCATTACCACTTGAAGAGGAACCAGAGCTTCTGCCCAACTGTCAACCCGAATAAATTGTGGGTTTTGGTCAGCATGCAGACACCAGCATGCAGACACTGGAGGGTCAAAGCAGCAAAAAACAAGACTGGAGCTGCTCCCATCATTGATGTTGTTCAATCAGGCTGGACAAGGGAAACCCCACTAAGCAACCTGTCATCGTGAAAGCCAAATTCTTCAGCAGAAGAGCTGAAGAGAATATTAAGGGTGTTGGAGGTACCTATGTTCTTGTGGTTTAAAAGCCACACAGGAGGTTAATTAAATGCTAATATTTTCCATGCTTTTTTGTTTGTTTGGTTTTGGTTTTTTGTTATTGTTGTTGTTTTTTAAAGAGCACTGACTGCTCCTCTGGAGGTCCTGACTTCAAATCCCAGCAACTACATGGTAGCTCACAACCATGAGATCAGATGCCCTCTTTTGGTGTGTCTGAAGACAGCTACAGTGTACTTACATATAATAAATAAATAAATAAATAAATAAATAAATAAATAAATAAATAAATCTTTTTAAAAAAAATTAAAACTCAAGAAGCCAGGCATGATGTCGCACATCTATAATCCAAGCACTTAGGAATTTAAGCAGAGCACAAGTGTCAGACTAGTCTTGGCTACAATATAAAATAGTTTCAAAATAATAAAAAAAGACAAAGAATAAAGAGATAAGACAATTTAGTGCAATTAGTATATTAATTTATCTTTAAATAAAAAACTGTAAAATTCACGTAAAAGCTCAAATTTTGTTAGTAAGTAATATACTAATGTAAGCTTTTTGGTTTTAACAAATGTTTCATGTTGTAGAAAAACCTGGATAAAAGATACACACAACTTCTATGTTACCTTATACCAAGTTTCTGAAAATATACAATTGCAATTAGTTTACTTAAAAGAAAAAAAAAGTAACCATGCCCACTAGAAAGACTAAAATGAAAAGCTAAAAATATAGAACCATTAGAACATTCTTTGGCTCTAGGTATAATTGCTAGAGTATGAAGATTTTAGTATATACTGCCATTCATAATTTAGTAATTTTTTAGTAAATTAACTTACCAATGTAAATTCCTTAAGGTAATCACTAAGAAATAAGTGGCAGTATATACTAAAATAAATATATCCTCATAATCTAGCAATTTCATTCCTTTGTACATACATAACTAAAATGTGTATGTCAGGTACTATAATTTACACTTTTCATAAAAGTCTAACCTGAAAACTACCTAAGTATTCATTAACTCAACTGATCAAAAAAAAACTGTACCACAATCACATACTAGAATGTTATATACTAGTAAAAATGTCCCCTTCTCCTGCTTCTATGAGGGTGCTCCCCCCAATCCACCCTCCCACCTCACGCAGCTAGCATTCCCCTACACTGGGGCATCAAGCCTTCACAGAACCAAGGGCCTCCCCTCCCACTGATGCCAGATAAGGCCATCCTTTGCTACATATGCAGCTGGAACCATGAGTCCCTCCATGCTCCATACTCTTTAGTTGGTGTAAGTTTAGTCCCTGGGAACTCTGGGGAGGTGGGAGTAGGTGGCTGGGTAGAGGAACACCTTCATAGAAGCAGGGGAAGAGGGGACAGGATAGGGGATAACATTTGAAATGCAATAAAGGAAATATCCAATAAAAAAAGGGACAATTCTGAAAGCTTGTCCCAGTTACAGACACACTTATGGAATATCTAAGTACTCTATTAAGTTATGGAATATCTATTAAAATTGTATAATGGTTGAGCATTTTCCTCTGCCTGGTCCTTCTTGTCTTGCCTCTCCCATCTGTTATTTCTAAAACTATTCCCCAACAATGTTATTACATGCACGATTGGGAGTTTTGAAGTTAATGTCTTTGCATTCCCAACCTATGATGATCAAAAACAGAAGTTATCAGAGGAAGAACTCTGAAATAAAATGGCACATGCTTTTAATCCCAGCACTTCAGAGGCAGAGGCAGGGGGATCTCAGTGAGTTCAAGGCTAGCTAGTCTACATAGCAAGCTCTTAGACAGCCAAAACTACAAAGAAAGACCTTGTTTCAAAAAAATAAAAAATAAAAACATGTGGAAGGCAAATAAAATTGAACCATCTTGCTAGTGGCAATTACTGCAAGATGACTGCTAAATAAAAGGTAAAAAAAAAAAAAATGATGTAGAACAAATGGCAATGGGGTGGTAATTATAACAGTGCTATAAAGCTTCAAATCAGAATCAGACTTCTCATATTCAACACTATACATTGGTAAATGACCAGCAAGTTGTAGAACCTACCCAAGATGCCATTAAGTTTGGGCATAATGAAGAAAAAATGATTTAAAAAACAAACCATTTCATGCTGAAAGGTCTTTGCAAAATAAAAATAGTTTTATATGTGTATGAATCTATGGTATACAAAACCAAACCTTTTTTATTAAAAAATTACTATCATCTTAGAAATTTATTAACAAACCTTTGTAACTGTTGTAGGTAAAATGCTTTTGGCAGATGCCCGCAGATTATCTCTGTTATCTTTGGATTTGCCACTATCCATTGATGAGGAAAGCCGAGATATATTTTGTGAAGGAGTTGTTTTAGAATCAAATTTCCAACTAGTGGCTTCAGGTGATTCCAGTAAAGATGCCTGTATTTTCTACATTGAACAAAAGTGAATAAAACCATGTTAATTTTTTGTTTGTTTTTTTTTCAAAGCCCTTGTCAACTTCAAACTCCACAATGTTTTAGCTGTGCAGTCTAATTCATCTTTTAAAGTGATAGGAAAAAATAAAATAGGGAAATTTTCTGTGAAAAAAAAAATAAAAAATGGACATCTGCTCCAATTGTGAGAAAATATGCTACAAATTCACTCTAAATACTTTGCCTTTATTTCAACCCAATATTTTTTTCTCATTTCTATCTTTGTATACAGTTTCCCTAGCAATTCATGTGGTAAATTGCTAGTAATTTTTTCCCATATATATTATATATAACCTAGTAAAAGATAACATTTTTTCTACTAAAATACACACATACAGAGAGACAGGGGGAGGGAGAACTGAGTACTGAGGTCAAACCTAGAGCTGTATATATGATACAAAGTCCTCTATGACTGAGTTCCATCCTGAGCTCTCAAAAAGTAGTAATAATTGCTTTATTACATGAATATTACATGAATTCCAAGTACATCACATTCTATTCTACCTCTTTCTTTAGTCACCATCATCTCCAAAAATCAATTATGAAAAACATCCAATAAAATACATACAGATAAACATATGTGTGCAACACACACACACACACACAGACGGGGAAGGGGACTTTCAAAAGTTTGCTATTTTAACTTAGAGAATGAGTTTAAACTAGGGGTACAGGTGTACAACTAAGAAAAGTGATTACAAAAGGCTGGAGAATTTGCTCAGCAATTAAAACCATTGGATGTTCTTCCTGAATACCCCAATTCCATTCCCAGCACCCACATGCTATCTCAAAATCTACTGTAACTCCAATTGCGGGGAAGCTGATGCCCTCTTCTGGCCTTCTCAGGCACTCACTGCCAGCACATAATGCAAAGACATGAATGCAAACAGAACACCCAAACACATAAAAAATAAAGGGAGGGAGAGAGGGAGGGAGGGAGGGAGGGAGGGAGGGAGGGACAAAGGAAGGAAGGAAGGAAGGAAGGAAGGAAGGAAGGAAGGAAGGAAGGAAGGAAGGAAGGAAGGAAGGAAGGAAGGAAGGAAGGAAGGAAGACAAAAAATGTTTTGAGTGCGGTGTAGTATTAAAAGTTATGAAAGTAGGAGCATACAATATTCTCTTCTCTGGGTATATTACTGTTTTCCCAGCTGATTACAAGTATGTCTCCAGATTTAAATTTGCCAATTAAAAAAAAATCAAGCTACTAAATGAAAATGATTCATTTTCTGCCTTGTTCTAATGATCTATCATTACAATCATTTTTCAGCACATAGGAATTTTTCATTTTTCACTTTTCTGAACTTTTGTTTTGAGAGCTGGTCTGAGACTCCATATAAAAATCAAGTTGTCTTTGAACTTGCAGCAATCTTCACCTCCTAAATGCAGAAGTAAAGGACTGTTTCAATTGTTATTTCTGTATACTTTTTGTACGTATTTTATACCATAATTGGATGTATAATTTTGATGACAGCTTATGTTTTTTCTGCTCTCTGGTATCTTCAGAGGACATATTTGGAACCTCCAACTGTTGCTTTTCCAGGACTTTCCCCAAATAGATCTGAATGGAAATTTAAAGTCACTGTCCTACCACCTTGTGGCCATGTCAGGGAAACGCCACTTATTTGGGCAGACTAAAAAACAAGCCTGACTTTCACACACATATCCCTTGGAAAATACATATTTCTTCATAATAATGGAAATAATCATAGAAATGCATATTTCTGTAAACACAATTTGTCATAATGTATTTCAAATGATATAGAACATACATTGATTGTCTCTGTTTTATTTATCTTATATGACATTTACTCTATGCTAAAGATTATTTTAAATAGATTACAAATACCATCTCACTTAATCTTCCTAACAAATTGAAGATATAAGTAAGAAAATCCTTTTACAGAAAATTAAGGCATGAAGAATTTAAATAACTTACACAACATTAGAAACATTTGATCAATTTAATGTCTGTGATATCCCATTATGGTTAGAAAAGTATAATTCTCAAAGGTCTATTTAAATTTCTTCAATTCTTTAATAATTTTGTTCATTTTTACAGCATATATAACATGTAGACTCTTCAGATAAAAAAATTATCACTTACTAATCTGATAACAGATATAATTAAGTACATATTATAGAATTAAACATGAATTAGCCTATCTCTAGGAAAACATAATATATAATTTAATTATATGAATGTTCTAAATCTATAAAAGAATATTAGTGACTATATTTTTTTCATCTTATCAGCTATTGCACTGACTATAATGTTGCTGGTTAATTTTAGTACGTAATATCTTCAATGATAATCTTTTCAAGTATCTAATGCAGTCTCTGGGAAAATAAAGCACCAAGTATTCACAAACAGGTTCAATACTTCCTTCTCTTCTTTTAACTCAAAGATCACAAAGCTGTGGCATTATCTATGCCTAACAACTGAGTTATTTCCAGACTACTTTGTTTCTGACTTCAATGTAATTATAATCATAGCGATGTCTGCTAAAAGGACATGTCATTGTGAAGAAGAGAACAACTGAACCCAACACTTGTAAGTCAGAGGCTCTAGATTAACTCTTCATCCCCACAATGAAACTTCCTTACGTTGGAGAGCTCTATAAATACATTTTATTCTTTTATTTATTATTGTTTTATTATTATTTTTCTCTATATGGTAAGGTAGCTCAGCAAATAGCCTGCTTGCTGACCTTCATCCAATCTTCAGGACTCACATGATGAAAGGAAAACCAGCTTCCACAAATTGTCCTCTGCTTCACACAGGAACTCTTGCATGTACACATACACACGCGCGCGCACACACACACACACACACGCATGTGCACACACACATATACACACAGAATAAATTTTTAAAGAATTAAATTGAACTAATATCTAAATCTCCAAAACAAAACAAAATATCAAATGTATAAAAAAAGTTTAGCTAATGCCTTTGAATTAATATAACAAGAATTAATTTTGGAAACAAAATTTGATATATTTTTAAAGTTATTTTTCTAGTTATGAGCAACAAGAACTATTTCTAATTATTGTTTGAAAAATGAGCTATATCCCAGAGGCAGAACATTTATTTGCCTGACACACATAAGGGCTTAGGTCCAACATCTTGAACTGGAAATATATTGCTTATTAAAAAATAGAATGGCATAAAACTCTTACCTTGTCTTTTTTATCTTTGAGAATAGCTGTGTTTTCTTTTGCCATTTTTAGTTTCTCCTATTAAAAATAAATAGCAAATTATATAACAAATACTACTATTAACACAAGTTAAAACAAACAGTTTAAACAATCATTTCTACAGAGTTTTTATATAGCTTTATCTCTTAGTTCTTTATTACCTCCTGCACATCTGTGAAATAACTAGTGAGTTTCTTTAAGATTTGAATCTCAACTTTCTTACTTTTAAAATTTGAAATGAATGAAAAAAAAAAAAAACTACAGAGTAAGGGTTACAGACAAGTACCTAAATAACTACAAGTTGCAAAAAATCTAAATCATAGTCTATATTGAGAAATTTAGTCTGCTTTTCCCTTAGGTGTTAAGAAAGTACATTTCTCCACTGTTGGTGGGATTGCAAGCTTGTACAACCACTCTGGAAATCAGTCTGGCGGTTTCTCAGAAAATTGGACATGGTACTACCAGAGGATCCCGCAATACATCTCCTGGGCATATATCCAGAAGATGTTCCAACTGGTAAGAAGAACACATGCTCTACTATGTTTATAGCATCCTTATTTATAATAGCCAGAAGCTGGAAAGAACTCAGACGCCCCTCAACAGAGGAATGGATACAGAAAATGTGATACATTTACACAATGGAGTACTACTCAGCTATTAAAAGCAATGAATTTATGAAATTCCTAGGCAAATGGATCGATCTGGAGGGCATCATTCTGAGTGAGGTAACCCAATCACAAAAGGACTCACATGATTATGCACTCACTGATAAGTGGATTATTAGCCCAGAAACTTAGAATATCCAAGATACAATTTGCAAAACACATGAAACTCAAGAAGAATGAAGACCAAAGTGTGGACACTTCACTCCTTCTTAGAATTGGGAACAAAATACCCATGGAAGGAGTTACAGAGACAAAGTTTGGAGCTGAGACGAAAGGATGGACCATCCAGAGACTGCCATACCCAGGGATCCATCCCATAATCAGCCACCAAATGCAGACACTATTGCATACACCAGCAAGATTTTGCTGAAAGGACCCAGATATAGCTGTCTCTTGTGAGGCTATGCCGGGGCCTGGCAAATACAGAAGTGGATGCTCACAGTCATCTATAGGATGGAACACAGGCACCCCCAATGGAGGAGCTAGAGAAAGTACCCAAGGAGCTGAAGGGGTCTGCAACCCTATAGGTGGAACAACAATATGAACTAACCAGTAACCCCAGAGCTTGTTTCTCTAGCTGCATATGTAGCAGAAGATGGCCTAGTTGGCCATCACTGGGAAGAGAGGCCCCTTGGTATTTGCAAACTTTACATGCCCCAGTACCAAGAAGTGGGAGTGGGTGGGTAGGGGAGCAGGGCAGGGGGAGGGTATAGGGGACTAGCATTTGAAATGTAAATGAAGTAAATACCTAATAAAAAATTGGAAAAGAAAGAAAGGAAGAAGAGAAGAGAAGAGAAGAGAAGAGAAGAGAAGAGAAGAGAAGAGAAGAGAAGAGAAAAGAAAAAAGAAAAGAAAAGAAAAAAGAAAAGAAAAGAAAAGAAAAGAAAAGAAAAGAAAAGAAAAAAGAAAAGAAAAGAAAAGAAAAGAAAAGAAAAGAAAAGAAAAGAGGCTGACTAGTCATGGGGAGCAAGCCTCCTGCACAGCCTCTGCACCTCTACATCAGTTCCTGCCCTGCTTGAGATGCTGACCTGACTTCCCTTTGATTACAGACTATGATATGGAAGTATGTAATGAAATAAACCCTTTCTTATGGTGATGGTCTATCACAGCAATGAAACCTAAACTAAGACATTTAGAACATTTTTAATGACAGTGATATATAAAACAGACCAGTGATAGCCTCCCAGAAGCATAAAGTTATCAGAGAAGCTAAATTCTCTTCATGTGTATAACTTTTGACAAACTTGCTTTGCTGCTTATGATGCCTATGCCAGTATCATGCCACACTGAATCACTCACCTTCTATATGCCATGCTCTCTCTCCCACAATATTGCTCCTAACCAAAGAAATCACTTTACTATGAAATAATTTGGCAGTAAAATGGTTAATATTAATAACATTTGTCTTTCTTCTTATGCATCATCTATAAGTGGTTAGTCTTTGGTTATACTGACAACTGGAATTTACTCTAAAGAGCTAGAATACTGTACTCTAGGACAAAGTATATTTGTTAAACTAGCAATATTGCATCTATTTATTCTTGGTTTCTAGAGTAAAGAGAAAGTCTCTCACAGCTTACACAGTCACAACTATAAATTTTTCTGGTATGTACTCTTAGTACAACCAGCTGATACAATGTGTTTCAAAGGTGTGAACTAGTTCATATACGAACATGTGTCTCTGGTAGTAACTAACTGATCATGGTTCCTTAATACCAAATACCTAATAAGGTCCCCTATCTAGCATTAATAAGTAAAATGTTCCTAAAATAAGTCTTGGTAAACATGACTAACTTAAGATACTAAAGTATAAAAGAGTCTTGTGTCCAAATTTTAAAAATAACTTACAAAGAAGGTAAGTCTTATGGAAGCATTCTGCAGTATCTGTAATAACACCACAAATAAAATTCTATCTATCTTACTATTTGTGTACAGAGAATAAAACTTTCAGACTTGTAAGTGGGTAAACAAATGTGCTCTTCCCCTAGCCTTGAGTTGGCTAAACAAACCTCCTCTGACAGTGGAGCCAGGAGTCTGGCTTTGCTACATTTACATCTTCCTGCCTGAGAACTGAGAACTGCCTGCCCCCTTGAGATGCCAAAGAACCTACTTTGCAACTCAATCCAGCTGAAACTAAGAACAAAACCCAGTCAAAACAAAGGGATGGGTCCTTGGCTCAACTCTAGTCATCCTTCCCATCCATCCCCAGCTTTCCTTTCAGGAACCCATTAACCTGTGGCCACTGGCAGCTATAATCAAACACTGATTCTTAGTTAACACTAAATCTCAGACCATATAATGTTGAAACTTTCTTACCAGTGAAGAGTAGAAGTATAACTTCCACCTTATTGCATATAGCTGCAGCCTCCGATTTTCAATAACCAACAAGGAAGCTACTCTAAAACTGCTTCCTTTTCTATCCTTGTGAGTAATTCTTCCTTCTTTTTAAAAAAACTGCCTATTTAGTGTAATTTTCTTACTTTAAAACAATGTTTTAGGGCTGGAGAGATGGCTCAGTGGTTAAGAGCATTGACTGCTCTTTCAAAGGTCCTGAGTTCAAATCCCAGCAACCACATGGTGGCTCACAACCATCTGTAATGAGATCTGACTCCCTCTTCTGGAGTGTCTGAAGACAACTTCAGGGTATTTAGATATAATAATAAATAAATCTTTAAAAAAAATAAAAAAATAAAAAAACAATGTTTTAAATCTTTTCCTTAGCTTTGTGTCTTTGTCAGAGTTTCTATTCCTTCACAAACATCATGACCAAGAAGAAGCAAGTTGGTGAGGAAAGGGTTTATTCAGTTTACACTTCCACGTTGCTGTTCCATCACCAAAGGATGCAGGACTGGAACTCAAGCAGGCCAGAAAGCAGGAGCTGATGCAGAAGCCATGGAGGGATGTTCTTTACTGGCTTGCCTCCCCTGGCTTGCTCAGCCTGCTCTCTTATAGAACCAAGACTATAAACTCAGAGATGGTCCCACCCACAAGGGGCCTTTCCCCCTTGATCACTAATTGAGAGAATGCCTTACAGCTGGATCTCAGGGAGGCATTTCCTCAACTGAAGCTCCTGTCTCTATGATAACTCCAGGTTGTGTCAAGTTGACACAAAACTAGCCAGTACACTTTGATTTTCTTTTTCTGCCCACAATGTCTACTTTTAGTAATATTTTTACTTTCTTATTTTTAAACCCTTATATGTTTATGTTATCTAATTTATCTTTCATCTTTCTTATAGTTATGATATCTTTATGTTTTTCTTCTTTGTTCTTTTTCTATTCTCTTAGCAAAATGCCTAAGAAAACCAGCTATATGGGTGGAAAAATTAGAAATCTGAAAGAAAAATCAGCAAGGAAATTCATATTTTCATATTTTTATTTGCTGACAGGAGCCAGATATAGCTGTCTCTTGTGAGGCTATGCCAGTGCCTGGCAAATACAGAAGTGTATGCTCACAGTCATCTATTGGCTGGAACACAGGGCCCCTAATGGGGGAGCTAGAGAAAGTACCCTAGAGCTGAAAGGGTCTGCAACCCTATAGGAGGAACAACAATATGAACTAACCAGTACCCCCACAGCTGTGTCTCTAGCTGCATATGTATCAGAGGATGACCTAGTCGGCCATCAATGGGAAGAGAGGCCCTTGGTTTTGCAAAGATTATATGCCACAGTACAGAGGAATGCCAGGGCCAGAAAGAAGGAGTGGGTGGGTTGGGGAGCAGAACAGGGGGAGGGTTATAGGGGACTTTTGAAGAGGAAACTAGGAAAGGAGATAGCATTTGAAATGTAAATGGAGAAAATATCTAATAAAAAATTAACATTTAAAAAGATTAAAATAAAATTTTTAAAATCTTCAAAAGAAAGAAAAAAAAAAAGAAAGCTCCATTTAATCAAGAACACAAAAACACCAAAGGACTTTTCTACTTAAACTATAGGATAAAGGTAAGTATTAATGTCATTACAGGTGAAATGAAAATCAGTTTACTCATTTAACTGATATGTATTAAAAATACACAATTTTTAAAAAATCAGATAAGACATAATCCTAGTTTAAAAACTTATGATATAATAGAAAGTAAATTTGTAATATGTATATATGTGTGTGTATGTATATATGTAATACTGAAGGAAGATGAAATATTGTAACTTGTGAGTTGTTTAGGAGCCCACTGCCCCAGCCTGGGATTGAGAGCAAAGCAGAACAGCCCCCAGGCATGCCAGGGCAGGGCTGTTGTTAAGGCATTCCTAAGAACATCTTGACTGTAAAGATGAAAAGGTATGCAAGGACCAGCAGGGCTATATTATCTGAGTCAACACCACCTGGCTGGAACCTCCCCTCTGTCTACTGCCCCTTGGTGCCGGGTAAAGTCATACATCAAGTGGTTGCTATGATAAGATAAGCCCCCAGCCCACAGGAACAAAGTCCTGATCTTTGTAATCTTTCTGTTAATGTTTGAATAAGCCACTAGTGTGTCGCTATGCTGAATTCCACACCCCTAAGCCCCTTACCCCATAAAAACCCCTAGCTTTCAAGCCTCATGGCCGACATCCGTTATCTCCTGTGTGGGATGGATGTCGGTCTGGAGCTCCGTAATTAAACGTCCTCATGTAATTACATCAAGAGATGGTCCTTCATGATTTTTTGGGTGCACGCCGAATCGGGAATTGGGTGGGGGTTTCCCCACTAGATCTAACAATACATACATGTGTATATATACATGTATATATGAGAATACTTTAAAAACTGACATTTTAACACATAAATTGTGTTAAGATTTTTCCCCATAAAGAAAAAGATACAGGACTTAAGTACAGAACAAAGTTACCGAGGCTTCAAGTTGAAACAATATTTTACTATCAGAACAGGTTTTGAAATCATGCAAAATAAAACTAATTCTAGATATTCTAGTTTCTTATGTAACCTTGAATATATAACCTAACCACTACAAAAAAGAACACAGTAAATATGATGAAAAATTATTAAACATCCATATGATGTTTAATAATTATTAAGCTAGTTATGCTCAGCAGAATATATGCCATACAAAAAATTTTTAAAGATTTGGTATTTTAAGTGTTTGTCATAGCACCTCGTAAAAACTACATAATACCATAAGGATATAAGAATATTTTCTATAACTGAATAGTTTTTTGAAAACTCTTATTAAATATACAAGCATTTACTATGAGACAGTATTTCCCTTTTTAAGACTTATTTTTAATTCTGTGTGTCTATCTGAGTTGGGTATGTGCATTCTAGTGCAGGTGCCCACAAGAGGCTAGAGGTATTTGATTTCCCCCTGCAGCTGCAATTATAAGCAGCTGTGAGCTGCCTGCAGTGGGTGCAGGGAACTTAAGTTGGATCTTTTGCAATCAAGTATATGCTCTTGAGAGTCATCTCTCCAACCCTTGAGATATTTCTCAAACAAATACTGCATATCTGAAAGCATTTCTATTATTCTAAGTATATATATTTTTAATGAAATATGTAAAATACTTGTAGGGAAAGATAAAGAAAAGCTGTATTTTCTTACTATTAATTGCCAAACTTTTTCAAAATATTCTGTAACATTTATAAGACATCAAGTTGAACCATACCAAAATCCTACAGTTATCTTATATGTAATGCCACAAAACTTACTTTTTCTTCTTTTTCTACTTCAAGTTGCTTCTTAAGGGATACAAGTTCATTTCTGATATTAGACAGTTCAGTCTCCTAAAGAAAAATAAAGAAGTGCATAAGTGCTTCTACATTTTCTCAAATCAATGAAACTGTAATCCAGTACTCCAAATAAATTCAGCTCTAGAACTCAGAAAATATGAACATTGATAACAGAACATAACCTCACTCAATGTAAGTAAGTTTCAAGATTCTCATAATTTTATCTAAGGACTAAAATGGTCTATGTATACATATAAACATACACTTACTCATATTCTCTAATTCTATCTCACTCTCCTCTCCTAAACATCAAGGCTTTAAATTCATTTTAACTGACCTTTTAACACCTCCGTTGAAAGGACACTTTAGGCTACAATGTAAAATAAATTGGAAAAGCATTCAACTAGAAAATAAGTAATCCTTTCAGATTCTACAGATCAAATATAATGGCTCTACTTAATGTTATTCTTTTTTCTCAATCCTGGCATTTTAAGAGTTGGCCTTTATTGATATTTCCTCTGTATCTTACCAAAGCAATCTTCACTGATGACTGTTCTTGTTCTCTGTTTTTATAAAGTCCTAATTCTGAGTCTCTTTCTTCAACAATCTTATCATATTGGTGCTGTATTAAACAAAAAAGGAAAAGATGTTTTGTAAGATTGGTACGCTACAACAGAAGAACAGTGTCACTATAAATTTACATGAATATGTACCTTCATATATATTTTAACAACCTAAACAGTGAAACATAAACAAATTTAGAATATAGTGTAACACAACAAGAAATAGTTATTTTAATTGGAAACACTAAAATTTCATCATTTAATAAGTATAGCAAGTTGGGTAAGTTCACCATGTCCATAAACCTACAACTTGGGAGGCTGGGAATTGATTACCACAAGGTTAATGCCAACCTGGGCTACAAAGTCAGTCTTCTTCCATATGAATATAACACCAAGATGTCTTAGAAAAGTTATTGACACCAAATCTAAGACCAGAAATGCAATACAAGCCTTAAAATTCTTTGTCATGACAAGAAAAAAAAATCAAAGACTACTCAAATCAGGCCAAACGGACTTGCTTATCAGTTTGAAGAGGCTCTTCTGGGACAAAGGCAAAACAACTCTTCATTATGGACTATAAACTGCACTGGACTGAAATGTAATCTATTAGCTTATAATATTACTAAAAGTCTGCATTCAAATTCCTATTAATACATTACTTCATAATAATGTTAGATTCTGGTACCAATTTTTAAAAATTAATAGTTAAGGGTACCCTACTTCCTTTCCAAATTTAAAGGAAAAGGAATCTTTCCTAAAAGAAGAATTACCCAAACAATTCAAAAATAAAATATACTCACAACAAATATTAAGTCTTTTCCCAATTTGGAGAGATGGGTCAGCCATTAAAAAGCTACACTCACAACCATAAGTTTTTCATTTATTTATTCCCTTGATAAAATTTGTTCAGCTTGTAAATGTTACATACATTTAGCCAACAGAAATATTAATGAGAAATATCCTGGGTATGTAGTTGATAAAAGATGGTAAGTGCTATGAGACTACTAGAAGAATTCAGAAAACATGACTACTTCTCTTTACTAGAGAAAGTAGCACCTCAGTTCAACTTTGGATGGTTAAGATCTGAACTTAGAGAAACAGGGGATCAATAATATTCAAGCTATAATTAGTAACTATTATCTAGAAAATACTTCTTTGATAAATTAGAAGACTGCCTTCAGTTCGTTTTAATACAAATACGGTCTAAGTGCTAATTTTATTATATTGTTACCTTATGTTTTTCCATAAGTGCTACCATTTCAGCTATCTTATGTTGGCATCGTAAATCAATTTCTTTCTGTAACTTTAAAGCTTCATCAACTGTTGCTTTGGCTTTCTCAACCTATCAAATTTTTTAAAAAAGTATTTCTTTTTATTTATTGGTGCTAAACCTTATACAACATTTTAAAAATTCAACTTTTCCATTTAAAAATCATCATAAAATATAAAACTAAAACAGCAGAAAATTAGAAGTGAAACAAATGAAAAGGAAGCACTTTTTTATTTATTTTAGGATTTTTCAAAAAGTAAAATGTATTATAAATACTTTCATAAATATTTTTAAAAATTTAAAATTACATTACTCAACATTTAAATACTTAGAATAATGTGTTCTATATCTGATAACTTTTCTTACTATAAATCTACTAAAACTTGTTAAATAACAATTTAAAAGTTAACAGTACTTCTTTTTATTTTTGGAGACAGGGTTTCTCTGTGTAGCCCTGGCTGTCCTGGAACTCACTGTAGACCAGGCTGGCCTCAAACTCACAGAGATCCACCTGCCTCTGCCTCCTCAGTGATGAGGTTAAAGGCATGCACCATCACCATCACCATCACCATCACCACCACCACCACCACTCCCCAGCAAAAGTACTAATTTTTAAAGCTAATCAACAAACATTTTTAGCACAATAAGTTCTTGACATATTTAGACTTTTCTACCTCTCCCAAAAGCTTTTCTTCTGATATCTTTTTGTTCTCAATTTCCTTCTGGTAACTGTTAGTCATTTCTTCAAATCTTTGCTTGGTACTTTCTAATTCCAACTCTAATTTACTGACCTATAAGTAAAGAAAGTAACAATTTTAGTGAATTCCACACTACTTGAAAATAGTCCATATTCACCTGTGTTGTAAACCCTAAGATTCTTGAAAATTATGATTGAATCATTCTCTTACATTTTTCACATAGATATGTGTTTCAATTTTTAATGTCTAACTTGACACTTAAAATATGTATTTAGTCTTGCCAAGCAGTACAATATAAAACAACCACATTTTTTATTTCAAAGCATTTTACTTAAAAATTATAAGTAATGCTCCATAAAATATGTACAAGCTTCCACTGATAGGCCCTAGCAAATTCTGTCAGATTGAATTAAACTTTAAATCCAACTTTGAGTAGCTTTCAGTTTCTCCTTCAAAGTGAAACATGTAAGTGTACTATATACGCGAACTTGCAAATATACCAAGACACATGAAAATAAAATGGTCCACTATGTCCCTTGTGATGATAAAGACAGTAGCAACAGTGCTGCAGTTAGAAGAAAACTCATATGGCTAACCCACCCAGAAAGGAGCTCATAACCAAAAATGCATTCCAGTCTGTTAGCTTATGTCTTTTTATGGGTGAGTTGAGTCCATTAATATTGAGAGATATTAAAGACAGATGACTGCTGATTCCTGATACGTTTGTTTTTATAAGTAACTTTATGTGCTTGTGGTTCTCTCCTTTTGGCTTTGTTGTAAGATGCTTAGTATCTTGTCTTTTCATTGGTATGAGTACCTTCGTTGTGTTGGAGTTTTCCTTCTGGGGGGGCTAGATTGGTAGATAGAAACTGTTTGAATTTGGTTTTGTCCTGGAATATTTTGTTTTTTCCATCTGTTGATTGAGAGTTTTGCTGGGTATAGCATATGTGTTCTCTCCTCAAAGTAGCTACAAGTATTCTTAATATTTATAAGAATTGTTTTAGTATTTTAAAACATTATTATATTTACCTATCTATAAAGAGAGGGTCAGAAGAGTACTACCACATACATGTGAAGGTCAGAGGACAACTTGTAGGAGTTGGTTTTCTCTTTGTACCATGTAGATCCAAAAATCTAACTCTGGTTCTCAGGTTTAGTGGCAGTTGCCTTTAGCTACTGAGCCATTTGTTAACCCAGTAAGTATCATTTAATACTTTTTCTGTTTTATATGTTTCCTCATTTTCCACATTTTTCAGGGTTAATTAATTATATGTTCTTAAGAACATCTGTGGTACACGCTTTGCATCAAAAAAGCAAAGGATATATATACCATGAAAGTATTAGATAAATTTCAAAAACAAATAGTTATTTGAGGAACTATACAAAACAGATCAAATAGTATTTGAGCCTTATTTATAATAGCCAGAAGCTGGAAAGAATCCAGATGTCCCTCAACAGAAGAATGGATACAGAAAATGTGGTACATTTACACAGTGGAGTACTACTCAGCTATTAAAAACAATGGATTTATGAGATTCTTGGACAAATGGCTGTATCTGGAGGATATAATCCTTTGTGAGGTAACCCAATCACAAAAGAAGTCATTAGATATGCACTCACTGATAAGTGGATATTAGCCCAGAAACATAGAACACCCAAGATACAATTTGCAAGACACAAGAAAATCAAGAAGAGGGAAGACCAATGGGTGGATACTTCATTCCTCCTTAGAATAGGGAACAAAATACCCATGAAAGGAGTTACAGAGACTACCCCACCCGGGGATCCATCCCATAATCAACCACCAAGCCCAGACACTATTGCATATGCCAGAAAGATTTTGCTGAAGGGACCCTGTTATAGCTGTCTTGTATAAGGCTATGCCAGTGCCTGGCAAATACAGAAGTGGATGCTTTCATATAAGATGGAACACAGGGGAGATAGAGAAGATAGGGGAGAAGATGGAGAAGATAGGGGTCTGCATCGCTGTAAGTGGAACAACATTATGAACTAACCAGTACCCCCAGAGCTCGTATCTCTAACTGCATATGAAGCAGAAGATGGTCTAGTCAGCCATCACTGGGAAGAGAGGCCCCTTGGTATTGCAAACTTTAAATGCCCCAATACAGGGGAATGCCAGGGCCAAGAAGTGGGAGTGGGTGAGTAGGGGAGCAGGGCGGAGGGAGGGTATAGGGAACTTTTGGGATAGCATTTGAAATGTATATAAAGAAAATATCTAATTAAAAATAAATAAATGAAAAAATATATCTTATGTATATATCTTATGCACATATATAAAAAGTTATATTTTCATCCCTATCCTTTGTGCTAGATAGACATTATCAATTTACAAACTCTACAATGCCTAATTCCTTAAATGTTTTGAGATTATAATTAAAACATTCTTCCCTTCCCTTTCCTCCTTCCAAACTTCTCATGTACCTCTCCCTGCTCTCATCAAATTCAGGGTCTGCTTTTCCATTATCATTGTATCCATACATGTGTGTATATGTATATGCATACATACACCTAAATATAACCTGTTCAGTTTGTATAATGTTCACTGTACGTATATTTTTCAACCAAGTGGTGTATTATTCTGTGGAGAAAACTACCTCTTTCACTCCCAGCTTTCCTTACTTGCCTAGAATTTGATGTGTAGGGGTTCAGGTCTTGTGGGTTTTTCCCTATGCAATTTGGCACATCCATTTGTATCATCTTTGTTCAGCTCACATCTGGGTAATCATGTTAGTGAAACTTTATGGATGTAGCTTCTGATGTTATTAGAAGACATAATCTCACAGCAAATTCCCTTATGCTCTAGTTCTTACAGTCTTTCTGTCCCCTTTTCCACAATGTTCCCTGAGCCTTAGGTGCTATATAAACTTATGTAGCACTTATAAACTCTACAATGCCTAATTCTGAAAATTTTTAAGCAGCAATATGTGTATCCCTTAAAATATTAAGGGAGGGTGCTAAAATATAAAATCGGTCATATTTTTGTATGTTTAATATTTACCATTTCTGGTGCTTTTCATTCTTCTCAGTAATCTAGATTTCAGTTTAATGTTATTTTTTTCAGCCTCAAGAGTTCTTTCAACACTTCTTGCATAGATTTTAAATCTATGCATTAAAATCTAGCGTAGATTTTAATGTTAATTTTTCTGTGTAAAAAAGGTCTATAGTGACAGCTTATTTCCTTCAGCATTTTATATATGCCATTCCTTTGTTGTGTTGTGTTCATTATCATCATTTGTACCACAGTTCTACAGTCTGATTAGCACTTTGACTAATAAAACTTGATAAAGTTTTCACTCTACTTACCTTGTTTAGAGCTTGCTGATACCCAAAAATTTATGTTTTTCAGGTTTTTTTTAATCAAAATCCAAAAACTTTGTAATGTCACTGGCAAGTTACTCATGCCTCAGTGGACATCTTCCTACTCATATACATACACTCTGGTTAAATCCACTGGGTCACAAAGCAAAAACCGAACAAAAATGAAAGGAGATGGGTACTAGGTGGAAGCAGGGCTAATTGGTAGAATGAGAGGGGTATAAGACAAAAACTGAGAAATGAATGTAACCAGAATATATCATAAACATGTATAAAATTGTCAGAGTATAAATTTATTTTAAAATAAATAAAGAAAAATTTAATAAGTCCCCCACAAATAATTCCCTTTTGTCCTTTGTTTCTCCTCTTTCCTCAGAGATTCTAATTACAAATTTTAAAACACTTGGTGTTATTCTACAAGCTTATGAGGTACTATTCTCTTTTCAAAAAAATTTTCTGTAATCCTTGAAATTTCTACCTATACAGATTTAATTTTATTAACATTTTATTCATTTTTAAAATGTATGATCAAGACCATATGAATTTTTGTTTCATAATATATTCCACTTTTCAGCTCAAAGTTCAAATTTTAGGTTATTTTAGGATAATTTCTAAAATGAATTTCATACTACTAATGAATAGCTGTATACTCTTCAATTTGGTGTTACTATAAATAACACTGTTATTAATATTTTTGGTAAATTTCATCTCTAAGAACTCAGGTATATAATTATAAAATGTATCTATTGACTACTTTTCTATATGATTTTCAGAAGTTTATAATTCTTATCTGCCTTTTTATTACAATCTTTACCTTTGTTTCAAGTGCCACATCAAGATACTATAAAATACTTTATTTTCAACAAAGTATTCATTTTTATTATGTTGACAACTACTTCTTCCCACTAAAGATTCAAAAATATTTATTGATTACTTATGAAATATCAATCATTCCTAAAGAAAAAGAATACAAAATGTGGCTCTTAACATCACAGACTTACACTGTAGGGCTTTATTTTCTAAAGAGTTGATGGGTCTCTACCCTTTGTACAAGATAACCATATTTTATAGCAACCAGCCTGTAAAGATATACTGGTGCCAGCAGTGACACACATGTTATGGAAGGATCCAGCCAATTTCTGAGTGGATTAGGCCCACTCCAGGAGCTAAAATCCATACCTGACTCTGCTAAAATAGCCAAGAAACTGAAACACAGGTCTAGGAGAAAACCTAATACTACTATTTTGCTAAAGAAAAAAAAAAAAAGCAATAAATGACTACTAGTGACATTCATCTAAACCCATAGATCATCAGTGCCTCACTCAGCCCTCATCAAAGAAGAAGCTTCTTCTTACTATGGATGAGAACTAACATGGAAACCCACGACTATGAATATGCGGACTGGGTGACTTTTGAGCACTCAGTCTTAAATGAAATATCTTCATTAAAGTCCTTCCCAACAAGGCTCAGGGATCTATGAGGAAAGGGAGGCAGAAAGATTGTAAAAGTCAGAAATGATGGATAATTCTAGGGAAACAGTGTCTTCCAGTCACAATAGGAATGATAAAAATATGAACTCACACAAAGTGTAGAAGCACACACAAGGCCTACACAGGTTCAAGCCTAACAGGGCCCCAGCTCTGAGAGGGGGAGAAGTAAGCACAGTTTCCATCCTCAACCAAGAAGCTATTTGCAAGTGATACTCACTGACAAAAGAAAAATCAAAACTTTCTCCAATGGAGTCTCACTAAGCATATTAACACACTCCAGGGCAAGCCCCATGCCAATGAGTAGCTGGTCAATATAAAACAAAGTCAATAATATTTTTATAAGCCTTTTTATCACATTTTGCTTTGGGCATTTTGCATCTTGTCTTTTGCTTATTTATTTTGATTTCAGTTTTTGTTGTGTTTGTGTGTGCTACTTTTCCTGTTTGTTTGTTTTTTTTAAAGAAAAAAAAAGAACAAATTTGGGTGAATATGGACATGGGTGTGAGCTAGAAACAATTGGGGAAGAAGATAAACATGATCAAAATATATGAATAAAGCTTTTAAATAAAAAATAAACAGATTCCATGCTTAATTGCTTTATAATATATGGGTTAAAAAATTAAAACACACATAGAGCATGAAAAGATGTATTTTTAAGTTGCTCACATGGTTCTGGCCCAGCTAAATCAGAATAAACATTCTGTCACATCTATAAGGTCTCTCCAATACCAAAATATAATAGTATTGAAATGTAAACATCAAATTATAAATAAGTAGTATAGTATTTCTAAAGTCTCATGTATAGACTAGCATTTAATAAAAGAAAAAGAAAAATGTCAAATACCTTTATCTCATATGCATTCAGTAGTTTGATTTCTGCTGAACTCTTTTTTTTCAAGGTTTTATTCTATGGAAAGTTAATTATAGTTAATAATCACAAAGCTGATTAAGATTTACAATGCCAATGGCTTACACTTAAATCACTACAAATGAATGTATTGTTCTCTATAACTATAGTGAAAATATTGGGATGATTTTGAAAGCATATTAAGAAAACTTACCTCCTGGTGAAGCTCTTCAATATTCTTGCTTTTATTTTCAACTTGTTTCTTTAAATTATTACACTGTAAAGTTATTTTTAAAATTATACAATTTTACTCAATATTCTAATCAAAACAAAATTTCAAATAAAATACTGTATTAAAGTAACATAAAGCTCACTTGTGATTTCAAGTATTTCTGTTGATGTAACAATATAGATTTTTATAAACATAAGGTATAAGTATAAATTAAATATAAATATATAAAAATTATACTAAATGATAAATATATTATTTAATATATAATGAATATAAATATAAATTAAACTTACAGGTAAAATATGCCTCTTGGTCAAGCTTATACAGAAGACTGGATATTATTAAAAGGACTGAGAAAAGCATCAGTAATGGTAAGAAATAAAATACTGTCTTCTGATAGGATCAGAGGTGAAGAGAACACATCTGCCCCAACACTAGAAGTAACTGGGACCAGTGGGACCCAGACACCCAGGAACTCTGCCTGACCAGTGGTATGAGTTCCTTTTGCTCTGGGCCAGTGCCCTGAGTAGACCTTGGGTGCAAACTCGCAGCCAGTCCCACAACACCCAGAAAAAGTTCCACTCCCAGGTGCTCTAACATGCCCAGGACCACAGGATCCCAGGAACTTGATCACACCAGGATCTCAGGGTCCCAGGCAGCTTGACTCCCACGACCTCTGACACACCCAGGATCTCAGCATCACAAAATCCCAGAATCACAGGATCACAGAGACATCGGAACTCTGAGGACTTCTGACACAACCAGGATCACAGAAAGGACAGGTTCCAGTCAGATATAGTGAGGGCAGGCAGCACTATCGATAACCAGATAGTGGGAAGCAAGCATAAGAACACAAGCAACAGAAACCAGTTACTTGGCATCATCAGAACCCAATCCTCCCACGATAGCAAGTCCTGAATATACCATCACACCAGAAAAGCAAGATTCAGCTCTAAAACCATTTTTCATGATGGGGATAGAGGACTTTAAGAAAGACATAAATAGCTCTCCGGTCAGAAAAGCACCGGGGTAGCTAGGGCGCAGGGTCGGCTGACACGCACCAGCTACCCACAACACCCGCCACAGGATCTTAAGACTTCTGGTGAGTGGAACACAGCTTCTGCTCCAATCCAATTGCGCGCGGGACCTGAGACTGCATTAGTTAGGGAAGGAGAAAACCGGCCTGAGTAGGACCACAGGCCTCTTCCGGCCGGACCAGCAACAGGGTAGCTAGAGCGCAGGGTCGGCTGACACCTGCCAGCTACCCACGACCCCCGCCACAGGATTTTGAGACTGCTGGTGAGTGGAACACAGCTTCTGCTCCAATCTTTAAACAGTGACAACGACAACAACTAACCCCAGAGATTACCAGATGGCGAAAGGTAAACGTAATAATCTTACTAACAGAAACCAAGACCACTCACCATCATCAGAACCCAGCACTCCCACTTCGCACAGTCCAGGGCACCCCAACACACCGGAAAAGCTAGACACGGATCTAAAAGCATATCTCATGATGATGGTAGAGGACTTCAAGAAGGACTTTAATAACACACTTAAAGAAAAACAAAGGAACACTGGTAAACAGGTAGAAGACAGTAAAGAGGAAGCACAAAAATCCCTTAAAGAATTGCAGGAGAACACTGCTAAAGAGTTACAAATCCTTAAAGAAAAACAGGATAACATAATCAAACAGGTAGAAGTCCTTACAGAAAAACAGGAAAACACATCCTAACAGATGATGGAAATGAACAAAACCATACTAGGCCTAAAAAGGGAAGTAGACACAATAAAGAAAACCCAAAATGAGGCAACACTGGAGATAGAAACCCTAGGAAAGAAATCTGGAACCATAGATACGAGCATCAGCAACAGAATACAAGAGATGGAAGAGAGAATCTCAGGTGCAGAAGATTCCATAGAGAACATCGGCACAACAATCAAGGAAAATGTAAAATGCAAAAAGATCCTAACTCAAAACATCCAAGAAATACAGGACACAATGAGAAGACCAAACCTACGGATAATAGGAGTAGATGAGAATGAAGATTTTCAACTCAAAGGACCAGCAAACATCTTCAACAAAATTATAGAAGAAAACTTCCCAAATCTAAAGAAAGAGATGCCCATGAACATACAAGAAGCCTACAGAACTCCAAATAGACTGGACCAGAAAAGAAATACTTCCCGACACATAATAATCAGAACAACAAATGCTCTAAATAAAGATAGAATACTAAAAGCAGTAAGAGAAAAAGGCCAAGTAACATATAAAGGCAAGCCTATCAGAATAACACCAGATTTCTCACCAGAGACTATGAAAGCCAGAAGATCCTGGACGGATGTTATACAGACACTAAAAGAACACAAACTCCAGCCCAGGCTACTATACCCAGCCAAACTCTCAATTAACATAAATGGAGAAACCAAAGTATTCCACGACAAAACCAAATTCACACATTATCTCTCCACGAATCCAGCCCTTCAAAGGATAATAACAGAAAAAAACCAATACAAGGACAGGAACCACGCCCTAGAAACAACAAGAAGGTAATCCCTCAACAAACCTAAAAGAAGACAGCCACAAGAACAGAATGCCAACTTTAACAACAAAAATAACAGGAAACAACAATTACTTTTCCTTAATATCTCTTAATATCAATGGACTCAACTCCCTGATAAAAAGACATAGACTAACAAACTGGCTACACAAACAAGACCCAACATTTTGCTGCTTACAGGAAACTCATTTCAGAGAAAAAGATAGACACTACCTCAGAATGAAAGGCTGGAAAACAATTTTCCAAGCAAATGGTATGAAGAAAAAAGCTGGAGTAGCCATTCTCATATCTGATAAGATTGACTTCCAACCCAAAGTCATTAAAAAAGACAGGGAGGGACACTTCATACTCATCAAAGGTAAAATCCTCCAAGAGGAACTATCAATCCTGAATATCTATGCTCCAAATACAAAGGCAGCCACATTCATTAAAGAAACTTTAGTAAATCTCAAAGCACACATTGCACCTCATACAATAATAGTGGGAGACTTCAACACACCACTTTCACCAATGGACAGATCATGGAAACAGAAACTAAACAGGGACACAGTGAAACTAACAGAAATTATGAAACAAATGGATCTGGCAGATATCTACAGAACATTCTATCCTAAAACAAAAGGATATACCTTCTTTTCAGCACCTCATGGTACCTTCTCCAAAATTGACCACATAATTGGTCACAAAACAGGCCTCAACAGATACAAAAATATTGAAATTGTCCCATGCATCCAATCAGATCACCATGGACTAAGGCTGATCTTCAATAACAAAATAAATAATAGAAAGCCAACCTTCACGTGGAAACTGAACAACACTCTTCTCAATGATACCTTGGTCAAGGAAGGAATAAAGAAAGAAATTAAGGACTTTTTAGAGTTCAATGAAAATGAAGCCACAACATACCCAAACTTATGGGACGCAATGAAAGCATTTCTAAGAGGAAAACTCATAGCTCTGAGTGCCTCCAAAAGGAAACTAGAGAGAGCACATATTAGCAGCTTGACAACATACCTAAAAGCACTAGAACAAAAGGAAGCAAATTCACCCAAGAGGAGTAGACGGCAGGAAATATTCAAACTCAGGGGCGAAATCAACCAAGTGGAAACAAGAAAAACTATTCAAAGAATCAACCAATCAAGGAGCTGGTTCTTTGAGAAAATCAACAAGATAGATAAACCCTTAGCCAGACTCACTAGAGGGCAAAGGGAAAGCATCCTAATTAACAAAATCAGAAATGAAAAAGGAGACATAACAACAGATCCTGAAGACATCCAAAACACCATCAGATCCTTCTACCAAAGGCTATACTCAACAAAACTGGAGAACCTGGATGAAATGGAGAAGTTCCTAGACAGATACCAGGTACCAAAGTTGAATCAAGATCAGGTTAATGATCTAAACAGCCCTATATCCCCCAAAGAAATAGAAGCAGTCATTAATAGTCTCCCAATTAAAAAAAGCCCAGGATCAGATGGGTTTTGTGCAGAGTTCTATCAGACCTTCAAAGAAGATCTAATCCCAGTTCTTCACAAACTATTCCACAAAATAGAAACAGAAGGTACTCTACCCAACTCATTCTATGAAGCCACAATTACTCTGATACCTAAACCGCAAAAAGACCCAACAGAGATAGAAAACTTCAGACCAATATCCCTTATGAATATTGATGCAAAAATCCTCAATAAAGTTCTTGCTAACCGAATCCAAGAACACATCAAAACAATCATCCATCCTGACCAAGTAGGTTTCATCCCAGGGATGCAGGGATGGTTCAATATACGGAAATCCATCAACGTAATCCAATATATAAACAAACTCAAAGACAAAAACCACATTGTCATCTCGTTAGATGCGGAAAAAGCATTTGACAAGATCCAACACCCATTCATGATAAAAGTCTTGGAAAGATCAGGAATTCAAGGCCCATACCTAAACATGATAAAAGCAATCTACAGCAAACCAGTAGCCAACATCAAAGTAAATGGTGAGAAGCTTGAAGCAATCCCTCTAAAATCAGGGACTAGACAAGACTGTCCACTTTCTCCATACCTATTCAACATTGTACTTGAAGTCCTAGCCAGAGCAATTCGACAACAAAAGGAGATCAAAGGGATACAAATTGGAAAAGATGAGGTCAAAATATCACTTTTTGCAGATGATATGATAGTATATATAAGTGACCCTAAAAATTCCACCAGAGAACTCCTAAGCCTGATAAACAGCTTCGGTGAAGTAGCTGGATATAAAATTAACTCAAACAAATCAATGGCCTTTCTCTACACAAAGAATAAACAGGCTGAGAAAGAAATTAGGGAAACAACACCCTTCTCAATAGTCACAAATAATATAAAATATCTTGGCGTGACTCTAACTAGGGAAGTGAAAGATCTGTATAATAAAAATTTCAAGTCTCTGAAGAAAGAAATTATAGAAGATCTCAGAAGATGGAAAGATCTCCCATGCTCATGGATTGGCAGGATCAACATTGTAAAAATGGCTATCTTGCCAAAAGGAATCTACAGATTCAATGCAATCCCCATCAAAATTCCAAATCAATTCTTCAACGAATTAGAAAGTGCAATCTGCAGATTCATCTGGAATAACAAAAAACCTAGGATAGCAAAAACTCTTCTCAAGAATAAAAGAACCGCTCTTCCGGTCAGAAAAGCACCTGGGAAGCTAGGGCGCAGGGTCGGCAGACACTTGCCAGCTACCCACAACACCGGCCACAGGATCTTAAGACTTCTGGTGAGTGGAACACAGCTTCTGCTCCAATCCACTTGCACGCGGGACCTGAGACTGCATTAGTTAGGGAAGCAGAAACCGGCCTGAGTAGGGCCACAGGCCTCATCCGGCCGGATCAGCACCAGGGGAGCTAGAGCGCAGGGTCGGCTGACACCCGCCAGCTACCCACGACCCCCACCACAGGATTTTGAGACTGCTGGTGAGTGGAACACAGCTTCTGCTCCAGTCCAATCACGCGGGACCTGAGACTGCTCTGGTTGGGGAGGCAGAAATCCGGCCTACATAGGGCCACAAGCCTCTTCCGGTCAGAAAAGCACCTGGGAAGCTAGGGCGCAGGGTCCGCAGACACTCGCCAGCTACCCACAACACCCGCCACAGGATCTTAAGACTTCTGGTGAGTGGAACACAGCTTCTGCTCCAATCCAATTGCGCGCGGGACCTGAGACTGCATTAGTTAGGGAAGCAGAAACCGGCCTGAGTAGGGCCACAGGCCTCATCCGGCCGGATCAGCACCAGGGGAGCTAGAGCGCAGGGTCGGCTGACACCCGCCAGCTACCCATGACCCCCACCACAGGATTTTGAGACTGCTGGTGAGTGGAACACAGCTTCTGCTCCAGTCCAATCACGCGGGACCTGAGACTGCTCTGGTTGGGGAGAGAGAAATCCGGCCTACATAGGGCCACAAGCCTCTTCCAGTCAGAAAAGCACCTGGGTAGCTAGGGCGCAGGGTCGGCTGACACTCGCCAGCTACCCACAACACCTACCACAGGATCTTAAGACTTCTGGAGAGTGGAACACAGCTTCTGCTCCAATCCAATTGCGCGCGGGACCTGAGACTGCATTAGTTAGGGAAGCAGAAAACCGGCCTAAGTAGGACCACAGGCCTCTTCCTGCTGGACCAGCACCGGGGTACCGCCAGCTACCCACGACCCCCGCCACAGGATTTTGAGACTGCTGGTGAGTGGAACACAGCTTCTGCTCCAATCTTTAAACAGTGACAACGACAACAACTAACCCCAGAGATTACCAGATGGCGAAAGGTAAACGTAATAATCTTACTAACAGAAACCAAGACCACTCACCATCATCAGAACCCAGCACTCCCACTTCGCACAGTCCAGGGCACCCCAACACACCGGAAAAGCTAGACACGGATCTAAAAGCATATCTCCTGATGATGATAGAGGACTTCAAGAAGGACTTTAATAACACACTTAAAGAAATACAAAGGAACGCTGGTAAACAGGTAGAAGACAATAAAGAGGAAGCACAAAAATCCCTTAAAGAATTGCAGGAGAACACTGCTAAAGAGTTACAAATCCTTAAAGAAAAACAGGATAACCTAATCAAACAGGTAGAAGTCCTTAATGAAAAACAGGAAAACACATCCAAACAGATGATGGAAATGAACAAAACCATACTAGACCTAAAAAGGGAAGTAGACACAATAAAGAAAACCCAAAATGAGGCAACACTGGAGATAGAAACCCTAGGAAAGAAATCTGGAACCATAGATACGAGCATCAGCAACAGAATACAAGAGATGGAAGAGAGAATCTCAGGTGCAGAAGATTCCATAGAGAACATCGGCACAACAATGAAGGAAAATGTAAAATGCAAAAAGATCCTAACTCAAAACATCCAAGAAATACAGGACACAATGAGAAGACCAAACCTACGGATAATAGGAGTGGATGAGAATGAAGATTTTCAACTCAAAGGACCAGCAAACATCTTCAACAAAATTATAGAAGAAAACTTCCCAAATCTAAAGAAAGAGACGCCCATGAACATATAAGAAGCCTACAGAACTCCAAATAGACTGGACCAGAAAAGAAATACCTCCGGACACATAATAATCAGAACAACAAATGCTCTAAATAAAGATAGAATACTAAAAGCAGTAAGAGAAAAAGGCCAAGTAACATATAAAGGCAAGCCTATCAGAATTACACCAGATTTTTCACCAGAGACTATGAGAGCCAGAAGATCCTGGACGGATGTTATACAGACACTAAAAGAACACAAATTCCAGCCCAGGCTACTATACCCAGCCAAACTCTCAATTAACATAGATGGAGAAACCAAAGTATTCCACGTCAAAACCAAATTCACACATTATCTCTCCACGAATCCAGCCCTTCAAATGATAATAACAGAAAAAAACCAATACAAGGACAGGAACCACGCCCTAGAAACAACAAGAAGGTAATCCCTCAACAAACCTAAAAGAAGACAGCCACAAGAACAGAATGCCAACTTTAACAACAAAAATAACAGGAAACAACAATTACTTTTCCTTAATATCTCTTAATATCAATGGACTCAACTCCCTGATAAAAAGACATAGACTAACAAACTGGCTACACAAACAAGACCCAACATTTTGCTGCTTACAGGAAACTCATCTCAGAGAAAAAGATAGACACTACCTCAGAATGAAAGGCTGGAAAACAATTTTCCAAGCAAATGGTATGAAGAAACAAGCTGGAGTAGCCATTCTAATATCTGATAAGATTGACTTCCAACCCAAAGTCATCAAAAAAGACAGGGAGGGACACTTCATACTCATCAAAGGTAAAATCCTCCAAGAGGAACTATCAATCCTGAATATCTATGCTCCAAATACAAAGGCAGCCACATTCATTAAAGAAACTTTAGTAAATCTCAAAGCACACATTGCACCTCATACAATAATAGTGGGAGACTTCAACACACCACTTTCACCAATGGACAGATCATGGAAACAGAAACTAAACAGGGACACAGTGAAACTAACAGAAATTATGAATCAAATGGATCTGGCAGATATCTACAGAATATTCTATCCTAAAACAAAAGGATATACCTTCTTCTCAGCACCTCATGGTACCTTCTCCAAAATTGACCACATAATTGGTCACAAAACAGGCCTCAACAGATACAAAAATATTGAAATTGTCCCATGCATCCAATCAGATCACCATGGACTAAGGCTGATCTTCAATAACAAAATAAATAATAGAAAGCCAACCTTCACGTGGAAACTGAACAACACTCTTCTCAATGATACCTTGGTCAAGGAAGGAATAAAGAAAGAAATTAAGGACTTTTTAGAGTTCAATGAAAATGAAGCCACAACATACCCAAACTTATGGGACGCAATGAAAGCATTTCTAAGAGGAAAACTCATAGCTCTGAGTGCCTCCAAAAGGAAACTAGAGAGAGCACACATTAGCAGCTTGACAACATACCTAAAAGCACTAGAACAAAAGGAAGCAAATTCGCCCAAGAGGAGTAGACGGCAGGAAATAATCAAACTCAGGGGCGAAATCAACCAAGTGGAAACAAGAAAAACTATTCAAAGAATCAACCAATCAAGGAGCTGGTTCTTTGAGAAAATCAACAAGATAGATAAACCCTTAGCCAGACTCACTAGAGGGCACAGGGAAAGCATCCTAATTAACAAAATCAGAAATGAAAAAGGAGACATAACAACAGATCCTGAAGACATCCAAAACACCATCAGATCCTTCTACCAAAGGCTATACTCAACAACACTGGAGAACCTGGATGAAAAGGAGAAGTTCCTAGACAGATACCAGGTACCAAAGTTGAATCAAGATCAGGTTAATGATCTAAACAGCCCTATATCCCCCAAAGAAATAGAAGCAGTCATTAATAGTCTCCCAACTAAAAAAAGCCCAGGACCAGATGGGTTTAGTGCAGAGTTCTATCAGACCTTCAAAGAAGATCTAATCCCAGTTCTTCACAAACTATTCCACAAAATAGAAACAGAAGGTACTTTACCCAACTCATTCTATGAAGCCACAATTACTCTGATACCTAAACCACAAAAAGACCCAACAAAGATAGAAAACTTCAGACCAATATCCCTTATGAATATTGATGCAAAAATCCTCAATAAAGTTCTTGCTAACCGAATCCAAGAACACATCAAAACAATCATCCATCCTGACCAAGTAGGTTTCATCCCAGGGATGCAGGGATGGTTCAATATACGGAAATCCATCAACGTAATCCAATATTTAAACAAACTCAAAGACAAAAACCACATGGTCATCTCGTTAGATGCGGAAAAAGCATTTGACAAGATCCAACACCCATTCATGATAAAAGTCTTGGAAAGATCAGGAATTCAAGGCCCATACCTAAACATGATAAAAGCAATCTACAGCAAACCAGTAGCCAACATCAAAGTAAATGGTGAGAAGCTTGAAGCAATCCCTCTAAAATCAGGGACTAGACAAGGCTGTCCACTTTCTCCATACCTATTCAGCATTGTACTTGAAGTCCTAGCCAGAGCAATTCGACAACAAAAGGAGATCAAAGGGATACAAATTGGAAAAGATGAGGTCAAAATATCACTTTTTGCAGATGATATGATAGTATATATAAGTGACCCTAAAAATTCCACCAGAGAACTCCTAAGCCTGATAAACAGCTTCGGTGAAGTAGCTGGATATAAAATTAACTCAAACAAATCAATGGCCTTTCTCTACACAAAGAATAAACAGGCTGAGAAAGAAATTAGGGAAACAACACCCTTCTCAATAGTCACAAATAATATAAAATATCTTGGTGTGACTCTAACTAAGGAAGTGAAAGATCTGTATAATAAAAACTTCAAGTCTCTGAAGAAAGAAATTATAGAAGATCTCAGAAGATGGAAAGATCTCCCATGCTCATGGATTGGCAGGATCAACATTGTAAAAATGGCTATCTTGCCAAAAGGAATCTACAGATTCAATGCAATCCCCATCAAAATTCCAAATCAATTCTTCAACGAATTAGAAAGTGCAATCTGCAAATTCATCTGGAATAACAAAAAACCTAGGATAGCAAAAACTCTTCTCAAGGATAAAAGAACCTCTGGTGGAATCACCATGCCGGACCTAAAGCTCTACTACAGAGCAATTGTGATAAAAACTGCATGGTACTGGTATAGTGACAGACAAATAGACCAATGGAATAGAATTGAAGACCCAGAAATGAACCCACACACCTACGGTCACTTGATCTTCGACAAGGGAGCTAAAAACATCCAGTGGAAGAAAGACAGCATTTTCAACAAATGGTGCTGGCACAACTGGTTGTTAACATGTAGAAGAATGCGAATCGATCCATTCCTATCTCCTTGTACTAAGGTCAAGTCTAAGTGGATCAAGGAACTTCACATAAAACCAGAGACACTGAACCTTATAGAGGAGAAAGTGGGGAAAAGCCTTGAAGATATGGGCACAGGGGAAAAATTCCTGAATAGAACAGTAATGGCTTGTGCTGTAAGATCGAGAATTGACAAGTGGGACCTCATGAAACTACAAAGCTTCTGCAAGGCTAAAGACACCATCAATAAGACAAAAAAACCACCAACAGATTGGGAAAGTATCTTCACCTATCCTAAATCAGATAAGGGACTAATATCCAATATATATAAAGAACTCAAGAAGGTGGACTCCAGAAAGTCAAATAACCCCATTAAAAAATGGGGCTCAGAACTGAACAAAGAATTCTCACCTGAGGAATACCGAATGGCAGAGAAGCACCTGAAAAAATGTTCAACATCCTTAATCATCAGGGAAATGCAAATCAAAACAACCCTGAGATTCCACCTCACACCAGTCAGAATGGCTAAGATCAAAAATTCAGGTGACAGCAGATTCTGGCGAGGATGTGGAGAAAGAGGAACACTCCTCCATTGTTGGTGGGATTGCAAGCTTGTACAACCACTCTGGAAATCAGTCTGGCGGTTCCTCAGAAAATTGGACATAGTACTACCGGAGGATCCAGCAATACCTCTCCTGGGCATATATCCAGAAGATGTCCCAACCGGTAAAAAGGACACATGCTCCACTATGTTCATAGCAGCCCTATTTATAATAGCCAGAAGCTGGAAAGAACCCAGATGTCCCTCAACAGAGGAATAGATACAGAAATTATGGTACATTTACACAATGGAGTACTACTCAGCTATTAAAAAGAATGAATTTATGAAATTCCTAGCCAAGTGGATGGACCTGGAGGGCATCATCTTGAGTGAAGTAACACAATCACAAAAGAACTCACACAATATGTATTCACTGATAAGTGGATATTAGCCCAAAACTTAGGATACCCAAGGTATAAGATACAATTTGCTAAACGCATGAAACTCAAGAAGAATGAAGACCAAAGTGTGGACACTGTGCCCCTTCTTAGAATTGGGAACAAAACACCCAGGGAAGGAGTTACAGAGACAAAGTTCGTAGCTGTGATGAAAGAATGGACCATTTAGAGACTGCCGTATCCAGGGATCCGTCCCATAATCAGCTTCTAAACGCTGACACCATTGCATACACTAGCAAGATTTTGCTGAAAGGACCCAAATATAGCTGTCTCTTGTGAGACGATGCCGGGGCCTAGCAAACACAGGAGTGGATGTTCACAGTCAGCTATTGGATGTATCACAGGACTCCCAATGGAGAAGCTAGAGAAAGTACCCAAGGAGCTAAAGGGATCTGCAACCCTATTGTTGGAACAACATGATGTACTAACCAGAACCCTGGAGCTCTTGTCTCTAGCTGCATATGTATCCAAAGATGGCCTAGTCAGCCATCACTGGAAAGAGAGGCCCATTGGACTTGCAAACTTTATATGCCCCAATATAGGGGAATGCCAGGGCCAAAAGAATGGGAATGGGTGGGTAGGGAAGTGGGGGGGGCGCTATGGGGGACTTTTGGGATAGCATTGGAAATGTAACTGAGGAAAATATGTAATAAAAATATTAAAAATTAAAAAAAAAGACATAAATAACTCCCTTAAAGAAATACAGGAGAACACAGGTAAACATCTAAAAGCCCTTAAAGAGGAAACACAATAATCCCTTAAAGAATTACAGGAAAATACAATCAAACAGGCATAGGAATTGAATAAAACCATCCAAGATCTAAAAATGGAAATAGAAACAATAAAGAAATTACAAAAGGAGACAACCCTGGAGTTAGAAAGCCTAGATAAGAGATCAGGAGTCTTAGATACAAGCATCACCAACACAATACAAGAGATAGAAGGCAGAATCTCAGTTGCAGAAGATATCAGAGTAAACATTGACACAACAATCAAAATGCAAATTTCAAACCCAAAACATCCAGGAAATTCAGGACACAATGAGAAGACCAAACCTAAGGATAATAGGAATAGAAGAGAGTGAAGATTCCCAACTTAAAGGTCCAGTAAATATCTTCAACAAAATTATAAAAGAAAACTTCCCTAACCCAAAGAAAGAGATGCCCTTAAACATACAAGAAGCCTACAGAACTCCAAATAGTCTGGACCAGAAAAGAAATTCCTCCCATCACATAATAATTAAAACACCAAATGCACAAAACAAAGAAAGAATATTAAATGCTGTAAGGGAGAAAGGTCAAGTAACATAAAGGCAGACCTATCAGAATTACACCAGACTTCTCACCAGAGACTACAAAAAGCTAAAAGATCCTGGGCACATATCATACAGATCCTAAGAGAACACAAATGCCAGCCCAGGCTTCTATACTCAGCAAAACTCTCAATTACCATAGGCAGAGAAACCAAGATATTCCATGACAAAACCAAATTTACACACTACCTTTCCACAAATCCAGCCATACAAAGGATAATAATTGGAAAACTCCAACACAAGGAGGGAAACTACTCCCTAGAAAAAGCAAGAAAGTAATCTTCTTTCAACAAACCCAAAAGAAGATAACCACACAAACATAATTCCACCTCTAATAACAAAAATAACAAGAAGTAACAATCACTTTTCTTTAAAATCTCTTAACATCAATGGACTCAATTCCCCAATAAAAAGACATAGACTAACAGACTGGATATGTAAACAGGACCCAGCATTTTGCTGCATACAGGAAACTCACCTCAACGTCAAAGACAAACACTATCGCAGCGAGAGTAAAGGGCTGGAAAACAATTTAACAAGCAAATGGTCCCAAGAAACAAGCTGGAGTAGCCGTTGTAATATCGAATAAAATCAACTTTCAACCAAAAGTTATCAAAAAAGATAAGAAAGGACACTTCATACTCATCAAAAGAAAAATCTACCAAGAAGACCTCTCAATTGTGAACATCTATGTGTTCACAAAAACAACAGAAAGCACATATATACATGGAAGCTCAACAATGTTCTACTCAACGATAACTTGGTCAAGGAAGAAATAAATAAATTAAAGGCTTTTTAAAATTCAATGAAAATGAAGACACATCATACCCAAACTTATGGAACACAATGAAAGCAGTGCTAAGAGGAAAACTCAGCTCTGAGTGCCTCCAAAAAGAAACTGAAGAAAGCTTACACTACCAGCTTGACAGCACACCTGAAAGCTCTAGAACAAAAATAATCAAATACACCCAAGAGGAGTAGATGGCAGGAAATAGTGAAACTCAGGGCTGAAATCAACAAAATAGAAACAAAAAGAACTGTACAAAGAATCAACAAAACCAGAAGCTGGTTCTTTGAGAAAAATCAACAAGACAGATAAACCCTTAGCCAGATTAACCAGAGGGCACAGAGAAATTAATAAATATGAAATGAAAAGGGAGACATAACAATGAAATATATCTTAAAATAACTATTCTGTTCGTTGAATATCAACAGTTGAAAATATTAAAATCATGTTCTACAAAAAAAAAGAATTCAATATCTTTCTTTTATAATCAGAGGTCCAGTTTGAACAGCACCATTATATAGAAGTTGAACATTTTTTATTTATTATTTGATTCTCAAAATACTCAATATTATTAATGTTTGATATATAAAATGTATTTAAATAATAAAACATTAAGAAAAATGCTGTCTTCTTCATTACTCATTATTCTCTCATTCTCATTTTTGAGATTCTAATGCTATTAAAATTGGAAGAGAAGCATATCATATCCTACCTCCGCAGAATTCCAATTCCTCTTCATACTAAGCCACTTTTCAATATGTTACTTGGTGGGGTTATTTCATTTGAATACATGCAAAACTGAATTAAACTGTAATAGTTCAGCTCTCTTACTCTTTTATTCTCTTCCCTGTCTTCCTTCTCCGTCCCTTCTTTCTCCATTTCTCTCCTCACTGTCTTTCCACATAGTATTCATGGCCGGCCCCGCCCCACCCCCTTCTGCCTTTCTCTGTCTCTACTCCTTTCAACTCCCCCATGCTCTAAAAAACTATTCCACACTTTTTTTTAAAAAAAGTATATTAGTCAATGGAACATCTTAACTACCATAAGAGCAGCACAGATTTCTAAGAAGCCCTAAAACTGTTCTAATACCCATTGAAGTAAAAGAACTCTCACACAAACAAAAATATAGTCTCCTTCATTAGCACCAAATATTGTTAAATATTTTTCTTATAATACTCACACATGGCCACAGTCAGCTAATATTCTGAATATAAGTGAATTTTATATAGCACTGCTCTTTATGTTTACAAGTGATACTTTTTTAAATTGGTGTCTCACTTTGTACCCAAACTTATTCCAAACCATGATCTTTCTATCCTAGCCTCCTATAACTGGGATTACAGGGATGTACCACTGTTTCTGGCTACATAGTTTATCTAAAATTTTGCATGTCCAAAGCTAGAGACTGAGAATAATTTCAAAATAAAATTAAGAAAAAACAGCTTCATAAAATATGGAAAGCATTTCTCTGATTTTTCACACTGATTTGACACATTGGTAGCAGGCTTGGTAACATATATCTTTAATACTAGCACTAAGGAAGCAGAGTCAAGCCCATCTCTATAAGTTCAAAGCCAGCCTGGTTCACTATTCCAGGACAGTCAAGGCTACACTGTAAGACTCTGTCTCAATAAATAAATGAAAATAAACAAAAACCACTAAAACAGGTAAAACTATCTTTACATGAAATTTTTATTTATTAAAAAATTATGCATTTTTATTTTGGCAGAAAGGCCACTTAGATCCTCATTATGAGCTTCCTAATAAATCTACAACTATTTTATTTACAAGCTGAAATAATTTTTTCTTTCAATTGAAAAAAAGAATGATGAGTATTATTCATTAAAGGTAAAGACTTCAGTGAACTACATTTTCCAGAGAATTATTCATTGTATATTCATTGTATGGAAGATTAAGTATAGAACAAGTTATATAGTGAAATTAGAGAAAGGAAAACTCAGATAAATAAAGACCATTTCAAATAAAGAGGGTAGAAATTTTTCTGTAGCTCAATCTTAAAAATGAGAAAAATAGCTGAATGATTTCTACAAGTATCTTGTTATTTTAAGACTATTCACAATGAATGTAGCTACTTATGAGTATACAATTTTAGAAAAGAAAAGGCTAATATAGGGTTGAATAATTTTTTCTCTTTAAAGATCTATTCAAAATTGGTGAATCCAGAGTTTCTTCAAAGAAATATCAATAAAAAAAAACACTGTATTGGTTCTGGAGAGATGGCTTGGCAGTTGAAAGCACTGGCTGCTCTTTCAGAGGACTTGGATTCAATTCCCAGCACCCACATTACAGCTCACAACTCCCTCAATCCTCCGTTCCTAAGGATCTGACACCCTCATACAAACAATACACCAATGCACATAAAATAATAAATAATTTGATAATACCTTATTTTCTAATATCTTCATCTGCTTTTCTTTCTTTAAAACTTCACATTCAATGCTTCGAGCCTAAAAAAATTGTTTTAAATCATATTTAAAAGACTAATTAGAATTAATTTTCTTATGTATTTTAGAATGAAATTATATAGTTTTATGTATTTACAAAAAATATTTATTAGCACATCCAGTTTGTTTCATTGTCCTTTTAAAAAGGAAAATACCTTTATGTGATTGTTAACTACCTTAATATTTCACAATATATATGCCTAAACTATATATACACATGTTATATATATTGTTTTGTTTTTGAGACAGGGTTTCTCTGAGACAGAGGCAGATACTTGCACTCAACTAATGGTCTGTAGTCAGGGTCCCCGGTGGTTGAATTAGGGAAAGGCTGGAAGAAGGTGAAGAGGAGGGTGACCCCCAGCAGTCTCCACAAACTAGACTCCTGAGATCTCTCAGACACAGAGACACAGTAGGCAGTCTATATTAGCTGGTCCAAGATCCCTGACACATATACAGCAGATGTAGCCATTCTAATATCTAATAAAATCGACTTCCAACCCAAAATTATCAAAAAAGACAAGGAGGGGCACTTCATACTCATCAAAGGTAAAAACTTCCAAGAAGAACTCTCAATTCTGAATATCTATGCTCCAAATGCAAGGGCAGCTACATTCATTAAAGAAACTTTAGTAAATCTCAAAGCACACATTGTACCTCACACAATAATAGTGGGAGACTTCAACACACCACTTTCACCAATGGACAGATCATGGAAACAGAAACTAAACAAGGACACAGTGAAAATAACAGAAGTTATGAAACAAATGGATCTAACAGATATCTACAGAACATTTTATCCTAAAACAAAAGGATATACCTTCTCAGCACCTCATGGTACCTTCTCCAAAATTGACCACATAATTGGTCACAAAACAGGCCTCAACAGATACAAAAATATTGAAATTGTCCCATGCATCCTATCAGATCACCATGGACTAAGGCTGATCTTCAATAACAAAATAAATAATAAAAAGCCAACATTCACGTGGAAACTGAACAACACTCTTCTCAATGATACCTTGGTCAAGGAAGGAATAAAGAAAGAAATTAAGGACTTTTTGGAGTTTAATGAAAATGAAGCCATAATATACCCAAACTTTTGGGACACAATGAAAGCATTTCTAAGAGGAAAACTCATAGCTCTGAGTGCCTCCAAAGAGAAACTAGAGAGAACACACATTAGCAGCTTGACAACACACCTAAAAGCTCTAGAACAAAAGGAAGCAAATTCACCCAAGAGGAATAGATGGCAGGAAATAATCAAACTCAGGGGCGAAATCAACCAAGTGGAAACAAGAAGAATTATTCAAAGAATCAACCAAATGGCAAGCTGGTTCTTTGAGAAAATCAACAAGATAGATAAACCCTTAGCCAGACTCACTAGAGGGCACAGGGAAAGCATCCTAATTAACAAAATCAGAAATGAAAAGAGAGACATAACAATAGATCCTGAAGAAATCCAAAACACCATCAGATCCTTCTACAAAAGGCTATACTCAACAAAACTGGAAAACCTGGATGAAATGGACAAGTTTCTAGACAGATACCAGGTACCAAAGTTAAATCAAGATCAGGTTAATGATCTAAACAGTCCTATATCCCCTAAAGAAATAGAAGCAGTCATTAATAGTCTTCCAACCAAAAAAAGCCCAGGACCAGATGGGTTTAGAGCAGAGTTCTATCAGACCTTCAAAGAAGATCTAATCCCAGTTCTTCACAAACTATTCCACAAAATAGAAACAGAAGGTACTCTACCCAACTCATTCTATGAAGCCACACTTACTCTGATACCTGAACCAAAAAAGACCCAACAAAGATACAGAACTTCAGACCAATTTCCCTTATGAATATCGATGCAAAAATCCTCAATAAAGTTCTCGCTAACCGAATCCAAGAACAGGTCAAAACAATCATCCATCCTGACCAAGTAGGTTTCATCCCAGGGATGCAGGGATGGTTCAATATATGGAAATCCATCAACGTAATCCAGTATATAAACAAATTCAAAGACAAAAACCACTTGATCATCCCGTTAGATGCGGAGAAAGCATTTGACAAAATCCAACACCCATTCATGATAAAAGTCTTGGAAAGATCAGGAATTCAAGGTCCATACCTAGACATGATAAAGGCAATCTACACCAAAACAGTAGCCAACATCAAAGTAAATGGTGAGAAACTGGAAGCAATCCCACTAAAATCAGGGACTAGACAAGGATGCCCATTCTCTCCCTACCTATTCAACATTGTACTTGAAGTCCTAGCCAGAGCAATTCGACAACAAAAGGAGATCAAGGGGATACAAATTAGAAAGGAAGAAGTCAAAATATCACTTTTTGCAGATGATATGATAGTATATATAAGTGACCCAAAAAATTCCACCAGAGAACTCCTAAGCCTGATAAACAGCTTCGGTGAAGTAGCTGGATATAAAATTAACTCAAACAAGTCAATGGCCTTTATGTACATAAAGGATAAACAGGCTGAGAAAGAAATTAGGGAAACAACACCCTTCTCAATAGTCACAAATAATATGAAATACCTTGGTGTGACTCTAACTAAGGAAGTGAAATATCTGTATGATAAGAACTTCAAGTCTCTGAAGAAAGAAATTAAAGAACATCTCAGAAGATGGAAAGATCTCCCATGCTCATGGATTGGCAGGATCAATATAGTAAAAATGGCTATCTTGCCAAAAGCAATCTACAAATTCAATGCAATCCCCATCAAAATTCCAACTCAATTCTTCAACGAATTAGAAAGGGCAATCTGCAGATTCATCTGGAATAACAAAAAACCTAGGATAGCAAAAACTCTTCTCAAGGATAAAAGAACCTCTGGTGGAATCACCACGCCTGACCTAAAGCTGTACTACAGAGCAATTGTGATAAAAACTGCATGGTACTGGTATAGTGACAGACAAGTAGACCAATGGAATAGAATCAAAGACCCCAAAATGAACCTACACACCTATGGTCACTTGATCTTTGACAAGGGAGCTAAAACCATCCAGTGGAAAAAAGACAGCATTTTCAACAAATGGTGCTGGCACAACTGCCATTTATCATGTAGAAGAATGTGAATTGATCCATTCCTATCTCCTTGTACTAAGGTCAAATCTAAGTGGATTAAGGAACTCCACGTAAAACCAGAGACACTGAAACTTATAGAGGAGAAAGTAGGGAAAAGCCTCAAAGATATGGGCACAGGGGAAAAATTCCTGAATAGAACAGCAATGGCTTGTGCTGTAAGATCGAGAATCGACAAATGGGACCTCATAAAATTGCAAAGCTTCTACAAGGCAAAAGACACCGTCAATAAGACAAAAAGACCACCAACAGATTGGGAAAGGATCTTTACCTATCCTAAATCAGATAGGGGACTAATATCCAATATACATAAAGAACTCAAGAAGGTGGACTCCAGAAAATCAAATAACCCCATTAAAAAATGGGGCTCAGAGCTGAACAAAGAATTCTCACCTGAGGAATACCTAATGACTGAGAAGCACCTGAAAAAATGTTCAGCATCCTTAATCATGAGGGAAATGCAAATCAAAACAACCCTGAGATTCCACCTCACACCAGTCAGAATGGCTAAGATCAAAAATTCAGGTGACAGCAGATGCTGGCAAGGATGTGGAGAAAGAGGAACACTCCTACATTGTTGGTGGGATTGCAACCTTGTACAACCACTCTGGAAATCAGTCTGGCGGTTTTCAGAAAATTGGACATAATACTACTGGAGAATAGCAATACCTCTCCTGGGCGTATATCCAGAAGATGTTCCAACCGGTAAGAAGGACACATGCTCCACTATGTTCATAGCAGCCTTATTTATAATAGCCAGAAACTGGAAAGAACCGAGATGTCCCTCAATAGAGGAATGGATACAGAAAATGTGGTACATTTACACAATGGAGTACTACTCAGCTATTAAAAAGAATGAATTTAAGAAATTCCTAGGCAAATGGATGGACCTGGAAGGCATCATCCTGAGTGAGGTAACCCAATCACAAAGGAACTCACACAATATGTACTCACTGATACGTGGATATTAGCCCAGAAACTTAGGATACCCAAGGTATAAGATACAATTTGCTAAACGCATGAAACTTAAGAAGAACGAAGACCAATGTGTGGACACTTTGCCCCTTCTTAGAATTGGGAACAAAACACCATGGAAGGAGTTACAGAGACAAAGTTTGGAGCTAAGATGAAAGGATGGACCATCTAGAGACTGGCATATCTGGGGATCCATCCCATAATCAGCTTCTAAACGCTGACACCATTGCATACACTAGCAAGATTTTGCTGAAAGGAACCTGATAGAGCTGTCTCTTGTGAGACTATGCCGGGGCCTAGCAAACACAGAAGTAGATGCTCATAGTCAGGTATTGGATGGATCACAGGGCCCCCAATGGAGGAGCTAGGGAAAGTATCCAAGGAGCTAAAGGGATCTGCAATCCTACAGGTGGAACAACAATATGAACTAACCAGTAGCCGTCCAGAGCTTGTGTCTCTACTGCATATGAATCAGAAGATGGCCTAGTAGGCCAGCAGTGGAAAGAGAGGCCCATTGGTTGTGCAAACTTTATATGCCTCAGTACAGGGGAACGACAGGGCCAAGAAGTGGGAGTGGGTGGGTGGGGGAGCGTGTTGGGGACGTTTGGGATAGCATTGGAAATGTAAATGAAATAAATACCCAATTAAAAAAAAACATTTAAAAAAAAAACACCGCCATATGGGCTGGCCAATTGGAGTTAAGCACAGCCAATATGGAACATAGAAATTAGTAAGTAGTGTCTCAGAGTTACCATAGGCAAGTAGATTCTAACAGCATGGAGGGTAGGCAGGCAGTTGCCCAGCTATTGTGTTGCCTAAGGCATATTTTAAAATATAAAACTGCGTGTGTTTTTAATCTGGGAACATATATGGTCAAAGGAGGAAAGAAATTCCTCGCTGGGAGTTTTAAAATATTTTTACCTTGCAGTATGAACCTTTAATTTAGCCTAGAAATGTAAGTCAAATTTAAGTACTGAACGAACATTTGAGGCCAGAGATATGCCTTAGTAGCTAAGTCCTAGCTGATCTTCCAGAGAATCTAAGTTCATTTCCCAGCACCTACTGGTATCTCATAACCATCTATAACTTGTGTTTCAAGGGATCTCTGGCCTCCATGGGCACCAAGCATGTACAAGGTGCACAGACATTCATTCACTCAGGCAGAAAACCCATACACATAAAATAGTAGAAAAAGAAATTTAAATGAACATCTTTCAAATATGTTTAGAATTATGACTTCTTAAAAATATGTATCATAAGCAAAACAACCCAATTTAGCCCCTATCATTTAAGGATTTTAAGTGTTTTGCTTTTCTGTATATATACCAGATGTGTTCAGTGTCTGCAGAATCCATAAGATAGTACTGTATCTCACAGAACTAGAGTTTCAGAGAGTTATAAATCATGTGGGTGCTGAGAACTGAACCTGGGGGTCCTTGACAAAAGCAGCAAGTGCTTTCAATGACTAAGTCATCTCTCTAGCCTCTTTTAACCCACAATTTAAATATTAATGGCTTAGTACCTAGATCACTAGTTATTTATACAGTAGTACATGTCACTTTATTGTATGTATTGCTTTTATAACTTAAAATTTTGAATCTAATCTATTGTGTATATAACATACATTTTCTTCACTCTTGTCCAATTTACACTTAACTTCATCTCCTTGCTGTATGAACTCTTTTCTTACTGATTCCAGTTCATCCCTAAAAGGAAATGCAAGAGAATAGCATCATAATCCAAACCATATTTTCATTTTATCTCCTAAGACTTTTTTTAATGATTGTTTATAATTTTTTAGGTTTGAGTTCTTATTTTGATTAGTAAATTTTTATGCCTGTCTATTAATAGGCATATTTCTATTCCTACATTTAAGTTACTATACAGATTTATCTTTAAATTATATGCATCCTTGTCATCAGTTTCCTACTCTTAAAAACTATAGAAATATTTCATTTTTCTCTTCTTAGTCACTCTAATGCATATATAAAATTCTACACAAATAAATTTAAAATGTAAGTACACTTTATCTTAATGATATTTATATATACGTACATCATTATACATGTTCAGAGACTCTCCAGAAACAGAGGAGTAGTGATGTTCTGGGTAAGAGAAACTAGACAGCAAAAGGGCAAAAGACAAATGAAAGATATTGTTCTTGATTCATGTGCTCCTTTGTCCTTTGGAATTTTGTATTAGATTCATATATTAATTTTTTAATACTTTTGTTAAATTATTGTATATTACAGATGAAAATATTAGTGATTTTTTTTCAGTGGACACTTGAAGGTTTTTCTCTATTGGTTCTCCTTTGTATCACTATTACACTGGTAATGTAATCAGTGATTTCATTTTTTAAAAACTGAATCCAGGTTATAATTTTTTCTTACAAATTTTAAACAGGTGAAGGAATTGAGTAAAGCAATCCAAGACCTTAAAGTAGAAGTAGAAACAATAAAGAAAACACAAATGGAGGCAAACCTAGACATGGAAAACCTAGGAAAGAGGTCAGGAAGTACAGACAAAAGTTATCACCAACAGAATACAAGAGATAGAAGAGAGAATCTCAGGTGTAGAAGATACTGTAGAAGAGATTGACACAACTGGCAAAGAAATTCAAAACATAAAAAACTCCTAACCCAAAATATCCAGGAAATTCAGGACACAATGAAAAGACCAAATCTAAGAATAATAGGGATAGGGGAGAATGAAGATTCCCAGCTCAAAGAACCTGAAAACATCTTCAACAAGATCATAGAAGAAAACTTCCCCAACCTAAAGAAAGAGATGGCCATAAATGTATAAGTAATCTATAGAACACCAAATAAATGGGATCAGAGAAGAAAATCCTCTCATCATGTAATAATCAAAACACTAAATGCACAGAACAACAACAAAAAAAAAAGAATATTAAAAGCTGCAAGGGAAAAGGGCCAAGTAACATGTGAAGGTAGACCTATCAGAATTACACCAGACTTTCCAACAGAGACACTAAAAGCCAGAAGAGCCTGGTCAGGGATCATGCAGACTCTAAGAGAATACAAATGCCAGCCCAGGCTAGTAAAATTAAATGACATCCCAGCAAAACTGTCAATTACCATAGATGGAGAGACCAAAATATTCCAGGACAAAACCAAATTCAGACAGTATCTGTCTATCAATACAGCCCTACAGAGGATTCTGGAAGGAAAACACCTACACTAAAGAAATGACAAGATATTAGTCATCTCACAACAAAGCCAAAAGGAAAGAACCACAAGCACATAAATTAGCCACCTTCAAAAACAAACATAACAGGAACCAAAAGCCATCTGTCTTTAATCTCTCTCAATATTAATGGACTCAACTCATCTATAAAAAGAAATAAGATAACAAACTGGATATGCAAACAAGATTCAGCATTTTGCTGCATACAAGAAACACACAGGAGCCGAGCATGGTGGCACATTTAATCCCAGCACTCGGGAGGCAGAAGCAGGCAGATTTCTGAGTTCGAGGCCAGCCTGGTCTACAAAGTGGGTTGCAGCCATTCTAGTGGTGGCAGCTAAGCAGTGCAACTCAGTGACTTATGCGTCTCCCATGCCTGCAGCCACGATGCCCAAGTGGAATGTTAGCATGGATAGAGAAGGGAAGGCTGAGCCCAAGCACCCCTCCCTGAGGCTATTGACCAAGACTGCCCCAGCAAAGGTTGACAGGAAGCCAGAAAAAGGCCATGGGAAAGGATAAAGCATCAGGCAAAAAAAGTGCAGATAAAAGAGAAGAGGGGAGCAAAGACAAACAGGCTGACGTGGCTGACCAGCAAACTACAGATCTGCCTGCAGAAAATGGAGAGACAGAAAACCAGAGTCCAGCCTCTGAAGAAGAGAAAGAAGCTAAGTCTGACTAAACATCCATCAAATCTGTCTGTGGTCCCTGCCTCCCTTCTTATACAATCCAGAGGAATATTTTTATCAACTATATTGTAAATGCGAGTTTTTTAGGAGCTCTAGGAACATTTGTAAACAGTAGATCCCACCTCATCCCATTGTTTAAGTGTAATGTTTTTTTTTTTAAGAGGTTAAATCATTTGCTGGTTGTTTATTTTTTGGTACAACCAGAAAATAGCAGGATACTGAATCAGGAGAGGCTGTAACTGTCTTGGGGGTCACCATAACATTCTGTAGAGGGGGCTAGTTTTATATCCTCCAATACAAAGCATACTAAATGGCAATTTGGAGTCTCAGTTGTGCATTTATGTCTGGAATATTTTCAGTTATATCTGGTCCCGTGTTTCTAGTAGAACCATTTTGTAAGAAAGGCAGTCCTTGATCCTTGCCCTGTCAGAACTGTGATGTCTGTGATCATGGCAGTCCATATTCCTAACAGTTGTGGTAATGTGCTGTGAAAGATGGAAATTTTGAGTATGTTCTGGGTATGACATAAAATTGTAAGTTGGTGGAATTGAGGATTATGAGCATTTGGTTGTTATAAGAGCTCTTAGGGAAACTTGCCAAGTTTGAAACTAGAACATCGCAATAAGTTCAAAGAAAAACAATACATAGCTCATCACTTATGTACATGAACACAATGTAACTCTTCAGAGTTTGGGTACTTGAACACAATATATGGCTCTTTTTGGGTATGTGTGATAAGAATTGGAATGTCTGTGTACTCTGCTCCTTGACCAATAAAGTCTGTTGTGAAAGAATAAAAAGAGGAAGGAAGGAAGGAAGGAAGGAAGGCATCTCAATAACTAAGAAAGACACTATCTCAGAGTAAAAGGATGGAAAGAAGGTCTTCCAAGCAAACAGTCCCAAGAAACAAGCTGTAGTTACCATCCTAATATCCAAGAAACTAGACTTTCAACCACAAGTTATCAAGCATGATGAGGAAAGACACTGCATATTCATTAAAGGGAAAATCTACCAAGAGAAAGTCCCAATTCTGAACATCTATGCCCCAAATGCAAGAGCACTCACATTCATAAAAGAAATTTTACTAAAGCTCAGAACACACATTGAACCCCACACAATAATAGTGGGAGACCTCAACACTCCACTCTCACCAATGGACAGATCATTGAAACAGAAACTAAACAGAGACACAGTGAAACTAACAGAAATTATGAACCAAATGGATCTAACAGATATCTACAGAACATTTCATCCTAAAGCAAAAGAAAATACCTTCTTCTTGGCACTTCATGGTACCTTCTCCAAAATTGACCATATAATTGGTCACAAAACAGGCCTCAACAGATACAAGGAGATTGAAATAATCCCATGCATCCTATCAGCTCACCACAAATTAAGGCTGGTCTTCAACAGTAACAAAAACAACAGAAAGCCCACATACACATGGAAGCTAAACAACACTCTACTCAATAATAACTTAGTCAAAGAAGAAATAAAGAAAAAAAAATAAAGGCTTTTTAGAATTCAATGAAAATGAAAGCACAACATACAAAAACTAAGCTGAAAATACTAAGTGAGAATATAAGATTTTATATAATTATGAGTAAGAGTTAAATATAATTTTAAAACAGTAAAGATAAATATTCTAATATAGTAGTAATGATCTTAAAAGTAGTTTAAGAAATTTTTATTCCAAATTCTAGATGCAGTTAGTATAATTTTTTTAAGCTTTAAAGAATTAATTAGGTTTATGATGCTTTAAAGTAATTTTCATATAATTTCACTGTCTCAGTACTAAGTATAAATAATTTTGCTTTTAATTATTGAACTATAAATTTATTATAATTTTAGGCAGGATTTTAAAACATTAACCTATACCTAATATTTTCACTTTATACAATTGTCAACAATAAAAAAGAAATCCTAAAATCCTTTTTCAGAGACAAACTCATTACTCTTACCTTAAATGCATTTCTTTTTCTTCCAAATTTTCTATTTGTTTCAACAGCCTTTCTTCTTGCTTTTTGCAATTCTATGAAGATAATCAACAATGCTTATGTTAATCATTTTTCTTCAACAAAATATAAGTGAAATTAATATTTAAAACCTTCATCTGTCAGCATAAATTTTATTTCATTATACAAAAAAAGCAATAACGTGAGTGTGCTAATTATTTTTTGGTCAACCTAACACAAGTTAGAGTAAAAAAAAACTGCCTTCATAAGATTGACCTTAAGCAAGTCTGTGAGACATTTTCTTCACTGAGAATTAATGTGGGAGGACTCAGCCCACTGACCGCAGTCCCTGGGCAGGTGTCCTTGCATCTATTAAAAAGCGGGTTGTACAAACCCTAAGGAACAAGCTGGTAATGAGCAGTTCTCCAGGGCCTCTGCTTTACTTCCTACTTCAAGGTTAGTGCCTTAAGCTGCTGCCTTGACTTCCCTTTATGATGGACTATGCTTGAGATCTATAAGCCAAATAAACTTCTGTGGGTCTGTCTCTGTTTCTGGCCTCAGAGTATTCAGGCACCATTAGTTGTGAGCTCTTCTAGATATTCCATAAACAGCAGGTCTTTTTATTCCAGGGTAACAAGGGCTATCTATCTATATAAACCTTGGGGAGTGGGTAGGAGTTTTTCAAGGAGAGTGTACATAATGGGCTAGAGCTGAGGAGCTGGGAATGCTTTATTTGCATGAAGAGGGATTCTGGGTACTTAAACCTGTAATTTGGCTAAGAGGCTACTGTGACTTCCCCAAAAAGGATGGAGGTAGGGTATTATGAGACTATGTGCCCTGGGGCATGCAGGCTGAGAATAGGGAGGAAGCCATCATTATTCCTGCTGATTTCATGGTGAGATGTTGGTCTCAAGATGAAATTTTCAGGGTTTTGAATACTTCTTGACCTTACTCTTGTTTCAGGCCCATCCTACCCAGTTGCACTTGCCCCACAAACCTACTTCCCCTGAGCCCAAGCCACTTCTTTTATACTGTTTTAACACAGAAATAGAATACAAACTAAAACAGTGAGCTATTTAATTTGTATAATTCTGGTTTATAGACTTGTACTGGCAACAATCCTAATAATATATAGCAGTTAATAAAATGTTTGATTTTCTAGTGGTACTTTGAGGCTTTTTATGTTATTCATAATGTTTCATTAATCATTATCAACAAAATTCATAATTTATCTTTCAAGGACCAAAATCAATATTGTTCTCTGACAACTTCTCTTCCATAAGGCAGAAGTGAACTGAAGAATTCAACTAACACTTTATCACGTTATCAAAATATATGACAAACTTTCTATTTAAAATATTGGAATACTATTTTCACTATTTTTATATTAATTCATGTTCTTGAAGAAAAATGAAAAGATATTCATTATTATATCTTCCATAGGTATCTATGACTAGATATAATGTTACTAAATACAACTGTTAATGCTTACAATTATATTAACTTCATATATTGGGAGTCTCTAATTTTTGTAGTCAAGTATCATCATACCACAGAATATTATTCAATTTTTCCTCAAAAAAAAAAATCAACTCAGTGGGAAGAGAGGCCCCTTGGTATTGCAAACTTTATATGCCCCAGTACAGGGGAATGCCAGGGCTAAGAAGCAGGAGTGGATGTGTAGGGGAGCCAGGCAAGGAGAGGATATAGGGAACTTTCAGGATAGCATTTGAAATGTATATAAAGAAAATATCTAATTAAAAAACTTTAGATTAAAAAAATCAACTCAGAAATAATGAAACTTTTTAAGCTAAAAGGGTATTCAGTAATCATATATTTTAAAGTCCCTCTACTTTTGAAGGTAAGCAAAAAAAGTCACTGATAACTGCCAACTCACAATGATATCTTCTTGATGTTTCTTGAGTTCTAGGGCCATATCACTTGCTTCTTGTACTAATTTTTTGTTCTCAAGCAAAAGCATGTCACAACTTGCAGTTAATTCAGTATTCTTAAGTCTGTTTTAAAAAACATGTCATATAGAAAGAATTAAATATGATATATAAAATTTAATTCAAAATAATCTTAATAGAAGGAATAGGCAGGATATAAATAATATTGGCCATTAATTCTTGAAGCAAAGTTATATTTTCAGGCTGCTTCATTATATTATCTGTTCAAATATATAAATTATTTCTATATTAACATTTCATGTCACACATATTTCTATGTATATTCTCAACACTCTCATTACTTCAAAAAATATAAAGCACATATTTTCTACATAATTGCTCTATATCTAATAATCTATTTCAAACTTCTAAAACTTTAATTAGAATAGAGCTTGAAGCATAAAATATTTGTAATTAAATGCAACCATTCTTACAAAGTCGTAATTGTTCCATAGTGAAAGAGAAATTATTGTTGCTATTAGCTGAAGCCAGTATCCATTTGTAGGGTGTGGCAATACCAAATGATCTCAGAAGTATCTACTGCTTCCTCTTACTTAATAATATTGGAAACTCAGCAGAGAAAATAGAGGCTTTTTCCCCCTAGTAATGAGAGATTAAAAAGCAAATATAGCAAGAATAATATAAGTTGACACTAAATATAAATAACTACTCCATTCTTTTTTTTTTTTTAATGGTTTTTCGAGGCAGTGTTTCTCTGTGTAGCCCTGGCTGACCTGGAACTCACTCTGTAGACCAGGCTGGCCTCAAACTCAGAAAAATTCTTAAGGGGATTTTTAATAAATGAATTAAAAAGAAGGTCTCAAAAAAAAAAAACTGTTGAAAGAATATCAGGAAGGAATGGAGCTACAAGAAAAGGGTGAGACTTAGGGCTCATGATGTAGACTAAGTTGGCCTCAAACTCACAGCAACCTTTCTTCCTCAGCCTCCCAAATGTTAGAATTCCAAGCAAGAGGCATCATACCTAATACTTGGACTTGCCATTTTATCTATTCCTAAGAAGCAATCAAAGGGAAAAATAAACCATCAACATGCATTTAAATTTACTTCTTTCCCCATGATATATCCTTACTACCAAAATAAACTTGCTGAATAAGTGAAATCATTCCATTGAATATTTAGAAAACAATAAAAATATTTTGTTTTTTTAATTATTTTTTTAAAGTTTTTTATTGGGTATTTTATTTACATTACAAATGTTATCTCCTTTCCCAATTCCTCCCCCCAAATCCCCTATCCCATCCCCGCTCCCCTGATTCTATATGAGGGTGTTTCCCCACCCACCCACCCACTCTTGCCTCCTCGCCCTCGAATTCCCCTACACTGGGGCATCAAACATTCCCAGGACCAAGGGCCTCTCCTCCCATAGATGCCTAACAAGGCCATCCTCTACTACATATGCAGCTGGAGCCATGGGTCCCTCCATGTGTACTCCTTGGTTGGTGGTTTAGTCCCTGGGAGCTCTGGGGGGAGGGAGGATCTGGCTGGTTGATATTATTGTCCTTGCCATGTGGTTACAAACCCCTTCAGCTCTTTCAGTCCTTTCTCTAACTTCTCCACTGGGGACCCTGTGCTCAGTCCAATGGTTGGCTGCAAGCTTCTGTCTCTGTATTTGTCAGGCTCTAGCAGAGAGCCTCTCAGGAGACGCTATACCAGGCTCCTGTCAGCAAGCACTTCTTGGCATCCACAATAGTTGTCTAGGTTTGGTGACTGTAAATGGTTTGGATCCCCAGGTCTTTGGATGGCCTTTCCTTCAGTCTCTGCTCGACACTTTTGTCTCCATATTTGCTCCCATGAGTATTTTGTCCCCCTTTCTAAGAAATACCAAAGCACCCACACTTTGGTCTTTGTTTTTCTTGAGCTTCCTGAGGATCCAGCTATACTACTCCTGGGCATATACTCAAAAGATGTTCCAACATATAACAAGGACACATGCTCCACTATGTTCATAGAAGCCTTATTTATAATAGCCAGAAGCTGAAAAGAACCCAGATGTCCTTCATCAAAGGAATGGATACAGAAAATGTGGTACATTTACACAATGGAGTACTACTCAGCTATTAAAAATATTGACTTTATGAAATTCCTAGGCAAATGGATGGAACTAGAAAATATCATCCTGAGTGAAGTAAACCAATCACAAAAGAACACACATGGTATGCACTCACAGATAAATGGATATTAGTACAAATGCTCGGAATATGCAAGATACAATTCACAGAAATAAACTTTTATATTGAAATTTTATCAACACATATAATTATCTTTTTGGGAAACTAAATGTCTCCCCAAAATTAATGTTAGACCATCGTTACGTTAAAATTCCACATTCATGGGATTATCCATCTAGAGATTGAAACTGTTCAGGAAAATATGTCTGGACTGAGCATATAAACTTCTTGCCATTATTTCCTGAATACAGTAGAACAAACAGTAGAATTTACACAGAATTTTCAGTACTGTAAGTAGTTTGGAAGCAAGCTAAAACTTACTTGAAAGAGGATATTTATACTTTATATGCAAGCACTGTGCTGTTTGTATATAAGACTTGAGTATCTACAGATTTGTGTATGTTCAGGGTTTCTTGAACCAATGTTCATAAACACCAAGAGAAAACTATATACTGATATGAAATGATTTAAAATTTTTATTTATTATTTTAAATAAATGATACAAACTTTCCTAACATAAAGCTTTTCACTACAAAGCACAGTCCTTAAATTTGTAATTCTCTTGCTTCAGCTTCCAAAGTAGTGAGATTACATTTGTGCACCATCATGCCTGGCTTTCATTTTGATCTTTAAGTAGGAATAAAACACAATTTCAAATCCATTGATATAAATACTAAACACTATTTACTTTTACCATAAAGCTTAGTAATTAACTGTATGTAGTTAAGTGAAAAACATACTTCTCTTTTTCAAGCTCAGTTTTCATTTCTTCAACCTGTTTTAAATAATGCTGTTCACTTGTTTTAGTGACAGTTACTTGTACTTGCAAATCATGGACTTCTTTCTGTAAAATAAATGTATATATTTATTGACAGATGTTCTATCAGTTTTTTTCATATAAAAGACATAGTTAGGCTGGGCATGGTGGCACAATCCGAGAAACTCAGGAGACAAAGGCAAGTAGATCTCTGTAAGTTCAAAGCTATCCTGGTCTACATAGTGAGTTCCGGAAAGCAGGAGCTCCATAGACAGTCTCAAAAACAAAGAAAAACTAAAAATAGATATGGTTTCTCTAAAAGTAATCAAGCAATATATTGGAGAAAATTTGGCAGGATATTAAAAAATATTTTTTTAAATATTTGGGGGCTGGAGAAATGGCTCAGTGGTTAAGAGCACTGATTGCTCTTCCAAAGGACATAAATTTCAGTAACCACATGGTGACTCATAACCATCTGTAATGTGATCCAATGCCCTCTTCTGGTGTGCCTGAAGACAGCTACAGTTTACTCAAATGAATAAAATAAATCTTAATAAGTTTAAAAAACAAGATTTATTTATTTTATGTCTGTGAGTACACTGTCTTCAGACACCAGAAGAGGGCATCGAATCCCATTATAGATTGTTGTGAACCACCATGTGGTTGCTGGGAATTAAACTCAGGACATCTAGAAGAATAATCAGTGCTCTTAACCACGGAGACATCTCTCCAGCCCTAAAAAAAAATATTTTTAAGACAGGGTCTCATTCAGCCCAGGATGAGTTTGAGACCTGGTCTTGAGGTCAACTTTGAACTCTTGATTTTCCTGCCTTTCCCTCCAAAGTCCTAGGATTATATACAGATATAAATATCATGTTCAGCTAAATACTTTAAATTTAAGTAAACAATGTGATAATCACCTTAATTTTTAAAATTATCAATGACACAGCCGGGTGTGGTGGCACATGCCTTTAATCCCAGCACTTGGGAGGCAGAGGAAGGTGGATTTCTGAGTTCGAGGCCAGCCTGGTCTACAAAGTAAGTTCCAGGACAGCCAGGGCTATACAGAGAAACCTGGTCTCAAAAAACGAAAAAGAAAAAAAAGAAAAAGAAGAAAAAGAAAACGTATCTTTAACAAACCTCTCTGGTTTCCAAAAGGAAAGTTAGTTCTTGTTCTTTCCCTTGTAATTCTTCAGCAAGCTTCTCAACTTGTTTCTTTTCATCTAAAAGTTTTTGATCTTCTGCCTAAACACAATAGAAAAAAAGAGTGTGACTGTCAAACTACATACATATTGAAAAATAATTGAACTGCCCAAAGAATAATATAAAGAACTACAGTGACCCAGAGGAAGCTCAACACCCAGGTGCTCTAACACACCCAGCACAGGTGAAAAGGCAACAACATCTGCCCCAACACCCAGAATAACTGGGTCCCCCAGGATCCAGGAACACTGGAATCCCCACCCAGCCAGTGGCACCAGTTCCTTCCATAGGAACCTGTGCAGTGAGCAGACCTTGGGCACTGGCTCCTCACCCGGTCCCACCACACCCAGAGGAAGCTCAACTCCCAGGTACTCTAACACGCCCAGGATCACAGATGAAGAGGCCACAACATCTGCCCCAACACCCAGAGTAACTGGGACCCCCTAAGATCCAGGAATGCAGGAACCCCCACCCAGCCAGTGGCACGGGTTCCTTCTGGTCTGAACGTGCACCCAGAGCAAATCTGGGGTGCTGACTCTGTACCCACTCTTACAGCACCCAGAGGAAGGCCATCTCCCAGGTGCTCTGAAATGCCCAGGATCACAGAGGAAGCTTGACTCCCAGGAGATAGAACACACCCAGGAGCACTGGAGATCTGACACACTCAAGATCTGTCACATCTTTCCCAAAACCCTGTGTAGGACCCCCATAGGAACCAAGGAAAGACTAAACCCTGCCCAGACAGAGGCACATGTTCCTTCCAGCTTGTACCTGTGCCAGAAGCAAACCCAGGAATCCAGCTCCCCAAACATCCCTGCAACACCCAGAGAAGGCTTGACTCCCAGGTGTTCTGACATAACAGGATCTCAGGAGCTTGGTTACACTATGATTTCAAGAAACCAAAGGCAGCTTGACTCTCAGGAGTTCTGACACATCCCAGATGTGAGGATCACAGGACCACAGAGATAGCTGGACTCTGAGGAGTTATGACACAACCAGAATCACAGGAGGGACAGGATCCAGTCAGAGACAGCAAAGGCAGAGATAACCAGGTGGTGAGAGGCAAGGGAAAGAACATAAGAAACAGAAACTAAGGCTACTTGGCATCATCAGAACCCATTTCTCCCACTACAGGAAGTCATAGATACTCCATCACACTGGAAAAGCAAGATTCAGATTTAAAATCACATCTCATGATAATGATAGAGGATTTTAAAAAGGACATAAATACTCCTTTAAAGAAATACAGAAGAATACAGGTAAACAGCTAAAAGCCCTTAAAGAGAAAACACAAAATCCCTTAAAGAAATAAAGGAAAACACAAACAAACAGGTGAAGGAATTGAACAAAACCATCTAGGATCTAAAAATGGAAATAGAAACAATAAAGAAATCACAAAGGGAGACACGCCTGGAGACAGAAAACCTAAGAAAGAGATCAGGAGTCTTAGATGCAAGCATAACCAACAGAATACAAGAGATAGAAGACAGAACCTCGGGTGCAGAAGATACCAGAGAAAACATTGACACAACAAAGAAAATACAAAATGCAAAAAGCTCCTAACCCAAAACAGTCAGGAAATTCAGAACACAATAAGAAGACCAAAAAAAAGAGTGAAGATTCCCAACTTAAAGGACCAGTAAGTATCTTTAACAAAATTATAAAAGAAAACTTCCCTAACCCAAAGAAAGAGATGCCCTTAAACATACAAGAAGCTTACAGAACTCCAAATAGTCTGAACCAGAAAAGAAATTCCTCCCATCACATAATAATTAAAACACCAAATGCACAAAACAAAGAAAGAATATTGAATTCTGTAAGGGAGAAAGGTCAAGTAATATAAAGGCAGACCTATCAGAATTACACCAGACTTCTCACCAGAGACTACAAAAGCTAGAAGATCCTGGGCACATGTCATACAGATCCTAAGATAACACAAATGCCAGCCCAGGCTTCTATACTCAGCAAAACTCTCAATTACCTTAGGCAGAGAAACCAAGATATTCCATGACAAAACCAAATTTACACAGTATCTTTCCACAAATCCAGCCCTACAAAGGATAATGGATGGAAAACTCCAACACAAGGAGGAAACTATACACCCTAAAAAAAGCAAGAAAGTAATCTTCTTTCAACCCAAAAGAAGATAGCCACAAAAACAATTCCACCTCTAACAACAAAAATAATAGGAAGTAACAATCACTTTTCCTTAATATCTCTTAACATCAATGTACTCCATTCCCCAATAAAAAAAAACATAGACTAACAGACTGGATATGTAAACAGGACCTGGCATTTTGCTGCATACAGGAAACACACCTGAGTGACAAAGACAGAAACTACCTCAGAGTACAAGGATGGAAAATTTTTTTACTAGCAAATGGTCCCAAGAAACGAGCTGGAGTAGCAATTCTAATATAAAAAAAAAAATCGACTTTCAACCAAAAGGTATCAAAAAAGATAAGAAAGGATACTTCATACTCATGAAAGGAAAAAAAATCTACCAAGATAAAACTGAATTCTGAACATCTATGCCCCAAAGACAAAGTCACCAACATACATTAAAGAAACTTCACTAAAGGTCAAACACAGAGTTCACCTCACACAATAATAGTAGAAGATTTCAACACCCCACTCTCATCAGTAAACAGAGCAGGGAAACAGACACTAAACAAAGACACAGTGAAACTAACACAAGTTATGAACCAAATGGAATTGACAGACATCTATAGAAAAACTACATGCTAAAACAAAAGGATATACCTTCTCAGCACCTTATGTTACCTTCTTCAAAACTGACCATTTAATCAGTCACAAAACAGGCCTCAACAGATACAAGAAGACTGAAATATTCCATGCATACTATCAGATCACCACAGATTAAGGCTGGTCCTCCATTAAAAAAAAAAAAAAGCCCACATACATAAGGAAGCTGAACAACACTCTACTTAATAATAACTTGGTAAAGGAAGAAATAAAGGAAAAAAATAAAGAATTTTTAGAATTCAATGAAAATGAAGACACAAACTAAACTCATAGCTGTGAGTGCCTCCAATAAGAAACTGGAGAGAGCAAATACTAGAAGCTTAACAGCACACCAGAAAGCTCTAGAACAAAAAGAATCAAGTGCATCCAAGAGGAGTAGACAGCAGAAAATAGTCAAACTGTAATCAACCAAGTAGAAACAAAGAGAACGATACAAAGAATCAACAAAACCAGGAGCTGGTTCTTTAAGAAAAATCATTAAGATAGATAAACCTTTATCCAGACTAACGAGAGGGCACAGAGACAGTATCCAAAATAACAAAATCAGAAATTGAAAGGGAGACATAACAGAAACTGAGAAATTTTAAAAAAAAAAATCATCAGATCCTATGACAAAAGCAGGTACTCAACAAAACTAGGAAATCTGGATGAAATGGACAATTTTATAGACAGATACCAGGTACCAAAGTTAAATCAGGATCAGATAAACCATCTAAACAGTCCCATAACCCCTAAAGAAATAGAAGCAATCATTAAAAGTCTCCCAAGAAAAAAAGCCCAGGATCAGATGGGTTTAGTGTAGAATGTTATCAGACCTTCAAAGAAGATGTAATACCAATACTCTTCAAACTATTTCACAAAATAGAAACAGAAGGAACACTACCCAATTCATTCGATGAAGCCACAATTATGCTTATACCTAAACCACACAAAGGCCCAACAAAGAAAGAGAACTTCAGACCAATTTCCCTTATGAATATCAATGCAAAAATACTCAATATTATTAATTCTCCCAAACCAAACCCAAGAACACATCAAAACAATCATCCATCATGATCACATAGGCTTCATCCCAGGGGGGATGCAGGGATGGTTCAATGTACAGAAATCCATCAACATAATCCACTATATAAACAAACTCAAAGAAAAAAAAACACATGATCATCTCATTAGAGATGAGATGAGAAAGCATTTGACAAAATTCAACACCCCTCCATGGTAAAAGTCTTGGAAAGATCTGGAACTCAAAGCCCATACCTAAACATAGTAAAAGCGATATACAGCAAACCAGTAGCCAACATCAAACTAAATGGAGAGACACTTGAAGCAATCCCACTAAAGTCTGGGACTAGACAAGGCTGCCCACTCTCCCCCTATCTATTCAATATAGTACTCAAAAAAGGAGGTCAAAGGGATAAATTGGAAAAGAAGAAGTCAAAATATCACTATTTTCAGATATGATAGTAAGTATAAGTGAACCCAAAATTCTACCAGAGAACTCCTACACCTGATAAACAACTTCAGCAAAGTGGCTGGATATAAAATTAACTCAAACAAATCAGTAGCCTTCCTCTACTCAAAGGATAAACAGGCTGAGAAAGAAATTAGGGAAACAACTCCATTCACAATAGTCACAAATAATATAAAGTATCTTGGTGTGACTTTAACCAAGCAAGTGGAAGATCTGTATGACAAGAACTTCAAGTCTCTGAAGAAAGAAATCGAAGAAGATCTCCAAAGATGGAAAGATCTCCCATGCTCATGGATTGGCAGGATTAATATAGTAAAAATGGCCATCTTGCTGAAAGCAATTTACAGATTCAATGCAATCCCCATCAAAATTCCAACTCAATTCTTCACAGACGTGGAAAGAGCAATTCTTAACTTCATATGGAATAACAAAAACAAAACAAAACAAAAAACAACAAAACAGGACAGCAAAAACTATTCTCAACAATAAAAGAACTTCTGGGGGAATCACCATCCCTGACCTCAAGCTATACTACAAAACAAAAGTGTTTAAAACTGCATGGTACTGGTACAGTGACAGGCAGGTAGATCAATGGAATAGAATTGAAGACCCAGAAATGAACCCACACACCTACGGTCACTTGATCTTTGACAAAGGAGCTAAAACCAACCAGTGGAAAACAGACAGTGCTCTCAACAAATGGTGCTGGTTCAACTGGTGGTCAACATGTAGAAGAATGCAAATTGATCCAATCTTATCTCCCTGTACAAAACTCAAGTCCAAGTGGATCAGGGACCTCCACATAAAACCAGATACACTGAAACTAACAGAAGAGAAAGTTGAGAAGAGCCTGGAACACACGGGCATAGGGGGGAAATTCCTGATCAGGACACCAATGGCTTATGCTCTAAGATCTACAATAGACAAGTGGGACCTCATAAAATTGCAAAGTTTCTATAAGGCAAAGGACACTGTCAATAGGACAAAACAGCAACCAACAGATGGGGAAAAAACCTTTACTAATCTCACATCCAATAGAGGGCTAATATCCAATACATACAAAGAACTCAAAAGTTAGTTTCCAGAGAACCAAATAACGCTATTTTTAAAATGGGGAACAGAGCTAAACAAAGAATTCTCAACTGACAAATAGTGAAAGGCTGAGACACTCCTAAAGAAATGTTCATCATCCTTAGTCATCAGGGAAATGCAAATCAAATCAACCCTGAGATTCCACATCACACCAGTTAGAATGGGTAAGATGAAAAACTCAGGTGACAGCACATGCTGGTGAGGATGTGGAGAAAGAGGTAAACTCCATTGTTGGTGGGATTGCAAGCTGATACAACCACTCTGGAAATCAGTCTAGCAGTTCCTCAGAAAATTGGACATAGTACTACCTGAGGACACAGCTATACCACTCCTAGGCATATACCCAGAAGATGTTCCAACATATAATAAGGAAACATGATCCACTATGTTCATAGCAGTCCTGTTTCAATAGCCAGAAGCTGGAAAGAACCCAGATGTCCCTCAACAGAGGAATGGATACAGAAAACGTGGTGCATTTACTCAAGCTATCAAAAACAATGACTTCATGAAATTCTTAGGCAAATGGATGGATCTAGAAAATATCATCCTGAATGTGGAAACCCAATCACAAAAGAACACACATGATATGCACTCACTGATAACTGGATATTAGCCCAAAAGCTTGTAATACCCAAGGTACAATTCACAGACCACATAAAGCTCAAGAAGAAGGAAGACCAAAGTGTGGATGCTTTGGTCCTTCTTAAAACAGGGAACAAAATACTCATGGAAAGAAATACGTAAAGAGTATGGAAATGGAGAGAGAGAGAGAGAAAGAGAAAGAGAGAGAATGAGAATGAATGAAATGTAGAATCAGAGAGACTGAAGGAAAGGCCATCCAGAGACTGCCCTACCTGGGGATCCATCCACATACAGTCACCAAACCCAGACACTATTGTGGATGCCAAGTAGTACTTTCTGACAGGAGCCTGGTATAACGTCTCCTGAGAGACTCTGCTAGAGCCTGACAAATACAGAGGCAGATGCTTGCAGCCAACCATTGGACTGAGCACGGGGTTCCCAATGGAGAAGTTAGAGAAAGCACTGAAGGTGCTAATGGGGTTTGCAACCCCATAGGAAGAACAATATCAACCAACCAGACCCCCTCCCAGAGCTCCCAGATACTAAACCACCAACCAAATAGTACACATTGAAGGACCTATGGCTCAAGCTGCAGATGTAGCAGAGAATGGCCTTGTTGGGCATCAATGGGAAGAGAGGCCCTTGGGCCTGGGAAGGCTGGATGCCCCAGTATAGGGAATTGAGAGGGCGAGGAGGTGTGGGGGGGGAGGACACATCCTCATAGAAACAGGAGGAGGGGAGATGGGATAGGGAGTTTCTGGGGGGGGGGGGGGGGAGATCAGGAAAGGGATAACATTTGAAACGTAAATAAGTAAAATATCCAAAAAAAGAAATAAAAAGAACTACAGGGTATTTTGTTGGTAAAACTGCTTCAATAGAGAAATACAGTTATTAGTAAGTAAATTCCAAAAACAAAATTTGACAAAAAGAATAATGAACAGAGCCCTGGGATAAAAGGAATAAATTGTTTATTTAAAAACTGAGATTTCTGTGGTGAAACAGAAATACTTTTATGGGACTGGGTAAATGAGAAAAGTCAGGATAGTAAGAGTCAGGCTCTACTCCAAGGAAGAAATAATTGCAAGTGCACTGAAAATCACTAAGCATAGCTGAAAGACACAAGAAAACAGAAAGGCTAAGCAACAAATAGAAATGGGCAATTCACTGCTCCAGCTGAGGCTCCAGCATTGAAAGAAGACAGAAGCTTCTTCCAAAATGTAAGCCAGTGAGCCAGTGTTGTGCCCAGATTGTAAAGACCCTAAAGAGACCACTAAGAATCACAACCAGATGTAATCACATGAGGGTCTTTATTTAAGCTCAAGCTTAGGCCACCAACCTTCCTGATCGAACAGGAAGGACAGTGAACCCCCAGGTCTAAGTGAAAGGGGTTTATAAAGCAAAAAAGAAAAAGAAAGAGAAAAAGGAAGAGGAAGAGGAAGAGAGAGAGAGAGAAATAGAAATAGAAAGAGAAAGAGAAAGAGAGAGAGAAAGAGAGAGAAAGAGAGAAAGAGAAAAAGAGAGAGAGAGAGAAAGAAAGAGAAAGAGAAAGAGAGAGAAAGAGAAAGAGAAAGAGAAAGAGAAAGAGAAAGAGAAAGAGAAAGAGAAAGAGAAAGAGAAAGAGAAAGAGAAAGAGAAAGAGAAAGAGAAAGAGAAAGAGAAAGAGAAAGAGAAAGAGAAAGAGAAAGAGAAAAGAGAAAGACCGCAAGCGGGAGTTTCTAAGCCATGGCATTACATGAGAGGGAAAAGGAATGTTGTCCTTCAAACCTGATAACAGTTTGTTCAGACAGTGGGGCAGAACCCTGCAGCTGGAAAGGGACCTTCCTGACTTGGAAAAAGTAACTTACTATGCTCTCAGAAGCTGATGTTATCTTTACAAACTGATTGTAGCTACAGTACAGTTGATTAATTAACACTTAATTGTGCCTTTTTCATAGTCCAAGAGTGAGTTTTTTATCATTTTAAGGATATTGGTCTCTGCTTCCTTCAAGGGCAGGAGCCATCTGAACTGGGGAAAAGTTGGTTATCAATCAAAGGGAGTGTTGGCCTCAGAAACTCTGAGGCTTGGGTATTGTACTGGCTACTTTTGTGTCAACTTAACACAGCTGGAGTTATCACAGAGAAAGGAGCTTCAGTTGAGGAAATGCCTCCATGAGATCCAACTGTAAGGCATTTTCTCAATTAGTGATCAAGGGAGAAAGGCCCCTTGTGGGTGGGACCATCTCTGGGCTGATAGTCTTGGTTCTGTAAGAGAGCAGGCTGAGCAAGCCAGGGGAGGCAAGTCAGTAAGGAACATCCCTCCATGGCTTCTGCTTCAGCTCCTGCTTCTTGACCTTCTTGAGTTCCAGTCCTGCATCCTTCGGTGTTCAACAGCATTATGGAGTGTAAGCCGAATAAACCCTTTCCTCCCTTACTTGCTTCTTGGTCATGATGTTTGTGCAGGAATAGAAACCCTGACTAAGTCAGGTATGATGCTTTCTGTCTGGCACCAAGGCTGGCATCTGCCCTCCAGGGAAGGGGGTGATCATGGGGAAGGGAGCACTACCATGAAAGGGGAGAAGGGTAATGGCAATAATCTGGCACCAGGCTGGGCCCTCTCCAAAGGCCAGAGGCACCTATGAAGTGGGGAGCGAAGGAGCTTTAACTTCTCTAGCCCTGTGCGGCAGGGAAGTGCAGGGAAGTGCAGAGGCAGGCTCTCTTGTGTCTCTTCACCAAATGGCCCTAGAAAAAAGAGACTGCCAGTCTTTGACACAGACCAAGTCCACAATACTAGCTAAGACATGGATCCAGAGGCCCATTTTGTCATTCCACTTGTCTCAGATGGCTGTCACTGTGTACCATCTTGACAATTAGTCTATTGGTTGAGATTAAGCTACTCTAGGGGTCTGAAATGAAGGCATAATCACAATTCGGAAAGCCAGGCAACAGCCTGCCCACAGCCCTTAGGTGTGAGTCAACAATTATGATGGAGAAAGGTATTTTATTTAAGAAACTTGGGAAAGCTGGAGAGTCAAGCAATGAAGAGTACAGTGGTCAGTAGCCATACCTTGCACGATAAGAAATACTATTTAAGAATAGCTGTGGAGATTGATGGTCTGAGTATGAAGTTAGTGGATGCCTGAACTCTTGGGACTACCTATCCACTAAGAGGTTCACTATGAGGACTAAGAACTCTGAAGATTGGTTGAGGTAATCTGAATGATGCTATTATTTTATCTAACCTTGCAATTTCCACAGCCACCTCCCTCCTATATAATATTTGACATTGTGTGGGAAAGAAAGCACTGAGACTGAATCTATAGTACAAATCTCTTATATATTTGGTTGTGAGCTTAGTCTTTAATGGCTGAGCCATCTCTCCAGTCCAACATAGTACAGATCTCAATGCTATGTTTACTTTCCTTGCATTCAGGAGACACCCCATTTATCAGACATTAGTAACTGTACTGTGTTCAAGCTGAAGAACCTCTAGAAAAGTTAGAAACCATCCTACCCACAGCTACCAAGTTAAGTCTGGTCAAGAGATTTTTGATATACAAAGAATGAAAATTCCTAAAGTGAAGGCAACTCTATTGTACATCAGACACTAAATCAGGTCCAGACTCAGTACTAGCCTAAAATTAGAGAAGACAAATGGCTCCAACATCAACTGACAAACGATTCTACCTAGAAGATAACAGCATTAGAAAACCCACAGTAAATCCAATTGTATATTTTATCTTAATTTTGTTTTAGATTTTATTTTTGAATTGAAAATATTTGAAATTCATCTCTATCAGATAGACCTTAGGTAGTTGGGGGGGGGGGTTGTGTATATTTGTTGTTTTATCCATTATGCTTCTCTTTTTTTCTTCTATTATTCTATAAGTACTTTAAAAGCATAGGATTTTAAAAGCATAAGATATGTTTTTACTTTATTCCTCTTACATTTATCAACTTTTTAAACATTTTTTCTTTATTGGGCAATTAGAATTTTTAAATATTTCCTTGCTCCACCACTTCCTAACATATTTCTCATTTCTTTTTCCTATTCTTTTATTTAATATTGTCTTGTTCCTTTCCTTTGTTCCATGTTTATATTATTTTTATTGCTATCCCAGTTACCTCTAACTTTACAGCTAACTCTGTATTACTTTTGTTATGTTATATTCTATGCCCAGTAGTAGTACTGTATTGGCTTTAATAAATTTTAAGTGTACTTGCTTGCTTATCTTGTTTGTCTGGTATTACAGCTGTTACAGAAGTTTGTTATTGCCACTGTATAAGCAGTACTAAGCCATCAAAAGGAAATTGTTCACTCAGGAGATCCCCAAATAAACTCAGAAGAAATATCCTATCAATAAATGTACAAATCATAATACACAAAACATAATCATGAAAAAAATCATGACAATATGATAAATGAAATTGAAGTGGCTGATATAATGAATGGTTCAGTAGGTAAAGAAATTTGCCACCAAACTTGATGACTTGAGTTTGATCCCTGGAACCACATGGTTATCTGTCCTCTAATTTCCACACATATGTTATCACACAGATACACCCAATCAATCAACCAACCAATCAATTTTTAAATGATTAAAATGCCAGAAAAATAATTCAGAAGTCTACTTGTAAAAGTAACCAAGGTCTTCAGAAAAGACAAAAACAGCATAGAAATAGTAAAGAATAGTTTATGGCACCTACATGGAGACTCTCAATATCTGTAACTCTAGTTCCAGGGAATCATATGCCTTCTCCTGGCCTCTGCAGACACATAAATATACATGTGGATCACATATATACATGTAAACATTCACACATAGGCATAAAATAAAAATAGGTATTATGAAAATTGAAGGTGAATTTTATCATTATAAAATCTATTTATGGGCTGGGTGTGGTGGTGCACGCCTTTAATCCCAGCAGAGGCAGGCAGATTTCTGAGTTCGAGGCCAGCCTGATCTACAGAGTGTGTTCCAGGACAGCCAGGGCTATACAGAGAAACCCTGTCTCGAAAAACAAAAAAACAAAAAAACAAAAAAAAAACCAAAAACCAAAAAAAAAACCAAACAAACAAACAAAAAAACCCACCTCTTTATTACTACTAAGTCATTTCTATAGAGGATAGTGGGAGGAGTATTTCAGAGTAAAAAGAAGGGTAAACCCATTCATTGATAATAAATCAGTTGTGGATGGGTAGCAGAGATAAGAGAAATGAGCTGGTGGCAGAAGAGTTATCCAAAATAAGTAGTACATGAAAAACTATATGAAAGCCTAAAATCTTCCAACCCATGAAACCAAATTTAATTAGAAGGGATAGAAAATACATGTTCCTAGGTAAAAGACATCAATGGTCTGTCTCCCAGCACTAAACCCTGCATATTAAAATACTGACCTGCCTACCAAGATGTATCTATAAGTGCACAATGTGGATAACCTCAGTTATAGGGATAACCAAGTGATTAGGTATGAAACCTGGTCCAAGGAATGATTTCTTGCCTAGTATGGTAAACCTAGTGGGAAAACCCATGACTAAAAATATAATAGGTCCTAGTAGAGAACTTACTATTGTTTTGCTGAATTGTTCATATCATCAAAATACTTTCTACATATTTTTGCCTATACCCATTCTGTTGAAAAGCCATGTATTAAATAACTGGATTGAAAAACAAAACTATTCTCTTCCAGAAACAAACTTAACTGGCAAAGATAAATTAACATGAAAAAAAAAAAAAAACCTAAGTTTTTTAAGCAAGTAGGAACTGAAAACAAGCAAGGGACCTATAGTAGTATCTGAAAAAGCAGACATCAAGTAAAAAACTAGGTCACTACAAATTAATAAAGGTGATAATCCAACAAAAAGATATAATGATTGGAGATAAATGTACATCAAATATTAGTGCACCCAACTTCATAAAACATAATCTACCGGACACAAATGTATGGACAGAGCAAGATATAGTAGTAATAAGTGATTTCAATTCCCAATTTCATCAGTTCATTTATCATCTAGACCAAAAAAAGTATGTAATAAACTGGACACATAATAAAACTGCATCAGAGATCAAATGTTAATACACATTTACAGAATATCCCATCCAATGGCTATTAAATATATATTCTTCCCAGCAGTCCACAGAAATTTTTAAATACTTTTATAAATAATTTTACAAATCCTATATTATCCTTCTACCAAAACTTGATAAGACAACAAAAAGGAAACTACAGACCAAAATATTTAACAAACATAAGTTCAAAGCTTCAATAAAATACTGGTAAATCAAAATCATATCACATTAAAAAGACTATGTACCATGATGGAGCTATTTTCATTCCAGAAATACAAGAATGGTGCAACATATGCAAATCAATAAATATAATGTAGCACATAAAAAGAATCAAGTGTATAAATCACATGATCATTTCAACAGGCACAGAAACAGCCTTTGATAAAATTAAACATCTATTCATGATAACATCCTTGAATCAATTAGGTATAGAAGGATAATATCTCAGTGTAGCAAAACTATATTTGACAAACCCATAGCCAGTATCACACTGAAAAAAATAAACCTGAAACAGTTTTGGGAAGATGTAGGACAAATGTGTCTATTGTTTACTGAATCTTTGTGGTATAACGTAATATGCATACTTGCTCAAGTGTGCTATCAACAGATTTAAATATTATAAACATCCTGGCCAAGAAAGTTTATAAAAATCTAAAAAAATAGATGTATACAAAGCTGCAGTTTTACTCAAAAGCAAATGTAAAATTTTTAAATTTAGGAGAAAAATTAAAATGAAATATGTATAGTTTGAAAATATAGGCCACTAATTTCAAATTTATTTTTAAATAATTACAGGATGTTATTAAGAAAGGATATATACTTACCAATATGTTTTTCAATTCTTCAAGTTCCACTTCTTTGTTATTTTTAAATTTAGTCATCTCTTCTAAAATAAACAAAATAAAATGTGTTGATAACTGGATTAAAAAGCAGGAAAGAAAAGAAATAAGCAATAATGACATTTAAACCGATAAGAAGGACACATGCTCCACTATGTTCATAGCAGCCTTATTTATAATAGCCAGAAACTGGAAAGAACCGAGATGTCCCTCAACAGAGGAATGGATACAGAAAATGTGGTACATTTACACAATGGAGTACTACTCAGCTATTAAAAAGAATGAATTTATGAAATTCCTAGGCAAATGGATGGACCTGGAGGGCATCATCCTGAGTGAGGTAACACAATCACAAAGGAACTCACACAATATGTACTCACTGATAAGTGGATATTATCCCAGAAACTTAGGATACCCAAGGTATAAGATACAATTTGCTAAACGCATGAAACTCAAGAAGAACACTTTGCCCCTTCTTAGAATTGGGAACAATCACCCATGGAAGGAATTACAGAGACAAAGTTTAGAGCTGTGACGAAAGGATGGACCATCTAGAGACTGCCATATCTGGAGATCCATCCCATAATCAGCTTCCAAACGCTGACACCATTGCATACACTAGCAAGAAAGGACCCAGATATAGCTGTCTCTTGTGAGACTATGCTGGGGCCTGGCAAACACAAAAGTGAATGCTCACAGTCAGCTATTGGATTGATCACAGGATCCCCAATGGAGGAGCTAGAGAAAGTACCCAAGGAGCTGAAGGGATCTGCAACCCTATAGGTGGAACAACAATATGAACTAACCAGTACCCCGGAGCTCGTGTCTCTAGCTGCATATGTAGCAGAAGATGGCCTAGTCGGCCATCACTGGAAAGAGAGGCCCATTGGACTTGCAAACTTTATATGCCCCAGTACAGGGGAATGCCAGGGCCAAAAAGTGGGAGTGGGTGGGTAGGGGAGTCGGGGGGAGGGTATGGGGGACTTTTGGGATAGCACTGGAAATGTAAATGAGGAAAATACCTAATAAAAAATATTTTAAAAAATGAAGAATCAACCCATATCTGGCACCATTATCAGGCCAAAAACCTATGGCTAAACAGGATAAAGCCTAGGGAGCAACTACTACTATTTTCCTGCTAAATGAACACACACACCCCTCAAAAAAGATAGGCCAACACATGTAAGGAAGCTTATATAGAGTCTAAATCAACTATGCAAAAGTAATAATAGATAAATATTGACACTTATGTTTTTAGGTTAACTCATAGCCAAATGAATCCAAAACTCATGAAAGCAAAATAAACAATGAGTCTACATAAAATAATTTGGAATGGGGTGTGTACCTTTTCTTTCCAAACTCATTACTTTCTGAATCTATCTGGCTTATTACTTTCTCTTCCAATTTAAAAGAATTGATCTTCTTTCAAATTCATTCTGATCATTGCACTTTGCATTTAAATATCCTCTTCTGTAACTTTATCTGTTCTAAAACATACCAACTCTGTGCAGAGAAATCCTTATTTCCTATCCCACCAAGCACCCCATATAAATACAAAACCAAAGATACCTGATTAACTTCTCTGCCCTTTCAAGCTATCTGATTTCTCATACTATCTTTTAAATTCCTGCTTATTAACTATATATTGTTTAACTCCATGTAAAACTAATATCTATTTCCATGATATTAATAATTTTATGACCTCAAAATCCAACAATAGGCACTTTGTAATGTCATTCTCAGTCTTATTGTGTAACTGGGTCATATTTGATTGTATGAAACATTCCCTACTGTATTTTCCACCTTAAAATACCAAGACCTTGCATTATTCATATTTCTTCTCTAACTCCTACACCTATTTTCTTGCTTTTACAGCTTTCTTTCTTGCTACCAGGAAAAGTAGTGCTTTACAGTGCTTATTGTTATTTCTATGAATTCAGTATTAATTTTTTTTTTGTTTTTTTTTGGGTTTTTTTTTGAGACAGGATTTCTCTCTATAGCCCTGGCTGTCCTGGAGCTCACTTTGTAGACCAGGCTGGCCTTGAATCAGAAATCCACCTGCCTCTGCCTCCCAAGTGCTGGGATTAAAGACATGTGCCACCACGCCCGGCTCAGTATTAATTTTATAAAATCTTTTCAGCATAATCTTCCCACTTTTTAAATATTTTTTAAAGATTTACTTATTTGTGCATGTGAGTATTCTATTTACATGTATGCCTGCAAGACAGAAGAGGGCATCAGCTGTCATGTGATTTCTGGGATCTCCGAATGAGCAGCCTGTGCTCTTAACATGTAATTTTTAAATTGCACTCCTATACACAGTATTTTCAACATTCTATCAACACAACTACCCAAAGCCTCTCTATACCTTAATCTACTTACTTAAATCTCTATACTTAAAATCTACTCATAATATCTAACTCTTCCTTAGTACCTTTCCTACTCTTTTGCTTCATTTTGGTACCAACATTAACATTCAATAATAAAACTGAGCATTTACCTCAAATACATAAATATGTAAAAATATGTATTATTAATCTGGACCCCTGAGATCTCTCAAACACTGGACCACTAACCAGGCAGCATACACCAGCTGATATGAGCCCCCCAACATATATACTTCTGAGTCTGTGTTCATTCAGAGATGATGCACCTAACCCTCAAGAGACTGGAGACCCCAGGGAATTTAGAGGTCAGGTGGGGTGGGGTGGGGCATTGGGACGTCCATGTGGAGACAGGGTGGGTTGGGGAGGAGGTGTGGGATATATAACAGTTAGAGGATGGATATAGGACAGGGAATAGAATATGGAGTGCAAAAAATAAATTAAAAATAAAACAATTTTTTTAAAAAAAGAATATATATTTATCTTTTTAAAACTGTAATATAAATATGTATTATCATATTGATCATAAATATAATTTAAAATAGAAGTTTTGATATTTTCACTTTTTAGTTTAACATAATTTTTGCATACTCCCTCATTCTGAATACTATTACCCCAATGGTTTTATTTTATGTCTTTAACCTTTCCCTCTTAGTAATTAAAGATTTCTCAAGAGCACAGTGTTTTACTTTCATGTTCCCACAATACACATAATGCTGTTTCAGTTCTAAAATTCCTTATACAAACTTCTCATAATACTCTAGTATGGCAAAGTATTGAAATTACAATGTGATATATAATAGACACTTAGTAGTAAAAAGTTGTTATAAATATACAATAAAGATATTTAAAAGTACTAATACTATTCCTTAATCTACAACATTCAACAATTCTAAAGACAGTAGGTAAGTGCAATGATTTAAAAATAATACTTTGTATTCTGAAGGAATGTTTTAATTAGATAAAAGAAATTGTCTAAACTATTATATTTGGGTTTTGGTTGGTTGGTTAGATAACTGGGTTTTGTGGGGGTGACTGGCTAGCTGGTTGGTTGGTTGGTGTTTTTTGTTGGTGGAGGAAGCATGGGGATTGGTTTTACAAGCATAGATTAGCTCTGTATCTCTGTCTATTCTAGAACTCACTCTATAGACCAGGCTGTCTGTGAACTCATCCACTTGCCTCTGCCTCTCTAGTGCTGGGATTAAAAGCATGCATAACCACTGCGATGCCAAGTTAGCTGGTTTTCTGAGACAGGGTCTGTCTATATAGCCCTGGCTGTCCTGGAACTCATTATGTAGACGTGGCTGGCCTTGAACTCACAAAGGTCCACCTGTCTCTGCTCTCAAGTGTTATGCCATCATAATTATGCTAAGAAGTAAAGTTATAAATAAAATTATCTGGACACTGCAAGGTTAGATAACCAAGTATCAATCAACAGTGGGAAAGTAAGGACTACAAAAGGAAAGGCATCAATATGGTTCAATACTCCAACCAAATCTGATATGATAGCACAGAAATTTTATTCAGTAATAAATCACTGAATAAGGTATTTATGCTCCAATAAACACAGTCACCTACAGTCCTCTAAACACTGTAATGAAACTCATTAAGTCAGTCAGTCAGTCTCTCTCTCTCTCTCGCTCTCTCTCTCTCTCTCTCACACACACACACACAGACCATGAAACTAGAAAGAAGACTAGTTGGAAAAAGCAAGATTATTAGAAATGGGAGGGGCACAAGCAAAGGTAAATGTGATCAAAATTTACAATGTATAAAAATGTCACACTGATTACAATTAATATATGCTTTTAAAAATATTTTTTAAAAAAGGAAATCAACCTAGGAGCTAACTACTTATGAAATGTTAAGTAAGCATTATTACTAAGCAGTATTACTTGTAATTGTTTTAGCTGTACAAGTAAGTCAACTAACGGTATAAATATTCAAATTAATATAAAATTTTATAGAAAATTATTAATATAAATACTTGTCAATTCAGATATAGTAATTAAAATACCTTTTAATAGAAATTGAAAAACAACTTGTTTTATCTTTTAATTGTCTACATTTGCATATATTTAACCTAATAAATATGAAGCATAGACTTATAATTAGCTAACTACCTAATCGTAAGTTCACAGAATTATAAAACTGTTTTATTGTGTAAGTTCTTGAACTTTAACAGTATTATATAATATAAAATCATTTTTCCTAAAAAGATTTTATGATCCAACTCCACTAAACAAAATAGAATCCACAAAATAGAAGGATGAGCCAGGTGTGATGGTGTACATTGGTAATACCAGCACTTAGGAGGCAGAGGCAAGAAGACTGCTACAAGTTCAAGACTACCCGGGTCTACACAGAGAGTACTGGGCCAGCTGGAGCTACATAGCAAGACCCTAAGAAAAATATAAAGAAACAAACAAAGAAACAAACAAATCAACCCAGGAAGTAATGCATTCCTGTAATCCCAGCATTCATGAGGTAAAAGGACCAAGATTTCAAGACCAGTCTGAAATATGAAATATGATCCTGCCTCAAAAATTGTTTCTTCAATTGAAATGTAATCAACATTTCCCTAAGGATTATTCAAGCCTTTGAATTCTAAAATTAAAAAAAACACACACAAACACCTCAGGTTTATATTAAAACATCTATAAACCATATAAAGAAACATAACAGCTTTTTTCAACTGAAATATTCTCTATTCAATTAGAATTTTTCCCTAATTTTTATATTTGTTTTTATTTTATATACATGAGTATTTTGTCTGCATGTACATATAAATACCACATGCATGCATATTGTCCAAGAGGCCAAATAAGATTCCCTAACTCTACAATCATAAACAGTTGTGAGCATCATGTGGGGAAAACAAATCTAAGTCCTCTGCAAGAGCAGTAATTAGTCTTAACTGCTTGTTAATAGTTTAATAAATTTAACAAAAACCTCAAATTTATTTTTATAATTAGTTATTAAAGTTATCAAAGTATACTTCTCTATAAATCTTACCTAGTTCACTTGATTTCTTCTGGAGTTCCACAGTAATCAGTTTCAGTTGGTCTTCATTTTTTTCCAACCTTATGAGAAAATTTTAAAATTCAAATTATTATTTTAGGTACCATTCATCTAATAACTAAAACTGGAACAATGTAACAGCTGATGTATCTAAAATAGATTCATTCAGTAAGTAAACATTAAGTATTAATCTATATAAGGCAGTTTAAAATCAAAATTATAATTATAATTACATCTACCTAAAATCTTAAGTCTTTTTTTTTTTTTTTTTTTTATTATATGTAAGTACACTGTAGCTGTCCTCAGACACTCCAGAAGAGGGCGCCAGATCTCGTTACGGATGGTTGTGAGCCACCATGTGGTTGCTGGGATTTGAACTCTGGACCTCTGGAAGAGCAGTCGGGTGCTCTTACCCACTGAGCCATCTCACCAGCCCAATCTTAAGTCTTATAATTTGTATCTTAATTGCTAGTGGTGGTAGTGTAAACCTTTAATCCCAGCACTTAGGAGGCAGAGGTAGGCAGATCTTTGAAGCCAGCCTGGTCTACAGAGCAAGTTTCAGGACAACCAGGGAAGGCTACACAGAGAAACCCTGTGTGGAAAAACAAAAATAAAATTTAAAAAATGTATTTTAAGCTTTTCTTATTTTCTGTTTCCTTAAACCATAAACTGAGGTGAGCCAGCTCAACAAGTAAGTGGGCTTGCTACCAAGCTAACCACCTGAATTTAATGCCCAGTAGAGAACCTACTCCTACAAGTTGTTCTCTGATCTCCACACACAAGCATGCATGCATGCATACATGCATACACACACACAGACACACACACACGTAGTAAATAAGGGGCTGGAGAGGTGGCTCAGTGTCTAAGAACACTGACTGCTCTTCCAGAGGACCTGAGTTTGATTCCCAACAGTGGGCTCACAGCTGTTTGTAACTCAAATTCTAAGAGATTCAACACCCTTTTCTGGCCTTTGTGTGCACTGTATGCATGTGATGCACAGACATACATGCAGGCAAAACACCCATACACATAAAGTTTTTTTTTCCTAGTTTTTAGTAAATAAAAAAATTTAAGGTAATTGGAACACATTATTCTACAGTAATTTATAATTTTATTATTTACAAATTGTTTGACAAGTTAATCAGAAATATATAATAGAAGAGCTTAAAAGGTTACATTTTTCTCCTCACTATGTACAGTAGAAAAGAAAAATTAAGTAGATCCAGGATATAAGTTGGGAGAGAAATTTGTTCCTCTCATTTACTCTGCCAAATTTAAATTGAACATCATGCTAACAGGATAAAAATAATTACCTAGGCCTCAACATACTTTTATATTAAAATCGCATAAGTGAGGAAAAATAGAGCTAGTTGTTGATCTAATTTTAAATAAATACTATTTAGGTTAAAAGCAAATGAGTATCACATATAGAGTGGTATTTACTTTATTCCAAGATAGTTGCTAAATTAATACATTGTAAGTAAGGTTACAGACCTCAGTGAAATAAATTTTTTAACCTGGACATTATTCCTATGACACTAATAATCCATACACAGTGGTTCTCAACCTGTGGGTCACAACCCCTCTGGCAAACCTATCTCCAAAAACATTTATATAAAATATCATCATAACAGTCACAAAATTATAGTTTTGAAGAGAAATGAAAATTATTTTATGGTTGGGGTCACAACATGAGGAACTATATCAAAGGGTCACAACTTTAGAAGGTTGAGAAGCACTGGTCCACACTATTGATAAACATGTCCTACCACTGAACCAACATTTAAGGACTTATCTATATAACTTGACCCCACGGCAAAGCATGCTTGGGAACTTTTTCCAAAGAATGCCTGATTTTTAATGGACCTGAATATCAAAAGTAAATCATTTTTATGTATTTACTTATATGTTTAAAAACTGTTTCACCTTTGCTGTTCTGTTCTCAGTAATTCCTCCAAGGTGCATGTAGTAGCTTTAAGTTCAGTCACCACAAATGAGTGAGTAGTTTTAGCTTTGTTGAGTTCTTCCATTTGAGCTTCTTTTACTTCAGTGAGCTGAGAAATAGTTTTTGTTGCTATCTGCAAATCTTCCTCTAATGCTTTCTGAGTGCTCTAAGTGAAACAAAACACAAAACAGAAAGAATAATGCAAAGGCCTAAAATGTTTAAAGGCTTAAGTCATCTGTTTCTATACATTTGTTTGCCTTTGCACTCCATACTTCCTCCTACCCATTGTCCTTTCTTGGCATACTGAAATAACCCACACACTATCAAATTTCAAGTAACCATTCTCTATAGTTCTGATCCCTCCAGAGATTTCCCATGCAGTTAGCCCACACAGTTCTCTCCATTCTTAGAACTGTTAATGACTCTATTAGATTGAGTTATTCTATTAGTACTTAGGTATGTTTAATCCAATGCCTCTTATTAGAAGCATTTTCAAGGTAGAATTAAGTTTTCTATTTGAATCTCTGAGTTATAATACATTTTACTTGTATCCAATAGTATTCGTTAACTGATTATGTGATACACACCATACAATAGTCACTAGTCAGTTTTTAAATCATACCATACTTCTTTGCATAGACATTTTAATATCTTCAAGTTCTGATGTTAAATGATCCTTCTTTTCACTTAATTCTTTTAAGTTTTCATCTTGTAATTCTAAAAGATAAAATTATAGATAGGCATTGTTTGGTAGAAATGGTTATCAGGGAAACTAATTGCTATAGCAATTACTTTTTTTCCTGTACTAGAAAACAATCCAAAAAAAGAACAATACACATATACACACTAAATTTCATAAGACTATTTTTCCAAAACCTCACAAATGAACATTTTTTCAGTATCTACATTTATAATTACAATAGAATGAAAACAGACATATAACCCAGCTTTAACATGAAGATTAAAAAACTATTCCTTATTTTTCATTTGTGCATTGCTGTCAAGGAGTCAAGGGCTTATATATGCCATCTCCTATTCCATTTGTCAATACAAATATGTTTTGGAGCCAGGTAGAGTGACTGCAAGTCTAGAATACTATCTCTAGGGAGGATGAAGTAAGAGTAAAAGTTGGAGGCCAACCTGAGCAATTTGGCAAGCTCATGTCTAAAAATTGGGGGGCGGGGGAGAAGGACCCTGAGTAGCTCATGCTCCTTCTCAAAAATAAAAGTTTTGAAAATAAAAAAAGGCTTTGTCCATTGTGAAGCAAGCTAAGGCTCTGTTAGGTCATAAATATCATAATTATTAGGTAATATGCAAAAATCTGAGCCTCGGGTGGTCTTCAAAGATATAGTCTTTGGGGTTTTGAAGAAAATGATTTTTTTCTCTTCTTATAACACAGGCTAGAACCCTATGATGGTTCCATCAAAGATTAATATTTAACACTAAAATGTTAAATGTGTGTTTCTAGAGAATTTTTTTTTTTTTTTTAGTTTTGTTTTTTGTTCTGGAGGGTTTTAGTGGTGGTGGTGGTGGTGGATTTGTCTGTGTTTGTTTTGGAGACAAGGTCTCACCAAGTATCCCCTAGTTACCTGAAACTTTTTATATTTCAGGGTAGCCTAGAAATTAATATGTAGTCCAGTCTAGCCTGGAACTTGGCAATCTCTTGCCTGACACTCTTAAAGGATTATAGACATGTACCACCGTGCCTGAATGAAATATTTTAGAATAGCAAAACACTGAGTAGTACATAAATATACAAAAGCTGACGCTAATTTATGATTGTACATATATGATCTAATATACCATGTAGTCACTAAAAAAGATAATAGAAATCTCACTAACAGTCATAAAATAGAAAAATGACAGGTTAAAATAGTATTTGTATAAGCCATGAACATAAAATAATTAACAAAAAGTACTTTTAAATTCATATTCCAATAATGAAATTATTCATGATTTTATTTTCACAATTTCCTATCTTCACTTCTAATTTCTACCATAAATATTTAATATTATATTTATTGGTGGGCTATGTTATATAAAAAGATTTTTATTCCACTTAATAGCTAATATTTACTAAATTCTAAGTCTCAGTTAAATAGTCTATGTGCCTTATATATCCATTCATTTTTAAACCTCATATAAATACTAAGAGGAAAACTTCATCATCTTTTCTGGATTCAAACTATATTACTGCTTCTTTTTAAAATTTTTACTACATTAATTTATGTGTGTGTGTGTGTATCAATGTCTGTGTTGTGTCTGCATGGGAGCATGCATGTGTCACAACATACATCTGAAAAAACTTGTATAACTGGGTTCCCTCCTACAGATTTGGGGGACTGAATTTGTCATCAAGCTTGGTTAGCTGCTGAGCCATCATCTCACCATCTACTACTGTCTTTTCTTATTAGATGCCAAAATATTTAACCATTTTGACTCTACTATTCCCACCCGCTTGGGAAATTAGAGTATTGACTATTGACATTTTTAAGGCTTCCTGTTATGATAATACAGCTTAAAATGTTCAAACACAATATTCAATGGCCCCACCTAGAAATCCATCCCATCTGCAGACACCAAACCCCCACACTTTTGCTGATGCCAAAAAGTGCTTGCTGACAAGAGCCTGAAATGGCTGTTCCCTGAGAGGTCCTACCAGCACTTGACCAATACAGATGCAGACCCCAAGGGAAGAACTAGGAGAAGGACTGAAGGAGATGAAGGGGACTGCAACCCCATAAGAAGAACAATATCAACTAACTGGACCACTCAGAGCTCCCAGGGACTAAACCACAAACCAAAGAGTATACATGAAGGGAGCCAGGACTCCAGATACATATGTAGCAGAGGATGGCCTTATCTAACATCAATGGGAGGGGGAGCCTCGATGCCCCAGTGTAGGGGGATGCTAGAGGCAGGAGTAAGTGAATGGGTGGAGGAACACCCTCATAGAGGCAAAGGGGAGGGAGGGGGAAGTGGTAGGGAGTGGGAGAAGGGTAACTGGGAAATGTAAAGAAATAAAATGATTAATAAAAAATTTTTTTAAAACACTGAGTCATCTATCCACCCCTGAAAACTGCTTTCTTTAGAAAACTAAGGGTCTGTTATTTTTCGATTGCCAGACAAAATTCCCTGACCAAGGCAACTAATTTTCCAAAAAAGCTTTGGAGCTCACGATCGCAAAGAATTAATATCTATTACCAAGAGGATAAGGAGCATAGCATCAGACAGGCATTTCACTGGAGCAATAGCTAGGAGTGTTTTACTAATTGAGTCTTCTTCCTTGTGGTGAATAAGAATGACACCCATCCCCACCCCCAGGTCATATATTTGAATACTTGATCCCCCAAGCACAAGTATCCCAATAATTGATCCATAAGCACAAGACACTGAGACACAGCAAACTGGGAATGTCTTGGGCTTTTTAAACTTCAAAGCCTGCCCCTGGTGACACACCTCTTCCAACAAAGTCACATCCCCTAATCCTTCCAAAACAGTTCCAAGCACTGAAAGCCAAGTATTCAAACACATGACCCTATGGGGGCCATTCTCATTCAAGCCACCACAGGGAGCTGGGAATATGATTCAATCAGTAAAGTACTTGCTGTGCAAACATGAGGACCTGAGTTTGATCCTGAACCCACTTTTTAAAAGCTGGATGAAATGGTACATGCTTATAATCTTATGTTGGGAAAGCAGAAGTTGGAGAGTCTATCCAGGATAATTGGCTACTCCAGGTTAAGCCAACGATCCTTTCTCAAAATATGTCTTAATCAGAAAATCCACTCTTACCAAATTACAATGAAGGCCTTTACCAAGAGTAAGAAAGGAGCCGAGTGTGGTAGTGCACACCTGCAATCCCAGCACTTGAGAAGCAGAGGCAGGCAGATCTCTGAGTTTAAGGCATATTAGACACTGGAAAAAATTCTCTCAAGAATAGAAAAACATGGGGGGCTGGAGAGATGACTCAGGAGTTAAGAGCACTAACTGCTCTTCCAGAGGTCCTGAGTTCAATTCACAGCAACCAGATGATGGGTCATAACCATCTATAATGAGATCTGGTGCCCTCTTCTGGCATGCAGGCATACACTGTATACATAATAAGTAAGCCTTTAAAAAAAAAAGAATAGAAAAACAAAAAACCATTACTATGTTCTGGAAAATAGATGGTGTTTCACACAGTATATTATACCTCCAAAATATTTTGCCACTTGAATCAATAGATACAAACATTTATAAATCTGTCTCATCCACCTGGGTTCTCTAAGTAACTGCCTCACTCCTCAGTTTACTATACATATATTTATCTTCACATTTCCATGAATTGTACAAGGCATATTTTCTTATTGTCTTGAAGAGATCTCTAGCAAACTGTTAATAAACTAAGGAAAAGTTTGACAATTTTCTCCAATACTTTTCAAAAAAGACCTTGCTCTAAAAATTATTAACTTCTTCCACACTCCTCCCAGGGGATTCATTAATTTATAAAATATCTGGATTCATTCATTTATAAAATATCTGAGGGCCTCATATGTTTCAGGCACTATTTTAAGCACTTGAGATGAACAAAGGAACAAAAGGGAATATGAAAGGGCCTGTTGTCCTGTTTAGTTTGGAGGGTTTTTGTTTTGTTTTGTTTTGTTTTTTGTCAACACCTGGAGAAAGAGAACCTCAACTGAAAAATTGCTTTAACAGACTGGTCTGTAGGCATGCATGTCTGTGGGATTTTTCTTGATTGCTAATTTACATATGTGGCCCTAGACCACTGTGGATCGTGCAATTGCAGACAAATCATGTGTTGTATAATAAAAAGCTGGCTGAACATGACCTGGGAACAAGCTAGAAAGCAAGTCATAGGCAATTTCTTTTCAAGGTTCAGCTTTTGCTCTTGCTTTCGTTCCTGTTCTGACTTCCCTAAGTGATGAACTATGATCTATAGGTGTACATCAACTTTCTTTTGGTACTGTTGTTTGAGCAACAGGGACCCAAACTAGAACACCCATCATAAAGTAATGATGACAAAAATGATGACAAGTCATCAATAGACAATATGTACATTAACCAAAACTGTACCTTGTATATCATATATACAAAAAATGCATTGTCCAAGACAACTAAAAATAATGTCTTTTGATAGCATGTTGTTGAAACTGAAGGTTAAAAGTACGAAAAAGAGAAAAGAGGAGCATATGTGCTTTGATAAAGATCTCCAAGTGATTCAATTATGCCCTCCTTCAACCGATCCAAACCAAGTGTAAGAGAAAAGCAATAGAAAGCATCATTAAAAATTGTAACAAAACCCAAAAATTTAGAAGAAAAAGAAAACATAAGTCACACTCTCATATTTTTATATGTATTCTTACTTGTTTTTTCCTCTAATTGATTAGCTTTATCTCTGGATTCCTCTAAGAGAAATGTTAAATCTTTCATTTTATTTTCTTTCTCAGCACTTTGGATCAACAGTTGTGATACCTAAAATAAATTTTAAAAAAAAAAAACATTGTAGATGGGAAAAAGTTAAAATTAGCACCTTAGCATTTATTATCACCTATAATTATATATACTTATTTTATGTTTTAGATACTGTGTATATCATTTAATGCATGCTTATAAAATATATATTTATTGAATGAATGAGTAAAGCTGGATTCTATATTCAATATTGAACTACTCATTTCAAACTTTTAAAGAAAAAGTACATAATAAAAATTAATTTACTCAATAAATATTATAAGCACCAGAAACTGTTAATATTGAATATATAGAAATGAGAAAACTCACCTTTAAGAAACTTAGCATTCACACAAACAACTACACCTGAGCCTTATCATCAGTAATAGAACAAAAATGCTATCAAAATCAGGAAAGAAGCTATCTTTTGACAGTATTTGTATTAGGGTTTTTTGTGTTTGTTTTTCTGAATAGAGTTGTTATCTGTATTCTTTACTAGTCTGGAGTTCTATGTAAACCAGAATGACCTCAAACTCAGAGACCCACCTGTCTTGCTGAGACTTTAGGCATGTGCCACAAAGCCTGTCTAGGGGAGGAACATCTAAATCAGTCTCGTGGAAAGTAGTAAAACTTTCGAGGGGCTAAAATGAGTCTTGGTATATAAAAATTAATCAGGCAAGCCAGATATGAAGCACACACCTTTAATCCCAGCACTGGGGTAGGAGAGCGTAAAGTATATAAAAACAGGTAAGTTCAAGGTCAGCCTGGCCTATGTAGCAAGCTCTAGGACAGCCAGGACTATTTAGAAAGACCCCATCTCAAAAAACAGAAAGGAACGAAGGCAGCAACACAGGCAAGCAAAGAGAAATGGTTGTTCTAGGCTGATTTAAGAAGACAAACTATTGAGAAATCTTGATATAGATAACCAAAAGTATTCAGATGTAAGAAACAGCAAAAGTTAAAGATTCAAATTTAAAAAAAAAAATTCACCTAAAAATTAGCCACGAAAGTAACAGAAACTTTATCTCTAAAAAGCCACAAAACAATTATAATCCAAATTGTTAAGGTTCAGACCAGGATGAACTGCATGAAAAAGAGATTGCATAATATAAAACTAAAATTGATATTCTTGCAAATATCAGAGAATATAGACTTACCATTTACAAGTCTTCCACTATGTGATATTAATAGAAAGAAGCAACAGAATTTTTCAGTTTCATTAGTGTTAAAGAGAGTTAATTTCAAAATGAACTGCAAAATGTGAAATGAGTTGTTAATGATTATCTTTATTTGTTAGGTTTTTTTAAATAAAATTTCTCATATTTTTTCAGCAATGTAAAATGATATAAACATTGTAAATTCATTAATTCAATACCAAGGGCTAACCTTCCAATGAGTGTCTAATTGAATCATGAAAATAAATTTGACTAAGCAAAAAGCTAAAGATATATGTGCATAAAGACACACATATATATATATACATACATATATATATACACACACACATATATATACATATATACATATATATCTTTAGCTTTATATATAAACTTTTTATATAAATTACTCATATATCTGCAAAAACAATGCTTTTGATATTTTAGGTATTTTATGAGTTAACAAATGTAAAGAATATAGCATCAATCTCACTGATGGATATGATATGCTAACTAACCTAATAGGATCACTACTCAATGTAGACATAAACCAAAACATCACATTGTACCTCATAAATACATATAAACATTATTTATTTTTAAAGAATAGAAATAGTGAGTTATTTTTTTAAAAACCTGATTCTCCTTGTTGTTTACTTCCTTCTGATATTCTTCTTCAAGATGTTGGATTTTTTCATGATCTTCCTTTACTTTAAAAAAGAATAAATAAACCTTGTCTTAACATAATTGCATAGCTTTTTCATTGCCAACTAAATTTAAATATTTCATTTTTCTCAAAGTTATACTAAACCTCACAAGTTTCTAGTACACTAATACTTGTATTTTCTTGTTGCCAATTCTTTTTAATAAAATAGTGATTGTATATCAAACTTATCAAAGTGACTGTATATCAAACTTATAACTTAAAATCCTACAGCTCTTATAACAGTACTTACTTATCTAAAATGACAAACCTTAGATATTTGTACCTTAATAATTTACCAAGAAATATAAAAGGTAAAACTATGCCTCTAAAAATTAATAAGCCATAATAAATTTTGTTTTATAGATAAAGTAGTTTCAAAATCAAAAGAAAATGTAACAAGTATTAATTCCCTGCCACCAATATGATTTTGAGGAGCTTTCAGAAGCAAAGGTAATATGAAATATACAATAGTTGAGGGTATCAAATTAAAGAGACACAAATATTAACAAAATCTAGTAAAATAAAAGTGGCAGAGAAGCAACATGAAAATATAAATAGGAATCTTACACTTAAAATGCATTTCCAGTCTGGCATTCTCAGCTTGCACACGAAGTTCCTCAAAAGCTAGTATCATTTTCTAGAATACAAAATTTAACTTTTAAAATGAGACTTTTTAAATACTTTTTAAACTTTGAAAATATTAGTAAATTTTACCTCATAATCTTTAGATATAAATTAATACACCTTTGAAAAATGAAACCACTGTAACAATAATTTACTAAAAAATATAAAGTGTGCCTATAATGAGGCCAATATGATACCTTTCAGCCAGAGTTTGATCCTTGGAATCTATATAGTACAAATAAGAACCCATCTCCAATCTCTACATGCACACTGTGGCAGACACAACCACACATACATACAAACTATGTTTTTAATATTTTATATATTTAAATATATATGCATGTAACTATGACAGAATGCCTAACATCACATAATACTGCACAACAGCAAAGTGAATACTGTCACTCCATTATCTTAATAACACATTTTAACATACAATAATCCCCTGCCACAATCCATAGGATTCTAAAGGGGTAACAAAAACAAATATAATAGCATCAAGACTATCATTTTAGACTTATTTGTGCTTATTAAATTTCTTTCTTCACCACTAATGTGAGGCAGTCCCATAAAAATTCAAATTTGTATTTGCATTACCTGATAAAATGCATTTACTCAGCATTCAACAAATCTTGCTTCATAAAATCAAATTATTTCATTCATTCATTCATCCACTAAATATTTACTGAGTGCCTATTATTGTGTCAGAACTTATTTTAGGATATAACACAAAGCCCACTGTACTAGAAATGTGACGTTGAATATAAGAATATAATGTGCATATATATAAAATAAGCTTATATATCACATAACTGTAATATAGTTTTAAATGTTCTTCATAAAAGTTAAATGAAATAGAGAATAACTGAATAAAGATGTTTAGATCAATAGTATAGTTAAGAGGGGAAAATGTTCATAAGCATACATAAGAGTGTGAACACAAAAATTCTGAGGGGAAAAGTATTAAAATCAGAAAGTATTTCATAAAGCAAGAAACAGAAAAGGACCAGGCATGGTAGTTCAGGCCTTTAATCCCAGCACTCAAGAGAGGCAGGCCTATCTCTGTAAATTCAAGGACAGCCTGGTCTACAGAACAAGTTCCAGGATGATCAGGGCTACACAGAGAAACTCTGTCTCAAAGAGAGAAGAGGAGGTGCAGAAGGAGGGAGGGAAAGAGAATGGAGGAAGGAAGGAAAGAAGGAAAGGAAGGAGGGAGGGAGGGAAGGAAGGAAAAAAGACAAAAAAGCCGTAACAGAAATTGTTTTCTGTTGAAACACTAAGTATGCTATCTTTTGTGGTAAAAGACAAGACAACAATAGTAAGCAGAAGCAAAATACAGATTAGTAATACCCATCCTTTTGTAAAATTAATTGTTGTATGTCACAATGTGCTGTGCCCGAAACAGGGTCAATAAATATTTAACAAATTGAACTGTATTACTAACATGTAAATTTAAAAGGTATTATGGAGTTGAAGAAATAATTCTACAATGAAATCACATGTCATATAGCAAGAGAACCCTTGAACATAAATAAATGATGAATGAGAATGGTGGCCTGCCTGTAATTTCAACCTTGGAAGGCAGAGACAGGAGATCCCTGAAGCAAGCTGGCTAAGGAGATCAGCCATATCAGCAAGACCTGGGTTTGGCTGACATACCCTTATTTCAAAAGAGACACCCTTGTTTCAAAAGATAAAATAGTAGAGCACTGAAAGAAAATTCCTGACATCAACCTTGAGCTACCATATATACATGTGAACACACATATATAAGAACACACAAATATAAGAAAAGGGGTGGGGGAGCTACTACAATTCCACATATGATCCCAGCACACAGAATGCTGAGGTCTGAAGACAATAGATCTAGATTATATAAGATCATGTCTTATATTCCCCCTCTTTATAAAAAGGCTACTATATATAAAACATAAGTATTCAAAGTTTAGAAACTTAATTTTACTGGTGATTCAATCATGCAACAATAAATAATTTTATTTATTATAATTTATAGCAACTGCAGTTGACAAAAACCTTTGTAGCTATCACTCTTTCTGCTTAGAAATTCTTTTCCTTAAAATAATCATATTTTCACTAACACTTACCTCAATGTTGCTATTTAGATCCACATAAACTTGTCTGGTTTCTTCCCGCTCATATTCATCTGTAATTATTTAAAAACTTCAAAACTAAATTTTAAAATATAACATCAACAAGACAATACTTATAATACCCCCAAAAAACATAAAGACATTTAAAATTCTGTAGGTATATAATTCAGTTCTGAGTTTCTAAAAATAGCATCAGAAAGGGTCTGGATTTTGATCTGTTATGCAAGAAGCTTAGAAGTTTCTAATCTATAAACAAGAAAGCAGGTAAACTGGAAACTCTCTGACCCAAAAAAAGCCAGGTCACAGGGCAAGCAACTACTTTCAAACTTAAGAGACATGGATAGGCAAAGCCACAATTTACAACTTATCTCAGCAGAAAGGCCAGAACAAACAAATTCTGGAAACCAGAGCCAGCGTTAAAAAAAAAAAAAAAGCCAAAATACCTGAACTGTAATTGCCACATTATTGTGTGGCATTGCTACACACTCAATGTGGATGAATCTGAGTAGGCACAACATCCTTACAAGTTTTTTCTTAAATTTTCCCTAGGTTCAAAGAAATATTGTCTCATGTTCTAAAAAGAGGAAGCAAATCGAGACTACTGAAAATACATTAAGGCATCCTGTTCTTAATAGAGCTTTCCTATGGGAGAAACTAAACTAGGGCAAAATCATAAACTCACGGGCCTGGGGTAGGAGAGAGAATTGATTTCAGCCTTCCATATACAGGAATAAAAATATACTGTTCTACTTATCTTTAGACTACCATATAGTAGAGGAAAAGAAAGGGAAATAAAGTGAGAGGAAAGGGAAAGGAATAAAAGGCGGAAAGAAGGGATAGAAGGGAAAAGGAAGAGGAAAGAAAAGGAAAAGGAAAGGAGAAAGATTAAAGGGAGAAGGCTAAATACCAAACTCCAGCACACACCAGCCATTTCTATCTTGTCCCACCTAAAAAGAAAAAGTACTTGAAAGTTCATAATTTGTAGGCAAGTATTTACAAAAACAAAACAAAACAAAAACCTAGGCCTAATCACAGGTCTACAGAATATACCCTACATTTCTCCCTATCCTCTATATAATATCACCCTAACTAAAAAGATTACTTTATAACAGTTCCATGTCCAGCTATAAAGTAGTAAGAGAAAAAACAAAGAGCAAACATTAGAACAAGGACTAAACAGGGCAGAGGGGACAGGAATTATCTATAAACATAAAAAATAATAATAAAAATTTTAATGAAAAGGAGAAAATTTCAGAAAAAAACAGAATTGTAATAAAAGTTGTAAAAAATATATATTCATAAAGAAACACTAGGAAAAAAAGGAACAAAGGACTATTTCAGACAATAAAAACTAATAATTTCCCCAAATTCAGACACTGAACCACATATCCAGGAGACTCAGGGAACAAAAGCAGGATAAACACCAAAAGAGAAAAAAGAAAAAAAAAAAAAAGACATCTAATTCTATCATGTTCAACCTAAATAAAACCAAAGATAAAGAAACTAAAAGGAAAAATTCCAATGAAGAAAAAAGAATTATAAAATAAATAAAATATAAAAACAAATTATAAATGAAAGTAAATAAAAACATTTTCATCTGCTAGGCTCAGATCAGAAGACTTAGGCCCAATGATAGTCAGTCTGTACTACATGGTGAATTAGAGCAATCAACTCTCATAAGTTGTCCTCTGACCTCCACAAATGTGCCATAGTACACATGTGTGCACACATACACACACAATAAATAAATGTAATTTAATCTTTTAAACTTTCTCCAAACAAAGTGAGAGAATTTATTGTCAGTATACAGGCTTCAAAAATGTTACAAGTTCTTTAAAGTGAAGGAAGTAGCATAGGTAAGAAATACAAATCTGTGTAAAGATGATCATTGAAGAAGGAATACGTGAAGGAAAATTTTTTAAACATTCTTCAGTACTAAGATCAAACATAGGGCCTTAGGCATGCTAGGCAAGTACTCTACCACTAAGCTACATTCACAGTCCTTCACTTTTTAAAAACAAGGTTTCAGTACACAGCTCAGGCTGGCAGTGAATTCAAAATCCTGCTTTTACCTCCCAAACTCTGCAATTACAGGCAAGTGCCCCCATGATAGTCTTGTTGCCCTTATTCTTACTTGGTCTAACATGTAATCTATGTAAGTTTAACTAAGTGAGTCTATGAGTGAGGGGAAGGCCTAGAACATTACTTCATACCACTGGTAATCTGTTCATTTGGACTACACTAAGTTTGGAGTTTTTTTTCCTTTAATAATAAATTAACCTAAGCTTGTTGCAGCTATTTTACATTATAAACGTTAATTTCTACAAGAGTCAAAACAAAATATTGTACAGCTATACAAAAATAGTTTCTTTCTTTGTATCATTATATAAGCACTTTTTTCCTTTGTCCTTTGAAACAGTATCCAACAACATAGCCCATGCTGCCCTCAAACTTGCATCTTTCAGCCTTAGTCTCCTGAATGCTAGGATTGAAAAGCATTGTATCACTATGCCTAGTATTTTCTATTCTTTTTCTTTTACTATTTCAATTTTCTGCTTAAAAATGAAGACATACACAATTTATCTGAAGCACACATGATATCAAGATAATAAACATCACTGTATTCTACTTCCACATCTTGCTCCATTGGAAAGTTTTCAGGTGCAGGAACATACATGGAGCTGTCATAACCTATGGCAACAATGCCTTCTTCTAGAATACCTCTGAAGGACTTGCTTCAGGCTCTTTTAAAGCTAACTTTATTTAATATGAAGGCACATTTTTAAATAGAAACCTAATAGTCTAGAAATTTTAAAAAGCAGTAATGCTTGCTTAGTATTCAAGTATTATATAACTAATATATGTGATATACTTTTATACAACTAGAAATGCAGACTTGTTTATAGCAACATTACTACAAATTAGTGTCTACAGTGTTACAAACAATTCATTGCCAGATGAAAATTTTCAACTCTTTATATTTTTATGGCACCAATGTCCTGTGTGCACTCCATTATTGACCTTAAATGTACTTATAAAATGTATTACTATGCCATGCCTACCCCACACAGCATTATTATTTCCTATTAAGGACATGGCTATATATCTTATTCTTGATTCAATGTCATGGCAGTTCTAGACAGAAAAAGGTAGTCTTAATGTCACATTTAAAGCCAGGTGATGGTGGCTCATACCTTTAATCCCAATACTTAGGAGGGAGGGGTATGAGCATCTCTGAGTTCAAGGCCAGCCTGGTCTATAACTAGTGCCAGGACAGCCAGGGTTAGAGAAACCTTGTCTCAAAAAAAAAAATCACATTTTAATGAATGAAACAAATATTAACTGTAAATATATGTACTTATTAACATTTATTACCTTTCAAAAAGAAAGATTTAACTGTTACTTTCATAAGTAAGGTCAGAGATACATAAAATTCATCGAAATCAAAAGTCCAAAAAACTGGAATCCCAGGTGCTCTAACATGCCCAAAATCACAGGTGATGAGGCCACAACATCTGCCCCAATAACCGGAGTAACTGAGTCCCCCAGGATCCAGAGATGCAGGAACCTCCCCTACCCCGACCACACACACCCTCAGTGGCATGAGTTTCTTCCAGTCTAAACTAGTACCTGGAGCAGGCCTGGGGCGCTTGCTTCTTACCCACTCTTGAAACACACAGAGGGAGTACAACTCCCAGGTGCTTTGAAATGCCCAGGATCACAGGATCACAATCGAAGCTTGACTCCCAGGAGATTGGACATACCCAGGAGCACTGGAGATCTGACACACTCAAGATCACAGTTGAGGCCACCCAGCATAACAGAGACCCCCACAGGAACCAGGGAAACACAAACCTCCACCCAGCCAAAAGTTATCAAAAAAGATAAGGAAAGACACTTCATACTCATCAAAGAAAAAAAAAATCTACCAAGAGAAAGTCTCAATTCTGAACATCGAGCCCAAATAGAAGGGCACCCACATTCATAAAAGAAACTTTACTAAAATTCAAAGCACACATTACACCTCACACAGTAATCGTGGGAGACTTCAACACCCCACTCTCATCAATGGACACATCAGAGAAACAGAAACTAAACAGAGACACAGTGAAACTAACAGAAGTCATGGACCAAATGAATTTAACAGATATCTATAGAACATTTCATCCTAAAACAAAAGAATATACTTCTTTTCAGCACCTCATGGTACCTTCTCTAAAACTAACCATATAATTAATTGGACACAAAACAGGCATCAACCAATACAGGAAAACTGAAATAATCCCATGCATCCTATCAGATCACAACAGATTAAGGCTGATCTTCAATAACAACAAAAACAACAGAAAGCCCACATAAACATGGAAGCTGAACAATGCTCTACTCAATAATAACTTTGTCAAGGAAGAAATAAAGAAATTAAAGACTTTTTAGAATTTAATAAATGAAAGCACAACATTACCCGAATTTATGGAACACAATGAAACCAGTGCTAAGAGGAAAACTCATAGCTCTTGGTGCCTCTGAAAAGAAATTAGAGACAGCATACACTAGCAGCTTGACAGCACATCTGAAAGCTCTAGAACAAAAAGAATCAATACATTCAAGAGGAGTAGACAGCAGGAAATAGTCAAACTCAGACCTGTAATCAACCAAGTAGAAACAAAGAGAACTATACAAAGAATCAACAAAACCAGGAACTGGTTCTTTGAGAAAAATCAACAAGATAAATAAACCCTTAGTCAGACTAACCAGAAGGCACAGAGACAGTATCCAAAATAACAAAGTCAGAAAAGAAAGGGGAGACATAACAACAGAAACCAAGGAAATTTTAAAACTCATCAAATCCTATGACAAAAATCCTATATTCAACAAAACTGGAAAATCTGGATAAAATGGACAATTTTATAGACAGATACCAGGTACCAAAGTTAAATCAGGATCAGATAAACCATCTAAACAGTCCCATAACCCCTAAAGAAATAGAAGCAATCATTAAAAGTCTCCCAAGAAAAAAAGCCCAGGATCAGATGGGTTTAGTGTAGAATGTTATCAGACCTTCAAAGAAGATGTAATACCAATACTCTTCAAACTATTTCACAAAATAGAAACAGAAGGAACACTACCCAATTCATTCGATGAAGCCACAATTATGCTTATACCTAAACCACACAAAGGCCCAACAAAGAAAGAGAACTTCAGACCAATTTCCCTTATGAATATCAATGCAAAAATACTCAATATTATTAATTCTCCCAAACCAAACCCAAGAACACATCAAAACAATCATCCATCATGATCACATAGGCTTCATCCCAGGGGGGATGCAGGGATGGTTCAATGTACAGAAATCCATCAACATAATCCACTATATAAACAAACTCAAAGAAAAAAAAACACATGATCATCTCATTAGAGATGAGATGAGAAAGCATTTGACAAAATTCAACACCCCTCCATGGTAAAAGTCTTGGAAAGATCTGGAACTCAAGGCCCATACCTAAACATAGTAAAAGCGATATACAGCAAACCAGTAGCCAACATCAAACTAAATGGAGAGACACTTGAAGCAATCCCACTAAAGTCTGGGACTAGACAAGGCTGCCCACTCTCCCCCTATCTATTCAATATAGTACTCAAAAAAGGAGGTCAAAGGGATAAATTGGAAAAGAAGAAGTCAAAATATCACTATTTTCAGATATGATAGTAAGTATAAGTGAACCCAAAATTCTACCAGAGAACTCCTACACCTGATAAACAACTTCAGCAAAGTGGCTGGATATAAAATTAACTCAAACAAATCAGTAGCCTTCCTCTACTCAAAGGATAAACAGGCTGAGAAAGAAATTAGGGAAACAACTCCATTCACAATAGTCACAAATAATATAAAGTATCTTGGTGTGACTTTAACCAAGCAAGTGGAAGATCTGTATGACAAGAACTTCAAGTCTCTGAAGAAAGAAATCGAAGAAGATCTCCAAAGATGGAAAGATCTCCCATGCTCATGGATTGGCAGGATTAATATAGTAAAAATGGCCATCTTGCTGAAAGCAATTTACAGATTCAATGCAATCCCCATCAAAATTCCAACTCAATTCTTCACAGACGTGGAAAGAGCAATTCTTAACTTCATATGGAATAACAAAAACAAAACAAAACAAAAAACAACAAAACAGAGCCGGGCGTGGTGGCGCACGCCTTTAATCCCAGCACTCGGGAGGCAGAGGCAGGCGGATTTCTGAGTTCGAGGCCAGCCTGGTCTACAAAGTGAGTGCCAGGACAGCCAGGGCTACACAGAGAAACCCTGTCTCGAAAAACCAAAAAAAAAAAAAAACAACAACAACAAAACAGGACAGCAAAAACTATTCTCAACAATAAAAGAACTTCTGGGGGAATCACCATCCCTGACCTCAAGCTATACTACAGAACAAAAGTGTTTAAAACTGCATGGTACTGGTACAGTGACAGGCAGGTAGATCAATGGAATAGAATTGAAGACCCAGAAATGAACCCACACACCTACGGTCACTTGATCTTTGACAAAGGAGCTAAAACCAACCAGTGGAAAACAGACAGTGTTCTCAACAAATGGTGCTGGTTCAACTGGTGGTCAACATGTAGAAGAATGCAAATTGATCCAATCTTATCTCCCTGTACAAAGCTCAAGTCCAAGTGGATCAGGGACCTCCACATAAAACCAGATACATTGAAACTAACAGAAGAGAAAGTTGAGAAGAGCCTGGAACACACGGGCATAGGGGGAAAATTCCTGATCAGGACACCAATGGCTTATGCTCTAAGATCTACAATAGACAAGTGGGACCTCATAAAATTGCAAAGTTTCTATAAGGCAAAGGACACTGTCAATAGGACAAAACAGCAACCAACAGATGGGGAAAAAACCTTTACTAATCTCACATCCAATAGAGGGCTAATATCCAATTCATACAAAGAACTCAAAAGTTAGTTTCCAGAGAACCAAATAACCCTATTTTTAAAATGGGAAACAGAGCTAAACAAAGAATTCTCAACTGACGAATAGTGAAAGGCTGAGACACTCCTAAAGAAATGTTCATCATCCTTAGTCATCAGGGAAATGCAAATCAAATCAACCCTGAGATTCCACCTCATACCAATCAGAATGGGTAAGATTAAAAACTCAGGTGACAGTAGATGCTGGCGAGGATGTGGAGAAAGAGGAACACTCCTCCATTGCTGGTGGGATTGCAAGCTGGTACAACCACTCTGGAAATCAGTCTGGAGGTTCCTCAGAAAACTGGACATAGTATTATCTGAGGACCCAGCTATACCACTCCTGGGCATATACCCAGAAAATGCTCCAACATGTAATAAGGACACATGCTCCACTCTGTTCATAGCATCCATGTTAATAGCCAGAGCTAGGCGTGGTGGCGCACGCCTTTAATCCCAGCACTTGGGAGGCAGAGGCAGACGAATTTCTAAGTTTGAGGCCAGCCTGGTATACAGAGTGAGTTCCAGGGCAGCCAAGACTATACAGAGAAACCCTGTCTCGAAAAAAATTTTTAAAAAAAGGCCAAAAACTAAAAAGGCAGGTTCTCCTCCTGCCTCCACCATTAAATGAGTAATAAATTGATAAAACCACATAAAATAAGAAAGATACCTACATTTATTTGTCTTTTCTGCAGATCTAGCACAGGTTTCCTTGAGTAGATTACACCAATGTATTGTAGCATTATTCCTGAAAAAAAAAATGTTTACCTAAGTGTAATCTGATTTGAAAGCAAAATCATACATGAAAGTCATGAGCTATATGTTAAAATTTTAGAGAAATTTTTTTTTTTTTTTGGTTTTTCGAGACAGGGTTTCTCATTATAGCTCTGGCTGTCCTGGAGCTCACTTTGTAGACCAGGCTGGCCTCGAACTCAGAAATCCGCCTGCCTCTGCCTCCCGAGTGCTGGGATTAAAGGCGTGCGCCACCACGCCCGGCTTAGAGAAATTTTTAAACATTAATTTCATATGCACTGTATATCACTCAGTTACAATCAAGTAGAGACTGTACTATTGGCAAATCACTTAAAAACTGCTTTCTTCCTCTAAGTAAAAGGGACAGCTCCTTCTCAGTCTCTAACAAGTCACTATTACTATGAATATCCTCTCAGAAAAAAAGTTCCAGATTTGTCTAGGAGAAATGATAAGTGTACAGGGTTAAACTTTTCAATTACTAATTATTCTTAGACTGTTCTTGATGCCTGTTCTAGTTTGAGTTCTATTGCTATGATATACCATGACTAGAAGCAACTAGAAAGAGAGTTTGACCTACAAGTCCTGATCAAGTCAATCACTGAGGGAAATCAGGTGCAAAGCAAGTGCAAAGGCAGAAAACACGGAGCAATGCTGATTTACTAGCTTGCTCCTCATGGCTTACTCAGCCTCCTTTCTTTAACAGCCGAGACCACCTGCCCAGAATGGCACTGCCCGTAGTGGCTAGGCCCTCCCACATCAATATAATCAATCAAGAAAATGTACCAGACTTGCCCACAGTTCAATCTGTTAGAGGCTCCCTCATCAAAGATGACTCAATCTTCTAACAGACAAGAAAGAAAGAAAGAGAGAAAGAGAGAAAGAAAGAAAGAAAGAAAGAAAGAAAGAAAGAAAGAAAGAAAGAAAGAAAGAAAGAAAGAAAGAAAGAGGGAGGGAGGGAGGGAGGGAGGGAGGGAGGGAGGGAGGAAGGAAGGAAGGAAGGAAGGAAGGAAGGAAGGAAGGAAGGAAGGAAGGAAGGAAGGAAGGAAGGAAGGAAGGAAGGAAGGAAGAGAGAGAGAAAAAAAGAAAGAAAGAAAAAGAGCACAATGCCTAACCTTTAAAACCAAAAGGTTGCGGGACGGTGGTGGCACATGCCTTTAATCCGATCACTTGAGAGGTAGAGGCAGGCAATTTCTGAGTTCGAGGCCAGCCTGGTCTACAGAGTGAGTTGCAGGACAGCTAGGGCTATATAGAGAAACCCAGTCTCAAAAAACCAAAACAAAAAACAACAACAACAACAACAAAACAAAAACAAAAGGTTAATTTTCTCAGTAGGTATTCATTGTGTGAATAAGATATCTAGGTAATAATTTACTAGTATAAAGAACAATTTGGTTTTATTTTTCAAACATTTAATTTTTCAGGACAAATGAATTATTACAGACCAAAAGAATTTTTTAAAAAACAGCATTTCAGAGGGAAAAGCAGTTCCAAATTGAGCTGACTCTTTTAAGTGTTGCTTCTAGGGAAACAGTGACACAAGTAGATGGACAATATGCCAAGGTAGTTTAGGCGTCTTTTAAGGCATCGTTTTTGATTCCAGGAAATGATTCTTCCTGACACCTGACAGTTTAGAAAGTGAGAAGTTATTCATCATTAGACAGCTTGCTAAATCTAAAAAGGTAAAATGGGTATACTCCCTTTTTTTCCATAGCATTAATGCCATAACCTGATGGCTTAGTCCTGGAAACCTAACTGAAGTGGCAAAGGAATGAAAAAAGGACACACAGACACATATATAGAAAAGCCAGCATCAGATGAGCTGCATTCACTTTGATGGAGATACACCAACTATGCAACAACTATGTTGTATACAATAAATATTAATTTAACTATCTCATATTTTTATACAATACAAATAATATATGTGATATATTTCATATACTTTGTATATTATATATATATAACATTTTACATATATGTAAATATTATGTATTACATAAGTATGTTGTTTTAGTATATGTTATATATAATTATATAGTTATATGGTTATAAAATGTTATATTGTACATAATATATAATAATATGAAATTATATAATAAACATAATAAATGCATGTACAACACACCAGAAGGAGCTAGTTAGTTAGTCTTGGTAAGAGGACTCTGTCAGGGAGCAGTCTCAGGTATTAATCACTCAGGAGGAAGAAGCTACAGTTACCAGTGTTTGAACCCACTGGTCAACATTTATGAATAAACATTATGAATGTTTATTCATAAACATTCTTACTTGCATAAAGTTAACATTCTCTCTTAGAACAGAGAAAAGATTTGTCATCCCTCATGCCTCACCCTAAGGTTTCACCACTCTCAAGGGCCTAAGGCTTAGCTACATCAAACAATAGACATTCACTCAAGATGTCATCCACTCCCTCCACAACCACTCAGGGCTGTCTAGGCTCCCCACACACTCAGAAAGAAATTATTATTGCTATAGTATATAACACAAAAAAGTATCCAACAAATAAAAGTTATTTTAATAAATTTGAAAGTAAAATTACTACTTACCCCTTTATTAAATCTTTATTTTCTTGAATTTCTTCTTCTAATTTCAAGCTTACTTTTTCATTTTCAAACTAATTTATAAAATAGAATAAGTTAATTATATTTCATTTAAAAATTAGGGAGCATAGAATGTAATCATTAAGCCAATTTTCTTTACTAGCATGTTATTACATAAATTCTATAAAATTATTTTCTTTCCACATAAAAGGAAAAGTTTTATTAGAGTTTATGAATTGTCCATAAAAATATGACACTCCTTGGGAGGTGGAGGCATGAACATCAGGAGTCTGGGGCCAGCCTGAACTACATAAGACTAAACCCCAAGTCAAGAAAGGGAAAGGGAGTACAAGATGGCTCAGCCAGTTAAGACATATGCTATCATCCCTGGCACTCTGAGTTCAGTCCTCAGAACCTACATGATAGAGGCAGAAGACTGAATCCTAGAAGTTGTCTTCTGACCTAAACACACACACACACACACACACACACAAACACACTCATACATTAAATAATATAAAAAGGGAGGGACGAACCTTTTACTTTCACCAGCTTAAAATGTGCTGAATGACCAGTAAAATCATTCAATACTATTTAGAAAATATTATTTCTAATAATATTGAAGTGAATTAGCTGCTTGTACTTTGACTTTTTCTCATTCTATGTTATAACTACAGTTTCATAAATACATTCTGATATATATATCACATCAAATTAAACATCAATAATAGGACTTAATAAAATTTTAAACTCTTTTTAATGAATGAATGTGACTAAATTTGCCATTATCTAATTATTTCCTTAATCATCTTCGTGGAACTTGTCCTGTATTCATTCTTGAATCTGACCTGTAACTTTTATTAGTGAAATTTCAAAAAGCCTTGTTCTCAAAAATATCTGCCACATGAATGCAATTCAATTTGAATTCTATTTCCAACAGTATTGTGCTAATATTTACTGCCATATTTTTATCTTTTTTCTTTTATTTTTTATTCAAATAGTATTTATTTGCCATATTTATAATCCAAAACACCATTATACCTGAAGTTCCTGAATGGCTTTTCGCTGGGCTTCAATTATCTTTCTGTTTTCTTGCAACTTATTTTCTTTCTGCTTCAGTTCAGATTCTATGCTCACTTTCCACTTTTTTATCTTTTCAGCCTCTTTATACAGCTTTGAATACAGTCTGCTCATTGGCTCTGAATTCTACTTAAATGGATTTCCAAAAGTTAATTGTCTAAATTTTACTATAACCAACAATAGTTACCTACTACATATGCATATATACTAATGGTGACAAACTGTCTATTTGATTTATACTGTAGCAAGATTAACTTTCATAGTATCAAGACATCATATGCTATTTCACTAAAATCACTGACTAAAATCAAGACTGAAAAATGCTAAAGTTAATTTAATTCAGTAATAGAATCTGACTCAATAACAGTTAAAATACATCACTCCACAGGAAATATATAAAAGTTAACTATTGTATTAAAGCATTTTGTTTAGAGAAATCATTTGAGGATTAAGAGTATATTAAGAATATGACAAGAAAGTAGTAAATAAAATACGTAATTTTCAATGAGCCTGAGGTTTTAGAGTTCTTGACTTTTTTTTATTCATTATCATATTATAAATGCCAGAGGAATTTGGGTTTGCTTTTTATGTTGGAGCTGGGGAGCTAACTCATGGCATCTCACATACTATACAAATAACATAACTCTAACATGAAGCTATACTCCCAATCATATTTTAGAAATAAACTTGATATTTGCTTGCATTTAGCCTGTTATCAAAATATAGACTGGTTCCAATTTTTTTTTATTCTGTGACACTATTAACCCTTGCAATAGGCATATAGCATTTATCAGGCCCCGAAATTTGCCTTGATTTATAAGATATGCTTGTAAGAACGACTCTTATAATACAAAAAATTTGCCATATTCTATAAATAAATTTCTTGTACAATAAAGTAGCCAAATGGCTGCATATATAGCAGAGGATGGCCTAATCAGTCATCAATGGGAGGAGAGACCCTTGGGTCCTGTGAAGGCTCTGATGCCCCAGTATAGGGAAATGCCAGGGCCAGGAATGGGGAGTGGGTAGGTTGGGGAGCAGGAGGAGAGGGAAGGGGATAGGGGATTTTCGGAGGGGAAACTAGGAAAGGGGATAACATTTGAAGTGTAAATAAAGAAAATATCTAATAAAAAACCACAGCCAAATGACAATTTTACCTGTCAAAGATTATTTTTGTAAAATGCTAACCTTTCCACATATCTCTCTACTCTTCTAGTTTTAATTTTTTTTATTTAAAATTTAATTTCCCCAAAAGATTTGTTTTCTTTTACCTAGGAAAATATAAATGTTTAGCACTTCAAATACTTTAAGAGGAAAAAAAATCTGGAATATAGATACAACTTTGTTGTAGAACAGTTGCCACTTAAAGTGCATGAGGCTCTGATTTAGTCCCCAGAGCCACTAAAAGAAAGTCTTCAAAGAAAATATTTTAAAACATTAACTCAAATACTTTGAGAACTTAAAAATGTATATTCAAATAATAAATGAAATTCCAGAAATAAGAAGGAAATATCTGACCTCAAAATCAGAGTCATTTACTCCTTCCTGATAGTGACAACTGCCAGAATTAGCAACCTAAAAAAAAAAAAAAAAAAAAAAAAAAAAAAAAACCTGTAAGATTATATTTTTCAAAGCTAATGACAGTTAAATACACCAGACTATGATTAGCAAAATGGCTCCATGAGTAACAATGATGGCCACAATGAGAACCTGATTTGAGCCCAGATTTACAAGTTGTAGTATGACCTCCACACATATATCATGGTATGTGTGACACTCACATACATACAAATATACATAAGCACACATATACACAAATGTAATAAGAATTAAATTATATAAAACTACTAATCCCACAACTACCAATTTTTTTCTTCAAATATTTCAATCTCTAATTACAATCTCTAATAATTTAATTCTTATTACAATCTTACTAACCTGTTCGATCGTGGGCAAAATATTAAGTTTTTGAAAAGCAGGATCTGTAAAATAAGAAAGTGTCATTAAGTATGAGAACATCACTTTATATTATTTTATCTAGCTGAATGTCAAGAGTATTAATGTAATACTTGTGTTGTATAACTGGCAATGTATATAACAAAATGTTTCTATGAAAATTTACATATTTGTCCAAACCTACCTTTATCAATGTTTTCCCGACTGGACATTGTAAATGGAACACCAAAATCACCTTCTGTACATTTGTTGACAGTCTAGAAATACAAAGAGGTTCTTTAAATATTCTGCTCAATACCTCTTTATTGTTATTACGTAACAGAAACTTTGTAGATATTCTAGAATATTAATAATTTCAATAGTATATGGTTTCCTTCAATCTCACTCAACCAAATTGAGATCTTCACTAAATCAAATATCAATGACATGTCTTGGCTACAGCAGAAATTATCTGCAGCATGTAAAATTAAAATATTAACCGCATATCAAAGACCCGGCCCTGCAAAAATAGAAATACTGGGAATTGTATGTGCTCTTGGGGGCGGAGCCATTCTCCAGCCCAGCAGTGAATTTTACAAGAATCACTTTTAAAGGAGTCTAAAAAGCTTGAATGTTCGAAACATACAATAAGACCTGTAATTACAGGCAAAAAAAAAAAAAAAATCCATCACAAAATTTAGGGTATATCAGCGATTAATGTAGCATACAAAGTGCAAGGCATGCTTTTCTTATTAGCATCTCTCTTGTGAGTCTCCGTGGACTCGCGCACATGCCCGTGGTGTGGAAGCCGCCCTTCCCGCCCTTGACCGCGTGCGTTCTAGGGATGGAACTTTCTAGGGGTGGACCTCGGGTCTCCGGGCTCGGCGGCGGCACGCGTCTTTCGCCCCCTCCCGGGCCCGGGCACTGTCTCCGAGGCGCCCACGCAAGCTGACCTTGAAGTAGTTGGAGTCTCCTCCCGCCGTCTGCGGTTTCACGGCGGACACTTGACTGCTGCTCAGCCTCGGCGGGACGAACAGCGTGAAGGGCTTTTGCTTCTCCATGCTGCCTCCTGGGCCTCGGGGGAAGGGAAGAGGTCACACGGCTCGGTGAGTGAGGCCGAAGCACAGTGAGCCAGGTCCCTCAGAGGGGCCCAGCGTCCGTGTCACCCCCGCGGCGGGTGTGGCCTGCACGGTCGCGCCATCTCCCCGCTCCAGCCGGCCACGCGAACCTCGTGGAACCACGGCCCCAGCCCGAACCTCAAAGGCCGCCCGCGACAGCCTGAGGCCCAAGCCCCGGCGCTCCCTGGCCCGCGAAGCCCGCGAAGCCCGCGAAGCCCGCGAAGCCCGCGAAGCCCGCGAAGCCCGCGAAGCCCGCGAAGCCCGCGAAGCCCGCGAAGCCGCGCACCAGCGCACCCGGACACGCGTGACGGCGGTGCGCACGTGGACCTCAGGCCCCGACACCCTCCACACCCTCACCGTTGTCAGGCTCCGCCCGTGGACCCGCGAGCGCTCCTTTATGAAGACAACATGGAACACAACCGCGAGCTTCCCCTCAGAACCTCCTGGAAGCCCGAGAACTGAACTCGCGGGACTGGTAGGCTGGCCGCGACCGGCTCAATTTAACGGTTGGTCCAGCTGGCCGAGATCTCGCGCACAGCACTTCTCGCGAGATTTCCATTCCCACGTGCTGGATTCTGGTTCTCGGCCAAGTCTACACTCAGAATTGTCGGAGGATGCCGGGAAAGCTCCCCCCAATCCCCCTCGTTGGTGTATAGCCATTTAAAGGCGTCTCCGTGCTTTCCTTTTCTAAGGATGCATTATGTTCTGGTGTGTGTTATACAGTGTTTCATGTGGATGTATGCATCAACACGTGCACCACGTGCAGCGTCCTGGGCGTCCATAAGAAGGAGTAGGAGCCCTTGGAATTGGAGTTACAGATGGTTGTTAGTTGCCGGGTGGATGCTGGGAACCAAACATGAGTCCTGTGCTACAGCCATAAGCCCCATAAAAAGAAGTCATTTCTGAGGAGTCCTGTGGTCTCTGGGTGCTAAAGATGGCTTTGGGAGTCTGTAGAACTTCCTGTATGTGTTTGTAACTGCGTTTGCTGTGGCTACACAATACCCCCGACTAAAGCAAGCAAAACGAGAGCTGTCTGTGAGTCTTAATGAGGCCAAGAAGTAGGATGGGGTGGGGGGCGGAGCAGGGAGACTTGGTGGGAAAACAGAGTGCCAAGGTTGGACATAAAAAGAAGAGGTGAAGGCTAAAACTGGTTGGGGGCAGGGGCGTGTTTTGTACTTTACAGATGAGGATCATGAAATTTTGAGCATCAGGGTTAGCATGATCATGTTTGGAAGAAAATTCATGGTATAAAGAATGGTTCCGGTTTATGGAGTGAGCCCGTTTTAATACCTAGGACAAGATATAAGGACCTGAATGATCGATCCACAGGGGTAGTGGAGATGAGGTGTCAGCTGGATTGTACCTTTACCAGGTTGAATTAGTGTGTTTTAACTTAAGTAAAAGGGAGGGAAATCAAAGACTCAGATTTGGCTAACTAGATATATCATCATTATAGTCTTGAGACATGCCATGATCCAGCTCTCCCCAACTGAGCTAACTCCACTTCATGCCTGCATCTTTCCTCTGCAGAGGCTTCACAGTCCTGGCATCTCCAACCATGCTGGATTCTCCATTATAACCTAGGCTTGACCTTCACAGCTTCATACAATGGCCTCCAGGGCCAGCTTGCAGGGAATCAGACCCTAACACGTATTGTGTGCCCTCAGTGATCACTACAGTTTTCATGATCCCTCATTCTCACATCTAGCCTGCCTGCAAAATCAGTGCTGACCTCCAAGTTCTGTCGCCAGCTGAAGACATAAACTGGTTCGTTGGACTCCAACTACTGCATCCTCTATCTGCCTTAAAGGCCAAAGCTAGAGAAACTCTTAGGAGGTTGTTTTCAGGCAGGGGCCCTGCAGAGAACCCTTTTGTTCAGGTGCATTCTCAATTCACTCTCTCCTTACAAATGAATTTGGGTTTTCTGAAAGCTAGAGTCCTCGGAATATCAGGCATTGATCGTAAGGAGCCTCTTGCTTTGAAAGGCTTCTCCTAAGCTGCAGTAATATTTTTAACAAGTACACCCTTTTATCTGCCAGTTTAAGCTTGATCAAGATCCTTTCCATCCACAAAACTGCACACTTTTTCATATCTTTCTGCTCAGTTACTGTAAATATTGCTTAAAAGCAGTTAGTAGTAAGTACCACAGCCCAATAATGCTATCTTGAAATGACTTTTACCAAACAAACTAGCTTATTATTACTATTATCATTATTTTATTTACACCTCAGTTTCTCAGGATATGGGAACATCTCAGGATGTGGCCTGGAGGCAGGAGAATGTGGCAGTGGCTGCTTACATTGTATCCACACTCACAAGTTCCCTGAGGTACCTTGGCTATTTTTAATTTTTTTTTTGGCTCTATTTCTTTTCTTTTTCTTTATCTGTTTTGCTCTATTTTTTCCTTCTCCCCTTCCTTTTCCCAAACAGAGACATCGTAATAGCAATACATTTCATAAATGATGTTCGTAAGATTAAGTGTCCCTTTTTATATTCTATGCTATTATCTGCATGCTATAAATGTAAGCATACTGTTTAAACCCACAAGACTGCATTCAGAAAGCAGTTGAAGGAGATATCGCTGTGCATCCACATAGAGACCATTAAATCTGCATCTGTTCTAAAGAGGAAGAAAAATGAAGCTATTTAAAAACACGGCTCTCCAAAGCATTTCAGCTTCACCTCCTCAGTTTCACATTAATTCTGACAAGTTCACCAACCCTGATAGTTTCATCAAAGAGCCAGAGCTCTCATTAGCATTTATTTCAGATCTTCCTTTAAAAATTCAGCTGTTGAAATCAAGCTGCACTGGGTGCTCTCAAGAGAAAAGTTTGATGCATACAAAAAGGTTATTTGTATGTGTGGCATTACAGAATAATAAAAATGTGTTCCTTTATCTTTAGCTGATATTTCCTTTGGTGGGATAAATTTAGAGTGTAAAACAAAGGAAATTCTAAGTGAATGTGGGTTATTGATGGGAGTGCAGCCATGTCAAAATAAGATCAATGCCACAGACCTACGGGAATAACAAAGCCTTCCTCTGTGGCATGTGTGGATATTGACGGTCTGTGCAAAAACTAGCACCCACCGCTTCCTCCTCTGAGATGACACAACTTGAGGCTACCCAGTCTCAGAAAACTTCAACTAAGACCAGCTATCCTGACTCCTTAGAGTATGCTAATAAATGCTAAGTTTCTAGCTTGTGGTGTAGTTGATGCCCTCCATCAGAGACCCACTTGCGGTGGTTTGAATGGGCACAGGCCCAACTTCTTCCTATATTTGACTGCTTGGTCCCTACTTGGTGGACCTATTTGAGGAGGACTGGGTGTGGCCTTGTTGGAGGAGGTGTGTCACTAGGGATGGGCTTTGAGATTTCCAAATCCTGTCCCAGGCCCCATCAGCCACTTTCTTCTCCCCCACCCCCTGCCTCCAACTTGCCAATCAGAATGTAAGCTCTTCAGATACTGCTCCAGTGCATGCCTGGTGCCATGCTACCTGCCATTGTTCCGAGCTACAGTTCTCGCCAGCAAGAACACACTCGGGACAACCGGAATCTTCTGCAGCAAAAGCTTTATTGCTTCTTCAAGAGGGAGGACCCAGACCCCGGAAAATGGGGTCACTTATATAGCCCTCAGCCATGGCGTTTCAGCACCTGATGTGGGGTGTCAGCTCCTGATTCGTTGCTCGCCCATCACCCCACTACTACGACCCAAGATGGGCAGTGACTAAGCGTGAGTTCACTCTCGCACTTGCGCACAAGGCTTGTTTACTAGTTAGGCACAGCAGAGGCCAGCGCCATCTTATAATGGCGATTGCTCGCGGCACGGCTCTCCACATGCCATGATCATCATGGACGCACCCTTTAAGACTGTAAACAACTCTTCCGGTCAGAACAACACTGGGGTAGCTACGGCGCAGGGTCGGCTGACACTCGCCAGCTACCCACAAAACCCACCACAGGATCTTAAGACTTCTGGTGAGTGGAACACAGCTTCTGCTCCAGTCCAATCCCAAGGGAACTGAGACTGCTTTGGTTGGGGAGGCAAAAATCCGGCCTGATTAGGGCCACAAGCCTCTTCCAGTCAGAACAGCACCGGGGTAGCTAGGGCGCAGGCTCGGCTGACACTTGCCAACTACCCATAACTCCCACCATAGGATCTTAAGACTTCTGGTGAGTGGAACACAGCTTCTGCTCCAATCCAATTGTGCGCGGGACCTGAGACTGCATTAGTTAGGGAAGCAGAAAACCGGCCTGAGTAGGGCCACAGGAGTAGCCATTCTAATATTTGATAAGATTGACTTCCAACCCAAAGTCATCAAAAAAGACAGGGAGGGACACTTCATACTCATCAAAGGTAAAATCCTCCAAGAGGAACTATCAATCCTGAATATCTATGCTCCAAATACAAAGGCAGCCACATTCATTAAAGAAACTTTAGTAAATCTCAAAGCACACATTGCACCTCATACAATAATAGTGGGAGACTTCAACACGAAACTTTCACCAATGGACAGATCATGGAAACAGAAACTAAACAGGGACACAGTGAAACTAACAGAAGTTATGAATCAAATGGATCTGGCAGATATCTACAGAACATTTTATCCTAAAACAAAAGGATATACCTTCTTCTCAGCACCTCATGGTACCTTCTCCAAAATTGACCACATAATTGGTCACAAAACAGGCCTCAACAGATACAAAAATATTGAAATTGTCCCATGCATCCTATCAGAACACCATGGACTAAGGCTGATCTTCAATAACAAAATAAATAATAGAAAGCCAACCTTCACGTGGAAACTGAACAACACTCTTCTCAATGACACCTTGGTCAAGGAAGGAATAAAGAAAGAAATTAAGGACTTTTTAGAGTTCAATGAAAATGAAGCCACAACATACCCAAACTTATGGGACACAATGAAAGCATTTCTAAGAGGAAAACTCATAGCTCTGAGTGCCTCCAAAAGCAAACTAGAGAGAGCACACATTAGCAGCTTGACAACATACCTAAAAGCACTAGAACAAAAGGAAGCAAATTCACCCAAGAGGAGTAGACAGCAGGAAATAATCAAATTCAGGGGCAAAATCAACTAAGTGGAAACAAGAAGAACTATTCAAAGAATCAACCAATCAAGGAGCTGGTTCTTTGAGAAAATCAACAAGATAGATAAACCCTTAGCCAGACTCAGTAGAGGGCACAGGGAAAGCATCCTAATTAACAAAATCAGAAATGAAAAAGGAGACATAACAACAGATCCTGAAGAAATTTAAAACACCATCTGATCCTTCTACCAAAGGCTATACTCAACAAAACTGGAGAACCTGGATGAAATGGAGAAGTTCCTAGACAGATACCAGGTACCAAAGTTGAATCAAGATCAGGTTAATGATCTAAACAGCCCTATATCCCCCAAAGAAATGGAAGCAGTCATTAATAGTCTCCCAACCAAAAAAAGCCCAGGACCAGATGGCTTTAGTGCAGAGTTCTATCAGACCTTCAAAGAAGATCTAATCCCAGTTCTTCACAAACTATTCCACAAAATAGAAACAGAGGGTACTCTACCCAACTCATTCTATGAAGCCACAATTACTCTGATACCTAAACCACAAAAAGACCCAACTAAGATAGAAAACTTCAGACCAATATCCCTTATGAATATTGATGCAAAAATCCTCAATAAAGTTCTTGCTAACCGAATCCAAGAACACATCAAAACAATCATCCATCCTGACCAAGTAGGTTTCATCCCAGGGATGCAGGGATGGTTCGATATACGGAAATCCATCAACGTAATCCAGTATATAAACAAACTCAAAGACAAAAACCACATGGTCATCTCGTTAGATGCAGAAAAAGCATTTGACAAGATCCAACACCCATTCATGATAAAAGTCTTGGAAAGATCAGGAATTCAAGGCCCATACCTAAACATGATAAAAGCAATCTACAGCAAACCAGTAGCCAACATCAAAGTAAATGGTGAAGAGCTTGAAGCAATCCCTCTAAAATCAGGGACTAGACAAGGCTGTCCACTTTCTCCATACCTATTCAACATTGTACTTGAAGTCCTAGCCAGAGCAATTCGACAACAAAAGGAGATCAAAGGGATACAAATTGGAAAAGATGAAGTCAAAATATCACTTTTTGCAGATGATAGGATAGTATATATAAGTGACCCTAAAAATTCTAGCAGAGAACTCCTAAGCCTGATAAACAGCTTCGGTGAAGTAGCTGGATATAAAATTAACTCAAACAATTCAATGGCCTTTCTCTACACAAAGAATAAACAGGCTGAGAAAGAAATTAGGGAAACAACACCCTTCTCAATAGTCACAAATAATATAAAATATCTTGGTGTGACTCTAACTAAGGAAGTGAAAGATCTGTATAATAAAAACTTCAAGTCTCTGAAGAAAGAAATTATAGAAGATCTCAGAAGATGGAAAGATCTCCCATGCTCATGGATTGGCAGGATCAACATTGTAAAAATGGCTATCTTGCCAAAAGCAATCTACAGATTCAATGCAATCCCCATCAAAATTCCAACTCAATTCTTCAACGAATTAGAAAGTGCAATCTGCAAATTCATCTGGAATAACAAAAAAACCTAGGATAGCAAAAACTCTTCTCAAGGATAAAAGAACCTCTGGTGGAATCACCATGCCGGACCTAAAGCTTTACTACAGAGCAATTGTGATAAAAACTGCATGGTATTGGTATAGTGACAGGCAAATAGACCAATGGAATAGAATTGAAGACCTAGAAATGAACCCACACACCTATGGTCACTTGATCTTCGACAAGGGAGCTAAAAACATCCAGAGGAAGAAAGACAGCATTTTCAACAAATGGTGCTGGCACAACTGGTTGTTAACATGTAGAAGAATGCGAATCGATCCAATCTTATCTCCTTGTACTAAGGTCAAGTCTAAGTGGATCAAGGAACTTCACATAAAACCAGAGTCACTGAAACTTATAGAGGAGAAAGTGGGGAAAAGCCTTGAAGATATGGGCACAGGGGAAAAATTCTTGAATAGAACAGCAATGGCTTGTGCTGTAAGATCGAGAATTGACAAGTGGGACCTCATGAAACTGCAAAGCTTCTGCAAGGCAAAAGACACCATCAATAAGACAAAAAAACCACCAACAGATTGGGAAAGGATCTTCACCTATCCTAAAACAGATAAGGGACTAATATCCAATATATATAAAGAACTCAAGAAGGTGGACTCCAGAAAGTCAAATAACCCCATTAAAAAATGGGGCTCAGAACTGAACAAAGAATTCTCACCTGAGGAATACCGAATGACAGAGAAGCACCTGAAAAAATGTTCAACATCCTTAATCATCAGGGAAATACAAATCAAAACAACCCTGAGATTCCACCTCACACCAGTCAGAATGGCTAAGATCAAAAATTCAGGTGACAGCAGATGCTGGCGAGGATGTGGAGAAAGAGGAACACTCCTCCATTGTTGGTGGGATTGCAAGCTTGTACAACCACTCTGGAAATCAGTCTGGCGGTTCCTCAGAAAATTGGACATAGTACTACCGGAGGATCCAGCAATACCTCTCCTGGGCATATATCCAGAAGATGTCCCAATCGGAAAAAGGACACATGCTCCACTATGTTCATAGCAGCCCTATTTATAATAGCCAGAAGCTGGAAAGAACCGAGATGTCCCTCAACAGAGAAATGGATACAGAAATTATGGTACATTTACACAATGGAGTACTACTCAGCTATTAAAAAGAATGAATTTATGAAATTCCTAGCCAAATGGATGGACCTGGAGGGCATCATCTTGAGTGAGGTAACACAATCACAAAAGAAGTCACACAATATGTATTCACTGATAAGTGGATATTAGCCCAAAACTTAGGATACCCAAGATATAAGATACAATTTGCTAAACGCATGAAACTCAAGAAGAATGAAGACCAAAGTGTGGACACTGTGCCCCTTCTTAGAATTGGGAACAAAACACCCAGGGAAGGAGTTACAGAGACAAAGTTCGTAGCTGTGATGAAAGGATGGACCATTTAGAGACTGCCGTATCCAGGGATCCATCCCATAATCAGCTTCTAAATGCTGACACCATTGCATACATTAGCAAGATTTTGCTGAAAGGACCCAAATATAGCTGTCTCTTGTGAGACGATGCCGGGGCCTAGCAAACACAGGAGTGGATGCTCACAGTCAGCTATTGGATGTATCACAGGGCTCCCAATGGAGAAGCTAGAGAAAGTACCCAAGGAGCTAAAGGGATCTGCAACCCTATAGTTGGAACAACATGATGAACTAACCAGTACCCCAAAGCTCTTGTCTCTAGCTGCATATGTATCGAAAGATGGCCTAGTCGGCCATCACTGGAAAGAGAGGCCCATTGGACTTGCAAACTTTATATGCCCCAATATAAGGGAATGCCAGGGCCAAAAGAATGGGAATGGGTGGGTAGGGAAGTGGGGGGCACTATGGGGGACTTTTGGGATAGCATTGGAAATGTAATTGAGGAAAATATGTAATAAAAAATATTAAAAATTTAAAAAAAGACTGTAAACAAGCCCCCAATTTAATGCTTTCTCTCATAAGGTCCTGGTGTCTCTTTATAGCAATAAAAAAGAAACTTAGACACCACCCAATCATAGCTTTTCTGTACTTGTGTCTTCATGTCTGTCATTTCTTCTTTCACTCATCACCCCAATCAGGCTTCCAGAACCAAGCCATGCAGGCCATGGCAGGGGGGTCAGAGGAGACCACCAATAAAGGTGGAAAGAGAGAATGTATTCCACAGAGCTGTCCTCCGATGTCCACAATGTTCTTTGGCATGCACACACACACACACACACACACACACACACACACACTTTTTTAATTAAAAAGAAAAGGAAAGGGAAAAACAAAAATTGGCAAGAATTTTGAAGGGAAATGAATCTTTATACACTATTGAGAAGAAGGTAGTCACTGTGAAAATCACTACATAGTTCCCTTCAAATCTAAAAATAGAGCTACCATATAATCCATACCACTTCTGGGAGTACACCTGAAGGAATCAAGAGCCACATAAAATCTAAAAACCTACATAGGTTTATTATAGCACGATTCACAGTGGCCAAGATACAGAATCAAATTAGGTGTCATCAGCAGATGGATAAATAAAATGTAATATATACAGATATACATACACAATCCAGTCCTTTCCATCCTTAAGAGGAATGAAGTTATGTCATTTGCAGATATTGATGAGATAGTCATGTCAAAGGAAATAAAACAGACTCAGACTGGAATCGAATGTTTTCTTGCAGATGGCCTAATGGAGGAGAGGCCCTTGGTCTTGCAAAGATTATATACCCCCAAACAGGGGAATACCAGGGCCAGGAAGCAGAAGTGGGTGGGTTGGAGAGCAGGGTGAGGGGAGGGTATAAGGGACTTTTGGGATAGCATTTGAATTGTAAATGAAGAAAATATCTAATAAAAAATTGTTTAAAAAACTGTTTTCTTGCGCGTGTGAATCTGGTGTTTTAGGGCACGGCAGAGGAAGGGAAATGTTAGGGGGATGAGAAGGGCATCGGCAGTGTGGGCATCACAGGGTGGGTGGCAAATATGCCAGAAATATCTAATATATACATATGAAATTCCCATAATGAAACTACCATTCTGTACAATTAGCACATCCTTATTTAAAATATAAAGCAGATACAATTTGAAAAGGCTTGTTCCTCTTTCATGAAGAAGCAGTTCTAAGCATTAGCTGCTACACTATTCATGTGTCCTTAGTCAGTGAGGCATACAAACTGCCTTATCCTAACCATAACCTACCCGTGTTCACATTTATACATTATGTGTTTCAGCTAAACAAACAAACAAAAAATAGTTTCTTTAGGTGAGGATTGGAGACAAAACGATGGCCATTAGTTCTTCTCTTTTTTCTTCTGAGATGAGGTCTCGCTACATAGCCCAGAACTGCCTTAAACATGGGGTCCTCTTGTCTCTGTCTCTCAAGTACAGAGCCTATGCCACCACATGGCTCCATTTTTTTTTTCTTTGCATCCAATCTTGAGATGAATCCTGGAGTGTTCATCTTCTAAGAGTTGAAATTTCCACAAACCCTGATGAGCCTTTTGGATCTCCATTTTAAGGTGATGTGTGATAACTCAATGATTTTGTTCACATTTTTTCAAATCATTCATCCAATTTTGATTTTGAAATTTTAAGGCAAGCCTCACCACTGTAAATTTTCAGGAAAATGAGTGCAGATCCCATTTCTCAGAGAATAACATCACCAACCTGGGGTCCTTTGTTTTCCACATGCGAAGGATTTCGGAGTGGCTGTGACTCAGAGTTCTCAGTTCAGTAAGCCTCCCTATGAGGTGGGCGAAATGCTGTGGGTCTTCTGGATGGTACATTTTTGAAAACTTAAACAAAAGTTGCAGGACTGGTTCTTGTAGGTTTTCTATATGCTGCTTATTTTTAAGGCATGGACGATCTGAAAAACATCATATTTATCTTAATAATGATTCAAAGTGGTGGAAATAATGAATGCACTTAAAACAATGAGTTATTAATAGAGTTATAAAATCATAAGTACTTGAAGAACCCTAATACACATTAGGTTTTCTAACTAAATTCTCTTTGTTCATGACTTTACTTAATCTTCACTATATTCTATTGAGCTACATTCTATTTTTATCACATTTTTCAGATTAGCTCCCTGAAATGTAGGGAGTTACATGGGAAGAAAGGGATCGATGAGTAAGGTTGGGGATATAACAGCCATGAAGGCTTGCCTGAAACTTTAAAATAGTAGTAAGTAACCTCTCTACAGTCAACAGAGGTAAAGCGTGAGACTTCTTGGGTTCCTACGTAAGAGATGAGCTAACCAGGAAGTTCTGAAGGCTTAGACAGCCTTCATTCATCCAGTCATTTTGCTATATCACAATGAAACTCACAGGCAAAATTGTGTCCCTTTATTGTTCTTATATTCTTAATATGGAAGAAGTGGAGAGGGAGAGACTCACACACATCTTCAAGAGTAAAAACAGTCTGGAAAGACCTATCAACAGTTAAGAGCACTGGCTGCTCTTCCCAAGTACTGGGGTTTGATTTCCACACCCACATGGTGGCTCACAGCCATCTGTAACTCCAGTTCCAGGGGATATGACACCTTCTTGTGGACTCACTGCACACAAGGGGTACACATATAGACAAAGGAGACATACACATCATTGAAAGTAAATGTTTTTATCAATGAATGAAAAAGGTTTTTTTAAAGAAGCAAAAACAAAATAATGATATGCCATAAAGAAAAGTAAACAGGGAAATAAATAAGACTCTTGGGTGGAGGGATGGTAGCTATTTGCAAAGATTAATCAGGGATACAACAACATTTAACCCAAACCCAAAAAGGTAAAAGAAAAAAACAAATAGATAAAATGGCAAAACAGTGTAAGATGGCATCATGTGGGCGTCCAAGGAAAGATGCATCAAAAATGGTAGAGCCTGTAGCAGGAGCCTGTGATCTCAAGGGACATCTGTGTCAAAGCAATGTGGATGGGCGAAGATGAAAAAGGAGCAAGACAGACTAGACCAATAGAAGGACATTTGGTTTTACTCTATGCAAACTAGGAAGCTGTACAGGCTACTTTTGTGTCAACTTGACACAGCTGGAGTTGTCACAGAGAAAGGAGCTTCAGTTGAGGAAATGCCTCCATGAGATACAACTGTAAGGCATTTTCTCAATTAGTGATCAAGGGGGAAAGGCCCCTTGTGAATGGGGCCATCTCTGGGCTGGTAATCTTGGTTCTATAAGAGAGCAGGCTGAGCAAGCCAGGGGAAGCAAGCCAGTAAAGAACATCCCTCCATGGCTTCTGCATCAGCTCCTGCTTCCTGACCTGTTTGAGTTCCAGTCCTGATTTCCTTGGTGATAAACAGCAGTATGGAATTGTAAGCTGAATAAACCCTTTCCTCCCCAACTTGCTTCTTGGTCATGATGTTTGTGCAGGAATAGAAACCCTGACTAAGACAGAAGCCATCTACAGTTCCAGAGGAATATCATCATCTGACTTATATTTCCAGGGAACCCCTCTGTGTACTAATACAAAGAGAGTCTATAAAGCATAGAGTCAGAAAATCCAGTTAGAAAAGTGGATTTAACTACGCTGCCCAAGTTATACACGGTAGGAAGTGGTTAAGTGCTGGGTATATCTTAGGGTTCAATCAACAGAATTGGTGCATTTGTGATATGAATATAAAAGAAAGAAAAGAAACTAAGGATTTAAAAACAGTTGCACATGCAATTTGGAAGACGAATCTATGGTTTGGTCCAGATGGGGAAGGAATACCAAAAGCTAAGGTATAAAGGTATCAAGAGTCCAGCTTTGGGCATTTTAAATTTGATATACCTGCTTGATGGTTACATGGAAATCTTGAGGAGGCTATTTAATACATTCTGGGGGAACACACACACACAGATACGTCTGGGAGTATCAAATCCACACAGGCCTTTAATGCCAAGAGTTAGGATGGAAACAGGAAGGAAAACTGGGCCTTGTCACAACCTCCGTAAGCCAAGTCCCAAGGGACCTGATATCTTCTGAACTCAGCAGTGTGAGGCACACCATGGTGCATAGATGCAGGCGAAACGTGTGCATAAAATCATGAAATAATTTAAAAGAAAACTGGGTCTTAGGACAACTTAAATATTTGTCATTGTGAGAGACGGAGATGACAGAATAAAGAAGGCACAGAAAAGCCGGGCGTGGTGGTGCACGCCTTTAATCCCAGCACTCGGGAGGCAGAGGCAGGCGGATTTCTGAGTTCTAGGCCAGCCAGAGCTATACAGAGAAACCCTGTCTCAAAAAACCAAAAAAAAAAAAAAAAAAAAAGAAGACACAGAAAGAATAGCCAATGAACAGAGAAATTCAGAGGGTGATGTTCCAGAGATGCAGTGAAACAACAAAGCCGCTAGTGGGACAGCCCAGCAGGAAAGATGCTATCACCCAGGCTGGCTACCTGAACCCCAGAACACACATGGTGAAAAGAGAGAAACAACTCCCATAGGTTGTCCTCTGACCTCCACAAGCATGACATGTACACACACAGTGGATGGATGGATAGATGGATGGATGGATGGATAGATAGATAGATAGATAGATAGATAGATAGATAGATAGATAGATAGATTGATAAATAGATAGAATTGTAAATGTCCAACAAAAGGAAACAAATCACCTATGTGAGTTAGTGAGTGGGTGGGGTTTTTCTTTTTGGAGTGGAAACTTCCTGAGACTGCCATGCTTCTGCAATTCTTTGCATGATTTTAGCTCTGCTTGTGGTACTGTTAACAAGGCTGGAGGCAAGTTGTTAGGTGGACTGCAGTCTACAAGGAGAACTTACTCCTTTCCACCTAAACAGTAAGTAGAAATGCCAAGATTATGAAAAGGTAAGTTGTTAGGAATCAAATATTAGCCCTGCAAAACCAAAGATCAGCTGAAGGGATGTGATGAACATATCTTCGTGAGAACTTTATAATCTAGGGGAGCCCATGGCCCCATTGAAATTCTTAAATGTAGAGAGCATGACGCAGTCCTTGTTTTAAAAAACCCACCAAGAAGGATAAAGGATGATGGCCACAGGCGTTATCAGTCCCACTCCTGAGAGATGGGGAAAGCCTCACACAGCCAGCACACCAGGGCTCTAAGGTACTGCACCATCCAGAATCTGTAGCTTAATTCCCTACACTGAACTGAAAGAAAGAAGACTTTTATGGTCCAACCAGAGTGAACTGTCCCTAGGTAATAGTCTGAGCTGATTTTCCAAATATTCAGATTCAGATGACAGCCAACACTGCTGTCCCTCCAGCCTTCTACATCCTTTATCCTGTTTGTCACACACAGTTGGTTCCAAAACTTCTTGGAATAAAGCATAATAAAAGTGGACAATATAATGGAGCTGCTCTGGAGCCTATGTGATTCAACTTCAGATGCACATACCTAGTGAACATTCACAAACCCTGATATCACAGCAAGTTAGAATATAAAAGAACACAAACACGGCCGAATCAGTGAAGGACACAGGACAGTGGTCCCCTAGGAAGACGTCGCTGGCTTGAGCAATGGGTTACCCATGCTAAGTGGCTCACTTCAACCTGGGTCCGGTTTGTAACGCAGGTTAAGAAGACTATGAACTGACATAAAAAAGCATGAGAAATTCTCCTAACACACCAGACATCTTCACCGTGCTTCAAAATTCCACGGAAGGGCTCACAGGAAACAACATGTCCCCTTATTTTCTTTCAGATGCTTATGATACTCTTTACAAAATACACCAGTGGGACAAGTAAGACGAAGACAGAGCATTGACCAGTTGAGTCAGTGATACCATGTCCTGAAGATCCTGACAGGTTGTAGTGGACTGGAAAGGGTGGAGTGAAATGTGACTGTGGTGGACTCAGGAGTGAGCAGGAGTAAGGTGGAAACTAGAATATAGCTAACTCCCTGAGACCCTCTCTCTATCAGGGACTGGGAGCGTATATCTGAGGGGCTATGAGGGCAAGAAAGCATTTCTTTAAGATGCAAGAAAGATGTAACCCAGTGGTGAGCTTAAAGGAATGCACATAGAGAGCAAAGCATGATGGGATGAGATCAGTACATTCCACTTCAGTTCATAGTTCGATAAAAAGAACTTAGTGATTCCCTATCCAGAGGTCACTCTGAGCCTTAACTTCTCAGTCTGTACCTGAGAAAAGCACTGTTGTTGCCGTAAGCAGAGCATATTCAGTATCCGTTACGTGAAGTTCACTCATTCTTCTGTAGAAGTAAGACAGTGAGGCAATAAATTCTTTAGTAATATCTGAAAAGATTAATATAAGTGAATTTTCATCAGAATGGAGCACAGACGCAAACACATTGTGATTGTCTTTTCTTCTCTCAAACGGTGTAAGAAAATTGAAAAGAGAGTGGGGCTCAAGATGGCTACCGATGTGATGACTGCCACAGACAATCCCCTTTGTTGTGCCCTTGAAGCCCAGGCCTGAACCTCAAGAGTGGGTACATTAGGTGTGCTACTGAAAAGGACCAGAACAAAGAGAGGTTGTCACCACCAAGGAGGGGTCTGTGGGACTGAAAGCCTTTAGCCTGCAAAAGCCACTTTCCATGTATCTCTATTATCTACAGTAAGGCTTACCCTTCTACCCATAAAAGTGGTTGATACTGGGATGTTGGCTGTATATTACATCATCATCCTAAGAATAATTCAGAGGCCTCAAATGGCTTCGCAGTTAAATAGGGAAAGAATTGCCACGATGAAGCCAAAGTAAGAAAACGGTTACAAATAGAATTCTCACTGATGACCTGCCAACACTAACAACTGTATTGGCTGTGTCTATAAATGCTTTCACCACCACAGAGACGCCTGTGAGCTGTGAGAAAGCCCATGGCCTTCTCTTTGTAGTGCAATGAAAAGGGGAGAAAAGGAAGCCCGTCCACCCAAGGTGATGCTTCCTACTGCACAGTGTTACCAGTTAGAGGAGCAGAAGGGTAGCCTTCCTTGAGAAGGTTTTCTGGAGAATGAACACTTTCATCACCGCTAGGATTATGCACCTCTAGTGTCCCAGCCGAGGGCATTGCTGGTCTCATAGTACCTAGCAAAAGAGAAAAACACAAATGTTGATAGTCTTTCTTAATCATTATATAAATAGTAAATTCAGGATCTTTTCAGCATCCAGCATAACTATTACGTGGGGGGAAAAATCTCCTAAAATGATATCATTCTCATTTTTGTTACTGGAACACAAAGCAGATATTAGTTCATATTTTGTAAAAAAGATTATACAGAAGACCCTCCAAAATGAGTTTTGCATGGTACTATAATGAAATAGAAACTAAGAATGGCTTTCTTAAACACACACACCCTCCACGAACCACTCAGTGCACCAGAGGCTGTGGAGACTTGTAAGCAAACACTACTCAAGCAATCATGGACCAGGTCATCAAGGGCCTCCCTTTAGAGCCTTCTGGTCTAGTGTATGAAGAGAACAACCAATAAATAAGGATATCTTAAAAGGCTATGCACTGTGACGAGTACAGCTAGTGAAGGCAGCTAGCATTGTTGGCTTTTGGTTTTGATTTTGTCCTATTGCCTCTTCCCATGTTCTCAACCAACAACTTTACAGATTGGACTCTTGCATTCACACACTAAACAATGATGGCTTTCCTGCTCTATTCAAATGGTTTATTGATTTTTTTAAAAATACTTGCTTTTTTTTTTTTTATTGAAGTGAGGTCCTGCATACTTGGTTCAACACTAACCTAATAGGGTTTCACCCCAGTAAAGAGATGTTCCACAAACAGTAGCGCGTGGTTATGAGTTTCAAAGCAAGCATGCGGCCCTCCCCAGAGCTCCTTTGTATCTTAGAATCACCAGCGCCTTTATGTTTGATCACCCATAAAAGTCCTCCTCATTGGAAGAGCCTGTCTAAGGAGCACAGAAGCCCCACCCACAGAAGCCCCACCCACAGCTGAGAAGCTGTTGGCAGCTGCTAGGGGAAGGACAGTCCAGTCTCTTTAGGGAACTGAGCCCTCTAAGTTGGCCATGTTTCAGTGGAGTTCTGGCTTACTAAGCACAGACCCTGGCTCCTGTCCCCAGCACCACAGAAGCCAGGCATAGAGGCTCTAGGCTGATGGTTGGCAGGTGAGAACAGACACAGCAGGGGTTTAAGATCCTCCTTAGCTACATACTGAGTTCTACATAGCCTGGGTTACATGAGAGTCTATTTCCAAAAAACAGTGTTTAAAAGTGTGTGCGTGTGTGTGTGTGTGTGTGTGTGTGTCTGTCTGTCTGTCTGTCTGTCTGTGTGAACTTGAAGTTGAATAAAATTCTGTTTTTCTTTTTACTTCCAGAGGTTGAGTCTTTCCCACCATAAAGCTGGGCTACATGAAGGAACATCACTTCAGTTTTTGACTCCTTCTGTAATGCAGCCTGATCCTCAGTGGTTAAATTTTCAAATCCTTTAAAAAAAATAAAGCATAAAGAAACAGATAATCAAAACAGAATGTTCATAAATTAAATGTTTAAAAATATTTACTTATTAACCCTAAGTGCTTCTGGGGAATAACAATAGTATATAAATTCAAATCTGAATAAAATTTTTTTTTCTATTTTGGGGCACTTTTATCAGAACTAGGTTACACCTTCTTACAGCAAAGACAAATCAACATAGCTGCATTAGCCTTGAAGAATGTAATTTTATAAAGTTTCTGTACCTTTAAACATATAATAAAGCTGAGTTATATATAAGTTTTGGTCAAACTGTAACTTGTTTAGTATATAGAGGAAACCTTCTTTGTTTCTTGTTTCATCTAAGAAAGCCCACATCATTATAATAATTTTTGTAAATATTTAGATTGTCACTCATCTGATTAATTGACAAAGATAAGTAAACATTTTTTTTTTTTTTTTTTTTTTTAGTTAGAAGCAACATTACTAGAAAACCCAGGGCTTCACACACATTAGACAGGTGCTCTGCCTCTGATCTAGTACCACAACTAGAAATTTCTGTTTGATATACTATCCCTTTAAAAAAGAAAATTTGGGGCTGGCGAGATGGCTCAGCGGGTAAAAGCACTGACTACTCTTCCTAAAAAGTCCTGAGTTCAAATCCCAGCAACCACATGGTGGCTCACAACCATCCGTAACGAGATCTAACGCCCTCTTCTGGTGCACCTGAAGACAGCTACAGTGTACTTATAAAATCTTTAGGCCAGAAAGAGCGGGGCCTACCAGAGTGAGCAGAGGTCCTAAAAATTCAATTCTCAACAACCACATGAAGGCTCACAACCATCTGTACAGCTACAGTGTACTCAGATACATAAAATAAATAAATAATCTTTAAAAAAAATTGGGGGCTAGAAAGACAGGTCAGCAGTTAAGAGCATTTCTTGCTCTGGCAGAGACTCTGGCTCCAGCGCCCACATGGTAATTCACAGCCATCGGTAGGAAACTCCATTTCTAGGGGACCAAACACTCTCTTCTGGCCTCCACAATATGTTGTGTACATGATATGAATATATAATTGCAATCAAAACATGCATAACACATAAACATAAAAATAAATAAATCCTAAAAAAATAATGAAACAGAATTTTACCTGGGAGTCCCTTGGTAAACTTCATTAGCCCTTGTATGTGCAGGACTGATACCTCTGAGAGTCTCAGAAAACTTAGTTCAGGGTTGGAACCCTCCTGCAGCTGGTCCATAAACAAAATATATAAATGATCCATAGTATGCCTTTCTGATAATTACTAAGGTGTTTCTTTTTTACTGTTCTTGCTATCATTTCCTAATAACATTCATTACAAGTTATTTCTTGCCAGCAATGGATACATACAAGTGTGCTTGTTTCTCCCAAGGGAATCATGGATTTTTGGTGAGCAGTCACTATGGTATTCAGAAGCCGATGTTCCTCTTGAGTTAGAGTCATGTTGTCCTGAACCTATAAGGAAATAGAGGGGCACCTGTAATGTGTGCTTGTTACACACTGTTCATAAAGAAACAAGAGACTATATGGAGTAAACGTCTTGCCCCTTTCCCAGATCTGGTGGTGGATGACACGTGTTTGGTGTCTGCTCCTTCATCTTCCACTTGAATGGCCGGGTACAGGGCAGGCCCGTGCTTGAAGTTCTTGCGAAGTCTCTTTGACTTACACTGGATCTCTGTGAGCAAACCTGCAACATTACAGAATTCACACTAAGCACTTTTGGCTCGGAAAACAACGCTGTAGGGTTTGATTAAAATGGTCTTCAGTGAGTAAATAGTCGTAGACATCTCTTGTGCATGTCTGCATCTATTAAATTTCCTAGACTGCTTTTCCCTTCATAGACACCTTGTCTGCTTAAAAATAGTTATAACAAAGATTAAGAATTAATTTTTCATTTCCAAATTATGTTTAGATTTTTACATAAGAAATGTACACATTAGTTGCATCTTGGAAGTGAAAGAGTCATTTGCTAGAACAGTAGAATTACATTATCTATGACTTATCACTGGTTTTATTAATAAAGTTAAAAAAGGCTATCTTAGGATTTTTAAAAACAAGCTAAGTCAATTTTTCCTATGTCAGACAAAGCATTTAATTCTTTTTCAAGGGCAAATAATATTTATTTGAGGGTTGTTTTTGTTTGTTTCTAAATATTTTATAATTACTTGCATGAATCTGTATGGGGGAATGCACAGGTGAGTGCAGGTGCCCACAGAGCCCGGAGGGGTCATAGCCCCTTGAAGTGGGACTATAGCTGGTTGTGAGCCGTAGTGTATGGACTGGACTGGACTGGACTGGACTGGACTGGACTGGACTGGACTGGACAACTCTAAGTACTTTTAGCAGCTACTAAAAGTACCCGAGTATTAATATACCTGTCATTTTCATAAGTATTTTAAAACACACACCTATAAAATAAAAAACTAATGAGGAGCTGAAGTATAAACAAAAACCTTAAAACCCCTCTATATTATTTTATTATTTGTCAGAGAACAGAATACACAGAAAAATAAAGCCATTTTAAGCATATTGAGTATTGAACATGGTAGTAAACACCTGTAACCCCAGCTACTTAAGACACTGTTACAAGATGATCTCACGTTGAATACCAGCCATGGTAACTCAGATAAACCCCGTCTTCAGTGTTTTTTAGTAGGAAAGGAGTCTATGGGTGTAGCTTAGTGGTAGATTGCCTAGGATGTGAGAAACCTGAACTCAACCCCCAGGACCACAAGAAGGAAAACCACAAGAGGAGAAAGAAGAGGAAAAGGAGGAAGAAGAGGAGGAAGAGGAAAAGAAAGGAGGAAAGGGAGAGGAGAAAGAGGGAAGGAAGAGAAGGAGGAGCCGTCAGAGCACTAACACATGGCAGTATTAGGACAACTGAAAGGTGAATGTAGTGTGCAGATCCAAGCAAAGGTGGCAGGGTGTGGACCAGCTTATGCTCTCCAGTCACCGTGACTGTGCTCGCCAATTCTCCCGAGCTTCACCTTGCCAGAATTTCTTTAAGTTAAAGTGTAGGATGACTCATTTTATGCATAGAGTCCCTCAGAGGACTCCAACTTCCCTTTCACATACATTGCCTGCCACAGGTTAAAAGACAACTTTTGAGCCAGAAATTGGAGGGCAGAGGCAGGGGGATCTCTGAGTTTGATGCCAGCCTGGCGTACATAGCAAGTTCCAGGTCAGCTACATAGTGAGATCCTGAATACAAATTAAATTAATGAAGAAAATAAAAGACAACTCTTTCAAAAGTTTCTTTGGACTGAGTTGTATCTCCCACTGCTCATATGCTAATGTGTTGAAATTCAGAGATGAGTCCTGACACTCATGAGACTATTAGTGGGCTTTACATATGAGGATGTCAGGGGTCCAGAGATCCATTTACCCGTCAATTGTCCTAAGACTGTAGTGTGTTAGGACTCTGAGAGCCCCTTCTCAGAAAGGGAAGACCTCCTTTTCTCTTCTTTCTCCTCCCCTTTCTTTCTTTTTGGGAACTACTAACTTTGACTTTGCACTTTTCAAGGCAGTATCTACTTTTAGGTTAAGTTAACAGAAACATACAATACCTTTTTAAAATCACTATGGAGATTTTTATTTTATGTGTGTAAGTGTTTTGCTTGCATGTGTGTATGCACACAGCATTCGTGCCTGCAGAGGTCAGAAGAGGGCCTGGGAGGCTCGGGAACTGAGTTGAAATGATTGTGTCCTCCCTCTCCTAATGTGCTGAACTCTCCAGTTCTCAGAGAACATCTGATTAAAGATGAAACTATGACTGATTTCAAAATTAGAGCAAGAGAGGACAGGGCAACATTTATGGGAATCACTACTTAAATTGATAATGGGCTATCCACGTGGAGCAATTACTGTACCTATGTGTGTGGTGTGCATATTCACGGGAATACAGCCATGTTCAAAATAACTCTTGAAGAATGCTTTATGTTCTCAAGAAGGTTGGAAAAATTTTTATTTTTTATTATTTTTAAATTTATTTTTATTATATAGAGGGGAGTGTGAATACAGTCCTTCACTAACACAAGTTACGCACCTGAGTTTCCCACATTTGTGGAAATCACATCCCTAGTGCAATGAGCGATCCTCGCCCTGGGAAAAACCACCACCACTATCATGTCCTCCCTGTCAGGAAGGTAAGGCTGGGAAAAGTTAAATCCCCTCAGAAAAGCAAGCCATGAACACACTGGCACTTACATTCTGCCAACATCCCCACCGCCTTACACTTCTTCAGTCTGCACTCTTGGCATTTTCTGCGCATGTACATGTCCATTTCACAGTGACCACCATTCTTGCAAGAATACACTGCATTCTTGGTAATGCTACGCCGGAAAAAGCCTAACAACAAAGATCGTCAAAGTTTAACATGGATATGTTTAGTTACTTCTCATTTTTATTAACATTTTACCTTTATAGAAAGTAATCAAGCTAACTAGAGTATTTCAATTAAATAGGTTATTTTTTCTTCCCGACATTTTTTTAAATATACATTTATCTGGAAAGTTAGCGAATTCTTTCCAGTTGGTATAATCCAGTTGGCATCCTGAACCTGGGTCTTTCTTTATAATGTCTGGAGATTGAACGGAGTATCTTTATCACATTAAGACAACTTTCTACCCTACTATAGGTAAATTACCTATAAGAATTTTTTTTAACTGCATTATACAAAATACCAAGATCCCACAATGTGTTCCTCAAGTTTCTTTTGAGAGAATACATGGTCACCTAAAATAAAGAAAAATCTCAGAAAAGCCTCTCTTTTCTAAACCCTCACAGTCTGAGTTGCAGCTCACCAAGGTGGTCCCTCCCTCCCTCCCTCCCTCCCTCCCTCCCTCCCTCCCTCCCTCCCTCCCTCCCTCCCTCCCTCCCTCCCCCAGCAGATGATCCCTCTCCCTTTCTGAGCACTTGCCAGCTTCCCATCCCTTTTCCTCCTTCAAACCTTATTACACAGTAATCCCTGCCATTTCCTGCTCTCCCTCCTCCTATGAGTTGTCCCAAAGCCCTACCACTTACTCTCTTCCAGGGGACACTTGAGAGATGGAGTTTCGCCATTTCAATTCAATGAAGGAAGAAAAAGTCAGCTCAGGTTTTCAAAACTGTGCCGGGTTCTTCAGTTCAGTTTTAACAGTAACCTGTCACCGTCAAGAGCAGGCCATCCCCACCTAACCACTCTCCTCAGGACTGTGTTACCTCATATCCTTTGGCTATTCTTTGCCAGTGTTGAGATGTAAGATTTACAGGTAAAATTTTACCCAAACAAGCACGTTCATTTGTGTTACACTGACGAAACTGTTTTCTGTTGTTTGGGTTGTTTTGTTTTGTTTCAGAGGGTGCTAGGATCAAATCCAAAAGTAGGTGCTAAGTGCTCTACCACTGGCCTGCATTCCCATTCCGATGCTTATCCACTTCTGGAGTGCTAGACTGTTTCAGAACTGTTATTATCAGAGAGGCTTCCACTCTTTACAAATATCATTGCAAACACTGGCCCTCACTTCCCGACTTTCAGCTTGTTCTCTTTCTATACGAAACACTTTTTAAAAATCTATTGGCTTAGAATCATAGAAGTCATTTATCTCAAATTTTCTCCAAGTGTAGAAATTTTATCAACCACATAAAAAGGTGTCATGGTTTACAGATCTTTACATTGTCATGTTTTGTTCCAGCATCAAATTCTTCTAGAAATAGGGAAAACGTTTGCTCATATGTATGGAGTTTAAAGTAAAGTGTGAACGTCTTCATCAAAAATGAAGAGAAAGACCTGGTAGTGAATGCTCTTAATGTCAGCAGTAAGAGCAGTAAGGATACAAAGGCAGGTGGATCTCTGAGAGTTCAAGGACAGCCTGGTCTATACAGTGAGTTCCAGGACAGCCAGGGATGCGAGAAAGAAAGAAAGAAAGAAAGAAAGAAAGAAAGAAAGAAAGAAAGAAAGAAAGAAAGAAAGAAAGAAAGAAAGAAAGAAAGAAAGAAAGAAAGAAGGAAAGAAGGAAGGAAAGAAGGAAAGAAGGAAAGAAGGAAAGAAGGAAAGAAGGAAAGAAGGAAAGAAGGAAAGAAGGAAAGAAGGAAAGAAGGAAAGAGGAAAGGAAAGGAAAGGAAAGGAAAGGAAAGGAAAGGAAAGGAAAGGAAAGGAAAGGAAAGGAAAGGAAAGGAAAGGAAAGGAAAGGAAAGGAAAGGAAAGGAAAGGAAAGGAAAGGAAAGGAGAAAAAAAAGAAACTAACCTTAAACTTAACATTTTATTCTCCTATCTTGGATCACTTGATCCCTTTAGACATACTTTTCCCTGGTTTTGTTTCTCATGTTTTATAACGATTGCACACGCACGTGCACACACACACACACACACACATACACACACGTGCACGCGTGCGCAGCACTGTCTGTTTGGTTGCGCCTTACCCTTACCTTTGCAGCCCTCACAGGTAAGTGCATTGTAGTGATATCCTGATGCCTTGTCACCGCAGACCATGCAGAGCTCATCTTGTCCCTTCCAGCGTAAAGAACAAGTTGGTCTGCACCTTTGTGCCCCAGGGAATTCATCTTCATCATCATGAACAACCACATAAGTGGACTGACTAGATTCTCGAGCGTCGAGTCCACACCAACCGCCTCCACTGTGCTGTGGATCCAAGCCATGTGTGTTGAAATGGCTTTGTAAAGATGGGGACTGTAACGCTGGAGGAAACTGAGCAGTGGAATATTGACAATAGGGTGGTTCTTGGAAATCCGTATCACACAGCTGATAATGGAATTGTTCTGGCAAAATATCTGGTTTTATTAGCATAAAAAAGAACAAATCATAAAAGGTCAAAAAAGTTCACAATTGTTTTAAACCTCAAAATGTTTTATACTCAACAGAAAGTTAGTTCAGCACATCTACTCCATCTCAGGGCTTGCTGTCCAGCACAATAGGAACACAGTAAATGGAACTACAATACCTAATAAATGCAATGACCCCAAAGGTGTGCCGAGGTGGGTCAGGAGCAAGAAGAAAGGGCACTAGTTGCTAGCAGTGCATGCACCAACCTAGTCTCTCTCCTTAAGGGAAACTGACTAACTCCCAGATTTTTAATTGAGTTTTCCCCTACCTTATACATGAGGTTGTTGCCACAACACAGCCGAAAAGGCTTCGGGCATGGTAAGAATGCTTTCAGCATCCCACACAAGCCCAGAGGCAGGCTGACCACAGCCACAACCCTTTAGTTGGGTTTTAACTAGGCCCATTATTCTTATCCAGAACGTTCTTTGGACTTTCCAAACACCTGTCCAGCCCAACCCACATAGAACTGTTGTGCATAGCCATGACGCTGTTTGTATTTTGATGATAATTCTGCTTCTCCAAGAGGGGTTGCCTGGAAAAAGGAGTGAATCATGCACTTCATGTGACCCTTCTGATGAATAAAGACTGCAAAGAAAACCAATCACTGGGCGGGTAGGCTGGACTTCTGGGTCGGTGGAGGGACGGCAGTGGGAGGAGAAAGGCTTTTGGACTGGAAGGATGATGGAGCAAAAAATGTAGGTAGTGGAGACCTCTGCTTCAGGATTTAACTTAGAATGGCTTACAATAGTAAGCCTATTGGATCTAATAAGAATGTTAGTTGCTGTGCCCAATGATTGTGTTGCCTTTTGATTCTAAACCAAGATTGTGTGGTGTTTTCCTTCACACAGCAACTTGACTGAGTTCCAGACAAAAGGTACAATGGTGTGGCACCCCAGGCAGCCACAGGAATTTGGAAGTGTGGGGCTGGAATGGCAGACACCTGCCTTGGGAATTTAGCAAGCTGGGTGGGGAGATTTTGGAGCTCCTGGTCAGAGAGTCTCCATGAGATAAGAACAAGGCTAGCCAGTGCCTTGCCAGAGATAGCATGGATTGCATTTTTTAATATTTCATGCTACATAGAACAGTGCCTCTTGGCCTAATTTGGTAATGTCAACTTAAGACCCACTTCCTGGGGACACAAGAGCTGCCTCTCTCAATTTCACAGTAAGGCACCTTAAAAGAACATCCTTACTCAATAAGACCTTGTCTCCAAAAAATGTTTTTTATTAAAAAATAATAATAATAGGATGTCCTTTTTGCTCCCTAAGCCTGCTGAATTTGTTTCCGACCCCACCTTGAAGCCAGCTCTGATAAACCTTTTATCTGAAGAACAATCCAACTCCAGGCACCGACTGAGGCACGCCTGTCTCTAACCTTAACAGTTATAGCTATAAAGTACAGCCGGGCTATAAACAATATAAATTAACAACTTAACTTACCCCAAAAGGAAAAAAAAAACACACATTTTAAATAAAACAAAACAAGAGCAAACAGCCTTTTGTCGGACTTCTTTAAAGCGTGTGGAGAGCTTTTTGGGTGCCGCTTGGCAGGAGTCTGACATTGGCCATGACAGGAACATAAGCCCAGGCAGGAATCTGACATTAGGGCATAATAAGGAAGTAAGTTTCGGCAAGAATCTAACTTTAAGCTATAATAGAGAAGTAGGGTAAGGCAGGAATTTTAATCTTAGGGTGCAACAAAAGAAGTAGGCTTCAGGCAAGATTTTGGGCTTGGACAAGGAAGTGGACTCAAGTATTTCAGTCATTATGATAAGCCCTTTTAAACAACTGTCACAGGAGAAATCACAGGACTTTGCCCACTGCCTTGATAGTTCCTTATTGTACTGCTCATCCTTAATACTTGACGTAATTAAAATGGTATAAAAGTGGACTGGGAAAATTAAATTTGCCTTCAGTCTCAGAATTGACTGGGGTCACGCTACAACGTTGTCTAACTGTCCTTTTTCTTTTTAATCCTCACTCCTGCGCTGGAGAACCTGTGCCTTAAGGAGCGGGCTTGGTCAAAAGCATTTTAGCTCTCTCTTTTAACTTTTGTATCCCGGTGTTACTAGCTTCTTTTTCAACTTATTGTGTATATATAGATCAACTTCTCAACCTTGAAGAATTACTATAAGATTTAAATGAAATATGATAGCTAAAAACATGTATTAAGGTGGCTGGGTTCAGTGGGCTCAAGCATAAAGCCCTGAGTTGGGTCTCAGAACCCACATACATCTGACCTGAATGTACATTGCATGACTTCAGCAAGATGAGAGGTGCACACAGAAGGGCAATCACCAGAGACTATCTCAAGCCATATGGAAAGTGAGAATGATGCCCCAGGTTATCCTCTGACCTCTATACTTATAGTGCAGCATGAGTATGCTGCAATTTATATTGCATGCTAGATCATTCGTGTGTGTGTGTGTGTGTGTGTGTGTGTGTGTGTGTGTGTGTGTGTGTGTTCTTGGGACACATACATACAAAATTTTAAAAGCATAGCCTAGGGTCCTCAAAGTGGCTCAGCCCATAAAAGCATTAACCACACAAGCTGATCACATGTTGGTTCTATACCCAGAGGCCACCCAGAGCCTGATGCATTGGTACACATTTCTAATCTTATCATTCCTACAATGAGATGGGAGGCAGAAAGAGAATTCCCAGTATCTCAAGCATCAAGTAGTCTATCATACAAAGCCTGGTAGAGTAAAAAATGTAAATAAATAAAAATGTAAAGCACATATAAACCATAAGACCGCACAGGATAAATGATGGTCATGATCATCAGAAATTCTGAGAGCTAATTTACTCCCTGTTTTCAGGAAAACTACTGGTCTTAAATCAAAATACTAGCTCCGAAAGAACCAAGCAGTCCTTGGTTATGCTGTGTCTGTAGTTGGTAAGAGTTGTATTTTTCCTGGAGCTGAGCTATCAGATAATTAGATTTAAAATGATCTTCAACATCCCGCCATCCATCCAGAACAGTAAAAATCATCCCCACAAGTCATTTACAGCCCGATAGCATCCGACCCTAGTGCAGGGCTGGATACGATGAAATAGCTTGATACAAGAAAAATGTTTCTGGGATGATAGTTCTCTAGTAAAGTGTTCGCAGAACATGCCAAGATCCTAGGCTCAATCCCCAGCACCACAAACCAACCAGGGGGAAAATCAGTAAAACAGTTACCTATTTTTTAAAAAAGAAAAGGGCCCTTACTGGCTGACTGTCCAAAGCAAATCTTTCTTACTCCATGGAATGAGAGTTTAAGTTCCTTTGATAATTGTGTGTAAGATTACATCTATAGCATTGCTATAGTGTTTGTGTAGAAATTTCTAGTGCTACCTGCATTCTTTTTTTTCCATTTCTTTCTGCTTTATGGGATTTATATTAATATTAACATTTCAAGCATAGCTGGGGCCTGAGGAGATAGCCCAGTAGTAACTAAGAGCCCTTGCAGCCCTTGCCAAGAGCTCAGGGCTCAATTCCCAGCATCCACAGGGTGACTCACAACTGCCTGTAACCCCAGCTTCTCACCTTCCCAAGCACTCCCGTGGTACATAGAGACTCACAAAGTCACACACAGATATACACATAAAATAGAAAAATAAGTAAACAAATCTTATCAATTTTTTCAAGTGTTGGAGAGGAGGCTCAGGTTCCCCCCCCCCTGCCTCCCCCCTTCGAGACAGGGTTTCTCTGTTTGCTGGCCTCAACTCAGAAATCCTCCTGCCTCTGCCTCCCAAACGCTGGGATTAAAGCGTGCACCACCACTGCCTGGCTAAGGCTCAGCTTTTACAACTGAGTTCTATGTATTCTTGTGGGGTTCCTAACTGTGTGTGGTGGCAGCGGGAGGGAAGTCTCTGGCCCTTTTGCCTGCTTGTGGGACCCCTTTCTTCCTACTGAGTTGCTTAGTCCAGCTTGGATGTGATGGTATGCGCACCTAGTCTTTTCTTAGCTCCTTATGCCACGTTCAGTTGATGTCCCTGGGAAGCCTGCTCTTTTCTGATGGGAGGCAAAAGGGGTGAATCTGGAGGAGAGGAGACGTAGGGGGAGAGACTGGGGGTCGGGGGGAAGGGGAGGAAAACTCTGGTCACGACGTAATGCATAAAAGAAGAAGAAAATATATTCTGCTCTTACAGAGGACCGGGATTCAATTCCTAGCACCCACATTGCAGCTCACAAACTCCAGCTCCAAGCAAATCCAATGCCTCTGACTTCCATGGGAACCTGAGCTGCAAACACACACACACACACACACCATTAATAAATCTTCAAAAAAAATCTATCAACCATAAGTACTGTAAGTTTCATGTACAATTTGACATAAAAGCTTGCCTCCATCTGTCCTTAAAACTAACTTCAATTTTTGTGAGTTAATTCTTCTTTTAACGGAATACAGTATTTTTTAGACTTAGTGTGTGTGTGTGTGTGTGTGTGTGTGTGTGTGTGTGTGTGTGTGTGTGTGTGTGAATTTTTCATTAATATATGTCTGTGTACTTCTTGTGTGCCTGGCACTAGAGGAGGCCAGAGAAAGGTATTAGAGTCTCCAGAAGTGGAATTGCAGCTGGTTATGGGCAAACATGTGGGTGCTGGGAATTGAACTCTAATCTTCTGGAAGAGCAGCCAGTGTTCTTAAGTGCAGAGCCATCTCTCCAGACACACACATACACACAAAGAAAATATTTTATTTTTATTACATACCATAATACTGTGTGGGTTCAGCGAGGTAGTACCCATCAGACGTAGCAACATAGGTATTTGCCATTCTCTGGTCCAGCTTCTAGTTGTTTCCTTTAGCAATGCTAAACACTTTCAGAACAAAACCTAAGGGGAAGGATTGTAACTTATGTTATCAGACTAGTTATGACTTTATTACATTACAGTGTAAAGCCAGGCATGGAGGCACATGCATGTGATTGCAGCACCGTAGAGACTGAGGCAAGGAGAGTGTCACTGTAAACAACCAGGACTACACAGTAAGGTCAAAACCAGCCTGAGTTACATAGCAAGATACTGTGCCAAAAAACAACAAAAAGTTACGATGGCTTTTTTTTTTTTTTATGAAAATTTTAAGCTGGCTAGATGACTCCTGGGGTACAGAAGCTTGCAGCAGAAGCCTGGCAACCTGAGTTCAGTTCCCAGGACCTGCAAAAAGGTGGGAGGAGAGAACCAATGCCACAAGGCTGTCATCAGCCCTCCACCTGTGTTCCACACATGCACACACACCCACATACATCACATGTGCACACACACACATATTAGCAATTTTTTAGAAAAAAGTGAAATTTGCAGAATTTATAGATGAGACTTATATTTCCATTATAATCAATAAGCTTCTCATGTTTTCAAGCACCAAGTTATTTAATTTTGCCAATTTCTTATTGCTCAGCCTTTAATTGGTTTTTGGCAATAACCATTAGAGGCATACCGAATTTGAAGTTAGAACTCAAACATCAGTTCACCACTTACTTTTGGGTAACTTATTACACCTTTCTGAACCTTAGCTGTAGCACGGACACTCTCCTAGCAAAGCTGTTGGTGTCTGAGAAACAGCACAGCTCCTAACAGTAACTGAGTCCCCAAAACTGTTGCTCTAGGGGACTGGAGAGATGGCTGTGCAGTTCAGAGACTTGCTGCTCTCCTATAGGACAGAGATGGGTTTCAAGCTTACAACTCCCTGCAACACCAGTCCAGGCAATCCAACACCCTCTTCTGGCATGCATGCACGCACACACACACACACACACACACACACACAAGCTTGCTCACAGACAGAAAGGGAGAGGGGGAGAAAAGGAGGAGAGAAGAGAGAGAGAGTTGTAACTCAGGTAGGCATACAAACAAATGCCTTTAAACCCAGCATTGAGGAGGTAAGGGACAGGTGAATCTCTGAGTATGAAGAGATAGTCTAGGGCTGGAGAGATGGCTCAGTGATTAAGAGTACCAACTGTTCTTCCAAAGGTCCTGAGTTCGAATCCCAGCAACCACATGGTGGCTCACAAACATCTGTACAGCTATAGTGTACTCATATACATAAAATAAATAAATAAATCAAAGAAGAAGGAGCAGGAAGAAGAAGAAGAAGAAGAAGAAGAAGAAGAAGAAGAAGAAGAAGAAGAAGAAGAAGAAGAAGAAGAAGAAGAAGAAGAAGAAGAAGAAGAAGGGCCAGCTGGGGAGACATAATGAGAACTTGTCTCAAAATAAACAAATTTTTTAAATTATTCTAATGGTTTTCAGATCTCCATGTTCTAAATTAAGGTGAAATTTAAAGATTCTAGACTTTTTTTTTTTTTACAAATACAGAGGAAGTTAGAGAGTGAGAAACAATAACTTTCATGGCATTTTCTAATCATCTAAGTCCTTTGTAAACACTTTTGGTAAATATTAAAGCATCAATGTTGGACTGGAGAGAAGGCTCAGGGGTTTAGAGCACTCACTGCTCTTGCAGAGAGTGCAAATCCAGTTCCTAGCACTCTCATGGTGATGTACAACCATGAGTAACTCCAGTCCCAGGGGATCCGGTGCCTTCCTCTGGCCTCCACAAACGCCAGGCACACATGGGGAGCCTACATACATGCTGACAAGGACACTCGTGCACAAAAAGCATCAGTGTTAGCCAAGTTCATCAGTTTTACTTTGAATAAAAAGATACAAAAAAAGTGGAAGTTATGAGGAAAAATTATCACAATCTAAAACTATTCCTTAGAGGGCATTTGCATGTTTTTGTTATTTCCTGGGAAGGAATTCCAAGAAGGATATGTCTTTAAATAGCACAGTTCCAAGGCTGGGAATCATTTGGATGAGGGAGACGACCAGGCCATCCAAGTTTGTAGCTTTCTCCTCTCCAATAGAAGATAAGGGGCTAGCTCAGTGCTGCAGTCCTCAGGAAACTGAGGCAGGAGGCTCATGAGTTTGAGGCCAGCCTGGGATACACAGAGAGCATGAATCAAAAAGGAAGAAAAATGCTAAATACTATCCCAAAAGAAAAAGATGGGTTTGTTGCTTTACGGGAGTGTAGATAGTTATTTTCTTTGGTTTATTTGTTTGTTTTGTTTTGTTTTTTAGATAAAGTTTTATATAACCCAGGTTGTCTTTGTTGTGCCACCATGTCCAGAAAAAACAGGATTTTTAAATCATCTCAAAAATGCATACAGATGACACACATCTGAGTATCTGAAATTTTTTTAAATATATCTTTTTTTTTTTAAAGAATTTTTTTTAAGATTTATTTATTGGCCGGGCGTGGTGGCGCACGCCTTTAATCCCAGCACTTGGGAGGCAGAGGCAGGCGGATTTCTGAGTTCGAGGCCAGCCTGGGCTACAGAGTGAGTTCCAGGACAGCCACGACTACACAGAGAAACCCTGTCTCGAAAAACCAAAAAAAAAAAAAAAGAAAAAAAGAAAAGATTTATTTATTGATTATATGTAAGTACACTGTAGCTGTCTTCAGACACTCCAGAAGAGGGAGTCAGATCTCGTTACGGATGGTTGTGAGCCACCATGTGGTTGGTGGGATTTGAACTCTGGACCTTCGGAAGAGCAGTCGGGTGCTCTTACCAACTGAGCCATCTCACCAGCCCCCCTGAAATTTTTTTAAAACTTATTTATTTATATGAGTACACTGCAGCTGTCTTCAGACACACCAGAAGAGGGCATCAGATCCCACTGCAAATGGTTGTGAGCCACCATGTTATTTCTGGGAATTGAACTCAGGACCCCTGGAAGAGCAGTCCGTGCTCTTTACCGCCAAGCCATCTCTCCAGCTGTGTGTTACTTCTATGAGCTCCATAACCAAGATTTCTCCCTCTCTGAAGATGAGTCCCATAGTGAGAGGTCCGGAAGTCGTGTCCTGCTCCTTTAAAAGCCCACGAGCCTCCCAGTCTCTGCTGGTACAGCCACAGTCTCTAGTGCTATGAACTGAGTGAAGCAGGAGCAATGCCTCTGGGTAAATGTATTGTCATATGACGTTTCCCTTGGCAGACTATACTGAGGAAAAATGGTGACTGTCTGACCACACATAAAGATTTATAATAGTGCCAGTGTCAGGGTTCATGCTACAAGTAGCGGTGTTCTAAAAACTAAATTCTGCTAACATTGGCTTTAAAGCTGAAAAAAAAAAAAAAAAAAAAAAAGCCGTAAGTACTGGCTACATCAGATCTGTTCCCGTTTTATGTGCTCACAGGAATACTTGCATCCCTTTTTTTTTTTTCTTGTTTTGTTTTGATTTGGTTTTTGGTTTTGTTTTTCCAGACAGGTTTTCTTCTATGTAACCACACTGGCTGTCCTGGAACTCATTTTTTGCAGACCAGGCTGGCCTTGAACTCTCAGAGATCCGCCTCTTTGCCTCCTGAGTGCTGGGAGTAAAGGCGTGTGCCACCACACCTGGCACTTGCATCATTTTCTACCCCAAATTTTTCACAGAGTTCCAGACCTTTCATATTTAATTTTGCTGCAATTGGGGGGGGGTGTTTGAGGTCTTTTGGGGGGGTTGATGCTGCAATGTTTTTGATTTACAAGGTTTTATAACAAAGTTCTTAAAATATTTAATAGGAGTATGGTACATATATAGCAAAATAAAATATGAATAAAATGAATTTTAAAACATGCTGTAATGTTAACGAGACACAGCTTTGTGTGAAGACACTTGCCCTGGAGAGTGATGGCCTGATGCCTGACACCGCATGATGCAAAGAGAAAACCACCACCCCAGGGTTGTGTTCTACCCTCCTCACACACTTCATGCCACATGCGTCTGCACACGCACACACACTTACAAACATAAACAAACAAACAAACAAACATAACATAACATAATGTTTAAAACACTCAAATAGATTTCCAGTAAACTAGAGGCATGAGAAAATTTCTGCCCTGCTAGAGAGCAAGGGCCCTGTGGATCTGGAAGGACTCTGTCTTGTTATCTTTCCTAGTGTAAATATTGATTTAAAACAAAATAGCTTAGCTAAAACAGGACCTTTTATCAAGATGAACAACTTGATATGGACAAAATCTGCTTTTCCTTTAATGTCTATAACTTACTAAAAAGTGTACTTTTCAAAAATTGTCACTGATAGGTATTCTGCTAAAAATATGTTTAATTGTACAAATGCTTTTGCATTTCCTTCTCCTTAACCAAAAAAATTGGTTTCAAAGATTTTTGTCTGTATAGAGTTTTAACAGGAAGAAGAAACCCTGACTCTGGAAAACTAGATGGCACAGTGAGGTTCACACTGTTGAGATCTGCTCTTCTAGCGTGTATCACCTGAATGCTGAATAAATGGAGTCGATTGCTTCAGAAGAAAAATGTTTTCATTTCCATAGTACTTCTAAAAAAATAACATATCACTACAGAAAATGGTTTACACGGCAAAGTTATTCTCTGATGCAAAAATTGTAAAAATAAAAAAGTAAAAAAATAAGACTTTTCATGCTTATGCACCTTTGAGCCAAGGTTCCCAGTCAAAATTTACCCTAGTCAGAGAAAATCAGGAGAATGTCTTTGAACAGAAAATAAGGTTTATTAACTCCTCTATGAGAGTTTACTTTAGAATATAGAAGGCTCTTTCCAACGTGGACTATTAACCTATAGTTTTGATAGTAATTTATTGATATATAAATTTTTTAAGATTTATTTATTATTATATATATATAAGTACACTGTCGCTGACTTCAGACACACCAGAAAAGGGTGTCAGATCTCATTATGGGTGGTTGTGAGCTACCATGTGGTTGCTGGGATTTGAACTCAGGACCTTTGGAAGAGGAGTCAGTGCTCTTAACCGCTGAGCGATCTCGCCAGCTCTTATTGACATATAATTAACTCATGAAACTCAACCTTAACTATAGAATTCAAAATATTCACATCTAATACAACTGTCATCACCACACAACTCCAGAGCCCCTGATGCCTTCAGCCCTCAAATCCAGCAGGGGTCACACCTCACCTCCTTTCCCAAACACCTGTCATCATGTCTCCTCCCTTTTCAACAGATTCATCTAGGCTAGATATTTCATGCAAAAAGGGCCATAAGGTTGTGCGTGTAGTTTTAAAAAATAAAGGGATTTGATTCATTTTCTCTCAAATAAATTTTATGGATGAATAATGATAGCAAAAGAGAAAACATGCTAATATTAAAAATGAGTGGGGGGAGGGTATGGGGGACTTTTAGGATAGCATTGGAAATGTAAATGAGGAAAATACCTAATAAAAAATTAAAAAATTATAACAATCAAAAAAAATTAATGCATTCTATATTTCAGGAACACAATTTGTGTGTATTCCCCTAGTCTAGTCTTTATATCATCATAACAGTCTCAACAGACGTGTCAGATACGGCATAAGTTTCATGGTGTGTTGGATCTACTTATACTCTTGCCTCTCATGACAAAGCACAGTATCAGTAAGCTCATGATTTAAAAACAGGTTTCACTCAGCAAGTGAAACAGTGAGCATCATCCCTGGATGAATCACATTAACAGGTCAATTGTCAACTGAGTTCAACTACACTCCAAAATCCCTCTGAGCCTCTATCGGCAAGAATGAAATTACTTTATAATCTTCTGCAGTCCACACAATTTCTTATTTTTAAGGAAAGTGGTTTTCAGGGTTTACCTCTAAATAACAATCAGCTCACTCATTTTTGCAAAATAAGAACTTGTGGTGGTAGAGGTTAAAGCCCTCAAAAATGTCTTTTTAATAACACTGTACAGTTTAGTATACACCCAAAGCAACAATAAAATTAACACACGTATTTAATTCAGAGAGCAGAAGATTTTTAAATTGTCTTATTCTAGAGAAAACAAGTACTCACAATTGGGTAGTGTTCCTGCAGTCCGCCCTCCTCCTCACGGAATGAGAAGAGAAATGTAGCAACTCCGTTGACTTCCCAGCTGGGCAGAGCAGGCACTTCCCGGCTTATCGGAGGCTGGACAGGGGACGTTGCATCCACTTAGGCTCCAGACACTCTGCAGAGCAGTGCCTCAGCTCTATCTCACAGACAAACTTCCCACACAGTCCTCTCTTGGGTTAAAACAGGGCAATTACAGGCTGACATAAATCAAAATATAACCGGTCCATCAGGGACTGAGGCCTTTGGGACCTGCAGGGCCCACTCTCCAGAGCGTCGTATTGTTTACTTAACAAATGCTTTGTGTTCTGAATTTTATATTCTTCCACTTTAGCTATAAAACATTGGGTCTCTGCAAACCAGTAAGTAATGTATGCAGAAGTAGGGAGAGCTGTAGAGAAAGAACAGGGGTCCACATTGATTGAAAAACCCATTAACATAGGTGCTGGGACAGTTCAATTTGTTTGTACTGTATCTTCTTTATTCCTACAGAAAAAGAAGTTGCGTCACCAATTAAATGTATGGATAATGGTTTATAAATTAGTACACTGATCAGTGTATATATTACCCTGTGTTTCCTTCCTCTTCCATAAAAAAATGTAATATAAATAATAAACACCAGACTCTAGTGCTTGCTTAGGCTCTCATAGCTAATTAGTAAGAGATGAGATTCCATGAAAGTCCAAGCAAGATATGCAAATAACTTTGCTATTGTTTTGTAAGATGCCACTGATAGAAACCAAGTGTGTTGGACACTAATCTCATGACTAATCCCTGTAACGCAGTAGTCCTCAACATTCTTAATGTTGTGACTCTTTAATACAGTTCCTTGTGTTGTGGTGACCCCCCAACCATAACATTATTTTTGTTGCTACTTTATAACTGTAATTTTGCTACTGTTATGAACCATAACATAAATATGCCTGTTTTCTGATGGTCTTAGGCAACTCCTGAGAAAGGGTCATTGGACCCCTAAAAGATGTCGAACCACAGGTTGAGAATCGCTGCTTGAAAGCACTGTTGGGAGGCATGGTTACACAGTTCCACTGTTAAACTCTGATTTTGTTGGTCACGTCTTCTCTGACGGAAGGCCTCATCTGCTTTGTCTGACTTTGCAGTTGTTACACTCATGATGAATTCTAGTTCCTTGTTTCCACAAGGAAGAATTCCTGATGAAATCTCCAAGTCATGGCACATTAAACTGTGTTGCTTTCATCTTTGTTTTTGTTTTAAATTGAGTCCAAGTGTCATACAGCCCAGGATGACCACAAACTTGCAATATTACTCAGGACAACCTTGACCTCTGATCCCTCTGCTTCTATCTCCCAATCTCTGGAATTATAGGCTTGCAACACTGTTCCCTGCTGGACCAAGTTGTTTGTTTTTCTGTTTTGTCTTTTTTTGTGTGTGTGTGGTTATTTTTGTTTGTTCATTTTCTGAGACAGGGTTTCACCATTTAGCCCTGGCTGTCCTGGAACTTACTCTGTAGACCAGGCTGACTTTGAACTCCCAGAGATCTGACTGCCTGTCTCAAGAGCAATGGGATTAAAGGTGTGTGGGCCACCACCAGGCCCAATTTCTTAATAGGAGGTCCTATGTCACAAAATATTTAGTCTATGCACCAAATAATAAAGTCACAGCACTGTTGCAGGATATTTGATCACACTGAGACCCCTAAAATTGTGTTATTTGCTGAAAAAAAAAACTGTTTCTAGTGGTGGTATGGTTCAACTTTAGCACACACCTTTAATCCCTCTGGCTGGAATACAGATGCACCCAAACAATGAAGTGAGTTTGTAGAAGAAAACACCCATGCTTGAAAATGATGTCTAATTGAGTGGCAGACAAAGTGATGAATCAGAGAAAGGTTTGACAGAATAGGCTATGTCCCACTCTCATGAGAAGAGAGAAGAGGAAGTTACTTAAGAGAGAATAGTGAAGAGAGAGATAAAGAAGAAAGCAGTTTTACCAGGAGAGTTTAACAGAGATAGGTTGAAGAGAGAACAAGTTAGATACAGGTAAAGGCAGAACATGAGGTAAAGCTAGAGAATGAGAAGGAGCCAGAAGACTAGAACATGTTGCCAAAGTTAGTAAGAGGCAGAGCAGAGCAACTCAGGAGAGATAAAGAAGCTAGATTGAACCAGTTAGTTTGGAGACGAGTTTGAGCCAGAACAGTTGAGTTGAATCAGCCATTCAGAGATCAGAAAGAAAAAGAAAGGGTGAAGATATTCAGCAGTAAATCTCGGAGACTGAAAACATTCTAGGCCTAGATTAGATTGTACAGAGGCTAGAAGCTTCTGGGAGTAGGCCTAGGTCAGCAGACAGAAGCAGTAAACCTCGGACAATTAGATGAGGTGATTCTTTGCATTTATTATTTCAGAGATAGGCTCTAACTGTGTCACACTCTTCCGTGTGTCATCCTTGTGTGCCACCAGAACACTGAGCACAGGGAAATCAATCAACAGTGCTGAAAAGAAGAAAGTACAAGTCCCCCACCTGGCTGCTTTCCAAAGTCACGGTCCAGTTTCTAACTATGATGCTGAGCCTTGTTTGCTGGCAAATTGATATCACTGGTGAACACAGAGGTGGGAAAATCAGGGTGAATGTCCCAGGCAGGTTAAACAGGTGGAATGAACAGCCCCAGATTTGACGGGTAGTCAAATGACCTAGACACGCAGCAGCAAGATCTGCTCCCACCCTGTCCATTTGATTTCATCATACTCATGACCACAGTGGTGTTATGAGCCATGAAGGAGCAAAAGGAAACAGGGAAGTGGTCATTCCAAGAGATTTCAAGACATGTGTACATATATGGCAATATGTTTAGATAATTAGTGAAAGGAAACAATTTCCAAATTCTGCACACGACACTGTCACCTCAATCACATACTTCACTGACACGCTCCATAAGGGTAAATGAGAAATTCTCTTAGTCTATCAATAAGTCACAGACATCCCAAATAGAGAGAAATCTGTTTATGATAAATATTAACACCGTGGCCTTGCCAGCAATGATCTGAAGGGCTAGAAATCTAACTCGCTTCTTTTATTTATGTATCTGTGCTTGATATCATTAGCTGATTGACTGCTGTGTAGAAATAACTTGCAGTGATTATCATTTGAATTTTTTTCCCGGCTAATCACGCTGAACATCTCTGCTCATCGGCTTGCATTCTAATTGTTTATTTTTCCACTGTTGATTTTTAAACTTTATCTAGCTATTAGGCAGCCTTTTGCTGCACTTGTGAGTGGTAAAATAGTCCCGGGATATAGCTTGTCTTCCTCTCCTCTCCAAAGTGTCTTTTGCAGAGCAAAGCGTTTTCATTTTGATTATCTACAATGTATCAAATGTTCTGCTTGTGGATCCCACTCCTAACATTAAACCTACAAAGTCTATGCCTTATTGTGTATACAGAAGTGTTGTCTCCTCATTTTTAAGTTTTATATTTATGTATCTCACATATGTTTAGGTCACAGATTTACAAGCTGTTGTCTTTGTGTTAAGGGATCTTAGGGGCATTGGTATTTGTCTATGAATGTTCAATTCCATTTTTCAGAAAGGTGATACTTGCTGAAACTGTTTGTGGAAGAGGTGGTATGCTCTCCCTTAAACTGTTTTGCACATTTGTCACAGTTCAGTTGAGAACATTTGTGTGAATTTGTACTCTGGTCTCAGTACTGTAACACGTGTTGTGCATGTTCCTGACTTTATCATCCTGTCAAGATTTTAGTTTTCCATAACCACTTTGTCTTGTTTGGTTGGCTTTGGTTTTGAGACAGGGTTTCTCTGTGCAACCTTGGGGGTCCTGGAACTCCCTCTGTAGACGAGGCAAGCCTCAAACTCAGAAATCTTCCTGCCTTTGCCTCCCGAGTGCTGGGATTAAGGGTGTGTGCCACTGTCACACAGCTATAATCTCTACTTTTTAGTGTAATTTTCAAAATTATAGATAAGCTGCAGAAATCATCTCAGTGGGTAGTTTTTTGTTTGTTTGTTTGTTTTTGGTTTTTCGAGAAAGGTTTCTCTGTGTAGCCCTGGCTGTCCTGGAACTCACTCTGTAAACCAGGCTGGCCTCGCACTCAGAAATCTGCCTGCCTCTGCCTCCCAAGTGCTGGGATTAAAGGCTTGCACCACTGCCCAGCCAGTGGGGACTTTATAGGAAGTATGGTGAACCTGATGATCAAAGTAAACATCCTGGCTTCATCCCCAGCCTTAAGGGGAAAAAAGGTGGCTTGGTTTTTGGTTGGTTTGGATTTTGTTTTTGTTTTTGTTTTTGTTTTTGTTGCCTGTTTGGTTGGTTGGTTTGGGGGGGTTGTTTTTTGTTTTGGGGTTTGGGATGTTCGTTTGTTTGTTTGTTTGTTTGAGACAGTATCTCTCTACATAGCCCTTGGATGTTCTAGAATTCACTGTGTAGGCCAGACAGGCCTCAACTCACAGAATCTGCCTTCCTCTGTCTTGTGAGTGCTGGGATTAAAGGCTGGTGTCACCATGCCTGGAAGTTTTTTATTTTTAGACAGGGTCATCCCACGTAGCTCAGGCTAGATTTGAACTCTTTAGGTACACCAGACTGGTGTTGAATGATCTGCCCTCCTCAGCCTTGCCCAAGGATTGGTCTTAGGCCACCCCAGGCAGCTAGCGCCCAAGTATCTTGCCATTGTGATGTTGGCGAAAGGAGTTCTGTAGATGCTCTTTATCAAAGTAGACTGAGTCTCTACACCTAACCTTTTACATGAATGCTATTTTTTGCTCTGACCTTTGATCAAAACTGTATCATTCAGTGCTCAGTCACGGGTGGAGCTAGGAAATGATTACATCATTTCTCCAAGTCTCAAGAAAGAAGAGGGCATGACTCTCCCAGGTGTGGCGGGGGAGAAAGTTTATTGTAGATAAAAGGAAGAGCACAGTCAGAAGCGATCTGAATGGGTCCAGAATGAACATGGTCAGACTGAGCCAGGCCATGTAGTGGGGGAGGGGAGAGGAAATGGAGAGCCCAAAGAGGTAAAAGGGTAAAAAGGTCAGTAGCCCACCCAACAGGACTGGATTATATAGGAAAGAGCAGCTGGGGGAAGGGCAGGCCCAGCTCCTGGGCTGGAGAGATTAGGGTAGGAGGTTTGGCAGGAGGAACCTGTAACAGGTAGGTACCGAGGGACGCTGGGAGAACCTGGAGTCAGGTTGATATGTTAATAGGCACCTCAGTTAGTTTGTCTCAGGTTTGCCAGAGAGTAGAGGCTTTTGGAGCTCAGGGATGTAAAAATCACACAGGCTTCTGTTTCCTGACAAGCAGAGTTTGACTCTAAGACTCCTAAAATGAGTGCTTAGGGTGTCAGTGAGCAAGCTAGGGTCAGCCACTGAGTCCTCTTCTCTCTTACATGCAGATAACAATAGCATCTGGGTGTAAACAGCTAAAGGCATGAGTTGGCCATAGTGCTTGGGCTTGCTCTGTGATTTCTTGTGACTTACCAACTTGATTTGCTCCTCACTTAACCTGTACATGCAGCAAGAGTTTAAAAAAAAAAAAAAAAAAAGATGTAGTCCTAGCTCCTTTGTTGTAAGAAGACTCTTCTTTCCTGAGGTCTGGGACAGGGGTTGACATGATTAGAAGCTGACCAGAAATGAGAGGCTGAAGATAGACTATTTGGAAACTAAGTGACAGGTAGCTCTTACTATGTAGGCCTGCCTTGGGAAGCTTGACTAACCATACAGAGTAAAGTTATGTCACCAAGGACTGGTTAAAATGGCAGGTTAGAGACACTGTGCACCTTCAAATGACTGTGAGTTTCAAACAACACATCGAGGAAGCACATGGCTGTATGGAAGAGATGTGCGATAAGGAAAGCCCCAAGAGTGTGACAGGCACTGGGAGACAGTTAGAGACCAGGTGAAAACCAGGAGCCCTGGGCTTTAAATTGGTAAAAGAAACAATAAGGAGCCAGGGGAGAAAAGAGGGTCCTCGCCACCATCCAATGGCGAAAGGCACAAGGCAAGCCTCCGTGAGGCCACAGGGACACAGGCTGGCATGCCACATGATGGCACTTGTGTATGTAATCCCACATTTTGGACAGCGAAACCAACAAAACATCGGTGGTCTGCACAGAAAACGGATACAGGATGAGGCGGAGGCTGACCCTAGCTGACTCACTGCCACCATAGCACTCATCTGAGGAGAGTCTTAAAGTCAAACTCTGCTGGTCAAGAAGCAGAAGCCCTTTCGGGATAGCATTTGAATTGTAAATGAAGAAAATATCTAATAGAAGAATTGTTTTAATAATAATAATAATAGTAATAATGAAGCTGAAGCCCTATGATTTGTACATCCCTGAGCCCCAAAGGCCTCTACTCTCCAAGACTGGCGAAATGATTATCCACCCTGAGAACCAATGTGGTTGTGCCTTGGAAACAGATTTATAGACTTTGGTTCACATAGTGGGAAGTATGTGGACACTGCAGTAGGGAACAAAGGGTGCTTTCTGGAGGAAACAATGGCCCTCGATTCTGAGAAGTAGAGGGAGATCAGTTGTGCACATATATTTTACCACAGAGAGCTGGGATAGAGAAATTAGGCTGCGGGTGGGCAGGACCATTCAGTAAGGCCAAGTGCGAGCACGACCATTATTCAATACCCATGCCTCGCCTCCCCCCTCCCCCAGCACTGCTTTGTCCTGACTATAGTCTACACTCTCAGAGCCCGGAGGACACTTAATGGACTAAGGCTGCTGCTCAGACATTTCCCACGCCCACATGCCCAATGGCAGCACACCTCTGCCGCAAGCAGGGGCTCAACCCGCTAGTCCACAGACTTAGCCAGAATGAACAGTTTGAAAGCAGCTACTACACCTGCCACTGTAGGTCCTGCAAAGTCAACACTAGCAGCCAAGCAGCAAGCCACAGGAGTGTAAGGACTCTGGCATGAAAAGTAGGGCAGGCTCAGCATACCAACAGTCCTTTCTGGTGCAACCTGTTTGGATTTCAGAGAGAAAATGACTCTCTCTACCCTACCCCAGCCCCACCCACGCACATCAGATAAACTGTGAAACTACAAGTCTGGGGGAAAAAATGAATCATCTCTATCCTCTCTCCCCAGCACTCCAGACATAATCTTTCTTAGCTCCATCGTGGAGAAGCAACCCAATTTCCCATGGCAATCTGCATCAGTCACCCATCCTAACACTGTTATAACACTTCTTAGCCTGTGCTTGAGAGTCAGAGCTACCAGTAAAATGGGATGTTTGTTGTGGCTCCTGGCAGGAGTGCCCTCCACTCTAGAACCAAAACTTCCAGGCCAGCAGAATTTCAGGTCTCAGAAACAAGAAGCAGGAATTTTCCTAGTGAGTCACTAGGAATGACAGTGAGTGGAACTATTCTCTCTTCCACCCCTTGATTCCTGGAACCATGGATCCTGGCTATGGGAGAAACTGTACCATATATTAAATGATGATTCAAAGCATACACTGTCTTCTAGAGAACTGTGTCCCAGGCCTCCGGGCTGCTGCCACCTAACTGTCACTGTAACTGTGTCTTTAAAAGGTGCCTTTGTTCCATCTTTCTGTCAGACCAACTGCTTCAGGATGATGGGGAACATGGTAAGATTCCATGATCATGGTCCCACTATCACACTTTCCTAGTTGAGAAGTGAGTTTCTTAGAAGCAATACTATGTGGAATACCATGTTGGTAGATAAGGCACTATGTAAGTCCACAGATGGTGGTTTTGGCAGAAGCATTATGGGGGGGGGGAGTCAAATCAATAACCAGAATAAGTATCTACTGCAGTGAGTACGAAGCTCTGTCCTTTCCATGAAAAACCTGCCACCAGGTTGCTGGCTGATCACCCCAGGAAATGGTGCCATACCTGGAGCTCTTTATAGGTCTGTGCTGTTGGCAGGTCTGGCACTCAGCAGCGAGGCTGACTGCCCACAGAATGGGTCATCTTAGCCACTTGATTAGCAAACTCCTCCTCAGCTGAAGTCACCTTTTGATGAGCTCTTACATGGGACACAAATATCCTCACATCCTTTGTCCATTCAGAGAGATCTATTCACATACTTCTTCCCCAGATGTCTTTCTCACCAATTTTCCAATCATGCTCTTTCCAAGTCCCTGACCATCCAGCAAGTCCATCATTGGCTACAGCCCATGAGTAGTGAACAATCATACAGCTGTACAGCTGGCCATTTCTCCTCCCAAACAAATTGTATGGCTATGAGTACTGCCCAGGTTCTGCCCACTGTGAAGAGCATCCCTTCACCAGTGTCTTTCAGGGTTGTCCCAGAAAGTGGCTGTAATGCTGCAGCTGTCCACTTTGGGGTGGTGCCTGCATAATGTGCAGATCCACCAGTAAATCTGGCCCTAGTATTCTCTAGCTCAGTCAACCTGTCATTGGGAAAACCCTATGCAGATTTAGATGCATGCTTGGCAGCAGACAGCATCATAACTGCTATAGGCATTTGGGTAATTTCTTCGTGTAACTTGCTTGTGCCTTCAGACCCTGCTCAGGCCCGATCTCATATATACCACTTCCATTTGATAATAGACTGCTGCTGTGTAGTCCTTCTTTATGACTTGGAGGGTCAAATAACACCCAGCTCATGATGGGCAGGCAGCTCAAGACACATGGGAACTTGGTGGTCATTGTCAAACATTCAGTTTACACTCCAGCTCAATAGCAGGCCAAGAGCTGTATTTCAAAGGGAGAACAGTAGTCTACAGATGATGGGAGAACCTTGCTCCAAAATCCCAAAGGGCTCTTCTGTGATTCACCTATAAAAGCCTGGTAAAGGTTCCAAATAGCATCTCTATCTGCCACTGACACTTCAAGTACCATCACGTCTGCTGGATTATACCGTCCAAGTGGTAGAGCAGCCTGCATAGCAGCCTGGACCTGTTGAAGAGCTTTCTCCTGTTCCAGGCCCAACACAAAGCAAGTAGATTTCTGAGTCACTTGATATATGGGCTGGGTGACACACCCAAGTGAGGAATGTGCTGTCTCCAGAACCCAAATAGACCCACTAAGTGCTGTGCTTCTTTCTTGGTGGTGGGAGGGGCCAGGTGTAATAACTTATTCTTCACCTTAGAAAGACTGTCTCTGGATGCCCCACACCACTGGACTCCCAAGAATTCCACTGAGGTAGAAGGCCCTTGATTTTGGTTGGATTTATTTACCATCCTCTGATATGCATATATATCACCAACAAGTTCAAGGTAGTTGCTACCTCTTGCTCACTTTGTCCAGTCAGCATAATGTCATCAATATAGTGAACCACTGTGAGATTTTGCGAAAGACAGACAATCAAGATCCCTTCTAACTAAGTTGTAACACAGGGCTGAAGAGTTCATATGTCCTGGAGGTAAAACTGTGAAGGTATACTGCTGGCCTTGCTAACTGGAAGCAAATTGCTTCTGGTAGTCCTTATTGACAGGTACTAAGAAAAGGGCATCTGCTAAATCAATAGCTGCATACTATGTACCAGAAGATGTGTTAATTTGCTCAAGTAAGGACACCACATCTATTAAGGCAGTTGCTACCTGATTAAGTTGTTGGTAGTCAAATGTCATTCTTCACAATCCACCTGTCTTCTGCACTGGACAGATAGGAGAGTTAAAGGGGGATGTGGTAGGAACCACTGCCCCTGCACCTCCAAGTCCTTGATGGTGGCACTAATTGCTATTCCTCCAGAGATGTGATACTGTTTTTGATTTACTATTGTCTTTGACAGGGGCAATTCTAAAGGCTTCCATTTAGCCTTTCCAACCATAATAGCCCTCACTCCACAGGTCAGGGAACCAATGTGAGGATTCTTCCAACTTCAAAGTATATCTGTCCCAATTATACATTCTGGGACTATGGGAATAACTACAGGATGAGTTCAGGGACCCACTGGACAATACTGTGAGTCAAAAATACATTAATCACCTAACCTCCAAAAGCCCCTGCTTCAACTGGAGGGCCACATGTTTCTTGGATCTTCCGGAATTAGCGTCAATTCATAACCAGCATCCAAGAGACCCTGGAAAGTCTGTTTCCTTTCCTCCAGTTACCCTGTAAAAACTCATAGGTTCCTCTGGGGAAGAACTGGAGAAAGGCTAACAGTAAAACTTTTAGGTGTCTTATCAAGGTCCTTCTTCCTGGGAACATGGCTATCCCTTCATTCAAGGGGTCCTGGGTCTGCAAACTGACTCAAGTCTAGATATTGATTCACTGGGTGAGATTGCCTTTTGCAATGATTCAATGTATCTTTTCCTTTGCTTTTAAAAAAATTTGTCTGCTTATAGAGATCAAACAGAAATGCAATAGGCTTCTTATCTATGACATGCTTGGAAAAAAACATGATTGATTTGCCAGTACCAACAGTCCATACAAGTCATACCATTATAAAATTCATTTTGCCTGTGCTGCCCATTATGGGTTAGGTAATTATGAACATTGTTTTGTGCCACACACCTCTAGTAGGATCTGTGTGACAAGTTCCACAGACTGAAGCAATCGACCTCAAAAGGGGGAGGCCTTCTGGAACTGGTTGTGGAACTCTTCACCGGAGAAAAATTATTGAGCCGTAGTTCTCATGGCAATCTATCTGTTTTGTTTTCTCTTATTCCTTTTCTTATTTACATGTTCCTGGTAGCCTAGACCAAGATCTTAATCGAGAATAATGGGAATAGCGATGGTTAAGAAACCATCCCTAGAGATGGGGTCACTAACATGAGCTTATCCCCAGGGAAACCAATACTTTACTTTCTAAATCATTTACAAAACTATTATGATAAAAACTTTCCCAACAATAAAATTCCATATGGCTACACATGTGTCATCGGAGGTGGATTTTGGTATATGGTAAAGAAAGCCTTAATGAGAAAGAATATAAATAGTTTAAATTTATATTGAAGATTATAAAAAATCAGGCACTAGATGTTAAATAATAATTCACCATGGGGCTGGAGAGTTAGTTCAGCGGTTAAGAGCACTGGCCGTTAAAGATTTATTAACCTGCTCCTGGAAATATGCCACTAGTCTTGGATGACAACCCCCACGGAATACATCCTTTTAGAATTGTTATATTTTGATGATTTGTAATGATGTTACTTGTTCTGTTTGTGATTCACAGAATATATAGTTCAGAGTTGTGATGCTTGGATGATTTTTGTGCTTTACTGTGCCAAATGATTTTTGTTGGTATCTGTGATTGTTTGTTTCATGGAATATAGTTTCTAAGAGATGTAATATTTGGCTTTTTAATGTATAAAATCCCCTGCTTGAGAGCTGCAAAATACACTCAGATTCAAACTGCCTCTGTGTTTGTCACCGCCGAATCCTTACCCACTTGGCTTCAAGGACCCTCATTCCAGGGACCCCAATACCCGACTGGAGTGGTCCGTGGCAGTTTTGTCTGTGCTGCCCATTAGAACTACAATCACCTTGCCTCTGGCAATTTAATGCTGCCACCTGGCCCCTGCTACCTCTGGTTCCAATCTAATCCCATTCCATTTAATTCATCCAGTTATGCAGCAGTATTTCTTACCCTAAAGTCCAGCAGAATGGAAAGGGTGACAGCAAAGCTTCAAATGTGCTGGTGACCCTCTCACCATTTTGCTTCTTGTAGGATTTGTGAAGGGCATGTCTTTTGGTCCTTCCCATTGTGGAGGAGAGTGCTCACTCTAGCATTGCAATTTCCCTGAGCCTTTTCAGTAGGTCATCTTTTGACAAAAGCTTCAGCCAACCATTCAACTTTTGACTCCTTTTTTAACTGTGTAAGCTTCCATATTAAACCTAGAATCTCCACTCAGAGGGCCCATGTCAATACATTCAGCCTGACCTAGTCTTATGTTCCTTCCACCATTATCCCACACCCTTAAGTCCCTTCCCACACATATTCCCCAGACTTCTGCTTGAATGAATTAGCAAACTCATTAGCCTCCTTAGTGTAGCATATTTCCTCCTGGACTACACTTTCTACCTCCCCTCTAGAGGCCTACTTTGCCTTCAGTCAGGTTATAGGTCTAGAGGCAACTATTGGTGGACCTTGAGGAACGTCAGGATTGTCTTACTTGGCATTTTCTTCAGATAAAATCACCACTGGTTTAGCAGACACTGAAGGATTAATTTCCTCAGTGAAAGGTGAGAAAAAGACAATATTTCCAGTGAATTCTTCACTTTAAAATCATTAGTTTTGAAGTTGAAGAGATGGCTCAACAGCTAAGAATGCCAGCTGTTCCTCTAGACAACCCAGGTTCGATTCCCAGCACCCACATGGCAGCTTACAACCATTTGTAACTCCAGTTCCAGCAAATTTGATGCTTTCTTCTGACCTCCACAGGCACATGCATGCATCAACATAAAAGCAGGCAAATCTCTCAGACAGGAGGCAAATGCTCATATACATAATAAAATAGAGACATTTTAAAATAGCTAATTCTATATTTTATGAATCTTAGTTGATTTTTTTTTAATGAGCCAGGCTTTGTAGACAGTTCCTATTAAGCCACCAGAAAGGACATCTCTAACAGTACCGGTTCACCTTTTGTTCAGCTCGAGTGAATTCCATTTTGTTTTGAAGCTGTTTCAATGAATTTGAAAACAAAACTAGATGCAGCTTCCAATCCTAAACAAAGCAGTGTGAACCAGAGTTAAAGACAAGTGATTTAGTTGGGTTTTTTCTAAAATGCTTTAAAACATATTTGAGGTTTTTAATAGCAAAGGAAACCCTATCAAATGCAGCTGGGTCATTTCTCTATAATTGGCTTCTTAGTCTTAATCTGGCACTGAACTGTTTACTCGACTTTGGTAATTAACCATTATCAACAACATTAATGAAACAGAAACCACCAATCATTAATAAAAAGCTTGTCACACAGAATTTAAACAAAGAACAAGATTTGGACAAGCAAGAGCCTGTTAGAAGGTATTTCTACTAATTACATGAGTATTTTAGTTATTTTGTTGTTGTTTTCTGGAGACCCACAATGTGTCCTTTGGCATAGCTGTCCAGCAATCTATCTGAATTCTTTTATACAAGGATAGTAATGTAACAGAAGTGTTTTATCCAGTATGTAAAATGCTGAGTTCCCAGCTACTTATCTGTATGTATAAATAGCAAAAATGGGATTCCCTACTTAATCAAGCCACACTGCAGATCTTGTTTCCTATCTAGCTACTTTCCAATCCCAAGTGAAAGGAATCAGAAAAGACATATTTCTTAGTCTAAGATGCATTTCTAGAATAAAAAAAAAACAGAAAGACACATTTCTCATGAGATGGCATGGCAAAATTATAGCTTATATATATTAGAAAACAAAACTAAATTTCCAATTACAAAATTTTGTTTGCTCAGATTCAATGAGAATGCCACAAAGTTTTAAGTAGTAAAGTTTTAAGATACACTCCTTTGTCATGATAATTTCTCCCTAAAATTTAATATTTTATAAAGTTAAGGACATTAATTTTTTTAGATAAAGGAAAATATTGCAATGCAGCTTAGAACACATGAGATAATAAGGAGATACAAGCACCCGTGGCAGGCAGGACCAATACCAGGTGAGCATGACCATTGAACTACTTTCTTAGTTCATTATTGCACTTGACTGGAGGAAGGGACAGTCTGTAACTGTAAGGTAAGAAAAAGTCATGAGAGGGCTCAACAGGTAAAGACACTAGCTGCCAAGCCTCAGGCCCTGAGTCTGATCCCCAGAATCTTCACAGTAGAAGAGAGAACCAGTTCTTGCAAGCTACTCTCTGTCCTCCACGACAGCACACACTATGGTGTGCAGATGTGTGCACACATGCATGCACGCACTCAAACGATAAATCTTCTTTAAAAAAAAAAAAAGAAAGAAAGAGATAAGCCCCAGTGTATGGTAGGAGATCAAATCCATGGTTTTTCTTTCATTATTATTATTTATTATTATTATTATCATTATTATTATTATTATTCCATCATTCTCTTGGTCTCTATCTTCTTCCTGGCTGAGCTCCCATTGCCAACAGGGCCTGCCCCCAGAGGAGCTCAGTGTTGCAGATGAGGAAGAAAGACAACTACACTGCCTCCAGCCCCCAGGAAGCAACACTCAGTTAAGGAGTTCCTGCCCCAGACCTTCCGTTTGGAACTATTTACTCTGGTCTATTTACTCTGGTTTTATAGGAACACAGCTGAACACTAGCAGTTGGCGATTTGTTTTTGCCTCTGACACTGCTTGCTCTCTCTGGGATCCGATTCTCTCCACTTACATTTGCCTAAACTAATCAGTTATGTATACTTTATGAAAGAGACGCCATCTTTACTTCCCTGGCACTTACTACAGCAATTTATGTAGAAACAATATTCAATAAATACTTGTTGGAACCAAAACATGTCTTCTGAAATATTTTTCTCTTCTTTAATTTTTCATTTTACTTATTATCGTCATTTGAGTGTGAGTGTGTGCATGCCACGGCACAAACCTGTGGGTCAGGTGATAACTTTGGGGAGTCCATTTTCTCCTTTCCTTGTGAGGTACAGGAGTCAAAGTCAGGTGCTCAGAGTGCATGAGGCCATTGCTCCTGGCTGGGCCATCTCACCAGCCTCTTCCTCTTGATTTCCATGCTGTTTCTACTACATTAACAAAAAACAGACTTTCAAGAATAAGCTATAGCAATGTCAAGGCCATTTCTACCTGTTGATAACAAATTAGTCCAAATGCGCTTGACCAAAAGCAACTGGGGGAGGGAAGGGCCCAATCCGCACTGAGAAAAGCCAAGGTAGGGACTGAAGCAGAGACCATGGAAGAATACTGCTTACTGGCTTGTTTTTTTTTGTTTGTTTTTTTTAATAAACCAAAACCACCTGCCCAGGGTTGATGCTGTTCAGTGTGGCCTGGACCCTCCTGCATCAATCATCTGTCAAAACCCTGCCCCCATTTACCTGCCTACATTTCAATCTAACGGAAGTGTTTGCTCAATTGAGCTTCCCTCTTCCCAGATGACTCTAGCTTGTATCAAGTTGACAAAAAAACAAACAAACAAACAAAAACAAAAACTAACCAGCACACGATTTTTTTCTAAATATTAATAGTAATGGTTTACCTTGTTTGATTTAGATTAAGGGGCATATGCTGTTGTTTTGGGGGAGGGGTGGCTTTTGTAGTACTACAGATCCAATCCAGGGCTAAGCAAGTACTCTATCATCAAGCTATGTCCCTGCTGCTAACAACTGTCTGAATTTTCAGATTGATTCAAAACATTATGGCTTCTAATTAAAACTAGATGACATTTTAATGAAATTGCTCTAGTGGTCTTTTACATTCCATATCAATACATATCAATAAAATCATCATGAAGGCTGAGACTATAACCTAACTCAGATCCCCAGTATTCAATGAAGCCAGCATGTTGGTACCTATAAGAGAACAGGTAGGTCCCCAGAGCTCTTGCGCCAGTTTAGCCAATCCATGAGCTCCGGGGCCAATAGAAGACATTGTAAGACAGTGCACCAAATTATGAAGTGGAGGTAGGAGCAGGCAGCAGGTCCAGTGAGTAAAATGCTTTATCATACAAGTCTCACGGCCCAGTTTGTGTTCCCTGAACCTAGATAAAGATGAAAGGAAGGAACAAGTTGTCCCCAGCCCTCTGCACATGCGTGATGCCATGGTCACAACACACATTGTGCACACACAATAATAATCAAAAATTAAAGTGGAGAGTGTTACAAGAGACCCTAACAACCACCTCTGCCCTACACCACACACACACACACACATACACACACACACACACCTTCACACAAAAAGGTTTTGGTTTTTTTTGTTGTTGTTGTATGTATAAGCTTTTTGCCTGTGTGTATCTGCCTAATGACCATAGAAGTTAGAAGAAGGCATCAGCTCCCCAGGAACTATAATTATATAGATGGTTGTAAGCTGCCATGTTAGTCCTAAGAAACTGAACCAGGGTCCTCTGTATGAGCAATCCATCTTGGAAGATATTATTACAGCCTTCATTTAAAAAAAATTAAATTTCATGATCTCAAGTTCAAGGCCAGTAGAGTTTCTAATGTAACAGTATAGCTTTTCCATCTAGAGAACTAAGAAAGAAAATACTGCTGTATATCTTTCTCATAACAGCAGTCAAGCAACAGCTCTGCATTAAGAACATTGGCTGGCTGGTCTTAGCCTCCCGTTCCAAGGGATCCAACATTCCCTCCGGACCTCCACAGGTACCAGGGCATGCACATGGTGCACACAAATACATGCAGTAAAAAATACATAAATACATAAAGTACAATAAATACATAAAGTACATAAAGTACAAATACATAAAGTAAAAACATAAGAGCATGTATTAAGAGAACTCACACACACACACACACACACACACACAAATGCCACTGGTTGAAATGGCCAAGTAAACTGTATTTGTGTGAACTGATCAATGAGAATTTGGGACCCTGACATTTTATTTAGAAATCGCACCTTTGCTTTTAGACTGCCAGATACTTAGTATCTTTTGTGAACCGCCATTAAAGGCTGTCGTTCCATTGCACTGGCTAGTCAAGCCTGTGTATAGCTTAAAGCTGCAGAAGGCACATGGTTCAGGCAGCTCTCTCTTTCCTTTGTGTCTCTGCAGAGCTGGGAGCTCTCCTCTGGGAGCACTGACAGTTAGTTGGCTTTGTGTGATGGGCAGGGATGGATCAGATTAGGCTCTGAATGCAAGGGGGAAGTTATTCACATTTTGGATGCAGTGTTTATAACGACCAGGCAGTTTTATTTACGCTAATGCCAGAGCCTGGATGGGCTCCCAAATTATCTAGGGAGGAGACTGATTGCCTTTTTAAACTAGATCAACGGATCCTCTCTTAGGAGCTCTCCTGGTTCCTCACAGCGAGTGTGTATCACGCTGACAAGACGCAGGCGCGCTGCTGATAGTTATTAAAAGCATTAACGCATTAACCTTTAGCAACCTCATTTTTCACTTGGTACACACATTTAAGTATTTTTATCAAGCTGAAGCTAAACACTAAAAAATTCAAGTTAAAAAATGATCCGTTTTCTTCAGTCTAATAGGAAAGCATATGATAAAAAGTAAAGGCAGAGGAAGAATGAGGCAGCATAAGTAATTGTTTTAGGATTAATTAACATAAATCTATTCCCTGTGACTGTGGAAACAAAAATGCAGAGGGGAGCTGACTTAGAAAAGCCACCACAATTATTTAATCTTCAGAATTCAAGATAAAAGAATTATGGATATCAGGAAGTTCTTTGTTACATATTGAATATGAACACTAAATTAAAATAATTTTCAGATCGTAATATTTAACATTAAAAGCCCCTATGAAAAAAGTGTAACTCAGTAGAACTTACAGCTATTCATAGAATTTTTGGACAGCAGGTTCTCAACAACCCATATTAATGCCTACTCCAAACCCCTTCTCATTTTACAATAAAGGTAGAAGTTTATTGGTTACTAAAGGAATGCAAAAATAAATATAACATAATTCCTTTCAGGATGAAAAGAAGACATGTATGCATATAATACTACATAGGGCAGAGTGTGATAATTACTGGATAAACAAAGACTCATAGGGACAGAGCAAAAGAAGAAATAATTTGTATTTCCCACAACAAACATTTATAGTTGACATTCTTTTTGGCTACTTAGTATCTGAACTCTTGGCTATTTTCATAAAATCTCCACACATATTCTTATTCGGTATGCACTACTTTCACTATAGAATTTTAACTATCCTCCTTTGTAGCTAAAATGCAGGCCTATGACTAAAGTCCAACTGATCAGACATCAGCACCACCCCAGCCTTGTCCAGTGATGACTGCACAGACTGTAGTTCTGGCTGCAACTGCAAATACAACACGGAGTGAGTACTGAGTATGTGCTCGAATGCTGTCTGAGCATGGGAAAGCTGGCTGGGAAATCCTTGCTGGTCCAAATCTACAACACAGTTTTGAATGTTCCTTTGGGTCTTATAAATTGTTGTTGTAAACTTTATCTTCCAGTTATGGTAGCCATTGTATAGGCAACACATAACTTTGAGGTGAGTGATTCTCCCCTCAAACCAACCAAAGGCAGTTATCAACAATTAATAATGGCAGCTGGCTTTTCTTCTCCCATAGTTCTACCTGTTGACCCAACCCAAGATGTGAAGCAGCCTCTACCACACATAATGGAGTAGAAAGAATTGACTCACCTCCAAATCAAGTTTAGGAGCTAAAGATATTTGCTTAGAAGGCCCAGAGAAGACAATCCACACTTTTCTTTCTTTTTTAATTTGGGGGTGCAGAGCTAAGGCAGGATTTCTTTATGTACCCCTGGCTGTCCTGAAACTCACTCTGTAGACCAGGCTGTCCTCGAACGCAGATATCTGTCTGCCTCTGCCTCCTGGGTGCAGAGATTAAAGGTGTGCGCCACCACCTACTCAGCTACAATCCATTCTTTAACAATATTGAGTGTTAACTGCTCTTCAGACACTTGGTAGGTAGGTGCTAGGGAACAACCTTTTCTACTTTTATGGAGACTAATATCTTACATGGGAAATTAATCTCATAACCAACCCAGGAAAAATATAATTATAAATGAAATAAGCATTCTAAAAAGCACAGACTGTGATAGTATGGAACGAAGGAACTAACCAAACTGACGGTGTCTTAGTTTTGTTCCCTGTTACTGTGATAGGAGAGAGGGTTTATCCCAGCCACAACTGTGGACCACAGTCCATCACGGCAGGAAAGTCAAAGCAGCAGGAACTTGGATGCAGCTGATACATCCACAGCCAAGAGCAGAGACAATAAAGACGCACACATTCGCTGGTTCTCCATTTTCTATTTTCTCCACTCTTCTTACAAATCTAAAAATGTTTGTGTATGTGTTTTTGACTGTATGAATGTCTGTATGTCTGTATACTACCTGTGTGCTTGGTTCCCACAGAGGCCAAAAGAGGCCATTGGAGGTACAAACGGTTGTCATGTGTGAGCTACCATGTGATTGATGCTAAAATTGAGTCCAGGTCCCCTGCAAAAGCAACCAATCTCTGAGTCATTTTTCCAGCCCCTACTTTCTCCACAGTTTAAAAGTTCCTGGCTAGGGAATGTTATTGCCCACTGTGGGTGATTCGTCCCACCTCAATTAATACAAAGAGAATTCCTCACAGACAAGTTTGTGGCCAACCGACCTTGGGACTCTCTTTCCTGATTTTTCTAGATTTTGTCAAGTTGACAAGACTATCATAGAGAGGCTACAGAGGCAGGAGGATCTCTGTGAGTTTGAGGCCAGCCTGGTCTACACAGCAAGTTCCAGCACAGCCAGGGCTAAGTTGAGAGGGGGAAAAGAACAGCCTCCTCAATATTTCAAAGGAAAATCATTTCAAAAGAATGAGATGGAAAATATATTTGAGGAACTTAGAAAGCCAAGAGTCACTAAAGAAAGGAGCAGTACACAAAATCTCCAAGCTGGTACAACCCTGGGCACTGTGGAAAGGTCCTCACATTATCCTTGCAATGTTTCTGAGAAGAATGGTTCCTGAGTCAACAAGAAACCTCCTCAGCCGGTAAAGAGCAATAGAGGAAGACACTGATGCTCACCGCTGACCTCCACATGAACACTTATGCATGCACATGGGCACACAAACACACATACAGAGAGAGAGACAGAGACCATGTCTCAAAAAAGACAATCTTCAGTATTTAAAGATTACAGAATCAATAGTAATAGAAATTGATTTATAATATATTACATAAGAACTATTCAATTATATATCCCTGTTGCGGCCCGCCCACAACACGAATGGTTCAACTGAAAATGGCAGTTCAGGCTGAAAGAGAGGAAACTAGACGGGGCGGAAGAAAAGAATGGAGCCAGGACAACAAGTTCTGATCTAGGCTCAATTTTACTAATTCCAGACACTCAGTTTATAAAGGAAGGGGGAGGGAACCCAATTTCCCGCCAAGTAACTCAGGGTCCAGTAGCAGGACGAACACGTGTGTGACTCCAGGCAGCAAAGGCAGGTTCCAGCAGTGGGCGTGGCAGGACGAATGAGCCGGTAGCTCCACCCTTGAGCAGGCAGGTTCCAGGCTGGGGGGAAGGGAGGCTACATTTCCCCCCATTAGATAACAAAACAAAAAATAAAAAAAAAAGGGTGGCCTGTGGCAGAAAAATTATCTATGTTCAATAGTTCTGCCTGAGTTCCTAGGGCTAAAGAAAAAACCTATTTCCGTGGGATTCCCTAACTTTTCTAATGGTAAACTGTATCTGGCTAAGACTGTCTTTAAAGCACTGACTGAATAGCAGCGCTGGGCTGTAGGCTCTGACTTTATAATGTTAATTAGTGCTGAATAGGTAGCTACCTGTTTACATTAAGTAGGGCGTTGGAACCCTAGCTAAGTTTAACTAAACGATTTAGAATAACACTGAGCTGATAATCCTCTGCAATTTTGGGGAACAGGGAGAAGGGGTTAAGACTGGCTGGCTCCTAGTACAAGGCCAATTGGCTTTTTTATTTTTTTTGGGTGGGAGGCAGTGAAGGGCTTGCCCTTACGACAGCAAGGTCTCCAACCTCTCTCCCCCCTATTAATTAAGTTTAAATAGGCAATGCTTAACAGAGGTGATCAAACGATTCTTTTCATCCATAGATGAGTGGGCCTTTAACCTTGACTTGGGTGGACATTGACCTGATTCCTCCCGTGAGCATTGTAACGACTCACATCTGTGGCTCTTGGTATCTTTTGGGGAGGGGAGGCAGAGCCTTAAGTATTTTTGGTTTTTAGCTGGAGTCAGATACCAACCTCCTTCAAATCAGGTGTGTCGCACAGGGAACTCAGAAATGGTCAAACTGGACCTTCCCTCCGCAGTAATCTCCTGCGCCAAGCGGTACCCATACCGTATTCATATGATTATGAATCAGTAGCGCAATTCTGAGTTATTGCGAGGTCTCTATATGAGACTTGTCAACCTCAGATTTAGCAAGGCCAAGATAAGAATTATGTCAGTATTAACACCATTAATTTTGGTTAAAATAGGAGCTGAAAGTCTTTCCTCTTCATCCCTGTTATTCCCAGTAGCCTGAGGAACTAAGGACACCTTGCAGTAACAGCAAGGGTGAAAAGCCAGAGGCCAGCTAAGGGACTAAGCCCATCTCTATCAAAATAAGAACTAATCTCTGTAAATATATATGAAATTTTTACTTCCTTAGCTCTCCTGTTAAATCTAAATCTTCTCTTAGACTGAAAAGCCACATGCTGGGATGTCCCTGGAAGGGAGATTAGCAATACCACCTGTTTGCTCGTAGGGGTGGAGAACCGGAGAATGTAGATTGACCTGCTTGAGAGAAGGAAGAATTCTAAACAATGAGAGTGTAGCAATGTAAATTTTTTGTTCGGAGAAGTCAAGGTACTTTATTTAGATGCAAATTGTAAAGCTAAAGTTAATCTCCGGCCTCCTCTTGTAGGGGAAAACAGTTTGATCAGTGAGTCTAAAACCCAAATAATTATAAGGATCCTGAGTTTGTACCTTTTCAGAAGCAATTTGCAATCCCTTATCAGCTAGGGCTTTTTGTAAACCTTTATAACACAAAAGCAATTCTTGGGGGTCCTTTCCCGCCATCTGTGAAATGAACGATGTAAATATTTGGCCATTGTTGTCTAACAGGCTGAATTGCTTTCGCCACAAACCTTTGACATAATGTGGGACTATTAGCCATCCCCTGCGGGAGGACTGTCCATTGATATCTTTTCATGGGTTCCTTGAAATTTACAGAAGGAACACTAAAAGCAAATCTCTCACAATCCTTTGGATGCAAAGGGATGGTAAAGAAACAATCTTTCAAATCTATAACAATCTTATAATATCCCTTAGGAATGGCCACTGGGGAGGGGAGCCCCGGTTGTAAGGTTCCCATAAGTACCATGGTCTCATTAACTTTTCTTAAATCTTGTAACAGTCTCCATTTTCCAGATTTCTTTCTGATAATGAAAATGGGTGTATTCCAGGGAGAGTGAGACTCCACCAAATGTCCTGCTTTTAACTGCTCCTGCACTAGCAAAGAAGCGGCCTCTATTTTCTCTTTAGGTAAAGACCACTGATCTACCCACACCGGAATATCATTACGCCATTGAATTTTTTCCGCGTGGGATGCAGGCAAGATAGTGGTCGCTATTGAAAATACTTCAAACCTCTCATGTTAGAGTGGGGTTTAAGATTCTTAAAGGTCTTAATTCCCTGTCCTTTTTTTACTAGTTCACGACCAGGCAGGAGTCCCTGCCTGAATGTCTGCTCAGTCACCATCTCCTTAGAACTGCACAGAATAACACCCATCTGTGACAACAGATCTCTTCCCCACAGGGTCACAGGCAAATTTGACATAACATACGGCTGAATCTTTCCTGATTTCCCTTCCTCATCTCTCCAGGTTAGCAATTTGGAACTACGTTTTGGGTTACTGGCGTACCCAATTCCTTGAAGGTGAGTCAAGGAAGCAGTCAAGGGCCAGTTTGAGGGCCAGTCCTGCCCTTTTATAATTGTTACGTCGGCCCCGGTATCTATTAATCCTTCAAAGCCTTTTCCATCAAGAGTCAATTTAAGGTTAGGTCTCTGATTTGTGATAGATTTCACCCAATTTACGCCCGAGGAGTCAAAATTATTTTGTCCTTCCTCACTTTCAAAGAATCTATACAGTGACTGGCGTAAAGGGATCAAAGTAAGTTGAGCAATTTTTTGATTAGCAGGTATAGTTATAACACCACGAGGGCAAGCGGCTATGATTTTAAGTTCTCCCTCATAATCATTATTTATAACACCTGGAAAAATCTGCAGGCCTTCTACAATAGAACTGCTACGTCCCAAGAGAAAGCCACAGGTTTCTGTGGGCAGTGGTCCAAAGACTCCGGTAGGCAGAGTTTGGACTCCCATTTCTGGGGTTAATACTGCGTGGACAGTGGAACAGAGGTCCAGTCTTGCATTTCCTGGGTTTGACCTGACAAGTTCAAGAACTGATCTTGTTGGCTGGGCAGCAGATTTATGGCCCCATAAGCTGTCCTCTTTGAGTAACTCGGGGCCTGGGGCTGACCCCTTTCCTCGTTTCCCGGCACCGGGCGGCTCAAAACCCTTGGTTTATGCTTACAATCTTTTGCCCAGTGGCGGCCCTTCCCACACTTGGGACATATTCCTGGGGTACGGCCTGTTTGTCTACCCTTGGCGCCCTTGTTCTTAGGACAATTACTTCTAAAATGATCCAAACTTCCACAATTAAAGCATGCATTATTTTCTCGTTTCCTCGAGAACATTGCTTGCGCGTGGGTTCCCTGCGAGAACTCGCAGGAAGGCCCGATGTCTGCGCAAAGACGGACATATCCCGCCAAATCTGTCTGTCCCTTATGCGGTTGAATTGCAGCTCGGCAAGTTGCGTTAGCATTCTCATAAGCCAGCTGCATAACAAAGGGACTACCTGTGTCTGGACTTCCAAGGATTCTACTAGCGGAAATCAACAGCCTGTCCACAAAGTCCTGATATGGTTCATCAGAACCCTGCCGAATGCTAGCTAAACTTCCACTAGTATCTCCTTTAACTGGCAACTTTCCCCAAGCACGGCGTGCGGCTGTCGCAACTTGCGCTTACACTGCAACGGGAAAATCAATCTGATTTGTCTGTCCCTCATATGGACCCTCTCCTAAAAGCATGTTGCTATCCCAGTCTGGGTTACCAGCGTGAGCATTAGAAGCAGCAGTTTTCTTACTGGCGTCTCGCCATTCAGAATCCCAAAGCAAAAAATCTCCTCCTGACAGGGTAGCCTTGGACAGAGTCTTCCAATCTGAGGGGGTTAAGTTTGACTCCGCAACTGTGTCCAGTAATGCTTGAGTGAATGGGGCTGAGGGACCATATTGCACAACAGCTGCCTTTAACTCTTTTAACAACTTGAAATCCAAGGTCTGGTAATGTCTGGTCCTAGCATCTTGCTGATCAACTACCTCGACCACAGGAAAGGCCAGCGTATTAGACGAATTCTGTCCTTTCCCATGAGCCTGACTCACAACTCTTTCTAGCGGCACTTGGTGAACTACAGAAGAGTTACTCTTCTCCGCTTCTGAGATCTTTTTTAGTTCCCGAAGCTCATTAGTCAGCCTCTGAAGCTTAATTTCAAATTCTAACTCGCTTAGCCGTGTGTCCCTATGCGTAGCACCTCCCGAAGTGGTGACTATGGGTGAAGCGGGAGATTCGCAAGAGGACCAATTCTCATTAGGGTAATGGGCAATTCCTCTATCTGAGTGATTTTTGTTAAAATTCAGTCCATCATCAGAGTTTCCACATTTATCAATTTTTGAGTTAAGAAGATCCTTTTCTGAGGAGGCCTTCTCTGATAGGCACTCCTCCTGAAATACCACAAGTTCCGCCTGAGGGCAATTTAGCCCTGGAGAAGTTGCATCTTTTATAGCATCATTTACAAGCGCCCAGAGACCTAGGGTAAAATTATCTGTCTGAGCGATATTCAGGGCCTCACCAACTTTCTCCCAGGTTCCACAATCTATCGTTTCTTCTTCTTTGAACCATGGACAACAGCTATCTATCTTATCTAAAAAATTTCTTACTAATTGTACTTCAAGCCTTACTCCTTTTTCCTTAAGCAACTCCTGAAAACTAAAAACAACCGCCTGATCCATGATTTTGAACCCTTCTTTCTTCCACCTAAGCAGTTTTCTAAAAAACTGCGGCACACCGCCTGTCTCCGTATCTAGTTCCGATTAACGAACTGCTGACCCCAAGCAGAAACAGTGTTGGGTCAGCACTGCTTCAAACTTGATTCGTATCCTACCGCATCCTCAGCAACACTTTACAAAACTAAAATTTTTTAGGCTAGCGCTAGCATGTGTACCTGTCCGTTGCTCCGATGCTCCTCCGATACGAAGATCCTTTCCTTTCTTGTGGAGCTCCACACAGCAGTTGTTTCTCTTAACATCCCTCTGCCATTCTTCAGGTCCCAGTTCTGGCGCCAACTGTTGCGGCCCGCCCGCGGTCCACAACACGAATGGTTCAACTGAAAATGGCAGTTCAGGCTGAAAGAGAGGAATCTAGACGGGGCGGAAGAAAAGAATGGAGCCAGGACAACAAGTTCTGATCTAGGCTCAATTTTACTAATTCCAGACACTCAGTTTATAAAGGAAGGGGGAGGGAACCCAATTTCCCGCCAAGTAACTCAGGGTCCAGTAGCAGGACGAACACGTGTGTGACTCCAGGCAGCAAAGGCAGGTTCCAGCAGTGGGCGTGGCAGGACGAATGAGCCGGTAGCTCCACCCTTGAGCAGGCAGGTTCCAGGCTGGGGGGAAGGGAGGCTACATATCCCATTTAATGCTCATCTTTAAAATATATGTTACTTCCCTTCTTCCAGAAATGACATGTGACATCAGTGAAAGATTAGAATCTGAATATACAGCAAATCTAAGTTCTAATTTCCTTATCTACTGGAACAAGCAACTGTTCATCAGGGAGAAAAATCAGAAGTAAATGAAAGGAATGAGCAAAGGTGGAAGTCCACAGATGGAAGGAATGGATTTAAAGTCACTGAACAGTTAGAGAGACTCACACCTAGAGTGAACTCATGCTTCCTTCAAGTCCCATTTGCCTATGATTTTGTTGTTGGGGTGGTGGGGGTGGTATGAGGGGTGTGTGGGGGTGTGTGGTGGTGGTATGGGTGGTGGTGGTGGTGGTGGTGGTGGTGGTGTGAAGGTGGTGTAGGGGTGGTGCTGTGGAGGGGAGTGGGGGGATGGGAGGTGGGGAGGTTGTTTTTTGACTCATGGCCTCGTTAGCCCAAGCTCTCCCAAAAACTCACTCTCCAGCTCACATTCATTTTGAACTCCTGATCCTGATGCTCCTGCCTCCAACTCCCAAGTGTTGGGATTACAAAGATGAGCCACCATGCCTGTTTTAAATGGGTACTCAAATTTAAAATAATATACAAAGTAACCATAAAGCTAAGGGAAAGAGTATGACTTACAAGTTTTAGTCAAATGTGTAGAACAATTATTTAAATATTTAGTATTACAAAACTAAAATTAAACTGAACTAGTAAACAGAGGTAGGCTCAGGGATTAACTCTGTGGTTGAATATTTGTCTAGTGTGTGTAAGTCCTTGGCTCCATCCCCCCAGTAACAATAAGTTAAGCAGGCATGGTAGCATGCCTATTGTCCCAGCCTGGAGTAAATGGAAAGGCCCTGACTCAAGAAGAGGCTGGGCAGAGGGAAAAATATTATTGATAAAATGACATAACAACGGATTTTTTTATTATACAGTCTTTACTGATATCTAACAGCCACCCATGGTGGAGTGCATCTTTTTTGTTTGTTTGTTTGTTTTTTTGAGACAGGGTTTCTCTGTGTAGCCCTGGCTGTCCTGGAACTCACTCTGTACACCAGGCTGGCCTTGAACTCAGAAATTCGCCTGCCTCTGCCTCCCAAGTGTTGGGATTAAAGGGGTGTGCCACCACGCCGCCGGGCCTTGGAGTGCACCTTTTATCTCAGCACTCAGAAGGCACCAGTAGGTGGATCCCTGTGACTGATCTACACCGTGAGCTCCTGGACAGCCAAGGCTACGCAGCGTGATCCTATCTTTAAAAAGAAAAAAATCTGAATGTACAATATAAATCTCTTCCAATCTCTTCTCTGTTTTTTTTTTCTTTTTACCTATTGTTTTAATGGTTTGAGACATTAGTTGGTAGCTTTGTTGTTGGTTGGCTGGTTGGTTACATTTATTTTGAGCTAAGGTCTTGTTATAGCCTAGACCAGCCTCTAAATCAAGTGTGACCCAGACTGGTCATAGGCACATGATCTTCCTACCTCGGTCTCCCAAGTACTTGATTCCCAAGTACAGACATGGTATATTCTACCACGTCTGGGTTCTTCTCTCTTTTAGATGTTAAGTCGTAGGCAGGGAGTATAGCTGAGTGATAGAGCATGTGCCTAGAACCTGTGAGGTTCTAAGCTCAATTTCCAACACATAGGAATAGAAAGAATAAAAATTAGTTATTTGTTATAAAAAAAATACCATTATTAATTTTTTTTCTTTTTTTTTTTTTGTTTTTTTGTTTTTTGTTTTTCGAGTCAGGGTTTCTCTGTATAGCCCTGGCTGTCCTGGAACTCACTTGTAGACCAGGCTGGCCTCAGACTCCTGAGTGCTGAGATTAAAGGCGTGTGCCACCATGCCCGGCTCATTATTAAATTTTTAAAAATTGGAGAATTTAAAAATATAATCTATGCTTCTTTGTGTTTTGTTTCATTTTGGTTTTGTTTGTTTTTCAAGGCAGGGTTTCTCTATGTAGCCATGGTTGTCCTGGACTCACTTTGTAAACTAAACTGGCCTTGAACTCACAGAGATCTGCCTGCCTGTGCCTCCTGAGTGCTGAGATCAAAGATGTCCACCACCATGCCTGGCTATTGGTGTTCATTTGATAAAACTCTGTGAAGACTAAAGTAATACCTGTAGCTGTTTACCCATGCCTAAAACACAAAACAGTCAATGAATATCCAGTATTGCTGTGATGATGATGATGGGGGTGGAGGTGGTGATGATGATGATGATTGTAAAATACTCTGGGGGATGGAAAGATGCCTCAACAGCCAGGTAGTGGTCGTAGTGTATGCCTTTAATCCTAACATTCTTAAGGTGGATTTCTGACTTTGAGGCTAGCCTGGTCTACAGAGTGAATTCCAGAACATTCAGAGCTACACACACACACAGAAACCCTGTCTTGAAAAACAAACAAACAAACGAGCCTCAACAGTTATAGCCACTAGCTGCTATTGCAGAGGACTCAGATTCAGTTCTTAGCACCATAAAGCAGCTCACAGCTGTCAGTAACTCCAGTTCCAAGGGGGATCTGATGCCCTCTTCTGGCTTTGCTCTGACCATACTGCATGCACAAGGTGCACTTCCATGCATACAACTGAAACACTCAAACACATAACATTTAAAAATAAAAAATAAAAATGTAAAGGTACTTAGGTGCATTGGGTGAATATACTCAATTTAATTGTATTACTTTTTCCCATGTGGGGCAGCGGGTGGGGACACAAGGTGCATGTTGAGGTTAGAGGACAGCTTGCAGATCCACGTTCTCTCCAATCACATTGGTCTCAGGATTGAATTTAGGTTGTCAGGCTCAGCAGCAAGAGCCTTTACCCTCTAAGTCTTCTCGACAGCCCTGTTTTTATTCTACTTAATAAAGGTGATACACTAAGTCAAATCAACCAGAAAAATCCCTCTTTTACTTTTTAAAGGAAAAAAAATATGTCTGATGATACCCAAAATGCTGACATTGTGTGGGAGTCACTTGACATTCCTTAAACTTTACTGAGAATACTGACAATCCCGAAGCCTTGCGGAAACAATGGCAACCATCCAGAGAGGAGCTCACCCACACAGTCCCTGATGGGCCCCATGGAAATAGCATTGCTGACGTCATAACCCTGCCAATGCGTTCCACATACACACAGACTACTCACTGTTTTAAAGGCTTTTTATTTATTTAGAGAAAGTAAGAGGGAAAGAGGGAGGGGTGTGGGAGGAAGGAGGAGAAGGGAGGGGGGGAGAGAGAGATAGAAATAGTGTTAGTTGATTCGGTGCCTGTGTGGAGGTCAGAGGACAACTCCTGCGCATAATTCTTCCCTAACAACGTGTGGGATCCAGGAGTCAAACTCAGGCAGTCAGCCTGTGCGCGAGAACCTCTAGCTGCTAACCAATGGCACTCATCTTACTTTTTAGCATTTTTTATTAATAAGGGTTTGGGGACAGAGGACAATTTATGGGTGAATCCTAGCAATCACCTTTACCCACTGAGCCCTCTTGCTGACCCTCAAACAGTTTTATAAAGAAAAAAGTAAGCAAATAAACTTACCCAACTCAATTTTCCAATTTATTAAAAGCTAAATTTATTCTGTTCGTAGAAATTGCTGTTTAGAGTGGGGTTTTGGTATGGTTTGGTTTTTTTTGAGGCGGGGTTTCTCTGTGTAGCTTTCGTTGTCCTAGAACTCACTCTAGAGACCAGGCTGGCCTCAAATAAGAGATCTGATTGCCTCTGCTTCCTGAGTGTTGAGATCAAAGGTGTGCACAACACCTCCCGGCTGTGGTTTATACTGCATACAGAATTAAAAGTCTAGTGTATCACTGCCTTTTGTCCCCACATATTTCCACAAGCCCCGCCCCTTCTATACTCCTATGTATGGTCATCCCAAGACAACAAAGACCAGTAAAAAATGATGTAGAGTTCTATGCACTAGAGAGCTGTAGTTCTTGGGTGTGTGGCACTGCATGAGGGAACTGGCATTTCAGTTGTGTGTCATTGTATCCCTAGGTATCACCCCAACAGCCACTGCCACACTGCAGTAGTTTTGCTTACAGTCCCAGTTCTATAATCTGCACAATCTAACCATAAAGCATTTTCAGCATCCCAAAACACCATAGCTTCATTCTGAGACCCAAAGTACTAGTCTCTCTCTTCTCTCCTCTCCTCTCCTCTATTCTCTCTCTCTCTCTCCCCATCTCTCCCTCTCTCTCTCTCCCTCTCTCTGTGTCTGTGTTTCTCTGCACACTTGCACATGCACCAAGTCCTTGAGACAAGACCAAGGACCCAACAGCTACAATCCAATATATAAATGTAAGGAATTGCCGGGCGTGGTGGCGCACGCCTTTAATCCCAGCACTCGGGAGGCAGAGGCAGGAGGATTTCTGAGTTCGAGGCCAGCCTGGTCTACAAAGTGAGTTCCAGGACAGCCAGGGCTACACAGAGAAACCCTGTCTCGAAAAACCAAATAAATAAATAAATAAATAAATAAATAAATAAATAAATAAATGTAAGGAATTAAGAGTTAAAGAGTACCAGAGAGACAAGGGGAGGAAACGAAGTGAAATGTTAGGAACAAATCAACTAGCCTGTTCACAGTTGGGTATTCTCATGCACGGTGGCTGGGAGCATCAAGAGAGGCCCCTCCCTTCTCACCTGAGACTTAAACTGCTGGCAACCAAAAACTTGTCCCCACTTCAGCCCTTCCTAATGTCCTAACCTATGCCCACATGCCTTAGGTAAGTTTATTTGGGCTACCAGTATAACCTTCAAGTGTCCCCCAATTTCTCCAGAACTGAGGGGATCTTTACCCCTTAATGTCCAGCTCACATAATCTGAGCCCTCATCCTGTGTGACTTCAAGGGGGTTGTGTACTCCTGAAGTATTTCTAAGAGTCCTGGGAAATGCTCCCCACAAAACGTTTGCAAATATATCCTGGTCTTTGTTGTAAACTTATTCGAGGCTATTATTCTGTTTTGCCAAAGTTCTTTTCCTTCCGAATGAAAATTATTTCATCTTCCCAGAGGCGACCTCTTAACGTAGTTTTGTAAGTGTAAAATTTTTACAATAGGCATTTCCCCAAATCACAAAAGTACACCAAACATCGCGTGTTTCTAAACTTTACATCTGAACTCAAGATAAAAGAGACTGTAGGACAGGGAAAATGATTCTTTAAAACACAGCATTACTACTATTCTACTGTCCTAGACTCTTTTGGACAAAAATATTTTACGAAAGAATTTCCTGTCAGCCACCGTACTCGTTAAACACAGTCAGCCATAGTGCTGTAAAATAGCAGAATAGCTCCCAAATCAAAAGGCTTCCAACATTGCACTAAGGAAAGATTTTCCTTTGTGTATGTGCACACGCGTGTGCATGTAACTGTTTGCATACACAAGTGCAGTTGTGGAAGTCAAAGGACAACCTCAGATGTCATTCCCAGACACTGCTCACCGTTTAAACGAAGAAGGAAGGGAAGGAGAAAAGGAAAAGAGGGGGGTGAGGAGAAAGAAGAGAAGAACTGGAAGGAGGGAGGGAGGAAAGGAGAGGTTCCGGTGTATTTTACCACTTATTGGGGGTGGGTGTCTGTTTCACCAGTTTGTTACAATCCCATTACTAAATAACAAACCACATCAATCAAAACCAGAAGAAAAGTTGAACTAAGACCGGAACAGAAATAACTTCGTGAAAAACCAGGATGTGGCAATCCGACCTCTTCTGCTCCACCCTAGAAAGGCTGTGGCGAAGCCGGAGGGTAACCAAGAGTCCACCTCTGCGCAGGCGCCGACCGAGCTGCCACCACGCCTTAAAGTGCACCCGGAAGTGACGCGGGTCGCGCTGAGCCAGGGCCGGGAAGGTCTGAGCGAATCGCCTAGGCTAGCGGGCCCGGCGCGCCTCCTCGGCCACTATGAGCTGTACGATCGAGAAGATCTTGACGGACGCCAAGACGCTGCTGGAGCGGCTGCGCGAGCACGATGCGGCGGCCGAGTCGCTGGTGGACCAGTCGGCCGCGCTGCACCGGCGGGTGGCGGCAATGCGGGAGGCGGGCGCCGTGTTACCCGAGCAGGTCGGCCGGGGGCCGAGCCGCGCCCAGGGGTGGACGCTGCGGGCGGGTGGGTGGGGTCGCGCGGCCTGATTTATCTTGGTCCGGAGGGCAGGGCGGATGTGTGAGCTTCCTGTGTCGTGGGTGGGACTGCTGCCTCCTCCGCAGCACCTGCCCATGTTTGCAGTGCCTTAGTCTGTCTCTCTGTCCAGTATCAAGAGGATGCATCCGACGTGAAGGACATGTCTAAATATAAACCTCACATTCTGCTGTCTCAAGAGAATACCCAGATTAGAGATTTACAGCAGGAAAACAGAGGTTAGTCAGGCCCGTGTGTGTGTGTGTGTGTGTGTGTGTGTGTGTGTGTGTGTGTGTAGGATTTTTTTTTCTGGTAATACTTCTTTGGACATTCTTACACAAGTGCCTGAACAGTTAACAAGAGTGCACATCGCATACATATATTTAGATCAGTGCTTCAAGGGTCAACTGGTAACAGTAAAATCTGTTAGATTGCTCTTGCTGATTGATGACCTTGAAAGAGGTATTCAGTAGTTTAGCAGAGTTGAATTGTTAGATGGCTGGGGAGTGACCACATACCAAATGGAGGCTTCTATAACTAAAGTTCATTGTCTCCAAATGTAACATTTCGATATTAGAGTGAACACTAAAGTTAAGATCGACGTTTCTTTAATGTTCCTGTGCAAGATGGAAGGCTAGAACTTCGTCCCCCAAATACATAGTCTTAGGGTTGTTGATGACAGCAGGATGGTAGTTGTCTGATGGAGCCCTTTTACATCTACCATTCCACTCTATGCCCCTGACCAAGTATTTACACAGTGCAGCTAAGAAACGGGTTCACAGACACCAGTTGGAACCAGCCAGAAGGCCTGAACTGCCAAGCCTGAAGGCCTGAGGCCATTCCAAGGACCCACAGGGTTTAAGGAGAGAACTGACTCCTGGGAGTTCTCTGACCCCACGTGTGCTGTGGTTCACACAAATCAACAAAATGAATTTTTTATTTTAATGAGCTCATTTTTGCTTCTAAGAAGTCAATTAGAAAACTGAATTCAAATCCATGCCTCGTGATTACACATCCCATTTTATTTCCACAAGACTCTACCGCTTAGAGAGTTGGTTTTCCTGGCAGTGGTGGCACGCGCCTTTAGTCCCAGCACTCGGGAGGCAGAGGCAGGTGGATTTCTGAGTTCGAGGCCAGCCTGGTCTACAGAGTCAGTTCCAGGACAGCCAGGGCTACACAGAGAAACCCTGTCTCCGGACAAAAAAAAAGAGAGAGAGTTGGTTTTCAGGTACACTGTTCACTTCCGTGGGCTTGAATACTGATTTCCAACTTTGGATTCCCAGTGTCCCGTGGAGTGTCTGAGAGCTCCAGCTGTTAGGAGCCTTGAGACCAGTCTTAGACGTCATTGTCCAGATGTTTGCTTTTGTTGTTGTTGTTGTTGTTAGAGCTGTGGGTTTCCTTGGAGGAGCACCAGGATGCGTTGGAACTGATCATGAGCAAGTACCGGAAACAGATGTTACAGTTAATGGTCGCTAAGAAAGCCGTGGATGCCGAACCAGTTCTGAAAGCTCACCAGTCTCACTCTGCAGTAAGAAACACTGATAAATAAATTGCAAATAAACTGAACTGAAATCGTGGGGTCGTTGCTTTGTTTGCAGAAAACGGTGTTCCTCTTTCAGCATATTTTCATAATCACTCGGTATTTGGCTGTGACATGAATAAAGGAAGGGGATAAGGGCCTCTTCCATCCTTTAGTGGTCAGGTTACCTCCCTCACCAAGGATTTCTTTTCAGCTTGACAGAAAGATTGAGAGGGCTACATAGCAAGCGTAATACCAGCTAGTGTTGAAGGCATTCAGTGACTACTTAGCTGATTGTTGTACATTCTATCGAGCCATAAGTTTTATAGTTCCAAGTCGGATTTTATCCCTAGCTTCCACATAGCAAGCAGTCACTAACTTCATCAAATGACTCAGACTGTGTTATGGGGGGAGGGCTGGTCTTGTTCCTTTGTTTTATAGCAGTTCCTACGCTTTGATCCCTCACTGTTTAACTTGGAGGAGCCAGCAATTACCTTGCAGTTTGTAGGGTGTTTCCTTGCCCTATTTTAGCTTGTACTGTGTTTTAATCTGTAGTAATTAATTGGAAGCAACTATTTACTACAGTGAAAAATGCGCCACATTTCATCTTCTATCGTTAGGAGTTTTAGGCAATGGAATGTTTAAAATATTTGAATGTTTTAAATATCTAAATATTTGAGTTGTCTGTTCTATTACCTTTTTGGTTGGTTGGGTGGGTGTTTTGTTTGTTTAGGGTTTTGTTTCGTTTTGTTTTGTTTTGCACCTAGGTCTCATTTAGCCCAGGCTGGCCTCTTAACTCCTAACCCTCCTCCCTAGGCCTCCCAAGGGCTAGGATTACACGTGTATGCCACCATACCTGGCACCTGGATATCAAACATTCTTTTGAAAATTGGAAATTATTTGAAATGCCACAGATTGATAAATTGATATTATTATAGCTCGAAATATAGTATGATTGCAGTGTAACTTCTGTAGCGTGTACAAAGGGAGCCACTTCCCACTTACTCTTATTTCTCAAGGTTTTAAATAGACATAAAATTCTCCTGCACATGCGTTCCATGGTCTTCATCACTAGGAACCTTTTCTTCATCTTATTTTCACAGGAGATTGAAAGTCAGATCGATAGAATCTGTGAAATGGGAGCCGTGATGCGGAGAGCCGTTCAGGTGGACGATAACCAATTCTGTAAGGTTCAGGAGAGACTAGCTCAGCTGGAGGTAAGGCGCTCACTGCCAGAAGGTCACCTCTTTTTCTTTTATTTATTTTGTTAAGTTCACTGGTTGTGAGTTTTAGAGGCTCTTGGGATGTGTCACCACTGTCCTATCACTGCAGTATAATAATGTTCCCCCTTTTTACAAAAATGTCTCAAAGAGAGGAAGGAAGGAAGGGAGGAGTTCATCTCAGAATGGGGCCTGGACTGGCTGAGAGCTCAAAACTGCCCTGCCTCAGCCTCCTGGGTTGCCTCGGTTGGCAGCGTTAATGTTCTTCGTGTCCTAGTGACTTAAAATTTCAATTTCTCCTTTATTTATTTCCTTTTCAGGAAAATAAATGAATGTAGTCAGCAGCAATCAGGGGAAATGTCAACTGTGGGGCTGGGGACAGAGCTCGGTTGCTTTATCTATTAAGTATATGAATATACTTGAAAAGCAGAGGGGAGGAGGAACAGGTCATGTGTGAGCTGACTTCTCGCAGTAATAGAAAGTCAAATACATAAAATCTAAACTTGATCAAGAAATAGCAGTACAGAAGCTGGGCAGTGTTGGCTCACACCTTTTATCCCAGCACTCTGGAGGCAGAGATAGACAGATCTCTTAAGGTCAGCCTGGTCTACAGAGAAAGTTCCAGGAAAAGAAAAGAAGAGGAAAGGAAAGGAAAGGAAAGGAAAGGAAAGGAAAGGAAAGGAAAGGGGAAAGGGAAAGGGAAAGGGAAAGGGAAAGGAAAAAGGAAAGGAAAGGAAAGGAAAGGAAAGATAAGATCAACCAGTACAGGCAACCCTTTAGAATTATAGAAGTAAATGCCAAGAGAAATATAAAAAGTGGGGCTAGAGAGATGCTCAGTGGGTAAGAGCACTGGCCAGGGGACCCAGCACCCACATGGTAACTCACAACTGCCTGTAACTGCTGCACAGCACGCAGTGCACAGATGTACATGTAGACAAAACCTCACATAAAATGAAGAGACCTTTTACAAATACGTCACAGAAGAACAGTGGGGTGCACCTGGGAGTGGAGCGCTTCCTTGGCATTCTTGAGTCCCAGGTTGGCTCCCAGCACTTCATAAACTAGGTGTAATGATGCACGGCTCTAGTCGCAGAAGCTTAAGAGTTTGAGACAGGAGGATTGAGAGCTTTGAAGCCAGTCTGGGATACTTAGTGAGTTTTAAGGCCAGCCTCTGATGTATAAAACCCTAATTCAAAAGGAAAAAAACAAATCTAAAGGGCTGGAGAGATGGCTCAGCAATTGAGAGTACTTGCTGCCCTTGGGAGGACCTGAGTTTAATTTCCAACACTTACATGGCCACTCACAAGCATCCCTAACTCCAGTTCTAGGTCATCTGACACTGTTTTCTGACCTGAAGGAATACCAGGCATGCATGTACCATATATCTACACATACATACATACATACATACACATACACACACGCACATGCATAAAATAACATGAGTAAACACCTCTGGTCTATAGTGGCCCACATCTTTAATTTTGGCACTTGGAAGGCAGAGGATCTCTGAGTTTGCAGCCAGCCTGGTCTACAGAATGAGTTTCAGGACAGTCAGGGCTGCACAGAGAAACCTTATCGCAAGAGAGAGAGGGGAATGGGGATGGATAACAAGTAACATCATGGGTTTTTAAAAATGTAATTATATGTGTATGAGTGTAAAAATATGCAGAGAAGACACTTCAGTGGGTGGTTTGAAGACTTGACTGGTTATTTCTGGTCCTATAGTGGGCCCTTTGAGAAATTCCAAAAGAAAAAGATAAGGTCCCTGTTCATATCTAATGAAGGAAGGACAGAGTACAGAATGGTATATAAGTGCTAGAAGAAAGATTAAGAATACTATGACTGAAGAGATAGCTCAGCAGTTAAGAGTACTTACAACTCTTGCAGAGGACCCAGTTCCCAGCAGCCACATTGTGGCTCACAACCATTTTTAACTCCAGTTCCAGGGGAACTGATGCCCTCTTCTGGCCTCCAAGGGCACTAGGCACTCAGATGGTGCTCATACATAAGTGCATGCAAAACAATACATACACATAAGTAAAAAATAACTCGAGAACTAAGAAGCCGTTTATATAGTAGAGGATTTGTTCAACCTCTTGGTGAAGCTGAAAATGCTGTAGTTTATCTTGGTGTCCTGTAAAGATCTGGACATGGCAACACACACCTGTAATCCCAGGACTTAGAAACAGAAGGGTCAGGAGTTCCAAGTCAGGCCTCACCTACTACATAAGACCCTATCTCAAAATAGACAATAATTTTCTACAAAAAGGATAAAGATAGAGTGTAGCTAGAAATCAAAGAAAGTGATAGGTGTCAAGTATCAAAATTAGCAATTAAATTAGGGACCAGAGAGATGGCTTAGTTGTTAAAAGCCCTTGTAGCTCTTACAGAGGATCTGGGTTTGATTCCTAGCACCCATATGGTGGTGACTCACGACCTATGTAACTCTAGTCCCAGGCCATTCAGTGTCCTCTTCTGACCTTCCAGGGTACCAGCCATGCACATGATGCACAGGCATCCATGGAGGTAAAACATTCATACACATAAAATATTGAAATAAGTCTAAAATGAAAAGGCTTAATCGTTTAAAGTCCAAGTGTGGCAGTGCATACCTCTAGTAATCTGGAGGCAAGGTCAGGCAGATATCTGTTTAAGATCAGTGTGATCTGCATATCAATTTCTAGGCCAGCAAACTCCACTCAGTAGGACTTTGTCTTAAAAAAAAAACAATTTTTTAATCTGCACGCCTTTAATCCCAGCACTTGAAAGGCAGAAGCAGGTGGATTTCTGAGTTCAAGGCCAACCTGGTCTACAGAGTGAGTTCCATGACAGCCAGGGGTACAAAGAGAAACCCTGTCTCAAATAAATAAATAAATTTAAAGCATTTGAAACTTTAAAAATATTTTTCCACTGTGATGAGATGCTGAAGTGTAGCTCTTCACAGCTGATGTCTTCTGGGGGTGGGGAGGAGAGGACTAGGTTGTCTTAAAGGGGCAGAACACTGGAAGTTTGGACACGCTCCAGTGAATATATGGGGAGCACAAATTGGACTTGGTATTTTTTTTCTTTTTTTTTTTTTTCTTCTTTTTTGGGGGCTAAGGTGGCAGGAGAATCATAAGGGTGAAAGGTGATCAAGGGAGGACTGGAAAATGAATGGGATTGGGATAAGTATGTGAAATCTCCAAATAATCAATAAAAACATGAAGTTAAAAAACATGAAGTTTAAAAACATTTTTCCAGCCGGGCGTGGTGGCTCACATCTTTAATCCCAGCACTTGGGAGGCAGAGTCAGGCAGATTTCTGAGTTCCAGGCCAGCCTGGTCTACAGAGTGAGTTCTAGGACAGCCAGAGCTATATGGAGAAACACTGTCTGGAAAACCAAAAAAAGGGCTGGTGAGATGGCTCAGTGGATAGGAGCACTTGACCACTCTTCCGAAGGTCCTGAGTTCAAATCCCAGCAACCACATGGTGGCTCACAACCACCCATAATGAGATCTGATGCCCTCTTCTGGCACATCTGAAGACAGCTGCAGTATACTTATGTATAATAATAAATAAATCTTAAAAAAAAAAAAAAAAGAAAAACCAAAAAAATTTTTTTTTCCTCTTTCTGGCCCAAAATAATATGTTCTGACATAGTTTAACAATTAAAACACATGAGATATCTTTTCTCCCCAGCTTGAAAATAAGGAACTTCGAGAGTTACTGTCCATCAGCAGTGAGTCTCTGCAGGCTGGAAAAGAAAGCTCTGTGGCTCCTGCCTCTCAGGCCATCAAGTAACTGGACTTCCGAAGGCTGGCTGCAGCTTGCCCGTCAGAGCGAGAAGCCGTGCCCTCCTCTCCAGCCGTGTCCAAGAGTCCTGCCGCAGACTTGACTTAGTGTTGGGTAGAGGTATGGGGTGGCAGTTTAGAATTGCCACTTGGTATTCATTGTCCACTAACTAGTTTGGGGTGTACTAGTGAAACTAGACAAGTCTCCCATCGCTGGGACAGAGACGACATTGTCACTCTAGTCCGGAATCTCTATAAACTGTTACCTGCAGTTCAATGTTGTTTTTCACAGCTTGGAAACACTGAACACTTTTATTATAAACCAGGATTTTATTTTATATAGGATTATAAAAATTCCTTCTAAGAGTTTTTCAAAGATTTAACTTTTTAAAAATACATATTTGGTGTAAACCTAGATTTTTTTTCTTCCACTTGTAAAAGTAGCATGACTTCAAAGAAGCAGATTGACAGTGTCTCTGAGTGACATCGCTCGTCTGTGGGGTTTGGTCCTCTCTGGTGCTAGGAGTTGGCACTTTGTGGTCAGGTGTCTTTGCTCTTAATTTGAGAGAATCTATTAGTCCCCAGGAAATATGCTTGAAAACAAGTAAGCCGGGTTCGGGTTGTTCCTCCTCCTCCTCAAGGATCCACAGTCATTCAGAGAGTGCTGAGGAACTTGGGCCTGCCCCATCATGTACAGGGAGCTATTAGATGTACATGATTGTGCATGTACATTGGACTTAAATGCCAAAAATAGCTTTTATTTATTTGATCAAGTAGTTTTCCATTCTGTCTGCCTAAGGAGTCTTCGGCTTAGGTGGTTGCCTCATGTGAGACATACACACACAGACACACACACACACCTCATAGGTTCCTAGCTCCTAGGCACTTTCATGGACACACAGCTGCACTGTGCAGAGCAGCACCACTGGGATGGTTTAGACTGGCAGCAGTACTTTGCTATCTTTCAATCTGCTGGGTTTTCACATGGAAGCATTTTATTACTCACAGAAAGTTACCACATTCCTGATGCCATGCATTCAGGCAATCAAGAACAACCTGAGATTCTAATAGCTCCCTGTCAGTTCCTTCTCATCTTGGTTTGCTGATATGTCAGGTTTATAAATAATTCTTTTTGCACTTTTTGCCCAGATGGACTTTGGTTTTTGTTCCCATGTTAACTTTCACTCCAGCTGCTCCCCTTGATGTGTCCCCTAAGGGCCCCAAGTGTGTACTCCACAAGCCCATTCAGGGGTGGGTTCCTCTACCACTTGTCAGCTGTCACAGCAGGTCCCATCACATTGAGAGCATTATCAGACAGTCTATTTCAGCAGTGAGCATGGTGTCCCTTTTTCTGCCTTCTGTTCCCTTTGCACTCACTACAAAGGTCTTTGCATCTAGCTTTCAGAGGAATCTCGCCATTGCAGTCCTGAGGGTAGAGCGAGCTTTCGGTGCCCTGTGTCATATAAATTCTGCCTGGTGTTAGTGCTGTGAAGGTATTACAGAGCTAGCACATTGAATGGAGAAAGAATGTTTCACACTTGTGTGAAGATGCTAATATCTCTTGCAGTGGATGGAAGTATTTAGTGTATAAAATTTTAGTATGAAATTATATTTACTAATAAAAACCTTTTTGAGAAGATTTGCTAATTTTACTGAGAAATGAGTCTAATTAAGAAGTTGAGCTGGAAAAAAAAAGAAAGTTTAGCTGGGTATTGGCGATGTACACCTGTAATCCCAGCACTTGGAAGGCAGAGGCACATCTCTTGAATTCGAGGACATGCAGGTTTACCTAGTGAGTTCCAGGAGACTACACAGGGAGACCCTGTCTTGAAAAAAGCAAAAAGAAGTATAGGAGATTTTTTTTCATATATTCAGCAGTATAAACCTTTGAAAAGCACATTAACAACCTATTCATTGCAGAAGTCCTGAATGCATAATTTACCACTGAAGTCTATTTCCATGTTTCTTAAAATGCACCTAATGAAATAGAAATTTATGGATGGAATCTGGAAACGACAGTACCGGTTTAAGAACATGTCTGTTAGGGCTAGGAGATGGCTCAGCAAGTCTAAGTGCTTACCAAGAAGCCGGATGGCCTGAGTTCAATTCCCCAGAACCCACATGAGGGAAGGCGAGAACCAACTTCCACAGATTACCTTCTGACCTACAACACACACACAGAGAAAGTGTGTATGATGTCCTGTGCAAAGTATTTCACTAGGAGTTAAAAACAAACCGACTTAAAATGAGAAGAGTGGTAAAGGGATATTACAGAGGGGGGGATATAGCAGCGCTGTTCCCCTCTATGCTGCCTGCCCGATAGCAGCAGATAAATTGGGCATGGTGGCACATGCCTGTAATCCCAGAATTTGGAGCAGAAGCAGGAAGAGCAGAAATCCAAGGTCATCCTTGGCTACACAGTAAATTCAAAACCAGCCTGGGCTACAAGAGACCCTGTCTCAAAAAACTAAACAAAATGTTGTGCAGATAATTTTGATGCAGTGTGTTAGATCAGATATAAGTGTAGGATACAGTACAGAAAGGGCTGTATTATTTGAGAATCCAAAAGTTGACCAGGGAAGGGGATGGGGGAGCGGTGGTGCTAGGAGGAAACCTAGAAAACAGCTGCAGAAGCGAAGTCCAAGGGGTCCTGCAATGGTTACTACCTTATACTAAGGGGTTTTCTGTGTCAGCTGACACAGCATCCCCACTTCAGTTCTTTACAGTTCTATACATACTAGAAGGTTCTAATTTGTCCAAAGTGGAGCCAACACTCAGGCACTTTCAGCACATTTCTTAAGGACCAAGTTAAGGCGCCTTTAAATGCACATAACTCTGGAGTTCATGGATCTTGATTGGCAAAGTCAGTCAACAGGGTAATTAACAGGGTAAGAGAGACACTATGGCCTGTGTGTTGCGAATACCGTGACTTCTGTTTAGTTCATGCTGCTGCATGTTCCCTAGGAAGTTGTGCCTGTGAGTGGTCCTCAGTGTGGAGGGAAAGGGTGCATTTCTGCACAGGGTGTCTCTTTCCACATTGGCTCCCGTCTGTGATGCTGTTATCTTGTTATAGGCTACTGCTGTGTCAGATGTCATGCCCATGTGGAAGACAGGGAAAAAATAGAAAACTGCCTGCCCTACACTACAGACACATGGGGAAAGCAAACGTTTCCAGAAATTCTAATGGAGTTCTCTCCATATCTGCCTCACTTATTAAATAGACATGTCTAATTGCAAAGGAAGCTAGGTACACAGCCGTGCCAAATAAAATCAGTACTGAGAAAACAGTAAGGCCTGATTGTTACAGTAAGGCATTTTACCTTAAATATAATTTTTAACAAATTAAAATTATTAGCTGCAGGGATGCCTACATTGAGTCACTAAGAAAATGAGCAGTAGTGGACACTGTTATTTCTTTACTGACTGCTCAATGTCCTACCCATGCCTGGGTAAAGTTTCCCTGCCTAATGTGGCAGAGCCTCCCTCTTTTCTAAAGAATCTGGAAGTACCAGTTACCTGTTTCCCAGCCACCTTTGCATCGAGGGAAGATTCAGCTGCCTTGAATTTCAAAGTTAGTGAAAAGTTAGTGATATGGCAAAGCAGGGAGCCACACAGAAACCTCTGAACCTGGGGACCAGCAACACAGGCTGCTGCTGTGTTTGGCTCCATAGAAGAGCAGCAGAGCAGGTCTGGAGTGCTAGTAGGCAGCTGTGGAAGACCCAGTGTATGCAGTGGAGACTGGAGTCTTACTGCAAACATCCTTATAGAATTAGATGCAAACCTCTTAAGTCTCATTTCCTGGCTGCCCAAGAGATCTTGAGAAATACTTTTAATGAAATTAATAAAATCATTTTTGTTGAAATTACCCTGAGTTGCCTTATATCTAAGAAATCTGATCAGGAACAAATTTCTAAACAACCATGCACATATAAATGTTATCAGTACTTTATTTTTGCACTTAACCCCCCCCCCAAAAGGGATAAGATGGCAATGCAGGCACGTTATCGTGCATTCATTACCTAATTTAAGAACTCAGTTATTACCAGTGTGGGGACAAACGCCTGCCTAGCATACACAAAGCCCTGGCTCAAACCTCAGGTACCACAAAAGCAAAACCCAATATTACCAGTACTAGGCAGGCCACTTAGCCCACTTTTAATCCCAGCACTCTGGCTGGAGTTAGCAGCAGGTAGATTTCTATGAGTTCAGAGATGAGCCTGATCTACATTTTGAGTCCCAGACAGTTAGGGTCATATAGTGAGACCCTGTCTCAAAAAAAAAAAAAAAATGAGGCATGCTTTAATCCCAGCAGTAGAGAGGCAGAGGCCCACCGTTCTCTGAGTTCTAGCCTGGTCTATGGTGAATGAGGGCAGTGGTGCTCATTTTTTTTAAATCCTGCTTTTATTTACCCCAGGGGCCCAAGGGTCCACACTTCTCAACAGAAGCACTTTCTAAGCAGTTGTTATTTGAGGATGCTGTGAATACAACTTTGTTGCCTTCACCAGTGCTCCTCTCTCTTTAAAGTAAGATCTTTTGTGTGGTCAGGCCTGGTAGCTGTGTAGTGAGATCCTGTCTCAAGAACACCTGTTTTGAATGTATGTGTACATGTTCATGTGTGTATGGGCAGCAGGCACTTGGGTGCCATGGTGCACATGTAGAGGTTAGAGGCTAGTAGCCTCGGGTGCCAGTCCTTGTCTCCTACCTTGTTAGCTGCAAAGTCTCTTGTTTCCTCCTGTATACATACACCAGGCTAGCTGCCTCCTGACCTTCCAAAGTTTCTCCTGTCTCCCCCTCCCAGCTGACCACAGGAGAGCTGGGTCCCAGCTGTGTTGCTACCTCACCTGCCTATATTGTGCAGGTTCTGGGGATTCAAAATCAATTCCTCACACTTGTGTGGCAAGCATTTTACCGTAACTGCCTGCTCCTCTCTAGGTGGCTTTCTGGGACTTTGTGAGAGCCCAGTCTGGAGGGACTCCCAGGAGCTGGGGCTTTCCCCCTAACTCACTAACAACTCATGGTACCTCCCAAAACAGCTGAGAGTCGGGAAAAACAAGATTTATGAAGCTGCTAGCCACACAACAAAGCATACTAGTTTACAGTATAAGTAAGAGTATACTAATGTTCAAAAGGCATAGATTTCTACGTAAAATTGTAACAACCACTTATTTTCATTATCAGTTATGCACTTTACATAATTGTATGTGCTATGCTCTTACAGGACCAGCACCGTGAGTTTGTCTGCACCAGCGTCACCATGAAGACATGACTAATGCACCTCCCTACAAATTCACTACCCTGTGACATCACTAGGCAATAGAAGGTGTTCAGTTCCATTAAAACAGAACCACCTTCCTATGTGTGGCATAATACAGATCAAAGGACATTAAGTGGTATAGAATTATCCTATGTAATCTCTATCTCATCAAGAGGAAATGTCAAACAAAACAAAATTGGGGACACTGACAAAATAGGTGACTGACATTCTTCTTTTTTTTTTTTTTTCTTTTTTTTTTTTTTTTTTTTGGTTTTTCGAGACAGGGTTTCTCTGTATAGCCCTGGCTGTCCTGGAACTCACTCTGTAGACCAGGCTGGCCTCGAACTCAGAAATCCGCCTGCCTCTGCCTCCCAAGTGCTGGGATTAAAGGCGTGCGCCACCACGCCCGGCGACATTCTTCTTCTATCAAGGAATTAAAGACCAAGGGCTGGTGTTATCACTCAACTGTTAAGAGAATATGCTGTTCTTGCAGAGGACTCAAGTTTGATTCCCAGCACATCAGGCAACTCACAATTGTAATTCTAGATCCAAGGGATCTGACATCTGGCCTCCATGAACGCCCACATTCATGTGCAGTGTACATGTAAAGACACCCTCACATGCACGCACGCACACGCACACACACTCGCACACGGAGGAATAAAATACATCCAAAAAGTAAAGGCAGAAATAGAAGAGATTGGAGAACTGCCGTGACTGAGGACTGTGGATGAAGGCAGTGACAGTCCTAAATGTGATCCTGAGAAAGAAAATGGCCATTAGTAAAAACCCAAGCAGATTTGTAGTTGATTTGTATTATCATGTCAAAGTTAATTGCCCAATTTTGGAAAATGTTCTTTTGTTATATAAAGGTATGTAGGAGAAGCTGGTTGAAGTGTTTCTTCCTATTCTTATAACTAAGTCCTCTGTAAGTCTAAAATTACCTCAAAACAAATCCATCGCTGATGTCTGATGAGGCTTAGCATAGTGTTTGCTTTTTAAGATGCACATTCAAGCATTCCCTCTATTTTCCCTGTGATTCACTGTTTCTTATTAATGCATAGAAATTGATGATATAGCCATGATGCTACTACATTGTTTTACACATGACTACCCTCCTAATCTGTTGGTCTTGAAACAATAATTTTTTAATTTTTGTATTGATTCTTTGTGAATTTCACAGCTCATAGCCCAATCCCACTCATCTCCCTGTCCTTCTATATCCACTCTCTGCCCTTGCAACCTCCCCCAACAGAAAAAAATAAAATAAGATTTAAAAAAAGAAAATCTTGTGGAAACCGTGGTGTGTCATAGTGTGTCCCACAATATACCCTTCTATCCACACATCTTTACTTGCAAATGTTCATTGCAATGAGTCATTGGTCTGGTTTGAGGCCTCTGGCTACTGCTACACTATCTATACTGGATCTTCACAGAGTCTTGGATAGCCCGAGGTTGCCCTGTGTCGTGGAAATCCTGAAGATTTGAATCTGCAAGACCTGCCCCTTCACATGCTCCAGCAAACCATAGATGGAGTAGATGTTGGGGTGGGCCAACTCAAAGCCTTGAATCTGGGCCTGGGAGGTAACTGACTTGATCAGTGCACCGACTCTCATGTGCTCACACCACTAGGGCAAACTCTCAGCCAGCAACCAGGGCCAGATCTACTATGCTGCCCAGTTCACGTGAAGTGCAGGGCAACCAGTGACGGGTGGGGACAGCTCTCCGACTCTCATGATCTTGGATCCAGCTGACCCTCCTACCACAGGGAAAGGCAAATGGGGAGACATATTCCCTGCCCACGCCACCCTACAAACCCCTCTAACTAGGGTCAACTCTACTGTGTTGCCCAAGCAAAGGGTGGAGCCAGCTCAACACAGTGCTTTAAGCAGCAGTTCAGAACAGGGACCTCTGCATGGTGGTAACAAGGGCCTGGGACATCAACACAGACCCCAGCTGCCAAAGAACCATGGACCCAGACATGACCCCCAGTAGCAGCCTAGCCCCAGATGTCCCCATGTCCTCAGTTGGCAGTACAGGCCACTCAGATCAGCATGTCCCCCCTCAGCAACAAAGCCCTCAGCTACCCACATGGTCTCAGGTGGCAGCTCTGACCACCAACATCTGCTTGGCCTTTGGTGGTGACTCTGGCCACAGACATCATGTAGTAGAACCAATTTAAGTTTATCCTTTCTACCTTACAAATAAATGAGACTCAGTCTATGGTTATTTTATTTGGCTTTGACAATTACTGGTGGCGGAGGGAGCCTAATCCACTTTTCTAACTGCTGGCCTGGCTGCCTCCCCAGTGGTATTCCCCAGGGACTTGCTGTTTCTCCTGGCCACTTGATCACGGTCCATCTCCATTTGTGGAGCCTTCTCTTCTCTTTCCTCTTGCTTCTCCAACCCCAATCAGGCAACTTAAAACCCACCTACCTCGCCGGGCAGTGGTGGCGCATGCCTTTAATCCTAGCACTTGGAAGGCAGAGGCATGTGGGTTTCTGAGTTTGAAGCCAGCCTGGTCTATACAGAGTGAGTTCCAGAACAGCCAAGGCTGTACAGAGAAATCTGTCTCAAACAAACATACAAACAAAAAAAAAACAAACAAACAAAAACAAAAAGACAAAAAACCCACCTATCTCTAATCCCTCCAGTAATAGGCCGTAGCCAATTTTATTTAACCAATAGTTTTAAATTAAGGACCCAAGTTTGCACAACAAAACCTTGTAAACCTGAGAACTCACTCCTAGGCCTAGACCTTTGATTACAGAATTTAGCATTACAATACATAGCCACAGATCAAACCTCAACAATTCCCCTTTTTTGTCTAAATAAAAAGGCTTTTTCTCTTACAGTAATAAACAACATACTGTAGGAACAATTGTGAAGTAATTATGAAAATTATTAGATAAGAGTTACATTCAAGCCGGGCGTAGAGGCGCACGCCTTTAATCCCAGCACGTGGGAGGCAGAGGCAGGCAGATTTCTGAGTTCGAGGCCAGCCTGGTCTACAGAGTGAGCTCCAGGGAAGGGAAGGGAAGGGGAGGGGAGGGGAGGGGAGGGGAGGGGAGGGGAGGGGAGGGGAGGGGAGGGGAGGGGAGGGGAGGGAAGGGAAGGGAAGGGAAGGGAAGGGAAGGGAAGGGAAGGGAAGGGAAGGGAAGGGAAGGGAAGGGAAGGGAAGGGAAGGGAAGGGAAGAAAAAGGTGCTGCAAAGATAATTAAGTGGGTAGAGGTGTGTAATGGCTAATTTTGTGTCAACTTGACACAAGCTGGAGTTATCACAGAGAAAGGAGCTTCAGTTGGGGAAATGCCTCCATGAGATCCAACTGCATTTTCTCAATTAGTTAAGGGGGAGATCCTCTTGTGGGTGGGACTATCCCTAGGCTGGTAGTCTTGGTTCTTTAAGAGAGCAGGCTGAGCAAGCCACGGGAAGCAAGCCAGTAAAGAACATCCCTCCATGGCCTCTGCATCAGCTCCTGCTTCCTGACCTGCTTGAGTTCCAGTCCTGACTTCCTTTGGTGATGAACAGCAGTATGGAATTGTAAGCCGAATAAACCCTTTCCTCCCCAACTTGCTTCTTGGTCATGATGTTTGTGTAGGGATAGAAACCCTGACTAAGACAAGGTGCTTTGTCAAAAGTTGACCTCCAGCCGGGCAGTGGTGGCACACACCTTTAATCCCAGCACTTGGGAGGCAGAGGCAGAGGCAAAGGCAGGTGGATTTCTGAGTTCGAGGCCAGCCTGGTCTACAAAGTGAGTTCCAGGACAGCCAGGGCTATACAGAGAAACCCTGTCTTGAAAAAACAAAAAATAAAAAATAAAAAAGTTGTCCTCCAAACTATACAGAGACATATTAAAATGATAAATCTTTATAAATAAAAAGAGGGCTAGAGAGAGGGCTTGGAGGTTAAGAGAACGAGATGCTCTTGTAGAGGATCCAGGTTCCAGTCCCAGCACCCACATAGAGGTTCACACTGTCTAACCCCAGTCCTAAGACATCAAAGATCCTTTCTTGCCTCCATGGGTTATCTTCATATCTGACAAACAGATACAGATATAGGCAAAAGACCCACAGACATATTATAAAAATAAAGCCTAAAAAAGTTTACTGAAAAAAAATCAAAAGAATCACTTTATCAGGAAATGTTCAGAAAATATTTGTCTATTTATTTTGCATAATTTTGGCTTCCTATATACATAAGGGTGACACATAATAAATCTATGTATAGACATGTTTAAATGACCTATTTAATAAAATTTTTAAATTGTAGCTAGTTTGAGAAATGACTGTAGTCCCAGATACTTGGGGATAAAAAAAAATCTACCAGGTTTCTCTGTGTAGCCCTGGCTGTCCTGGAACTTGCTCTGTAGACCAGGCTGGTCTCGAACTCAGAGATGTGCCAGTCTCTGCCTCCCAAGGGCTGGGTTGAAAGGTGTGCACCACCACGCCCAGCTTTATGTCTAAATATTCTTAGACCTGTTTGATAAGTAATATATTTTACATTGTGGCTGGGTTTGCTATAATGGCTGTAGTCCTAGGTACTCAGGAACCTTATTCAGAACAGGTCATGGAGCTCACAAGTTCAAGGTCACCCTGGGCCAGATGGTAAGACTTTGCCTCAAAGATAAGAAGCAGGGCCTCTGCCTTCCAAGCAGCCTGGTCTACAGAGTGAATTCCAGAACAGCCAGGGCTATACAGAGAAACTCTGTCTCAAAACAAAAAAACAAAAAACCAAAACACCAACCAACCAAACAAACAAAAAGATAAGCAGGGAGCTAGAGTGAAGACTAAGAGCACATTCTGCTCTTTCAGTTTCAGCTCCTAGCACCCTTACTGTCTTAATCAGGGTCCTATTGCTATGAACAGGCACCATAACCAAGCAGTGCTTAACACAAGAAAGCATTAAATGGGGGTTGCCTACAATTCAGAGGTTTGGTCTATTGTCATCCTAGCAGGAAGCAGATAGCACACAGCAGACAGCAGACGTGGTACAGGAGAAGGAGCTAAGAGTTCGACATCTGGATCTGTCAAGTAGCACCACTTTAAAAGAAGAAGAAAGAAAGGGCTAGGGAGAGGGCTCAATAGTTAATAGCATCGTTTGCTCTTGCAGAGGATTCAGGTGAAGTTCCTAGCACCCACATGGTGGCCCACAGCCATCTGCTACTCCAGTTTCAGATTAAAGGCACACTCCTTTAATCTAAGCTCTGGGAGGCAGAGGCAGGCAGATCTCTGATAGTTCAAGGTCACCCTGGTTTACAGACCTAGTTCTAGGACAGTTGAGGCTACACTAAGAAACATTCTCAAAAAAATAAAAATAAAAATAGCCGGGCAGTGGTAGCACACGCCTTTAATCCAAGCACTCTTGGATTTCTGAGTTGGAGGCCAGCCTGATCTACAGAGTGAGTTTCAGGACAGCCAGGGCTACACAGAGAAACCCTGTCTCAAAAAACCAAAAAAAAAGAAAAAAGAAAAAGAAAAAAGAAAGAAAGACATCTTTTTCTGACTTCTCTAGGTACCAGGCACACTAGTAGCCCCCATACACAACACACTCATACAAATAATATATGTATCTATAAATTCCAGACTGGGAAGGTAGTACATACCTGTAAGGCCAGCACTCAGGAGGCTGATGGAATAAGATCATGAGTTTGAGGTCAACCTGGGCTACATAGCAAAACAAAACCAAAATAATTCAGATAATTAAAGTAGCATGTCAAAGCAAAAACTTCCTTCCTTCCTTCCTTCCTTCCTTCCTTCCTTCCTTCCTCTCTCTTTTTTTTTTAAAGATTTATTATGTATACAATGTTCTGTCTGCATGTATGCCTGGGTACCAGATCTCATTATAGATGGTTGTGATCCACCATGTGGTTGCTGGGAATTGAACTCAGGACCTCTGGAAGAGCAGACAGTGCTCTTAACCTCTGAACCATCTCTCCAGCCCCTAATTTTGTTTTTTTGGTTTTTTTATTTGTTTGTTTGGTTTTTTTGAGGCAGCGTTTCTCTGTGTAGCCCTGGTTGTCACTCTGTAGACTAGAGTTGGCCTAGAACTCAGAGAACAACTGCCTCTTCTTTTCAAGTACTGGGCTTGAAAGGTGTGAGCCACCACCTGGTGGAAACTGACGACATATTTACTTATTGATCATCCATAAATAATCACAATAAATACAATCAATACAACCTTAGATTCATTAAAACATATCGGTTCATTTATCCTGCTAATATGTATTATTTATTGATTATGAACATCACTGGTGTGATTTTTTACAGATACAGTGACCAACCACATCAAGAGCTTTGTGCCAGAGTTCGTGAAGATGAGCAATAAACAAATTCATAAATATGTTAATTTTGGATATTAACATATAACCAACCACCTATAATGAGATCTGGTACCCTCTTCTGGTATGTAGGCATACATGCAGACAGAACATTGTATATATAATAAATAAATCTTTTTAAAAAAATGGAGAGGAAGAAAGGAAGAAGGAAGGAAGGATAGAAGAAAGAAGAAAGAAAGAAAGAAACAAACAAACAAACAAACAAAAGTTAGTTCCATTCACTGGCAACAGTAAATAACCTGAGAGTGGAGGTTGTAAGGCTGGAGCCACTGACAACTGAGCTGAATCCTGAATGATGCCAACAGGCCAGATAGGTAATGGCAGAGCAAAGTTTTCCAGGCCAGACAACAACAGATTCATGGCTTTTGAAGCAGGAATAAACTTGCAGTGTTGGAAGGGCCAACTGGTGGTAGAACCAAATTACAGTGAACAATGGGCCTAGAGAATCAGATGGGGCCTAGATCATGTAGAGCCTAGAAACCATTGCAAAAGAGTTTGCACTTTAATACAGATGACTTTTGTCAGGAGCTAAGTAAAATGAGCTAAATTAAAACTATGTTAGGGTTAGGTGTGGTGGTGCAGGCCTTTAACCTCAGCCCTCCAGAGGCAGAGGCAGGAATGTGCGCGCGCGCACACACACACACACACACTCACACAAGACAGACAGGTAAATGTGTTTTGTCCCATGTTCCTCTCAGGTCCTCTGGTTCTCTAGGCTGTGATCTCACAGTGACTGCTTAAAACTCCAACAGTTTTGTACATTCACATAACCCTTTCTCTAAGCCCAATGCTGAGGGTTTTTTTCTGTTTTTTCTCCTACACTGTTAGTTACATTATGGTTTTTTTTCTTTGAGACAGAATTTCATTTTGTATCCCTGGGTATCTTTATTGCCTTAGCTTCTCAACTATTAAGGTAACAGGCTGATATTTTCATATCATAGTGTTATTATTAATACGTTATTATTAATATGATTTGTAATTGATAGGTAAGGAATAAAAGTATTTGGGTTGTAGCGTTCTAGGACAAAATTATAATTATTGCATCAGTTTTATTTTTGTTTTATTTTGTCTCTCAGTGCAGCCCTGGCTGGCCTGTAAGCCAGGCTGACTTGGAGCTCACAGAGATCTACATGCCTCTGCCTCGGCCTCTTCGTAATGCTGAGATCAATGGCATACCCACCCGATCACACCCAAGGGTTTTGGTTTTACTTATTTTGAAACAGTCTCCACGGCCCAGCCTGGGCTTAAACTCAGCATGAAGCTGAGGATGTCCTTGAATTCCCGATCCTCCTGCTTCAGCCTCCCGAGTGGTAGGATTGCAGATGTATACTTCCACCCTCAGGCTCACTTGGTTGAGTGGAAATTTTGCTCTGGTACATGTTCCTGCTCTGATACCTGGGGGTGGGCCTCTCTCCCCTTCTCTATACTCATAGTTCCACAAAAAAACTTCACTTTTTATCTTTCCCACAGAAGAACAGTATAATGTCAGAACAAAACAGTCCTTAAAGGGTTGAGTATATTTAAATTCATTTTAAATAAATAAATAAATAAATAATAAAAGGGTTCCCCACTGGCCCAATTTTTTTTTCATTTTATGGAATATTGACCAAAAACAAACAAACAGCCGGGCGTGGTGGCACACGCCTTTAATCCCAGCACTCGGGAGGCAGAAGCAGGGGGATTTCTGAGTTCGAGGCCAGCCTGGTCTACAGAGTGAGTTCCAGGACAGCCAAGGCTATACAGAGAAACCCTGTCTCGAAAAACAAAACAACAACAAACAAACAAACAAAACAAAAAAACCCACCTGTGTGCCATTACTTAAAACTTCCAAAATCCAGGTGTGGTGGTGTTCATCCTTAATCACAGCACCAGGAAGCAGAAGCAGGTGGATTTTGTAAGTTCAAGGCCAGACTGTTCTAGTTCAGCCAGAGCTACACATATACACCTGTCTCAAAACAAACAAACAACAATGACAAACTGTCTGTAGGGGCTGAATAAATGGCTCAGCAGTTCAAAGCACTTGCTGGACTCCGGTTCTACCTGCATGGGTCTGTAACTCCAGTTTCAGGGAATATGACACACTTTCTAGCCCTCTTTGGGCAGCAAGCCTGCGTCAGCTCACAACCACCTCTAATTCCAGTTTCAGTGGATCCAGAACCATCTTCTTAAAATAAAAGATGCTGCTATTTATGCGTCATAATTGTACAAAGGATGAATAATTTATTTTTCAAATCATATTCAGTAGGTTTTCCAACATACATACAGGCTGGATTAGACCAGGTTAAAAGACGATGAAGGTAGGCTTATGAGATGCTGCTTCCAGGAGGCTTCGCCCAGGAAAACAGAGCACCCAGCACAGCAAGGGGGTTTATAGCTCTTAGCCAGGAGGTGACATTTGTCAGCTAGGAGCTGCGATTGTGCCCATATATGGCTAAAAGCTGAACCCCTGGTTGCCTGAAATGCAGAGGGGAAAGGTGATGACTTGTTAGCCGGGAGCTTTCTATTGGGGGCAGGGCTGAGGGGAGGAGAGCAGGTGTGGTTTCCCAGCTTGTGTACGGGTGAGCAAGGGATCTAACCCAATAATAATATTATTCTGTTACCCCCCCCCATGTTATTTTTGTTTTGAGAGAGTCTTGACAGGCAATGGTGGCACACACCTTTAACACTTTTTTTTTTTTTTTGGTTTTTCAAGACAGGGTTTCTTTTTTTTTTTTTTTTTGGTTTTTCGAGACAGGGTTTCTCTGTTTCTCCCTGGCTGTCCTGGAACTCACTTTGTAGACCAGGCTGGCCTCGAACTCAGAAATCCGATTTCTCAGTATAGTCTTGGCTGTCCTGGAACTCACTCTGTAGACCAGGCTGGCCTCGAACTCAGAAATCCGCCTGCCTCTGCCTCCCAAGTGCTGGGATCAAAGGCGTGCACCACCACTGCACACATCTTTAATTCCAGTGTTTGGGAGGCAGAGGCAGGCAATTTCTAAGTTCAAGGCCAGCCTGGTCTACAGAGTGAGTTCCAGGACAGTCAGGGCTGCACAGAGAAACCCTGTCTCAAAAAAAAAAAAAAAAAAAAAAAAAAAAAAAAAAAAAAAAAGAGGTAGCCTTACTCTGTAGAAGCCAAGGCTGTCCTGGAACTTAATATGTAGCCCAGGCTGTGTGCTTGGGCCTAGTGTAACTGGCATGCCTGAACCTCTCTAGATTTGTGCCATGGTCTTGTGGCACAGATTGCACCCCACATAGACACACACATACTAGATAAGGTATTGTTCTGTAACTCAGTTCTAGCCTTGAACTCATTCTCCTCCTGGCTCAGAAGCTAAAACTTATGCCTCTGGGTTTAGATGTACTTATATATTTGTTTTAAATATGAACTGATAAAGGAATTAGGGCATACCCAGAATAAGGCAACGTGACCATTTAAGACTTAAAGGCTCCTGTAATTCCTGACATCACATTTTTATCCGCATGATTATGCTGATAGAACACAGTGACACTATTATGTTTTACATGTCCCTTTGCTGTGATATTTCTGAACATGTGCTCCTAGACCTAATTCTACTTTTAGTCCAGTTCCACATGATCTTGCTTCTAGTACAAGAGCCCAAGGCAGTTCTTTTGTAACAATGGATAAGAATTCTTTAACTCAGTGTGTGGCCAGGGAAAGGAGAAAATATCTGTATTTAAGAAACAGGCAAATAAAACAAAACAACTATTTTGAAATGTTTACATTCTATAAATCTCTAGCAGGACTTTGGGTTTTATGTTTTAGTGTGTGTGTGTGTGAGTGTGTGTGTGTGTGTGTGTGTGTGTGTGTGTGTAGTGAGAGAGAGAAAAAAAAAGAAAGAGAAAAAGGGAGAGAGAGAAGGAAAGAAATAGATAGACAGACAGACAGGCAGGCAGGCAGGCAGAAAGGGGTAGAGTCTAATTTACCCTTTGGCTGGCTTGAAACTGGTTATGTAGCCTTGAACTCTGGGCATATTTCTGGATTATAAGCATTCACCGAATTCTAATGCCTTCTCTGCTAGCTAATGAAGAGCTGTCCAGTGCAAGTCATTCAAGCCTTTCAAACTTGTCTAGGCCAGGCACTGTGAGGAACCAGGGAAGCAAAATGAATGTCAGCATTCCTGTCCTGAAGTCACTAGCTGGTGCAAACTGATAATTATAATAGAGTGAGCTCGGAATGTGACGGAGCGTCCTGTGCTTAGAAAAGTACAGTAAGACATCAGAGAGGGAGGGCACTGTGGAGGCATGGATGACTGGGCCAACAGTGAGAGGCAGAAAGGAAGCTCTCCACCACAGAGAATACTACTTCCTCTTAGCATTCAAGAAGGCTTCCTCATGGCTGGAGTTGATCTGTTCTAAGACTGTGCACTGTGCTCTCCTGCACTTACACATTGATATTTGCTTTGTGATTATTTAATGATGTTAGGCTGAGAATTCCCTGAGAATAGGATCATAATCATTTTTCTTTTTCCTTTTTGTCTTCATCTTTGTGTGAACCTAGGACCATCAAGCTATATCACCCTTTATAAAAACTCTTGTTTTTATACAGAATCCCAGTCAATTTATTTATTTATTTATTTAAAAGATTTATTTATTTATTTATTTATTTATTACATGTAAGTACACTGTAGCTGTCTTCAGACACTCCAGAAGAGGGAGTCAGATCTCATTACAGGTGGTTGTGAGCCACCATGTGGTTGCTGGGATTTGAACTTCGAACCTTCGGAAGAACAGTCGGGTGCTCTTACCCACTGAGCCATCTCACCAGCCCCCCCAGTCAATTTATTAAGAAAAGATATGCTTCCATTAGGAGAAGCTGAGTGGAACAAAGAGAGTGGTTAACAATTCAAGCAGTCTCCTCTCTCTCTCTCTCTCCCTGTTTTTTTTTTTTTTTTTTTTTTGGTTTTTTTTCCAGACAGGGTTTCTCTGTGTAGCCCTGGCTGTCCTGGAACTCACTCTGTAGACCAGGCTGGCCTTGAACTCAGAGATCTGCCTGCCTCTGCCTCCCAAGTGCTGGGATTAAAGGCTTGCACCACCACTCCCGGCTGGAAAACAGATTTTATTTGATACATAGTATATGGGAGCTACATACAAAAAGATAGTTGATGCTTGCATACTGTCTTTATTGCTCCTCCCATGTAAATATTACATACTATCTAACAATACACAAAGGAAGACTGCTCTGGGGCTTCAGAGAGGGAGTGGTGGCAACATACACCACAAATAACACAAGAGAACTAAACAGTAGTAATCCAAGGTTATGTTTTAGGATTGTCTTGTAGAACAGGAGGTGATCCCAGTACTTGAGAAGCTGAGGCAGGAGGTTTATGACACACTCCACACAAGTCTGGGCCACTCTTAGAGACCCTGTCAAGAAAAGAAGGGAAAAAGGAAGGGAGAGAGTGGGAGTGGGAAGGGGGAAAGAGCAGTGTATTACCTAGGTGAAGATTCCCAAACTCAAGGCCTTGGAATCTCTGTCCAGAACAAGTGTCACTCTTCAATCCCTGTCCTCCATCCTGTGGGAAGATCTGTCTTGGATTGATAAAGGAAGCTAAGAGAGAAAAGGGAGCAGGGAAGGGTAGGATAACCCTTTAGGATTAGGATCTGGGAGGCAAAGCCGGTTAGATCTCTGCAGTTTCTAAACTATCATAGTCTACATGGGAAGTTCCAGCTCCAACAAGGCCAGACCTTCTAATAGTGCAACTCCCTAAGAGTTAGGGGGGAACCACTCTCTTTCAAACTACCACATCCCAGTTCCTGGCCCCCAAAGGCTTGCAGCCATATGATAATGCAGAAATGCATTCAGTCCAATTTCAAAAGTCCCCGTACTTGGCCAGGAGTGATGGTATATGAAAGTAAGTGGATTTCTGTGAGTTGAAGTTCAGCCTTGTCTACAAAGTGAGTTCCAGGACAGCCAGGGCTATTACACTGATAAACTCTGTCTGGAAAAATAAAAGTCCCCCTAGTATTTAACTGTCTCAAACTTATTTAAAAGACCAAAGTTCAAAGTCTTTTCTGAGATTTGTTCAATCTCTTAACTACAAAGTTAGTCTCTTAGTCTGCAAAGCAAGACTGAGAACCAGTTTGCAAACTCCAAACTTCATCTCCATGTCTGATGTCAAAGGGCTCTTCAGATCTTAACTCCTTTCAGCTTTGCAGGTATCCCATGGCTCTGGCTTGTCCAACACTGGGGTCTCCAATACACACACACACACACACAGAGTGGGGGGACAATATTCATATTTGTTGCTTATTTTATTTTATTACATGTAATTTGTTCCTCTGAAAGCCCTACCTATGTCTACAGAGGTCTGCAGTTTCTCTGAATAACCAACTGAAAGTATGGGTAAGAAGTACACTTGGCAGGTTGCCAGGCCAGGAGAAGCGGGGGTGGGGGGGGTGAGTCCTTGTCTCCCCCACAAGGAAAGTACGCTTGGATGAGAATGTTCTACTCTCCCACAGAAGCAGGAAATAGATGGGAGTGTCCTCAGGGGGCTACCCTTTACCCAAAATGGTTAAGAGGACCACTGAAGTTGGGCATGGTTTTCCACACTTTTAATCCCATTAGGCTGAAGCAGGCAGATTTCCCAGAGTTCCAGGGCAGCATGCGCTACATAGTAGACCCTGTCTCAAAAAACAAAAATAAAAAACCAACAAGGTAGTCACTGAAAGTAAAGTAATTGTTTTCTAGATTATTGTCAGGGCAGCCTAAATAAGTTTGCAATGGTTGCAATCTAACCATCCCACTGCTCTACTCCAGTTAGATGAATCATGCTTTTAGCCTTTTAAATACTTATTCAGACTGACACACTACAAAAATCTTCTGGTAACTGAAACGGACAGGTGAAGTGGTTTGGGGAATTTTAGATTTTATTGATTATACAGCCTCGCTTATTTTTGTCTGTCGCAAGCAATGTAGTTTCTGGAAGACAAAAGCTTTACAAATTACTTTGTTAAAAACTTTTCTCTAAAGCAATGAAATCCCTTCTAATGTGGGAGACAGGAGAAAGCCTGTCCCGTGACTAAAGAGAAACTGCGATTTGGACTCCTGGATTATTGCTGAGGAAAGTGAAATCTTTTTATTCACGACACTCCCGGATCTGCCCTCAGAACTGTTCCTACTTAATAAGGTCTCCCTACTCAAGCCTCGTTGCAGAAAGCCTTCCGGGCTCGCGAACGCCGGAGACGCCTAAATTCACCCTTCCGCCCCGCCCCCAGCGTCGCAGCAGAGTCACTAAACGCCGAGATTGCTTCTGGCACTACCCAGGGGCTAGTGTAGAGAAGAACAGTGTCACCGGCCTGCGTGTGGCTAAACGCAGGTCAGCGGCTGGCGTCACTCAGCCCTCGCGCGCAAGCGTACTAAGAGCACGCTCCCCCCACCTTCCCGTGCACGCGCTCGGAGCCTGCAACTCTCGCGAGAGAAGCGAGATTTATTCCTACGTACCGGGCCGTGCTGCTTATGGCGGCGCTGGAGAGGGGGCGCTGAGCTGTTGGGGTGAGTACGACCTCAGTGTTAAACTGGGGGTAGCAACGAGCCAGGTTAAAGACAGCTGAGGAGACTCAGGTTAACGGGAGGGACCTCTGAGTGTCAGAGTGGGCACTCCTAGAATTCCGGATGGAAGAGAGTTCAGTGTGAGTTCCTACTCCAGGCGTCCCTTTTTCACCCTGGCTTCAACCGTCTCGGCCTTAGGGCTGGCTGCGAAGCCTTAGTGAGGAGGTGAGGCCAGGGGGTGCGGGTAGCGGCGGTATGGGTGTCGGTGTCGGTGACTGAAGTGGGGGGAGGGAGCGAAAATGGAAACTCCGACCGCAGCCAAGATGGAGGCAGAGGGTGCGGGGCTCGGGCGCGAAGGCTGCCGGGAGCTGTAGTCCGTCCTCTTCCCCCTCTGCGGCTTGGCGGGGGAAAGGGAACTACAAGTCCCGGCGGGAGGGGTGAGGGGGTGGTGGCGCGGTCCTTTGTGTGCAGCTGGAAGAGGCCGGGGAGAGGGGCCTGTTCTTTTTTTTCGGGACCTTGTCTGTCTTGGCCGTCACTGGCTTTGGGGATACGACTACGACTACCAGAGCGCAGTGCGGCAGTGGCGCCTTCTTTGTGTGTGGGTTGAGACCCTGTTCCATCTAGGGAAAGTGCTGCGGGACACCTCTGTTCCCTCAGCCACATCTGACCCTAGCGCGGCGGAATTGACACCTTTACTCACAGTCTCTTGTGGCTGGGTCTCCACACCTAACTGTCCTTTGGCATTTGAAAAAGGAGTCGGGCCCCGTTCTAGGCACGTGTCTCCCACCTTTCTGTCTGGGGTAAATGGCATGCGTTAGGAGAGTTCCGTGATGCCCTCCCTCCGTGGTGCAAGCGCTGGCCTACATTGTGCAATGAATGGCTTGGCTTTGTCATGTATCTATCTAGTGTGAGAGCCCCAGTCGGAGAGCAAATTAAATTGGAAGATTTGACCGTCGAACGTTTCAACCATACGCAATCTTAGTGCCCCGGTTCTTTTACTTTAAAGAGTTAACCTTAGAAACACCTTTGTGGCTGGTCTCCAACTTGACTCACAGGTGAGGAGGGAGTACTCCTTAACACTTTCCACTGCAGAAACATTCTGAACATTATTAGACCACTTAGTTTCCTTGTTCTGCAACTAAAATGAGCAAAAAGATAGTGCTGTTTAAGCAGTTGAGGGGGACAGGCAGAAAGGAACTAAGGATGTTTAAAGATCGTAGTTGAGTTTGGACATTATGTTTAGGCTGATGTGAACTTTTAGTTCACAAAACTGCTAAGTTTGTTTTTCTTTTGTTTATTGGTTATGGCCTTAAACTGTGCAACCTAGGTTAGCCTTGAACTAGCTGGCTGTCCAGACTGCTTGCTTGCTCTAACCTACTTTTTAAAAAAATAAGTTCCAAATTATAGGGCATTAATTCAAGCTACCAAAATGCTCAGTCTGCCCTCCCCAACCCCTTTCTTTTCCTTTCCTTTTCTTTTTTTGAGATAGGGTCTTACTGTGTAGCCTTGTCTGGCCTTCGAACTCTGTGGACCAGGCTGTCCTTGAAGTTACAGAGATCTGCTTGTCCCTGCCTCCCAAGTGCAGGATTAAAGGCATGTACTACTGCCATGCCTGTCGATCATCTTGATTTTTTTAGGTACTAGACAGGCGATATAATTATTAATGTGGATAAGAAGCAGATTGTGTATGTAAACAGCCACGAATGTGTAGGTTATAAAATCTAGGCAGTAGTTACCCGTGCCTTCTTTAGTCCCATCACTACACACCTAGCACTTCTGAGGCTGAGGCAGGCAGATCTCTGAGTTTAAGGCCAACTTAATCTGCAGAGCAAGTTCTAGGACAACCAGGGCCACATTAAGAAACCTTGTATCAAAATATTAAAAAACAAAAAGAACCTTGGATCTAATACTTGTCCTTGTTTCTTTTCCTCTTAGAACTGGAGTGTAAAGAGATGGTAGTAGTTTGGTTTTGCAGCTGCTCTGATGTTTACCATCACCATGAGTATTTACAGCAGCTGAGTGGAAAAGCACAGCATTTGAAGCCCAGAGGATAGGTCTTCTGTTTTCATAAAAATAAGTTCTGACTTAAGTGTGACCTTTATAGGAATGATTGGAAATTGTGCTAAGTTTCCAGCAAATGAAAATTATGAACTGCTTTCTTTTTCTTTCACGCCCTCCCTTCAAGTAGCCCCTCGGTCATTCCATTTTTATGTAATGTAAACCTTAGTTTTGACCTTTTTTAAAGTATAAAGTTTAGTGGCATTAACTACATCTCTATGAGGGCTGTACTTTTTTAAGCAAGATAGGTGATTTGTGGAAGTTCCTTTTGGATGATTTTTTTTTTTTTGAGTAGTAAAATATTAAGACTAAGTTGCAAAATCAAGTTGAAATGTTGACATTTTGTAAGACACAAAGAATTTTGTCTTTTGAAGCTTTCTTTTCTGAAAACAAAGGGAGAATCATTTTGAGATCTTTGCCCAAACTGTTTAAGCAGTTGGGAAGCTTAGACAGGAGGATCTTGAGTTGGAAGCCATCCTGGGCTACATAGGGAGACCTTGATTCACAGCATGAAACAAATTCAGAATTTTATACAGTGGTTACAACTATAAAAATTTATTAGTGAGTGGCAATAATTTATGTGGTGAAACTGCTGTGACTTGTGGTGTTTTGGTTTTTGAGTGTGTGTGTGTACACATATAACATGCATATTCATGTATACATGTTTTTCACGATAGGGTTTCTCTCTGTAACTCTGTCTGTCCTGGAACTAGCTCTGTAGACCAGGCTGGCGTTATCAATCTCAGAGATCCTCCTGCCTGCACCACTACTGCCTGGCATAACTTTTGTTTTGTTTTGTTTTCTTGAATCTCATCATTCCAAGACAGAGGGTCTCACTGTAGACAAGTCTGGCCTCAATTCAGAGATCCACCTGCCTCTGTCTCCTGAGTGCTTGTCTTAAAGGTGCGTGCCACCACAACCAAAGCACTTGTTTTTAAATCCCTTTTACCCAAGCAGGATTTAGAAATCCCCTTTATCTTGCATTAGATGTTTTCTACTTGAATGTGGTAATAATAATTAAAAACAAACCAATACAAAACTTTAGGAATATTTAGTGTCTTTTAATGCTAAGGTATAGCATTAATACAAAGTTGACAATAAATGTCTCTGCTCTTTCCCAACATTGTACAGGTAAAATACCATTGGTTTAAAGCTACAGAAAATATATTGCATTTCTGTTTGTCCAACTTGGTAATTACAAACTCCAGTAAGCAAGCAAGTCTTTGGTGGATATTGCCTCCTTTTATTAGTTGAAATCTTTGCCTAGTAAACTTACTGTTGCTTTAAAAGACATGCTTTTCCTTCTCAGTTGATGGCTTATTCTGCAGTGCTTTAGCGACTAAGCTAGGTGTGGCTATTAAACATTGAAAATGTAACTTGAGAACTGGGCATGGTGGTTCATGTCTTTGATCCCAGCAGCTAGGAGACAGGGGCAGGTAGATCTCGGAGTTTGAGGCCAGCCTGGTCTACAAAGGAAGTTGTAGGACTATACAGAGAAACCCTGCCCAAGTTGTGGGAATGGGGAATAAGTTGAACTGAAATATATTATAATTATAAAATAACACTAATTTCAAGAAATGTCAGAACCTTGATTTATTTGGTCAATTACATGTGTACATTAATTTTTATTTATTTTAGTATTTTTTATTTTTATTTATTTTTGTATTTTTGTTTTTTGAGACAGGGTTTTTCTGTTATAGCCCTGGCTGTCCTGGAACTCACTCTGTAGACCAGGCTGGCCCCGAACTCAGAAATCTGCCTGCCTCTGCCTCCCAAGTGCTGGGATTAAAGGCGTGCGTCACCGTGACCAGCAGGAAAGTTTAAATTAGAAATGTAGGTATACAAGGTATACAAGTGTATGTGCTGGGAATATAGCTTAAGAGTTTGACTGATGTGCTCAAAGTTCTGGGTTCAGTCCCCAGCCCAGCATAAAACTGAATATAGAGGCAAACCCAGCAATGCCAACTCCAGGGACAGTGTTAAAAGTTCAAGGTCATATTCGACTATGTGGTGTCTCAAATTAGACCTAGCATAGAGTAGGTTTTTGTTGGAAAATCATTTCTTTAGCTTCTCACCCTGTTGTGTTTAACAGCAGTTCCATGCTGATTCCCTAGTATCCAGATCTCTAACAGCCCAGCCCAGTTGTTGCTACTAAATATATACAAAAGGATAGTTGCATCAAGTTTTTAGTTCCCCTTAATAGATTATGACTTGCATTTTTATTTTTTATTTTATTTACATATTTTGTTTAGTATTTCAAGACAGGGTTTCTGTCCTGGAACCTGATCTGTAGATAAGGCTGGCCATGAACTCAGATCTGTCAACCTGGCAATTTATATTATTAGTTATCTAAAGTTTTGTTTTGGGGGGGGGGGAAGATTTGTTTGTTTGTTTGTTTGGGTGGTTGGTTGATTGGTTTGACATGGCTTCTCTGTAGCCTTGGCTGTCCTTGAACTGTAGGTCAGGCTGACCTCACTAAGATTTGTCTGCCTATGTCTCCCAAGTGCTAAGATTAAAGGAGTGTACCACCACAGCCCAGCATTATCTAAAGTTTATCATTAATCTTAGTTTCACAAGACAGTGTTCAGTAGTAGAGCATTTGCCGAGCATGAATGACATAGAGGGTTCAGTTCTCAGCACCACAAAACACACAAAGGAGGAAGAAAACAAAAAAGGTCAAAGAAAACATAGTTTGTGTTTTTTAAAGTTCAATGAAATTCTGGTAGTGGAGATTCTGACCAATTTGGTTGGGTCTTTGTTTTTCCTCTAAAAAGAAAGTACTTTTTGCTTTAACTCCTAAAGTAACACAATAGTTGATAATTAGTGATACTCTTTACCAGTGGAACAGTGGGGGAAACAGTTGAGACTCTTCAATTGTTCTCTACTTTTTTTTTTTTTTTAAGATTTATTATGTATACAGCATTCTACCCGCTGTATGCCTGCATGCCAGAAGAGGGCACCAGACCAGACCTCATTTAGATGATTATGAGTCACCATGTGGTTGCTGGGAATTGAACTCAGGACCTCTGGAAGAACCATCTCTCCAGCCCAATTGTTCTCTATTTTTAAAGTGTCTGGCTTTAGAAGGAATAAAGGGAGATGCATTTGTTTTCAGACAGTTAAAGGAGTCAATACCACTTATGAATGTTATTATTTGGAGTAGCTAGCCAATTTTATATAAACTACAAGTTTTTGAGACTTGATTTGGTTGAAAACCATTCAGTTACCTATAAAATCTTACTAAGAAGACACTGATTCTTCTATTCAATCGTGCTTAATATATATATTAATATATATTAATACATTAATATTAATATATATTGCTAGGCCCCGTTAGTATTCAAGATTGGCTCTGCAATATTCTCAGATTGTAGATTGTAGGAGTCTTTATTTCTTAGACAGTTATCAACATGTTGTGTCCCCCAGTTCAAATTTCCTCCTCTTCCTCCTTTTGTAAATAACAATTTTTCTGTGTATCTGTGGCTGTCCTGGAACTCAATTTGTACACCAGGCTGGCCTGTCCAGTGCTAGGATCAAAGACATGGCTTCATTCTGCCCAGCCTTTGTTTTCTGAAACATGGTTATTCTATGTAGTTCTGGAATTGTGGGCATGTCCTACCACATCTAGATCACCTTATAGTCATCCTGTTGTCCTAACTATTGTGTCTTTGGTTATGAGTATGCCAAGGTGCAGGGGTCAAGTTATGGAAGTCAAAAGACAACTTTGGATTTTTTTCCTCTGTCTACTTTTACAGGGGTTCCCAGAGATTGAACTCAAGTTTTCAGCCTTGTGCACCAAGTAAATACCTTTATTCAATAAGCCATCTTACTGGCTTGGCACCATTCTTGTTTGTAATGTTTTTCAAATGAAAGTATTACCTCTCAACTTGTTTACTATTTTTCTTTTCATACAAAACAGTTGCCAGATGTAATGTGCACCTGTATTCCTAGCATCATGGGAGGTGAGATTGTGGGAAAATTCCCTGGTGCCGAGAATTCAAGACCAGCCTAGGCAACATAGGAAAAACCTCATCTAAAATAAAACTCGTTTTTACATTTATTTTCTCTGTACTTGAATTTATAAGTGTGCAAGTACACAATTGTGTAGGTTGCAGAGGACAGCTTGCTAATAAGTCAGCTCTCTTCCACCACGTGGGTCCTGGGAATCTTGGTGGAAAAGTCTTTACGTGCTGAGCCATTTCAGTGGCTTGTAACAGTTTCCTATTGCATTTTATTTTGTGTGTATATGTGTGAGCACACAAATGTACCATAGTGCATGTACCCTGGTAGTCTGTCAGAACACAGATTGCAGGGGCTCCTTCTCTCTCATAATCTGGTTCCACTGCAGCTGTCTCAGTATCTTTCTTCCCACTGTTACCGAACCTCTCTTCTATCCAGGCTGACCTAGTCAGTTCCTCTGAAATACACCATACTTGTCATTGTCCATCCATGCCAGAGGTCTTGACTTGAAGCAAGACTTAAAAAAATAAAAAATTCCATGAGAGTCCATGCTTTTAACTCCATCACTCAGGAGGCAGATCAATCCCTGAGTTTGAGGCCAGCCTGGTCTACAGAATCCCAAGACAGCTGGGTCTACAAAGAGATACGGTGTCTTGCACTTCCTCCCCCCCAAAATACCATGAGGGACAACAAGATGGCACAGTGGGTAAAGGAATTGAGTTCAGTCCTAGCAACCTAAGGTGACTTCCAAAAAACCATCTTGACATCCATGCACGCATGCCATGGTTTTTTAAGGAGAAATCACATAATGCTACAGTGTTCCTATTTTCAAAGAACTTAATATTTTGTAGTTGTTCAGGCTTGTTTTAGTGATCTTTATGCGCAGGATACTTAGTTGTTTATTTACTCTTAGTTTTCCAGGTTCTGTTCAGATTCTCTCTTAGTTGTGTGTGTTCGCTGTATTACTTTGCTGCTAATACAGTGGTGAAAGGAGTGTGCCTACTGGTGTAGTGTGTTAGCTAGGTGGTTAGCCTAGCAACTAAATTTTGTGTTCTGTATTCTACTTTTCTCCAGTGTAGCTTTTCTGATCTAGATCTAGATTGCATACTTTAATGGGGAGTTTGTTTTCCATAAAGCCTAACACACAGATGTCTGTAAGATGCTTGTCCTAGCTGGATATCATAACTTTGCAGGTGATGAAGAGATTAGCAGGACTTTGGGATAATTTGGGTTCTTTGCAGAGGATGTAGGCCATCCTTGAGCACTCAAGAGTGAACACTTTGTAGTACTTGCATCACTGGACAGTGATTCTAAGGATTGTAAGCCTTCCACTCTCTGACCCTGGTTCTCTAATAGCTAACTTTTGTCTTTGTCTCTATCTCCAGTATGAAGTGTAACGGAACAGACTTTACCACCTGAAACTGCTGCTTCAAGTTCAGATCAGGCAAGGAACAGACCCGCAACAACCAACAACACCAAAGAAGAGTACACAAGTTGAAGACACAACACTTGATCTGAAACAAGAAGTTTGTGCCTACTCAACAGCTTTGAAAGAGCACTTCCCAACGCTGCTAGTAGTCTTTGTTTTCTTCAGTGCTGTACTGTGAGATTGCCCGGTGCAGCAGCAGTTGTATTCTTTATTAGCTTGGTAGATCATTTCCTCTCGCTCTCCTTTTTTTTTTTTCTTTTTTTTTTTTTTTTTTTTTAAATACTAGCAACTTTCATCCTTTGGAACTTGTGCTGAAAAAAGAAGAGTCAGCAAATACTACTGAAAGTGCAATATTTGATTATCACTGCGAGGTAGGTTTGAATTTTCATTGGTTAATCTGAGCTGAACATGGTAGTATATGCTTGGGTGGTTTGCATGCTTACTGTATTGTTTGTTAGGCATGTCTAGTGCCAGAAGAGTATGTATGGTAGTGAATAAAGTGTTCACAAATGTAAATTTAGAGTATTTTATTACAAAATATTACTGTTAACTATGAACTAAAAGAGAAGGATCTCAGTGCTAAGAGTATAAGGAACAACAGGAGGCATCTGGACAAAGCAGTACTTTGTCAGGAGGAAAGGGTCTTCTCTAGAGTACAGAAGCAGTGATTCTCAGATTCTCTAGGAGGCTTGAGAGCACAGGACTGTAGTGAGCAGTTGAGTTACACACAGGCTGGAGAATACAGTTTTTATGGGTTGTCTTGAGTAACTGGACAGAGAAGCTTTTGGGAGCGAAGTTCTAAAAGTTACAGTATATTAGCTCTGTTCTGTATGTATGGGAGCTATTGGATGGTTATTAGAAGTTACGGACTTTTTCAAAGGGAAGATGGCTTGATTCATTGAAGATGAGAAAATCTACTGAAAGAGTAGACAGTTAAAGACAAAGGCTGGTGAGCAGACAGAAGTGGGGTTCTAATGGAAAAAGGATCTTGAAACAGGTTTGATGTGAAGCTAAGCGTAGGGAGAAAACAGCCTTAGTCCATTGAGTTGTCCAAACTAGAAAGACCGTTTGTCATTCACTAAAAGAAGTTTGTGTCAGAGCTTGTTGAAATGGGGACTTCTTTTCAGTTTGAAATCAGAAAGACTGCTAGTATGGTATATTAGTTATCTGAGGGAATTAGTTATAAAGAGCGATTTTTCTTTTTCTTTTTAGTTTCTAAGTTTTCTAAAATAGTCTTTGAATGGAGAATGGAATCAGAATCACTGGGTTATAGGTAATAAAGGAAATACTATGAAGAGAACATTAAAGAAGAGCAACACAAACACATAGGAAAGGAACACAAAGGAAGATGTTTTCAAAAGGTTGACAGCCATTTAAAAATGTTGCAGATGAAATTGAATGGAAATGGAAACAGTTTGTCTTACTCATTTCAAGAAGCACTCAGGTCTGTTGTGGAGGAGCACTTTCTTTTGATTTATTTTTTTGTGTATGAGTATGTGCCTGAGTGTATATTTGTGCACCATGTGCTGGCAGGATCCTTCAGAGGCTAGAAGAGGCATTGGATTTCCTGGAACTTGAGTTACAGATGGTAGTGAAGTACCATGTGAGTGCTGGGAACTGAACCTTGGTCCTTAGCAAGACCAGCAAGTGCTCTTAGCCACCCATGTTGTTTCTTTTCCTTCCTTCCTTCCTTCCTTCCTTCCTTCCTTCCTTCCTGACAAGGGTTTCTCTATCTAGCTTTGGTTGTCCTGAAACTTTGTCTCTAGACCAGGCTAGCCTCAAACTCACCTGCCTCTGCCTCCCAAGTGCTGGGATGAAAGGCGTGCACCACTACTGCTTGGCTCTCATTTTGTTTCCTATTTTCTTTTCTTTTTTCTTTCTTTCTTTTTAAAAAAAGATTTTTTTTTCTTTCTTTATATGAGTACACTGTAGCTGTCTTCAAATGCACTAGATGAGGTCATTACAGATGGTTGTAAACCACCATGTGGCTGTTGGGAGTTGAACTCTGGCCTTCTGAAAGAGTAGTCAGTGCTCTTAACCTCCTGGAACTCACTTTGTAGATCAGGCTGGCCTCGAACTCAGAAATCTGCCTGCCTCTGCCTCCCCAAGTGCTGGGATTAAAGGCATGCGCCACCACTGCCCGGCAATGATAACTATTCTTAGTGATAAATTTATCTCCAGAACCAATTTTATGATAATTGTTCTAGCATATCTTGTGTCTTTTTCTTCTTCGTCTGATTTTAAAGAGTAAGTTTAGGCTCATCCTTCTTCTGGGCTAGGTGGAGATGCCTAAAGCTGCTCATAAGCTAAAGGAAGAGACTGGGGAGATATGTGTGCTTCTAGTCTCAGTTTCTTGGTGGGCTGAGAGGCAGGCCCTGCGCCTACAACTTGAAGACAGTATGGGTAACAGCAAGACTGTATCTTAAGGATGCTAGGTGGTTGTGTGAAAGTTCTCCGTATGTATTGCACAGATAGGAATTATAGAGGTAGCTATAGAGTAAGAATTTCATTTGCTACAGCTTGATCTAATCTTTGTATTCTGAATATTGCTGTATGAACAGTTTTCAGTATATAAGATGATTATGCCCTGCGTACTCCTAACTTCTGGAAAGTGGGTTGTATGCACATAGTTGTAAACCATACAATTGAAGTAGAAGATCTTGACTATAAGGCCAGAGATCTAATGTTCTGATTGTAAAGTTATAAAATGCTTAAATGAAAGAAGTTTCCTATTAAGGAAGCATTTGGTAATGTAATAGAATCCCTGAGTGGTGTTAGTTTGTTTTCATTTTTAGGTTAGCATACAAAGAAGCAATGGGTTTCATTATTCATTTCCATTCATATACGTGGTTATAGTTTGGAAACGCTAGTTTTAAAGGGGAATATGTGTGTGTGTCTGTGTGTCTGTAAAATTTATAAAAGTAGTATATAGATGAGAATGTGTAAATATAGAGGGATAGGGAGAAACAAAAGGCTTGGGAAGAGATTTAGGGGCTTGAGAAAGTACACATGAATTCGTTTGAGTCAGATAATTAAAATGGTCTAAAGATGACAAAAGAAAAATGTAGAAAATCCTAGGGGGTTGTTTGTTTTTCTGACGGTAATTTTTATTTCAAGTTTATAGCAGTATATCGAGAGAAAACTGAAGCTTTTAATTGATGACAGGATAACTTGCTAACTATAAGGGACATGGCAATAACATAAATGCAGACCCATGTTCTAAAACTAAAGGCACTGTTCTCAAAGTCAGCACAACAGGGTAGGAACCAATGAATTTAACAGACTGGTTTTTAGGAAGGTCTCCAGGTATATGTTCCAGATTCTGTTGTGCCCTGTTTTGGTTTTTTTGTTTTGTTTTTAACCTTTTTTTTTTTTTAAGTTTTATTTATTTTATGTGTGTACACTGTAGCTGTCTTAATGTACACCAGAAGAGGGCATCAGATCCCATTACAAATGGTTGTAAGCCCCACCATGTGGTTGCTGGGACTTGAACTCAGGACCTCTGGAAGAGCAGTCAGTGCTCTTACCTGCTGAGCCACCTCTCCAGCCTGTGCCCTGTTTTTCTTAAAGCTCCAATAATAAGCAGTTATACCAAGTAGATACTTTTTTTTCATATAGAGGCATGTTTTTAATTGATAACTCACTCTCTTCATACAATACTGTACAAGTTAAGGATGTATCAACAATTCTATTTAAGATACAAACTCATCAATATTCATATAAAACTATGAGTTGGTACATCTTGGTGGTAGGTACTTTAGTAGTAAATAGCACAAATATTAAACTCAGCTGCATGAGACTCAACCTTCCACAAAAGAATTTCCATTTTACTTAAGATATCCAACTCAAGTCAATCAAGACCACTTAAAGAAAAACTTGGGATCCAGGTGTAGCACATGCCTCAGAAAGTTGAAGCAAGAGGATTGTGCATTCAAGGCTGGCCTGTAGTAGTATACAGCAAAACCATGGCTCAAAAAAAAAAAAAAATACTGGTAATAAAAACATTTTTAAAAATAAGCAGTTTCACTTAGGAACCAGAAAACATGCATCCTGGCGACTCTAGATACTTAATCTATTTTTTTTTTTTTTTTAAGATTTGTTTATTTATTATATGTAAGTACACTGTAGCTGTCTTCAGACACTCCAGAAGAGGGCGCCAGATCTCGTTGCGGATGGTTGTGAGCCACCATGTGGTTGCTGGGATTTGAACTCTGGACCTTCGGAAGAGCAGTCGGGTGCTCTTACCCACTGAGCCATCTCACCAGCCCCTAATCTAAATTTTTTATGTGAAGGACACCTTGAACTATCCCAACATCCTAATATGGGTATGAATTTAGAACAATAAAAGACTATAAAATTTTTTAACAATTTAAGCTTGATCTGTGCAAGTTAACCAGCACAGAGCACTTAAGGGAGATGAAGTGATGGCTTAGAGGTTAAGTCTGTTCTCAGCTACTTCCAGAGGGCCCAATTTAGGTGCTCATAGATCTTGACTGCACAGGAAAGCAAATGTTTGTGGCATACCCACCCACAAACACAAATAGAATTTTTATTTATTTATTTATTTTTGTTTTTCGAGACAGGGTTTCTCTGTATAGCCCTGGCTGTCCTAGAACTCACTCTGTAGACCAGGCTGGCCTCAAACTCAGAAATCCACCTGCCTCTGCCTCCCGAGTGCTGGGATTAAAGGCATGCGCCACCTCGCCCGGCCGAAAATTTTTTAATGACTTAAAACAATAGGTTACAGTGTTTTGTTGGTTGGGTTTTTGTTGGTTTTTGTTGTTGTTGTTGTTGTTGCTGCTGCTGCTGCTGCTGCTGCTGCTGCTGCTGCTGCTGCTGCTGCAACTTCTTTTTAAGACAGGTCCCAGCCCAGACTGTTCTCTAACAGGAAAGGATGTTCTTGAGCTTATCTTCTTGCATCTACCTCCCAAGTCCTTGGGTTACAGACATGCAGTTTTTATTGGGCTCGTGTTATTTTGTTGTAGGGGTGGGTAGTGAGGGTTGGAATATTTCCCTAATGGGACGTATTAATAAATTGATTAAAGGCTGTGTGCTTAAGTTACACAGTTACTAAAAACTTTAGTGTACCTAATAGGGAAATAATCACTGTTCTGCTTTAATCAAAATACTGTAAAAATGGTGAAATACACTTTAGTAACAGTTATTGCAAATCTATGCCGAAAACAATTGTATAAATAACTACTGAGTTTAGGAGAGCCAAAGTGGAGGAGCACATCTGTACTCCTAGCACATAGGAGGCTGGGGCAGAAAGGTTCAGGAGTTCAGGATCATCCTCCACAGCTTATTTCAAAGTCTGCCTGAGTCGAAATGAGGCTGCATAAAGCCGTGTCTTCAAAATAACCAGCTGGAAGGAATAGTAGAAGTTATGCGTGCACGGATAGTTTTGTTTAGGCATACAGAGCTATCAATTTTAGAAATGACTGAGGGAATTAACATACAGAAGGGAATTGTTACATTGAGACATTTTCTCGGGTGTTATTAAAATAACTAGAACTTTTTTAAAAGGGAATTTGGATATCATATAAACTCTGACTTTACATTTAAGAAAATAATCTCTGGAAAACTAAATGTAACTACCTGAGATACTAATCTATGGACAGAACCTAGATTGGTGCTGATATATTGTGTGTGTCAATCCTGGTTGATTAAATAATAAACCAGCATGGGTTAGGAGTGTGAACCACGCCAGGTATGGTGGCACATGTCTTTAGGCACTCAAGACAGGCAGACTGGAGAGAAAGGGGGGATTCTTTCTACAGTGTATCAGGAATGGAAATTTGGAAATGAATGGTGGTGGCCGGTTAAGGTTACAGCTTTCTGGGTCTGTCTTTTCATTGTAAAATCCATGTAGTAAGATTAAGGTCTAAATATGAAGAAATGGGACTTTGACATTCCATGATCTAAGTCAGTAGCCTAGAATAATGGTCCTCAAATCAATTTGATTATATTACATGTCAGTGAGATGCTTATAAAACTGTTTTATAATGCATAATTACACTTTGATTGCCTTGGAAAGAGTGCTAACAAATGAGCAGAAAATGAAAATAAACAGTATTATGGAGACAGGTTACCTGTTAATACAGGCTTGTGTCCTCTTCACCAGTATGGCGTGTATACTTAGTTTGTTTTGTGGGTGAGTTCTTGTTTGATTGAATCTCTTGTGTCTAAGCCTTTTTGGTAATCAGGTCTTCAAAGGTTTTTGTTGTTGTTGTTTGTTTTAAATCAACTCTTTACTTTCTAAGTGCTGGGATTACAAGTGTGTACTTGTGCTTACTTGAAGTATTTGTTTTGGAGCAGTGCTTCTCAACCTTTCTTCTTACTGTTTAATACCCTTTAATATAATACCTCATGTTGTGGTGACCTCCAGCCATAAAAATCTTTTTTTATTTTATTTTTTAATTTTTTTTGGGTTTTTTTGAGACAGGGTTTCTCTGTGTCGCCCTGGCTGTCCTGGAACTCACTTTGTAGACCAGGCTGGCCTCAAACTCAGAAATCCACCTGCCTCTGCCTCCCAAGTGCTGGGATTAAAGGCCTGTGCCACCACTGCCCAGCTATAAGATTATTTTCATTGTTACTTCATAACTATAATTTTGCTGCTGTTGATCATAATGTAAATGTCTGTTTTGGGGTAGTCTTGGACCCCTGTGAAAGAGTCATTCTTGAACCCCTCTCTCCCAAGGGGTCACAACCCACAGGTTGAGAACTGATGTGTTGGAGGATTGATTCTGTTGTGCTGTTTTCTCCTGTTTTGTAAAACAGGATTTTTACTATAGTACTTGCTGGCCCCCAACTCAGTAATACGCCTGCTTTAGCCTCTCAAATGCTAGGATTATACACGTGAGCTATCATGCTTGACTTTTTATTTTTCCTTCGTTTTGTTTTAAACTTCATCCTATTATAAATTAATTATCTCAGGGACATTATTTATGGAGTGTGTTTTAATGCTTCTAATATAAGTCCGGCTTACACATTAGATCTTATTAAATAGTCATGTCTTTCATAATGAGGTTGAATAGTTAGTCCTGGAATAAACGTGTTGACGTCCATGTGCTTTGCTTGTGTTTTTCTTGCCTTCCATATATATACATTTCTATCTGCTGACAGTGCCTCTGCTGTGGAGTCAAGCCTAGATAACTAAATATGTAGGGCCATTCATTCCAGTATATTTCAACTATAGTATACTGAGAACAAATGAATAAGAAAGAGACTTCACTGTCAACTTGGTGAGTTCGTAGTTTAATTTTCAGTAATATTCAAGTTATATGAGAAGTATATCCGATATATCAGCTTAGTGAGATATAAGCTACACTTATATAGCTCATATTCATATCATATAGTAATATTCATAGAAACTAATTTTTTTCTTGGGCAGAACCATAAATGCAGTATTCTGTTTTCCATTGGGCTATAATTAAGAATAGATTCTGTTTACTGTTTGGAAATTGAAAAGAAATTTGGAATAGTGGTCTCCTTATTAGCCACTAAAGTTCTTTTTTTGTTTTGTTTGAGACAGGGTTTCTCTGTGTAGCCCTGGCTGTCCTGGAACTTGCTCTATAGACCAGGCTGGCCTCTACACACAGGGGTGCCTGCCTCTGCCTCCACCAATGTGGGATGAAAAGCATGTGCCAGCATTGTCTGGCCGCCACTAGTGTTCTTAAGACATTTGTAAAGTTCCTTATAACACCGGACTGTTTAATGTATCTGAGAGAACCTTTCGGTTGGACGTTTATTTACTCATGTACTTGTTAAACATTATGCTATGTTGCCACAGCTGCTTGACATGGAGAACATGCTTACCTTGTCATCAGATCCTCAGCCCACTCCTGCAGCCCCTCCTTCACTTTCTTTACCTTTATCTTCATCATCTACCTCATCCTGGACAAAAAAACAAAAGAGGACCCCCACATATCAGAGATCTGTAAGTCAGGAAAGGAGTGATTCAGTTTGTCTTGCATTGTGTTAAGCATGGCTTATGGGGGCCACGTGGTCTGGTTGAAGTGCCAGTAGGCTCAATTTATAGCTTCCTAATCATTTCTTTGACTTTGACTTTTGAGAGATTAACTTTAGGACCCTGCTGTTGTAAAAATGTCTTAAAGAGTGAAGAAGCATTGCTTGCCTTAGATCTTGTTGGAAGAGGAGAATTTCAGATCCTTATCTTCACTGAATCTGATTCTGCTGTTTTAATTAAATTGTCAAGTGGCTTTAGTTGGAGAATTTAAAGCCCATTGTGTGGATGCAGACCTCGTTTGAGCTGTCTACCAGTGGATTTTGGCCAGTGGTTGTTTTCTACATGGTAAAATGGGCATAGTGTATTGTTTTTTGTGAAAATTAGGTTAATACACTTCAGAACAATGGCTAATACAAAGGAAATAGAACCCAATTACTGACGGGTGTGCATTGATTTACATATTTTGAGCATCCCATGTATTAGTGTATTATTTAACTGTTTTTTTTTTTTTTCCTTTAATATAGGATTTCTCTCAGTAGCTCTCTGCCTCTTATGGAATTCACTCTGTAGAGTAGGGTGGCTTGGACCTCTCTCAGATCCACCTGCCCCTGTCTCCTGAATGCTGGGATTAAAGGCTTGTTCCTCCACCACCTTACTTAACCATTTATCTTTCAAGAATTTTGGTCCTTGGGACTGGAGAGATGGCTCAGTGGTTAAGAGTGCTGGCTGCTCTTCCAAGGACCCAGGTTTGATTCTCAATACCTAGCAGCTCACAACTGTCTGTGACTCTGGTTCCCGCAGATCCACTGCTTGACTCTGGCCTTTATGGAGAGTAAGCAGTATGTGGTACACAGACATACACGTAGGCGGAATTCCCATCATTCACATAAAAAAGAATATTGGTCATTGAAGATATATCTTTTAAATAATTGCCCAACATTTCATGGAGCTGGAAATGTTTATGTCATAATTTCAAAGAAAGGGACTTTTAAAGTTGATGTTAAAGACTTAGAGCTAGTGATTCTATGGTAAATTACTCGGCCTTTTTTGGATGCTTATTCCATCTTATGCTTTTTTATTTTTCTTAGGATTAATTTAATTTATTTTATGTATATGGGTACATTGTAGCTGTCTTCAGACACACCAGAGAAGGGTTTCGGATCCCATTACAGGCGGTTATGAAGCCACCATGTAGTTGCTGGGAATTGAACTCATTACCTTTGGAAAAGCAGTCAGTGCTCTTAACCGCTGAGCTATTTCTCCAGCCCCCTTAGCTTCTTTCAAACTTATCAAATAATTTATTTTTATGATTTATGAAATCCCCAAAGTAAAAAAGTATTTGACTTAAACAGATTGCATTGCATTGTATTGTATTTTATTTCAGTAACTCCTTTTTCACTGAAGAGAATGTTTCATTTGCTTTATTATATAGCTTAGAATTGATCAATGAAACAGATGACATTAGAGATGTCAGTGTTTTCTTAGCAAGGAAAAGGTTTTGAATGTCCTTAGAAATCAACTAAACATTGTTAGACAACTCTATGGCTAGGAATTTGTATTAGAGGTATTTTTGACTCATAATTTTCAGTTTTTTCCCTAAGGACTTGAGTGTGTGTTGTGCTACAATTTTTAAATTTGAATTAAATATTGAGTAAGACATTGATTGTGTTAATTTCTGCTAACTTTATGAATTTAATCTGCATGGCTTTCCAAATAGTATTAAGATATTTTCTTAATCTGGTAATTCTAGGTTACTAGTTTTTATATTAACCACTATTGTTTTAAAATTGTTTCAGTAATTTAAAGTTAATGTTAAGAACTTTCACTAAGTGTTGTTTTACCTAGTGTTAGTATTGTTTGGGGTTTTTTTCGTTTTGTAAATGAAAATTTAAGTATTTCACTAGTAAAAGTCTATAGACTTTTTACCTATTTTAACTTCCTTTTCTTTGCTTTTCTATAACAAAGATATATTTATAAAGATACATATATATAATCAGACTTAGTATGCTGTGGAAAGTATACATAGATCTATATATTGACTTTTTTTTTTTTTCTTTTTTAAAACAGATGAGCTTTGATCCAAATCTTCTCCACAACAATGGACACAATGGGTACCCCAATGGTACTTCAGCAGCACTTCGTGAAACTGGGGTTATTGAAAAACTCTTGACCTCTTACGGATTCATTCAGTGTTCAGAACGGCAAGCTAGACTTTTCTTCCACTGTTCACAATATAATGGCAACCTCCAAGACTTAAAAGTAGGAGGTAATCTGTCAGCTCACTTTTGAACTTTCTACTGTGTGTCTGCTTGTTCCTGATAGGACTTTTCAGTCTGTTATAAGCCAGAAAAGATGAACATTAGTTTTGCTTACTACTCAAATATGTGTCCTAATTTTTACTATGGCAATGTCATTTTGAGATCTGAAAAACTTACCTGGTAAAAAGATATGAGTTTCTTTTTTTTTTTTTTTTTTTCTTTCTTTAGATAGTTAGAAGATTTAAAGGAATGAAATTATAAGATTTCTTAAACTAAAACAACAAAAAATCCCAAGAGGCTAGAAAGATGCCACAGCAGTTTGAATACTTGATACTCTTGTATAGAACCTAGGTTCAGTTCCTAGCACCAACCTCAGCTCATACATACTCAGTTGCAAGGCATCTGATGGCCTCTTCTGGCCTTTGTGGGCACCAGACACCAAATGTTGTCTACATACATACATACATACATACATACATACAAACAAACAAACAGGCAAAACTCTGATTCACATAAAAATATTCTTGAGAATGAACTTAGAACTGTGGCTAACATGAGTATTTGGTGTGGGTGCATGCTGTTTAGCATTATTTTGTTTAATTCTCTCAGCAATATTGTATGTTAGAAATTATTCCATTTTATAGATAAGGAAGCTAAAGTAAGATGTTTCCAAATCTGTATTATCTTATTTGTAATGTATATAAATGCCATGAAAACTAGGTCATAATCTATAGCTACCTCAGTCTAAGATAGTCTAAGACTAACTCAGTCTGAAATGCTCGTGTGTGTGTCAGTTGGTTGGAAGGCTCAATAAAATACACATTGCTGTACTTGATTCCCCAGAGTTTGTCTTTACCTAGGTCTGAAGTGAGGCTCAAGAATTTGCATGGTCTCCTAAGTTTCCAGGTAACGTTGATGCTTCTGGCCTAGGAACCATACTTTGAGAACCACTGGTTTAAGGCAACTTAGATATTCCACACCTTAGAGGTCAGATGCAAGATGCTGTTTTTCAAGCATTAGTCCAACAAACATGACACATTCTTTATTTTAGATGATGTTGAATTTGAAGTGTCATCTGACCGGAGGACTGGGAAACCTATTGCTATTAAATTGGTGAAGATAAAACCAGAAATACATCCTGAAGAACGAATGAACGGACAAGTTAGTGACTTTGATACTTTGTATTTCCTTAGGGCCCCATATTTGCATATTTTTCACATTAGAAAAGGAAGATTGTCCCTTGCCTCCTCAGTTTGCACGAAGAGAGCTCTAGTATATAAAGATAACTTTTAAGATTAGATCAGAAGCACTGGCATTTCTTGACCTGAACTAAAAACATGGTCAAGACTCAGTTTGGGTTTTACACATAACCCTGAGTCTTTACTTACAGTCAATTTGCATACTGTAAGTTTGAAACTTGGCAGCATGACATCCTCTTGTGGATCATATTAAAATGCATCCCTGTGTATAGTATAGAGGATATTAGAACTCAGTTTATATTGCACAGTGCTGCTCCTGAAATGATTAGCAATGGAAATTTTTTTTTTTTTGACTGGTAGGTTGTGTGCGCTGTTCCTCACAACTTAGAGAGTAAATCTCCAGCTGCCCCGGGTCAGAGTCCAACAGGGAGTGTATGCTACGAACGTAATGGGGTAAACTTGTGTATTTTTCTTAAACCTTTGCCTGATCCATCATGTGATCTATAAGCGTACTTTAAAATTCAAAGTAGAAAACGTAAGCTAGTTGCTAAAATCACTTTTAAATTTGGTTTTATGAGGCTTCAAGTGCAGCATAATAAAATTATTTTTAAAGAAAAAAATCCATAGGACTTCCAAGTGTGTTAGCTTGCCCAAGTGTGACCTTAGTTAGAACATTAAGGTAAAAATGCTCCTTTAAATCACTTTTTGGTGGGTTGTGGGGAAGGGGATTTATTTCTGGTTCCTTTTAAGCACTAACTCCAGTTTTTTTATTTGGAATGCCTTTTGTAAAGATTGTCTTTTTGAAATGTAACTACAGTCTCTGGGCAAATGCTTCCACGTGTGTAAGCTTTTTGAACTTGGATTGCTGCTCAGCTGTGGACTCAAAGAAGTCATCAGCACCATGGAGGGGAAGTGTGATTATAAATAAGACAACTTACTTGTTATACTGCATATAACTAAGAACTGTGGCTTTAAAATGCCAGTATAAGAAGTATTTGAGTAAGTGACATTGTACAGTAAATGTGCATCCTGTTGAGATAATAATAATAGCTGGTTAATTCACAGGAAGTATTTTATCTGACTTACACCTCTGAAGATGTGGAAGGGAATGTTCAGCTGGAAACTGGAGATAAAATTAACTTTGTAATTGATAACAATAAACAGTAAGTTCTCTTCAATATTTTCCTAACCTAAATGATTCTTTTTTTGGTTACATTAAAAAAATTTTTGAAGTAAGAGCCAGGTGTGGTGTTCTGTCCTGATAGTCCTAATACTTGAGAGGTAGAGACAGTGTCAGGAGTTAGAGACCAGGTTGGGTGCACTGGGTCCTGTTTCAAATACCAAAAAGAAGGAAAGTAGGGGTGGGAGGAGAAATCTGAAATTTAAATAACACCTAACTGGCAAATCTGGATACTTTTTATGACCCTTGAAGATTTTATCCAGCAGCTTGAGACCTTAAAGGTCTGTGACTATTCTATAGGCAGGTATCAGAATCTAAAGGTGATTAAAACATTGTCATTTTTATTAAGGACAAAGATGTAAGATTAATTTTGACAGTGAGAAGTCAGATAAGAAATGAGAGCAGTATGGTCAGAGAACTATCAGACATTTTGGGGAAAATGGCTAGAAGTTTGAGTTAGCTTTGTTGATTGGGCTGCAGGAACATGAGATGAGCTTTATTATACAATTCTTGTAAAACTTGGAGTAAGGTTAGAGTTGTGTAAGTGCTAAAGATAGCAGGCTCTTGAACAATAGAGGTGTTCTAGCCCAGGAGTGATACAGTAATAAAGGGTTTATATGGATCAGCCAAGATAGGAATCAAAGTTGTTGGAATACTGGAAAATGAAATTGGGTTATGGGTTTATATATTAATTTTAGACCAAGGGTTTTAATTGAATATGAAGTAGAAAACCAGGGAATAGATAAGGTAAGTTTCAGAAGGTAGCCACTCTTATTTCACCTTTAATAATTTCTTCCCTTTGCCAAAGATTTGTACTAAATAATTTTTTTACCTAGTTTATTCTTATTTATTTATTTATTTATTTATTTATTTATTTATTTATTTTGAGACAGGGTCACTATGTAGACCAGGCTGGCCTCCAACTCAGAGTGATTCTTGCCTCTGCTTCTTGAATGCTGAGATTAAAGACATGGACCACCTGTCCACATAACATACATACACAGAGTGATTTTGTGCACATGTGAACCTGTGTGTACAGTGCCTTAGGAAGCCAGGAGAGGGCATCCTATCCCCTTGAACTGGAGTTTAGAGATGGCTGTGAGCCACACCCACCATGGGTGCTAGGTATTGATCCCATGTTCTCTACACGAACAGCAACCACTCTTGACTACTGAGCAGTTTCTTCAACACTTACACTTAGTCTTCAAAAAAGCAGTACCTCGTTTGTCTGTCTGGATTTTTGATAGCTACTCTCTTCTAAGCACATTGACCCCAGCAATAATTTTGTATCTTACATAGTTTACACTGTGCTTGAAATAAACTTGAGTTGAAAGCATGGCAAAGTCTCCTGTCTCTTAGAGGGCAGGAATAAGAAGGACAGTCTAGTCTGGTGAACATCTTTAATCCTAGCACTTAGGCAGCGGAGGCAGATGGATCTCTCTGAGTTTTGAGGCCAACCTGGTCTACAGAGTTGAGTTCAGGACAAGCCATAGTTGCACAGAGAAACCCTGCCTCAAAAAAAAAAAAAAAAAAAAAAGAAAGAAAGAAAGAGAAAAGAAATTAAGAGGATAGGTACTAAGTTTAGCACTTCCCAATAACAAATTTTTTATTGTTACCATCAGTTCTTAGTTTATAACGTGTAATACTCACCCTGCTGTGAAACCAGAGTTCTCCACCTTTAGAAGGTGTCTACTTTGGTAAAGTCAGGAATTTATGAAGAAGAAAAAAAACAATCCATGTATGAATTTTAAGTCTGAAAGATGGGGAGTTTGAACAGAGTTTTTATCCATAGAGGATTGGGTATCATAAACCTTACATTTGTTCTTAATAATGACAGAATTTTTAAGACCCAGGAAACTACTTTGTGATTATAGACTCAATAGTTTCTAACAACCCAGAGGGTTTAACCTTCATTTTTCATTTCTTCTCTAGCACTGGTGCTGTAAGTGCTCGTAATATTATGCTGTTGAAAAAGAAACAAGCTCGCTGTCAAGGAGTAGTTTGTGCCATGAAGGTAATAGTTAATAAACTTGAAATGTTTAGGTTTGCTGTTTGGTTTTTAACTGCTTTTAAGCTTTGTACTACAAACCCAACCACTTGCTTCTCCTGTCTCTGCTTTAAGACTATTTCCTCATTAACTTAGCTAAGTTCATGAAGCTTCTTGATTGCCAGGCTTTAGGTCAAGTCTTGGTTGGTAAGGTAGACTTTATAGAGTTGTACTCTTTGGCCTATAGTATAATTTTAAGATAAAGCTTACTGATTTTTTTTAAGTTGTAATCATACATTTGTATATTGATTGGTAATTAATGATTTTGTATTTGGGGGCTTTTTGCTTTAGGAGGCGTTTGGCTTTATCGAAAGAGGTGATGTTGTAAAAGAGATATTCTTTCACTATAGTGAATTTAAAGGTGACCTAGAAACCCTACAGCCTGGAGATGACGTGGAATTCACAATCAAGGACAGAAATGTAAGATAGGTCATTCACTAACTCTAAATTGTTGCCCTTTAAAGACTAATAGTGGATTATACATTTAAGAAACACTTAAAATTATGTGACCCCTGCCCATTTCAATCTCTTGATTTAGGGTAAAGAAGTTGCAACAGATGTCAGACTATTGCCTCAAGGAACAGTCATTTTTGAAGATATCAGCATTGAACATTTTGAAGGAACTGTAACCAAAGTTATCCCAAAAGTACCCAGTAAAAACCAGGTAAATTGTCTTTATCAGCAATGTCTTCTTCTGACCAATCAGTACAATATTATGGTGATACACTAAAAGTGGAGTCTGTTTGATTGATGTAGTTGTGTGTAGTGGGGTGTATCTTTTAATAGGTATTTTAATTTAAAAAAAAAAAAAAGCAAAATAGATTGAGGGTTGGTTCAGTGGCAGAGGGCTGACCTAGCATGCAAAAGGCCCCCAGTACTGCAGAAAGAAAAGAGAAACTAATGAACGGTATGTTGATGGGTATGTTTTTGCTTATTTGGTTTTCACTGAGTGATTAAAAGAAATTTTTACCTGAACTGGGGAAGATCCTACTGAATTGGACTGCATGTGCTACTTCTCTGTTCCCCTGTCTTACCATTTGTTAACTCGTGGGGAGGTAAGGTGAAAGGCATCATTGCTGGATAAATGTGAGATCCAAAGGGCTGAAGTGTTTTTCCTTAGCAGTTCTTGATATCGCAGTGCAGTGTTAACAACAGTGCTTGATTTATGGTTGTCATGGGGCCTTAGATGATGAAGCTTTTATATTGGGCTTAAATTGTCAGCACTTTTTCCCCCTTCAGGGTACTATATTATAAATAAGCTATTTACTATGTGTTCTTCTTGTTTGACTTAGAGCTAAAAGGATGAGAAATCTCCAGCTAAAATCGTTTTTCCTTCTCATCAGAATGACCCATTGCCAGGACGAATCAAAGTTGACTTTGTGATTCCTAAAGAACTTCCCTTTGGAGACAAAGACACAAAATCCAAAGTGACCCTGCTGGAAGGTGACCATGTTAGGTTTAATATTTCAACAGACCGACGTGACAAATTAGAACGAGCAACCAACATAGAGGTTCTATCAAATACATTTCAGTTCACTAATGAAGCCAGAGAGATGGTAAGTGTTTAAGCATTGCTGGAATTTTATCTGACATTTCGGGTTCAGTGGTGGACTCTGATTTACACTGTTCGCTGGGAACTTCTTAGGCTGATGACTAGTGAATACAGATGTTTGTTCCCAAGCCTGATAGCCTGTGTGTGTCCTAGTCTGCACATGACGGAGAGGCCAACTCCTGCAAGTTGTTAGAGGAAATTTCTTGTAAGCTAATGACTGTTTTGGGAAGTCACTTTATTAAGTAGCTAAGAATCCTACATATTTGAATTAGTTTGGGCTTAGCATCTCTTTCATTCTCTTAGCTATCTTGGAAAGACATATAAATTAATTTTAAATTAGGAAACCAGATAAGGTGATTGCTAATGAAATGTGAATAAGACACCAGGAAATATATTTTCTTAAGATTTCCTCTGTGATGTTTAGTAAACAGTAGGTTAAACAGCAGTAAATTGATTTCACCGCTTTTATGGTAATAGTTTGCTTTTTTTAAAGTGAGTATATGTCTGAATAGTATGTGCCTGATTTGCTACTCAAATATGTCTTATAAACATTTTGTAGACTGACTTTTCTCAGGTATAGTTTGTATTTAGTGTTGTTTGAAATCATACCATCTGTAGCATGTCTCAGTGTTGACAATAAAAACAGGTACTTTTTGTTTGTTTGTTTGTTTTTGGTTTTTCGAGACAGGGTTTCTCTGTGTAGCCCTGGCTGTCCTGGAACTCTCTCTGTAGACCAGGCTGGCCTCGAACTCAGAAATCCACCTGCCTCTAACAGGTACATTTTTATAAGTTGTTTTTTGAGACACAGTTCCCCTGGAACTTTTAGGCCAGGTGGGCCTTGAACTCAAAAAATTTGCTTCTGCCTCTTGAGTGCTGGAATTAAAGGTGTGCACTGCCATATCCCTGGTCCTCCTCCTCTTGTCATTGTGTATGAGAATTTTACTTTAATGTGTGTACCTGGTACCCACAGCGGCCAAAATTGGACATCAGATTCCCTGGAACTAGAGTTCATCACAGGTCGATGTGAATGCCTGGGATCACTCCTGGGTCCTCTACGAAAACAAAACAACAAAAAGACCCTCATTCCAAGCAGAGTCTCTTTTCTCTCTTTATGGTATAAAGTATATATTTTGGTTACCATCAGAAGTTTGACAGTGATTAAATTTCAAAATACTCGGGTCATATTCAAAGCTAGTAGTATCCATCTCTGCAGTAAATATGCAATGTGCATCTCATTGGATAAAAATCCATGAGTGCTTCTGAGTACTGGGAATACAGTGATCTCACAAACCTACATTTTCATAGGATAAAAGAAAACAAGAGGAAGAAACAATAGAGTGCACTTTTGGTTTTTTACATCTTAAAGGCTTCCTATGACTAAAGTCACATGAGAAAGCAGTAAAATATTGCTTTTATGATTTATTTATGAAGTATATCAATAAATTTTTGAAATTCTTATGTTGTCATTTAGTTTATGTATTTGTGGTTCAATTCATAAGGCTTTATTTTTATAATGCATATTTTCCAAGGAGTGGGACCTGGAAATTCTTTTTTTCGAGATAGGGTTTCTCTGTGTAGCCCTGGCTGTCCTGTAACTCACTTTGTAGACCAGGCTGGCCTCGAACTCAGAAATCCACCTGCCTCTGCCTCCCAAGTGCTGGGATTAAAGGCGTGCACCACCACCGCCCGGCTTTGATGTTGTTTATTAACTTCTTTTTTAAAAAAACAAAACAGAAAAACCTATATAACCAGTTAAAAAATGTTAATTTGGTTTTTATTCAGGGTGTGATTGCTGCCATGAGAGATGGTTTTGGTTTCATCAAGTGTGTGGATCGTGATGCTCGTATGTTCTTCCACTTCAGTGAGATTCTAGATGGGAACCAGCTCCACATTGCAGATGAAGTAGAGTTCACTGTGGTTCCCGTGAGTAGCTGTTGGGGAAAGTGTTAAGGGTTGGTATTCTGCTGTCTCCTTTGTAAGTTTAATTTTGTTGATTTTGTTTAATTTGTAGGATATGCTCTCTGCCCAAAGAAATCATGCTATTAGGATTAAAAAACTTCCCAAGGGCACGGTTTCATTCCATTCCCATTCAGATCATCGTTTTCTGGGCACCGTAGAAAAAGAAGCCACTTTTTCCAACCCTAAAACTACAAGCCCAAATAAAGGCAAAGACAAGGCAAGTGTTAGGTGATCCAGATGGTTTGTATGTCTTTTATCTTTGCCTCCAGAATGCATTGTAGCTCATATAGTGAAATATTGTCTCCTTTTTAAAAATTCTGTATACACCAGTATATTAGTCAGGTTCTCTAGAGTCACAGAACTTATGGGTAGTCTCTATATAGTAAAGGAATTTATTGATGACTCACAGTCTACAATGCAACTCCCAACAATGATCAGTAGCAGCTGTGAATGAAAGTCCAAGGATCTAGCAGTTGCTCAGTCCCACAAGGCAAGCAGTCGAAGGAGGGAGGGAGGGGGAGAGAGAGAGAGAGCTCACCTTCCTTCTTCCAATGTCCTTATATAGTCTCCAGCAGAAGGTGTAGCCCAGATTAAAGTGGTGTGACACCACACCTTTAATCCCAGATGACCTTGAACTCCCTGTCTTAATCTGGAGTCCATAGCCATTAGGCCTCAAGATCCAGGTCAGAAACTTGTATCTCCCAGCCTCCAGATTAGGGTCACTGGTGAGCCTTCCAATTCTGGATTGTAGTTCATTCCAGTTATAGTCAAGTTGACAACCAAGAATAGTCACTACAACCAGCCATGGTGATACTGGACTGTGATTCTAGCACTTGTAAGGTGCACAAAGGAAGATCAGGAGTTCAGTCGTTCTCAATAAGTTAGAGTATTCAGACAAGTTTTGTTTTTATTTTAAAATATTTGTATGTAATAATAACATTTCTTAGCTTCATCATCTTTGACTTTTGCAAGGGGGATGTTTTAGCCAGTATCCTTGCTTTCTCCTCATTTGAGAAGCACTTATCAAAAGCTCTTATCCATAAAGAGGTTAAAGCTTTCCAAATTTGATGCATTGCATTCACATATTTGTACTTCCATTTACTAAGAAAGTCTGTTGCCTATGCAAAAATCTTAAGTTCTGCTCTCATAAATAATACACTAAGGGACTTGTACAGAATATTTACTATAAGAGAGCAAGTTTCTGTAGTACCAAAGGCATTGGGGTTGTTACTAAGCTATATTTGCCATAAAGGCCTAGATTAGAGGCCATGTAACCTTCCTCCCTCCAAACACATAAAGCAAGTTTGAGAAGATGCTCTGGCAAAGTAAATAACTGGGAAGGTCTTGGAATGGTTCTCTTAAGGTGTTGGCATTTAATATGTAGCAATCGAAAGGGCATTCTGACAGAATAGAGGTCAGCATGAGAGAAAGAGGGCAGGGAAGACTACTTCAGAAAGCAGTGAGTAACTGGTTTGAAGAAGGTGGGCTTAGGTTTTGATTGAGGGAGAAGAGCATCGATGGTTGCTCTCTAAATTCAATAATGAACTTTTTGTGCAAGACTTCAACATTTTCAGTTGGGTAATGGCATCAGGTATGGACTTAAGGAACAAAATTTTATCATTGTAACTCTAAACAGAGTAGACAATTTTAAGGTGCATGAGAGACTTACTGTAAAACAAATCTTTTAAAATTACCATAAAACAAAACAAAAGACTCAAAAAAAAATTACTATCAAGGGGCACTTGTGGTTTTGTACAAACTTCTAAGTAACTACGGAGATGGTTTCACTAATACAAATTACCTATCTGGTAATGTATAAATAATTATAAAGAATTTTAATTAAGACAAGTGAACTAGTATTGATTATGTAATAGCAGTGAGGTATAAGGGAAAAAGACAGATTGATGGTATGGGCATTATTCCCATAGAAATGATGTTGAACCATAAAAATGTAGTTTATGTGGTTCCTGGTACAGTGACATCACTTACTATCAGGTTGTATGTGAAATGTGGGTGCTAAGTTTTCATTATTATTGTAGAAATACTGGTGTATCGTAACATTTCTAGTGCTTTGATTTGTGCTAGTATTTCTTTTTTTAATTGGGGATCGAACCCAGAGCTTTGGACTTGGTAGACAAGGGCTCTGTCAGTGGGCTACAGCCCCAGCCCGATTTGTGCTAGTTTTTAAACCAAGTTAATTTCTCACACATTGATAATAGTGACTAAACACTGAAGTGCTCTGGGACAGTAAAGAGGATATTTTCAGCTGCTATTTTAAGAATATTAAAGAGTTTTCTTCATGAGAAAGCTAAGCTTCATGCTCCACAAAATTTTCTCTTGGCTAGAAATGTCATTCTCAGCTTAATTTTCTGATAAAACTGAAAGGCTCAGAGATAGTAGATTGAGGCAACAATGAGTGAAGGCAAGCATACCTTTTATTCATGCATTTTATCTTGTGTTGTTTAGAGTGTCCTAGAATAAATTTCTGTGGCTCTCCCAATTCTTTGTGTTAAGGATCCCTAAGAACTGTAATTATATATCTTCCTTCCCCCTTTCTGTTATCATTTGTTAGTGTTCTTGAGGATATTTAATTGTGTTTTATATTTTCTTTAGGAGGCAGAAGATGGCATTATAGCTTATGACGACTGTGGGGTGAAACTGACGATTGCTTTTCAAGCCAAGGATGTGGAAGGATCTACTTCTCCTCAAATAGGAGATAAGGTAAGATAGTGTTACTTACTTGAAGAAAGGTTAAAGGTTGTCTTGATTATATTTGCTAAAGGACGGTTTAAATTTTGCTAAGTTTGGCTGAAGCATTTTTTCACTGGAAAGATTAAATACCTAATACAGGGTCTTATAGCTTATGAAACATACTGAATGATAGGTTTTTAGATTTGAGTTCTTTTTAGAGTGTGATGGCATGCCTGTAATTCTAGCAGTTAAGTTAGTAGGTAAGTGCCACAACCACTAGATACAGTCAAACAAGAAAAATACTCACTAAAATAAAACCAGTATAAAATTACACCAAAAATTTACATTGCCTGCTTTTTAGACAGCCTCTCTTTATAGAAATTAAAACTACAAAGTGTACATTGACAGGCAAAACTTAAATCATTTATGAATTGAGACAGCAAGTGCTTTCTGTAAATTTTTCTGTCAGAGTAATTACAAAATAGATCTGCAGTGAAAAGCTTGGTCTGGGGGGTATTTTGGGTGAGCTTCTTAAAGGTGCAGAGCTTGCGGACGTGACAGTGGTACCAACTATCATCCTCGTTGTCTTGTAGGTTGAGTTTAGTATTAGCGACAGACAGAGGCCTGGACAGCAGATTGCAACTTGCGTGAGACTTTTAGGTCGGAATTCTAACTCCAAAAGGCTCTTGGGTTATGTGGCAACTCTGAAAGATAATTTTGGATTTATAGAAACAGCTAATCATGATAAGGAAATATTTTTCCATTATAGGTAAGTAATGCCTTTTAGGCAGCAAACTATTCCTATTATATTCTTTTATATTAACGTTTCAAAGAATTTAGTATAGGTTGATACTTTTTGAGACCCAGCTTTTCTATTTGTAATTATGGCAAGTTACATACAGGAGTTAGACATCTGCCATAAACATAGAAATGCATTTACCTGCCTTTACATATTTTTATTATACATATTGGTACTAGTGTGATAATACAGTTATAGCATATAGTAAAAAACATGGGTTCATTGAATCAAAACTAGATATTTTAGTTTTGATCTAGGTTCTCCCACTTAATATGTTACTTTCATCAAATGAATTAACTTCTTGATTTCTTTACCTTCAAGCTAGAAATAGTGGTAGCTCAGTTTATAGGTTCTTGGTTTTTTGGGGGGGTGGGGTGGGGGTTGGTTTTGTTTAAGGATTTAATGAATCAATACCTTAAAACAGTATCTTAATATATGCAGCCCTCCTATGGATGTTGGAAGGAGAAAAGGCTCCATGCTATTATTGATATTGGTGGTAGTGGCTTATTTTAATGTCACTTTATTATCTTTTCCCTTTAGTGAGTTCTCTGGTGATGTTGATAGCCTGGAACTGGGAGACATGGTTGAATACAGCTTGTCCAAAGGCAAAGGCAATAAAGTCAGTGCTGAGAAAGTAAACAAAACTCACTCAGGTAATGAATTGTGATTCCTATTCATCCTATGCTTTGATGGAAAGATACAATATATAGGGTCAGGAGAAGGATACGGCCATACATGTTCTGTAACGTGCTCTCAGGTACCCAGAGCAGCAGTATACCTTCACTGTTTGTCAGTTATTCATGTTCTTGACACTACCAAATTCTGGGCATGACAGTTTGTGCGTGATTTCTGTAACATTTCAGAGATAACATTTTGAATTTGTAGGATGTGGCAGTTTATTAAGATAAGAGTCACTATATAAAACCTTGGCTTTCTTGGAACTGGCTGTGTTGATCAGGCTGACCTCAAACTTGGAAAAAATTACTGGTTCTGTCTCCCAAATGTGTATGCCATCGTGCCTGGCTTGCATCTGATTTGAGGGTGCAGTGGGGTAGGGATTATGGATTTCCAATAATTAAAGCCCTGTCCTGCTTTTTTTTAATCCGAGAAATATATATTCTACATAAATAATTCTTGTTTGTTTGGTTGGTTGGTTGGTTTTTCGAGACAGGGTTTCTCTGTATAGCCCTGGCTGTCCTGGAGCTCACTTTGTAGACCAGGCTGGCCTCGAACTCAGAAATCCGCCTGCCTCCCGAGTGCTGGGATTAAAGGCATGCGCCACCACACCTGGCTTACATAAATAATTCTAAATGGAGTTATAGAAATAGGCATTCTCCTGGTAGACTATTTTGTAGAGTTATAGATCTAAAATGTGAAAAGTGAAGACAACCTTAACTTTAGAGCTTCTGTTTTTTGGGGAATGGGCCTCTGTGTTTTGCGGGTGGAGCTCAGGGTCTAGCAAATGCAGCTTTGGCATCTCCTATTTTTAAACAGCCTGCAGCTCAGTTTTAGCTTCCTGAGTGCTGATTGAGGCCATATGCCAACACACCAGGCTCAGAAGATGTGTTTACATATGAATGTTTGTTATGCCAAACAAATTGATTTATTTACCAGCACCTTTAATGGCATTTTAGAAACATTTATGGTCAAGAAATTTATATTTAATTTTACTTATATACAAATATTTATTTTACATTCAAGAAATAGAACTAGCTTTAGAACTGATTCCCTTTCTCAATTTAAGAATATTGAGCAGACAACCAATTGAGCATTGTGCACACCTGTACTCTCAACACTAAGAAATCTGGGGAGGATCTTGAGTTTTAAACCACCCTTGAGCTGTAACGTAAGATTGTGTGTGTGTGTGTGTGTGTGTGTGTGTGTGTGTGTGTAAGGAGAAGAGGAAAAAGGAAAAAATAGGATGAAGAGATTATTAGCTGGTTAGAGGCTGCATAATTATGAATGAATGTTCCTCCAAAGGACCTAAATTCCTAGCCCCCTACCTCAGGCAGCTCACAGTCCCCAGTTGACCAGCTCCAGGAGATCTGATATCCTCTTACAGTATCTTAGGTACTGCAGTCATTGCAGAGTCATTGCATAACAAACATATAATTAGAAATAAAAATTGAAATCTTGGAAAGTCTAAACAAAAAGCATTCACCTTGTGCGAACATTGGGTTTGTATTTGTTACTTTGTCTTATTAGATAGAGTTTGAAATTGCTGAGTGGTAATTATATGTGCGTTTGTTTTGTAGTGAATGGCATTACTGAGGAAGCCAACCCCACCGTCTACTCTGGTAAAGTCATTCGCCCTCTGAGAGGTGTTGATCCAACACAGATTGAGTACCAAGGAATGATTGAGATTGTGGAGGAGGGTAAGCACAGCCCTGACACTGGAATCTGCTATGCCTTCACTCGGTTTTAATAGATGATGGGGCTCATTGCATGTGCTTTCGGGTTTCTTAGGAAGCTGAGAAGAAAAGGGACTCCTTTTCTTCCTGGGCTTAGACTTTATTTTTATATCTACTCCTTGAAAATGAGGTCACCCTGGATCAAACTGAGCAGCAAATGATTACTATGCTGAGAATGTTTAATGTTGAGTGATGATAATCCAAGTGGTCATTTATGTTAGTAACTATTCAGTTTTATGAATACTTCCTTTCCTGAGGTATGCTTGCTGTTCCTTAGTACCTTGGGGTCCTCCAGATCTTGGCTCTCTCCATTTATTCACTTGAATAATATTCTCCTCATCTTCAAGCAACCAATAGTTTTGGTACTTACATTTTTTCCAATAATTGCCACCCGGAAAGGCCAGCTATATAAGGGTGATAGAAATAGTAGGGAATGCTGGATAATTAAGATAACAGTTTAAATAATGGTAGAATAGTTGAAACATTCCACTCAGATAACATGACTTGTCTTATAAAAAAAAAAAAAAAGGCCTTGTCTCATCTGTAAGTCAGAGTGTAAAGTAGGGGGGAGAACAGTTCATTTGTTGAAAAGAACCTTGATTTATGACATGATTTTCTTAGATATTCTGTTTTACATAGAAACTCACTGTTACTCTCTCTTGGTTCCTAACACTCAAGACAGGAATTAACATTATGAGCCACGTATGCTCTCATAAGCAAAGCACCTGACAAAACAAGGGTGTGTAGGCTCTACCATCAGTGGTCCTTCCATTTTTGAAATGGTACTTTGACATTCCTTTTGGAAGCCACTGACCACCCGCCTACCCCATCCACTTATGCTTCTTCAATACTGCTGTAGGGTTACTTCAAAGTAAGGAAAGCCGTTGTTGGATTAGACACATATCTGATTTCCCTGCTTGGTTTCATGCACATCTTTTATTTGGGAACAAAATTAGAACTCAGTAGGTCTGAACACCTCTTACTGGATGTATAACCTTAGACAAATTATATTAGTTCAGTTTCTTCATCTTTAAAAAGATGATAGTATCTTTAGCCTCAGAGGAGTCTATGAAAATTTGAATCATAGAGATGTATAATAAATGACTATACCTCTTAACAAGTTAGTCTGCTAAAATTATTTCAGACATTTGGGCCTTGCATGTTTTAGGTGCTGAAAATTTGAAGGAAAAAAAAGTTACCTCTGATTCTGAGGTAGTTTGCTATAAGCATTTCCACCTCTGAAGCTTGCTAATACATTGTGAATCAACGAGCATTGCTTACTACCTATCTCTGGGTCACTTTTTTGCTGTTACAGTGAAGAGTGGCGGTGGAGCAGATGAGAAGAGAGCCTGGTTTATAGCCCTGAACTCTTAAGGAGCCTGAATCATAACAAAAAATCCTTTTATCTGTATCTGTTTGTCTGTGTTTTGCTAGATTGCCACTTGGGTTTTTTTTATTTTTGTTTGTTTTGTTTAGTTTTGTTTTTGACTGGTTGTTTCATAATGCATTTTAGAAGTTAGTGTTAGGATTTGTCCTTGTTTTGTTGCTTGTTTCCATGTTAATCCTTAAAACTTTTAAGTTTAAAGAAAATAATAAGGTAATAAAATGTATTTCTAGTATGTAAATTTAGATTTTTTACTGTTTTGCTTACAGGGGATATGAAAGGTGAAGTGTATCCTTTTGGCATAGTTGGGATGGCCAACAAAGGGGATTGCCTACAGAAAGGGGAGAGTGTCAAGTTCCAGTTGTGTGTACTTGGCCAAAATGCACAAACTATGGCCTACAACATCACACCCCTTCGTAGGGCTACTGTGGAGTGTGTGAAAGATCAGGTAATTAAGTGCTATGTCTCTGGATGTGCATTCTATCCTGATACTTGGTCAGGGAAAGTCATCAGCCAATATTTACTTGCTTGCTCACTTGTATTTAAGACATGGTTTCTCTATGCTGTTTTGGCTGATCTGGAACTCACCCTCTTGAGTACTGGCATTTAAACTTTCATGGCTGTCTCAGTTTTTTTAGACTTTATTGCTTTGGGACAAAGACAAGGGATAAAGTGACAACATTAGCGAGGTGGAAATAAGTGTGATTATTAATAATGTCACTTGGTGGGGATTGTCTTAGTCATGCTTAGAATAGAATGAATGGCAGTTGTTTCAGAGGTATGACTTTCCTGATGAATTCTATCATACACCAGCTGAATTTAGCTCATCATTAGTAATGCCATGTTTTCTAAGTCCTTTCTAATTAGGGTTAGCATTATCTTTCAAAGTGAATTGCTCTTCCTTTCTGTGGTATGTCTTCCCCATTGTAAATTTTGTTTTGTGTGTGCTCTTTTTCCAGTTTGGCTTTATTAACTATGAAGTAGGAGATAGCAAGAAGCTCTTTTTCCATGTGAAAGAAGTTCAGGATGGCATTGAGCTACAGGCAGGAGATGAGGTGGAATTCTCAGTGATCCTTAATCAGCGCACTGGGAAGTGCAGTGCCTGTAATGTCTGGCGAGTCTGGTGAGTTTCTATTGTTTATTATGGTTGGAAATAACTGCTCTGAGTTCATCCCCTCACCATGCATGCATTCTGTGCTTTCTTTGCCACTCTCGTCTGACTGGGTTTAGTAGGAACTATTTTACACTTCTATCTCTAATTTTGTCTTTTTCTGCTAGTCATTGCTTTGTTTGAGATAGGTCTCAGTTTTATATCCATGACTTACCTTACCTTGAGCTTGCTGCCATGTGCCACCATATCTATTTTCCTATCTCTGGTATTTATTGTCTGACTTTGAGTCCTATAACCCTGACCTGAGAAACACTTAGGTACTGTGATGTGTTAGCACTGTGTGTGCTGTAGCTTAAATACTAAACGGTTATATGATCCTTGTTCTTAAGAGTTTAGCTTATTGGCTCGCTCTTTCTGTCTATTCACTTTTAGACTTTGTGCTGCTGAAATGTTTGAAATAGGTCTCAGTTTTATACCTTACTCATTCTGACATATGCTATTAGGTTTTTAATCTCAACATTGTTCCTTTAAGAGATAGGAATCTAGACCTATTTCTGCATATTTGGCTTTTTTTCAAGATTTTTTTTTTTAAACATGTTACCTTGTTTTGTGTATCTGGAATTAGTCTCTCTGTTGACAAGTCTAGGATTCTTTATAGCTCCAGTGCTGTTGAAACTCTGAGCTGGGAAGTATATATAAACTTGTCTGTCCTGTCTTGCTAGCTAAGATGAGGCAAGAAGAGTTTCCCTCATTAGAAGTGAGTCATTTGGGTAGGGAACGCACAGCTGCTTGCCTTCTTCCCAGCAATTGTTGGTTCTTCTCACTTTCACTCTACAGTGAAGGCCCCAAAGCTGTTGCAGCTCCGAGACCTGACCGGTTGGTCAATCGCCTGAAGAACATCAGCCTGGATGATGCCAGTGCTCCACGTCTAATGGTTCTTCGTCAGCCAAGGGGACCAGATAACTCAATGGTATGATTTCATTGGGGAGGTGAGGGAGGTCAACTAATAATCTTACTTCAGCTTAAAGAACTTAGTGAAGCAGGGGTTGCTTATCCCTTAAGGGTTGGGCTCCCTAACACATTCATTCAGACCCTAATAGAGTAGATGCTTTCTGTAAGAAGCACTTCTTTCCTTTTTGAGATAGGGTCTCGTATGTAGATTAGAGTGGCCATGAACTCCCCACTACACCTCTGCTTTTCCCATGGTAGGATAACTGATTACACCAAGAAGCGCGTTTCTTGGTATATTCTATTCAATAAGTTTCTTGCTCTTAGGAGAGAATTGGTAGTGGATATGATAAATACTTTCATAGTTGATTTTTTAGAATTGTATGTTGTGATTGTCATTAACTGTTATATTTCTTCATAGGGATTTGGTGCAGAAAGAAAGATCCGTCAAGCTGGTGTCATTGACTAACCACATCTACAAAGCACATCATTAATCCACTATGGTCGAGTTGGGGGGATTCTGGTGAAGGGTTCTGAATATCTTTCTCTTCATCCCTCCCAAAATCTGGAATACTTATTCTATTGAGCTATTACACCAGTTTTAACACCTTCCTCGTGTTATGTTTAAAGAAAAATAAATAAATTTAAGAAACCATTTTAAAATTATGCACAGTTGCAGCCTGGAAAACTTAAAGGTGGCGCCTTATAGTGTCAATTTAGGAGCTTTATTTGGTGCATTTAACGCAACTGGTAATTGCAAATTCCACTTGGCCTGTGTAAGTGAACAATGCTGACTGTTACTTTGTTGGCCCTATGAAATTCTGCACTCTAGTCAGTATATACTCTACCTTCATGACTTAACACTCAGCTGCATTCTTTTCCTATTTTTTCCCTGTTCATTATGCTTTAATTCTGAGGACCATATGAAGGTAGAATATATTACCTTTAAAAATTGCAAAAATTTATATAGCAAACGATTTTCTTAAGTTGATGGCCAAATGTTAAAATGTTATTTTCATATCATTTATAATCTTGTCACAATCCACTTAACGAAGTTTGATTACATTTCAGTGAAAATTATCTTCCCGAGTAGTTTTTTTTTTTCTTCCTGGGATGGGGGGTAAATAACTTTACTACAATTAGTATGTGTGGTGCAGAATTTCATGCAAATGAAGTGTGCCAGCAGTGTGATAATTTAAACATATTTAAACAAAAGACGAATGCACAAAATTGCTGCTGCTTAGATCACTGCAGCTTCTAGGACCCAGTTTCTTTTACTGATTTAAAAACAAAATGAACAAAAAAAAAATAATAATAAAAAAGTTGTGCCTGAAATGAATCCTGTTTTTTTTAATAAGTAGCCCCGTGGTTCCAGTGCCCTGTTCAATACAGGCACTTGATCCTTGGTGTAGCTTCTGTTCAACTTTGTATCACGGGAACGGATTGGCCTGATTTCTCGGCCTACATCTTGAATTGGCCCCAAACAGGGTCCCTGGCAAGTGGAGTGAAGGCTTTTTGTCTAACAATGACAAGGGTCAGCTCAGGGGTTGTCGGGGAGGGCGCTTTCATCTTCCCCGTTGTCATTTGAGGTTTTGAACTCTGGGTAAAGAGGCCGTTTATCTTTGTAAACACAAAACATTTTTGCTTTCTCCGGTTTTATGTTAATGGCGAAAGAATGGAAGCGAATAAAGTTTTACTGATTTTTGAGACACTAGCACCTAGCGCTTTCATTATTGAAATGGGGGCGGGGCTGGACTGGGTGCGGCCGCCTGCAAGACTCTAGTCGTCGGCCCACGTGGCTGGGGCGGGGACTGGGGCGCCTTAGGCGCCTAGTGATTACGTAGCGGGTGGGGCCGGAAGTGCCGCTCCCTGGTGGGGGCTGTTCATGGCGGTTTCGGGGTCTCCAACAGCTTCTCAGGTTGAAGTCCAAAGCCTCCCGAGGCGGGGTCTGCGGAGTTTGAGGTAAGGCTCCGGCCTGCCTAGCGTCGGACTTCTCAGCGTGTGAACGCCTGGCGGGGCGGGGAGACGCGGAGACCTGGCGAGCTGAAACAAAGGCTTGGGTGGGGGACTCTGGCTGGCTCTGGGGTGATTTTCGGAGCCGGAAAGGGGAGTTTCGGGAAGTGGTCGTGCCAGGCGGACCCCAGAGCTTGGGTTTGCAGGAATTGGAAGAGGGGGGGTTCTTTTCCCGTAAACTGAGGGCGGGGCTGAGTAGATTGAAAAAATAGTCGCCTGTCTTTAATCCAAGAATCCGGCCCGCACTCATCTGCAAGAAATGCTATGTTTCTGGATCACTTTGAGAACTTAGTAGAAGGCCACGTGTAGCGAATGGGTGCCTTAGAAACAGAAGACTTTGGTAAACTCACAGAAGCCCTTGAAGTACTGTAGGTTTGCTTTGCCAGTTTAATCGTAATTGCTGCTTTCCTACAGGTTTTTGCTGGTGTGAAATGACTGAGTACAAACTGGTGGTGGTTGGAGCAGGTGGTGTTGGGAAAAGTGCTTTGACGATCCAGCTAATCCAGAACCACTTTGTGGATGAATATGATCCCACCATAGAGGTGAGGCCCAAGCCACTGCCTGGTCCTTATCCTCACTTTGGGCTTTCTCTTACCCATAACTGCCCTTTGATAGTAAAGAAAAGAGAAAGCAAGAAGGTATTCCAAAAAAGCAGTAGACAAGTTCGTGCTTTCTGAGGATTTCCTTTTAAAAGAACACAGTTTTCATTCTGTTTCTTTATGTCACAGCTCTTTAATAGAAACGTAGGTCACAAGGAAAAAGATTGTAGGCGATCATACAGTGGGGATAGAGAACTCGGAGCTCTGGATAGTCTGAAGTTTTCATTCTTGATCTAGTCCAGATTGAGTTGGGGTAGAAACAAGTTGAGATTTTGAGTCATTGTGTCTAGGAATTTCTTCACAATTTAGTTACCGATATTGAGGAAAATCACCTAAATCCTTACAAGTCTCATATTTCTATATGACGTTAAATTTCCATCACTTTCCTGGGATTAATGGTGTAGGAATGTATAAGTCCAATTTGTAAGCATCCAAGAGGCTGAGGGAGGAGGTTTCAATTTCAAGGCTTGCCTGAACTACTTACTGAGGCCCTGTTTACAAAAACCAAATATTTTTTTCATGTGTAAACCTGTGTTTAACACACAGGAATGTTAGTTAAATTCAGATGTCTACACAGGTTACATTTTAATATATTTATGAAACAAAATATAAGCACATTTCCAAAACCACAGATAAGGTCTTCTAAGTTTGGACTATTAAATAATAAAAGTTAGATTATGGCCATAAATCCATACTAGATGTTTCTGGTTTTGTTATTAATGGTTTTGTTTTCTTTGTTTGTTTGTTTGTTTTTAACCTCATAACTCAGGCTGGTTTTGGTTTTGTTTTCTTTTTTTTTTTTTGGTGTTCTAATGAGTCTTTATAAATAAAGACTATAAATAGACACGCGAATCTTCATTTCATAGGACTTTCATGTATCATGAAATGTGATTTTAAAAACCACTCAGAAACATTGTTTTCTTTTTTTTGAAACAGGGTCTCACTATACTACCCTGGCTGGCCCGAGACTTGAACTCACAGATATAAATTCACCTGCCCTTATGTCATGCGTGCATGCATGCGTGTGATTATGTATGTGTATGTTTGTTTGTTATTTATGCTATCTATTAGCTGGTTAAGGGTAAATCACATAGGTAGGCGTATTTATCCTGGTTAATTACATTTCTCTGGTTTTAAATAAAGATTGAGCCTGTCCTTGTCCCCACCACCACCTCCTCCTCACTCTTTCATATTCCCAGGATTCTTACCGAAAACAAGTGGTGATTGATGGTGAGACCTGCCTGCTGGACATACTGGACACAGCTGGACAAGAGGAGTACAGTGCCATGAGAGACCAGTACATGAGGACAGGCGAAGGGTTCCTCTGTGTATTTGCCATCAATAATAGCAAATCGTTTGCAGATATTAACCTCTACAGGTACTGGGGATATTTTCTGAAAGCAAAACTTTGTATGTGCTCTGAAACTATACTAAAGTATATGGACGTAGGGAACATACAACTTTTTAACATTTTAGTGATACTGTTTTTGTTTTGCTTTGTTTTTTGTGGAGGCCAGAACAAGTGCAACAGCAGATATGTGCCATGGGAGGCAGAAGACAGCTAATGAAAGCTACCTCCTTAGGGCCTGGGCATCTTGGCTTAGTTAGCAGGCACCTTTGCCCATGGACCATCTTTAAACCCCAAGTATTAAAAAGAATCTGCTAGGCAGTGGTGGTGCACACCTTTGATCCCAGCACTTGGGAGGCAAAGGCAGGCGGATTTCTAAGTTCGAGGCCAGCCTGGTCTACAGAGTGAATTCCAGGACAGACAGGACTATACAGAGAAACCCTGTCTCGGAAAAAAAAAAACAAAAAGGAAGAAAAATAAAAGAATCTGATTTTCACTGAGTGTGTGGTATACTGTCACTGTACTACTCGGGAAATGGGGTGTGCTGCAGAGTAACAGTAAGGCTTCTCAGAGAACTGGCGCGTTTCAAAGCTATTTGGGCCCTAAGGATTTTAGTACAATATTCTTACTCATTTTACACTTTTGAGACAGGATGTTGCTATGTATCCCAGGCTGACCTTGGATTTAGCACTTGGCCTCACCTTCCAAGTGCTAACTTTATAGGTAGATGCCAGCACTCCCAGCCAATGTTCTTTATGGCGTGATAGAGTTCAGAGGTGTTAGATTTTCAGAGTTGTTGTGGTTTTCTGTTTGTTTGTTTAAGTTTCGTTTGGTTTGAAAAACAGGGTTTCTTAGTGTGACCTGGAACTTTTTGATCAGGCTAGCCTTGAACTCAAAGAGCTCCACCTGCCTCTGCCTCCCCAGTTCTGGGATTAAAGGCATGCATCACCACTGCCCATCCATATAGCAGAGCTAGACCCCAAAACGCTGGGTCTCTCTTAGAGCAGCATTCTATCTTTAGTCACTGTCAAAGTTAAAACGTGGCTGTGTTATTAATTAGCTAAGTAACGTTAGGACAAGATACTAAATCTGTGTGTCTCTGTGTTTCTGAATTTATTATAAGAATACCTCCGTCAGCCAGGCATAGTGGCGCACGCCTTTAGTCCCAGCACTTGGGAGGTAGAGGCAGGCGGATTTCTGAGTGCTAGACCAGCCTGGTCTACAGAGTGAGTTCCAGGACAGCCAGGACTATACAAAGAAAACCTGTCTCGAAAAATAAAAAAAAAAAAAAAAAGAATACCTCCCTCAAGGCTGGAGAGATGGCTCAGGGATTAAGAACACTGCCTACTCTTTCAGGTGACCCAGGTTCAATTGCTAGTACCCACATAGGGCCCCAGACATCTACAGCTCCAGTTCTAGGGCATCTGAAACCCTCCTCTGGCCTCCTTGAGCACCAGGCCCATGTGCACATAGACATAGCAAAACCACTCATACCCAGAAATAAAACTAAATCTTTTTTAAAAAGAATACCTCCCCCATAAAGTTGCCAAGAGTAAACAAATTCATACATATTCAGAACAGTGTCTGACCCATCATGTATACTTTGTAAGTTGGCCAACACCCCGAGGCCTGGCTTATCTTCCTATATTTCCTTATCGTTTTGGTGTTATGTGGGGGGTAATGAAATCTTGAAGCCAATTTTCCCTTGGATCCCAAGGGAAAATGTTCTCTCTGAGCCAGCATGTATTTAAAGTATCCTGTGAGGATGTGGAGTGGGCAGTGAGATGGCTCAGTTGGTAAGGCTTGCCACCAAGCCCGAGCCTCCACATCTGCACCAGGGCATGTGTGTGTCTAGCACAAAATGTTAATGTTCAGAAATAGATGAAAAGGAAACCAAGTTATCAGTGAGCTTATTCTGCATCGACATGAAACCGCAGTGACCTTCATCAGGCACACTGTAGACATAGCTGTCTTGTCAGTTTGTGTGCTGAAAATAAATCACTTGCCCAGAAGTTCACTGATACTGAGAAGAAATTGAGTCTGGTCCTCACAGAAGGTTTAATAATATAAGGTACAGTAACGACCCAACATCAGCATCCTCTGGGTGTTTAGGCTAGTCTATAATATCCCTTAACATAAGCAACCACCGCTAGGCATGTTGGTGCCTGGGAAGCCGAGGGAATAGTTCAAGGCTACCATTGTCTGCATATTGAACCATATATAGTAGGGTCCTGGTTTTTTTCGGTCTTGGTTTTTTGTTGGGTTTTGTTGTTGTTTGGTTTTGGGGTTTGTTTGTTTGGGGGGAAAGGGGCAAAGAATTCTGACATACCAAAGTAGTTCTGTAGCTAGCTAGTAGGATGCAGTTGAGGTAAGTGACTGGAATCCAAGGGTAGAGTCTAAAATGGTACTGTGCAATATTATAGCCATGACCAGATGTGATTGACATTTACATAAAACTGAAAAATTAGTTCCTTGGCCACAGAAGCAGCAGATAAAGTACTCACTGGCAGACGAAGGACGACCAAGCATCATTTTCTATTATCACAAAAAGTTCTTTGTCACAAGAACCTGAGGCAATAACTTTTGTTTTTTTAAGGTGAAACGCTTTCCTATTTACTTATTTTTTTAAGATTTATTTATTATATGTAAGTACACTGTAGCTGTCTTCAGACAGCACCAGAAGAGGGCATCAGATCGCATTACAGATGGTTGTGAGCCACCTTGTGGTTGCTGGGATTTGAACTCAGGACCTTCAGAAGAGCAGTCAGTGCTCTTAATCACTGATCCATCTCACCACCCTGGCAATAAATTTTAGATGTGCTGGATGCTATATTGTACATGAACTGAAAACTATCTTTGCCAAGGGTGGTGGCATGCACATTTAATCCCAGCACTCAAGAGGCAGAAAGAGGCAGATCTCTGTGAGCTCAAGGACAGCCAGCGCTACATAGAGATATCTTATCGTTTTTATTAAAAAGCTGTTTTTTATAGTTTTGGATCTATGCACATGCCTGCATGCATACACATTTATTAAGACCAATTCTGGAATTTTCTTTTTTTGTTTGTTTTTGGTTTCGTTTTTTTCGAGACAGGGTTTCTCTGTGTAGCCCTGGCTGTTCTGGAACTCACTCTGTAGACCAGGCTGGCCTCAAACTCAGAAATCCGCCTGCCTCTGCCTCCCGAGTGCTGGGATTAAAGGCATGCGCCACCACACCCAGCTAGAATTTTCTTAGTGTTACATATCTTACTTTCTGTACTTTTAAGCTTAATCTAAAGTACCTTTTGTAGTTTCCAATTAAACCCAGAGCCAAGCTCCTTGGAAAACATAGGAGCCTAACAAGGACATGCATCAGTATACTAGAGCTGGAAGTGAACTGGTATTCACAGCCTCATACAGCTTCTAAGTTGACATTCTTGACTTAACAGGTCTATAGTTGCATGAGTGTGTAAGCTGAGTAATAGTAGCTGAAAGGATTTTGTAAATTTACTACTTCCTTTTGTGTACCAGTGTACTCCTCCAGAAAGCTTGCCTTGCTCATGATCAGCTACCTGTCCTTTGTTCTAGGGAGCAAATTAAGCGTGTGAAAGATTCTGATGATGTACCCATGGTGCTGGTAGGGAACAAGTGTGACTTGCCAACAAGGACAGTTGACACAAAGCAAGCCCACGAACTGGCCAAGAGTTACGGAATTCCATTCATTGAGACCTCAGCCAAGACCCGACAGGTATGCTAGAGATTCAAGCAAGTGTGAGTGAGTGTTTAAAGCAGAGATGTTTGATTGATCAAGTGTGGTAGAGATGTAATCTATGTTATGTATAATGGGTTTTGGATAGTGGTTTCTGTATAGTTAGTCTTTGTTTCTTGTTAAACTTTTCCCCTTCCGCCCCCCGCCGCCCCACCCCCCCAAAAAGAACACTACTGTGCTGTGGGATTTCTATGTTGTTATTGTTGTTGTTGTTGTTGAGACAGGATTTCTCGTGTAGCTCTGGCTGTCCTGGAACTCACTTTGTAGACCAGGCTGGGCTCGATCGAACTTAGAAATCCATCTGCCTCTGCCTCCCAAGTGCTGGAATTAAAGGCATGCATCACCACTCCCTGGCAGGGATTTCTATTTCTGCTTTAACAGGCTCAACTCTTCCAAGATTAAACATACTCTAAGCATGAATCCTTTTGTTCTGTCAGCACTTGCCACTATTGAGGACTTAACTTTCCTGGAGGGATCCTCACAGTCAGTAGTACTGTACTGTACACCCACCTTGCCCTTCTTCCTTGGCTGGACTATCTTTGTGTTGTTTGTCTTGTAAACAGAACATGCCAGTTATCAGTGTGATCCCCTAGGAATGCTGAATTTGGTGTCTTCTTCCTAAGTCACCCCAATTTATCAGCTATTGATTAGTATCAAATCCACACAGAGAGGTGGAAATGAGAGATTACAACTTGAACTGTGCTCGTTGTTCGTTCATCTTGTTTTTTCTTTTACTAGGGTGTGGAGGATGCCTTTTACACACTGGTAAGGGAGATACGCCAGTACCGAATGAAAAAGCTCAATAGCAGTGATGATGGCACTCAAGGTTGTATGGGGCTGCCCTGTGCGCTGATGTAGTAAGGTGAGTGTGTGCTCTTACATTGGAACCATAGCTCCTACTTCGCATTAGGCAGTTCAGAATAGTGCCAGCATTACTGACTTTTGAAACTTAAATGAGAGTTTTCATATATTTGCAACTAGAAAATACAAATATATATTTGATTCATATGCCAGCATCCATGTTGGGTGTTTCATAGCCAACTGTGACTCCAGCTCCAAGGGATCCACTGTTTATGACCTCCACAGGCAGCTACATGTCACACACCTACACAAATATTAAAAGTAAAATAATTGAGGCTGGAGAGATGCTCAGCGGTTAACAGCACTGACTGCTCTTCCATACGTCCTTGGTGGCTCATAACCATCTGTAATGGGATCTGATGCCCTCTTCTGGTGTGTCTGAAGAGAGTGACAGTGTACTCACATATATAAAATAAATAAATCTTTAAAAAAAATTTTTTTTCCCTCATAGCACCTTTTCAGGGAGTGCTAAGATCTAATTAATTCAGCATTTATTCTACAGACAGCTTCCTATTTTTAGTATAGGAATTTGAGACCTATATGTGCCATGATTGTGGAATGGACACATTGAAGATGCCATACTAAGGAATGACAATGTAGAAACTAAATGATACGTGTTCTTTTGTTGTAGACGCTTTGAAAGTTCTGTCATCAGAAGAGAGCCACTTTGAAGGTAGGACAAGTTTGAAATGTCTTGATTGACACTGGGTTTCCTTTCCTATCCTTGTTTCTCTTACCTCCTGTCTCTGTTTCAGCTGCACTGATTGATGCCCTGGTTCTGACATCGCTGGAGGAGACGTGTTCCTGCTGCTCTCTGCATCTCAGAGAAGCTCCTGCTTCCTGCTTCCCCGACTCAGTTACTGAGCACAGCCATCTAACCTGAGACCTCTTCAGAATAACTACCTCCTCGCTCGGCCGTCTGACCAGAGAAATGGGCCTGTTCTCCCCAGACGTTCTCTGCCCTGGGTTCCCCTAGAAACAGACACAGCCTCCAGCTGGCTTTGTCCACTGAAAAGCAGTTTACATTGATGCAGAGAACCAAACTAGACATGCCACTCTGTTGACAACAGTTTCTTATGCTCTGAGGTAACAACTGCTGGTGATTTTCCCCTGCCCCCAACTGCTGAACTTGGCCTTGTTAGTTTGGGGGGAAAATGTCATAAATTACTTTCTTCCCAAAATATAATTAATGTTGCTGATTGATTTGTAATGTGATCAGCTATATTCTATAAACTGGCATCTGCTCTGTATTCATAAATGCAAACACGAATACTCTCAACTGCATGCAATTAAATCCAACATTCACAACAAAGTGCCTTTTTCCTAAAAGTGCTCTGTAGGCTCCATTACAGTTTGTAATTGGAATAGATGTTTCAAGAACCATTGTATAGGAAAGTGACTATGAGCCATCTACCTTTGAGGGAAAGGTGTATCTACCTGATGGCAGATGCTTTGTGTATGTACATGAAGATAGTTTCCCTGTCTGGGATTCTCCTAGGAGAAAGATGGAACTGAAACAATTACGAGTAATTTCATTTAATTCTAGCTAATCTTTTTTTTTTTTTTTTGGTAGGTTATCGCTTATAAATATTTGTAATATCTTCTAGCTTACTGGTAATCTAATAATGAACTTCCATTATAATGAAGTGGTTCATACCAGGAAGCCCACCATTTATCGTATAGATACTGTAAAAATTGGCATGTTGTTACTTTATAGCTGTGATTAATGATTCCTCAGACCTTGCTAAGATAAAGTTATTAGCAGGCAGGTTATATCTTTGCTGCATAGTTTCTTCATGGAATATATATCTATCTGTATGTGGAGAGAGCGTGGCCCTCAGTTCCCTTCTCAGCATCCCTCATCTCTCAGCCTAGAGAAGTTCGAGCATCCTATAGGGGCTTGAATAATTATCTCGGTTGAATAAACCATGGTGCTAATGGACCGGGTCATGGTTTCAAAACTTGAACAAGCCAGTTAGCATCACAGAGAAACAGTCCATCCATATTTGCTCCCTGCCTATTATTCCTGCTTACATACTTTTGCCTGATGCCTGCTGTTAGTGCTACAAGGATAAAACTTAGTGTGGTTCTCACCAGGACTGGAAATGCCTGGTGAGCTCTGGGGTGAGCCTCGATATCTTTACATTTCCAGACCCTTATTTTTAGCCACACGGAAACTGAAGCCAGAGTCCATACCTCCATCTCCACCATCCCCCCACCCCCCAAAAAATTAGATTAATGTTCTTTATATAGCTTTTTTAAAGTATTTAAAACATGTCTATAAGTTAGGCTGCCAACTAACAAAAGCTGATGTGTTTGTTCAAATAAAGGGGTATCCTTCGTTCCTCGAGAAGAGAATGTAAAATGCCATTAATTGTTGTCACTTAAAGGCTTGGCATTTGCTCTGATAATTCATTAGTGGGTTTTGTTTGTCATAGGATACTTAAGATATAGCTCAGCTCAGTAATTCTAATGAAAACATAAATTGGATACCTTGATTGAAAAACGCAAACCTAATTCCAAAATGGCCATTTTCTCTTCTGATCTTGTAATACCTATAATTCTGAGGTCCTTGGGATTCTTTTGTTCATAGCAGGATCTTGCTGTGTAGTCCTGGCTGGCCTCAAACTCACAACACTCTAACTGGATCAATCTCCCACGTGCTGGGTTACAGGCACATTCCACCACACACCCCTGGCTGATGTAGTTCCTAAGAGTTTTCATTAAGCCAATTCCCCATCACCTTGAAACTAAGCCGAAGGGGAGAAACACTTGATCTGCTCCTGAGTGCTCACGCTGGGGTCATTTACATGGGGTTTGCATTCCTAGGCGAACTAAACGGCTGCCTTTTACAGCAAGGGCTCAGTCATCTTCCTGAAGCTGCTGAGGCCAGCACTTGCTCTTGCTTTGTTTTAATGTGTCTATATGACTGGTGGTGGATCCCTAAATAGTTTATTAATTAAACTCCAGTTAAGGAGAAAGTTACTCACCTTGACCCGATTGACCATAGCCCATGTGTGTGTGTGTGTGTGTGTGTGTGTGTGTTTGTCTGTATACGTACGTATGTATGTATGTTGGTATATAGGTGGTTTCCAATATGAACACAGAAACAAATGGAGCCAATTCAGGCTTCAAAATCCCTTACTAACATATATTCCCACAGGGTGTGGGTTTTGGCACAACAGTGACAAACTTAAAAGCCAAGTAAGAGCCGGGCAGTAGTGGCACACACCTTTAATCCCAGCACTTGGGAGGCAGAGGCAGGCGGATTTCTGAGTTCGAAGCCAACCTGGTCTACAGAGTGAGTTCCAGGACAGCCAGTGCTACACAGAGAAACCCTGTCTTGAAAAAACAAAAACAAAAAAAAAGCCAAGTAAGTCCAGTTGGTGTAGTATCAAAGTGTTTTTAGAGTAATTAGTGAAGATCTGCTTTACCTCAAAGTTGCAAAGCCTCTCTTGCTGAGTTTACGTGCCTGGCCGGCAGTCACAAATTAACATGTTGCTGTAAGGCAGTAGTCGAAGCTTTGTTCACACATTGGAGAGTATGAAAATAAAGGGTTCTAAGAACTCTGATACTGGATCTGTGTAAACCTGGTAAATGCCGTTTGTCCAGGACTTAGCGTGTGTGAGTTGGTAACTCAGTACAAGTTTACTATACTAGTTCCACAGTGTGTACAATGGAGGCAGGTTTGTTTTAGCCGGCCAACTGTAGAATCAGCCTTTAAACTGCTGTGAACTTTGTCATGACTTGAACATGAAGATAGACAAAAACTCTCTAAAGACAAATGTTTGTTTTCCCCATTACAGAACGTGTGAGCTTGGTTTTATCTTCCTTTGTATTTAGTCATAACCTCTCAAGCTGGCAGCTCCGACCGAGGATCAGAATGTGCGTGCGTTCCACCTGGTGGAATTAGCTCAGCTCTATATGAGAAGTGGAGTTAATAATGGAAAACATGTTGACTGGGTGGTTTCTATTTAAAAGAGAGTGATGATAATTCTTGAACAGTAGTTTTTATTTTGCTATTTCTTTAAGCTGACTGATGTGCCACAAAATTATTTTAAGGTATTTGTGTTTTAAGAGTGTTCTCATGAGATTAGTTGTAGATATTTTTAAAAATACAACTGGTTTTTTAAAATCTGAGTATTGCTCTAAGCAAGTGTTTAAACTCTTAAGGGAAGGTGGATGGAAGTTGTTTGGCTTTTGTATTTCCGTGCGTGCCGTCAAATATAGGTCAGAACGTCAACTGTGCAATCCTGCTGTTTAAAGAACTCTTGGCCTCTGTGGCCCTCATGAAGGGGCTGATGTTTTAAGTTGACTGTTTGATTGTAAATTAATCCATTCTAATTTTTAAAGACTTGCTTGACTGTTTTCCTTGTTAAATAATTTTAAAAAAATAAAAAACTGGAAGTTCTTTGCTTAACTGTATTTTCCCCACTGCCTAAGGGTTTCTACTGCTGTTAAGAGACACCATGACCACAGCAACTCTGATAAAGAAAACATTTAGTTGGGGCTGGCTTACAGTGTCAGAGTTTTAGTCAGTTATGGTCACGGTGGGAAACAAGGCAGCGTGCAGGCAGACATAATGCTGGAGAAGGAGCTGAGAGTCCTACATCTTGATCTGAAAGCAGCAGAAAAAGACTGTGCCACACTAGACCTAAGGAGCATTGAAGACCTCAAAGCCTATCCCCACCGTGATACATTTCCTCCAACAAGGCCACACCTCTGTGGGCCAAGCATTCAAACACATGAGTCTGTGGGGGCCATTCCTATTCAAACCCACCAAGGTCTGTTATAGGAAATGATATTTCAGATATTGATGTTCTTTTTGGGCAGTGCAGGGGAGACTCAAGCTCCTCATTTGTTCTTGGTATAGTCAGTGGCATCCTCGGCCTCTCTGAGGATTCTCTTTTTGTGGTTTTTGTTACTCAGGGTCCATTGTGTTGAAGGAAGCATTCCTTTTCAAGAACATAATGAAGTTTGTCAGGGTCCTGTGTCACCCTGCCAGAGCTTGAGTCTTCCCTGGTACCAACCACACAGCTACACTGTTGGTTACCTGTTCTGGGATTCTTTGGCTTATCGATGTATTAGTAGCACAGTTTACCTAGAGGCTCAACATGGGAGAGCACCGTAGTCGTTTCACTGTGTTCGTTATGGGAGCTGTTAAGCTCTTACTGTGCCCACTTTTTAGATTGATTTTTATCATGTATGCACTTGTATTGTCTGTCTAGGAAGAAACAGTGTACAAACAGATTAAAGTTTGTGTGTTGTTCCTTGCAATTATATGCATCCAGGGGGAGACTCAGGATGCATTGGATCCTGACCTCATGGACAAATGGAGACCAATATATAAGTCAAGGTTTGCTTTGGGAAATTAATCAAAATTATTTGTCATGTCCACATTTATGAATAAGACTGTTGAGCCAGGTGAGATGGCACACATTTACAATCCTAGCACTGGGGAAGTAGAGGCAAGAGGACAAAACCAAATTGAAGTGACAAAATACTTGTAAGTAGAACCACTCAGGATCCAAATAATTTTGGACTGACACAACGCCTACCTGGAGAACCGAGGTTGCTAGGGTTCGGCTCTCAGGACAAGCAATACTCAAGGTCATCAAAGCCCAGTGTGGCTGCGTGAGTTACCTGATGCCCATAAATTCATGGAAAGCGGCCAAGACGCCCTGAGTGATCATTTTACAAAACTGCCTAAGAAGGCTTTGTATGCTTACAAAGTAACCAGGCACTAACACATCCACCAGATGAATACCAAATTGAAGAATATACCAAAATAGATTAGCAAGTTCGCTTTTTAGTGTCAAACTGAGCTGAAGGTGGCCTTCATCCCTGCTTGGAAACTGTTCTGTCACAGGGGTAACCCACACACCACCACTGTAATCCATTTGGAAATGGGAACTGGTTACCTCTCAACCCAGGTGGTGGGATCCAGTCTTTGCTTTAACAAGTACAGATTCCAGTTGCCAAAACTTTGTGTAGGAACATTTGGGGGTCAAAGTGATACCAGCTTCCAAGGACAGGCAGCTCAATGCCTACCTGGGCAGATGTGGTTGGAAACTGGCAACTGTCAGAACATTTAGAGATAGGGGTTTGGAGTCTTGCCCTGTTCAGGAAAAGGGTTCTTCAAAATGGTGGTGTTTTCTGTAGTAGCTTGAGATGTATAGGCTATGATTTTTAAGTCAAAAAAGCCTTGCACATTATTTTAAACATTTTGAGGGGTGTGTGTGTGTGTGTGTGTGTAAAATCAGTTTGGTACACACACACACACACACACACACACACACACACACACATATATATATATATATATATATATATATATATATATATATATATGCTCAACTGAGACCAAGCATACCTGATCTGGATGGATTTTAAAATCCATAGTAGATAGAATTTAAAGACATCTTGAAAGTTAGGTCAGAAGATCTTGTAAATGCATGCTTATTTTGCCTGTAAAATTTGAGAAGGTTGACATTTAAGTTTAAAGTTCAGAAATGAAACTCTAGATTGGCATACAAACTGATATTAGTAAAGCCTGTGTTCCTCTCTGAGAACAATACTTGGGCCCTTCTGCAACAGTACCAGGAATGTCTGGAAGAGCAGCTAGTGCTTTAAACACAGCCATTTCTCCAGCCCCAAGATTTTTTGAGAGAGAGAGATTGAGAGAGAGAGAGAGTGTGTGCAGGTGTTTTGAGCCACTCAGTGTAGGTGCTGGAAACCAAACTCTGGTCCCCTGGAAGAGCAGCAAGTACTGAGCATCTCCCCGGCCTGCTCCTACGCTGGTTTGGAGGAAGATAGCTAGATGACAGCTTCTAGCTGCTTCATGTTTTTATCTGCACCCCTGAAACTATGCTCTTTATCTGTACCTCAAAATCAGAGAGGGTGCCAAAGAGGGGCCAAGTCTGCTGTCTGTGGGCCTCTTCCATCTGTAAATCTTTTCTGGGGTATTGCTTCCCTGGCACAATTGGAACTTTGCTGGGGCTTTTCCGACCTCCTCAGCTCTTCCATCTAAAGGTCCTCCCATCTACTTGGGCTCTCTCCCTTTTCAGCTGTTCCAGACACTGCCCACACACAGTACATCTCTTGTGTATCTAATCTTAACTGAGCATCTCACCAAGTTACCAGAAGTCCCTGGGACTAGTTCTAAAGCCCAGGCAGGCCTTGAGTTTACGACTGTCCTTCCTGCCTCAGTTCTTGAGTAGTTTGGATTACAGGCTCAAGCCACTAGAACACACTAGTTTTGTTTTCTCCCTCTCCTTCCCCCCCGCCCCCCCCCCAAGAAAGGATCTCATTAAATAGCCCTGGCTGGTCTAGCATTCTCATTATAGCCCAGGTTAGCCTTAAATTTATGGTACTGGATAACAAGAGTGTACCAACAAGCCTGACCTCCAAACACAGTGTCTTAAAAGCTGTTTTCAGCTATAGGAGCAGAATCTAAAGATATGGAGAGCAAGCTCTTGATATTGTCATCCCATTCTGAAAGACAGTGGAACTAGATATGGCAGCACATAGCTCTGAACGCTGAGGAAGGAGAATGGAGAGTTGGAGGTTATACTGGACTTCATCATGAGAACTTGTCTCAGGAGGAATCAATCAAAATCACCAGGCAGTGGTAATTCATGCTTTTAATCCTAGCACTCAGGAAGCAGAAGCAGGCAGATCTCTTGAGTTCAAGCCACCCTGATTTACAGAATGAGTTCCAGGACAGAGCCAAGGCTACAAGTAGAAACCTACCCTGTTGGAAAAGAGAAGTGGGGAGGAGAAGGAAGGAGGAGAAGAAGAGAAGATGTTCAGAGGTAGAACACTTGTATAGTAAGCATCGATGCTCTGGGTTTGAGAGAAAAGAGACAGAGACTGAAAGATTCATGCTGAGTGTGTACCAAGGAGGCACAGAGTGTCAGATCTGGAGCTAGAGTTGCAGTGAGTTGTGAGTTCTCTGATGTGGGTGCTAGGAACCAAGCCCAGATACACTGCAAACATGCTTAACCATGTCTACAGCACCAGTCATTTTTGAGAGAAGAGCAGGTGATCTTCTGGGAGTGCTGCCACACCTACTCCAGTAAAGACTGTGTGGCAGGCCCAAAAGCTTGGGTGCAGTCCTGAGGCAGAGTTTAACAGAAACTCAGTCTCCTGGAACCTTGGCACAAATGCTCCAAACCTGTCTGCATTAGTCGGTGAATGGGTCTGTGTGCGTTCTTTCAGTATTGTTTTATTATAGGTGCCTCCAAGAAATGATTTTACAAATAACCTAAATCAAATTAAACTTTGCTTCCTGGCCTTCACCAATGTGCTAGGCAGTCCTTGAGCTGACCCTGAGCTTCGAATTTTGTAAAAATGTTATTCATTCAGACAAAATGCCCCAGTGTTGACAGCAATCAGGCATCTCAGTTTGCCTGATAGGAGCTAGTATTCTCAGGACTAGTTCAAAATAGTAAACTTAAAATTCTCATTGCAGACGTGAATGGCAGCCTACATTACATAATAGTAGAAAGAAGGGTTGTGGTTTTAAGAAGAACTAAAGTATTATTCATAAAAAGGTTAGTAAAACGAAATTTCCCTGGTGCATGTTTTTCACTAGGCCCAGAGGAATAACATAATTAGGTGTTTACTAAGGGACCCCTGGTGGTGGGTTTAACAATAGACTAGCATTGCATCAGACCATTCACCTGGCTCCTGTAAATAGCTGATTTTAGATAGGGCTGTTCCTATCTCAGTTGTAAACACTGCCTGGCTCCTGCCAGCTTTTTATGTATACATTTTCTTTGTTTTGTGTAAAGAACCACTATGCATCTCGATGTACCATGGCTGATGTGTTGCCTAGCTTTCTCGTTTTTCTTCTGTATTATAAGTCTGGTGGTTGCTTTAAAAAATTACAATCAGATACAACACTCTTTAGTGTCCGTGTCTGCTTTCCCATCCTCTGACCCCTTGCTCGCCTATACCAGTATCCTAGTCCCCCACGGGTTAAAAGACCAGCTGAGTCCAGTCTGTGACAGAGTGCATGATGGCATCCATGGGTGCAGTCATGGAAATGTGCACAACATCTAAACCCCATTCTAGTAACAAGTCTGGGAGTCAGTGGCGAGGCTCAACAGGAAAGGTACCTGCTGGAAGCCTGGCAACCCGAGTCCCATCCGTGGAACTCACACTGTAGGAGAGAGCTGACTCCATACAGCACAAATAAATAAATAAAATAAATAAAATGTAATATGTTTGTGTGTGCTCTACAGGTGTGTGACTAGCCTTAGTGGCCAGAAGAGAATATGCAGTTACCTAGGGCTGGAGTTACAGATATCAGTGAGATGTCATAAGGGTGCTAGAAATTGAACCCAGGAATTTGACATGCGCAATATGTGCTCTGAACCTTGGAGCCAACTCTAGCCCCCATTTTTCATTAAGCACAAGGAGAGAGTTTCCTGACCTACATTACAGAATTAGCCCAAATCCTCTTTCACCACTAGAAAGCAGCATGATTTGTTTTCTTCATAGCATTCATTAAAACCTGATATTATTTTAGAAATTTTGTGTGATATTGAGCCGGAGTTTCCTGTACCCCAGGCTAGTCTTAACTTGCTACATAGCTGAAGGTGACCATGAATTCACTATCTTCCTGCTTCTACTCCCTGAGTGCAGGCATTCTCCATCCCACCTAATTTTTAAGCGTGTTTTATTGGATATTGTCTGTCAGAATTTAAGTAGGATCTTTGTCTTTCTTGCTTGCTATATGCTACTGCCCAGGCCAGTCACGGCTTTCAAACAATGAGGTCACACAACTGGTAAAAGTGTGTGTCCGTGTCTGTGTGTGTTGAGCATATGTGGCGTGTATGAGTGTGTGTGTGTGTGTGTGTGTGTGTAAGTGTGTAAAAGAGTTGTGTGTGGCTGTGCATGGGAGTGTGTGAGTGTGGTGTATGTGATAGAGCATGTGGGTGTATAAGTGTGAGTGAGTGTTAAGTGTGTGAGAGTATATATTGGTAAGAGTGTGAGCAAAAGACTTATGAACGTACGATGACATTCACCAACTACAGAAAGCCCTCCTGGTGTTAGGATGCTCCTTTTTCAGAAGCCCCTGACACTGTGCTGTAAGTGGAGTGGAAATAAACACAGGATCACATCGAGTAAGAAAAGGCACACTTGATGAGCCAGCATGTTTGTGGGGAATGTTGAAATTCAATTTCTGGCCACTATTGCTACCTTTTCTAAAATCCCAAGATAAAGACTGGAGGTTTCACCTGTTGCTCACTGTCGTTGCCTAAAGCTATAAATAGGTCTGCAGCTCATCTCTCCTTTTAGCAGGGAAGGGTCAGATTACAGGGGGCAAAACAAAATAATAAAATGAGTGTCCTGGTATTTCAGAGAGTCATTCTGCCATCCCCACAGTCTCTCTCCTTCCTCTGCTGTGCTATCCTAGAATCAAGGACCCCAGCCACAATGCCTCTATTCAAACTAACAGGTAGGTGTGCAGAAAGGATTTGGAGAATTTTTTGGAAATCAGGGATTTTTTTTTTTTCCGTATGCAACCATTCCTTTAACTACTGTGTCAGATTCAGCAACCCTTTATGTGGGGTTCCTAATAGTTTCAGATGGACATGTCAGGCCAAGGCCAAGCACTTTCAGGGTTTGCTTTCTGGTAGTGGGAGGAGGGTTCTTTTCTCAATCTTTGAATCCCTTAGAAAACTGATTTCACGACCCAGAAAAGGGTTGTCAGCCCTGTCCTAAAGATCATGACCATGGGAGGAATGTTAGCCCAGACTGTTCCAGTGTTCTACGGTCCACACTTGAACTCAGAGGACTCTTAAAAAAAGAAATCAGTTGTATGTGTGTTTCACTGTAAAATGCCAGACATGTGAAATAAAAAGAACAAAAACATTAAAGTAATAAACACTCACTTAGGAAAACTAGAAAATAGTAACTTAAAGTCACATAGTCTTGTTGTTGAGGGAGTCACAAAACATTTCCGAGTTCAACTTCTCAGTCTGTGGGTTATGGGAGAGTAAGAATGCCGTTAAGGATACAGTTGCATTTCTGTTACACCTGGGATTGTTCAGCCTTTGGGCAGGATAAACTGTAGCTTAACATAATGTGATGACTATTATGTATTTATTCCAAGTGCTTCCTAAAACCATTTGAAATGGCTGGATGATATTTGAGTTTTCTTAGTTATCTCCTGCGTTGTTTTTTTTTTTTTTTTTTAACCATATTTTACATGTATAAATGTCCTCCTGACCTTATTTGCATCTAAAACTTTCAGAAATGGTGGTTCAGTGGGTGCTACCCACTTGTTCGGTGCTACCAAAGAATTTGTTTGCCCAGTCCCAGCATTGTTTGAGCGTTCCTAGTGCTCTTCAACAGATTAATCCTTTGTTTCCTTTTAAATTTCCATCCTACAAGTACCTTTAGCGTCTCAGTAGTGGAGTGTGAGCTTGACGTTAGCACATATCCCAAGTTCAATTCCCACCCAGCACCACAGCCCTGCAAAGAAGTGCTTTTTAAAGAATATTATATGTGCTTAAAGACATATGCTAGTAAGGATGGGAAAGAAAGCATTTAGTGACCTTATCCCCACGATGTCCTTGGGCAGTGCATAGTAGACTGAAGCTGAGCTAGAACAGTTGGCCTACTCCTCTCTGTGGCAGCCTACAGGCTGTTTCTCAGAGCCTGGGTTCATGGCCACAGCAGGTGCCCAGAGGTCTTCATATGTCGTCTCTCATTTGTTTCACTTCACACAGGTCAAGGAAAACGTGAGTATTTTGGACTATTTTTCCTGCCGATTGCAAGTATCTGTAAAAGAAGTGACAGTGTTCCTTAATTTACAAAGGGGCCTATTTCTCAGCAGTGTTTATAAACGGAACCACTCAAAGCCAGCAGTGATCAGTAATAACCGTAGATAGCAATCCATCATCTTCATGGTTCTCCTGGATTTCTAAAACACAAAAACTAAAAACAAAACACCCACGATTTTCCTCCTGTAAAGGAAATGTGAGCCAGGGCATGCTGGTGAGGGCTTGTAATCTCAGCATTGGGGAGGCTGAGGCAGGGGAATGGAGAGTCCAAAGCTAGCCTGGCCCCCAGAATGAAAACCTGTCTTAAAGTACAACCAGAAAACGCACAGGCAAGTAAAGGCCACCTCCCAAGTCACTTGTTTGCTATTTTCAAGTAAACCATACAGACTAGTAAGCAGAGTGGACTAAACCTCGCGTTAGGTGATCCTCAACTCCAGTGCAAAACAAATTTGGTTGTGAATTTTTTTTCTTTTTTTGGCCAGATAAAACATGATTTTCGATAAAATTAGCTTTAGTTGTGCGTTCTGCCCACTCTCCAGTTTTGACGTTCTTTTGCTGACTGATGTGGTTCTGTTTCCAAGTTCCTTGGTAAGCTGAGATGTGGGAGGCAGGAGCCTGCAAGTTGGCCTACCCCACACATGAATAAACTCTGCTGGGAAATAGGCCTGGCTTTCCGGACCTGCGGGCTGTGAAAGTGAGCATGGCGATCTTTTTCTCAAGAGCTGTGTACTTCCTGCATTGGTAATCCCGGGTGTTAGCGAGAGCACTACATGGACTTTAAATATTTCACATTTGATCTCCATGGTAGCATGCTGAGGGTGACTTGTTATTAACGTCCTCCTTCTATGATGATGAACCATGAGGCTCCTGGTGACTGTGGTTTGTTCAAGGCTACCCAGATGCCATGGACACCCATTCCCACCTTAATCCAGTGCCCTGTTTTGCCATTTTACCTTTTTCTTTTCTATCTGTCTAGAAATAGATGTCCTGTCCCTGAGACACCACCGCCCCTCAGCCGTCTCATGATCTCAAACAACATGCTAAGAAGGGGTTGGTAATTATCTCCACATGCCCGAGGAGATTTTTTTCCTTCCTGAATTTGGATTGTCAGCACATCTTATCTACTTACTTTTAAATACCAACTTCATTTTTTCCTGCCTGAAGTCACCATCATGCCCAGAAGTAGTGGGAAAGGCAGCACCCTCGATTTAGCGATTGAATTTCAGCTGTGCTTGCATGGTGTCAAATCTGCTGTCTAATTCTGTAGAACCAGATAGCAACTATATCATGTTGGGTCATCACGTAAGCTAATTGAGGATATAACTTTCAGTCGTCGACAGTGGTTTAGAGAAATGCAACCTTAGTAAAAAAAGCTATACTTTTAAAAAATGTATGAAGCGTTCCAGGACAGCCAGGGCTATTTAGAGAAACCCTGTCTCAAAACAATCAAACAAACAAAAAATGTGTAAAGCAAGTGGATATAAACAGTCCCAGATAATAAATGGTTGTTCTGGAAGAGCCAGGATGTCACCAGATGGGATTGGGTCTCTGGCATCAATTCCATACGGTCCCTTCCTAAGGTCCTCAGCAGCACTGCCACAGGCGCAGCATGACAAGCCATTGACACCTCATTCTCATCATTATAACCAACTGACCTATCTCCATTTGCCCTTCGTGGCGCATGAAGCATGTAACTTCCCCTGCCACTCATCTCCGAGGTGCCCATGATGCTCCGGGAGGAACGATGCTATTTCTAGGGGTCAGCTGGGGAGGCCTCAGCCATCACTTATGTCTACTTACCGTTCCATTTGCTTCGCTGTGGGCTACTGTGCTTGCCAGTGAACGACTAACAGCTCCCAAGCACGCTTCTCGATGCGAGGTTTCTGGATGTGTTGGAGCATGACAAGACAAATGAGTGTTCGAGGTTCAAGTAACACCATCTTCCCTGTTAACTCTGCCATCACCAGCCAGGATTTTAATCTAGTCACCTGACATCGTTGGTGACATTACGAGTCACTCGCTATCATATCTAATGGATGCTTTATTCCATCCCATCATAACTACACATCATCCTTAATGGCCCAAAGCTAAACAACTGTGAGCTTGCCCAGCACTGCCAAATAATTACCTCATTCGGTTTAATGTGATGCTTTATCTTGAAGGGTTTCCACACACATTGTGTCACAACAGCCCTGAGAGTGAGGTTGGGTGGTGTTAGTGCCCCCACTTAACACGAAACGGTTAAGGTGAAACAGAGCACGGTGAGGGAGTTGATAAGCACAGGGCTTGAACTCATTACCCACTACATCTGATTGAAAATAATCACCTTTTGGAGACCTGCATAGACCCGGGCACAGAGGCCATTCTCACTGGGTCAATTGCTCTGTCATCTCCATGGCAAATTTCTGTGTCTGTGTTGTTCCAGTAGCTCTTTGCTGTTCTCAGTACTGCTCACCAGCTGTTTTCTCAAAGTACCAAAAGGCTCTTAGAAGTGTGAGTTAGAAGATGGCTAGTGAGCTGGGTATGTAGAGAAGACAGTGGAACTCAACAGAAAAACAGACACTTTTTGGCCACCGCTATCCCAAATGATGAAACTGGGTCTTACATCCTGAAGGTTTGGGGATTATTCACTGTCAGGGTTGTAGAGCTCAGCCTTGTTTCTTCATTTTAAGAATGGGAAAACTTTGGCTGGGTGGTGGCAGCGTACACCTTTAATCCTAGCACTTGGGAGGCAGGGGCAGGTGGATCTCTGAGTTCAAGGCCAGCCTGGTCTACAGGAGTGAATTCTGGGACAGCCAGGGCGATACAGAGAAACCCTGTCTTGAAAAAAGAAAGGGAAGCAAAACAAAGCAAGCAAACAGAATGGGGAGACTTGGTGAGCTGAGTCCATGCAGTCCCTGGAACCCACCACATGGTGGAAGGAGCAAGCTGACACCCCAAGGTGTGCTCTGCCTCTCTCTCTCTCTCTCTCTCTCTCTCTCTCTCTCTCTCTCTCTCTCTCTGTCCCTCTGTCTCTGTGCCTCTGTTTTGCCTCTCTCTGTCTCTGTCTCTCTGTCTGTCTGTCTCTCACATTCACACACACACAGGGGGGGAATATAAGGAGCAACAGAAGGTTGGCTTTCTAAGGCTCACTCGTTGTCAAAGGCCATGCCCACAAGGAATGGGCTCCCATCACATACTACTAAGTTTTGGCAACTCCCTTTTACCACATAACAACATATCATAGATGTCAGGCTTTAAAAAAAATCAAAAAACAAACCAACAAACAAACATGGAGGTTAGCTCCCAGGATCATCGGTCCTTTCTATAGTGTCTTCAAAACTATCAGGAAGAGCCAGATGACCCAGTGGAAAGGACTGTGTTGTGTGATAACTATGAAACCAAGCTTAGCCCTGCCAGGAAGAAGTAATGTTACATGAAGAGTGCGTCCTGTAGGAGTCTAGCTGCATCTATAGGGTTCTTCAGAAGTGTGCTCCATACACAACCCTGCAGTAATGTGAAAGCCAGCCTGGAGCTCTGGTTGGAGATCAGGGAAACCATGAAGCCAACACACATTGTCCTAATCCTTGTGCCTGACCCCTCAAGGAAACTCCTGGGTGGCTTTTGGACAAGGGTGTCAACTAATATGTGAAAAACCTTTTCTAGAAATTGATGACGCAATGCGTAGCTTTGCTGAAAAAGTGTTTGCCTCTGAAGTCAAAGATGAGGGAGGTCGGCACGAGATCTCCCCGTTCGACGTGGATGAGATCTGCCCGATTTCCCTTCATGAGATGCAGGCCCACATATTCCACATGGAGAGCCTGTCCATGGATGGCAAGAGGTAAGTGTGGCAACTTGGGACAAAGTGTGGCGGCTCCTGAATGAAGGTCTGGCTGAGTGCGGATCACACGGAAAGGAAGAGCTCTGCCTGGGTTCCGAGTTCTTTCTCCTCCTCTTTGCATAGGTTAGGGTGAGATGAGAAGGGACAGAGAAGAAAAGAAAGCAGTCCCTTCCTGCTCTCATCTCCCCCGTAAGCTAAAGTCTTTCTATCACCCCAGGAAGAGAACTGGAGCCTCCGGAGTGGGCTGACAGCTGCAGTTAGCACTCTCAACATAGACATAGTTGGCACAGGAGCTGGAACACAAATGCCTCATCTTCAGCCATGTCCCCTAGTCAACAGCACTGCTGCTCTCCAATAGGAATCCCTCTCCAGCAAGTCTGAGGACACCTTGACCTTAGAGGGACATGTCTTCATCTCTGCCCATTATTGCACCTGTCATGCGTGTTACCCGCCCCCCCCCAGAGTTACCAGAGATCTTTCATGAAAAGAATGATTTCCCTTTAATTCACTCCTATAGCTCTTTACCTCACAGTTCTCTCGCTTTCAGCAGTCCCCAGCCCGCTGGTCTCCTGTGCTGTCTTTTTCTTGGTTTTATACCTTTAAAGGAGAAACAGCAAGTCGCCTCCTTTGAGATCCTCTGAAGGACCTCACTCAGGGATAGTCTCTCTTCAAAGTAGAAACTCAAAAACAAAACAAAACAAAACCCCCCAAAACAAAAAACTGTTCATATAAGAAAACAGTATCAGCCAGGAGTGGTGGCACACATCTTTAATTCCAGAACTCGGGAGGCTGAGGCAGTCAGATCTCTGTGAGTTCAAGACTAGCCTGGTCTACAAAGTGAGTTTCAGGACAGCTGGGACTACACAGAGAAGAAGAAAAAAATCCAACCAAAGTAGCAACAAAAAAACAACACAAAAGTTTCTAATATGCAAGGCATTCGATATGCATTACATTTCACATAACATAAATTCTATAAGGTAGCTAGCTACTTTAGCTTGTCATCATTGTGACAAAACACCCAAACATGTGGACTTAAAGAAGGAACAGTTTATTTGAGCTCAGAGTCTCAGGGTTTTCAGTCCACGGTCAGTTGACACTGTTGTTTGAGCCTGTGGTGACTGGGGACATCACGGAGTTCATGATGGAGCAAAGCTGGTAGCTTTATGGCACAAAGAGGGAGAAGGGAGGAGGAAGGCTCGGGGTCTCAGTATCCCCTTCAAGAGCGTGCCCCTGATAAGCACCTCATTCCTTTCCATCAGCTTCTGAGCCTTCAGCTCAGGGTGGGATTTCAGATGGGAGCTGTAACAGAACTTCTCAGGCATGGTACTGAGCTGCCAGGGAATAGAAGGTTAGAGAATGTAAGGAGAGTGAATACAATGTCACAGGATACAGCTGCCATCACCCGAGTTCACTGTAATAGCTGGATTGCCGACTCTGCTCACACCAGACCACTTTGGAAGGAGTGTGTTATGTTGAAGGCCTTCTAATATATTCCCGGCCTTGGGTCCCCTGTACTAAAAGCGGCCTTCGAATTTGCTGGGTACTTTCTTCTTTCACTATGGTAGTATCTTGTTTCTGACAACCAGTCCATATTTTAATTTTTTACTTTTTTGGCCTCAAAATAAACCAGCATAGTGAAAAATCCATCTACTACAATGGAACTCCCGAGGAGAGGACCAAGCTAATTATTATTATTATTATTATTTGTTAATTTCAAACCCAGAAAAAAGCGTTTCCAAGGACGGAAGACTGTTAATTTGTCCATTCCACAAAGTGAAACATCTTCTACCAAACTGTCCCACATCGAAGAATTTATTTCTTCATCCCCAACCTACGAGAGTGTGCCTGACTTCCAGAGGGTGCAGATCACTGGAGACTATGCCTCAGGGGTGAGTCGTGCTTTGCCATGCAGATGTCCCCAAAGACAGACACGTGTAGCTCCATGCTGTCTTGCCTTCCTGTGAAAGTGGGTATCGCTTGCATCTCTTGCCCTGCTTCCTCTGCATCTCAGTCCTAATGAATGTCACATTCCTGTGTTGCTTCGTCATCCTACACAATGTCTCCTTTATCTGAATTGCTAATACATTGACACTACGAAGAAGGAAAGGATTCACTGTAGATAACCCAGACTGCAGTGGACAGACTGGGCAAATGGACTAAAGCGAGCAGCAAGGAAGAACACTTGGTTGTAGCTGACTGCACCATAAAGTAAAAACAGAGGTGAGGGGATGAGGGTGGAGGGTACTGCAGGTTAGCTGAGCTTGCCAAGGAGGCTGGAGACCTGAAGTCAAGCCCCAGCTTCCACATGGTGGAGGAGAGAACCAACTCCTGCAGTTGTCCTCTGACCTGCATGTGTGCACCATGGCACGTGCCCCAAACAAACAAACAAACAAACAAATCAAGGGAAATCTAGCGAAGTGGGTGCTGGAGGAATGGTTCAGCAGTTAAGAGCACTGACTGCTCTGGCAGAGAACCTGGGTTCAATTCCCAGCACACCCGTGGTGGCTCAAAACTGTCTGGACTTCCAATTCCAAGGGATGCAATACCTTTGACCAGCCCGCCCCACCATGGGTATGATTGTGGTCTCACCCACACAAGCATGCAAAACATTCACACACATAATAAAAAAAAGAAAAAAAACGAAAAAGAAAATTCCACCGAAGCCATTGTCTTTAGACCATATAAAGTCTCCGGGTTTGTTGCAGGAGCTTACACAGCAGGTGTCCCTTGGAGTGGATTCTAGTATGTCACAGGAATACTGAACTCAGGTTACTAAGAGTGCGCCCTGCTTGTCTTATCCCAACAGTTGGCCAGTTAATAAATCTCTGCTACAGGGACTTGCAGTATCAGCACCATATTGGGAAAACTGTTATCGAGCGCTCAGTCTCTGCTCCAAATACGGATTCCGTGCCTATGCTGAGTCCCTGTCTCATGTAACTGACCCAGCAGGGTAAGGCCTGAGACATTCCCAAGGCTCAGTATGCTGAAACACAAACCATTCTTGTCTGTTTATTTTCTTCAGTATGGTAACCAGGGCGCTGAGCAGTCAGCAGGTGCAGACGGTAAAGAGCTGACACGAATTTCTTGATGAAATGTTAAAGACGTGATAAACACAATTTGGAAAACTCCAGATTTCAAAGCCTAAAGCTCAGGAGACACACTTGGCACCCGTGCGCTCAGTAGACACGAGAACAGAAAGAGGAGAGAAATGTACGGAAGTCAGGGAAGAGTGACCTCACACCAGAGACCTGGGCATGGGGTCTTGTGGCTTCACTTAGCAGCTGAGTAAGGTTAAGCTGCTGAGCAATGTTTCTCTTGGCCGTGCTCGGTAGCCAACAGGAGCATCCTCGAAGAGTAAGCACGGAGATGGGGAGGGGAGTCTCAGGGCCTATGGAGCCTGATAAGTAATTGACCCAATAAGGGTCTTATTGCTAGGCCTTATTGCATCTAGGCCTTAAATGCTAGGGTGCCGAGGGCTGGGCACATGCAGGTGAGTAGAAGCCCACCCTAGCCGGTGAGGAGCTGTGAGGAGTGGATAGAACGAGTGTCTTTGGAAGCTGACCTCAGACCTAGGCTTGCTCTGGGTTCTTTGAGCTAATGTAAGCATCTATCTTTCAAAATAGACTGAGTGTGAGCTGTCTGTCTGTGACATATGCCACCAAGCTGATTGCCAGGGTTCATTCTTGGATCTGGCTGGCTGGGTGTCTCCTTCCTCCCCGGCTCCATATGTCTGTGTCATTCCCTGAGTTGCACAGTCAGCGGAAGAGGACCCCGAAGAGAAGGACCCCACTTCAGTCAAGGGTATACCAGCCAGCAGCTGCACTCCCCTGATAGATCTCCAAATGAGCTCTCAAAATAGACTTACCAGTCAGGATCCGTCATCTGTTCTCCAGCCTTTGAGAGAACACTTATGTTGTCCCCAGAGCAGAAGGTCTTTGAGGCTCTGATAGTTCAGTAAACTGGAGGTAAGGCAGCAAATTTCCAGCAGCTCAAACCAGGTTTTATTCTCTTTTAACACAGAAATAAAATTCTCTACGACTGTCTAAAAGAAGCTGGGCATGGTGACACATGCCTGTACTCTTAAGAAAGATGAAACAGGAATTTGAGGTCTGGGCTACATAGTGAGTTCAAGACACTGTCTCAAAACTTTTTTTTTTAAAGCTAGGTATGTTGTCTCAGACCTATAAGCCCAGCACCAGGGTGGAAAAGGTAGGGGGAGTTAAGGGCCATTGTTGGCAACATAGTAAGTTGGAGACCTGTCTGGCTACATAAGACCTTGTCTCTAAGGCAAGAAGATAAGGAATTGGAGGTCAAGCCTCAGCTGTAAAGTGAGAACCTGACTTAACAACTGCTGGCCCTCGTCAATATAATTTGACAGTTGAGATACTACGCTCAGAAGTTTATATTTTATTGTATTGGGTTTTTTTGGTTTTGTTTTGAGATAAGACCTTGTCCTGGAATGCTGTGTAGATCTGGCTGGTCTTGAACTTACAGCCTCAGCCTTCCAAGTGCTGGAATTATAGGCATGTGCCATGATATCTAATTTCAGAGGTATGTACTTTCAGTGTGCAAATGTCTCACGAAGGGAAGAACACATATGCAATGGTAGACTGGGTCTTCTTACAAATGGAATGGCATGGCCTGGGGATGGCTCACTGAGTGCTTAACGTGTACCCAATGCATGTACTTAAAGTGAGTACTCAAAGACCACTTAAAGTGAAAGCAGGAAGGATCTGAGTTCAAATCCCCAGGACCCATGTAAAAAGCTGAACATGGCCACACTTGCCTGTAACCCCAGTGCTACAGGCAGCAGTGACAGGAGGTTCCCTGGGTCCTATTACTTGTCAACTTGGCTCTAGGTTATCTGAGAAACCCTCTCTCAAGGGAATAAGGCAGAGAGTGACAGAACAAGACACTTGGTGTCCTCCTTGGTCGCACACAGCTGCCAACTATGCACCTATACCATACACACAATTGTGACATCATGGCATATTCAGAACAGATGCAATAAAAAAAGCACAAGCATGGGAGGTGAAATTCCACATTTTCTCAGATGCAGATACTAGTTTTAAAATTGTGAGTGTGTGACAAAACCAGAAATTGGGAAAGGGATCATGAAATGGGGAAGAGGTCCGAAGGAAGGGGGAGATGAGAGGATGCCCTAGGAAAGCAGGGGGACGAAATGAGAGCCTGGAGCAGCTGCGGGAGGAAGGGGCGTGGGGCAAGGCACAGCGCAAGGGAGTGGGTAAGAATAAAGTATATCGGCACAGATGTGAAGATGCTATGAAGAAACCAGTGCTTTACGTGATAACCTAAAACCAAACAGACAACTGACAGTGATAGTAAAAAGTTCTTTTTAGCCTGGCGTGGTGGCGCACGCCTTTAATCCCAACACTTGGGAGGCAGAGGCAGGCGGATTTCTGAGTTCGAGGCCAGCCTGGTCTACAGAGTGAGTTCCAGGACAGCCAGGGCGACACAGAGAAACCCTGTCTGGAAGAGAAAAAAAAAAATGAAAGAAAGGAAGGAAGGAAGGAAGGAAGGAAGACAAGAAAAGAAAAGAAAAGAAAAGAAAAGAAAAGAAAAAATAGAGTATTTGGCCCTGAATTTTTAAGTCCTAACAACAAAAAACCCTCAGAAACAAATGCAAAACTCATAGGAAAGATTTCTACTGCAGGTAAGGTATGGTACAGAATTAAAAGAGGTAGGAAAAACCCCGGCGTCTCTCCTGCAGAGAGTCCTAGGGTCCCAGGGTCCCAGGGCAGGAGGAATCAGCAGGGCAGGCAGGACAGGCTCAAGGAGGCCACAGCACACAGGAAAGCCACAACTATGAGAGGTCAGCCTGGCCACTTTCTTGGGTCTCACAGGCTCGGCTCTGACACTTTCTCGGCAGGTAACCGTTGAAGACTTTGAGGTGGTTTGTAAAGGTCTCTATCGCGCATTGTGTATACGAGAGAAATACATGCAGAAGTCATTCCAGAGGTTCCCCAAGACCCCCTCCAAGTACCTGAGGAACATTGATGGTGAAGCCTTGGTAGGAAACGAGAGCTTTTACCCAGGTAACTTACTCTCTCATGAACGTAAGATACAGCTTTAGGCTTATCTACTAAATATGATTTTGGTTTTTGGTTTTTGTTTGTTTGTTTTTGTTTTTGTTTTTCTCTGTGTAGTACTGACTATCCCGGAACTTGCTTTGTAGACCAGGCGGGCTTCAAACCTAGAGATCCACCTGCTTGCCTCCCAAGTGAGTGCTGGAACTAAAGTCATGGGCCACCACCGCCCGGCTCTAAATATGAACTTTAACATATGATCTTAGATGATCAGTGACCCAGCCTTAAAAGTACCATGGTTGCCATTGGCCCTAACCTGCTGCCCATGTCGGTCACTCGGTCACTCGATTGGGCCCTTATAATACCTCTCTTCAGGATCTCTGAAACCCCCAAGTTAGACCTGTGTATCTCCTAGTCTCAGTGGTTGTAAAGGTGTCCTAATTACTTGGCTACGATTCAGCCTCACCCTCTTTGTCTCATTCTCACTTCTCTGCTGGTTATTAAAGCACAGTTCTAAGCATGTTACTTTCCTGATTTAAAAAAAAGAAAAAAAAAAATCCAAGCTCCCCATGCCCTCTCTACATAGCCAGTCAGAATCACCTGCCTCCATCCAAAGGGCGTTTCAGCCATTCAGGTTCCTACTTGCTTACTTAACCTATTTCTAAACAAACACTTCTATCCCTCCCTACCTCACCCCCCCCCCCCCCCCGCCCTTAGTCTTTGTTATGGATGGGCGTGTCTGTGACAGGATCTCAAGTTACCCAGGTTAGCCCCCAAACTAGATTTGTAGCTGAGGATGTCCTTGAACTCTTTGACCTACCTTCTCAAGTTCATGAATGACAGGCTAGCACACTACCCCCAGCTTTAGTTAGAAGCCTTCCTAGATCTCCCTGTAGTTCTGCACTTTCCTGCAGTTGTTCTGTTTCTACCTTCTCCCCATCTCTGGTTTGCCTTTTTCCTTACTTATTTACCCTAAATCTACAAGTCTAGAGTCAACCCAAGTCTTCAGGGTACAGACTGAACGCCATCGTTTCTTTCTCTCTTTTTCTTCCTTCTCTTCCTTCCCGATTCTCCTTCCCCTCCTCTTCTTTTTTTGGAGGGAAAGGCTTTTAAAGACAGGGTTTCACTATGTAGCTCTGACTGTCCTGGAACTTGCTCTGTAGACCAGACTGACCTTGAACTCACAGAAATCCACCTGCCTCTGCCTCCCTAGTGCTGGGACTAAAGTCAAAAGTATTTGGCAAGAGGCTGTTTTTGGTTTGGTTTGGTTTTGCTTTTTCGAGACAGGGTTTCTCTGTGTAGCCCTGGCTGTCCTAGAACTCACTCTGTAGACCAGGCTGGCCTCGAACTTAGAAATCCACCTGCCTCTGCCTCCCAAGTGCTTGGGGGGGGGTATGGGGGACTTTTGGGATAGCATTGAAAATGTAAACGAGGAAAATACCTAATAAAAAATAAATTAAAAAAAAAGTAACACTCTGGAGTTTTATTACACCTTTATATAATTTTTCAATAAAGCAATAAACTGCACCAAGCAGAAAGTCTGTGTTGACCAATTTCAGGAAATTAAAAGTCTTTATCATCACATCTGGTTACACCTGCCTGGAATCAGAAACCAGAAATCAGGAGTATAAGGTAATTCCTTAACTACAGAACAAGTTGGAGACCAGCTTGGGCTGGAAGAGCCACTCTAGAAAGTCCACCCTCCACTCCCATCTCCTAAACTAAGTAACTAACTAAACAAACAAACAAACAAACAAACAAGAAACACATGAATGAATTAATAGAAATAAGAAGTAGTGACCTACACCTTTGATCCTAGCACTCGGGAGGCAGAAGCAAGTGGATCTCTATGAGATGGAGGGCAGCCTGGTCTACACAGCGAGTGAGAGACCAGCCAAGGATTCATAGTGAGACTTTGTCTCAAAGATAATTTTTTTAAAGTATTTATAAGTAGTGTATTTATTATATAAATACTACTAAATAACTTGAAAATCGTCCTTATGATAAATAAAATATTATCATAGTTGTTTCTCATTTGTTTGTTTTTTGAGACAGCGTTTCTCTGCATAGCCCTGCCTGTTCTGGAACTCACTCTGTAGATCAGGCTGGCCTCAGACTCAGAGATAGCTTGCCTCTGCCTCCCAAGTGTTGGGATCAAAGGAGCCAGCAATGCCTGGCTCCTAGTTATTTCTATACTAACAATTTAAGTCCCTTTGGGAGAATAAGCTTTGTTTAAAGGACAAATGAAGCTGAGTATTATGGTGTATGACTTTAGTCCCAGCACTCAGGAGTATGCGTTTTAGGCTGGACTGGTTTACATAGCAAGTTCTAGGACAGCCAGGGTTACATAGTGAGACCCTGTCTTTAAAAAAAGACAAGTTAAATAATGTTGGATAACTATAACTGATGAAGTATGAGATGACAAACGAATGTAATTTGCAACATTTCTTATTTGGGTTATTTTTCACATGGCCACTCCTCCTATGTGCTGATCTATTACTCTGTGTTTTATTGAAAAAGTATTTACCCCTCCTCCGAAGAAGGGTGAAGACCCCTTTCGCACAGAGGACCTTCCTGCAAACCTGGGCTATCACCTCAAGATGAAGGGCGGTGTGATTTACATCTACCCTGATGAAGTGGCAGCCAACAGAGATGAGCCCAAGCCCTACCCTTACCCAAATCTGGATGACTTCCTGGATGACATGAATTTTTTGCTTGCTCTAATTGCACAAGGGCCTGTGTAAGTGTTTCCTGAGATCTGAACATTAGCAGCCAGTGTTACTCATGATCATAAGGATGCTTTCACATGCTTATCATTGTCAAATACTGCCTTCAACTCCTTCATTCCTTGCAAGGGCCTTATGCATGCACATATCTATCTATCTATCTATCTATCTATCTATCTATCATCTATCTATCATCTCCTCTATCTATCTATCATCTTCTCTATCTATCTATCTATCTATCATCTCTATGTATCTATTTATCTATTCTCTATGTCTCTAATCTATCATCTATCTTTCATCTCTATCTATTCTCTATCTATCATATCTATCTATCTATCTATCTATCTATCTATCATCTCTATGTATCTATCTATTTATCTATTCTCTATGTATCTAATCTATCTATCATCTATCTTTCATCTCTCTCTATCTATCTATTCTCTATCTATCATATCTATCTATCTATCATCTATCATTTCTCTATTGTCTATTTATCTAATCTATTTATCATCTATCTATCCACCTATCTCTCTATTATCTATCTATCTATCATCTGTTTATTTATTTGAAGTGTCTCAAGTGGGCCAGGTTAACATCAAACTTGCTATGTAGTCCTGGTTGACCTTGAATTTCTACCCTCCTGCCTCCACCTCCCAAGGCTAGGACTACAGGTTTGCACCATCATTTGCAGTTTATGCAGTCCTGGGGATAAAACACAGGACATCTTACTTGCTAGGCAAGCATTTTATCAACTGAGCTACAACTCTACTCTTTTTTTTCTTTAGATTTTATTTTATTTTTTATTTTATCATCATCATCTTTATTATCTTGGGTTGTTTTGTTTTGAGACAGGGTTTCTCTGTGTAACTCTGGTTGTCTTGGAACTCACTCTGTAGACCAGGCTGGCCTTGAACTTAGAGAGCCTCCTGCCTCTGCCTCCTATGTCCAGGATCACAGGTGTGTTCCACCATCACTGCCCGGCCACCATCACTGCCCGGCTTCTTTTCTTTTTCTTTTTTTTTTTTAAAGATTTATTTATTTATTATATGTAAGTACACTGTAGCTGTCTGTCTTCAGACGCACCAGAAGAGGGCATCAGATCTCATTACGGGTGGTTGTGAGCCACCATGTGGTTGCTGGGATTTGAACTTCGGACCTTTGGAAGAGCAGTCGGGTGCTCTTACCCACTGAGCCATCTCACCAGCCCCCCGGCTTCTTTTCTTTTTTTTTTTTTTTAAATTATGTGTATGTGCAAGTGTCTGCGTGTGAGTTTGTGCATGTGAGTGCAGATCCTATAGAGACCAGAGGTATTAGATCACCTGGCCCAGTGGTTACATGTGGAGTGGTGAGATGCTACATATAGGTGCTAGGAACCAAACTCAGGTCTTGCTAACTACAGATTCCTCTCCCCAGGGTTCCACCCTACCCTGAAATACCTTAATTACAGTTTAAGGAGTTGAAGCATCTGAAAGTGGAGGGAGCCAGTAATTAGCTCAATGTCACACAGTGCTGGACCAGGATGGTGCCCAAGTCTACGGACTCCACAGCCAGGGCCCTTACCCTTGACCTACACAGGCCTCATAGATTTTTAAACACCATCTCTAGTGCTCCCTCATTATCATGTCCAGCTCTGATGGAAAGCTGGGTACTTTCTCAGTGGGATTAACTATGGAAGAAAGCAGTATCTGTTCCTGCAACCATTCCCTCTTATGAGTGAGAAGAGTCCTAGAGGCTTTGAAATTGTTACCATTTTCCTTACATGTCCAGAAAGATGCTTAGGATCCTGTGTGTTCACTTTCCACAGTAAGACTTATGCTCACCGCCGTCTGAAGTTCCTCTCCTCCAAGTTCCAGGTCCATCAGATGCTCAACGAGATGGATGAGCTGAAGGAGCTGAAGAACAACCCCCACCGGGACTTTTATAACTGCAGAAAGGTAAGTGTGTCAGCTCAGAGCTGCTCAGAGGGGAACACCTGTGTGGAGGCTTCTGCAGGAACAGGTGCCACTTGCTGAGGAGCCTACAGCTTCTGCAGGTTACGTGGATTTTAGTGAAGGCAGGTAAATTATATCTAGCAGATTTGAAAGGCCATGCTGTTGCTTGTCGAAGAGAGAAAGAAAGAAAGAAAGAGAGAGAGAGAGAGAGAGAGAGAGAGAGAGAGAGAGAGAGAGAGAGAGAGAGAGAGAGGAAGGAAGGAAGGAAGGAAGGAAGGAAGGAAGGAAGGAAGGAAGGAAGGCAAGCAAGCAAGCAAGCAAGCAAGCTGGTGAGATGGCTCAGCAGGTAAGAGCACTGATTGTTCCTCCTAAAGGTCCCAAGTTCAAATCTCAGCAAGCCATATGGTGGCTCACAACCATCCGTAATGAGATCTGACACTCTCTGGTGTGTCTGAAGACAGCTACAGTGTACTTACATATAATAATAAATATTTTTTTAAAAAAAAGAGAGAGAGAAATAAAGAAAGAAAGATAAAAGAAAGAGAGAAAGAGAGAGAGAGAAAGGGAAAGGGGAGGAGAGAAGAGGAGAGAAGAGAGAGATGAGGACACAGGAAAATTATAATTAAGAAGAGGAGCCCACTGGGAAGCAGCTGAGTAGCAGAGAGGTTGCACAACTTGAGGTGTGCAAGGCCCTTAGTTTGGGGCCCAGAACTGCAGAAATATAATCACCAGCAGAGTACAAACCCGAAACTTTGAAGAGTTACTGCTTCAAGCTTGGGAGAGCTTCCTTCTCACCACCACCCAGCTGTTTTTTGAAGCAGGGTCTTGTGTAGCTCACTCTGTCCTCAAACTTGATATATATTTGAATGTGGCTTTAACCTCTTGATCTTCCTGCCTCCTCCTCTCCAGGGCTGAGATCCGGCTGGGATTACAGGTTTATCCAGTGTCCCCAGCAAGCCTCATAACTTCAATCTTAACTTCTTTGGGTACAAAAGCCATGATAGCATATTGGATGCGCTGATGTTTGAGAGAAGCAAACATCTTCCCTACATCCTGCTAACTGGCTCACATTCTTGCACAGGTGCACAGAGTACACAAATGGGTCCTTACCACTGGGCCACCTCTACCGACCAGTTTGATCAGTTCTCACCACTATCTGTCTCTCCCTCTTTCCTCAGTGGGGTCTGCAGGCCGTGTGATCACTGACGGGGGTATACAGAAGGCTGATCGCTGCATTTTCTTTCTCTGAATGTGTGCCTAGGTGGATACTCACATCCATGCAGCTGCCTGCATGAACCAGAAGCACCTGCTGCGCTTTATTAAGAAATCTTACCATATTGACGCCGACAGAGTGGTCTACAGCACTAAAGAGAAGAACCTGACCTTGAAGGAACTTTTTGCTAAATTGAATATGCATCCCTATGACCTGACTGTTGACTCTCTGGATGTTCATGCTGTAGGTTGGGGAGATGTTCGTTTTACTCGCTCTAATGACAGAGAACCCCAAATGTCCCAGGCCGTCCCTCCCTTAGCACATCCCTTGTAACCCCTTGGCTACTGTGATGACTGAAAGCACACCTGATGGGTTTTGAGGTATCACTCACCCTGGACTTCATTCTTAGAGCCCAGCAGCCTCTTTCCCTGAGATCGGTCTCCTGTTCTGCTTGGTTGTCCCTGGGGACTCTGCTTCCAGGAAGCTCTGAAAATCAAAATTGCTGCTCTTGTTTCTGCGTTCAGGGACGCCAGACGTTCCAACGTTTTGATAAGTTTAATGACAAATACAATCCCGTGGGTGCAAGTGAGCTTCGGGACCTCTACCTAAAAACAGACAACTACATTAATGGGGAGTATTTTGCCACTATCATCAAGGTGAGACAAAAAAATACTTGGTAAGGTTCATGAATAGGGGAGGAGAGAAAGACAGGAAAGAAGGAAGGGAGGGAGAGAAGGGAGGGAGGGGGAGGGGATTCAGGGGAGGGAGGAACCTTGGGGAAATGTCTCTTGTTTCTAGGGTAGAGAAGTTAAGGTGTGGTTTAGATGAGAAGGACCTGGGCTGAGGTTTGGGCAGAGCTAGAAGCATCCTTGTGATGTGGTAAGAAGCAAGAGTAGCACATGGGACTAGGGGTGAGGAGTGAGGGGGTGTGGGGGTGTGCAGGTGGAGTAGGGGGTCGGATGGGGGTGTATATACAGCTGCACTGTCTAGAAGATCCCATGGCTATCTTGTCGGCCTTTGTCTGACTCTTGACCACTTGAGTCTTTCGTCCTTAATCATTCCTTGACTCTCTGTTCCCTTAGCTCTTCGATAGTTTTTCTTCCTCCCCTTCACATTTACATGACTTCTCTTTCTAAATCTGACTGGTCTAGACCTCTGGGGGCACTGGTGGGAGTTTTTGGCCTTGGACCCCTCTCTTGGCTTTGCAGGAGGTGGGTGCAGACCTGGTGGAGGCCAAGTATCAGCATGCAGAGCCTCGCTTATCCATCTACGGTCGCAGTCCAGATGAATGGAGCAAACTCTCCTCTTGGTTTGTCTGCAACCGCATCTATTGCCCGAACATGACATGGATGATCCAAGTCCCCAGGATCTAGTATGTATTTGTCCCTTCCCATGGAGGGGCGTTCTGAAGCCCATTTTCCTCTTACCTGCCTCTTCTTCCCACTTGAACCAGAAGAACCAGAAAGTTATAGCTCATTTAGATAAAAGTCAGCTTTGCTGAAGGGAAGTCGCTCCAGAATCAATCTCTCTCTCTCTCTCTCTCTCTCTCTCTCTCTCTCTCTCTCTCTCTGTCTCCCTCAAAGTCTTTTTATGTAGCACAGGATGGCCTCAAACCTGAAATCCTTCTGCCTCTACCATCTGAGTGCAGGAATTATAGGTGTGCACCGCCATACCCAGTTCAGTTTGGTTTTTCAAACTAAAATAAAGACTAGTATGTATTTTCACCATGGGCAAATATTTCCATAGTTCTTACTCTAAGTAACAACAGAGCTAGAGGAAGAACTGTGCACATCACACTCTGGCTTCTCTGTGTTCATTCGTTGCCAAGTTTGTCTGTACTGTATTGGCATATAACTTTATTTTAGTTTTATTTTTTTTGGTACAGAAACTATATAGTCCTGGCTGGCCTGGAACTTTCTATGTAGATCAAGCTGGCTTTCAATTTGAAGAGATCTACCTGCCTCTGTCTCCCAAGTGCTGGGGGTAAAGGCCTGTATCACCATATCTAGCTCTTTATTTTTAGTTTTGAGACAGGGTCTTACTATATAGCCCAAGTTAGAATTGATCTCATAATCCATCTGTTACTGAATCCTGAATGCTGAGATTACAGAATTGTGCCATCAAGTCAGACTCCAATTATAGTTGCCTTATATGTGAACCTTTCCCACCACCGGCTGATTCACCCACAGGAGCCCAACCTCTTTATAATCAGATTATTCGTCAGCATTGCTGCTGAAGAAGCCCACTTTCTTTCGTATCATAGGCAGTCACCCCTGCCTGCAGGGATGGCTTCTCTCCTATGAGCAGGATCATTGATCTCTGGTCTAACTTACATGCTTACACGCTCTCTGGCAGCCCACTGTGTGCCCTCACTGGGACTGGGGAGATGGCTCAGCCGGTTTAGTGTTTGCTCCACACCCACGAATCTCTGAGTTCAGATAGAGTGGTGTCATTTATTATTACCACAGATGAAGTGTGTGTGTGTGTGTGTGTGTGTGTGTGTGTGTGTGTGAGAGAGAGAGAGAGAGAGAGAGAGAGAGAGAGAGAGAGAGAGACTCTCTTTGAGTGCTGAAACTACCAAATTCCAGGCATATGCCCCCTCTTCTGTCTGGTTTGTGGAGTTAAGGGGATTGAACCCTAAGACAAGCACTCTACCAACTGAGCTACATCCCCAGAGAGGTACTCTTCTTTTTAGTGCATTGTTGTTTTTTTGCCTGCATTTGTGTCTGTGTGAGGGTGTCAGGTCCCCTGGGACTAGAGTTACAGTGTGAGCTGCCATGTGTGAGCTGGGAACTGAACTTGGGTCCTCTGGAAGAACAGCCAATGCTCATGAACCACTTAGCCATCTCTCTAGCGCCAAGAGGTACTCGGGATAGTCACTCCCTTTTGCTGTCTTGTGACCACACATGTATTTGATTGCTGAGATCTCCATGACACAATTACTTTAGTCCCCATAGCTGAACTAAGTTGTAAAGGTTGAGTTTTCTTGCCACAGAGTTTGTAAAAGAGCAGGAGTATGTTGTACAGTGGCCAATCCTAAGCCCAGTTCAACCCAAACTCCTCTTCATGTGTATGCATGGAGAATATCTGGGTCTTCTTCTGGCCTGTAACATTTGGTCCTCTGGCTCATGCACAGTTGTCCTACTATGCTCTCTCTCTCTCCTAATTCCCTTCCCTCTTGCCTTTAGTGATGTGTTCCGATCCAAGAATTTCCTGCCACACTTTGGAAAGATGCTGGAGAACATTTTCCTTCCAGTGTTTGAGGCCACCATCAACCCCCAAGCTCACCCAGACCTCAGTGTCTTCCTTAAGCACGTAAGCATGAGCCTTCAGGCTCCTAACTTCTCCTCACAAGCCAGTTAGCCTTGCTGGCCATCACTGACTTTCCTGCTTAGTTATCTCTTTACATCCACCTCCCCTTTGGAGCTGTCTGAGGAGTTTCACTGAGTGCAGAGCCCCTGCCCTCAGACTGAACCCACAGTGTGGCTCACTTTTCTGACAGATCACTGGCTTTGACAGTGTGGATGATGAATCCAAACACAGTGGTCACATGTTTTCTTCCAAGAGTCCCAAACCCGAGGAGTGGACAATGGAAAACAACCCGTCTTATACTTACTATGCCTACTACATGTATGCAAACATCACGGTGCTCAACAGCCTTAGAAAGTAAGTATGGGAGAAATGGGGCTGAAGCACTGTCCTTTGCAACATCTGCTGTAAGTGTGTTTGCGTGTGTAGTGTGTATTGCTGCTGCTGTGCCATGGAGGGCACGAGGAGGTCAGACAATGGAGGCTTGGTTCTTTTCTTGCAGGTTATTGAGACAGGGCCCCTCTTGTTTCTACCATGCTAGGTACTAGATGATTTGAGAGTTTCCTGGCAGTTCTTGCCCCAACCCCCATCTCACCACGGGAGTGCTGGCATCACAGATGCATACGACCACATCTTGTTGTTGTTTTTATTATTAAAGATTTAATGTTTTTATTTTACATGTATGAGTGTTTTGCCTGTATGTATGTCTGTGTCTGTGCACCGTGTATGTGCCTGATACCCAAGGAGGTACATACCGAGACTGAAGATGTCCCTGCATGGGGTAGGTACTCTATTTTCCATTCTCTCTTGTCTCACCATATCCTCTGCTGCATCTTAAAAAATTATATATACATATATGTATATACACATACATGTATATATATGTATATGTATACACACACTCACATACACACACATAATGTACATGTACTTAGGAAAAAGTACAATGAAGAGTTACAATTATGTTTTGCTTGACCTATGGTTGCTGTTCCCTTCCCGAGTGTTAACTCTGCCAATGGATTTTCTTGTAAATTTCTCTGCCGTGAGACCCCACTTTCCTTTTCACAGGGAACGAGGCATGAACACATTTCTGTTCCGTCCCCACTGTGGGGAGGCTGGGGCTCTCACTCACCTCATGACAGCCTTCATGATCGCAGACAATATTTCTCATGGCTTGAATTTAAAGAAGGTGAGTTTAGCTCTCTCTTTGCTCTTTCTTTTCCTTTCCTTTCTTTCCTTTTCTTTTCTTCTCTTCCCTTCCCTTTCCCTTCCCTTTCCCTTTCCCTTTCCCTTTCTCTTCCCCTTCCCCTTCCTTCTTTCCTTCCTTTCTTCCTTTCTTTCTTTCTTTCTTTCTTTCTTTCTTTCTTTCTTTCTTTCTTTCTTTCTTTCTTTCTTCTTTCTTTCTCTCTCTCTCTCTCTCTCTCTCTCTCTCTCTCTCTCTTTCTTTCTTTCTTTCTTTCTTTCTTTCTTTCTTTTTGAGACAGGATCTTATGTAGCCCAGGCTGGACTTGAATTTGCTCTGTAGCTGAAAATGATCTTGATTTCCTGATTCTCCTGCCTCAACTTCTGACTGCTGGGATTTGGGATTATGGGTGAATATTACTGAGTCAGGCTTGGAATCTTTCTTTTCTTTTCTTTCTCTGTTTTTGTTTTTGTTTTTGTTTTTGGAGACAGGCTTTCTCTGTGTATTGCTCTGTAGAACTGTCTTTGTAGACCAGGCTAGCTTTCAGCTGACAGATCTACCTGTCTCCACCTCCTAAATGATAGGATTAAAACAGAATCTTTACTTTCTTAGTTCTTGTTTGTTGTTGTTGTTGTTTTGTTTGTTTGTTTTTTGTTTGTGTGTGTGTATGTGTTTTTGGCAGAGGGTGGTGGTGGTGTTCAAGATAGAGTTTCTCTGTGTAGCTCTATAGACCAGGCTGGACTTCAACTCAGAGATCCACCTCCCTCTGCTTCCCAAGCGCTGGGATTAAAGGTTCATGTCACCACTGCCTGGCAAGGGGGAATCTTTTCTTTCTTTCTTTCTTTCTTTCTTTCTTTCTTTCTTTCTTTCTTTCTTTCTTTCTTTCTTTCTTTCTTTCTTTTTTTATTGGGTATTTATTTCATTTACATTTCCAATGCTATCCCAAAAGTCCCCCAACCCCTCCCCACCCACCCACTCCCACTTCTTGGCCCTGTTGTTCCCCCGTACTGAGGCATATAAAGTTTGCACGACCAATGGGCCTCTCTTCTCACTGATGGCTGACTAGGCCATCTTCTGATTCATATGCAGCTAGAGACACGAGCTGGGGCGGGGGGTACTGGTTAGTTCATAGGGGGAATCTTTTCTTAACAGTAATAATAATTCTATATTAGAGCCTATAACAAATGAATCATGATGGTCCATTTTCAGTATGAGATACATTTTGAGCTTATCATCAGCAAATCAATGCTTTTTTTTTTTTTTTTTTTTGGTTTTTGAGACAAGGTTTCTTTCTCTGTGTAGCCCTGGCTGTCCTGGAACTCACTCTATAGACCAGGCTGGCCTTGAACTCAGAAATCCACCTGCCTCTAAAGATTTTGTTTTTGTTTTTGTTTTTTCGAGTCAGGGTTTCTCTGTATAGCCCTGGCTGTCCTGGAACTCACATTGTAGACCAGGCTGGCCTCGAACTCGGCAATCCGCCTGCCTCTGTCCCAAGTGCTGGGATTAAAGGGATGTGCCACCACTGCCTGGCTATAACCTGAATGCTTTTAAACTTCTTAGGGTTGAAAAGTTCTGGTCAGCTATGGGAACAAGTCCAAGGTATCAGGAGTGGGGAAGATCTGCAATACCCTTAGTGCAGATCTCAAGCCCCAGGAGGGTCAGGAACTTGGGGTAAGCTCTATGCTAGATTAGTGGGCAAGTTCCTAACTCCTTGGAGAGCCAGCCTGTGACTCTGAGGGCAGGACATTTTCATGTTCAGGGACTATGGAGCCCACTCTCTTCCACCAGCCACTGCTGTCTTTTCTCTAGGCTGATATCCAACTTCGCAAGGTTGAAAAGTGAACAGCTTCAATTGTGCTACTCTGAGTCCTTAGTACTCTTACTGTGAAATGAGGATCATTGAGCGTGAGACACCTTGGGGGTTACTAAGGTAGCTCCTTCTATGACAGTCAAAGGGCTTCTTTTGAGGTTACCTTGTTAATTGCCCTCAGAGAGGAATCACCACACATCTCCCAACTTCCATCTTGGAGCTCTCACAGGCAGAGTCAGAGGCAGTTGGCTTCCCTCAGGCTACTTTTGCCTGGTTTCTTGTTGTAGCATGCTTTTAAATGTCTCTTGTGATAGTCATAGCTTTCATGTAGCCAAAAAAAAAAAAATAAAAGAAGAAGAAGAAGAAGAAGAAGAAGAAGAAGAAGAAGCAAGTTTCGGGGTGAGCTCTGAGGTGTAATTACTTAGATCAGACCATTTAACTTTGACAACTTAGTACTCAGATTTTTAAAAAGCTGATTTTGCCCAATTCTTCTGAAAGCAATACCAGAGCTTTTTAAAAAAGATTATTAAAAGATGACTATTATTATTAATATTATTATTATTATTGTGTTTTTCAAGATAGGATTTCTCTGTATAGCCCTGGCTGTCTTGGAACTCACTCCAGGCTGGCCTCGAACTCAGAAATCTGCCTGCCTCTGCCTCCCAAGTGCTGGGATTAAAGGCACGCGCCACCACTGCCTAGCTGTTTTTTGTCTTTCTTCCTTTCTTCCTCTCTCTCTCTCTTTCCTTTTTTAAAGATTTATTTATTTTATTTATGTGAGTACACTGTGGCTGTCTTCAGACACACCAGAAGAGGGTATCAGATCCTATTACAGATGGCTGTGAGCCACCATGTGGTTGCTGGGAATTGAACTCAGGACCTCTGGAAGAGCAGTTGGTGCTCTTAACCTCTGAGGCATCTCTCCAGCCCCTGTTTTTTGTTTTTCAAGACACGGTTTCTCTATGTTACCCTTGACTGTGCTGGAACTGAGTTTGTAGACTAGGCTGGCCTCAGACTCATGGAGATCCACCTGCCTCTGCCTGGATTAAATTGTGGGATTAAAGGCGCCTGTCACTGTCACCCGGCCACCGTGGGATTTTTGAGGTTTTGCTGTGTGTCCCTGTCCGCGCTCCTTATTGTTGTTCTCGCTGTCTTTTCAGAGTCCAGTGCTACAGTACTTGTTTTTCCTAGCCCAGATTCCCATCGCCATGTCACCGCTGAGTAACAACAGTCTGTTCCTCGAATATGCAAAGAATCCTTTCTTAGATTTCCTCCAGAAAGGCCTGATGATCTCACTGTCGACCGATGACCCGATGCAGTTCCACTTCACCAAGGTGCGCAGCATGCACGCAAGGAAGCTTGAGTATGGTTTGCTGAAACCCTCACCACGCAGAAACCGAAAGTCAAATCAGGGCGCTTCTTTATCCTCTTTCTGTAGGATGTGTACTGTTTCTTTTACTAATGCACTTCCTCCTTTACGTAAATAACTACAGGAGCCCCTGATGGAAGAATACGCCATCGCTGCACAAGTCTTCAAGCTGAGCACGTGTGACATGTGTGAGGTGGCAAGGAACAGTGTCCTGCAGTGTGGGATTTCTCATGAGGTAGACTTGACAGTGGCTCCCTACCCTTCTGAGCGTTGGGTCTAACAATCTAACCACTGAATCATTAATGAGGAAAACAGGCAGAAAAGCTTTTGCACAGACCACATACAGCTGCTATGGCTAGGGACTAGAAGACTGTTCTGGGCTGGGAATACAGTTTAGTGGTAGCGCAAGCCTGCAAGGATCTAATTTGAGTCTCTACAGCTCCTCCGCCAAGCCCTATTCTCTGCCATGGCTCCACATTTGATTTCTCAGGAAACGTGCTCATGGAGGGAGGCACTACAGGAATGACCCCTGGTCTCCTTTTGTTTACGAGTAACATGGAGATTACGGTGGAGGAGCAATCGCTGCCTATCCCAGTGTAAATAGAGACTCAGAGACCTCTTTTCCCATTGTCTTACAGGAAAAAGCAAAGTTTCTGGGCAACAATTACCTTGAGGAAGGCCCTGTTGGAAATGACATCCGGAGGACAAATGTCGCTCAGATTCGCATGGCCTATCGTTATGAAACTTGGTGTTATGAACTCAATTTAATTGCTGAGGGTCTTAAAGCAACAGAATGAATAAAGTAAATAGACTAAATAACACCGCAAGTGGGTTTTTCATTGAGAATTTGAATCCTATACTACTTGTTATTGAGACCCTATTCTTATTTATTTATTTATTTTCTTCAAACTTATTTTATGTATGAGTGCTCTACCTGCATGCACACCTGCTCACCAGAAGAGGGCATCAGATCATATTATAGGTGGCTGTGATGGCTCACATGTGGCTGCTGGGAATTGAATTCAGTACCTGGGAAGAGCACACGGTACTCTTAACCTCTGAGCCATCTCTCCGGCCAGAGACCCTACTCTTAAAATAAGCCAAGTACTGTATTAAGCCTTCCATTGATAATCTTTTACTCGGTTCTTGTCACACCTTTGTACAGTAGATATAATTTCTATTTTGGGGATAATGAGCCAATGTAAGGTAGATGATGCCCTCAGGACACTCTTCATGTGGGGCAGCTGTGGGAACAAAGTTTGTGTGACTTCAGAGTCTGCACCACCTTCAGGCAGGACAGTTATCAGAAGAAGCCAAGGACATAAGCCACTGGCTTACTGCTAAGAAGACGGGCTTTGGGGCTCAGAGACTAGAAGAGAGTCAGAGCACCTGGAACCATGTAGAAGTTCTTTGACAAGCAGAAGTCCACCGTGGCTTTCTTAGGTAAGGTCAGACCAGTTATATGAAAGCGTAGAAAATGAGCACTTGTGAGCAGGACTGAGGGAAGAGCTCTCCTAGTGGGGGGGTCTTAGCTTGCTGAAGCAGGAGACCTCTGAAACGTGTTAGAAATATCCCTGCTAGGTACAGTGGTGCATGTCTTCAGTCCCACACTCTGGAGGCAGAGGCTCTGAGCTTAAATAAGCCTGTTTTACATAGTGAGTTCCAGGACAGACAAAGCTACATAGTGAGGCCCCATCGATAGATAGACAGACCGACAGACAGACAGACAGAAAGACAGATGAGAGAGGGGAAAGAAGGAAAGGGAGAGGAAGAGGGAGAGGGAGAGGGAGAGGACGAGGACTTCGTGTTAGGAGATGCTCCAGCTATCCAGATTATATTTGCTCACACACAACTGTGTTGCCATCTAGTGGTTGGGTTGATAATTCACTCAGTTTATTAAAAAGGGGGTTATGGACTAAACATAAAGGTTTTTTTATTTATTATTTTTGGACACCAAAAGCATAAAGAAGATTTCATTCTACTTTCAAGTTTTTCACCCCTGAGGTTGTGAGATGTGTGGAGAGAACATTCCTCAAGACTTATCACAATGAAATTCGAGCAAATTCCTGAGTGTTTTCACTTTCTGCACAGGTAGCCTTGAGCTTAGGTGTGTCCCTTGGGACATGCTCGTACTAGCTGTGGGGTAAGACTCCTCTTCCCCCATTCTTGAAGTTCAAATTTCTGTTCGGTGAATATTTATCAAGGACCTGATTTTATTTCATGTTGGCTTCCTAGTCACTAAAATAATACAAATTACTACATATTATCTTCAGACTTAAAGGATACCTCTCACCATTAGGTGTAGCGCCATCCTACCCAAGAGAGGGCAGTAGAACACATGCATGTAAATTAATGTTCATCTTGGAATTCAAATCTTCATCCTGCTAAAGAATCTTCGTGGATGCAAACTTCAAAATGTAAATCTTAAAAACACTGTTTTAGTCCCGAATTTCACCTTGTACAACTATCTGTGATACTTTCCAAACAGATTAGATTAAATGCCGCTTGTGTTGGCTCAGGACTATGCTTGCACCCCAGAAGCACGGGTAGGAGGATAAGAAGTTTGAAAAATCATAAAGAACACAAATCTGTACGTTTAAAGACATACACATTAGGTAAGGGATCAATGGAGTTTGCAATGTATTCCAAACCATATTTACATTTATTTCCTCACTGGAGTATTTTAAGGGAATTGTCAATTCTTCTCCCTCACGGTAGAAAGTAATCCTTTTACTGTCCCCACCTCATAGCTTCACAAGGGTTTGGGACTTTTTTTTTTTTTTAAAGTCTTGGTTGAGTTGGCTGGTGACAGTCATCCGCGATGTGTAATTAAACACCTCTCTATGGCAGTCTTCTATTTTGGTACCTCTGTGTGAACAAGCCAGGGAAGTTTGGTTACCATACACAAGGTTGGATGGAGTGGGTGGGGTGGAGTGGGGCGGGGCGCGGTGAGGTGGGGCAGTTAGGTCGTGCTGGGAAATAGGTTCCACTCATCCCAGTCTCGCAGGGTGAAACTGGGCTATTCTTGCAGCAGGCACAGAGCCATGTGCATACCTGAGCAAGATCGTGTGGTAGGGAGAATTTAAGCGTGAGTCTCAAGTGGGTGTGGCAACCCAGTCGGCACCGGGACGAGGCATCAAAGGCATCCGGCTTGTGATTCCAAACCTGGGGCCAGGTGCGTTATTGGCATCTCTTTACTAGCTGGCATTCCCGATGAATGTTTGCTCCCTGAGCTGCTTTGGGGTTTTCTTAAAGACGTTGCAGTTTGGCTCCTCTGTTTCTACTAGGCTCTGTCTTGCTGTAAAGGTCTGTCTGGTGTAGTCGCACAGACCGTAGATCCGGAGATAGAACTTTGGCTTCAGGCCTGGGCAGGGGCTGCAGCGTGGAACCAGCGCGGTGCAGCTCACTCTGGTACCCCAGCGCCGGGGGCGGAGAGACCGCCTGGCGTGGGTTCCGAGCCTTCAGGAGAGCCCTGGAAGGGCAGAGCCTTACTGGGTGAGCTCGGGGGCGTGGCCAGGCCGAAGGGGGCGTGTCTTAACCTGGAGGGCGGGGACTGCGGACCTGCGGGGGCGGGACGAAGATGTAGGCGCTGGATCCCAGAGGCCACCGACGCGAGTCTGGGATCCCTGCGCGAGGCGGCGTCGCGGCCCAGGCAGGTAGGCGACGGGATGCAGCGGGGGAGTGGGGCCGTTCAGCTGTTGGCGTCGCCCCATGGCGTCCTGTGTGTTCGTGGTCAGCCGAGAGCTGGGTACCTCTGGCCAGGGGAAGGCGGGTGTCAGCCTGCGAGCCGCGGGCGCGGTCGGGGGTGTAGGGCCGGGGAGCCCGGGCGCTCGCCGTCGCGAGGAAACGCGCCTATCAGGCGGTCTTGAACTTGGACGTGCCGGGACGGAGCACTTCAGACAAGCGGTAAAGCGTGTGTGCGCGCGCTTTGCTTCGGAACTACGGGGCAGGCACGATAGTGGAAGTCGTCAAGTAATTTTTTAAGATAAAATTCCTACAACTGGAGTATGACTGTGGAGTAACCAGGAGAGAAGATGATGATTAGATTATGAGTCAAAAGGCTTCGCTCTGGAGCTCAGACCCGCAAACAAACCGTCACACCTCCGTCAGGGTTAACTCTTCCAGGTGTGTGTCCCTGGAGTGCAAAACTGGGACGCTCATGGGTTCTCATGTTCTGAGAGGAAAGACAGTGTTCTACAAATGTCAGGCATTGTTGTTTGATACACACACACATGCACCCCGGAGCATGTGTAGTTTGTAAAACTACTAAGTGCCTAGTACAGTAGGCACCCTGTAAACCTTTATCCCAAAGCTACTACTGATTCGCCTGTATTCTGTTTACTATGTAAATAAGTTATCTAAGCGTCATTTCCACATAATCACCATTGTTTGAAGAGCAGAGCTATTCTTAACTGAGTCATGACATTTTCTAAAATAGCATGCTATCTGTATACCGTAGTGCAATCATTTACCATGAAGCTTGTACCAATCAGAAAATCTGTTACTTTGTTTTAGATAAGCTGAAGGTATTTCATAAAGTGAGCTGAGAGTACTGCCTCAAAGCAAGACTTTTATTTTGTAAATTCAGGGGCTGCTTATAAAAAGATCTGAGTTCTCTAAAACAAAGTTAATGTGTGGCTGTGGCATTTGTACAGTTTTTATTATAGACATTTGTGTTCTCTACTTGTGTGTGTGTGTGTATTTTAGGGAGAGATGGGAAATTTAAAAAGGAATAGCAGTCTGTAACCATGAGGTTTCTACTAGGGATACTTAAGAGTGATCTGGAGTATTTTCAAAGACAGAAACCAGGAACTGTAGTAATTGTGTCTCAAGGCCTCTCATTAGTCTGTTAAATGTGGCAATTGACTTTTTTTTAGATGCAGAAATATCAGTGTTTTTGATTGAGAACAGTAGGCCATTTCTTTCCTTTTCTTATTTAAAATTTAAAATTTGGGCATATTTGTCACCAACGTGCAAAGGATCCTGGGTTCAATCCCAGTACTTCATAACTGGGTGTGGTGGTGGTCCACGGCTCCCATCCCACTCAGCATAAGAGAGGTGCAAGAAGGGATTCAGAAACTCCAGGTCACTCCTTACTAAGTAGTGAGTTTGAGGCCAGCCTGGGATACCTGTGTGACTCCATAACAAAGCAAAACAAAACAAAGTTAAACATTCCTCATATTACAGGGCTTGAGAGATGCTTTGGGAAGTGAGGGCACTTCTTGCCAAATCTGAAGACCTGAGTTCAATCCCCAGGCCATGTAGAAGGAGTTAGCCAGCTATGTAGATTGTCCTCTGACCACAAAATGTGTCCCAACACATTGCCCCTTCCCCAAAGTAATAAATGTAATAAATTTATTTATTATGTGTACATGTGTGGGCACCCAAGGTGCACGTATGGAGGACAGAGGGCCATTTGGAAAACTTAATTTCTCCTTCTCTCGCGTGGGTGCTGGGGATTGAACTCAGCCTCAGTGGCAAGCACCCCTACCCGCTGAGCTAAGTCACCAGTCCTTCTTTTCTGTCCTTGTAGGATGAGACTAGGGTTCTGTGACTACTGCTATCAGTGAACCACATCCCTGTCTCCAACTGGAAATCATTTTACTACTAGTAAGAGATTTGTAGTGATCCTTATGTGCTAAGGCAAGGATGGTAGAGCATTGTATACCACAGTGGAGGTTAGTGGAGTGCAAGAGGGAAAACTACTAGTAAATAATCCAACCCGGTGCTGCTTTAAGAGTTTCATTTGTGGGGCTGGAGATGACCCAGTGGTTAAGAGCACTTGTTGCTCTTCCAGAGAACCTGACTTCAGTTCCCAGCACCCATGTCTGGTAGTTTACAACTGCATGTAACTCCAGCTACATGGGATCTGACGGTCGCTTCTGTCTTCCAAGGACAACTGCATACAGGTAACATGTGCTCACATATACATACATATAAATAAAAACAAATCTCTAGCCCAGTGTAATGGTGCATGCCTTTACTCTCATCACATGGGGGAGGGGGGCCAGAGACAAGTGGATCTCTGTGAGGTCAAGGCCAGCCTGGTCTACATAGTGAGAGTTTCAGGTTAGCCAAGGTAGAGTGAAATCCTGTTTCAAAAAAAAAAAATCTTATAGAAAAAGAATTTTATGGGCTGGAGAGATGAGTCTGCATTTAAGAGCACTGCCTGCTTTTCCAGAGGACTTGGGTTCAATTCCCAGCACCCACATGGCAGCTCACAATTGTCTGTAACTCATGTTCCGGGGGATCCGACGCCCTCACACAGACATACATGTAGTCAAAACACTGATGTACATAAAAATAAATAAATAAATAAATAAATAATTTTTTAAAAACAAAAAGTTTTATTTAAATATTTTCAACAGTTCACTTGGGTTTTTGAAACTTTTTGTTTGTTTGGGTTTATTTTTGTTTGCTTTTCATTTTTTTTTTTTAAAGATTTATTTATTTATTATATGTAAGTACACTGTAGCTGTCTTCAGACACTCCAGAAGAGGGCGCCAGATCTCGTTGCGGATGGTTGTGAGCCACCATGTGGTTGCTGGGACCTGAACTCTGGACCTTCGGAAGAGCAGTCGGGTGCTCTTACCCACTGAGCCATCTCACCAGCCCTTGCTTGCTTTTCAGGATAGGGTGTGTTTTGCATTTGTGTGTGTGTGTGTGTGTGTGTGTGTGTGTGTGTGTGTGTGTAGCCTTCGCTGTCCCGAAACTAGCTTGGTAGACCAGGCTGTCCTGGAACTTACAGAGATCTGCCTGCCTCTGCTTTCCAAGTGAGACTTAATTTTTGAAACAGGATCTTACTATATAGCCTAGGTTAGCCTTTAACTCATTATGTAGCTCAGGCTGGCCTGAAATATACAGTAATTCTATCTAGATCCCAGTGCTAGAATTTCAATGTTTGCCACTATCTATATTTGGCTAAAACTATTTTAAAACGAGCTTTAATCCTGTACTGAATAATGAGTTCATTGAGAATTTATAATCTGTTGATCTTACAGGGCTAATACCTTATATTCATCCTACTTACTGAGCAACGATCCAAGGTGTAGCTTAGAACCTACATTGCAGACATGCACAGGAAGGATGCTCTCCTACCTAGGAGAGTATGTAGTCCTTCTACGGAGTGGGCTAAGTAAGTACTGAAAAGCTATTTTGAAAGCCGACTAACAATAAGAGTATCAACTACTACTTATAGGTCTTCCTCAGTGCAGGCAGTGTCCTGAATTCATTTCATGTATTAGTTTATTTAGTCCTCCTCACAAAAAGGCTCTACTGAGGGATGCTGTCATTAGTAGCTCCTCACTGAGAGGCATAGAGAAACTGGGTAACTTGCCTGCCATCCATTTATGTAGAAAGGGGTCAGGCTGTCAGGCCGCAGTAACACTGAATCAACCCTCAATCCCTGCACTATACTGAGTTTCAAATTTAGTAAGACCCAGTGCAATCTAACAGGTATTTAAAAGAAGCACTTTTATGAACTATAAATGAGACAGACACAAATACATGAGAGAGAGAGAGAGAGAGAGAGAGAGAGAGAGAGAGAGAGAGAGAGAGAGAGAGAGAGGAGGGACAGACAGAAAAACTGGTATTACAAGATATAGAGGCATGTCCAAGCTACAATTTAATTATACTTTGTATGTAAAACTTTTTTTTTTTTTTTTTTGCTGATGAATGACATGGGATTCTTCTTGTTTTTAAACTCCCAGCCACTTAGGGCATTCTCTTAGCAATATAAGAGGTGTCTGTTTTTCAATAAGAAGTTTAAAATACTTGTTCTCAAACCGTGACTTAAATGTTAGCTACAAGAAAAGAAAATGCGCCAAGCCTGGTGGAACATACCGATAGTTCCAGCACTTGGAAGACTAAGGCAGGAGGCTAGGACATTTTGTAGGCTCACCTGGGCTAAGAATGGAAATCTGTCCCAAATCAGTCAATCAATCAATCAACCAATCAAGCCGTTATGATAACAAAGGTCTAGACAGAATTTAATGGGAAACAATGAGGAAAGCAGTTGTTCTACGTGTGGTAGGAAGGAGGGCTCTAGAAGGGCGCCATATTTGAATTTGGTTTTCAAGGATGATTAGGGGTCTGCAGAGCAGGGGGAAGGTATGAGTGAGAACCAGGAAGCTGTGTGACTATACGGTATGTTCGAGAACTGTGTCTTAGTTTCTAAAGTCAGAGGTACAGAGATGGGTGGTTCAGCTAAAAATAATCTAGAAAAAGAAAATTACAGAGCACAGTTGTTTGTTACATTAGATCACTGCAATTGCTGGGTAAGGTCTCTGATTGGAATAAAGAAGTGAGTGACTAAGTTTAGTTTGGGGAAAACCCTTTCACTGTAGACTATGGTATTGAGGGTATTTTTTTTTTAATTTTTTTTATTAGGTATTTTCCTCAATTACATTTCCAATGCTATCCATAAAGTCCCCAATACACTCCCCCCCCCAGTCCCCTACCCACCCACTCCCACTTTTTGGCCCTGGCATTCCCCTGTACTGGGGCATATAAAGTTGGCAAGTCCAATGGGCCTCTCTTTCCAGTGATGGCTGACTAGGCCATCTTTTGATACAAATGCAGCTAGAGTCAAGAGCTCTGGGGTACTGGTTAGTTCATAATAATGTTCCACCTATGGGGTTGCAGTTCCCTTTAGCTCCTTGGGTACTTTCTCTAGCTCCTCCATTGGGGGCCCTGTGATCCGTCCAATAGCTGACTGTGAGCATCCACTTATGTGTTTGCTAGGCCCCGGCATTGTCTCACAAGAGATAGCTATATCTGGGTCCTTTCAGCAAAATCTTGCTAGTGTATGCAATGGTGTCAGCATTTGGAAGCTGATTATGGGATGGATCCCTGGATATGGCAGTCTTTAGATGGTCCATCCTTTCTTCACAGCTCCAAACTTTATCTCTGTAACTCTTTCCATGGGTGTTTTGTTCCCAGTTCCAAGAAGGGGCACAGTGTCCACACTTTGGTCTTCGTTCTTCTTGAGTTTCATGCGTTTAACAAATTGTATCTTATATCTTGGGTATCCTAAGTTTTTGGGCTAATATCCACTTATCAGTGAGTACATATTGTGTGAGTTCCTTTGTGAATATGTTACCTCACTCAGGATGATGCCCTCCAGATCCATCCATTTGCCTAGGAATTTCATAAATTCATTCCTTTTAATAGCTGAGTAGTACTCCATTGTGTAAATGTACCACATTTTCTGTATCCATTCCTCTGTTGAGGGGCATCTGGGTTCTTTCCAGCTTCTGGCTATTATAAATAAGGCTGCTATGAACATAGTGGAACATGTGTCCTTCTTACCGGTTGGAACATCTTCTGGATATATGCCCAGGAGAGGTATTGCTGGATCCTCTGGTAGTATTATGTCCAATTTTCTGAGGAACCGCCAAACTGATTTCCAGAGTGGTTGTACCAGCTTGCAATCCCACCAACAATGAAGGAGTGTTCCTCTTTCTCCACATCCTCGCCAGCATCTGCTGTCACCTGAATTTTTGATCTTAGCCATTCTGACTGGTGTGAGGTGAGGGTATTTTTTTATACTGAGAAGTAGCACATATTTTTAACAAATACTCATAAAGCTATGATTCGGGGTGGGGGAGAGAGATGAAAGAGTCTGTTGATGCCATTATTGGAGAAAAGCTGTATATTGTAAGAACTTTGCAATTTTGTCTAGAGACAATGGAACCAGAGAAGGCTCCTTTGGAAGTCGTTAAGATTGCACCTTGACGTTCTGTGTGGTGGCTGGATTGAAAGAATCCAGGCAAAAGGCAGAGAGAGAAGTCTGAAGGTTGATAAGATAGATAAGTAGATAGATGGATGGGTGAGGCCATGTTTGCTGTTGTTGAAGTACTCCTGGTGGAGCAGATGAGGACCTGGAGAAAGAAACAAGTCCAGGGCAGAGGAGAGGGCAGACAGGAAACTGGGGATTGGGAGTGCTCAAGACCTATTAGCTGTGGAGGGCAAAAGGCAATGGCTTTACTTCTTAGCTCAGGGATACAGGGCCTGGATGTATTATCTTTTACATGATGGGATGATAATTGTCTCTGTTCTGAACTTGTTGGGTTTGAAGTGTTCTATAGAGCATGGGGGTGCAGATGTCGGGCAAGGTCCAGAGGCCAGGATGAGCTTGGTTGGTGATGTTTCAGACCTAACTAGCTGAAGTTCACACAGTAGAGAGACTCACTCCGAAGAGATGTACTCATCTTAAAGCATTCAGATGAAGTTTAGTTGAAGGTTAAACAGCTTTCAGGCTGACTAGGTAGCCTGGTTGGTAGAGTGCCTGCGTCACTTGCTGGAAGCCCTGCGATTAGCTTCCACTATCTGCAGAACTAGGTGTGGTGGGCCTTGCCTTTACTCAGCACTAAGGACGTGGAGGCAGGGGAATTGTCCTGGCCTACTGGGAGTTTAAAGTCAGCCTGAGCCTTACTCTCTAGCCCTTTGATATTTCTTTTAAAACAGGCCCTTTCAGATATTTTCAAAGAGAGGCTGGGAGTGTAGCTGAGTTAGTAGAGTGCCCGCCTAGCATGCAAGGGGCTTTGGGTTTGATCCCAGACTCACATAGGTTGGTTGTGTTGAAAATGTTTATATCCCTGGACATCAGGAGACCCTGTGTCACAGACAGACAGACAGACAGACAGACAAGTAAATGGGGCTGGAGAGATTGCTCAGCAGTTAGGAACACTTGCTGCGATTGCAGAGGCTCTGGCTTCAGTTCTCGGCACCAACATGATACAACAGTCCGGGGAATCTGATGCTCTCTTCTGGCCTCCCATGGCACAGCACGCATGTGGTACATTGGTGTACATGTAGGCAAAACACTCATACGCATAAAATGAAAATAGATAAATCTTTTACAATTTTTTTTTCAAATTAAAAATAAGAGACTTAACTTACCACTCTCCTGTTTATTTAAGGACAGATTTGAGGAAGAGCCATTATTGGCTAATTTAGTTATATCAGAAATATTGGAAACCTTGAAGGAGAATGTGGCTTTTTAAGGTCAGTCTTTTAGCCTGATCTTGCCTGATCCCAGCAGAGGCACAGGGGTCTCTTGGTTTGAGACCAGGCTGGTATACAAAGGGAGCCCCAGGCCAGCCAGGGATCAACAGTGTGACCATGTCACAGAAAGCACTGATTCCTCTCCTATCACATTAGCAAGTAACGTGACGGTGTGTTCTAGAAGCCATGGAATTCTGGTGTTTGTCCTTTATTTACTGTGAAGAACGTGTGCCATGTGTTCTGTATTAAGACCGAAAGCAGCCATTACTGAGCCTGTTGCTATTTTGACCACTTATGGCAGCTCGATGTTTCGGCTGGGATTTCCAACCCTTACCCAGTGAAGTGCAAAAGAATGAAACAGACTCTTAGGAGAACCTGACACGTGCATCATCCACGTGTTTTCCAGACTGGAAGTAATTTATGCTCAGGAAAGTTGCCTAATGAACCTTTTTAAAATTTTAATATTACATGATTTATGTTGGAATTGAAAATAACAATGAAAGAATATTTGATCTAAACTCCATACTGTACTTACATGGTGATGTGTGTGTGCGTGCATGTGTGTGTGTCTGTGTGTGTGTGTGTGTGTGTGTGTGTGTGTGAAACTGCACCAGCATTCTCTACTGCTGTTGTTGCCCTTCCACAACTTTCTCTAGATTCCGTCCACCCCACATCATGGCTGCCCACAGTCTCCTCCCCTTTTGCTGCTGTGTGTCTGCTGGTTGCTTCCCTGGGACTCAGTCTCTCCCCACACACATCCCTTTTCTTAGCCCCTTAGTCTAGGCATCACATTTATTGTTTTGAGCCGGTCTCCTGTACCCCAGGAACTTTGAGGCACCATCTTCCCTTGCCCTCCTGGGCTCTGGATTAGAGCTCTAACCAGCACACTGAACCCAGACTTCACTCCTGCCCTCATTGTATCTTGGACTCCTCTGCTCCATCGACATTCCATGTACACACTTGGAAGCAAGGCATTCCCCGAGATAAGCGTAGTCGCTAATTTTCCTATCTTTGGTCTAAGTTTATTTTCTTCAGTACTGTGCCCAGGTTCTGAGGGAGTTTAAGAATTATATAGTCCATATTCTCTATGAATTATGGTATCCAACATCAGCTGAAGATTCATCCCCTAATCTGTTAACCATAGCTCATTATTGAGCAGCTCCTAAAGACTATATCCTGAGGCTGAGATAGGAGGCTCAGAAGTTTAAGGCTAGCCTGGGCTACTATAGTCAGAACCTATCTCAACAAATAAACAGTGAGATATGCTCAAGTGGCTAGGATTTGAATCTCAACTCTTGCTATTTAAAAATCCTCGCAGGGCAGAAGTTATAGCTGAGGGGTGTAGCGTGTGAGAAGCCGTGGGTTCAATCCCTAGTCTTCCCAGAAGAAAACAGCACCTTTGCCAAGGGAACCCATGTGCTTTTGCTCTGGGTGTTTTGTTTGTTTGTTTGTTTTTACAAAGGCAGCTTTAGATAATTCATTCCTCTCTAAACCTTTGGCTTCATCTTTCTTTTCACTCTCAGCAGACAATCTTGCCTATTATTTCAAAACAAAGAAACAATAAAAACCCTTAGCAATCCCAGGGTGGGCTGGGCTGGGGTGGGAGTGGGGTGTCAGGGAGGCAGAGGCAGGAAGATATCTGAGTTCCAGGACAGTCCTGGCTACACAGAGAAGCCCTGTTGTAAAAAAACAAAATAGCCTCAGCTAGAACTTCTTTGTGTAGTCCCTAACCCAGCACATCTGCCTGCATGTCTCCTCCTTACTCCTGCTGCAGTGGGAGGGCAGCCCTGCTCCTGGTACCTGCTTCCCCCTCCACCGAAGACTCTGTCCTCTCTTCCTTCTGGGCCTTCTGCTCTCTATCCTTGTTTCGTTCTTCTTCCTTCCTGACGTCTTCCCACCCAGGTTTAAATATAACTTACTTCTTTCCTGTCTGAAAAAGCAAAGCTCTCCTGCAGCCAGTGTTCTTTCCAGCCTGCACCTTATCGTCCCCTTGCTGCCTTGGTTTAACTCACTGTCTACAGTGTCTGCTCCCAGTCTTTATGGCCTCATCCACACTGGACTGACTTGCTGTCACCTCTCCTTCACCCTCCTTCTTTTTTTGTTTTTGGGGTTTTTTTTGTTTGTTTGTTTTTGTTTTTCGAGACAGGGTTTCTCTGTGTAGCCCTGGCTGTCCTGGCACTCACTTTGTAGACCAGGCTGGCCCCAAACTCAGAAATCCGCCTGCCTCTGCCTCCCGAGTGCTGGGATTAAAGGCGTGCGCCACCACGCCCGGCCTTCACCCTCCTTCTTGCCACTGAGCCTGCTCTTGCCCAGGTCCTGATGACCAACAGACAGTCAAGTCTTGTTCTTTCCCGTCTTCTTGGCTTCTGCACACCTGGTATTTCTCCTGTCTTTCTATGTTTGTGATTGAGTTACCATCTATGATACGTGTACACTGACTCAGAGTGTCTGAGAACTGGCTTGTTCAGGACTGTCAGTGTTTCTGGAATTATGAGATTCTAAATTTAACCAAGTGTGGTGGCTTATAAAATTAATTAGAAAATAATCGTAATTGTATAGAATGAAGAGTTGTGTGGTGCAGAATGAATGGGTTTGAGCCAGGTGTGGTGGCATGCACATCTAATATCACTTGTAATACTTCAGAGACTGAGGCAGGGAGATTACAAATTCAAGGCCACCCAGGGCTGTGTACTGTAGCCTCAACTCGATAAACAAATAAAAGAGAAAGAAAGGAGGTAGAGGTGTAACTGGAAATCATGAGATGCCATTGTGTACCAGAGGGGCTAGAGCTCAAAGAGACACTTCCAAGGGGTGGCTAGATGAGGCGGGACTAGATCTCTATTTGCTGGTGAGAGTGTGATTTGGTCTGACCACTTTGGAAACGTACTTGGCAGTGTGTTATAGTAATAGACCTACTCCATAGCATAGCAGTTCTAGATAAAACTAAAACAAAAGGGGTTATGTCTATTAAAGATACATGCAAAATGCAGATAACAGCCCTTTATTTTGTGATGCCAGGAATGAAGCCAGCTAGGTAAGTGGTCTACTCTGACCAGCATGGTTTCCCCCTGGCTTTTTCTCCCCTCTTGTATATGTGAATCCTTCTATATCTGCACACGCTTCTCTAACTTGTCCTTTTTACTAGTTGTGTGCTATTCAAGCAGGGTACTGTTTAATGGCTAACCTCGTGTGGGTCAGAGGCCGAAATGCACTTGGCAATGCTCTGTCCCCACTGGCTCTGAGCTCACCTCACATCCATTCTGTTCTAGTCCCAGCCTTCTCTCTGGGAAAGCCCCTGCTCCTGCTCCTACTCAAGTGGCCTCTCTTCTGTGCAAAGGCTTTCCTATCCTTCCCTGGCATATTGGGGATAGGGGTGTGCCTTTCTCTGCTCCATCTGATGGCTTTAGAACCCCATTGTTCAGGGAGAGAAGTGCTCTTAGTAACTTAATAATAACTGCGATCGTTTCTAAATGATATTGTGGATCTGAAGGTGCTGGATATATTGCAAGCCTAGTGATCCAGCGCCCACAGGAAGTAGTGTTTCTAGTGTTTTCAGTGATAAGCTGAGGGAGTTGAGACATTTGTTCGAAAACCAGGTAGAAGTTTTACTCTTGGTGCTTTCATGGCCAGTTGTGCTAGTGTGCTTTCTGCTGCTGTGATAAACACTGTGGCCAAAAGCAACTTGGGGAGGAAAGGGTTTAGTTGATGTATGGGTCCTGGTCACATTCCATCGTCTACAGAACTCAGGACGTGGACTCAAGCAAAGGCAGGCCTATGGAGTCCATCTCACTGGCTTGCCCTCCATGGCTTGCTCCGCTTGCTTTCTAATACTACCAGGCACCACCTACCTAAGATGGCGCTGCTCACAGAGGCCTGGTCCTCCTGAAGCAATCATTAATCAAGACACCCTACAGACACACCCACAGGCCAGGCTGGGGGAGGAGCTTCCTCAATTGAGGGTCACTCTTCCTTGACATGTTTAGATTTATGACAAGTAGACAAAAAACTAAACAATTCACCCAGCAAGATGAAGTATGCAAAGCATATAGAGTATATAATTTGGGAATGCGCGTTGAAAACTGAGAATTCCAGCTTCCAGCTTCCAGCTTAGAACTAGACAGGAAGTTACATGGTGCAATGTGTATAGATTTATGTTCTAGACTCTTGAAAATTGCCATCCTTTTATGTAGCTTTAAGATGAAAAATAAGAAGCTACAATTATAAATATACACTAATTACAGCTACATAAAAATACACTCATAAAAAAAGGCCAGGAGGAAACACCAAATTATAGCAGTGATTATGTAGGCGGGCGTAGACCTGCAGCTGTCCCCTGCCTTCCGCACTTCCACGTTTTCTGCAAATAATGTTAGTGCTACTGTATGACTTTAAAACACGCGTACTTAGTTTATTTACCTATTTATTTGTGTGGGCCCTCTCACGGCATGGGTGTGATCCCAGGACACCGTGTGGGTGTGGGGTGAGGGGGTGTTCTCTCTTTCCACCATGTGAGCCCAGGACCTCTACCTGCTGAGCCATCTCACCAGTCCCGAGATGTTACTTTTAAAACTTTTTAAATTACATCTTTTGAGTGTCTGGGGGAAAACTGCAATCTTTGAACACTTGGGAAGTGAGCATCTGGTTAGCTTTCTGGTATGGTGTGCAAAAAGTTACTCTGAATTAACCTTTGTTAAGTGGTCATGTTTCAGTTTAGCACAGTTTTGGCTTTAGAGAAGATTTCTTCAGGGTTATTAGATAAAAAGATTAAGGTTTGTCTAATTATCTTTTCTAATGAATTAATTCCTAATGAATTTCTAAAATTCTAAAAGTTTTATGGTATTAAAAGCTACTTTGTATATAGCTTCTCACATTGTGGTAGTTTGTAAAACTTCCCCTGTTGAAACTTCAATTGGTCGTTTTACCTAAGAGAAGTTTTGTTTATCCATTTGTTTTATTTTGAGATGGAGTCTTGTTATGTAGCCCTGGGTCACCTCAGACTTGAAATCCTCCTGCATCAGACACTTTGGTGTTGGCGTTATAGGTAAGCACCGTGCTACCTAGCTTGCCTAAGCCATTGTTAAGACTTTATTTGTATTTATGTATATACCATGTGTATGAGAGCACCGGAGGCCAGAAGAAATCACTGGATCCCCTGCGGCTGGTGACAGACAGTTGTGAGCCTCTCAGTGCAGATCCTGGGAACCAAACTCAGGCCTTCTGGAAGAGCTGTAAGTGGCCTTAGCCACTAAGCCACCTCTCTAGCCACACTGGTTTTAAAATCTAGCAAGGAACCAGCTGTTGTTATCTGCTAGGAAGGTGTCAGACATCAGGTCCTCCTACTTCCATATTCCTGGGACCCTTTCTGGGACCCTAGTTAAGCACCAGGTGGTTGTTGAGGCTCCCGTCCCTTGATCCCCAGGGTCTCACCCCACCCCTGTGAGCCTTTGAAGGCTTTACAGTTGTCCCTGTGATCATCACAATTGACACACACCCTTGAGAAGGATCTGGAGGTGATAACTGCAGAGTCAGGTTGTGCTGTTCTTAGATGTGGGTCATTTGACTCTTGTTGTTTGGGTTTGGACCTTGGAGAACCCTGCAGAGGCTCAGAGGAGACAGGAAAAGCCGCATGTAACATCCTGTTACATTAACCCATATTGTTATGTCTACAGCCCGCATACACAGTACTTAAATACGGGAGCCCAGACTTCTTTTAACCAATCCAGCCAGCCTCAGCTTCCTTGGCTAAGAAGAAAACCAACACAGATAGGAAATAAGATTCACAGGAAAGCAGAGGGCTTATGTGCTGGGGAAGACCACCACTCTCAGATTCCTACATCAGGAAGAGAGGGAGCTCTCTTGCCTCATCCACAGCAAAGGGAGTTCTTTGGATTTTAGAAATAGCAATCCATAGGATGAGCCAGCTTAATTTACACAGTGAAGACTCTAATAATCAACGTATCATAAGTAGCCAGCTCATCTACAGCATGGTAGGCTATCATTCAAACCACTAATATTCTTCCTTTTTCAAAAGTAATTTAGTTAGCATTTTAAAACTTAAAAACCTGTTTTCCTTAATAAAACAACTATATTGGTAGTCATTGTCTGTCCAGACAGTTGTGAGGATTAAATGCAGTCATGACAGCAGATGCTGAAAACGGTGCTCAGTACACATAAGCCTGTACATTATACTGCTGTCACTTAGATACATCACTGTACAAGCACACCTCTTCCCGTCTTGGACTGACCGACACACTCTCTCTCTCTCTCTCTCTGTCTCTCTTTCTCTCATTCTGTATAGCTCTCTTTTTAAAAATATTTATTTATTTTATGCATATGAGTACACTGTATCTGTTTTCAGACTCTCCGGAAGAGGACATCGGATCTCAATACAGATGGTTGTGAGCCACCATGTGGTTGCTGGGAATTGAACTCAGGACCTCTTGAAGAGCAGCAGTGCTGCGGAGCCATTTCTCCAGCCCCCTGTATAACTCTTTAAAGCTTTATTTATTATTTTATGCATATGAATGCTCTGTCTCCATATACATCTGCATGCCAGAAAAGAACATCGGATCCCATCACAGATGGTTGTGAGCCACCATGTGGTTGCTGGGAGTTGAACTTGGGATTCTGGAAGAGCAGTCAATGTTCCTAACTGCTGAGCCATCTCTCCAGCCCCTCCATCTTGGGTTTTCTCTTTTATTTGCTAATAATTCAGGGATTGTGGCAGTCTGTTTTTATGGCTGATCAGATCCTGTGTAGGTCCAGTTAGTGTGAGCACGGCCTCGGTTGTGCTGCCAGAGGAAGCTCACTGCTCTTTGTAACTTCCTTTAGGGGCAGGGAATAAATAATGTGGATAATAAAGTGTATTGTTGGATTAGCCTGAAGCAATTTTAAACTTTGGGAGGGTTTTTTTCTGATTGAGTATATAGCTCGTTTTCTCAAGTGCTTGCCTAGCAGGCACAAAGCCCTGGTTGGATCCTGAGCGCCAGGGAACCTGGGTGGGGTTGGAGGTGTAGAGGTGAGAGGTCCCAAAGCTTAAAGCCAGATGTGAGTGAACAAAACAAACAAAAACACCCCTACACAACAAAAACAACCTTGGGAGAATTTTTTTTTAAGTATCTTTTTGTTTCCTTAGGTATGTTTGGTTGAATGTCTTTAAAAAACGCTGGTATTTTGCTAAATTGAGATTTATAGGCTTGTTTATTGTACGAGTCTTTTATTCAGTGTAATTACTTTGTTTAGTCGGGGGAAGTGATTGGATCCTCTTGTCTTATTAGCATATATAGGGCATCTCCCTTAGACACTTAGTTTGAATTCCTTTTAACTTTCTGTTTGTTGGTATGTTAAGAGGAAGTATCTTAGCAGGAATTCGACAAAACTAGTACAAAGAAGGCTTATTGGCAGGAAGGGAAGAGGTCCCGGGAAGGGGAAGCAGCAGAGGAAGGGGGACAGAGACGGACAGAAAAAAAGAGGAGGTGGGGCTGGAAAGATGGCTCAGTGGTTAAGAGCACTGACTGCTCTTCCCAAGGTCCTGAGTTCAAATCCCAGCAACCACATGGTGGCTCACAACCATCTGTAATGGGATCCGATGCCCTCTTCTGGTGTGTCTGAAGACAGAGACAGGACTGTGTACTCACTCACATACTTAAAATGAAAAAAAGTGGAGAGAGGGGGAGGAGGAAGAGAGTAAATGGAGAGAGAGGGAGGGCAAGGGCCTGGGCGGGGGAAGGGAGAGGGAGAGAGAGTTTTCAGAGCTAGAGCTCTGAAAACTGGCCTTATATGCAGGCTTGACTGGCCTAAAACTTAGAGAGCTCTTACCTCTGCCTGCTGGGATTAAGAGTGTGTCCCTCCAAACCTGTGTAGTTTGCATTGCTTTTATAAATTCTCCGCATCAGGGAGAGGCACCTTAGAAAATAACCCAGTGCCTGTAGAGCCAGCGGACTACTTATTCAGTTGGCATCTTAGCTGGTCATCCTGGGAGCTCTTTATGCTACTTTGACAGAGTGCTCACTGCATAAAGGAAGCTGTCTCATGCCCTGTGTTGACTTTTCTTAGATAATGCATCTCATTTTCCATGAATGAAAGTTTTTAATACCTTTTCACACCACAAAGGGAATTTGTAACTAAAGAAATCCCTTTGCTTGTGGAGGAGAGCAAGAAAGCAAGAGTGGTCACAATGTCTTCTCTGGCAATGATGCTTTTCTGGCACACAATGGCCTCTGAGTTCCGGTGAATCTAATTTCTGCGTCTGTGTTGGGCTCTAGGGTCCAGTGCAACTTTAGAAAATAGAATTACCTTCCAAATGCTATTCAGCAGTTAGATGAAGAGCCAGTTCACATTCCTGGAGGTCTGAAGGGGTTTCCTTTGGTTTCTGTTTTACAAATGGTTTTGCCGGCTCCAGATAGGTTTTGCGATTGTGTGACATGTGGAATTCTGAGAACTTTTTAGAGGATATATAAACGCTAGGGTCCCAAGAGGCAGTGTCAGTGGTTGTTGGTCATTCAGGGAGTTGGTTGTGGTTTGCTAGTAGTCATGCTCAAAAAAACAAACAAAAAGAAGGAAATTAGATTCCGGTACCCACTCCCACTCTCTCCCCTCTCTCCTTTCTCTTCTATCTAGTCATAGGGGCTGAAACTGGGAAGGGGCTGGGATAAAAGGTGGAAAAGAACCCACAGAGTAGCAAAGACCAGCTACATTTATGTGTGTGAGTGTGTACCAAGGGTATGGGGGTGCTTCAAAATGTACACCTTTCATATTCCTTACTCTGCAGTCAGGCACAATAACTGAGAAATTTATATTGTGTATTGTGAGCACTTACTAAGATTTTTTTTGAAGTTTCTTTGCTATTTGGGAGCCATTTTCCGTTACTTATAACTCTGATGGGAGTGGGACAAAGGCCAGAATCCTGCGTGTGCTTCTTTGAAGATTTGTTATTCAAGACACCATCACCAAGATGGTAATGGTTTGAAGAGTAGAAGCCAGGTGGGCGACACTTGCTTGGTTTGTTTGAGTCTTCTCCTCCAATTATTTGTTCATTTTCATTTGCTAGAAATCATTTTCTGGTAAATTCAGTGAGGAGTTTTCTGTAACTTATTACTGTATATGTTATCAAAAATGGTGGCACAGGCCTATAGGCCCAGGATTGGGGAGGCAGAAGCAGGTAGTCGCTGAGTTCAGGGCCAGTCTGGTCTGCTGTAGCTACATAGTGAGATCCTGACTCAAAACGTTACCCAGAGTCCTTAGAGTTAAGTAATATATACTAATACTTCAACGTAAATACACTTAATAAAAAATTTTTTTTTTAAAAGAAAGGAAGAAAAACCAGGCTTAATGGTTTAATGTGCTGATGCTTCCCACGCAGATTTTGTTTGCTTTTCTTTGAGCCGTGGCTCAGCATCCTCTCCTGCCACTGTAGGGTGGGTGACACAGTGAGGTCCAGGTTGACTTCAGGTCTCCTCTGCAGCACTGTGTACCCTGACAGCCCATGCTACCTCCCTTCCACCTCATCCCTGGGTTTTCTTTTTTCTTTTTTTTCTTCTGGGTATCCCCAACAAGAAAGACTCCAGTGGATAAAGGTTCCTGAGATCACAGAAAAGATATACAAGCAATTTGCTGTAAGGATCATTAAAATTTGGAGGGAGCCACAGTGTAATGACGTGTACAGGAGGCACATAGACTCGAATAACACTGGGAAGGGGCTAAGCAAGGCTTCACAGAAGCACTTTGCACTTGTGTTGACTATGCACGTTCTATTATCAAATTAAAGGGCTGTTGATAGAGCTCAGGGGCAGGGTATTTGCTTAGCTTGTGCAAGACCCTAAGTTCAATCCCCACTATAGCCAAAAAACATAAAAATGTAAAAAAGCTAGATTCTCACAAAGAATTTAATAGGCTCTGAAATTTTTTGAGCAGTTATGATATCCCAGGTACTGCACAGTATTTATGCCTTATATTTAAATTCACATTATAAATTTTGAGTATCTTTGTCTTTTGTGGAAAGAGGTGCTAAAACACCTCACGGCTGATCTCTTTGAGTCTTGTTTCTCCATCTGCAAGGGAGGCTTCCAACCAGATCCGGCTTTGTTGTCAAACAACTAGATGCAGTTTGGGAAAGGAGCTCTTGTGGTAGATTGTTTATTTATCTAGCACTGAAAAAAGAAAACAAATCAATATTGTTAAGGTAGAACTGTGCATAGCTCATATTGAATACTCAGGAAGTATTCATACTGCTATCATTGTGAGCATCCTCTAGATAAGGAAGCAGGATTTATTATATGGGTTCCGTAACTTACGGTTACCCGGCTGAAAGCCAGGTGTGCTGGGATTTGATGCTCCTTTGTTCTCTTTTCATCTTTTTTATCTTGTTCTGTTTAGAAATTGTCCTATTAGAAATAATGTGACATACTACTTTAAAGCTCACCACACAACTTGTGAGCCATTTTGTTTTTTTGCAGCAAATTTTAGCTAAATACAAGGATAAACACTCAGGAGAGACTCAGTGAAAGAACCTAGGATGTTCGGACAGTCGGGAACGAACCCTGAATTTTGACACTTTCTTTTTGTGTGTGTGTGTGTGGGGGGGAGTCGAGACAGGGTTTCTCTGTGTAGTCCTGGCTGTCCTGGAACTCACTTTGTAGACCAGGCGAACTCAGAAATCCGCCTTTCTCTGCCTCCCAAGTGCTGGGTGTGTGCACCACTGCCCAACTGCCCAGCTTGTGGTGGGATTTGAACTGTAAGGCCAGAGTTGTAACTGTACAAGCGGGTGCTGCAGACCACTAGGTATGACTAGAGCATGTGTAGGCACGGAGCACAAATGGCGGGACTTGAAAGGCTTAGTTGTGTTAAGGCTATGCCACATCAGGAAATATTTACACATATAATTTTATCATCTAAGCCAGAACTATTTTGTATTTATTTATTTTATGTGTCTGTGTGTGTTTGTGCACACATGCCTGTTCCCATAGAGGTCGGGGATAACTTGCAGGTCAGTTCTCAGTGGATTTTGGAGGTCAAATTTAGGTTGTCAAAATTGGTGACAAAACCTTCTACCCAATGAACCATCTCACCAGTCCCAGAAACTCTTTAAACCTGTGACCCAATGTATGTACTATAGAAGCAAGCGCATATAGCTATGCCAGTTTTGAAAACTTTGAAATTGTGTATGGTTGGTTTTTCCCAACTTTTCTTTTTTTTTATTTTATTTTTAGGTGTGTGTGTGTGTGTGTGTGTGTGTGTGTGTGTGTGTGTGTGAGAGAGAGAGAGAGAGAGAGAGAGAGAGAGAGAGAGAGAGATGGCTATGCGCATGGGAGTGCAGTGTGCAGAGTCCAGAAGAGGGAGTCAGATCTCAGGGAGCTGGTCTTACAGGTGGTGTGAACTGAAGATGCTCCTAACTGCAGATCCGTCTCTCCAGCCTGTGTGTGTAATAGTGTGTGCGTGTGTGTGTGTGTGTGTGTGTGTGTGTGTGTGTGTGTGTGTGTGTATTGAGATAGGGTCTCACTATGTAGCTCTGATTGTTTTGGAGCTCAATTTGTAGTCCAAATTGGCCTTGAACTTACAGAGATCTATCTGCCTACCTCTACCTTCCTAGTGCTGGGGCTAAAGGCATGTGCCACCCTGCTCAGCTCCAAAAGCTTTTTATGAACCAGCAAGATGGTCAGATGATAAGGTACTGCCAGCCACCCCCCCCACCCACCACACACACACACTGGGGAGGACCAGAGAGGGAAGGAAGGGGGAGAAGAAATTCTGAATAAAGGAATGACAGTCTTAAAAACTAATTAAGGAGGGGATAGGGTGTGCCTTGGTGATTGAGACTGACTAATCTTCCAGGGATTCCAGGTTGATTCCTAGCACCCATTTGGTGGCTCACAACTGCCTATAATTCCAGTTCCAGAGAATCTGACACTCCCTTCTGACCTTTGTGGGCAGCAGGCATGTAGTACCCAGACATACATTCAGACAAAACACCCATACACATTTTTAAAAAATGAATTAAGGGAAAATATTGTACATATTCAGAATTGTATATCCAGCAAAATTATTTTTCCAGAATGAAGGGTGAAAGTAAGTTGTTTTAAACAAAAAGTGGAGAAAGTTTGTTACCAGCAGGTCTGAGCCACAGGCATCGCTAAGGGGTGCAGGAATCCTCAGGTTTGAACTGCAGGCACTGCTAAGGGGATGTAGGCATCCGTGATTAATTAAATGTGCAGCTGAGGAAGCTGAAGCTCAGAGACTAGAGCTGCTTTCCTGCAGAGTTAGCACATGAAGATTGGAGCCAAGCTCTAGGTCCTTCATCTCCAGTGAAAAAAGGTAGCAGGTAGAGTTTCAGATACACCTGTGACCTGTGCTGTCTGTGCCTGCTAAAGTGCCACACACAGGGGACACAGTGGATGTTATCTCTTCACTGTGCTGCTTTTAAAGTCATTCATGGAGGCCGCTTTTCCTTTCCTTTCCTTTCCTTTCCTTTCCTTTCCTTTCCTTTCCTTTCCTTTCCTTTCCTTTCCTTTCCTTTCCTTTCCTTTCCTTTCCTTTCCTTTCCTTTTTCTTTCTCTCTTTCTTCCTTCCTTCCTTCCTTCCTTTCTTTTTTTTTTGAGGTAGACATTTTTTCCTAGAGACTTTTTTTTTAATCTCTTATCTTTTTCCTGAAATGCCATCTTCAGGATGCCAACAACAATTCTTTTTCCATTTGGCTATGTTCCTTCTAGTAGCTAAGTAGCTGGCAGCTATTTTCTTCAGATAAACAATTACTTTGGCTCTAAACATAAAACAAGTGTTATTAAAATAGCCATCTACACCCAATTCCCCACTTTTCCCACGAACCAAGAAGAACTGAGAGCTTAGGTAACTGTGGTAGATGGTATAATGAATGTGTGTGTTCTGACTGGAATTGGAGCCCTGTTCTAGAACTTTCGCATGAGGCCATGGGTTCAACTCCAGCTGTACAGAGGAAGAATCACCCAAGTGTCTCTGTTCCTTGGAGATATTAAGGTTCTGCAGAATTTTGAGAACAAAGAGTAGCTGTTGTTTAGAATCGTTAACACACACTGTCTAGAACAGTCACTTCTTCCTGAGGGTCTGAATCCTTACAATTGTGAAGCCATGTTAAATGCACATTTTTCTTTGCTCGCAAAGCAGTGAGGTTGTATGAAAATTGAGGTTCTGGAAGTCTTACCAAAAGTCATCAGGTGATCTACAAGGTAATCAGGTGGTCTCCAAGACAGTCAGGTGGTCTCCAAGACAGTCAGGTGGTCTCCAGAGCAGTCAGGCGGTCTCCAGGGCAGTCAGGTGGTCTCCAGGGCAGTCAGGTGGTCTCCAGGGCAGTCAGGTGGTCTCCAGGGCAGTCAGGCGGTCTCCAGGGCAGTCAGGTGGTCTCCAGGGCAGTCAGGTGGTCTCCAGGGCAGTCAGGTGGTCTCCAGGGCAGTCAGGTGGTCTCCAGGGCAGTCAGGTGGTCTCCAGGGCAGTCAGGCGGTCTCCAGGGCAGTCAGGTGGTCTCCAGGGCAGTCAGGTGGTCTCCAGGGCAGTCAGGTCTCTAGGATAGTCAGGTGATTACCTTGGAAGGTAATCAAATGGGCTCTAGAGTGCCATTCACTGATTACAGCAACACGTCTATTAGCTATGTTGAATAATTTTTGCTTTATTTTTATGGGTTAAAAAGAATAGTGGCTGCTATTCTGGGGGCTGAACTTTTAACAGAGGGGAAACCATTTCCTTTAAATTTGATACTGGGAGTGTTTTCCCTTAAGCATTCAGATGCAGGAAGTTCAGTCCTCTTGTTCAGAGGCTGTGTCAGAGGGGAAAATGGAGAAATTGCTTTTGTTTTGTTTTTGTTTGTTTGTTTGGTTGGTTTTTCAAGACAGGGTTTTTCTGTATAGCCCTGGCTGTCCTGGAACTCACTTTGTAGACCAAGCTGGCCTCGAACTCAGAAATCCACCTGGCCTCTGCCTCCTGAGTGCTGGGATTAAAGGCATGCGCCACCACACCCGGCTTGCTTTTGTTTTTAATAGTGGCTGTTGAATAAAGGAAGGATCTTGAGGTTTTAACATGGGCAGTTCATTCACTTCTCTGAGCTTAATATCTGACAACCTATGTATGTGCAATGAGTACAAAAGTAAGTTAAGTGACCTTGATTAGTAATGAAACTACTGCACATATAATAATGACGTTTTTGTGAGAGGGGTGTATGTGTGTGTGCATGAGAGAGAGAGAGAGAGAGAGAGAGAGAGATGTGTGCATGCGTGAGCGTGAGAGAGGTTTGTGAGAAAGGGGTGTGTGTGTGTGTGTGTGTGTATGTGTACGCTCGTGCACAAGTTCAGCACTGTGGTACATGCCTATAGTCTCCACTACCCAGTCAACTAAGGCCAGATTACTGAACACAGGAATTTGGAGCCTGCCTAAATGAGACTCCCATCTCAAAAAAAGTTCGTTTTTCTCATTCATATTAAAAGTAAAACTGCATAAACACTTCAGAGAATACTACCTCTATTTTTCATATGATTATTCTTTTTTTTTTTTTTTTCCGAGACAGGGTTTCTCTGTGTAGCCCTGGCTGTCCTGGAACTCACTCTGTAGACCAGGCTGGCCTTGAACTCAGAAATCTGCCTGCCTCTGCCTCCCAAGTGCTGGGATTAAAGGCGAGCACCACCACCGCCCGGCCATATAATTATTCTTATTTTTAAAGTATCAACTAGTTTTTGGTATGTGTGTTTTTTGTTGTTTGTTTGTTTTGTTTTTTTTTGGTTTTTTGAGACAGGGTTTCTCTGTATAGCCCTGGCTGGCCTCGAACTCAGAAATCTGCCTGCATCTGTCTCCCAAGTGCTGGGATTAAAGGCATGTGCCACTACTGCCTGGTATAAAAGTGTTCATTTATATAACTCCCCACTCTACCAACATGTGTATTTTGCCTCATGGTCTTCTCTGGTCAGTTGCCTTTAGCAACCATACTGGCCCTTTCTCCCTGTGAATATCAGTTTTGGCTGTTATGAACTCTGATTTAATTAGAATCCTGCAAGTATATATGCTTTTGTTTCTGCATAATTTTTAAAGATATATTGAATTTAATAGTTTAATGTCAACTTGACCCAAGCCAGTCACTTGGGAAGAGAGAACCTTAATTAAGGGCTTGCCTCCATCAGATTGGCCTGTTGTCAAGTCTGTGGAGGCATTTTCTTGACAGATGATTGATTTGGGAGGCTCAGCCCACTGTGGGCGGTGCCATCCCTTGCCAGGTTGTCCTGGGTTGTATAAGGAAGCAGGTTGAGCAAATCATAGCCAGCAAGCCAAGCCAGGCAGCTATGTTCTTCCATGGTCTCTGCTTTAGTTCCTCCCGGGAGTTCCTGTCCTGACTCCTCTTCCTGGTGGACTTGAGCAGAAGTATGAAATAAACCCTTTCCCCCTCAGGTTGTTTTTGGTCATGTGTTTATCACAGCGGTAGAAAACAGACTGGGGCATAAGTGCAGGTTGTCCTGCAGACTGTACCTTTGTCTCGTTTGATTGCTGGATGCCTGCTTTCTATACTACAGTTTGCTCAAGCTGCAGGCTCTTAGGAACAAAGTTGCTCTGAGTATCCAGTGACAGTCTTTGTGAGCACATGCATCCCTTTCCTCTAACGCCTGCTATAGCAGTGGAGTTGCTTGTGCATGTGAGCACATGCATCCCTTTCCTCTAACGCCTGCTATAGCAGTGGAGTTGCTTGTGCATGTGAGCACATGCATCCCTTTCCTCTAACGCCTGCTATAGCAGTGGAGTTGCTTGTGCATGTGGTATAAGAAACTCTCTGGTGTTTCCTAAAGTGCTTGGATGGCGTTCTGTCACCATCGACTGAGGGTTATTTAATGGTGACCAGAGCTGGTGTGGATACTTTCATGTGCTTAGGGTGCTGATTGGCTGCTCATAGTCCTTTGTAAAGTGTCCTCTTACCCATGTGCTAGTGCGGTTTGGACCCAGTTATGCTTGAGGATGTGTTCAGGATTCAAGTTCTAGGGTAAGTGGGCGTGTGAGTGCATGTGGGAGTGAGAGTATATGAGAGTGTGTGTGTGTAAGAGATTGTGTTTCTCTGTGAGTGTGTGTGTTTGCAAGTGTTTGTGTTTCTGTGTGAATATACATCTTCAGGTGAGCTAAGGGTTTTAATGTTTCATAAAGTCTTAATTTAAAGGTTTTTTTTTCCTTACAGTTCATGCCTTAAAAACCAAAACCAAAACCAAAACTAAAAAACATGCTAGGAAATGGTGGCGCTCAGGAGGCAGAGGCTGTGAGTTCTAGGACAGCCAGGTTGACACAGAGAAACCCAGTCTTGATAAAACAAAACAACAACAACAAACAGGTAGAAAATCTTTTTTCAGGTTTGGGAGCAGTAGATCCACTGCAGTAAAGTATTTTGAGTTAAAAAAAAAAAAAACAAACAAAAACCCAAAAAACAAAAAAAACCCAAAACTTTAACAAAGAACCTCCTGCTCCTTTTTTTTTTCCTGTTCCTTTTCTGCGAGAGTTTATAGTTTAACCTGTAATGCTTAGGCTGTGATGTCCTTCAAGTTAGTTTCTGAAATGGGTTACAGTCTTTTTCCTGTATGGACACCCCTTTATCCTAGTGATCGTTCAAGGTTTTTCTTCTCCAGCTTTGTGACAATCTATGCAGACTCTGTGATGTGTACTGGTCCATCTGTCTTCTGTGACTAGTGTGCATTTTCAGAATTACTGTAGCTTTTCCAACTTTTTAAAATTGTATTTGTATGGGCAGTTTTGCCAGTGTGTGTATCTGTGCACCATTTGAATGTCAGGTGCCTACAGAGGCCAGAAGAGGCCTTGGATCCTCTAAAACTGGGCTTACAGATGGTTCTGAGCATCCATGGAGGTGCTCAGAATGGAACCTGGGTGCTCTGGCAGAACAGCTTTACCCACTGAGCCATCTTCTAGTCCATTACTGTAGTTCTGTAGTGATGTCTCATTGTCGGGAGCTTCTGTCCCCTGAGCTTATTCTTTGTTTCTGCCCTATTGTTTAGTCCATTACAGGCCCTTTACATTTCTGTTTTAAGTTGAAAATCAACTTGTCAGCCAGGCGTGGTGGCGCACGCCTTTAATCCCAGCACTTGGGAGGCAGAGGCAGGCAGATTTCTGAGTTCGAGGCCAGCCTGGTCTACAAAGTGAGTTCCAGGACAGCCAGGACTATACAGAGAAACCCTGTCTCAGAAAAACCAAAAAAAAAAAAAAAAAAAAAAGAAAGAAAATCAACTTGTCAATTCTACACAAAGTCTGCTTGATTCAGATTGGGCTTTTTTCACATCTAGGGAGTCAATTTTGAGAGAATTTGATGTCTTAACAAAATTGAATGTTCTAGTACATTAGTATGTAATATCTAATTTTTATTTTTCTTAGCATTATCTTGTCATTCTCATTCTTCATGTTTTTATCTCCTTCTCTTTTTCCTTTGTTCTCTTCTTTTCTTGTACCTGTCCTCTCCTCTGCATCTGGTCCTTTCCCCTTCCCTGATATATCCCAGGCTGTCTCAAACCCAGGATGCTCCTGCTTCAGCCTTCTGAGTGTTGGTGTTATGGGCCACCACGACCAGATGACTCTTTAAATGTAGCCATGAACTAGCTGTTACCATCGAAGAAGGAGCTAGGCACTAGTCCCCATGACTCTTTACCTCCTTGTCAAGCATTCTGAGTACCTAGCTGCACTTATGTTTTTCTGCCTTTAATACTAATGCAGTGTGCGGTGTGTGCCCAGGCTGGCCTCAAACTCAGAGACCCACTTACTTGATGAGTGCTGGGATTAAAGGCTTAGTTTTATTTTTGAAATTATTTTTATTTTGCATGTGTGTGGTTGTTTGCCTTACATGTATGTTTGTATGCTACTTGTGTGCTTGATATCCCTGGAGGCCAGAAGAGGGCATCAGATCCCCTTGAACGGGAGTTACAGATGACTGTGAACCACCTCTTGGGTGCTGGGAATGAAATTTAGATCCCCTGGATGGGCAGCCAGTGCTTTTAACCACTGAGCCTTTTCTCTAGTCCCTCAATCGTATTCTTTTGTTTTGTTTGTTTGTTTGTTTGTTTGTTTTCTGAGACAGGGTTTCTCTGTATAGCCCTGGCTGTCCTGGAACTCACTTTGTAGACCAGGCTGGCCTCGAACTCAGAAATCCGCCTGCATCTGACTCCAATCGTATTCTTTGAAGCAGAGCCTGCCACTGACTGACCCTGGAGTTCACTGCTATACCTAGGCCGGCCAGCCAGCCATCTTCAGGTATCTTCCTCTTCCTGCCTGCCCAGTGCCAGGATTATATATGGGCTGCCATGCCTAGCTTTCATTTTTAAATTATGAGTGCCAGGGACTGAACTGTCCTCATGCTTGTGTGACAAGTGGTTTGCTGACTGCGGCCTCAGGCCTTTGTCTTCTTCCATTTTCAGGTGTCACCTTCTCCCTTTAAATAAGTAATATATTTGTAATAGCTGGCTTCAATTATTTGCTAACCCTGTCATTCATGTCTGTCAGCTTTTTAAAAAAAATTATGCTTTGGCAATGGATATAATCAATAGTAATGCTACCATTATGACTCAACTTGTCATTTTTAAAAACGTTTATTTTATTTGGAGTTATACTGTGTGTATGTGTAGTGTACATGCATGCAGGTCACAAGGAGGCAGAGACACTGGATCCCACGCTGGATGCCCCAGAGCTGAAGTTCCAGGGGCTTTTGAATTGCCGTGTGGTTGAGCACTGAGCTTTCTCTCCAGCCCTGTCAGAGAAATTTGAACTTCTGGACCTGCATGAATTTGTGTTAGTTCTTTTTCAGTTCCCTCCTGGCTCTTTGCTTGTTGGTTGTCCAGCTGCGTAATTTCCCTCTGCATTAGCATCTCAATGCTTAGCGGGGAGGGTCTGATGTAAATTGCTGGAGCTCTCCCCACCCCACACCTTTTTTTCTGGTGACTTGGCCTGGAAAGTTGTTTGCTTTAACCTTTGTCTTTATCTTCAATTTAGCAAGGTTACCACACCCTGTGGGGGCTCTCAATGCTTCTTTATAGAACGTCTCTAGGGAGAAAGTGAGGCCCATTTCCCTTCGGATCACAGCCTTGTGCCTGGTGTGTAATATCTGAAATCGTTTGTCTTCTGTACAGTTTTGTAGCTGCATCCACAAGGCAAGTCCACTCTATCATGGCTACGGGTGAGTTTCCCTCATCCTTTCATTAGTTTCTGTTTAATTGAGGTAAATTTATATATCATAAAATTTACCATTCTGTCCCTTTATCTCCTAGTGAGTCAACTTTTAGGGTGGTCTAAATTGGAGCTTGAGAGATGGCTCTAGGGGAAAATGCTTGCTATGCAAGCATGAGAAACTAAGTTCTGGTCCTAGAACCCATGTAAATGCTAGGCGGGTGTGGTGTCCAGCCTGTAATTCCAGTACTTTCAAGGCGGATCCCTGGAGCAGGCGAGCAAGCTAGACTAGCTGAGTGGGTGAACTCCGAGGTCAAGTGAGAAACCCTGCCTCAGTAAGTGTGAGAACCTTAAGTGGAGAGCAGTTGAGGAAGGCTCCAGGGTCAAGGATGGGCTTCTACTCCACCACAGGGGGAAAATTGCTCAGAATTGTTATGACTGGTTCGTCCATTTAGGTAGATGGTTATAAAGGATTTGAAGACACTTACCCAGTATGAGACTAGATTTCTCTTGTCCAGAAAGAAATTAAGTTACCCTACTGGGTTCAGATAGGTTCTCTTTAGTATGGTGACCACACTTGATATTGTAAGCTGATAACTGCATTTGATGCAGCTAAACCCACTGCAGAACAAGGTTAAATAAAATGCAAAGAAGCCTAGTTTAAAATCCCCTCCAAACCTTCAGTTTTGTGGGAGTGCCTGATTTACATATTTCTGCTGTTCTAAGGAACTGCCGACTCCTGCTGTGTTGCTGTGGGGTCACCTGTCTTGCTCTTCACTCTCTCCTGAGTCCTTCAGTCTCTTTAATTGCTATAGAAGTTGTTGGCTCCTGTGGTTTTAAGATGTAGCATTCAAACTGTTGGGTCCTTTCGGTGCTTCTGTAAGCAGGCTTGAAAAAGCAATGTATGGGAAATGTAAACAAGTTGGCTGCTCTTAGAGAGTTTTCTAAAGGATGAAGGTTGGAAGAGACCTTGAAAACTGGCCCTCGTTTATGGGTGGAAGATTTCTTCATAGTCGAGGTCAAGACTAGAGACTGGGGGGTTGGGAATGGGGTTGGAAGGTTCTTGCAGGCTAGGAGAGACACTGGGAGGAAGTACTAAGAAGATGGCGCAGAATATGAGAACTCTATGGCGAGTTCTGTTTGACAAGTTATTTATTTCTAATGGGACCATATAAAAATAGCCTATGTGTAGGCATCAACAAGTCACATTACAAAAGGAATCAAGTAGCTTGGAAACCAGGTGACTGGCCCCTGCAACCCAAGTACAGGCCAGCAGGAGCCACAGTATGAGACCTCTCTCAAAAAGCAAAAAGAAAAATAGACAACCTTCAATTTTGCAAAAAAGAAATATTAGAACTGTGAAACTAGCTATCAGTGCAGTCATAAACGTAGTTAAAAGGCATCAAAACTTGTGTGTTTATGTTGAGACAGGAGATTGGCTTCAAATTCCCAGTCCTCTGCCTCAGCCTGAGCGCTGGGATCGGCACTGTTCTTGGCGGCCAGCTTCCTTCTGAAGTACTTTATTCACTTTTTGAAAACATACAAGAACGAGTAAGCTCTCTCTTCTGCCACTAGACTGCCTGCTGCCACTTGACCACCATCAGTGTGCCTCGCTTGTACTTAATAGAATTCTACAGATGTAGCCATTTATTGCCAGTCAAATTTTCAGGTTTAAAGGACTTTTGTAGCTCTGAAAGTTTCTACTTTCTTCCCCTCAGTTTTTCCCATGTTAACCAGGGGAAAGGGAGGGAAAGGTTTGTTATTGGAAGAGTCTAGAGGCCTTTCCGAAGCCAGATCCATTTTGTCTACAATGAAGAAAACCCAAAAGTCAAAGACAGTCGCAAGTATGGGAAACAAGAGAAGGGTGTTTGGTGTCCTGGCCTGCAGGAGCTGAGTGCACTGTCATGCCTTGTCATGCCTCGGCGGTACTATGTTATCAGGAGCTCCTGCTGGGTGCAGTGGCTTATGCCTGTAGCCAGTGGTCTAGAGGCTGGACGGGGATTGCAACTAGTTTGAGGCCAGTCTGGGCTTCAGAATAAAATGGGCTTCGCATACACATGTACATACATACATACAACACAACTTCTGTGAGGTTTTTGCTATGATTTTTTTCACCCACATGAGGTTAATTTCTTAATTTAAAAAAAGATTTCTTTTCTTGCATTAGACCAGGGTATCTATCTTTTCCTGCAAAGCTAATTTTCCTACAAACTAGTGAGAATGTTCACAAAGACAAACATCACATGACTTCCTTAATGTGGAAGCTAGAGGGGAAAAGGAGGGCACAAAACTAAAGTAGGAGAGCTGGGGGTGGGGTGGAGTAAGAAAGAGTAGAGGGGTGAGTGAGATCAAGTACTTTATAAGCGTGTATGAAAATGTCACAAGGAAATCCATTGTACAATGAGCATACAGGAGGAAAAATGATTTTAAAAACTTGTGGACATGACTTAAGTGAAAGTCATGGAAATCCTGAAGAGCAGCTTCTGTAGCGAGAATAAAGTGTGTGTGTGTGTGTGTGTGTGTGTGTGTGTGTGTGTACGCATGTGCACATGAGCCTGCCTGCCTGCCTGTCTGTGTATGACTGGTCCAGTTTTGATCAGCTGTACTGACAGAGCCAGGCTAAGATAGTGTCCTGCTTGTTAATCAGGGCTAGGCAGATGCAGCAGGAGGAAGGATGACCCTGCTTCAGGAAGTTTTGAATCGGTTGTTATTTATAACCAGTATGCGGTAGAGTGGGAAAGCAGGTCTCTGCTTACTGACAGGAAGAGTTTCAGCCGGCCAGTCTTCACATTTGAGGAAGCGGTTTATGGAGCTGACTGATTGAAGCTCTGCGGAAGGAAGGATGAGAAAAGTGACTGCAGATCTGAGTCAGAGGTGGCAGAGATGTGGGAAACCCAGCCAGGACAGGGTAAAGGGTGCCTATGCCTTTGGACTGAGTCCCTGTAGCAGCTTGTGTGAAAGTCTGTGTGCTAATAGGTCAGCTGAAATAAATATGTGACAGACTGATGTTACCTAGCAACAGAAGACAGGAGGCGGGAACTAGCTACCAATGTGTATGTGAATTGGTTCCTGTCTAGACTTGTAAATGCACTTCTTAATAATGGGGTCTGTTCTGATTCTGTGTTTGTTTGTTTGTTTGTTTGTTTTCGAGACAGGGTTTCTCTATGTAGCTCTGGCTGTCTTGGAACTTACCAGGCCTTGAACTCACAGAGATCCTCTGCTTCTGCCTCTTCCTCCTGAGTGCTGAGATTAAAGGTGTGCACCACTATGCCCAGCCTTATGTGTGATTTTTGTAATATTGCATTGTTGCGTGTTTTATTAAGAAACGCTTCATAGCCGGGCGTGGTGGCGCACGCCTTTAATCCCAGCACTCGGGAGGCAGAGGCAGGCGGATTTCTGAGTTCGAGGCCAGCCTGGTCTACAAAGTGAGTTCCAGGACAGCCAGGGCTACACAGAGAAACCCTGTCTCGAAAAACCAAAAAAAAAAAAAAAAAAAAAAAAAAGAAACGCTTCATAAAGAATAGATTTATGGGCAGGAGGTGTATCGAGCTCAGAGATAGAGTGCTTGTCTAGCACACATAAGGCCACATACACACAAAAAAGAATTGATTCATTACAGAATAACGTATACAGTTTGCAGGGCATTAAATACAGCAGAGTATTAAAGCTGACAGCTTAAGAAATAGCACCAGGGATGTTTTCTTAGTAGGCTTGACTTTATGGAGCTGAATTACAGGCAAGTTTTTGCAAATGCGATGTAATTTATTCAGTGCTGGGTAGGCAGTGTTCAGTGGGGTTTAAAGTAAGAAATCATAAAACTAAGTTAATATTCTTGTCTCGTTTTGATAGGATCATTCATGATACAGTTGTAGCTGTTTCCAACAAAGTTCCGTGATGAAAACTGTTATTTTTAACAAGATACCTCCAAGTTAAACATGAAAGGAAAACACTGGGATCGTTTCCGTTCTGGCAAGGCAAAGAATAGAGCGTTTTCCAGCTAACTGGTCATGGCACCTCTCTAAGAGTGACTCTCGCCATGCACCCCACCGGGAACATGGATGTTGGCTTTACACGATCTGCTGTTCAGACCTTGTCCAGGAGCCACTGCAAAAACATCAAACAGAAGATTTCCCAGTGGGAAGGAAGAGCTAACGGTGTAACCAAGACAGCTAAGTTTCACCCAAAGGACTTTGGAGTGAGGTATAACTGCCACCAAGAGAGTCCCCCTCATAAGCGTCCCACTGGTGAGGAAAGGAATGGGGCTTTACCCAGAAACACAGATGCCAAAAGCCGAGATCAAAGTGAGGATGAAGGCGAGGGTGGAGAGTGTAGAGGCTCCCATCCTTCAGAAGCTGGACTGGACTCCAGCCGGGTGTGTGCTCGGGTCAAACAAATCGAAGGCTGCCAAGCTGTTGCTGTGGATCCAGAGGCTTCCTTACCGCCAGGAAACTTCTATACCTCCCAGATACCGTGGAAAAGCGTAGAAGGACTCTCCCCAGATAAACCCTTAAATTTGGCCTTAGCACCTTGTAACTCTACAGGGAAAGAACCGGATCTCAGTGTTCTGGATAGTTCTTACGGAATAACCAAGAGCTTGGAAAATATTTATTATGAACCTGAGGGGCAGGAATGTGGCCCCTCTATAAATCCTTTGCCCAAACCCCGTAGGACATTCAGGTATTTGTCTGAATCTGATGGTGTACCATATAAAGAAAGGAACTGTGACCAAAAGTACTGTGAAAGTAGTTCCTGTGTGGCCTCTTCTCAGGATCCCGAACCAAAGAAACATGGCGGGAAGATCAGAGGGAGGTCCAAAAGGTATGGATGTGTTCCTCTTACAGCCCCTGGTTTGTAGTGCACGAGTCATTGTGCTGCTTTGCCCTTCAGTCCAAGTTTCCTTTCCCACCTTGGAATACGGGCTTCAGCTGAGCATAGAGATATTGATAGCATAGAATCAAAGTAGGAGGAGAAAGCAAAAGTGAAGAAGTATAGGTAATACTTGTGACGTCTACCACCTAAGAGCGCAGGAAGACTTTCCAAGTGGCATCTTCAAGGACCCGTAAGGTTGTGCATATCTGTATTCCCATCACCAGAAAGGCTGAAGCAGGAGGATCAGTACAATTTTGAGGCTAATCTGAGCTACATAGTGACTTACAAAACCAGCTTGGGCTCCATAGCAAGACATTGTCTTATCCCTTTGCCCAAACACCAAAAGACCTTTCTGATAAGCAGGTCCGTTCTTTGGCATCATTTAGGGCATGCTGGCCTCAGCTTCACTTTTAATTGGGGAGTAATTTGTGGGGCTGGAGAGGTGGCTAACCAGATAAGAGCACTGGATGCCCTTCAGAAGGCCCAGGTTTGATTACCAGAGCCCACATGGCAGGTCACAACCATCTGTAACTCCAGTTCCAGAGGTTCTGACACCCTCTGTGGGCATCAGGCACACGGGCATGAATGTAGGCAGAACACATACATATAAAATAAAAACAGTATTTATTATCTTGTGGGTTTTTTATTTGTTTTTTTTTTGTTGTTGTTTTTTGGGGTTTTTTGTTGTTGTTGGTTTTTTGTTTTGTTTTTGTTTTTTGACAAGGTTTCTCTGTGTAGCTTTGGCTGTCCTGGAATTTGATCTGTATACGTGGCTGGCCCCAAACTCACAGAGATCCACTTGCCTCTGCCTCCTTAGTGGGATTAAAGGCGTGTATCACCACCAGCCATCTTCATAATTTTACACACGTCTTTTCAATTTCTGTCTTATCATTTTGAGATCAAAGTTTTTGAAGGTGTAACTTTAAAATATATCTTCTTTCTTAAGGAAATCCTTTGAATTTGAAGATATCCAGCACTTTCGGAACTCACGGAAGATCCATGAAGAACTTGGAAGAAATGCTGGCTCAGCACTTTATTACACACAGTCCGAGGATAATATCTATGAGGACATTTTATGTAGGTGTTCATGCTTTGGAGTTAATGTAATGCATGTTCGGGGGTGCTCATCATTGTACGGGGTCTCTTATAATCAAACATATCTGGTTTTAACTTTGTTTTTCTAATTTGGAAACACGTGGCATATGCATTTTTTCATCGTGAGTGAGATTGACAGAGGATGTCATTACAGGTGACTCAGTTGGAAAGTAAATGCTGCAGTGTAGTGTTTTCAGAGTCCTTTAGCGTGGATGAGCACTGGAGTGATATGTCAGTTTGAAATGGCACTGGTCTAACAACCTTACCCCCCATGAGAATGAAGAAGAAGAAGAAGGAAAGCATTTTATATTCCTCTAATCAGTGTTGCTATGATTTCTAAAGATCCAGCCAAGGAAAATCCCTATGAAGATATCCCAGTGCATTCGTTCCCCGTTTGGAGATCCCCTTCAGCGTGGAGGCTGCCACCTGCTAAGAGCGCCTTCCGAACACCCAAGGTATAAGCAGAGGCTTCACCGAAGAGCACATAGATGCTTGTGTATGGTCGTATAGAAGGTTCTGGTGGTTTAGCTGGGGCCCAAACTAAGAGGCACTGAATATAGATTTTATTGTCAGTGGGGGTGTTTTCTTTTGTTTTGTTTTGAAGATGCTATACTGGTTTCTTTTAAAAATTGCTTTGCTATTGGTTGGGTAATCTTAGTATTAAAAAAAAAAAAAAAGAAAACAACTTAAGATGAGTAAGATTAGGCCAGAGATCTTTAAACTGTTCTATTTGCAACCCCTTTTCACTCAAGGGGGGATTGAGACAGGTCTCACTATGTAAACCCCTGATGGTCTAGAACTCACTTTGTAGACCAGGGTGGCCTTGAACTCACAGAGATCGGCCTGTCTCTGTCTCCAGAGTACTGGGGTACTGGGATTAAAGTTTTGTGCCATCATGCCCATCCACCCAAGAAATTTTTACATGACCACAGATATATAGGTATGTAATTGGTATACAAATTAAACCTTTGCAGACAATAAATCATAAATATATTTTACAATATATACATATATACATTTATAATTTTGTTATTTATTAAAGACAAAAGCAAATATGCACACTAATGAAATAGGTGTGCTTATTTTTACATAAAAAATTGATTCCTGGCTGGACGTGTGGTAGGTGGATCTTTGTGCGTTTGAGGCCAGCCTGGCCTACATAGTGAGCTCCAGACCTGCCAGTGCTACATAGTGAGACCCTATCTTAACCTTGCTTCTATTTCAACCTCTGAAAAAAGGATGAAATCTTTACCGCATATTTGGTGCTGTAATACAGAATGATAGAAGTTTGTGGCTATTTCAGAAATTGGAAATTCTCTCCTAATCTAAAGCCAACATTTATCACACGATCTTTAAATTTTTTGTTATAGATATGGGTGTTTATCACTTGCCCATGGGTATGTGCACACCAATGCAGTACCCTTGGATGACAGCAGGATCTGAAGGTACAGACTGTTGAGAGTTCCCCAACATGGGGGCTGGGAACTGAACTCAGGTTCTCTTAACATCACTAAGCACTCCTAACCACCGAGGCATTTCTCCAGTCCCATCATTTAATGATTTTTTTTTCTTTTTAATGAAATGCAAGTTGTTGGCTCAAATAGGAATTTTAATATCAAATATTCTAACACAATACAATTCAGCAACGACACGCACTAAGACACAAAAGCAGGAATGTATTAAAGTCTTTGCTTTCTGTAATTAAACCATCTTGTTTGCAAAGACAGAAAGAACACTGAGCGTGTAAAATGAGAACATTACAGTTTCTAACATGCAGGAGTCTCTAGTCTGAGCCAGCTGTGTGCTGGTGTTGTGTAAAATGACATCACGCACAGTGCAAAGGGCACGTGCTGTGTGCTCCCAGCCAAGGCTGCCGTGAAGCCCCCACGCAGCACAGGTGAGCACTGCCCAAACCACCCCAGACTCTTCGTGGCCTGGGTTTAAATTCATTTTGTTTGTTCAGAAACCTTTTACTGTTACTGATTTTCTTAATGGCTTCTCCCATTCAGTCACACTATTGTCACAACCTATGGCTGCAGACAGGCCAGGCACTTTTCAGTCCTCTGCAGTTCCCAGTGCTCAGCCCGGGCCTCAGTTATTCAATCACTCCCTGAAACTCAGACCCATAGCTGGAGGCGGTCAAGGTGATGAGCTATTCTCCCTTGAGAATTTGATCAGAGCACAGGGTAGAATTTTGGATTAGAAAACAAACTACAGTCGGGCGTGGTGGCGCACGCCTTTAATCCCAGCACTCGGGAGGCAGAGGCAGGCGGATTTCTAAGTTCGAGGCCAGCCTGGTCTACAAAGTGAGTTCCAGGACAGCCAGGGCTACACAGAGAAACCCTGTCTTGAAAAACCAAAAAAAAAAAGAAAAAAAAAAAAAGAAAAAAAATTACATTACTGGGATGAGAAGGAATTGCAGAATCCCCATTTGGGATGAGTTTAAAGGAAAGATAAGCATTTATTTTCCGGGGGAGCGTTGGCTTTGTTTGGAAGCAGAGACATTTCCTAGAGATCTTATTTGACCAGTGTGTCTCCTGTTTTAGCTTCCTCCCAAACCCCAGTTCCTTCAGCGGAAGACTATGGAACTGAAGAACTCGCAAGCATATTTTCGATCAAAGATCACGAAGGATACTACTTTGCCTGTCACCCTAACGGAATGGAAACTGTTCCGAGCTGGAGAGGTGGCTAACAGGAAGAAGAGAAATCTCCCACCGGTGAGGAGACCAGCACACTCAGTCTTCAGATTCTAATAAAGTTGAATAAACTTTAGGATGAACTGAATATTAGGTTAGAACTTACTGTTGGAATCAGACTTGGGAAGGCCTCTATTGTCTTGGCAATGGCTGGAATCAGCTACCGATCTCATGTGAACTCCAGACTCTCTAACAACAGGAGAGTGTTTATATGTCAGTTCCTTTATGTACCAGAGCAAGGGCAGCCTTGTGCCAGGCTTTACAGGTTTCAGTAATGATGAAGTATGTGTCTTTTATTAGGATTACAATGTCTACTCAGAGGTGGAAAAAAGAAACCAGACTGTTGTTTGGTTCTAGAGACTATCAAAAACCGTATGAAGTAAATGACATTGCCTTCAAGGGAGGGGAAAGGCAGTAAGTGCCCCTCTGCCATCTTGACTGGAACTGTTACAAGGCAGAATATTTTAATGAGATTACTCGTCGCCATAGCTTCTTTTAGGAGAGACTCTTTGAGGTTACATGAAGATATTTTCAGGATTGGCACACTACAGTAGCAGATATATATGTAGTGAAGTCAGGTGGTTGAGGTGATTTTCCTTCCATAACGCCAGGAGAATTAGGTCATTTATTCATTTAGCACACACATTTTGTACCTGACTTTAACATAAACAAAAGTCGAACCTGTTTCTTGGGTTAGTGACTATGAACAGATCGATCGGTTCCTTGGTAACTCTGTGTTTCATAGTCATTTAGTCCGTCTGTTTTCTGCTCTTGCTCTCGGGCAGGCATCCTGCAGGAGCCGTCTCCTCAGGAAGGTGGGTCTGGCACACACTGAGACCTCCATGAGACTCTAGCGGATCATGTGGTCGTAAAACAAGATGCAGACTCTTAAGGGATTCTGCTTAAGATTTCTGACCTTGAAATGGCATTAGCAACTGTTTCAGAGGATTGTGGGCAGTAGGGTTAAAGGAGACAGAAGAGAGCCGGCGTGTTGTCCCACTTGGGTGAGGCCCTGGGCTTAGTCCTCCCTGTCACAGAGGACAAACAAGAGAGCCCTGAGGAAACTCCGGGTGCTGCCGATGCTTCTTCCAGTGGGTGCTGTTCTATGCATTGCTGAGGCTGGTGTGAGTGATGCCAGCAACAACAGGTCATGGGGTCACTCTTTCAGCTCTTCCTTTTCTTAAGAAAGAAAGAAAGAAAGAAAGAAAGAAAGAAAGAAAGAAAGAAAGAAAGAAAGAAAGAAAGAAAGAAAGAAGGGGAAAGGAAAGGAAAGGAAGGAAGGAAGGAAGGAAGGAAGGAAGGAAGGAAGGAAGGAAGGAAGGAAGGAAGGAGAATGAGATAGGTCTCATGTATTACAGGCTAGTCTCCAAGTCACTTTGAAGATGAGGGTTTTTGTTGTTGTTTTTGTTGTTCTTTTGAAACAGCTTCTCTGTGTAGCCCTGGTTGTCCTGGAACTTGTTCTGTAGACCAAGCTGGCTTCAAACTCACAGATCCAGCTGCCTCCCCCTCCGCCTTCGCCTCCTGAGTGCTAGGACTGAAGGCATGCACCACCCTGCCCTGCTAAAAGCAGGATGTCCACGGCATACATACATTTAAAAATAATGAAAACAAAATCTTATAAAAGTATCTTAAGTTCTTTTAGAATGTCCCATATGCAATACAAATTTTGTTGTTTGAACATCTTCAGAAACATTCCGTAAGAAAAGCAGTTTTCATTTATGTCCTCTTTGACGGCTCCAGCCGTTCCTGGCGGGGAAGTTGCTTTCAGAGCTCGTCCATATGCCTGCTCCCCACCCTTCCTTCCGTTCTCTGCTCTGGAAGCCTGTGTGCGACTGCTCGTGGCTTCCCTGACGCTGTCCTGTTTGTGGCTGTCACGTAAAGCAGCTGCTTCTGTTGTTTCTTAGAGCATTCTGCAGTGTTTGCTGCAGCTGCAAAGTAAGCATGGGTGCCTACTCCTGCCTCATAACTGGGACTCTAGGTTGCGACTTGCTCTGCTAGTCCCAGAGCAGTAGTTTCCTTCAAAATATGTGAGCGTACTTTTTATTCTACTTTGCAAATCCACTTAATATTTATGCTATCATGGGAGTTTCTGCACCTAAAACTCGTTTGCTCCCAAAGGTCTCTCTATAGTCCATAAAGCACCTTTCTCTTTTGGATTCTCTCTCCTGCTTGAGAGTGAGGAACACTGGCAGTGTTTTACTTGAATGGCAGCTACAGAAATCCTGTAAGAGAACAAACTCATCCACAGACATGGCGAAGGTCTGCGCGTGCTCCTCCATGCTTTGGCTATAGTGGACTGACTGGCTTGCCTGCAGGATCAGACATGGACAAAGCACAAGCGAGCGAGGGCTCTCCTCAACAGTCTGTTGACTTGTCCAGAGGTGGGCTTAACAGCTCTCTGGCAGTGTGTTCCCTCAAGATGAATACTTAAGCTTGGAACCTTAGGAAAAAAGAGAAGTAGGCACAGAGAAGTTAATCAGCCCGTGTTTTATACAGCTCTTCTCCTTTTTCTGTTTCTCCTCAGCCTGTATCTCTGAGTGTCTGATGTCTCTTTTATACATAGCTCTTCCCCAGCGTTAGGGAAGAAGTCTGAGTATTACTTACTAAATAGAAACAGTGGTGAAGCAAGTTGAAAATAAATGATCTGGTTGCAGTTGCTCGAGGTGCAGCTTGATGAGTGGAGCGGTGGAAACGTGTGGAGTAATTTGAATTTCCCACTTTTATGACAGCTCTAAAATTAGTTGCAGCGTTTGTCCCCACACTGGCAGAGTGCGCTCCTTTTGACAAAAGCTCCATGAGAGAGATTATCTCTTCTTGGGAGAAACTCGTGAGAGCAGAACTAGCCAAGCCCCACCCTGCAGTGGGTGACGTTCCCCTTCCTGTTCTCAGCAAGTGAAAACTTGAGCCCTCTTAATCACGGTAGGGAGTGCAGTAGCCGCATTCCCTGCAGGTTGTGGCACGGAGTGACACACAATCTCTCCCCAAGAAGCTGCACTGGGTTCATCTGAAAGGGCGGGGGTCCTCTGCAATTTTCTTTCCTAGGTTGTAGACATTAGTATGAGAACACACATCATCTAATGATACCATTGTAATCCAAAATTGAAAAATGTGGAGGTATTTTTTGTTTGTTTATTTGTTTGTTTTGGTTTTTTGAGACAGAGTTTAGCTGTGTAGCCCTGGCTGTCCTGGAACTCACTCTGTAGACCAGGCTGGCCTCGAACTCAGAAATCCACCTGTCTCTGCCTCTGCCTCCCAAGTGCTGGGATTAAAGGCGTGCACCACCACTGCCCAGCAACGCGAAGGTTTTTATTACTCAGTGACTCTTTCCTCTAAAGGAGAATTTAGTGTGTTAGTGCCAGTCATGCAGATGCCACAGTGCCTTGGTGGTGGTGACTTTAACTTGTACTTTTCTTGCCTTTTTTTTTAACAGCTTGTTTTGAAAATAAATGATACATTTGAATCTAAGAGAGGGAAGAAGAGGGTAAAGTTACAGCCTTACACTGGAAAAGAAGCCCCCTCCTCAAAAGGTAAGCATGGTCTGTGCTTTCAGTTTGTCACTGTCAGTGTGTTAACCCCCTACTGCTGTGACCAGCGTATCCTCTAGGAACAATTAGTGATGGGAAGATTTCTTTAGGCTCATGGTTTCAGTCCTTTCAGCTCGTGGTGGCAGGAGCTTGTGCAGACTAGGAGGACGACGCCAGGGGTGGGGTTATAGCCTGCGGCTGTCCGTTAGGCCCCTCCTGCTAAAGCTCTCCAGAACCTTGCCAGCAGCTGCAGAACAAGCATTCAGATCATGAGCCTCTGGGGACATTTTGGATTGAAACCCTAACAGCACATGAAGGGAGCATTGTTACACGACTCAGCGTTTGATTAGACAGAGTTCTAGTTGGCCCAGCACTCCCCATGTATCCCAGGCTGGCCCTGAGCCATGTATCCCAGGCTGGCCCTGAGCCATGTATCCCAGGCTGGCCCTGAGCTTGGGGTGAGCCTTCCGCTTGAGGCTTCCAGCAACAGTCATCACACTCAAACCAAGTGCTTCCCAGGCCATTTTCAATTCCTTCTTACTGAGTTCAAAGTAAAAACATTATGTGAATAAATAAGTAAAACAGTTATAAGCAATGAGTCTACATTTCTTAGAGTAATGATTTTGTCATTCCACTTTGATCTCTTGTTTGTTCCTCTTTTGAGATAGGATCGTGATCTGTAGCCCAGGCTGGTCAGGAGCTTGGAGTCCTTCTTTCTGCCTCGGGGTCTCAGGTGCTGCAGTACAGCCATACACCAGCATGGTCAGCAGACATGCAGTACCCAACTGAATGATTGCCATTCAAACTAATAACAGTCTAAACTTGGTAACTTCAGCATTGTAAACTTGGTAATCTACAGCATTCTAAGTAGATTATCTTTTTATGCTTATGAGATTTTAGTAAAATTTGACTCTTCAGATAAATTTCATGTGTTAAGATGTAGCTCTGAGTTGGCCACATTGTCCTTAAACCGAGGCTTGAACAGCCAATCTTGCATGTGGCCTCTAGGACTTCAGGTACACCATACCTGCTGAAGACAAGGTCCTGAGGAATCAGATTTGGCTTTTTAAAAAAATTATATCATTGGAAAAAAGTTTCTTCAGTAGCTTAAATTGCTAACTTCTAGCACCAAGACCCAAACCAAACAGAGTGACAGTCCCTAGACCTCCATGGAACCTGGAGAAAGTTAGCATTCATTCCCCCAGCTTCTGTGTGGGGAGCTCCTGACTCTCAGCAGAGCGCACTGCTCTGGCTTTCATTTCTCATGCTTTTGTCTGTATGTCAGCACTGCCTGATGGACCTGGAAAATTGTGTGTGCCCACTCTGCACTTAAGCGGTGCGGTCACCTCCAACCTGGACATTTCTTAACTTCCAGTCTCGGTTACAAAACGACACTGCCTTTCTTCAACTCTGTTATAATTGCATGTGTTGAAATCAAAAGAGAGACAGCCCAGGGCTTTTCCTACCCCTGTAGGTTCTCAGTGCCTCATTCTCTGGCCCTGTAACACACACCCCGATGGCTGCAACTCAGCAAGCCTTTAAGCGACCTTTGACAAGACCTCTGGCACTTGAGTTGCACTTTCTTCCCTTTTGGCTTTCTTTCTATAAACTTCACAAGCTCACAAGAATACTCAATTCTAAGGATAATACTTCTTTGTAAAGATTTTATTTTTAAGCTGGACATGGTAAGGTATGCCTTTTATCCCAGGCAGAGGCAGGTAGATCTCTGTGAATTTGAGGCCAGCCTGGCCTACTTAATGAGTTCCAGGGCAGTCAGGGCTACAGTGAGACCCTGTCTCAAATCAACAAAACCGACTTTATTTTTAGTTATGCGCCTGTATGTGTGGCACATATGTTTCGGATTCCCAAAGAGACTGAAGTGGTGTAAGCGCCGTGGAGCTAGAGGTGCAGGCGGTCGTCAGTCACCTGACGTGGGTGCTTGGAACCAAACTCAGAGTCTTTAGAAGAGCAGGAAGCGCTCATAACCACCTCGCCATCGCTTTAGCCCCTGATGACTTCTTTCTGTTTAAGTCATTTTACATTAGTCAGACTTATTCTGTGCTTTTCTTTTTAAAAGACTTAGTTCATATACTCAAAACCCTTTCAGTATGAGTACAGAGACCCCGGAGTTCTACTTCACTTCACGGTGTAGAAATGGAGGTCACTGTGGCTGGCTGAGCTGCTCATTCTGCCCCCAGAACCTCCATCTTTAAAAATCTAAGTGGTAGACATTTTTGATGTGTCTAACATACTTAACCTATGGAGATAAACTGTCTGTAAATACACACACTCTCAAATAATATTGCAGTGCTCATTCTTGTACTTCTTTAGTGTGTTGTATTTGTAAACTAAGTTCCTTGTAGTAGGCTCACTTGACCAAATAGTCACTTGACTATTTGGACTTAAAACTATTCTAGCAGATGAGCACAGCTTACCCTTGTAATTCTAGTACTTGGGAGACTGAGGCAGGAGGATTATGCAAACTCAGGGCCACCCTGAGTTACCTAGTGAGTTCCAGGACAGCCTGAGCTACAGAGACTCTGTCTTAAAAAACTAAAATAAAACATTTTTATAGCTGTTGTCCCACAAATGGCTGGTAATAGCCTGTTTCTACAAACAACATGAATATACTTTTCCATAGTTTTCATCAAGTTGATTAATGAAACAATTTTTAAGGTTAAAATGTATTATCTTATTTTTTGCTTTAATTTATTTATTTTCATTATGAACTTGGGAAAGTTTTCACATTTATCAATAATTTATAAATCTCTTTTGTGAATTGCCTATTCATAGCCATTTACCATTTTTTTCTGGCATGTGATCTTTTTCTTATGTGTGTGTATGTACACATGTACATGTTTGTAGTGTGTGTGTGTGTGTGTGTGTGTGTGTGTGTGTGTGTGAACATTCGTGCACATATATGTGGAGTTCAGAGGCCAGTCTTAGCTGGTCCAGCCTACCTTGTTTTTCAAGACAGTTTCTGACTGTCCTAGCACTCACTGAGTAAGCTGTGCTGTCTGGCTAGTGAGTCCCTTTAGTGGGATTATAAGCACATACCACTGTAGCTGGCTTTTGATATGGATTCTGGGGAGGAGACCCAGGTCCCCCTCATGTTTGTGCTGTAAGAACTTGATGAATTGAGCTATTTTCCTAGACCACGTGCGCTTCTCCCATATGATTTGTAGTAGCTATTTGAATATTAGGAAACTTAGTTTTGAGCCAAATAGGGTGGCAAGCTTTTAATCCCAGCACTTGGAAGGCAGAGGCAGGCGGATCTCTGTGAGTTTGAGGCCAGAATGGTCTACATAGTGAACAAAGATACCTTGGCTCAAAAAAACAGAAGAAGAAAGGAATTTAGCTTTAAGCTGCTGAGCATGGTGGCCCGTGTCTGCAATCCCAGCATTTGGAAGGCTGAGTGAGGCAGGAGGAGTACCCCAAGTTTGAGTCTAGGCTGTGCTATATAATGAAGTTCCATGTTTGCCTGGGCTATTAGAGAATGAGAACCTGTCTTTAAAAGCACAAAAAATAGAAAGACGTTTTTTGTGTCTTCAGTAAACAGACTTCTTTTCCCAATTTATTTTTCATCTTTTTAATTTAAAACAACTCTTTTTTAATTAGGTATTTATTTCATTTACATTTCCAATGCTATCCCAAAAGTCCCCCCCCCACGCTCCCCCACGCACTCCCCCAACCACCCACTCCCACTTCTTGGCCCTGGCGTTCCCCTGTACTGAGGCATATAAAATTTGCACGACCAGTGGGCCTCTCTTTCCACTGATGGCCAACTAGGCCATCTTCTGCAACATATGCAGCTAGAGACACGAGCTCTGGGGGTACTGGTTAGTTCATATTGTTGTTCCACCTATAGGGTTGCAGATCCCTTTAGTTTCTTGGTTACTTGCTCTAGCTCCTCCATTGGGGGCCCTCTTTTTTTTATTTTTTAATTAGATAGAAATTTTCATTTTTTTCTCTCTTGCTTTTGAAGCAGGTCATGTAGGCCAGGTTATCTGAAAAACCCACTTTGTATACATGAAGCTGGCATTAAACCCCTGATCCTCTGTGTCAGCCTCTCATGAACTAGGTTACAGGTGTGGCCACCAGGCCTGACTGAATTTCAAAATGTTATATAATCAAATTTATACGTGTTTTAAATTTACAAATATTAGGCTATGATTTTCTTGATACATTTAAAGATTTTTCTTTTGCAGTTTCTAGTTTGATTAATTTTTTTAGACTTAATCTAGAATTTTCTAAAAAGACTGAATTATATCTTATTTATTCATTGCGTTGTGGGTGGTGGTGCATTGGTGCTGTCGTGTGGATTTGGACGTTAGAGGACAATTGAGAGCAAACAGTGATCCATATGGTCCTGGGATTTAGCTCACCAGCCTTTTTCTTTTTTTGAGAAAGAGCCTCACTATACATAAGGAAGAGTTCCTTGCCTGGCCTGGAATTCTGTGTAGACCAGGTTGACCTGGAATTCACCGAGATTTACCTGCCTGTCTCCCAGGTGCTGGGATCAGGGCATGAACCTTCGTACCCAGTGAAGTGTTTTAATTGACTTACTTAAAATCCCATTTGCGGATCTGTCTACACACACTCTACAGAAGGGCAGTGCTCTTCCTGAGTCCCTTGCCATTTTTTAAAATATTTTTTTATTTGTTATCTTTTGGCAAATTATATTTTTAGAATTATGGTATAGAATACTTCATTGGTAGCCAGGGTGCAAAGCCCATACGTTCAATGGTTTGTGTACACACACACACACACACACACACACACACCAACACTCCCTTGTGAAGAGTGTAGCCCCTGTCTTCAGAGTTGACAAGCTTGAGGTTGGGGGGTGGGGGTCACTGTGGTAAGCAGGTGGTGGAGTTGTCATCAGCCCTCTCCTTCCCAGGCTGTGAACCAGGCCTCTGTGTAGCTCTCCTGTGTGCCACCCACCTGTCAGTAGCCAGCCAGGCAGCTTCCCTGGGTCACAGTGCTTCTGTTTAGGCCTCCCTTTGGTCGCAGCTTACTGCATCATACAGAACCTGCTCCATTCCCTCACTTCATGTCAAGACAAACCTGTCGGTCCCAAATCACCCCAGTACACTGTCAAAGTATGGGAAGAGAGAGTTGCGGTCACGGAACTCTCATTTATGTTGTGTTATAACTGCTGTATTTTGACCTAAGTTACTAATATCTTACTATGTTTAATTTATAAATAATCTCACACACTCACACTTAGAGCAAACATGGAATCTTCATCTTGTATGTAGGATTCAGTGCTGTGTTTCAGATCCTGCAGGGCTGTTCTTTTTCAACAGCTCTGCTAATTTGACCTTTGCTAACTCCGCCTCCATCCCTCTTGGGGGGTGGGCTGACTATGGCAGCTTCCCATTGTTCTCATCCTCCTGCTTCCCACTAGGAGACAATACCAACGGAAGCTCTCCTCTCTTCCCTTTTTCCAGGTGAAACCAGTGGGAACGAGAGCGATGCTGAGTACCTGCCAAAGAGTGAGTGAGTCAGCGAGCTGCTCCCTCCGTGATCCTGGGCGGGTGGAGCAGCGCCTGCCTTTGTGATTAAGAGTGGTTTTCCCCATGGGAAGTTCACGGTGTTGGCCATTGCTTCATTCTCAGACCCTGTTGAGATTTGCGGAGCTAAACAGTACATTCAGCTGTTTGACAACATGACAAATCTCCCCAAGTGGAGTGAGGTAAACCAGGATGGTTCTGAGGACGAGTTCTGGAGGGCACAGGCCGGCACCACATGCCCGGGCGTGTGCACATGCCAGAAGAGTGTGTGAATGATCCACATTGGCAAGCACTTAGCCTGACATGGCTGATTTCTCTCTAGTAACTCGGGCGCAATTATTAAGTGCATTTCTCATCTGTCGTTAAGAAAGGAGATAGATAATTTACATAGCGCTACTTCTGTTCCAGGCTATAGGGCTCCTGTTAGGTTCAGAATCCTTGCATTTCTGGCTCTTGCTTGTACAAGCCGTTAATGTGCTCTGCATCTTCATGAGACAAATTGTCATAGCAGGTTTCGTTTAGTTTCTTGTTTAATTGGCTGACGCACAGCATCACAAAGAGCAGTCACAAGGTATCAAAGCCGGGCCAGCTCTGACACCCTGATCTCATGAGTAACAGCCTTGTGCTCCCCGATGGCCTAAGCTGCTCCAGGTGTTAGATTTTGTAGCCTGACTAAAGATGAAACTAGGAGCATCATCATGGGGTTCAGCATTGATGTGGAAGGATGACTAATTTATTGCAGTTGCTAATGAGAAGCAAAAACAGATGTGTCTTGACTTGAACTCGGCCCTTTGGAGGGTCAGCACACTTTTTCCTAGAACATCCAGTAAACTGAGTGGTTTCTAGGAAACCATTCCTGGTTGTATGTTTAAAGAGTTCTTAATATTTGATCCACAGCGTGACATATTTAGTGGCAAAAGCCATCGTACCTGGCGGAGGGGGTAGCAGTCTCGGCATGGTTGTAATGGTATTCTTCTGATGCTGAACATTCTTCCACATACTTTTGCCATGCATAGTTCTTGGCTTGACAGTGTCTGTTCGGTCTGTCGCCTGCTTGCTGATTGAGCTGTTGTCTGTTCTGTTCTCCTGTTCTCGGGATCGCTCTCCTGTCAGATGGGTGTGCAACAGAGGTTCCTTCCTCTTCCTACCTCTCTCCACTTTTCCGTTTGCTGCTCATAAGCTTTCTAATGTCCTTCGGTCCCTTTATCCATTCTTGCTCTTACTTTTGAGCTATCCATGTTCTATTCCAAAGTCATTATCTGGGCTGGAGAGATGGCTCAGAGCTTAAGAGCACTGACTGCTCTTCTAGAGGTCCTGAGTTCAAATCTCAGCAACCACATGGTGGATCACAACCATCTGTAATTCAGTCTGATGCCCTCTTCTGGTCTGTCTGAAAATAGCTACAGTGTACTCACACAAAATAAATAAATCTTTAAAAAAAAAAAAAATAAGAATCAGGTAGTTGCAGCTTCTGGCTTTGTTGCTATTCCAGAGGTCCATATGCTTAGTTTTTAAAAGTTATTTTAGATTTGTTTTCTATCAAAGTGGGCCTAAGTGCATGCGAGTACAGGTGGCCAGAGGTGACAGGTCCCCAGGAGCACCTGACATGGGACTGGGAACCAAACTCAGGCCCTCTGGAAGAGTAGTATATGCTCTTAACCACTGAGTCATCTCTCCAGCTCTTGTGTGTCGTTCTTGAAGAACTGTCATTGGTAAAAGCCACACCTCTTATTAGTGATGTGTGCCAAGGAAGAAAGGGAAAGGATGGGCTCTTTATTGAAAGGTTACTTTGGTTTTGGTTTGCCCTGCCTGTTCTTAGTCTCTGTGTAGGACCCTGTTCTTTTCTTTTCTTTTCTTTTTTTTAAGATTTACTTATTTATTATATGTAAGTACACTGTTTTCAGACACACCAGAAGAGGGCATCCAATCTCATTACAGATAGTTGTGAGCCACCATGTGGTTGCTGGGATTTGAACTCAGGACCTCTAGAAGAGCAGTCAGTGCTCTTAACCGCTGAGCCATCTCTTCAGCCCAACCCTGTTCTTCTATTGGATCCTTCCCTCCTTCATGCTTTCACAACATCACCAGAAAGGGCCTCTATGGTCAGTCTAGTATTTTTTCCTAGATGTTTTACATGTGTCCTGGTGAGGTATATATATAATACATACATAAAGCATGCACTACAGATGGGACATGGGTGTGAGTCCCAGTGCTTCCTAGAGGTGGACTAGGACTAGGACTGTTGATCATGTCTTCTCCCATGTCATAGCCCAAACAGAGATATCTGTGGAGAAGACACTTATCTGCTCATCTAACAAATGACCACAAACGATTCTCCCTTTGAGAGCCGTGGCTTTGGGGCTAGATAGGATCAGGGCACAAGGGAACCTGACGCTGTGGCCTCGTTACAGATCGCCACAAGCGCTTGGCACAGCTGCAGCCGTCCTCCAAGAGGAACCCCCACTACCAGACCTTGGAGCGCGACCTCATTGAACTGCAGGAGCAGCAGCTCTTTGAACTCTTCGTGGTGGTTTCTCTGCAGAAGAAGCCGGCAGGGTACACTCCCCAGGTCATACAGCAGTTCCCAAGCAAGGTAGGTGCAAGGTGGCCAAGCGGCCGCCACAGGCTCCTGTGTACTCCTTGTTCATTTCCTCTTAGTTACTGATCTCTCTGCCAGCTTTTACCAACACTGAGGTTCTCCTTGAATGGGCAGTCCTCCTGCTTCAGCATCCCAAGTGCTGGGAACCCCCATGCCAGCCTGGCTGTTGTTAACACTCTTCTTTGCTCTGCTCGGCCTGTCTCACAAAGGCATTTGTCCATTTAGTCAGTTATTACAGCACTGGCTGTCTGTGGGTCTGTGCTTGACCCTCCTGGGCTCTGGGCACTGTGACCCTAAATAGCAAATAAAACTTATAGCAGTTCCCAGACCACACATGAAAGGAAAAAGGAGTTTTTTTTGTTTTGTTTTTGTTTTTGTTTTTGTTTTTGGGTTGGTTGGTTTTGTTTTGTTTTGTTTTTAGGTTTCTCAAGACAGGGTTTCTCTGTGTAGCCCCTGGCTGTCCTGGAACTCACTCTGTAGACTAGGTTATCCTCGAACTCAGAAATCCGTCTACCTCCCTAAAGGCATGTGCCACCACACCCGGCCAAGGGTTTTTTTGTTTTGTTTTTTTTTTTTTGGTTTTTCGAGACAGGGTTTCTCTTTAAATCTCTGGCTGTCCTGGAGCTCACTTTGTAGACCAGGCTGGCCTCGAACTCAGAAATCCGCCTGCCTCTGCCTCCCGAGTGCTGGGATTAAAGGCGTGCGCCACCACGCCCGGCTTCCGGCCAAGGGTTTTGTTTTAATCTTTTACCTTTGGTATTCTTTTTTAGTCTGTTTTGTTGGTTTAGTTTGGGAGTACTTTTTATTGTTCACGTGTTTTTGAGATGAGAGTTAGTCTCCTCTGTCATAAGGTTTCTAGGGATAAGCCTTGGCTCGCCAGGCTTGGCAGTAAACACCCTCACCTGCTGAGCCATCTCACTGGTCCCTGAAGTTATGTTTTATGTGATATTTAATTTTTGTCACTCATTGCACAGAGGACCGTCTCTGTGAACTGCGCCTTCAGCAGAGGGACCCTTAGGAGCACTTACTCAACCTGCTCCACTCTCCGTTTGTTATCTGCACCAAAGCACTTCTTAGGGTTGTTTGTTTGTTTGTTTGTTTGTTTAGAGACAAAGCACTTCTTAGGGTTGTTTGTTTGTTTGTTTGTTTGTTTTGAGACAAAGCTCTGTTGTATAGCCCAGTCTGTCCTAGAACTTAGTATGTAGCTTAGACTGACTTTGTGCCTCACCTTCCCATATTCTGGGATTTTCAGACATGAGCCTCAATGGCCGATGGCACCTCTTATTTGGACGACTGCTTGGTCACTGTAGGGCTGGACTCTCTAACCCTGAATTGTGTGTTTCACCAGACAGGAGGAAGTACAACTGTACTGGGGATCTAAAAGACATTTCCTGCAAATGGCCTTAACTCGGCCAGGTATGGTGACACGCCTGTAATCCTGGCACTTAGGAGGCAGAGGCAGGAACATCAAAAGTTTGAGGCCAGCCTGGGCTACATGGAAAGACTGTGTTTCTAAGAAGAACCAGGAGAGAAGGGGACCTTAGCAACATCCCCATAGTGAATAACTGTACAAGTCAGATTGCTCATAAAGTTCTTCAGTTTACATAGGAGTGCCATGTCTCAGCAATTCGCAGTCAGGTAATACTATTGTAATCTAAATAAATATCCTTTGAGTAATCACATTTCCTGCCTGGAGGGAGCTTTTTTTCCTTTTAAACATTTTTACACTGTAATCTAGGTTAGATTACTTCAACTCCCTGTGTAACTCAGGTTAGCCCTGACCTCATGACCCTCTGCTTCAGCCTCCCCAGTGTTAGGATTACAGGTATGTGCCACCATGTGCCACCATGTCCAGCTTAGGAAGACCTTCACATTCCCCCTCCCAAGCTTTAATTAATTTTATAGCAAAGCTGAGCCTGAATTAATAGATGTTGTACCAGAGGAGCGTATACTTACGTGGTCAGATGTGTCAAGAGTGCCTTCAGTGGGGCTGGAAGTGTGGTACAATGGTTAAAAGCAACTGCTGTGTTTGCAGAGGACCAGGGTTCAGTTCCCAGCACCCATGTCAGGTGGCTCACAACCACTGGTCCTCCACCACCCAAGAATCCAGTGCCCTTCTCTGGCCTCCGCAGACAACTGCACTCATATGCACAGCCACAGGGGGATACACAGGCATACACAGAATTAAAAATAAAACAAATGCCCCAGGTAGACTGCTTGCTGTTTTTGTGTCCCGGGTGCTGTCAGTTGGAGGATGGAGAGAGCCCTGAGGAGCCCAGTATGGATTGTTGTGGAACACCTTAGCTGAAGATGACTGCGAACACACCGTGTCACCACTAACAAAATGTGTTAGGTGCTTTTTTCACATGTGGTGCTGGGCTTGAGCCCACTCGCTTGCGAGGCAGGGGCTCTGGAAGCTGAGCTCCCAGTCCTGCTGCAGTCCTGCTGCTTTCAGAGCAGAACTCCCTGGCAGAGATATGTGCATTTTTTTTTAAAGAATTCATCGTAAAACTTTGATTTATTCTCTTAAAAGCTGTATCCCAATAAGATTTCTGTGCTGCTTTTTATAGATAGTTCTACTCATTTCTTTTCATGTCCTTTCATTTAACTAAATTTAGACTGCCTTTTGAAGTACAATACCACTTTTTTGTTATTTTGAAACAGGGTCTTTTGTATCCCAGGCTGACATTGAGCTTTCTCTGTAGCCAAGGTTAGCCTTGAATTCCTAATTCTTCTGCTTCCACCTCCGAAAAGCTGGGCTATAGGTGGACAGCACCATATCAGACTCATACCACTTTTGTAAGAGTCTTCTGTGCTGAAAATTTACAGGAAGTCACAAACCTATAATTAGGTAGCAAAGCTAAGGGAATGATTATATACAGGGCAACATTTAAAAATAGTACCTCTAAATAACATTTATCTGCCTTTTCTTTTTTTTCTTTTTTAAAGATTTATTTATTGATTATATGTAAGTACACTGTAGCTGTCTTCAGACACTCCAGAAGAGGGAGTCAGATCTCATTATGGATGGTTGTGAGCCACCATGTGGTTGCTGGGATTTGAACTCCGGACCTTCGGAAGAGCAGTCGGGTGCTCTTACCCACTGAGCCATCTCATCAGCCCTTATCTGCCTTTTCTAAACATCTCTGATTATTAATCAGATAATGATTTCAGCTGGCTAGGTTTTTGCTGTATAATAGAAGGGATTTTTATTTATCTTAAATTCCATGATTCATAAAACACTTTGAGAACTGAGTCCAGCTCCTCTTCTGGATGAGAAACTTCAGCACTCTCTGCCTTACCCTAGGTTATGGGGTCTTCACTGGCTCAGTCTGCTCGTGGGGCTCTTTATTCTTAGATTGTTGTCAGTCCTCTGTATTGTAAAGCAGTGCAAGTGTCACTGAGAGAAACCTCTCTCTGCGTGGCACATCCGGCTGCCCCGGGACCAGGCTGAGGCTTGTTAGCTTCTGTTCTCCATTTTCATAGGTTGATGTTCTGTGCTGTTCTCTCTCAGGGTGATCATGGCTACAAGCAGTCCAAAGACACTGAAGAGAGACTCAAAGTCATCCCCAGATTTTGTTTTCCCGATTCAGAGGACAGTGCACCAGCCTTAGAACTCAAGAGGTAAACCAGCTCCTTCTGATTGCCGTTTGCTGGAACTGTGTATAGCATCCATCTCTGACAAATGGATAGAGTCAGGAGCAGTGACCACTGCAGAGCAAGCTGCACTGGGGCTGGGGAGGAATTAGAACATTCCTTGTGAGAGCTCAGGAAAGAAAAGCATTAATTTCAGTGTAAGGAGAAGCAAATTTGCGAATACCCTTAGTTTACCAATCCTTCAAAATGGTTCCACATCACCTTCAGTTAGATAATGGCCCAAAATAACCGGGTTAAACCTAGAAACAGTGAAGCAGAACAATTGTAGTTGTCATATTTCTCCTTTAAGTTGTCAGAAAAAGCCACAGCCCAGATGCTGTGTTCCTGTGTAGGGTGTTCCTTTGTGGGTCTTGTACAGAGGGAGACCTCAGCCTAATAGATGTGGGTAACTGAAGCATTAAGGGATTTTGTGGGATGGGGGAATGGCCCAGTAGTTAAGGACAAGTACTACTGCAGAGGACCTGCGTTTGGGTCCCAGGACCTTTGGTCCAGTGCCTCACAGCTGTCTGTACTACCAGGTTCAGGAGGATTCCACGCCTCTGTTCTGTACTCACATGTACACAGAGGATTGACATGCATGCTTCTGTGTGGAGGACAAAGGACAACATTGTGTCAGTTTTTGCCTCTGTCTTGTTTGAGACAGGGTTTCTTATCTCCACTGTTTATGTCAAGCTAGCTGGCCTTAATCCCCCTTTTGGCTATTCTCTTGTCTGCCTCCCATCTCACTGTAGGGAGCTAAGATTACAGATGTTGTTGCATGCAGCTTGGTATAGACCTGCAGGTCTGTATCCAGGTCTTACTAGTGTGCCAAGCACTTTATCCAGTGAGCCATCTTCCCAGCCCAGGATATGATCTTTTCTATCACTGTTCCATATGGCCTCAGAACCAAACCGAAGAATTTGCAAGGGAGAAAATGACATTATCAAGACCCTTTACAGCTTGCTTACCTGTATGTTTGGCTAATTTACATGTTCAACAAAAGAGAAACAGGATTGATTAATAGCTAACGAGCGTAAATAAGAAAAGGGGACAAGCAATACCAACAGCTTGTCCCATACTCACTTACAGGACAAGACCTGGGCCCTCTGCAGGTGAATGTGACTTGAGATCGATGGCTCTTTCTGTTGCCTCCCAGATCACAAATGACTCCTTTTTACTTGTTCAGTGAATGCCTTAAGCAGCTGTGTTTCATTTTGTTTTCAGTGAAACATTTTCCTTCGTGCTAACTGGAGAAGATGGAAGCCGGTGGTTTGGCTACTGTAAGAAGCTTTTGGTGAGTTCCAGATTGGTGCCACAGAGTTGGTTAAGGAACAAGAAAGGCCAACTAGCAACTTGAGAAGTACTGTCTGCACATGACTTTAAGGGCTCCTTAATTATTTGCACAACCAAGAAGCTGCATTAGGGTGGTGATTAAAAATGGCTCGGTGATTAAAAATCCTGCTTGGTCTTCCAGAGGGCCCAGTTTCCACTCCCAGCAGCCATGGGAAGGGTGGCTCAGTTATGTATATAGAACTCCAGTCCCAGGGAATCTGGTGCCCTCTTCTAGCATGTCACAGGCACTGCACACACAGGAACATACATGCAGACAAAACACCTGTACACATCAAACAAAAGTAAAGTTTTTAAAAAAGAAATTATGGTAGCTTCACATAGTAAGAGCAAGGTGAAGGTCAGCCATAGAATGATCTAGAATAGAAAGGCTGAGGGTTTCACTGGCTTGTTCCTTTGCGGTAGAGAAAGTAACCTAGAGATTGAATGTCAATACAGCACATTTGAAGAATACTGTCCAGAGAGGTGGCGGGAGAAGCCAGGTTCCTCGTCCTCTATCTTAGGTCTTGCTTTTTGCTTGGTCACTAAGCCTGGGTGAATCATGCTTTCCTCCTGAGTACTTCCCCACCCTTTACTCTCACTCAGGACGACAGGTTCAGCTCCTGCACTGACAATAGAAAAAGAAGCCTGGGCACACTCGTAGTCTGTCGACTTCAGTGTCTGGAGTAAGCATTGCTTGAGCCCAGAAGTTTGGGGCAAGTGTCAGCCACCAGAGGAGGGGTCTATTAAATAAATATTAACAGTTAAAATTAGTAAACCCTTGCTCTGCATGTTTTGTGTGTTTGCAGCCAGAAGGCAGAGGAAAGCGGCTCCCTGAGGTGTACTGCATGGTTAGTCGCTTGGGCTGCTTCAATCTTTTCTCAAAGGTGAGTGAAGCGAGGATCTGTGGGAGAGTGATGTCCCCTAGGTCTGAGGCAGTTTCATTGCTCCGGCTTCACTGGAGAGTACTGAGGGGCACAGACTTTAATGTACTACTTGAAAAGTACCCTCTGGTGGGTGAAGAGCCACAGGCTCAGACTCTCACGATGGCTCAGCAGGTAAAGGAACTCTGCATCAAGGCTGATGGCCTGAGCTTGACTCCTGGAACCCACATGCTAGAGGGAAAGAGGCAACCTGTCCTCTCCCTACATGTGTGCTGTGACATATGTGTCCCTCTCCTAACACAGTTAACAATGAAAGAATAATAACCCATAGGCTTGAAGGCTTAAACTGACCATATTCCTCCATAATGGTTTTAGTTTGCAAAAATGCCTGGGTCTGGTTCTCTCTCTCTCTCTCTCTCTCTCTCTCTCTCTCTCTCTCTCTCTCTCTCTCTCTCTCTCTCTTTCTTCCTCCACTTTTCAAGACAGGGTTTCTCTGTGTAACAGGGTTTCCCAGCTATCCCAGACCTTGCTTTGTAGACCAGGCTGGCTTCAAACTCACAGAGTTCCATCTGCTTCTATGAGGGCTGGCATTAAAGGTGTGCACACGGTCACCAGCTTGGGTTTTTTCTTCTAAAGATTTATGTTTATTTTGTGTGCCTGGTGTTTTGATTGCACGCATGTCTGTATACAACATGTATACATGGAGCCCATGGGGCCAGAAGGTCTCAGATCCCCTGAGAGTGGAGTTATAGCTGGTTGTGAGCTACCATGTGAGTGTTGGGAACTGAACCCAGGTTCACAAGAGTAACAAGTGCTCTTCACCACTGAGCCAACTCTCCAGTCCCCCAAACTCACAGTTCTAAAAATCATATCCTGAAGTATATCTTACCTTGCTTTTCTCTAGACCCAGTTTACAGGATATCATTGTCACTGTTATTCTTTGCCCGTTAGTGAAATAAAAATGGTCTCCAGAAGCTGCTGAGATGGCTACCCGGTAAAGGCACTTGCTACCAAGCCTAAAAACCTGAGTTCAATCCCAGGACCTACACAGTGAAAAGGGAACAGCTAACTCCTACAAGTTGTCTTCCGGCTTCCACACTTAAGCTATGGCATGCCATACCCGCACACACACACACACACATACACTCACAATCAGTAAATGTAATAAAATTATTTTTTTTAAAAAAAGAAAAAATAGTTTCTAAATAAGTTGACTTACATAATTTCGGGGTGTAAAGATATCCTCAGGATGTGGATCCTTGAGCTTTCAGAGTCGCAGAGCCTGTCTGTCTGTCTTGACTCTACTGCTGTAATTTATTTATAGGATTCTTTATGTTTCTGGTCTGAGGCCTTAATAAACTGTGGGGTGTGTTTGTTGGTCTGTGTGCATGCACATACGCAGATCCTGGATGAAGTAGAGAAGAGGAGAGAGATGTCTCCAGCCCTTGTGTACCCATTCATGCGAAGTGTCATGGAAGCCCCTTTCCCAGCTCCTGGCCGCACCATCACAGTTAAGAGCTACCTCCCTGGGGCTGGAGATGAGGTAAGTGAATTCATCCCCTGAAGTAGCCACTTCAAAGCCAGCCTTGCAGCTACAGGCACAGTTGCCAGGAGCTTGTTCATGGAGGAATTGTTTTTACCTTTCAAGGTAAAAAATGTGAGGTAGTGAGTTGATTCTCAGCCCCAGGTTTCCTACCTTACATAGATTGGGTCGCTCTCTAGTGGCAATCTCAACATGATAAATCTCTCACACACACACACACACACACACACACACACACACACACACACACAATGTATATATGTATTTATCAAATGAAATGATTTTTACCAGAACTTAACAGCAGCTTCATAAACCTTTGTGCCAGACCTCCCCTGACTACCACATGGTATCACTTGTTGCCCTAGCTGTCCTAGAACTCTCTGTAGTCCAGGCTGGACTCGATCTCAGAGATCCACCTGCCTGTGCCTCTTGAGTACTAGGATTTAATGAATTAGAAGTGCGCCACCCTAGCCTACCTGGCCCAAAGTAACAGACGTTTTCAGACTAGAGAAAGAGCAAGATGTTCGGTTAAGGCTGCCGTTGAGGGTAAAGTCCAGCATCAGCTCTTGGATTTCCCTTGTCTTTCAGTCAATTGAACTCTGCCGACCACTCGATTCACGCCTGGAACATGTGGACTTTGAATGCCTTTTCAAATGCTTGAGTGTGCGTCATCTCATCCGGGTCTGTGCCTCTCTCCTTCTAGAGCGGAGGGTAATCTTTGTTGCTAACAGCCTAAGGTAAGAAATAAGTGGAATATGTTTTTCATGCTGGTGTTTGGCTTGCTTTTATTTTATTTTTTATACAATGCAAATATATTTAAAATATCTAGAACTAGGGCTAGAGACCTGGCTCACTAATTGCAGTACTTGTTCTTGCAAACAACCCAGATTCGGTTTCCAAGACGCAAAAGAAGAAGAAAGAAATTGAAAAGGCTTCTGTACAAAATCACAAAGATAGCTGGGTATGGTGGTGCACACCTTTAACTTGACCACTTAGGTAGCAGGAGTAGTCAGGTCTTGAGTCTGAGACCAGCCAAAGCTACACAGTGAAGCTCTATATCAAAACAAACAAAAACCAGCCAACAAAACAGAAAATCAAAGGCATTTCTAGCTTTTGTTTCATACTGTGTTATCATCTACCCAGGAGGCCTGAGGCACAAAAATCATTGAGCCTAGGAGTTCAAGGACAGCCTGGGGTTGCCCCCCCCCCCAAATCTTTTAAAAGTACCAGTATTGTTTTTCATGCACACATCTTTTTTTTTTTAGCATAATAAATTATAGTGAACCAGACTGAGATGACTGTTAAAATGACTACGTATTCACAGAATTGCTGATCTGTGAAGGCCAGTGCGGTCACTGTGTAGTTCTTTGATGTAATATCTGAAATTCATTCTGTGTGTTGCTTTACCTGTGACATCATGTGCTTTCTCCTGTCTAGCACCCTTTCAAAATGTGGCCATGCTGTGGTAGCTACACTGTATCCGTTCACCTGGCAGCACACCTACATCCCAGTGCTGCCAGTGTCCATGATTGACATAGTGTGCTCACCTACTCCGTTCTTTATCGGGATCTTGTCTTGTTCCTTACCCCACCTCCAGGACCTTCCCATTGAGGAGGTAAGATGGAATAAATTGTGCCTATGGGGAACACTAGAGTATTGGCAACGGAATCAAATGATCTTTTAAGAGGGGTAGAATTGTTATTGATCTAGTAATTTTGTCAGCTTCAGAAATGGCTCATCAGTTAAGACCTCTTTTTTTTTTTTTTTTTTTTTTTTGGTTTTATTGAGACAGGGTTTCTCTTTATAGCTCTGGCTGTCCTGGAGCTCACTTTGTAGACCAGGCTGGCCTCGAACTCAGAAATCCGCCTGCCTCTGCCTCCCGAGTGCTGGGATTAAAGGCGTGCGCCATCATGCCCTGCTAAGACCTCTTTTTTGTTGTTGTTGTTTTTAAAGATTTATTTATTTATTTTATTTTATGCATATGAGTATACTACCATTGCTCTCTTCAGACACACCAGAAGAGGGCACCAGACCCCATTACATATGGTTGTAAGCCATCATGTGGTTGCTGGGAATTATACTCAGGACCTCTGGAAGAGCAGTCAGTGCTCTTAATCGCTGAGCCATCTCTCCAACCCCCAGTTAAGACCTCTTATTCTTGCAAAGGACTAAGATTCAATTCCCAGCACCCACATGGCAATTCACAAGCATCTATAACTCCAATTCCAGATGCACAAGGTACACATGTGAGCATAACACTCATACTTATGAAATAAAATAAATAAATAAGAACATTTTAAGAATATAATAATTGACAGCTTATTTATTATCCTGTCATATTTTATATTTTTCTTATAATGAAAACAATTCCATGGTACATTTGCATCTAACACTCCTTACAGTAGTGAGAATGGACTCATCTGTTTATAAAAAAGTTTTTAAAAAAATTTTTTGTATTGCTTCTTTGTGAATTTCATACCATACAATCCAATCCCAGTCATATTCCTATCCCTTTGTATCTGCCCTCTGCCCTTGCAACCTCCCCCTAACAAAATAAAATAAAATTAAATAGAATTTAAAAAAGTCTTGTCCTGGGAGCTGTAGTGTGTGACAGTGTGTCCCACAGTATACCCTTTGTCCACACATCTTCACTTGCAAATGTTCACTGTAGTGAGTCATTGGTCTGTTTTAAGGTCTCTGGCTTCTGCTGCCTTTTTCTAAGCTGGGTATTGATGCCTTTAGTCCCAGCACTCAGAAGTCAGAGGTAGGTGGATCTCTGAGTGGATCTCTGAGTTCAAAGCCAGCCTGGTCTACAGAGCAAGTTCCAGGACAGCCAGGACTATACAGAGAAACCCTATCTCAAAAAGTAGCAGTTGCAATTTGTGTGTGTGTGTGTGTGTGTGTGAGATGTGAATGGAGTACCATGTGGCACACATGGAGGTCAGGGGACAATTTGGTGGGTCAGTTTTCTCTTTCACTTTTATGTGGGCAACAGGGGTGGAGTGCAGGCCATCCAGACTGATCTTGCTTGCCTTGTTTTCTTTTTTAAAACCAACACAAAATTTCTCTGGATTTACTAAAAAAAAGTTGCTTCAAATATACCACATGTGTAGATAAGTGCCTTAAACCGAGTGCATCTCAGTGAAGTATTATTACAAAGTGAGTACTTATGTGACTCAGCATTGGATTGTAATGGGACATAACAGCAAAAGATTCAAGTCTCCTAATCTTGTGGTCCCTTCCCCATGTCCCAGAAAAGGAAACCACTGTATTGTATCTTATAGTACTCACCTGTGTTGTGGTAAATATTTAATCCAGGGATTCTACTCCACCTTAGATCATTTACTTCCCAAATAAAAGACACAAAACCTTTATATTTATAATAAACCTTACAGCGTTAGAGCTGGGCAGATATCAACCCTCTATGCTATTTTATTTACTTTTCTGTCAGTAACTCAGAGATAACACTTGTCATGGTCTGCCTGGGCCACTCCTACGTCAACTGGCCCGCCCTCATGGCCATGTTCTCACGATCCACCCACCCCATGGCCTCCTCTCTCTTCCCTCCCCAAGCCTGGTAACTGAAGCTCTTCCTAGCTTTCTGTCCAACTGTAGGCTGTGGCCATCTTTATTCAACCAGTAGTTTTAAATTAAGGAGCAAGGTTACATCGTACCACTTGGTGTGTGTGAGAATTTCCTTATCCCTAGGGTCAACCAGACCTCAAAGGCCAGTATTGAGCATTACAATACATCACAACAGATCAAATTTCGACAAATCTGTTTGTATTTCTTTATAATTGTATCTCCAAATATGTGTGGTGGCTCAGCAGGTAAATGTGCTTACATTCAAACCTGACAACCTGAGTTCCAGCCAAAGGTGGAAGGAGAAAACGGACTTCTGCAAGTTGTCCTCTGTACACCATGGCATGCCAGGGCTTTGTGCATCACATACACATAAACACACACACACACAGAGAGAGAGAGAGAGAGAGAGAGAGAGAGAGAGAGGCTAGTAACATTTTAAATATCCAGCATTCTTGGCTTTGAAGCTAGGTATAGAAGGGGAGTGTATCATGTCTTTAACTTGAGTAAATTAAATAGAACTTTTTCCTTCAGCTTATATAGTTTGGCCTCCCCGGCTGGTGACCGTGGAACTGTGTGCTCACTGTAGTCTCACTGGAATTCCTAGATTGCTTCTGAGGCATGTTTATTGACCACTGGATAGCCTCTATTATAAATTAGTTTCTATCTTTCCCCTGGATTATTTATCCTCTATGATTTCTAAGTTGTCCTTGTTGTTGTTGTTTATTTTATATTGTTTCTAAGTTGTCCTTGTTGTTGTTGTTTGTTTTGTATTGTTTCTAAGTTGTCCTTGTTGTTGTTGTTTGTTTTGTATTGTTTCTAAGTTGTCCTTGTTGTTGTTGTTTGTTTTGTATTGTTTCTAAGTTGTCCTTGTTGTTGTTGTTTGTTTTGTATTGTTTCTAAGTTGTCCTTGTTGTTGTTGTTTGTTTTGTATTGTTTCTAAGTTGTCCTTGTTGTTGTTGTTTGTTTTGTATTGTTTCTAAGTTGTCCTTGTTGTTGTTGTTTGTTTTGTTTGATGATTCTGGGGATGAAACCCAGGCTATATAGTCGAGCTACAGCTCAACCCAGTGTTTTTATATTCTACAAATCAGCCTCTTGGTTTGTTTATTTTATTTTATTTTATTTTGGAGAGGGTCTCTGGAAGCTCGGGCTGACCTCACACTCACTCTGTAGCTATGCATGAGCTCGAGTCTCTGATTATGTGACTCGGTCCTCCTAGTTCTGAGGTTACAGGCTTTAGGAAGCACACTGGTGTATTCAGTGCGAAGGATCACGCTCCGGGCTCTGCATGCAAGGCAAGCGCTCTGCTGACTGGGCTACAGTGCCACCCCTGAGATTTTGTTTTCCAAAACAATGATCTGAATTTGTTTTCTGGGGTGTATGTTTTGTTGAATTTTGGGGTGAAGGGCATGATATCTTCAGGATCTCACTATACCCAGGCTGGGCTGGAACTTGGAAGGCATTTTGTCTTAGAGTCCAGACTGCTGCTGTTTTATCTTGCACCACTATACCCAGCCCAAACTGACTTTTTTTTTTTTTTTTTTTGAATGCAGGGGAGTTGTTCATTTTGATGTGGTTAAGATGCCAGTCTTTTCATGTATGACTAATGTTTTCATGAGCAGCTTAAATTTTCACATTTGGGGCTGGTGAGATGGCTCAGTGGGTAAGAGCACCCGACTGCTCTTCCGAAGGTCCGAAGTTCAAATCCCAGCAACCACATGGTGGCTCACAACCACCTGTAATGAGATCTGATGCCCTCTTCTGGTGCGTCTGAAGACAGCTACAGTGTACTTACATATAATAATAAATAAATAAATCTTTAAAAAAAATTTTTTTTTCACATTAACTTAGTGAAGAGGAAGATTCCCTCCTCTGTTATCTCCCTATTAGTTTGCTTGTGAGATTTTGTCTCTAACTCCACCTTGTACTTCATTCGTTTGTAAATAGTGTGGTGTAGAGATGACTTGGGGATTTCCGGTCTCTGGAGCGACCCACCTCTTCAGTATCTCTAGCTGAAAAGGCCGTTCTTCCCCATTTCACCACACTGACTCCGTAAATCCCTGTAATATGTATTGTGCACATCTTTTTCTTTTTTAAATTCATTAGTTGTTTTGATGGATTAACTTTTAAATTGGCTGCAATGTTAAGTTAATTTTGTTTGAAACTATTCCCATGGCCTGAAAGAATCAAAAAGCCCATCCTGATCTGGCAGTGCCTGATATATCTGTGAGTGTCTCTGGTTTAACCTGCCTGCCTCCTTTATTTCATAGGTGCTGATAGTTGATCTCTGTGAAGACAGGTTCCTACAGGAGGTGAGTGACAAAGGAGACGGTTACATAATGTTTGGGGACATAGGTGTCTCTGTAGGCAATCACAATGAGACAGAAAATACGTGAAAGTACTTAGAGAGTATGACTCAGAAAGAACTTGCAGTTCATGCTCATCTCTGAGTTGACACTGCAGCTAACCATACAAGATTGTCCTGAAATTTTTGGCTTGAGTGTATAGGTGTCCATCCCAAAGGAGGAAGGAGGAAACAGCATAAACGCCATACCATTCTCAAAAGAAGTAACCATCCCTTCACCTCCAGAGGGGTTGGCATTTAAGCCTCTAAGTTAGTAAAATTTACTGGACTGAGAAGCAGCTCAGTGTTAGAGTACCATCTGGATACATAAGCTCCCGTGTACAACTCAGCACTGAGAGAGAGAGAGAGAGAGAGAGAGAGAGAGAGAGAGAGAGAGAGAGAGAGAGAGAGAGACTGAGACTTACTAACTTGGCTATTTGTAGATTCTCAGGAAGTTAGAATCTGAAGATGAGTAAGACAGAGTCTAAGGCCGGGCGTGGTGGCACACGCCTTTAATCCCAGCACTCGGGAGGCAGAGGCAGGCGGATTTCTGAGTTCGAGGCCAGCCTGGTCTACAAAGTGAGTGCCAGGAGAGCCAGGGCTACACAGAGAAACCCTGTCTCGAAAAACCAAAAAAAAAAAAAAAAAAAAAAAAGACAGAGTCTAATAGATAAGGGCAGGAGACATTTCCATGATGCTTTAGAGATGGTATAATAGCAATCTGAACGAGGAATACTGGCGTGGAAAGAGGTGGTCCTATCCAGTGGATGCTCAAGGGGAAAGGGATACAGGAAGCAGTGAGTTTCAACGCATCTCAGTTCAGTTTGATCGTGGAGGCTGGACCCCTCCTCTCTCAAGGATCACTTGCTTGCTCACGTTTAGTCGCCATTTGTTGGGGACTAGCCTTGGAGGCAAGGAGTAAAACTTGTAGATGAGAGATTTTGTAGAAAAGCCCCAGAGAATTTTATAAGATGTTACTTGATTTTAAAAAGTAAAGTTAAAATACACTGTAAACATCATGCATTTTGGCTCTATGTAGGTGATGGAATTTCTTTTTTTTTTTTTTTTTTTTTTTTGGTTTTTTCGAGACAGGGTTTCTCTTTATAGCTCTGGCTGTCCTGGAGCTCACTTTGTAGACCAGGCTGGCCTCGAACTCAGAAATCCGCCTGCCTCTGCCTCCCGAGTGCTGGGATTAAAGGCGTGCGCCACCACGCCCGGCTCTTTTTTTTTTTAAGATTTATTTTATGTATATAAGTACACTGTAGCTGCGCAGATAGATGGTTGTGAGCCTTCATGTGGTTGTTGGGAATTGAATTTTTAGGACCTCTGCTCCCTCTGGTCAACCCTGCACGCTCTGGTCAGCCCCTCTCATTCCAGTCAACTCTACTCGCTCAGTCCCTGCTTTCTCCAGCCCAAAGATTTATTATTATACATAAGTACACTGTAGCTGACTTCAGATGCCCTAGAAGAGGGCATCAGATCTCATTACGGGTGGTTGTGAGCCACCATGTGTTGCTGGAATTTGAACTCAGGACCTTTGGAAGAGCAGTCAGTGCTCTTACCCCCTGAGCCATCTCACCAGCCCCTGGTGACAGAATTTCAAATGACACTTCAGGCAGAATATTCAGAATGCCGCCTCTGTGGGGGTTGTAGATTGTACTTGTCTGACACTCTCATAAGGCTCGGTTGTAGATTGTACTTGTCTGACACTCTCATAAGGCTCGGTTGTAGATTGTACTTGTCTGACACTCTCATAAGGCTCGGTTGTAGATTGTACTTGTCTGACACTCTCATAAGGCTCGGTTGTAGATTGTACTTGTCTGACACTCTCATAAGGCTCGGTTGTAGATTGTGCTTGTCTGACACTCTCATAAGGCTCGGTTGTAGATTGTGCTTGTCTGACACTCTCATAAGGCTCGGTTGTAGATTGTGCTTGTCTGACACTCTCATAAGGCTCGGTTGTAGATTGTGCTTGTCTGACACTCTCATAAGGCTCGGTTGTAGATTGTGCTTGTCTGACACTCTCATAAGGCTCGGTTGTAGATTGTGCTTGTCTGACACTCTCATAAGGCTCGGTTGTAGATTGTGCTTGTCTGACACTCTCATAAGGCTCGGTTGTAGATTGTACTTGTCTGACACTCTCATAAGGCTCGGTTGTAGATTGTACTTGTCTGACACTCTCATAAGGCTCGGTTGTAGATTGTGCTTGTCTGACACTCTCATAAGGCTCGGTTGTAGATTGTGCTTGTCTGACACTCTCATAAGGCTTGGTTGTAGATTGTACTTGTCTGACACTCTCATAAGGCTCGGTTGTAGATTGTACTTGTCTGACACTCTCATAAGGCTTGGTTGTAGATTGTACTTGTCTGACACTCTCATAAGGCTCGGTTGTAGATTGTGCTTGTCTGACACTCTCATAAGGCTCGGTTGTAGATTGTGCTTGTCTGACACTCTCATAAGGCTCGGTTGTAGATTGTACTTGTCTGACACTCTCATAAGGCTTGGTTGTAGATTGTACTTGTCTGACACTCTCATAAGGCTCATGCAGATTTGCTTCTCTCTCAGGTGTCTGATGAGGATGAAATTCTGCCACCTAAACTTCAAGCGGCCTTGGTGCAGATTTTAGAAGATCGAGATGAAGTCTTGGCCCAGGAACAGCAGTTTTCACAAGGTATGGGCTGAGGACTAAAGATTAAAGTAGTGAACACTCACTGAAGACCCAGCACTCAGTCAAAGAATGTGCCAAAGTAGTAAACCTTGAAAATTCACACCCTTTCTTACCAGTCCCCAACATATTAGCCCCGCTTCTGTCCCATGACCTTTGAAAATTATATTTATAGAATGCCTTCTTCCTATAGGTCTGTCTCATATGTCATTTTCTCTTCGAATTAATCCTGTCCTATAAAAAAAATACTCCTTCACCAGTACTAGCTTGTTTCTTCCCCTCCCCTCCTCATGGATCTTATAAAGTATGTGTCATTGGCATAGTGACACGCACTTTGGAGGCTGAGTCTGGGTCTCTATGAGTTCCAGGCCAGCCTGGTTTACACAGTGAGTTCCAGGCCAGCAAAGGCTACATAATAAGACCTTGTCTTAAAAAAGGAAAACAAGAGCCAGTTAGTGGTGGTGCACACTTTTAATCCCAGCACTTGGAGGCAGAGGCAGGCAGATTTCTGAGTTCGAGGCCAACCTGGTCTACAGAGTGAGCTCCAGGACAGCCAGGGCTACACAGAGAAACCCTGTCTCGGGAAAAAAAAAAAAAAAGCAGTGTCCTTATGGACATTTCGGATGGGGAAGTAAGGCTGACTACTGATTGGAACAGAATTAGTGCAGTGAGAAAGCCTGGTTCTGAGGCAGGGTGTGTAACAAGCCTTTAATCCCAGCAGAGACTGACACGGATGGATCTACATAGTGAGTTCTAGGCCAGGCTAGAGAAAGCTCATCTTAAACCACCCCTCTCAACCCCCGGGCAGCTGAAGTGTTATTTTGCGAGGCACAGACACTCACTCCTGCAGTCTCAGCACTTGGATGGTAGTAAAGGGTCTGAAGTTTGAGACCACACCAGACCAGCCTGGTGACAGAAAGAGCTGAGAGAAAGAGGGGCATATTGGAGTAAGAATGTTTGGACAGACAAGAAGCTAGAGAGCAATGGAAAAATTTCTGATTATTATCTTTTAAAGAACACTTGGTGTAGTGCCAGTGCACTTAATACTCAAAAAAGTTCACTGCAGTAAATCACAGTGCAGCATGAGGTGAGAAGATCAAGCAAGCGATTTGTAGAAAAATATACTACGTTTGTGTTTTGACATCTTATTTTAATTGGCTCATAGCCTACCAAGTTTTGTATGTTTTCTGATATGGTGACTTTTAGACAAATGAAATTTATGCACTTTATAAATGATGCAATTTATAATAGGACAGCCAAGTGATGACAGTCATAGTCAGCCTGAGAACAGAGAGGGTGAAGTGCCGGTCTGGAGATTATGACTTGGACTGCAGAGCCAGCTCTGTCGGTGCAGGTTGACCTTGTTTGTGCTGCCTCTTCTGCACACACAGGATCTCAGGCAGCCCAAACCAGCCCCAGAGTTCACTGTAGGGCTGAAGATGATCTTGGACTTCTGATTCTCCTGCCTCCGACTCCTGAGTACTAAGATGACAGATGTGAGCCACCACACATGACTGGCAGTTGACTTTTTAAGGTGCAGAGTAGAATGTTGAAGAGAAGTGGTTAAAGGACGACACTCGGGAGGATGAAGAGAAAGAGAGAACCAGAGAGAATCAGTAGAAGATTGAGGGAGGAAAATGAAGGTCAGGACAGAAGCCATTTGCTTCTTGCATGCCATGGGCTGTGTAGCAAGCTAGGAATGCACATTCCTAATTCGTTCTCAGTTTTTCATGACTCTTTAGACATGGCTTCCACGTGTCAGGGTTCCTCCATACACAAAACTAAGATTTTCCCTCTTATTTCTTTCATTTTGAAACAGAGGTGACACTCAGTTCTCTGGTGTCGGAAGCATTCGTCAGGTTTTTTGTGGAGCTCGTGGGGCATTATTCTCTGAACATGACTGTCACAGAGCGTGGGGAGCGTGTGTTCCAAAGGGAGCCATTCCGGAAGTCCCACACTTCCCGAAGTGTCCGCCACTTCCTAGATCTCTTCATGGAGACACAGATGTTTGCTGGATTTGTCCAGGACCGGGAGCTTCGGCAAAGCGGAGTTAAAGGTGGGCTTTCCAGGAACCGCTGCCTCCTTATCAGCTGTCTTATTCAGGGTTCTGTCACTGCACAGGCACCATGACCACAGCAGCTCTTATAAAGCAAAGCAGTGAATTGGGGCTGGCTTACAGTTTAGCTTAGCTCATGATCGCCGTGGCGGGAAACATGGTGGCGTGCAGGTGGACATAGTGCTGGAGCAGCTGAGACATCTGGATCAGCAGGCAGCGGGAAAAGACCGAGACACACTTCCTCCAGCAAGGCCACATCTAATAGTGCCACTCGATGCGACTCTGTGTGTGCCTTTTTTTTTCCCAAACACCACATTTGGTGAATTCTTAGAAGGATTGAATAATAGATAAGATGTGTAGACTATCAAGGCATATCTGAGTTACTGTGGGATTATCTGTAATAGTATTTAATTTAAGAATAATATACTAAAGTAAGAACAGGATTAGGGATTCAGAGATGGATCATCAGTTGAAGGTGCTTGCTAGCAACCCTGACAATCTGAGCTCTATTCCTGGGCTCGGTGATGGAAGGAGAGAACAGACACCCACAGGTTGTCCTCTGACATCTACATGTATGTTGTGGCATGCACATGCCTACCCCACATACATACATAAAATCATGAACACATACAAAGTTAAGTAAACAGCTAAAATAAGATCATTAAAGAAAAGACTCATATTAGGCTTGGGGTTTAGCTCAGTAGTAAAGAACCTACCTAGCATGTACAAAGATCAGAGCTTGCCCACAACACTGCCAAAAAGAGAAAGAAAAGTGTGTTAGGATTTTCCTGCTGTGAAGAGACACCATGACCAAGGCAAGTCTTATAAAGGACAACATTTAATTGGGCTGGCTTACAGGTTCAGTCCATCATCACCAAAAGTAGGAGCATGGCAGCATCCAGGCAGGCAGGAGACAGGCAGAACTGAGAGTTCTAAATCTTCATCTGAAGGCTGCTAGTGGAAGACTGGCTTCCAGGCAGTGAGGGTGAGAGTCTTAAAGCCCACACCCACAGTGACACACCTACTCTAACAAGTCCACTCCCTGAGCCAAGCATATACAAACCATCACAAAAAGGAAAGGTTTAATTTAATTGTTTTCCAGGCTGGCATGTTGAACAGTCTCACTGATGTCTTCTTCATAGGTTTGTTTGAAGTCCGGGCCCTTCAGTATTTGGAAACAATTCCTGAGTCGGAACCCAGTGGGGTGAATAGAATTTTACGGAGTCTTGGTGAGTCGCTTTGCCCTATTGGATGATTAACCTTGTGGTATAAGTCCCCGAGTCATGACCATGAAGCCTCTCTAGGTTGTACTCTTCGGGATACATTTTAAAAAGTAGTTCTATTTACCAGAAAATAATGTATTTATATATACAGATACGTTTTGCATATAATTCTAGGGTGTCCATGGACTTCAGACTTAAAATCCTTGGGGGCTGGGAAGCAGAAGAGGATACCTCAGTCTTATTCTGCATTTTATAAACATAGATCCTTATGATTTTCAAATTCTGGACTGATGTGAGGACAGTGGTGTGCCTGTCACAAGACAATTGCCTTAAACTCTGAGCTTTGGAATGTATGCCCCTGATTAGACCCTGTCCTTAACTAGCTGAGAGACCGTGGGCAATTATCCCGCAGGCTGTGATTTCATCCACACCTTGGGTTAAATTAGATCAGATGATAATCTTTAGGGACTTTAGAGAGTTCTCTCTTGAGCATTTAGAATTCTCTAGGGAGTGAGCCAGGTAATTTGAAACTTCAGTCCAATTGAAAACCACTTGAATTAGATTATGTCTTGAGTTCTTTTTCGCCTCTACAATTAGACATTCATGGGGTTTTTTAGTGGCTAAACCCATCAACTAATAGCTTTCCATTAGTGGAACAGAAAGCCTAAAGTAATAAAAGTGAGGCACTAGAGCAGTGGTTCTAAGCCTGTGGGTCATGACTCCTTTGCAAACCTCTGTTTCCAAAAATATTTACAACTCATGGCAGTAGCAACATTACAATTCTGAAGTAGCAAAAATGATTTTATGGTTAGAAGGTCACCACAGCATTACATGGTCTCTGCGTTAGGAAGGTTGGCGACTGTTCTGGAGGCTTACTTGGGCTCCTTGTGTGGGGAGTTTCAGCCCATGGCTGATTGGCCCAGATGCTTTGGGGCCTGCGGCAAGACACAGGTAGAAGAGTCTGCTTGTGTCTTGGCTGCTAGGAAGCAGAGCAAAGAAGGGACCAAGTATCTGGAAGGCACTCATGGCCTGGTCTTCTCCCTCCAGGGCCCACCTTTTTAAGGTTCCATTACTTTCCAATGGTGCCACAAGCTGGGGACCAAGCTCTTACACATAGGACTTTGGAAGACACTTATTCAAAAATGATACTGAGAGCATTTAACAAGGCAGCTAACCTCCGGAGTGGTTCTGAATGGCCAGGTTGTTAGTCCCTTGGCTCGGGTGTACAACAGATGAAGAGGAAGTAAGGTCAAAGATTTTTTTTCTCTTTCCAGGAAGCAAAATGAAATTTCTTCACAAGAAGTGAAATCTTTTCTTCATTCTAAGCATAACTGGAAGTGCCAAAGACAGTGTTTTCCCAAGGATCCGGATGCTCGGGAGAGCCCTGTAACATCTGTGATTGTAAAAGGAGAAAGACTTTGGAAAACTCTCCTGTTGCTGCAGACCAGCTGGAGCAGTCTAGAACCAGTGCGCTCTCTTCTCCTGGGAGCAGTCTAGAACCAGTGCGCTCTCTTCTCCTGGGAGCAGTCTAGAACCAGTGCGCTCTCTTCTCCTGGGAGCAGTTAGAACCAGTGCGCCCTCTTCTCCTTCTGATGTGGGGACTGTTTGTTTGTTTGTTGTTTTTGAGACAGGGTCTCTCTCTATAGCCCTGACTGTGATGGAACTCATTCTATAGATCAGGCTGGCCTCAAATCCTGATGTCACAAATCTCAAAGATCTCACCGAGATCTGCCTGCCTCTGCCCCTCAAGTGCTGGGATCAAAGGCGTGCGCCACCATGCCTGGGCACGCTATTTTTACAGTGGTGTTTTATCTTTGGTTACTGATGGGTACAAGAACCTCTGCCTTGTGCTTGGTCTATGAAAGTGGTTGTCCTTTACAAGGAGGAGACTCAGAAACACTTGGTGTTGCATTTTCTAAAAACAATGCAAAGATGAGATTGACAGAGAAATAAGGAGAATAATGAGAGTTTCAGGTACTAGGGAGACAGACATGGAGGACATCATGATCACACGATTCTCAGTGTTGCTTTAAATACATGGACGGTTTGTGCTTTCTAATTCCAATACTGTCACCATTGATAAACCCCCTTTTGTCCCATGTCCTATCTTGGAGAATTTCACTCATGTTAGAACTTAAAAAAAAGGCAGACACCAGGCATGGCCTCCTCAGAACACGTGTCCTGCTGGGATAGCTTGCTTCTCACATGTCAGCATTATGCTTTATGGAATGGAGCCAACATTAAAATGTCCTTTTAAGGACATAGCTATCTGAGTTTTGGTGTCTACAATTTGCAGCACTGTGATAATCTACATGTCATCTTATTCAAGCTTTAGATCAGCTTCATGATATTCTACAAGAAACTGGAGTTCAGAGAAGCTAAGGAATTTGGCCAGTTATATACAAGAAAGAACTAAGCCAAACATTTGACTTATGAACACATATAAAGCTGGTTAGTCCTACAGCTGTAAATGAACTCTTTATAGTGATGTTTAAAGTTCTCTGTGGAGCACACCAGAGCTTCCTTTTGGCTCTGATGAGCTATAGGGGTCTAGACAAGGTTTGTTCCTTTGTTTCTTCTTCTGCTGCTGGTGATAGGACCCAGGGCCTTCTGTGTGCTCTGCCACACTGGTTATTTTTACATCGGTGTGAGTTTTTAGTGTTTCCTAAGCCTATACCTCTTCATCAACCAGATGCTGAAAATCTAAAGTAGGAGTAGCACCTGGGAAAGGGAGTCTGTCAGTGAGAGTGCAGTTTTCATTGGTAAGTGAGAGAGGTTGTGGTAAATGTCACTTGTTAACCTTTGCCCACTGCTTTACCTGGCATGGAAAATATTCATTCAGACTTGGAAAGTGTTGTTCGTTGTACTGGGATACAACTCACTGACTTGTACAGTGTTATCATTGTCACTCATACAAGTGTGTCTGAATGAATCCATTTAAGACTGGTGCTGTGCAATACAGTTCCTACACGTGGGTCCAGGGAAGAGAACTGAGCCTGTCCTTTCAAATGTTAGTGCAGCTCACCGGTGCCACAGGAGCTCCTCCCAGACAGCTTTCTCATTTCCTCTCTTCCAACACTCCAATCCCGATGGAACAATTCATAACTGATTGTTTATAAGATGGGGAAGGAGGGTTTACTGTGGTCAATCATGACTGTCCCTCTGCAGGGAGACTTTGCTTTTGGGAGAGTCTTACCTTCTTAAAATCTAAAGCTGCTTCCTTTCCTTGAGTTTGTTGTAATTTGTTTTTGTAAATGTTGTGAATTCTAAATATGTTTGTAAAAAGAATTGTTCAATATTTCTATCAAATGTTTACAGATAAAGGCATTTTAAAAAAATTCCCACAGATCTCTTGGAGAATTTAAAACAAATGCACATAAGATGTGTAGTGGTTACTTTTCTATTGCAGTAATAGAACATTGACCAACCACCTTAAAGAAGAGCATTTGCCTTGGCTTACATTCCAGGGCTGAGAGTTAATTCAGGTGGAGAAGCATGAAGGCAGTAGCGGGAGAGTTCACATTTTCAAAGGGCAACTTGAAAGCAGAGAGCAAAAGTAACCCAGCTGCTGATACTTCTCCAGCCTAAACCTCTGCAACAGCGCCACCAGCTGGGGACTGAGTGTTCAAATCCCTAAGCCTATGTATGAGAGGCTGTTATCATCAAATCACTGTATGCTATGTGTCATCAAATCAATGTATGCTAACTACAGCCTGAGGGGTTGAGAGCCAACGTGGAGTAATATTCTATTACCACAAATCCTAAAGGCAAAAATGATTGGGTTTTGTATAGGCCCTAAAGACAAAAAATAGCAGGATTTCTTCATTATTTACATCTGATCGCAGCCTTCCCTCCCACCTATCCTCCTGCTCCTTCCCTCTCTTCTCTCCCATCCCCATCCCCTCCTCCCTTTCTCCTCAGAGAAGGGGAGGCCTCCCGTGGATATCAACCAGCCTTAGCATATCAAGTTGCAGTAAGACTAGGCATATCTTCTGTTGAGGCTAGACAAGGCTGCCCAGTTAGGGGAAGGGGTTCCAAAGGCAGTCAGCAGAGTCAGAGACAAGCCCTGCTCCAGCTGTTAGGGGTCCCACACAAGCTGCACATCTGTTACATGTGTGTAAGGGATCTAGGACTGTCCATTGCAGCCTCTTTGGTTGGTGGATCAGTCTCTGTGAACCCCTGCGGGACCAGGTTAGTTGATTCTGAATGTTTTTTTTGTGGTGTCCTTGACCCTTCTGGTTCCTTCATTCCTTCCTCCCCTTCTTCCACAAGATTCCCAGAGCTCTGCCTAGTGTTTGGCTGTGGATCTTTGCATCTGTTTCCAGCAGCTGTTGGGCGAAGCCTCTCCTGTCTGGAAGTGTAGCAGAGCGTGAATAGTGTCTGGGGTGGGCTCACTCTCATGGGATGAGTCTCAAGTTGGGCCGTCATTGATCGTCCCCTCAGTTTCTAGTCCATCTTTATCCCCACACATCTTGTAAGCAGGACAAATTTTGGTTTGTGGGTAGATTGGTGTCCCCATCAATCCATTGGAAGTCTTGCCTGGTTCCAGGAGGTGGCCATTTCAGGTCCTATATCCCCTGTTGCTTCAAGTCTTAGGGTCACCCTAGTATATTCCTGGGAGTTTCCCTTTTCCTGGGCTTCTAGTTCGCCCCTGAGTTGCCTCCACTCCAAGGCAGAGCTTCTAAAATGAGGCATTTTGTAGTTATAATTACAGTCCTGGAAGGGATGAGGTGTTTGCAGTGCTGGGGACTGACCTGGTTTTGCCATTGAGCTGCACCCCTCAGGTTGTTGGATCTAAAAATTTAATTGGAAAATAGACGCACATTTCTAGTTTCTATAAAAGAACATTCTTAAGGACCGGCTGCGAAATGAGGATAAAGCAAGGGAGCGCTAGAAAAAAAAAAAAAAAAAAAAAAAAAGCACGCGGCACCCATACAAAGAAAGGCACCCCGGCATGCCATCATATGGTGCTTAGGCTTAGAGCCTACTGGCTATAATTACCAACTGCGCGTGCGCCCGAATCGAAGCCCCAAAGCCAGCGGCGTGTGTGACGTCATTCCAGGCGCAGGCGCAGTGGAATTAGAACCGAGGCTGCGCAGACTCAGAAGGCGCTCTTGAAGCCTAGTGCCGCGGGATGGCGGGCACGGGCTTGGTAGCCGGAGAGGTGGTGGTAGATGCGCTACCATATTTTGACCAAGGCTATGAGGCGCCAGGCGTGCGGGAAGCGGTGAGTGCGGGTCATGTGCGGCGGGGCCGCCGGAGGCACGCCGCCCTTTCCCGCCGCGACCCTGGCCTGTTCTCGTTCTTAGGCGGCGGCCCTGGTGGAGGAGGAGACGCGCAGATACCGACCTACCAAGAACTACCTGAGCTACCTAACGGCTCCGGATTATTCTGCCTTTGAAGTAAGTGTGGCGTCCTGAACCCAGCACTCCAGCCAGGAGGCTTGCGGACTTTGATATGGGAGTGGGGAACTTTAGCTGTGTAAAGTGAACTCCACCTTCCAGGTTAGCTGGAGCCTGCTGCTCGTACTGAGTGCCATGTAGGTGTGAGTCGGTTCGAAACCGCCAGATGCGCTTGTCACGGGCTTCGTACTACAAGAACCTGCGAAATACTTCATTAGTTTCTGCAGATTTAAGAGTGTGCACCTCCGTGTGTGTGTGTGTGTGTGTGTGTGTGTGTGTGTGTGTGTGTGTATGTATAGAGTCATAGTACCTTTCATAAAAGGGCCCTTTATTCTCTAAGGTCCACTCAAAAACAGGTATGACTCACGAGATTTTAATATTTATAATCTTAAGTACCTGTACTGTTTGCCACCCCTGGAGGGAGATTCTTTTGTACCAAGTCTCAGATAGTTAACAGGTGTATGAATGCCTGAACAAGCATGTCTAACTGCATGCTGTTTTTAAGTGGTTATCCTACAAGTACAACCAAAACACCACTTAGATGTTGTTAGAAGCACTTTCAGACTGAAAGGAGACTGCTCCATGCGCAGGGATGTGTGATACCTTCGGATCTAGATGCCAGGTTTTTAAACTGGGTTGTGACTCCTCAGTGGGGGTTTTCATAACTGATGTGGGAGCTGCAAGAAATTTGGCAAGAGTAAAAAGTACTAACCCAGAAATTAATTGAAAACTCAAGTCCCAGATCCAAGCGCTGGTCCATGTTACATCATGTGACTTCACAATTTACTCTATACCCACACAGTTTACACTGTGTCAGATTGTCATGCAGCAGTGGAGACTTCCTGAAATGATTCAAAGACTGTTGTTGTGTGTTGTGAATTACAACATGACGTGGGGCTGGGGTTAACGCTGTTTTCAGAGTTCCACAGCTGACCGTAGGACATTGAAAACTGCTGGTTTAGGGTTAATCCTTGAGAGGTAGACTCTTCTATGTCCACCTCCTTTTGTGCCTGGGCAGAATATGGAATTAAAGAGTATGCCTATTTCTTCAGATTCTAGATAGAATTAACCTCAACTGGGGTGTGTGTGAGAGTATAGTCTAGTGGTCCTGGGTTCAAATATTAGCATCCTTTTTTTTTTTTTTTTGAGTAGTAATTGAGAAAGGAAAAGATTCACTATAATGTGTAGTACAAAGTGTAAAATCTCAGTAAACTGCATTCATTATTTTCAGCATGATCCTGTTACTAATTCTTTGTGTTGTTTATGCATCAGACAGACATAATGAGAAATGAATTTGAAAGGCTTGCTGCTCGACAACCGATTGAATTACTCAGCATGAAACGGTAAGATGAGGTTGAGCTATGGTAACTGCTGCTTTGCCAGTGGTTGGAAGAGTGTTTGCTGCTGTGGGTAGGAAGTGAGAATAAAAAGAGAGTACCAGTCGGGCATAGTGGCGCACGCCTTTAATCCCAGAATTTGGGAGGCAGAAGCAGGCGGATTTCTGAGGCATACAGATTTCTGAGTTCCAGGACAGCCTGGTCTACAAAGTGAGTTCCAGGACAGCCAGGGCTACACAGAGAAACCCTGTGTAAACCTGAGGAAAAAAAAAATTATTTATTGTTATATGTAAGTACAATGTAGCTGTCTTCAGACACACCAGAAGAAGGTGTCAGATCTCATTATGGATGGTTGTGAGCCACCATGTGGCTACTGTGAATTGAACTCAGGACCTCTGGAAAAGCAGTCACTGCTCTTAACTGCTGAGCCATCTCTCCAGCACTGCTTATCAGCTTTTATTAAAGTTGCCTAAAGGGCTGGTGAGGTGGTTCAGTTGTTAAGAGCACAGACAGTTCTTGCAGAGGTCCTGAGTTCAAATCCCAGCAGCCACATGGTAGCTCACAACCATCTGTAATACAGATCCAATGCCCTCTTCTGGTGTGTGGGAAGACAGCGACAGTGTACATGAAATAAATAAATAATCTTTTAAAAGTCTTTTTTTTTTTTTTTAAGCTGATAATTAGACTTTACCTAAGAAAGGTCATGATAGACAAATAGGAGCAAGAGACATGAGAGTCTTGGTGACTGTCACAGCTCATTTAACTAGTTCACATTTATGAAAATGGGTTTTTTTGTTTGTTTTATCTGTAAATCAGTTTCCAAACTAACAGGTTTCTTTGTACTGCCTGATCTACATTATATCCTTGGTCTCTGTGCATGTGTGGTCAGGAGTTGATAATTTGTGTCTTTGTCTTTATGTAGTGGGCATATGTCCATGAGAATTCTGTTGGAAGGAGTGATGAAGGCTTTGAAAGATGCATTGGTTTATTTGTTATGTAATTTCAGATATGAACTTCCAGCCCCTTCCTCAGGTCAAAAAAATGACATTACTGCTTGGCAAGAATGTGTAAACAATTCTATGGCTCAGTTGGAGCACCAGGCGGTCCGGATCGAGAATCTGGAGCTGATGTCACAGCATGGATGCAATGCCTGGAAGGTGTACAACGAGTAAGAGGCGCTGGGCCTTTTCTTTCTTATCCTGTCCCACCCAAAGTTGCTAGTGACTTTTAAAGTGTGGTATGTTTTTAATTCCAGCACTTGGTTTGGGAAGCTAAGGTGTGGAGGAAGGCCTGCCTGACTTATATTTTGAGTTTAGTCATCCTAAGCTCATATAGCAAACCCTGTACCCAAAATAATAACAATAATGTTAGATTTGACCTGGGATTGTCTCTGAACTACACCAACGAACAGCTGCTACCTTGGGTCCTACCTTAGAGTTCACTAATGCTGAGCTATCCTACATCCACATAGCTGCCACCACGTTCACTGTACTGTATGAGACAATGAGCTCTGAGGGTGATCTGCAGAGTATCACTTGATAGAATGCAATCCTTAATGTGCAGATGCTTAAATAATGCATTCTCGTAGTCACATGCCATGTTACTTCAAGTCCTGACCAGGGTGGCCGGCCGCTCACCTACTGCCCAGCAGCAACGCTCAGGGCTGAGCTATGGGGATTACCATGAGTTTCTGGCCAGCTTGGGCTCCAGAGTGAGATCTTGCCTCAAAAAATAAAGCAATAAGGTGTCCCCTGAACACAGAGTCAAGGAATTCTGTACTGTTTCTCCTAGGGGACGTATCTCTACACACACATAGACATCTCTCACACATACCTCTTACAACTTTGAACGCACAGGAGTATTGCTGCACATTTGAGGCTAGCCTAAGCACACAAAGCCTCCCCTGGCCACAAAGTTAGTCCCTGTCTTATTAATAGATCAATACCCAGCACTTCTGCACTGTGGTGCTCACTGGAGAGCTGAAATTAAGTGGAGCGGGCCTGTAGCCTTAGCTGTGGGCCAGCAACCCACGTCATTCACTGCTGTGCGCATGCTTATGAACTGCTGCAAATTAGTAGTAGCTAAAATCAAATTCAGTTAAGTACTGAATTAAACAAACTAATGTTTATGAATTATCTGACATTCTAGGCACAGATCTCCAGATTTTAGATTTTTAGCAGAAAAACATGGCTTAGTATATAAATGGGCAATTCTTCCTCAGCGTTACCAGATTTCAAGGTGTCTGTGCTTCCTTCCTTCCTTCCTTAGAAATCTCGTTCATATGATTGAACATGCACAGAAAGAGCTTCAGAAGTTAAGGTAAGTTGGTTTTTTTATTCTGTTTGAATAAAATTTAGATTAGCCTCTGATAGAGAGGGGAAGAAAAACTATTAATACTATGTATGTAGTCCTATGAAAGTAAAAATTCCACTTTTGTTAAGTAATTTTAATCATGTATGTTGGTGTGTATAAAATAATTACTTTTGAGAAAAATAGAAATTTATAATATTCTAAGAGGTAGATATCAGGGAATAGCAAAAAATCAAAGCTTGTATCCTATGGCATGTGTCGAAGGGAAGCTTTGCATGTTGTGGCATGTGTTGAAGGGAAGCCTTGCATGTTGTGGCATGTGTCAAAGGGAAGCTTTGCATGTTGTGGCATGTGTTGAAGGGAAGCTTTGCATGTTGTGGCATGTGTCAAAGGGAAGCTTTGCATGTTGTGGCATGTGTTGAAGGGAAGTTTTGCATGTTGTGGCATGTGTTGAAGGGAAGCCTTGCATGTTGTGGCATGTGTTGAAGGTATGCTTTGGATAGACACCCTTGAATGTCTGCTGGTTTATGAGAAGTGGGTAGGAAACCTCTGAACAACTAATAGATTGAGCTACGTGTGGAATACAGCTGTAGCCTGGTGCTTCAGAAGCTGAGTCAGGAGGAGTTTGAGCTCACAGCCTGGCTACATGGTGAAAAATTGTTTGAAAAGCCATCTAGGGGAACATGATTGTGGTCTGAAGGATTTGTCCCTGAACATACTTCGGTCAGCAGGGGTCACTGAGCAGTCAACAGGGAAACCTGAAATGGACTGGGCTCCAACCAGAGGTGCTGACACACCTTCATAGTTACAGCTTGGGAGAGCCAACTCCTTGTGTAAGGGCTGGCAGATTTGGGCTGCAGGACCAAATGGCTGGATAGCGCAGACCTTCACATACGCTGTAATACATTGCGGAGTATATTACAGGTGCAAGACATTGTTTTCATTTTGCATTTTTGGTTTTTTTTTTTTTTTTTTTTTTGGTTTTTCGAGACAGGGTTTCTCTGTATAGCCCTGGCTGTCCTGGAACTCACTTTGTAGACCAGGCTGGCCTCGAACTCAGAAATCCGCCTGCCTCTGCCTCCCAAGTGCTGGGATTAAAGGCGTGCACCACCACGCCCGGCTGCATTTTTGTTTTTAAAGTGGTTTTGGTTTTAGACATTAGGTAGACCATATAACGAATAGCTATTAGAATACTAAGTAATGTTAATAGAATTTACTGTGATATTTTTGATCTATGTTTAGCATCTGGCACTGAGTTTGCTGTACCAAAGTGGAGGTAAAAATAAGCTTGAAACCTGAAAACATCCTCTACAACTCCCAAGTCTGCAAACCTGGAAAGAACACCTTGGGAGTTAGACAGGGCATCGGGATAACACACTGCAGACATACACACATATGGGGAAGAACCTGAAAGGACACCCACTGTCTTAGTTCATGTTCTCTTGCTAATGATAGCACAGGCTTGGTAAGGTGGAAGGAAAAGACCTTTATTTTGACTTACAGTTGTGGAAATTCAAGGTTGAAGAACTGGGTCTGTTGATAACCCCCTTAGGGACAGATCCCAACATGGTACTTGGAATCACATGACAAGAGACAAGAGGGCTGCATGTGTGAGATCTAGTCTCTATGAAGCCACTCGTATTCAGGTTTTGGAGTTTTGCTCTGATAACCTTATCTAATCCGACCACCACCTTAAGTCTGCCTCTAACCACTGTAATTGGATCAGTTCGTGCTCTTAGTATCTCTCAATGGCTCTTAGGCTCCAGTGTGGATGTTGGGTAGAATAAGCATTGGAAGTGTAGTGTGGCACTCACGGAACAGCCCACAGCTGTAGCCAGGACGAGTCCAGGAAGGAGGAGGCTGCAATCTAGGAATATGTTGGTTGGTTGGTGGTTTGTTTGTTTCCTCCCTCCCACATGAATAAATTTTATGAAATTTGTAATTGAAAACAATTAAGATAAAGTTAATTCCTAGAACTAGCTGTAGTTATGTGTGGGCACTGAAGAGTATAAAGCTGCTCTATTGTACTATTGTTCTGTGGATTTTGTTGTGTTAGGCATCATTGAACTGTGTAAATAACTTCTTACAGGAAACACATTCAAGATTTGAACTGGCAGCGAAAGAACATGCAGCTTACAGCTGGATCTAAGCTGAGGGAAATGGAGTCAAAGTGAGTGTGTGACTCCGTGTTTCATGTGTACATGTACAAGTGTTTCATGTGTGCGTGGACTGCGTGGGAGTCACAGAAGGGCCATTCACATGTCTGCTGTGTGCTGAGGAGGGAGAGGCATACAGAGTAACTGACCACAGCCAGGGCTGACTTACTGCTCAGTGCTGGCATCACAGCCCCAACTCCAGGCCGGCAATGTTGTAGATAGGAAAATTCATACTTTGCCTAATTTATGCCTTAGTTTGTTTGCCCCTGTTAATGCATAGCCTTCTGCACACACAGATTTATAGAAATCCCTAACTGTATGGGCTATGTGTGCCCATAAGTGCCTTAGTCCTCACATGTTGGAACTAAGGAAGAAAGATTGTGACTTTAAGGCTAGCCTTGGCTACACAGTAACACCATCTCTTTTTATAAAAAGGTTAAATGCCTAGTGTGGTGATGATTGTTGACGGATTTCTGTTTTCCCTGTCTCTCCGTTGCCCACAGCATCTTCTCACCACGCTCTCCATCTTGAGTGTTGTCCGTGCCGACGCCTTTCACAGCTCTCTCCACGCTAGTGCTCTTTACTTTTGTCCTGGAGATTTAGTTACAGGAAATAGTGACTTAAGGCCATGGGGTTTGGTGGTGGTGGTTTCTTTTGTCAATTCCAGAATTTTGTCCATTGTGTAAACCTCTGCCTGTGTTCTTTTAATCTTATGCTGTTTTCCTGTCTCTTCTGTCCCCCTGAGTCTCTTGTTTCTGCTGATTTCCTAAGGTAACTATCATGAGACGATTGTTGGGTAACTTAAGTAATACAGAGAGCCCCTGTGTACCCTTCCCCTGCTTTCCCATAATGTCCCTCACATTTTTTTTAATGGAAAGTTAAAAATGTTAGTGCCCTTAGTGAAACTACATATGTCTAAGATAAACCCTGCAAGAAATTTTACATCCGCTCATTTTTCCCTCTTCTCTCTGTCTTTTTCTTTGTCTCTCTTTCCTAGCTGGGTGTCGCTGGTGAGTAAGAACTATGAGATTGAGCGGACGATTGTCCAGCTGGAGAACGAGATCTATCAGATCAAGCAGCAGCACGGGGAGGCCAACAAGGAAAACATCCGCCAAGACTTCTAATGACTCAGGCAGCAACATGGGCTCCGCAGACTCAGCGGGGACTCAGCGACTGTGGTGGTTACGTGGTTAGAGACCATGGACTATGTAAATTGTTGTATTGCTTCTATGTGAGTGTCTTAGCAAAATAAAGTTGTCAACATGTTGCTATTTTTATGCTATAAAAACCTGATTTTCAGAATGAGTATGACTTTAGAATAATTTTGACATTTTGTAGCAGATTTTTTTTTTAAGGCTTCAGATTTTGTAATGAAGCTCCTTTATTTTTGAGGCATCCAACATGGTCAGGAAGCTGGGAGCCTTGAATTTGTGGTTTTGTTGAATAAAGTTACAGTTCTAAGCATTTTCATGCGTGCCTACAGTGAACTTTACTGATGGTATTCAAAAGAATGAGGCTCCTTTCTAGGGATCTATGATAGAAATAAGTGTAGTGAGAATTGTGGAATTTTGGGATCTTTTTTAAAAATGCAGAAATATAAGGATATGTTTTCATTTTAATCCCAGGTGTGGGTACATGGGGCTGCTTTAAAGCAACTGATGTGCCTCATGCTCTAGTAGAGGCATGGTTTGCCAGCTGCAGGTAGTTTCTGCAATTTGGGATAATGGAAACTTTTCACAGGGATATGAAGTCTAAGGCTCCAAGAGGCAGTGTTGGTTGTGGTTTGTGAGTAGTCATGTTCAAAGAAGAAGAAAAGAAAAATTAGATTCAAGTCTCTCTCTCGCTCTCTCTCACCTTTCCTTCTTTCCTAACTAGTGATAGCGGTGAAGGCCAGAAGGATAAAAGGTGGGAGAAAGAAGAACCCACAAAGTAGCAAAGGCCAGCTGCAGTGGGAGATGCTCAATGTGGGGGCTGGGCTGAGTTGGGACAGGGACTCCAGCAGCAGGGGCCTCTGTCTCCCTCTCTGTCCTGCTGGGATGGCTGGGCTGGTTCGGGCCTTCTTACTCCTTGGAGGCCATGAAGGAAGTGAGCTTGACAAAGGTGCTGAGGTGACGCAGATCCCGCATCAAAGGTGGGATCGTGGAGACAGTCTTGTCCTCAGGTAGCCCAGGGTGCCCTTCGCGTGTTCACTTTATCAATGTCATCGTACTTGGCAGCATACGGCTTCTTAGATCCACAATGGACACACTGTGGGATGGAACACAGGCAGCCAAACCAATGCGTTACCCATTTAGCTCTGGGATGAGCATGTCTACACCCTTAGCAGTGTATATAAGGATACTTTAGGCAGTCCTGTGGCCTAAAACATTTATGGTCCTCTGAGTTGTGATGGTGTGAATTGTGATCATAAGTCCCTTGATGGTGCTAGGGGTGAGGGTTAAGCAGTTGGTGATGCAAGAGGTGTTACTGGCAGTCTTGAGCTAGTCATACTTCTGAGGGTTCACACCCATCACAAACATGATCAGCAGAAGGGGCGGAGGTGATGACATTTTGAGCTCCACCCTTCAAGTGGGCTTTGTTCACCATGGTGGTAAAGATGCCAGTAGACTCCATAACATACTCCGCACTGGCATCACCCCATTTGATGGTGGAGTGTCACTGCAGGAAGGTGGAAATGGCCTTCCCTTTGAGTTTCCCATTCTGAGCCTTGACTGCTGTGGAGTATGCCATGGCTAGAACTGCACTGGAACACCTTGTCTTTGTAGTCAATGAGAGGTCATTCATGGCAACAGTATCCACTTTACCAAGAGGTGAAGGCAGCCCGGGTAGCCAGGAGCACTGCATAGCCAAAGCCAGTCACTCAGACCTTCATGGTGTCTCAGACTGGACTGGACTACACAAGAAAACGCTGCTGTCTCTGATGGAGTGTTTTAATTAATGTTGGATTGTCAGAAGTTGCGAAGTGAGGCTGCAGTGACCTCTTGGTAGTATGGATTATTCAGACCCTGGAATTGCTTTGCAGTATTGTCAGGTCCCAAAGGAAACTCCAGTTCCTGGAACTGCAAGAAGTAGTGCAAGTGTCCAGCAGTGACAGTCCTGACTTCCCTCAAGCTTAACTTCAGAGCGGTTGTTGGCAGTTAGGTAAAACCCAGCATTTCTCAGGAATGTGACACAGGCTCAGCCAAGACTGCATTTCCCTTACCTCTGACAGAAGGGACATATGGCTCTTCATTTGACATATACCTGTGGCTGCATATCAAAGCCCATGCTGGCCTCCAGGCCCCTCCGTCCCTATTCCATACATAGTTGTTATATACCTCAGGATCCATGCTGGACTTTCTCCCTCACTACCCCCTCTACCCTAAGCTCCCTCCCCTAGCTGCTCGTCATCCTTACGTTTCCACTCCTGGCTTTCCTAGCCCTGGTCACATCTACTAAGAGAAAGTCTGCTCAGGGTAGCAGGAGGCTGTGTTTAAAGGTAACCGCCTCACATCAGTGAAAGGCAAGGCAAGTGTTCAGGTTTTAGCCTAGGAGTTTCTGGCTTCTTGTAGCCATTTTTAGAGGAAGAGTCAGGAGCAACATAGTGGAGCAGAAATATTGGGAAACCTTGTAGTTTGGCCAGAAAAGAAACATGTTTGAAGGTCTTGGCAATTTACTCTTATGCCAATTTCGTTAAAGAATGCAGGAGTTAGGAGTTAATTATAGAGGTTAATTATATGAGATTTCCAAGGAAAGAAAGCCCAAGACTGTAGAGTGACTGTCATGACCCACAGCAGCCCCTGGTGGTGAAGCATGAAGCTGGGCGGGAGGCCAAAACTGTAGCGACAAAATCTGAGCCTGGCTGTGACTCACAACCAGCAAGACCAGAGGGGTGGTCCTATCCAAGTCCTTTGTGGCATGCGCCACACCGCTGGGTACCCCATTACTAGTCACTAAGCCCCTTAGTTAAGCCACTGTGTTTCTAGTTCTGGGAATTCTAGTCAAGCTCCCTTTCTGGACTCCTCTGGGTGCCTATTTCTACTGGGGATAGGAATGTTTGGCCAGCGCACTGCTATATAAATTTGTAACTTAATTTTCTTTTTCTTTTTTTTTTTTTTTTGTTTGTTTGTCGAGACAGGGTTTCTCTGTATAGCCCTGGCTGTCCTGGCACTCACTCTGTAGACCAGGCTGGCCTCCAACTCAGAAATCCGCCTGCCTCTGCCTCCCGAGTGCTGGGATTAAAGGCGTGCGCCACCACGCCCGGCCAGGTAACTTAATTTTCATGGTGCTTCAGAACTGAAAGTATTGACTGCTGCCTAAGGGGACTTTGGATCTGGACTTCAGGCAAGGGAACTCTTGGTGACTTTGGTGACTCTTAAGCGAAGAACTGAATGCATTTTGCATTGTGAAGTGGACATGAGCCTTTGAAGTCAGAGACAAAGGCTGTAATGTGAATCTTGAATGTATGTCCCCCTCCAAAAGTCCATGGGTCAGAGGCTCATTCCCCCACTATCAAGAACTGGTGGAACCTTTAAGGGACAGAGTCTGGTACATAAACATTAGGTCATGAGGGGTGTGTGTTTGATGGAGATATTAGGATAATCTGGATCTATCACTCCTAACACTGTTATTCCTTTCTTAGCCTGTTGGCTTGAGGGCAGTAGAAACCCAAAATGACCTGGGGATCGTCTGAGCAAGCAATGGAGTGGTTTTGTTTGTTTGTTTGTTTGTTTGTTTGTTTGTTTTGTGGTTTCTGGCAGGAGCACTACTCACTACTCTGGAATCAAAATTTCTGGGCCAGCAGAACTTACAGTTGTGGGAATGAGATGTGGAAATGTTCATAGTGGGTCACTAGGAGTGATAGTGAGTGGAACTATTCCCTTTCCAACCCCTTGATTCCTGAGCCCGTGGGTCCTGGCTATGGGAGACACTGTACCTTATATTGAACATAGATTCAAGCATATGCCACCTTCTGGAGAACCCGGCCTCAGCCCTCCATGCTGCTGCTATAACTGTGTCTTCAAAAGGCTGTTCCATCTATCATGCCAGCTGCTTCAGGATGGTGGGGAACATGGTAACACCAGTGGATTCCTCGATCACGGGCACACTGCCACAGTTCTCTGTCTGTGATAGTGAGTTCCTTGGTCAGAAGCAATGCTGTATAGAATACTATGCGGTGGCTAAAGCATTCTGTAAGTTCAAGGATGGTTTTCAAAGAAGCATTATGGAGACCAGGTGACTAGTAGAGTTTTGGCTGATGTCTGACTCAGGCTCAAAGGCTTAGAATATCTCTCAGACTTATCTGTGAAGCAGAAATATTGAAGGACTGTCCTACCTTGACTCTGTGAAGTATGTCGATTGACTTCCTAGTATCCAATTTGTCCACAGTTTAGCCAGCATGCTGTCAGCAGTCAAAACAAGGACAGTATTTTGCCCAGTGGCTAGCTCTGCCACATTTGAAGCAAACTCCATATGGAGGTGCTTCAATGCCCATCATCTTTGAAGTAGTATGGGGTGCTGCCAGGCGCTGGAGAGTCTCCCTGTCACCAAAATCCTCATGTTATTAAAACATTTTAAATGTGATGTTCTATAGATCTTTGAAGTGTTTGAAGACTGTTTATCTAAAATATATTTGTATAGGCAAATGCTGCTTGTTTCTGGCTATTTATTACCTGTTTAACTTTGAAAACATCTACAGGAGGTTAAATAAAGCTTATTTCTGTAATTAACTAAACTAGTACCTAACATGCCCATAAGTTTGAATGACTGACTACTAACTTGCAATTTTTAAAAAAGATTTATTTATTTATTTTATGTACATAAGTAAGTACAGTGTAGCTGTCTTCAGACACACCAGAAGAGGGCGTCAGATCCCATTACAGATGGTTGTGAGCCACCCATGTGGTTGTTGGAAGAGAAGTAGTGCTCTTAATGACTAAGCCATCTCTCCAGCCCAAACTTGCATTTCTTAATTATCCTAAACAGTTTGTAACTTTCAAGGACTAGAGCTTTACATTTTAAGTGACTTGGATAGGTATCATACCTTAAACAAGAGCTGAAACATATATACGTCATGTTGTAACAAAAATAACCATAAATTTTAATCAATATACAGAAACCCATACCAATATAAAAACATTTGACTCATTGTGGCTTTCTAGTCTAAAAGTAGATTCAATAATCTGTCATTTTATCCTATCATTCCTATATCCCCCACTTTTTCTTACAATCCTTCCCCACCCCCACCCCCCCAAAAAATAGGAAAGGATAAAGGAAAGAAAAGAACAAGAAAAAGAGATCCCTGAATCTGACCACTTTACTTTGCTTTCTCCCTAACCAGGACCACTGACAACTTGTGACTGACCCTGAGACAATGATGAACATCCATCACCTATCCAATGACCAAAACCTACCCACCTACATCTTGGGGATGGGAGCATCATTTTTTTAAGATTGCTTCCTGTTGTGGGGGAAGCAATGACATCTTTTGGGGGGTGGGTCTAAAAACATTGGGATATTAGCCAAAGTCCTGGGAGAGCTAGTTGCATCTTTTGCTGTCCAGTCTCTATGTGATGGGAAAGCACAGGACTTAACTGAAGTCCTGGCTGGAACAGTCTGTGGGGCTGGACCAATTGAGCTAGACCTTTGAAGTTGTTCTGGATGCAGATTTTTGAGGGAACAGCTACTGAGACGGTCTGAAAGGCTGGATCACCTGGGCTACTTGTCTTGTTGTCTTCATTGATGTCCAGTCATTCTGCTCTAAGAACACACAAACTTTTAAAGGTAATATGCATTTCTGTATTAACATATGCATGGAATGTGCAGTGTGCACAAATCAGCTAAAGATGATTCTCTGCTCTATGTTTGAGCATGCCAGGCGTCAAATTTTGTAAGTCCATTTGGACTGTATAATTAAACTTTAATAAAAATTTCCATCCATGTTATATAAAAAGATGGCATGTAATAATAAGTCCTGAGAACTCTGTAGCCAACAAGTCTTATTGGCTAGTCACAGATCTTCCTGTCTTAGCCAGTCTAAGCGTTGTTTCTGGGTGGAGGGTTTGGTGTTTACATCACATGCTTTGTTCTTCCTTTTGGTTTCTTCCTTCTTATCTGCAGCCAAGATGTCCAGGTCTGGTGAAATCTAATCTTCACTGATTTTGAAGGAATCCACAGCTTTTCTTTTCCTGTTGTAACAAACACATAACCCGTTCCCCAATGCAACACATTTCCTGACTTCCATTCTGAAGTTAACACTTAAAACATGTAGGCTGGTTTAATTCAAAATCTAAAATCTAGTGGTTTTCAGCAGCTGTGTTACCTATCTCATTGACATTAAAAAAATAATTTAAAGTCAATAAGGCATTATTTATTCTATCTTTGAGAGTTTTCACATTCCCCTTCTGTTTAGTGAGCATTTCCTTTAAAGACCTGTTAGATCGCTCCACAATTGCTCGTATGGTAGGATTGCAAGGTATATCAGTAGTATTCTTTATGTTATAACATTTAAATGATTGCTGTATTTTATTAGATACATATGTCAGAGCATTATGACTTTAATTTGTAAAGATATTCCTAACAGAGCCATCACTTCTAATAAATATGTGATTACAGAATCAGCCTCTTCAGAATTGAAGGTGGAAGGAAGCCCATTGGAATCCTGAATAGTTGTCAATTGTATGATGCACGTACTTTAGTTTTCCAAACTCTGCAAAATGAAACACATTCAGCTGCCAAACTTCATTTCTTTGATTATCTTCAGAGTCATTCCTGTTCCAGCAGGTATTGGAGCTTGATTATACAAAGAACAAGTGGGACAATTCTTTATCATTCCCTTGGCTTGTTGTCACATTGTAGCAATTTTTTTCTTTAAACTTCTCCTATTTACATGATGTGGTTTATGAGAATTCAAAGCCTCTAATACTTTATTTTCTTTATTTTTTAAAAGGTTTAGCCGGGCGTGGTGGCGCACGCCTTTAATCTCAGCACTCGAGAGGCAGAGGCAGGCGGATTTCTGAGTTCGAGGCCAGCCTGGTCTACAGAGTGAGTTCCAGGACAGCCAAGGCTACACAGAGAAACCCTGCCTGGAAAAACCAAAATAAATAAATAAATAAATAAATAAATAAATAAATAAATAAAAGGTTTACTTATTTTATGTATGTGAATACGCTGTAGCTGTCTTCAGATACACCAGAAGAGGGCACCAGATCCCATTACACATGGTTGAAAGCCACCATGTGGTTGCTGGGGATTGAACTCAAGACCTCTGGAAGAGCAGTCAGTGCTCTTAACCACTGAGTCATATCTCCAGCCCCTACATTTTCTACTAATAACTTATCTATCTCCTCATGTTCTAAAGCTAATAGCTAATAGTCCTGGCAAACCTGTATGCGATCAAATATGTGTGTGTGTGTGTGGTGTGTGTGTGTGTGTGTGTGTGTGTGTGTGTGTGTGTGGTGTGTGTGTGTGTGTGTGTGTGTGTGTGTGTGTGTGTGTGTTTGTATAGTGATCTTTGTTTTGAATTAATTATTGCAGTTGTATAAATAACAAAGTTAATACTAAATTATCTGGCAGAAGTTCAGCAGTTTCTATATGTAAAACAATGCTCTCTGCATATTGAGAATCCTTAACTAAATTAAGTATTTCTGAAAAATCCAATAGAACCATGAGTATAACATAGAGTTCTGATTTCTGAAGACTTTGTATTATTTTACTTATACTTTCTAACTTATAATCTATCATTCCTGATTTATTGGCATTTATTGGCATTGTATGAAAGGCAGGAGCTTAGAAATTGGTGTTCCTCTCACTATACAAGGAAGAATCTTACCAGTTCTTTTGATAAACTGAAGTTGCTTGTTTTGGGGGTATCTGCTGTTAATTTCTTTCAGAAAAAATCATTACAAGCTTCGTTGCCAATCCTCATTGATTACACATAATGAAGTAACTTGAACATTAGCATAAGGCACCACAGTCTCTGCTGGATTTATTCCTGCTAATTGACAAAGTCCTATTCTCCCCCTTTGCAATCAAATCAGAAACCTTTTCTACATAGACTTTAAATTTTTTCTGTTTACATGTTAAAAATATCCAATCTAAGATATGATCTCTCTGTATAAGAATTCCTGTGGGAGAATGAATAGGCAGGTGACTAAAATACAACCCAGTGTAGATCCAAATGGCCCACCTTAGTATCCTATAATCTCTTTCCTACCAGAGCCATTCTCTCTCAGCCTCAGCTGATAATTTTCTTGGACTGTTTAAGTCTTTATCACCTTGTAAGATTTGAAATAAATTGCTTAGCTCTTGAGTTAATCCACTTGTGGGCCTTAGCCAGTTAGTATCTCCCAACAATTTTTGAAAATCATTAAGAGTTTAGCACTGTTCTGATCTGTACCTTCTGTAACCGGATTTTCTGTAGATCTATCTTGTATCCTAGATAATTAATAGGAATCTCCTTTTTTTTCTTTCAGGAATAACCTGAAATTCCCAACAAGGCAAAATTCTCTTACTTCATTAAACATTTTTTCCTAAGGCATCTGCATCTGAATCAACCAGTCAAATATCATTCATAGAATAATAAATTATAGATTGAGGAAACTGTTTATGATTTTTAAAAAAGATTTTATTTACTTATTTTATATATATGACTATATGATGAGACACACCAGAAGAGGGTATCAGATTCCATTACAGATGGCTCAACAACATTGTGGCTCACAACCACCCGTAATGAGACCTGAAACTCTCTTCTGGTGCATCTGAAGACAGCTACAGTGTACTTATATAATAATAAATAAATCTTAAAAAAAAATGGCATCATCAAACACAATCTTTACTCTTAATTCAGAATATTGACCTTCACCTGATCTTTGACAATATTAATACCTCTAGTTCTATTTCATTGCTCCATAACTGAAGCTTCATCTTTCCACCATGTTAGCCATTGTAGTTGAGGTCTAAGATAGCTGTCATCAAATCTCTCCAATATTTTGGAATTATACAATTTTGTGTGGGATATTTATTAAGTATCTATTTTACATATGGTGAATGTAACCCATAGGTCATTATTGCTTCTTCAAAGTTCTTCAAGTCTAGTGCCTCCAATGGGCCACCATTGAAATTCTTGAAAACCTTGTATATTTTTCATATCTGCATCTAATTCCATTATCATAGCTGGAAAAATCATTTTAGGGTTTTTAATGGACTTTGCCATTTTGCATCTTGTCACAAGGCAGTGGTATAAGGTTTAAGATTGAATTCATCTGAAAATTATTTATGATTCAAAGGATTGTGTACATTTTGTTCTATTGTTTGTAACTTAGCATGGATTTTTCAGCTCTTTTCTTACCTAATTCTGCTTTACTGTGATTCTTTTAAAAGATAATATATAAATTTGCAATCATTACCAAAACTATATTTCTTTCTTTTTTAATAATTTTTTTAAATGTACATTTGGTGTTTGGCCTACACATTTGTCTGTGTGAAGGGGTTGAATCCTCTGGAACTGATGTTACAGGCAGTTGTGAGCTACCATGTGGCTGCTGGGAGTTGAACCTGGGTCCTCTGTAAGAATGGCCAATGCTCTTAACCACAGAACTGTCTCTCCCACACCCCAAATATACTTATTTCTATGCTGATAATGAAAATACAATTATACAGGGTCCAAGTGCCCTCTATTATGTATTTTCCATTTTTTAACATAGACAATATTTTCTTTTTAATCTTTATTTATTTTAATCTCTCTCTCTCTTCTCTCTCTTTTCCGGCCCTACTTGCTCCAGCCCAAAGACTTATTTATTTATTATATGTAAGTAAACTGTTGTTGTCTTCAGACACACCAGAAGAAGTCATCAGATCTCATTACGGATGGCTGTGACCCACCAGGTGGTTGCTGGGATTTGAACTCAGGACCTTTGGAAGAGCAGTCAGCACTCTTTTTTTTTTTTTAAAGATTTATTTATTTATTATATGTAAGTACACTGTAGCTGTCTTCAGACACACCAGAAGAGGGAGTCAGATCTCATTACAGATGGTTGTGAGCCACCATGTGGTTGCTGGGATTTGAACTCTGGACCTTCGGAAGAGCAGTCGGGTGCTCTTACCCACTGAGCCATCTCACCAGCCCGCAGTCAGCACTCTTAACTGCTGAGCCATCTCTCCAGCCCCTCTTTTTAATCTCTTTAACTCTCTCCTTCCTTTGGAAAATTCACTTTATTATTGTCAAACTAATTATTTCTTGTCCCAATTGGTTCTTGATCTGTCAGGGAAAAAAAAAAAAAAGGCCCTGGGCCAGTTGCTAGGTGGAAGGGATAAGACAGGACTTCCAGGGGAGGCAATCAGAGAGACAAGGGAAGAGAGGAGCTTTCGCCATGCTTCTGATGAAGAAAAGTCAACCATCCATGTGAGATCTCGACAGAGTGGTCATACAGGCCGCTCCTACAGGTGGGTGGTCAGGTATATTTAGCAGGGACTAGATTCAACTCACCAACTAAAGTTAGGGCAGGTGCAAGGTGCAGAGCTAAGAGTAGTATTAAGGGCACGCTTTTCTAGGTGGGAGATAGTAGCGCCCAGCAATTGTACCTAGAAGGCAGGTTGAAAATGAACAAGTGTGTGTGTGTGTGTGTGTGTTTGTTATCCGTGGATTCAAGGGAAGCTGGGTGGGGACTGGTAGCACATCCCACTTCCCAGAGCATAGGCGAGGTAGCAAAAACTTACATACAACAATTTCTTTCTATGACCACCCCCCCCCCCCTTGGGTTTTTTGAGACAGGGTTTCTCTGTGTAGCCCTGGCTGTCCTGGAACTCACTCTGTAGACCAGGCTGGCCTCCAACTCAGAAATTCGCCTGCCTCTGTCTCCCAAGTGCTGGGATTAAAGGCATGTGCCACCACTGCCCGGCTCTTTCTATGATTTAAAAAAAAAATACTTATTTATTTATTTATTTATTTATTTATTATATGTAAGTACACTGTAGCTGACTTCAGACACTCCAGAAGAGGGAGTCAGATGTTGTTACGGATGGTTGTGAGCCACCATGTGGTTGCTGGGATTTGAACTCAGGACCTTCAGAAGAGCAGTCGGTGCTCTTAACCACTGAGTCATCTCCCCAGCCCCCGATTTTTTTTTTATACCCAGTTTCTTTTCTCTTACACTGTTTTCCAACTTAATACCTTAACTTTCAGAAGTTGGAGGCTTCTCAATCACACTGCAGCTCCAGGAAATGTTCCTTTAGCCCTTCTGTCTGTCTGTCTGCAGGCTCCTCAGGCCGTCATGTGTCTATGGCAGTTGGCTCTGTCCCTTGGCTCAGTCTAGCAGGCTGCCCTTGCCGGTTCCTGCATTCTGCCTGCTCTCTACAATTCTCTATAGTTCTCTACAGGTTGTCCTCTCCACAGGTGTAGGCCATTATCCTCTGGCAGCCGCTCTGCTCAGAGAAGGGGTAGAAGAGGTGAAAGGGATGGAAGGGGTAGAAGGGGAGGAAAGGGTAGAAGGGGAGGAGGGGTGGTTCTCACTGGAGAAAGCAAAGTTTTCATGAAGGGACTTATTCAGCCTGCTGTGTCACCAGCTCATGGGCTCTGTCTACCATTCATCTCTGGCTGCAGCCATTGCTTGCCGACCTGCACAGCACAGAAGCAGCATTCCTTAGGGTGTCACCTGTCCCCACAGTTTGCTGATGCTTGTCCTGGACCCATGTGCTGCCACATTGGGCTGGGCCATCCCCCACCTCAGACCTCCACTTGGGAGATCTTGCCAGAGGTTGTGCACTGAGGCTCTGTTTCCTTGCTCCCCACTGGGAAGCCAGCCTTACTGCTCTTAAAGGAGCCACTCTAGGCCTCTCCCCACCACTTGCTGGCTTGCTCAGTTGCTAAGAAACCTTCTTCCCAGCTACTTACTGGCCTTCTGTGCCTGGTTTGGCCTAATACCTGTATCTGCCCAAGTTTGGCTTTCTAGCCCCATACTGGGTGCCAAATATTGCCAGACTGTCTCAACCTGCCAGCTTCCTAATGGCACGGCGACTTATATATATTTATAAAGCCTAGACCTTATAGTTTAGTCCTCAACTAGTTCATATTAACCCATTTATCTTAATCTACATTCTGCTACATAGCCCGTTACCTCTCCTTCAGTCTCAACATATGGTCTTTCTTCCTGTCTGGCTGGTGAATCTCCTGTGCCTATTCTTTCCTGGAGTTCCTATTTCTGCTCACATGTTCTGCTTTTCCTCTGCCCTGCTATGGGCCAGTTAGCTCTCTGTTGAACCAATCAGAAGGTGATAGAGAAAAAAATGTTACACCATTACATGCACTAGCAAGCGTTTGCTGAAAGGACCCTGATAATTAACTGTCTCTTGTGAGACTAGGCCGGGGCCTAGCAAACACAGAAGTGGATGCTCACAGTCAGCTATTGGACGGATCACAGGGCCCTCAATGGAGGAGCTAGAGAAAGTACCCAAGGAGCTAAAGAGATCTGCAACCCTGTAGGTGCAACAACATTATGAACTAACCAGTACCCCAGAGCTCTTGTCTCTAGCTGCATATGTATCAAAGGATGGCCTAGTTGGCCATCACTGGAAAGAGAGGCCCATTGGACACGCAAACTTTATATGCTCCAGTACAGGGGAACGCCAGGGCCAAAAAGTAGGAATGGGTGGGTAGGGGAGTTGGGGGGAGGGTATGGGGGACTTTTGGGATAGCATTGGAAATGTAATTGAGAAAAATACGGAGCCGGGCGTGGTGGCGCACGCCTTTAATCCCAGCACTTGGGAGGCAGAGGCAGGTGGATTTCTGAGTTCGAGGCCAGCCTGGTCTACAAAGTGAGTGCCAGGACAGCCAGGGCTACACAGAGAAACCCTGTCTCGAAAAACCAAAAAAAAAAAAAAAGAAAAATACGTAATAAAAAAATATAAAAAAAAAAGAAAATGAAAATGAAAAAAATAAAAGAAAAAATGTTAATGAAATACTGAGACAGGTGATGCTTCGTAAAAATAATGCCAAACTCTGACCTTTATTCAACTCTCTGCTGGCACATAAATCAACACTTTAATTATACAAAGACAACCTTTACACAGTGCACAAGAGGATTATCCCAGTACTTGATGAATATGGAGTATCACATTGTGGGCTAACTGTGCAGCCTTCCTGTCAGGCCTTCTGGACTTCACTCTGCCCTCCTCTCCTACGTCAACAAGACCCTTTCTAAAAATAACACGGATGCAAGGGCAGGCCTACAATCCTCACACTCTGGAGGCAGATGTCATGAAATTGGGAGCTCCAGGCTAGCCTTGGCTACAGAGTAACACCTAGTCTCAAATTTATAACAGCAAAAAGTTAGAAGACTTCCAGAAAATGAAACCAAAATGAAAATATGGAAAACGGAGCAAAGATAAGAAAGAAAGATCAATCACGAATGTCAATATTCAATAGACTCCAGGTTCAAGAAATGAGAAAGCTGAGGGGAAGAACATATAAACAAGACAGTTTAATTTTTTTTTTCTGATGCAAAACATGAGCCTAACTTCAAAGGGAATAAATCAGCATTTTTCTGGATCAAACATAAGTGAGAATGGGGCAGAAACTCAGATTCTAGTTGCCCTGAATGATAGTTCCAATGAGGGAGTGGCTACAGGAAGTTTTCATAGGGACAGCGCAAAAAGAAGGTCACAAATCAGAGCTTTTACTACCTACATTGCTGGGGACATCACAAAAGTGAGCATGAAGTGAAAAATTCTGAGACGTGTTAGATGTAGACTGAGGGACATTCTTGGCTTTGGGGTTGGTGGAAATATGTGGTCTGTTGTACTTGTCAATACGTTAGATCAGATGTAGAGGTGGAAATAGTACTTTGCTGTAAAGGGAACCCAAAGCCGCCCAATGGGATCTGGCTCTGCGTCTGTTACATCCACAGTCTCCACGTTCTAGTGAGTCGTTATGCCTTGCAGAATTTCAAACATGGGAACTTTACAAACTCTACATCATGAATATCCAGATTCAAAAGGTTCCAGGACAATAGATGAAATAGACAAATTCTAAAACGTAGTTTACATTTTTAGAATGCCAAGCACAAAAAATTCTATAAACTTTCAGTAAGTAGAAAACTGCTCCATAGGAGGAATCAAGAATCACACTATCTATCCAGGTGGTATCGGTTCGTGCCTTTAATCCCAGCACACAGGAGGCAGAGGCAGGTGGATCTCTGTGAGTTCAAAGCCAACCTGGTTTACAGAGCAAGTTTTAGGACAGCCAGGGCTACACAGAGAAACCCTATCTGGGAAACAAACAAACAAATCATCAAAAACAAAAGAAAAGAAAGAAAAAGAAAAGGAAAGAAAATGAATCAGGCTATCTAACAGTGAATTACTATAGAGAAATTTTAATCCAGCAACATGGTTACTCTGACAAGGGATTACAGGGGATTACATCCAGAGACCTAGGTCTGTGTAATCAGGCTGAAATACAGACATTTCTTTAGCATACATCTTTAATCTACATATTTAATTCCAAACAATGACATCTAATTGAGCCACAGATAAGTGACGAATCAGAAACAGATGTAACAGAATAAGTCAGAGGTAGGATATGCTCAGCGCTCATGAAAGCAGACAGGAGAGACAGGCGATTTAAGATCAGTGCATGGAGGGGGAGAGTTCGGGGGTTGGGAGGAGAGGGGGAGCTGAGTTCAGCTGAATTCTGTGAAGTTCCGTTGAATGTAGTTGAGTGCATGCAGTTCTGTTCAGTTTGTGCCATCGGTGCAGTTCAGTTTGTGGAGTTCAGAGGCAATTGTTTCCAAAGAGAACAATTCAGTCGGAAGCTGAGAGAAGCCGGTTTTCATCAGTCAGCATGGAGAAGAGTTTGGTCTAGAACAGCTGAGTTGAACCAGCCAGCCAGAGTTCAGAAAGAAGTAGAAAGGCTGAGCTCATTCAGCAGTAAATCCAGAAGGTTGAGACAATCTAGGTCCAGGTTAGCAGATGGAGGGTGGAAGCTGAAGCTTCAAGGTCTGAGCTTGCAGGCGATTAGATTGCATGGAGGCTAGAAGCTTCCAGGCCTAGGCCTAGGGATGGATAGATAGCAGTGCACTGGGTTCAGCCCAAGCCATGCATTCATAAAACTTAGATATGACTCTCATCTCATCACTCCATCAGAGAACATAAAAGCAACATTTACAAATGACACCCATAATCTGAACAGTTGAGACAGGAAGATCCCAAGTTGCCGGCCATCCTGGGCTATATGGTGATACACCATGTTTTTTATTTATTTATTTATTTATTTATTTATTTATTTTTTCTATATAGACTAGGCTGGCCTGGATCGCAGGGATCCACCTGCTTCTGCTGAGTGCTGGTGAGGGACCCTAAGGGGTTTTCCAATCCCACACCCTCCTTCCAGCTTCCCCTTCTTGCCTGGAGTCAAGGCTAGGCCGAATTCCATTCTCCACCCACAGGAACATTCTTGAATAAAAAATTCTCAGAATGTACTTACTAATAGTCACCTGACCCTCTGAAAAGTCCCAGGCACCGCTCAAATGTATGTCATCCTTGCTAGCCAATAGATCTAAAGGTCAATATGCTTAGCCAATAAGTTTGAACTGTAACCTTGCTGATGTAACCTGTGCCCCTAAAAAGTATAAAAACTGCTTGTAGTAGCCATTCAGGGGTCACCTCCAGGGACTGATTGAGGGTTGACCCCGACCCCCAGAAAATAAACCTCTTGCTTTTGCATCAATCTGTTATCTGCATCTCTGTGTCTCACTCGGGGGCATCTCCAAGTAAGTGCTGTGACAGAGGGTCTGGGACTTACACTGGGATTAAGTGTGTATTTCATCACCTCTGGGTGAGACCCAGTCTTAGAAACAAAAGAATTAGAATGCCCTAGGATTTCTCCAAAGCCGTTTGGGAGGCAGGAAGACGATGAAGCTGTGCCTTTAGATTTATATACAAATTTATTTTTAACTAAGAGTCTGCAATATAAACCTTATTAGTGGACAAGTGTGGCAAGGCTTAATCTTGTCATCTGAGATGTTGACTTTATTTCCTTCTGTTACGTCTCAAGCATTGGATGAATGGCTAGCTCAGGTGCCTATTAACCTATCAGAGCAGACCTGGCCACCAGGTTCTTCCAGCATTCCACAGGATATGGCTGCCATATCTGAACTCTCCAGCACAGGGGCTGGGCTGCTCTTCTTCTGTGTTTCTTCCAGATGTAACCTAGCTATGTTGGCTACACTGGTCCTTTCTTACCCTCTACCCTCCTGGTTTCTTGCTGTCCTGCAGCTCCCCTTCCCCCTTTCTTCACATGATCCAGCTCATGGTCAGGTCCACTCTGGACCCTCCCAGATGTCTCTGCCTTGGCCACGCTGACTCACAGCTACAGGGAGCCTTCTCCTCAACCATACCTAGGTGCTGTCATGTCCTTTTTTATTTCTTTTTTCTTTTTTTGAAAAGATTTATGTATTTTATATATGTGAATACACTTTCATGATGTCTTCAGACACGCCAGAAGAGGGCACCAGATCCCATTACAGATGGTTATAAGCCACCATGTGGTTGCTGGGAATTGAACTCAGGACCCCTGGAAGAACTATCAGTGCTCTTAACCACTGAGCCATCTCTCCAGCCCCTTTTGTCTTTTTTTCACTCACCTTTAGTATCACTTGTCAAAGAGCAACTGCAGAGCGCGTTCATGGAAAAGCAGTAACGAGAGTCTGCCAAGGAGATGAAAGAGGTTCTCAGGATTGCATCTGTACATGTTCAGGAGGCAGCCATTTCCGACTGGAAGAGTAACAGCTGCTATCACAAAGACACCCACCAAATTATCCCATCTTTCTCACTGAGAAGGTGCGCTAGGTAAACCCGGTCCTTGCCTGACCTACTCCTGCCCCACTTTGGCAAAGTTCCTGTTCTCCCTTCTCCCTTCCCTCCACCCTGCTGGAAATGATCTGCTCAGTCTTATTCTTGGCGTGTTAAGAAGCAGAAAATTCTCAGTTCTTTCATGACCTATTCCTACCAAATGTGAGAACCAGCCTGACTGCCAGCCTTGCCAGAGCCTTAGGAATATACTAAGCCCTTTGTTCCCTAAAAGTCAGTTACGGCCTTTTCCCCTGACTGCACCCGAAATGGGCTTTGTAGCCATCAGTGAAACTAAATCAGACCTTAGCCTATTGTTATTCAGCTTCTTTTTAACTGGGGACTTACCTTCATCCACCCATAGTAACAGTGACTATTATTATTATTAATTATTATTATTAATTTATTTTTGGTTTTATGAAACAGAGTCTTTCTACATAGCTCCAACGATCTTAGAACTCAGTATTTAGACTCACTACTGGCCTCAAACTCAGAGATCCACCAGGTTCTGCCTCCTGAGTGCTGACATTAAAGGCATCACTACCAGGCCTGTCCACTTTTCTCAGCATACTTAAACCTTGCTGGCACCACAGGTTGTCTAACTGCTATCTTTCATGTTCTTTCACAAGTAGATGATTGTATTAGGCTTAATACTGGTCCCTGAAGATGACCAGACCCAAGTCCTTAGGTCAAAAATCTTCCTGGGATTACCTAGGTAGACACAAAGTAATGGCAAGGGTGTTTATAAAAGGCAGGCGAGAAGCAAAGAAAGCAGGGAATGCTGTCTGCTAACTTTGGAAATGAATGAGAACCTTGGGCCAAGGAATGCAAGGTGTCTTCTAGAAACTGGAAAAGCTGAAGAAACAGATCGGTCTACCAAGAATTCCCAAGAAGCTCTGCTTTGTAGATCTGCTTCAGGCTTCAATTGGCCTAACTGGGAGGACATTTGTTTTAACTTAAGCCTGACAGTTTGTGATAATTCGTCACAGCAACAGTAGGAAACTAACACAAGCAACTGGCAGATAGCAACTGGTTGATTATCATGTTTAAAAAGCTGATGTTTGGGGGCTGGCGAGATGGCTCAGCGGTTAAGAAGAGCACTGACTGCTCTTCCGAAGGTCCTGAGTTCAAATCCCAGCAACCACATCGTGACTCACAGCCATCTGTAATGAGATCTGAACCCTTTTCTGGTGTGTCTGAAGACAGCTACAGTGTACTTACATATAATAAATAAATAAATATTAAAAAAAAAAAACCTGATATTTGAGAGGGGCATGGAGTCACACTTCTTTAATCCTAGCACTCAAGAGGCAGAGGCAGGTGGATCTCTGTGAGTTTGAGGCCAGCCTGTTCTACAGAGTGAGTTCTAGTAGGGTCAAGGCTGCACAGAAAAAAAACTGTCTTGAAAAAAGAAAAGAAAAAAGAAAAGAAAAGAAAAAGTTGGTGTTTGTTTTCCAAAGTTTACAAAATGCTAGCAAAGAGAAGAAAATTTATTCATTAATAAGCTGGCCAAAGGTTATTAATACCAGGGAGAATATCTTTTTCACTTTTTGGTACCAGGACTCAAACCTAAAACCTTGCATATGATAGGTGAGTGTTCTGCCTGTACTAGAATCCAGATGATACTATTTGTTTGTTTGTTTGTTTTGGGTTTTTCGAGACAGGGTTTCTTTTTTCTTTTTTCTTTTTTTTTTTTTTTTTTTTTTTTGATTTTTTGAGACAGGGTTTCTCTGTATAGCCCTGGCTGTCCTGGAATTCACTCTGTAGATCAGGCTGGTCTCAAACTCAGAAATCCGCCTGCCTCTGCCTCCTAAATGCTGGGATTAAAGGCATGCGCCATCACTGCCCGGCCAGATGGTACTATTTTTGTACGTATTGCAGGTAGAAACACCATATTTCTTTTGGTTTTAATAAAAGTTTATTGTATATCATGGAATCAAAGGTTAAATAAGATAGGACCTGGGGTTTTAGCTCAGTGGTAGAGCTCTCTGACACATACAAGACCCTGGTTCCATCCCTAGCAACACCCATCCCCATCATAAATTAAGCTAATGAGACACTTTGTAACTTATTAATGAATGGACCTTTATGTTTTTGTACCTTGAGGGCTTATACATATTACATTAGATCTTGTTTCTTGTATTCTCAGAATGCATTTCTGTAGATTCAACTCTCTTTCTTGTGACAGTTTAAGCTTTAAAATTCCCTGTAAGCTGTAATTGGCTCATTTGGCTGTCCAGGTCAAGGGCAAAGCTGGCTGTAGGGTAAACGAAATTCAGGTGTTCATTTTACTCTTTTTCATCTGCCGCTTTTTATTGCCCTTATTGCCTCCTCCTCTTACCTGTAGGCTTCCTCTATGCAATGAGTCAAAGGCTCAGGCAGAATCAGACCTCCACCCTGAACGTTAGCAATCTAAGAGAAAGGCAGTTATGTCAACAGATGTGACTCCAGAGAAGGGATCGATTCTTAGTCCTTGGGTTTAGAGATAGGCTGTGGGGCCTTGGCCATCCCGGGTCAGGTGTCTTACATTTGGTCCTGGCATGGAGCACTATAGTTAGTGTTGATTAAACTGGATACAGTTTTATCAGAATAGGCAGAATGAAAGGAGGAAGCCGACAGTTGAAGATAGTAGTCTGTTACATGCGGGGTCTTCCCTGGGTAAAGATAATCCCTTTCCTTCTTAGCTGGCACAGTATGATAAACCATTCAACACCCTTGTTCCTTCTGTATTTTATCTTCTTTTGTCTTTTGCTTTAGTGTATGTATATATGTGTGCGCATTCTCTCTCTCCCTGTTGTATGTATGTATGTATGTATGAATGTATGTATGAATGTATGTATAATGGGTATTTTTGTTTGTTTTTGGAGACAGGGTCTCATTATGTATCCCTGACTAGGCCTGAAACCATGTAGACCACACTGGTCTGGAATTCACAGTGATCCACATGGCGCTGTCTTTGGAGTGCCTGAGTGCTAGGATTAATGGTGTGTGTCACCGTGCCTGGGTAGACTTGTTGTATTTATTATGATATAATTTCCTTACTGGGAAAATTAGGGTGTTTCTACTAGTCTGAGACATGGTTTGGCCTAGAAATTGGCCAGAAGCTGGCAGCTCTTGGGCACATTGTTGTGAATTGTTGAAGACAGGGGTTAGATAACCCATCACTAACAGTTAGCATCTGCAGCCTTGCTGGAGGGAGACCTGTTTCTTTTTCCACACTGCTAGGGACTGAACCCAAGGCATTGTGAGATTGTGAGTCCTGAGAAACAAGTATTATACCATTTAGTTATGCTCTGGCCCCAAGAACACTGCCTCCTGTCTCTCTGACTCTATCTCCATCTCTCTTCTTCCATCCCTCTTTCCCTTCATTTCCTTTTCTTTGTACGTCTGTCATGGGAAAACAGAACAAGAAGACCCTCACCAGATTCTAAATCCTTCCTAGGATCCAGAACTACAAAGGAGCCAACAAATTCCTGTTTGTTATATTTGTTTTGTTTTGTTTTGTTTTTCGAGACAGGGTTTCTCTGTGTAGCCCTGGCTGTCCTGGAACTCACTCTGTAGATCAGGCTGGCCTTGAACTCAGAAATCCACCTGCCTCTGCCTCCCAAGTGCTGGGATTAAAGGCATGCGCCACCACTGCCTGGCTATGACCAGTCCTCTTAAGCACTGAACCCTTTCTCCATCCTCCTATGGTAATATAACTTTATAATAAAACTTTAATCGGTTTCACCTAATCTCCTAGTTCCCCACCCAACTATTCACTTAGGGCAGGTGACTAGATTGTGTCCTTTAATAAAGCTACCGAATCCACATATACGGTACAGATTGTGCCCTCAGCTTCCATGGTTCACCAACCAGGAGTTGTGTGCTCAGGTAGAGATGACTGATCTTGTACCATACAATGAATTCCCATCAAGCTGTGGGCTCAGGCTCTGCCCTGCTCTGAGTGACTTCATGATGTAAAGAACAGTGGCTTGCAAGTTGTGCCTTGCCCTGTGTGACTCGATTTTATAAAGCAGCAGTTTGCTATACTTAAGTGCTGAATACAATTGCAAGGCAAAATAACTGTGCGTCTTTTAATTTAGTTTATGTGTACGGGTGCTTTACCTGCACGCATGCACACCATTTATATTCAGTACCTACAGAGATAAAAAGAAGAAACCTGGGACCCTAGGACCGAAGTTGCAGATTGTAGAGGAATTTTAATCCAGCAACATGGCAGCTCTGGCAAGGAATCACATCCAAAGACATGATCCTGCTGGAATGCAGACATGCTCTCGATTGCAGTATGATCCTGCTGGAAGGCAGACATGCTCTTGATTGCAGTATGATCCTGCTGGAAGGCAGACATGCTCTTGATTGCAGTATGATCCTGCTGGAAGGCAGACATGCTCTTGATTGCAGTATGATCCTGCTGGAAGGCAGACATGCTCTCGATTGCAGTATGATCCTGCTGGAAGGCAGACATGCTCTCGATTGCAGTATGATCCTGCTGGAAGGCAGACATGCTCTGGATTGCAGTATGATCCTGCTGGAATGCAGACATGCTCTTGATTGCAGTATGATCCTGCTGGAAAGCAGACATGCTCTGGATTGCAGTATGATCCTGCTGGAAAGCAGACATGCTCTGGATTGCAGTATGATCCTGCTGGAAGGCAGACATGCTCTTGATTGCAGTATGATCCTGCTGGAAGGCAGACATGCTCTTGATTGCAGTATGATCCTGCTGGAAGGCAGACATGCTCTTGATTGCAGTATGATCCTGCTGGAAGGCAGACATGCTCTTGATTGCAGTATGATCCTGCTGGAAGGCAGACATGCTCTCGATTGCAGTATGATCCTGCTGGAATGCAGACATGCTCTCGATTGCAGTATGATCCTGCTGGAATGCAGACATGCTCTCGATTGCAGTATGATCCTGCTGGAATGCAGACATGCTCTCGATTGCAGTATGATCCTGCTGGAATGCAGACATGTTCTTGATTGCAGTATGATCCTGCTGAAATGAAAGCATTCTCTTGATTGCAGTACGATCCTGCTGGAATGCAGACATGCCCTTAGTACACACCTTTAACCCTTAACAGTGAAGGTAAGGTTAATTTGTAGAAGGAAACAGCCATGTTTGAAAGTGGCATCTAATTGAGGGGCAAAGTGATGAATTAATGAAACAATTTGTGTCAAATGACAGAATGAATCAGAGATAGGATACACCCAACTCACACAAGAACAGCATGGGGAAGAGAGGCTACTTAAAAGCAGAGGGTGTGTGTGTGTGTGTGTGTGTGTTTATAGGACAGTTTTACTGGGGCAGTTCTACAGAGACAGGTTATTTTTTTTTTTTTTTTTTTTTTTTTTTGGTTTTTCGAGACAGGGTTTCTCTGTGTAGCCCTGGCTGTCCTGGCACTCACTTTGTAGACCAGGCTGGCCTCGAACTCAGAAATCCGCCTGCCTCTGCCTCCCAAGTGCTGGGATTAAAGGCGTGCGCCACCACGCCCGGCTCCAGAGACAGGTTATAGAGGGAACAAGCTAGGCACTGTGAGGCCAAATCTTTTAAGTTCAGACTCCATTTTATAGAACCTGACCTAAGTTTGAACTCAGATAAACTAACAGGCTGGTACCTAGCATTAGTTTCCAAGTCGTCCCCCAACAAAACCTGAGCCTAGCTCCAGTCACTAAGCTAATTCCCAACAAGACCAGTGACTCCAGGTTACACCCTCAACAGGACCAGCATCTCCAGCTTAGTCCCCCAAGAAACCAGCACCCCCAGGTTATAAGCCCACCCTGTGCCTAACAATCACCAACGCAGAGGGGAGCAGAAGTTAAGTTTATGATATGACTCCCAGCACCAGCCAATTATGTTAAAGGCCACAGTAGCGGTCCAGTTAGATGCTTGAACACTCATCCTCCACTTGCTGCTTACTGTAAATTCTTGCCCCATAGACATTCGTTCCCCCCGCCCCACCAAAACTGTCTTGTGTGACAGCAGTGTGTTGGGGGTTGGAGGTGAATGGTGAGCTACCTCGAATGGAATAAAGACCCTGCTGTGCATTGCATTAGATCAGTTCCTGTCTGGTTTTTTGGGAATCACTAACATTCCCTTGGCACTACAACACAGGTAAAAACAGAATGAGCCAAGCAATGAGAAGATTAAGACAGATTGCCAAAGTTAGTATGAGGCCAGGCAGAACAATTCAGTCAGAAGCTGAGAGAAGCTAGATTGAATCAGTCAGCTTAGACGATTAGATTATACAGAGGCTAGAAACTTCCAGACCTAGGCCTAAGCATGGTTAGAACAGAGAAGGAAATGCTTTGGGCTAGGGTACGGCTCTCCTCATCATTTCATCTGAAGAAATAAAAGCAACACTTACAAAAGACCATTGTGAACTGCCATGTGGGTTCTTGGAATTGAAACTAGAGCCTCTGGAAAAGCCGTCAGTGAATGTTCTTAATGTCTGAGCCACCTCTCTAGCCCTGTTTAATTCTGTAACTTGTTCATGCAAGTAAATGACCATTGTCTGTCCAGCACACACCATTGAGAATATACTGGCAAAGAATTTATTAATGCAAATAAGAAAATTGCCACTTGTGAAATTAGCAGATTAAATTAAGAGCATACAGGCACACAAGTATGCCAAAATTGTATTGGAGAAAACAGACCTGTGAGTAAACACAGACCAGTGAATGACATTGCCTCACTACCTGGACCACATTAACAGCACAGACACCTGACAGGGTGTGGCAACTCCCATAGACCACCTAGCAATTGAATCACTGTACCAACTCAGAACTCCTCCCCAGGGCTTCCCCTCAGCCCTGTGGCCCTGATAGCCCTGGCCATAGCCTATGGCTCCTTACATCCATCCTACAGTGACTGACTTTGTACTCTACCTTCAGGAAGGCCCCATAGATGCTGTGGCCTCTTTAATCCTAAAATGTTCTGTAAACTAAAGCATTATGGGGCAAAGTGGAATGTGTGGTATGAAAGTTTGTGATGCTAGTTTTTAAAATTTTGAATGGAATAAAAGAAATTAATTTCTGGGATGAAGACTGCTAAGCAAATCTAGAGTTCTTGTGAATTATATCCAGCACAACAGTTTATGTAGTGGTACACTCCTGTAACTCCAACTACTTGGGAGGCTCAGTCAGAAGGATTCCAAGTTGCATAGCAGCCTGGGTAATTTAATAAGACCCTGCCTGGAAATTTGAAGAGGAAGAGCAGCCCAGTAGAGTGTCACTTGCTTGGTATGTGCAAGGTCCTGGGTTCAATCCTCAGTGGAGAGAGGGAGGGTGGCAATAGATTTGATACATCTTGTGAAAATTTTTAAAAAATATTTATTTGTAGCCTCCCTCAGCCTTGAAGCAGGCTGATCCAGACTTTGACCTTGCTGCCACTAAGAAGATTACCTAGGGTAGAGCCTTCTGACCTTGATGGCTCTATTTGCTCTTCTCCAAGACTCTGCTTCCTGCTGAAAGGTCCTTGAGACATTCCTAAGACACACCCTGTAGATCACCTACAGGCTGGCTCCAGGCACCAAGAATGGGCCTTCCCCCTTATAAGCACACTCTTAGTAAACTCGAAGGCTTTGATCAGAAACATTTGTCTTGGCTTCATTATCTTTTCTAGAAGTCTGACCCGTCCAGCAGGTCCAGTTATTCGAGGGTCTCGAGGGGACCTCCTCCTAAGAACCAAATGGGGGGTAGATAGGGACGAGGGCCTTGTGTGAATAACGACACGGAAACGTTCTGGAATGCATCAAAGCCCCAAATGTATTGACAAAGGCCCAAGGCTTAAATGCACAAGCAAAAGGGGAAGTACAGATACTTATCAGTGGGAAGGGTAGGGCAATACATGCAAAAGGAGAAGTACTTACGGGGGGGGGGCAATAGAAATTCTTTCTTTTGGCAGCTACAGAGGGAAGCAGGAACTTGGTGATATCAGGGTGTGGTCAGGACATAGGCGATGACTTAGGGCTGGAACATCCCGTGGTTGTTCTCGGAATCCGTGTGTCGGTGGCCCGCTTGACCCCTTTTTCTTCTCGGGGGGAGAGGCCCAATTTAGAGATCAAGAGTTGTCTTAATAGCTCCCAACAAAAGTCTAAGTCTATTTCAGCCCCAGCCTGCCTTCCAGAAATACCTGGTTCATGTAGACCATGGGCCAGCTTACAACATTTATTTTATATGTGTACCTGTATGTATGTATGTATAACACATGTGCTGGAGCCTGAGAAGTTAGAAGAGGCATTGGGCCGGGAGTGGTGGCTCATGCCTTTAATCCCAGCACTTGGGAAGCAGAGGCAGATTTCTGAGTTCAAGGCCAGCCTGGTCTACGGAGTGAGTTTTCCAGGACAGCCAGGGCTACACAGAGAAACCCTGTCTCGGGCTGGAGAGATGGCTCAGTGGGTAAGAGCACCCGACTGCTCTTCCAAAGGTCCAGAGTTCAAATCCCAGCAACCACATGGTGGCTCACAACCATCTCATAACAAGATATGACTCCCTCTTCTGGAGTGTCTGAAGACAGCTACAGTGTACTTACATATAATAAATAAATAAATCTTTTAAAAAAAAAAAAAGAAAAAAAAAGAAACCCTGTCTCGAAAAACCAAAACCAAAACAAACCAAAAAACAAAAACACACAAAAAAAGAGGCATTGGATCCCCTAGAACCAAACTTACAGACAGGTATGAACTGCCATGTGGGTGCTGGGAACAGAACCTAGGTCCTCTGAAAGAGTGGTGTGCATAGTTTTATGTCAACTTGACACAGCTAAAGATATCTGCAAGGAAGGAACCGCAATTAAGAAGATGACTCCAGGCTGACAAGATGGCTCAGCAGGCAAGAACGCTGACTGTTCTTTTGAAGGTCCTGAGTTCAATTCCCAGCAACCACGAGGTGGCTCACAACTACCCATAATGAGATCTGACTCTCTCTTCTGGTGCGTCTGAAGGCAGCTACAGTGTACTTACATAATAACAAAGCTTTGGGCCTGAGTGAGCAGGGCTGGTCGGAGCGAACAGAGGTCCTAAATTCAATTCCCAACAACCACCACATGAAGGCTCACAACCATCTGTACAGCTACAGTGTATTCATATACATAAAATAAATAAATCTTAAAAAAAAAAAAAGATGAAAGATGCCTCCATAAAATTGGGCTGTAGGCAAGTCTGTAGGGCATTTTCTTAATTAGTGATTGGTGGGAGAGGCCCAGCCCCTGGTGGGTGGTGCTAAGTATGTGTGTCTCTGTGCACTCAAGTGCAGAGAAGTCAAAGGTGAGCTGAGTTACAAGTGGCTGTGATCCACCTGATATGGATGCGAGAAATAAAGTCAGTCTGCAAAGGCAGTCCGTGCTCTCAGCACTGAACCATCTCTTCAGATGCCATGAGTTTACTAAATAGCAATGCAATCCACAATGTCAGCTTATGGAATAACAATGCATTGTGAAAATACAAAAGCAGGCCTGTCTGTGTGAATGGCATAACTCACTCACACTGCACATGTCAGCAGGAGAAGAAAGGCTGTTAATACAGGGGAGTGCTGTGCTGAGGAGGAGGATGCTGGGAACTGCAGGAAATGTCCCCTGACCACCACATTCATGCTGTGGCATATGTGCATATGACCATACATCATATATACCAGATAATATTTTAATTATAATAGGAAACCATAGCAGCATAAAACAGTGAGAATTAGCACAACTACATAAAATTTTACAACAATCACACTGGTTCTCACTTTTCTCTAAAGTCACTGAATATAATCAACCACAAAATTATATTATTATTATCATTATTATTATCGGTGAGATTTTTTTGGTGTGTGTTTGTTTGTTTTAGTTGTTTGTTTTTTTGGAGAAAGGGTTTTTCTGTGTAACTGTCCTGGAACTTGCTCTGTAGACCAGGCTGGTCTCTGCCTCCCAAATGCTGGGATTTAAAGGCACATGCCACCATGACCAGCTTATAAATATATAAATATATATATTTTTTTTTAAAAAAAAAAAGATCAAATATCAGTGTTTTTCTTTTAAAGAATTGTTTTAGGCTGGGTATCATTGTGCTCTTCCTTAGTCCCAGCACTAGGAGACCAAGGTAGCTGGATCTCTAACTCTGAGACCAGCCTGTTCTACAGAGAGAGTTCCAGGATAGCCAGGGCTATAGAGAGAGACCAGATCCTGTTTATAAATAAATAAATAAATAAATAAATATTTTTTTGTTTTTTTCAAGAATAAATAAAATTTTTTAAAAGAAAAGAAAAATTATTGTTTCTATTGATGGATGAGGTAAGAAGTCAGCTTGTGTCCAAAAAACATTTTTGTTGTTTTATTTTATTTTTTTATTTTTATTTATTTATTATATGTAAGTACACAGTAGCTGTCTTCAGACACACCAGAAGAGGGAGTCAGATCTCGTTAAGGACGGCTTTAAGCCACCATGTGGTTGCTGGGAATTGAACTCAGGACCTTTGGAAGAGCAGTCAGTGCTCTTAATCGCTGAGCCATCTCTCCAGCCCCTGTTGTTTTATTTTTAATTATATATGTGTGTATGTATGTCTGTGTATGGATATATGCATATACGAGTGCAGTTACTTGTACAGTCCAGAAGGGGGCACTGTATTTCCCGAAAGCTAGAATATAGGCAGTTGTGAGCCACCCAGAGCTGGTGCTGGGAGACAAACTCAATCTTCTCCAAGAGCACTCTGAACTCCTGGGCCATCTCTCCAATAACAAAGTTTAGAGCTTTCTTGTGGCATACAAGTATAGTACAGTAAGAGCATCCTTTTATTTTAACGTAGCTAATCATTTGCAATTGGTATAACTGTCACTTTACTGTCTTCTTCTGCTGTTCAATACTGCTGAATACAATATAGCCCAGAATAGAAGCTCTTCTTTGGCAGCATGTCCATGGCAGACCCAGCATCCAGTGTGTGTGTCCCTTGATACAAAGTGTATGCATTGTAAGGGATGAAATGTAAATGTATCTATGCCAATGTTAGAAATATGACCATAAACACCAGGCATAGCGGTGTACACCTTTAACCCCAGCACTCAGGTGGCAGAGGCAGGAGAATTTCTGTGAGTTCAAGGAAAGCCTGTTCTATATAATGAGTTCTAATGAGAGGACTGAGACAGGCTGACTCTATGACAAGCTTCAATTTGGCAGTTCAGAAGACTCGGCCTAGATCTTTGTTTCCCAGAACTGGGCAAGTCCAGGCAAGACAGTTACTGGGAAAAACAACAACAACAAAAAGCAAAACAAGGGCTGGAGAGATGGCTCAGTGGGTAAGAGCACCTGACTGCTCTTCCAAAGGTCCAGAGTTCAAATCCCAGCAACCACATGGTGGCTCACAACCATCCGTAAGGAGATCTGACTCCCTCTTCTGGAGTGTCTGAAGACAGCTACAGTGTACTTACATATAATAAATAAATAAATAAATAAATAAATCTTTAAAAACAAAACAAAACAAAACAACAAACAGGCCTTGGGCAGCCAATCAGAAGCTGCCCCACCACCTGCCCTGAAGCAAGGTCAATGGGTCAGCAATAGTTTCCAGGCTTCCCTAACAACCATTTCCAGCATCCCCCTCCCCCAGTGCCCAGCAATGGTTCTGGAATTCCCCTAGATAGAGAGCCAAGCAATTAAGATAAGGATCACCTAACCATCCCTGGAATTCCCCTAATTGGGCCTAAGAGTTCACTTGGGCTTCTCCATCTTGGTGCTAAATGGTAGACCCCAGCATGCTGGACTTCTGCAAGATAAAACACTCTTTGCTTTTGCATACTATGAGTCTGGGGTATCATTCCTTGGGAAATCATGGATCCTTACACTAAGACAGTCAGAGCTACATAGAGATCCTGTCTCACACAAAACCCAAAACCAATAAAAACAAACCAGATCCCAGCCCTTAGGATGCAGAGGCAGGTGGACCTCTGAGTTCAAGGCCAGCCTGGTCTACAGAGGGAGTTCCAGGACAGCTAGGGCTACACACTGGAACACTGTCTTCTTTCCTTTTTAAAATTTATTTATTTGCTGTCTTCACACACACCAGGAGAGGGCATCAGATCTCATTACAGATGTCTGTGAGCCACCATGTGGTTGCTGGGAATTGAACTCAGGACCTCTGGAAGAGCACTCAGTGCTCTTAATCGCTGAGCCATCTCTCCAGCCTTGGAACATTGTCTTAAAAAAAAAACAACAATAACAACAACACCCCAATCCACCCCTCAAAACAAACAAACAAACAAAACAAAAAGAAAGAAAAGTGAACATTTCAGTGAGCACTGTATGCTATTTGCCCTCCAGCCACATCTATGTATATATCCCAGGAATGGTATTTTTAATTTTTAAATTTTATTTTTCTATTTTTTACCATTGTCTGTTTTTATTTCAGAACTTTGTTCTTAGATCTTTCTTTGTGTTCAAAGTGGTCTTGGTTGACCCGTCCAGCAGGTCCAGTTATTCGAGGGTCACGAGGGGACCTCCTCCTAAGAACCAAATGGGGGGTAGAGAGAGACGAGGGCCTTGTACGAATAACGACACGGAAACCGTTCTGGAATGTATCAAAGCCCCATTCTATTGAAAAAGGTCCAAGGCTTAAATGCACAAGCAAAAGGGGAAGTACAGTTTCTTATCAGTGGGAGGGGTAGGGCAATACAAGCAAAAGGGGAAGTACTTATGGGAGGGGGGCAATAGAAATTCTTTCTTTTGGCAGCTACACGGGGAAGCAGGAACTTGGTGGTATCAGGGTGTGGTCAGGACATCGGCAATGGCTTAGGGCTGGAACATTCTTGGAATCGGTAGGGCTGGAACATTCTCGGAATCGGTGTGTCGGTGGCCCGCTTTTGACCCGCTTTTCTTCTCGGGGGGAGAGGCCCAATTCAGAGATCAAGAGTTGTCTTAATAGCTCCCAACATCTCCCCCGTTTTAATATTTTTATAAAGGCATAATGTATAATAAATTTGTAGCCACGTTTTATCGATCGCTTAAATGTCTGTTTGCTCACCGGGTGATTCTCTTAAAACCACGAAGGACACAAGGACAAGTCATCTATGAGGCTTGAATTAATGGTCCCAGTCTGTTGGATATAACCTGGGCCAGCCAAGGGATTTAGGAACGAAGCAAGCTCCGTGGGTAGAGGTAGAGGTCTGATCCCCAGTGTACAATGTTAGGGGCTATGTACAGGATTGACTCTTAGGCCCACAGACTTCTACCCAGAGTAACCCTGACCTGCTCCCGTGCCGTTTTTTCTGGGGGAAGGATCCTAGGGCACTCAACCTTCATGCAATCAGACATGCCTCTCAGAGACTGTCTAACAGCTTCCAGACTAATCTCTGTGCAGTACTTAGTCTTACAACTCTCACGGGCGACGGCTTCAAGTTCCAATTTTGCGATGTGTCTAGCCTGGGATGACTGTTTAGTTTCCAATGTGGCGAGAACATATATTACCATGTCGGAAGCACAGACTATGGCAATCCATAAATGATTCGTGGCATGAGACTGATGGCCGAATTTAGGGGGAGGGAAATGATCTTACTTAAGCATTTTGTGGAAATTGGGTCTCTCTCCCCGAGAAGAGGGTGATGAAGCAGTATCCACGTCTGCCTCTTCTCCAGTAACCTGCTTGTTATCACCAACGTCCAGCTGATGGTAATGAACTGAAACAAATGTGCTTTAAAGAGATGAATCAATTTGAGATTTAACAAATCGGGTCAATTTCTGAAATGCCCAAGGACTGAAGGAAATCAATATTAGGAGTCCCAATAGGGGCCCTACAAGGGAGGACAACAAGGTCGAAAGCCAGGGGGAGGTTGAAAAAACAGTTTTGGTAGTCTGTCTTCCCCCTAGGCCATTGTAAATACTTGTGTGTATGGGTGTAACTCAGCTATAGTTCTATTTACTCTGGTTCCTCTTTAGGTCTTAAACTTTCTTAACAAAATGCGCAGTACGTAGCTGCTGATCTAAAGCTATGGTAGATACCTTTTCAAAGTTTGCATTCCCAGATTTTTAAACCAAGGATCATTTCCTAACTCTAATAGGCAGCAAAACATAAGCAGGTCTCTTACAAAAACATAACAGTAGATTCCTTATCTAAATTAGGATCTACACAATTAGTTAATTGACAAGAATTACAATGAATATAAAAAGACTTGCCAAGATTGGCGATCTTAACTCTTAAAATTATCTAACAATAAGCATATAGGTAAGGTACAACTTTTATAGCTATAAGGAGCTGGCCTGAATGGCAAAAAAACAGTGTCTCTGATGAAAGCATTTTGTACATTCTCTGTACCAGTCTTTTTGCCTCCCGAGTCAGCTTTTTTAGTTGTTTTTATTTTAAGTTGGCACCAGGTTGGTACTCCTTGCTGCAGCCCATGGTGGAGATACGAAGTTTCTTCATCTGTTTGTAAGTGGCTGCTCTCCGATTCCTCCTCTCTTGTGCACTCAACACAGCTTTCTGGTCACCACTGTCAGGGCACTCACAGGTCACAGGTCAGCCTGTCACATTGGAAGCTAGCATGCTCTTGTAGCATTCTGTGGAAGAAACAGAAACATTCCCTCTTCCCCCCATATTAAGTATCTGAACAGGATCATGGCATGTGTTGTGCACGGGGATATAATCCCCCCTTCTTTGTTTTTAAAGAAGGTATAGTTTTTAAGGTTTTACAATATCTTGTCTTTGAGAATTATAAAATATATCTCAGTAACATGCGTAACATTAAATTGTTGACAAAACATTTCTTGGAGGTTTTGAAAATAAAAATTTTGAAGCAAATTTGTACCACAATTTTCCAGTATAACTAAAACTCTAAATATTAAAAATATTGTCTCTGAATCTTATGGAGCAACAATTATTCCCCAGAACTTTAAACTTTCCTTTAGAGGCATTGGCTAATAGAATACTTTTTACTTAGGAAACAATATATACTGAAAGATTTAAACTTTGTTTTTTGTATTGAAGCAGACAATAAAAATTTCTTACATATTGTAAAGCTATGTTAGCCATATTTACAGGCAAAATTATCTAGTGATCACCAGTTTATTAAAAGCAAAACTCTTTGAATTTAAGCATTATTTTAAACATCTGAATAGATTTGCAACAAAGCTAAAAAGAAATTCTTTTGAACACAGGGGAAACTTTCTCAGGCACTGTTTGCAAGATAAAAGGTTACAAGCTTTTTTGGGGCTGCCTTGAGCCCTGCATTAACTCAAACGTAAAATATTTTTTAATCTGAGCATTTTGGCCTTCCTGTAATAAGGACTGATTTTAGAGGAACAATTTAACTGTCTATGCCTCTAATTTTTGATACTCTTTCTTAAAGATGATTACTCTTATAATTATCTTAATTACAATATACAGGTGAATTAAAGATCTTAAATTTGAAATCAAACTGTAAGCTGTAGTCAATGGAACACTGGCAATTTTAACCATAATTTTTAAGTTTTTGTTGTAATATTAGAATATATCTATAACTTTTGGAAAGCAAGACCCAATTTTAAACAATTTATTCTCCTTAAAATCAATACTAGAAACATCACTATCATGTTACGAAGTTTGGCTGTCAGTTCATGAGTGCAAATTTTAATGTTCTATTAAAGAGACATTGTTTTAAAATCTTATCTCTATAAGACTACTTTTTAGGATAAGAATTACATAAAATATTATCTCAATTTAGAAGTATCTTTAGGGGACTAGCTTTCTGGGCTCGTTTATGCCAGGTGCTTTTGTTTGAAAATGACTCTAGCCCTGAGTTACTGCTTAAGCTAACTTTGTAACCAGTGTTATATCTTTTTAATCATACCCAAATAACTTATAAGCCAATTCTCTATGACCAAGATATGTTGATCATATTTATACCTTTAAGATCAGTCAAGAACCAAATGAAGTGGCTACACAAATCTTATAAATTTAGATTAATTAAAGAATTTTACTTTTTATAGCTATACTTATAAGATAAAAAAGCAATTTGTCATTTGCTAAACACAATAATCACAAAATTGCAGAGAATTTTTTAGGAAAAAACAACTATCAGCTTATTTGCCTTAGAACTAAGAGGTTGCAGATTCTGAGTTTTTCAGCAGGACCTCTCCTGCTGTGCTTGATTTTGGCTAAAGGGAGGGGCCTCTCAGCCTCGGTTGTGCAAACTGAGAGTGATTTAGCAGGTAGAGTTTTAACCATTTTTTTTTCTTTTCTTTTTTTTTTTTTTTTTTAAACATGAAACATAAAACAGCCAGTCATTCAGACAACGAAACAATCATTCAGGCAACGAAACAGAAAACATACATGAATTGACACGTGATTGGTGCACCAACCATAGACAATAGAAAGAGGGTAGAGAGCTTCTCCTGTAGGGGCCAGAGAGAATAAAACAGGGCGTCCCCCGATTTCTCTCTGTCCCTGGGAGAGTTTCTAAAATCCATTTCTCTATCCCTTCCTTTCTTTTCTTGCTTGTAAGAGGCAGCTTGTCAAACCAAGATTAAAATCCAAAATTTTCTAACAATTTTTGGTAAGCATCTAAAACTTTTAATTTATTTAATCTGAGGGCAAATTTGAGAAAACACACAATCTCTATACACTAAATGTCTCAAATAGCCTAAAAGTTTACCATGCTAAATCTTTTTTGAAGCCATTATCAGTCTACACTTAGTCAAATATTTTATAGCCATCTGCAAAAACGGTCTCTATTTTCTGCAACCAACAAAAACACCATTGACAAAATGAATTATATACGTTTTAGGAAATGATTTTTTAACTTCTAATAAAACCTATTCTATGAATTTTGACAATGTAGGATTGGGGAGTTGTAAATAAGATAACAGTAAGAATTGAGCTATATTTTGACCTTTATGAAGTCTCTTTAAAACCCATTTTTATTTACTCCAAACGTATTATTGTAAATCTCTAGCAAGGGCCTTGGCGGAAGCATGTCTGGGCCCAACACACAACTTCTTACCCCAGAGTTCTGTCAAGGTAAGCTGAACTGACTTGAAGGGAAGCTGCCTAGTTGTCTGAAAGCGGGGTAAAATTTTCAAATAAGGCTATGCCCTCATAAAAGGGTGGGGAAGCAGAAAAGCACATCCAACAATCTTTAAATTCTGACGCATTATCTCTCTGTGTCTTATTCAACAAGGCTAAAGCAGAAGCATTCAATGTAGACCACAGTAAATCAGTGGAAGAGGGGGGCCTCCCCGCAGGAAGAGTGGGCTGAAACAGGGTCATAGCACGCCCTAGGGCAGGAACAGGGTGGCGGGTACCTGGAAGTTCTATGGATGCTTTATGATTGTTAGGGGTGGTTTTAAGAAGCTGAGCCTTAAAGGTCAGGCCATTGTCATAGTTATCTTGATACAATCTTAGGCCCCAGGTGAGAGGGCGAGAACTTTCCTAAGCCTCTAAGTTCCTCCCTTTAGCAGAAAATTTTATGATCAGTGGATTACACCATCCCTTAGTGGGCTGTAAGGGCCAGGCTGCAGGTCAATGTGTTGAGGAAATTACTGTCGCATCTGCCCTGGTATTCAGGAGCCCTTGAAACTGTTTGCCCTCTAGAAACAAAGTCAGCATGGGCCGTGAATCAGTTATTTTTTGTGCCCAGTAGACTTCCGAGGATCTCGGGGAGGATGGTCCTCGCTCTTCTTTCATATAAGAGAAATGGCCGAATAATGGGAATGGTAGGGCTTGGGCTATGTGCTCTCTAGCCCTAAGGGTAAGTGGTCCCTGCATGGTGGAGACTAAGATTTTTATCTCCCCATGGTAGTCGGTGTCAACCACTGTAGGAATCACCGTTAGGCCTTGTAAAAGTCTGGACGCTCGGCAGATGACGTAAAAAAAGTCTTTTGGGGAGGGGGTCCAAATTCACCTGTGTTAACTGCTGTTAATTGAGGCATATAATGATCAGGTGTGCCCCAGGCGGCATCTACACCCAATGTGAGGACACAGATATCTACTTCTAATTTGGGCCAATGGGGCTCGGCACCAATCTTGGAGCTGGAGTTAGAGCAGCCCCAATGGACAGGTTAATAGACTTAGAAACTTGTTGAGAAAACACATCTACCTCATTACAAAGCTTGATCATACCATTCATATCTAAACTCTTGGTTTTACCTCTCAGGGCAGCCCTACATGCCGAATTGGCATTTTCAAGAGCAAGTTGTCGGACTAACAGACCCTCACTTTCCTCAGGTCCCATAATTCTCTCAGCTACTTCCTGTAATCTGGCAACGCACTGTGCATAGGACTCTTGGGGCCTTTGTCTGCAGCAAAATTGCCTTTACTACAGATTTTATCAGCAGTCCAGGAGGCTGTCTTTTACAAACTCTGACTTTCAAGTTAAATATTGGCCTCTAGTGAGGACAGACTGAACAACTTTATTCCATGTATTGGGTATCAAGTAGCCTTCTCTTGCTAAACCTTCTAATATAGATACTGTGTATGGGTGGCTTAGTTTTGCTTTTGCAAGATGGCGATCAGGAGTTTTCTAAAAAATCTTCAGTAAGGGCTAGGAAGCAAGCACCTTCTCTGCCCTCTTCTACCTGTTTAAGGAGATCTCTGATGATTCCCCAATTGCTAAAAAGGACTCAGGGACATCTTTTCCTTGTTTTATCAAAGCATTAATATCTTTGCCTACTTTAGTCTAAGAACCATTCAATACCAGCCATGGACATCTCTCGTCCACAAAACAAAAACATTTTATTAAATCCTTTCTTTCTTCTTTTTTTTTTTTTTTAAACTCTTATCCCTCTCTCCTTAAGAGAACCCTTTATCTCTTCACCTAAATTCCCCATGGTTGATGGGACAACAACTGAATGCCTAGGCTTACCTCCGGACGTCCGTCCGCGACACTCGAGCGAAGTGGCGGGGGACTGTCCCACTGTCTGCGCGGTACCTCTTTAATCCGTTGTCTGAAGGGCGGTCGTACCTCGTGCTCCACGTCGGGCGCCACTTGACCCGTCCAGCAGGTCCAGTTATTCGAGGGTCACGAGGGGACCTCCTCCTAAGAACCAAATGGGGGGTAGAGAGAGACGAGGGCCTTGTACGAATAACGACACGGAAACCGTTCTGGAATGTATCAAAGCCCCATTCTATTGAAAAAGGTCCAAGGCTTAAATGCACAAGCAAAAGGGGAAGTACAGTTTCTTATCAGTGGGAGGGGTAGGGCAATACAAGCAAAAGGGGAAGTACTTATGGGAGGGGGGCAATAGAAATTCTTTCTTTTGGCAGCTACACGGGGAAGCAGGAACTTGGTGGTATCAGGGTGTGGTCAGGACATCGGCAATGGCTTAGGGCTGGAACATTCTTGGAATCGGTAGGGCTGGAACATTCTCGGAATCGGTGTGTCGGTGGCCCGCTTTTGACCCGCTTTTCTTCTCGGGGGGAGAGGCCCAATTCAGAGATCAAGAGTTGTCTTAATAGCTCCCAACACTTGGTATGTAGCCCAGGCTGGCCCAAGCTTGCTATCCTCATGCCATAGTGCCTCGAATGCTGGGATGCCATAGAAAGTTTGAACTTAAAGAGCACAGTATCCTAAGTTGGGAGGTATCTGCTACTGCTATACTTAGTGATTTTTTTGTTTGTTTGGTTGGTTGGTTTTTCGAGACAGGGTTTCTCTGTGTAGCCCTGGCTGTCCTGGAACTCACTCTGTAGACCAGGCTGGCCTCAAACTTCGAAATCCTCCTGCCTCTGCCTCCCGAGTACTGGGATCAAAGGCATGTGCCATCACGCTACTTAGTGATTTTTGAACAAGTGGTACTAAGATATTTGGGGGCTGGGAATATAACTCAATAGAGAGCTTTCCTGGAATGCTTAAAGCCTGGGTTCAATTCCCAACACTAACTAGGCGTGGTAGTGCTTGTCTGTTATTCTAACCTCAGAAGGTAGAAGCAGAAAGATCCAAGAAGTTCAGCATCATCCTTGGCTACATAGCCAATTCAAGGCCAGCCTGGACTACATATGATCCTGTCTCAAAACCAAAGCTAACCACAAAAATAAAAACCAAATGATGTCACACTTCCCCTTTAGCCCTAAATGATACCATGTGAAAGTTGCTAGTGTGGACTTCCTCTGTAGTGTCCTTGTGGGCTTCCGGTGAGTGCTGTAGAAGTGCCCAGCACTACATTCTGTTAGCTGAAGGTGACACGTCCTTCCAAGATATAGTTCACACCAGTTCATTGGTTTTTTTTGACTGGTGAGCATGATGAATGCCTAATGGACTGTGGCTGCTCCTCTACAGAGATCTCACTGGACAGACGTGTCTTGCCAAAGGGGCATGTGATCTTAGATGCCACACTCATATTGGGGATGAGGCTACAAAGTGTTAGGAGGTCCCAGCAAGCGCAGGACCCTGGACTTGATCTCCAGCACTAAGCAACCAATCACACAAGCACATAACCAACCATCAGCAAGAAAGATCTTGATGTCAAAATTTACTGAGGAATGTTGCTGTAAATGAACCATAAAATTTTTCATAGTCCATGTGCAGCTTCCCAATAAACCTACCTTCAGTATAATCTGGTTTGAATTGGCTCGTCTCACTGGTGGCAGAGAAATAACCTATCAATAACCAGCTCCCATAAGTTGTCTTCTGACCTCTACACACTTCCTCTAATATATATTGGACATGCATATCTAAAAATAGTTGTGGTGTAGTAGCCATGAGTATTGGCGGCAGGGGAACAAGCTCTGTGAGGTAAAAATGGAAGTCAAGCCCCTGCTGGGGGGAAAACTTCTGACCAAGTCTCCTTTGTTGTTGTTTTCCCAAGACAGAGTTTCCCTGTGTAACAGCCATGGCTGTCCTGGAACTCACTTTACAAGACCCGGCTGGTTCGAACTCACAGAGGTCCTTTGTCTTCTGAGTGTGGGGATTAAAGACAGTTTTCTTGCATATTTAAACACAATGGAACTTTTGAAATTATCACAACAAAACTTCAGGCCAGGCTACTAGCAAACTCCCTTGTTAAACCCATCCTGTTTGCTCTTACCTGTGACCTTACCATAAGAATGGGTTCTATTGACTAGCTCCTAGGAGGAAGGTTTGGTCATAAACAAAAGGTTCTATTGACTGAGAGGATTGCTTGGCTTTGAGGGGGGTGAAATTCAAGTAAAGGCTGGCTTCATAGAATAGCAAAAGATCTCCAGGTATTAGCATGTCCATTCAGGGGCTTTTGGGTGGAAAAAGAGGCCTGTGTTTAACAGTTCTGATTTCTCCAGTGCTTATCTGTAAACTGCGCTTTAAAGGGTATGGCGGCAAACATCTTTAATCCCAGCATCTGGGAGGCAGAGGCAATGAGATCTCTATAAAATCAAGGCCAGCCTGGTCTAATGAGTGAACTCCACAGCCAGGACTTTGTCTCAAGAAGAAAAAAAAAAAGTGTAGCTGAGTGTCTGTAATCTTCGAGTTTGAGACAGGAAGGCAAGGAGATCAAGAGTTCAAGGCCAGCTCAGGCTATAGGAGACCCAGTTTGTCTAAAAGCAAAGCAAAAACAAAACAAAATCTATGACAGGCATGTTGCTCAGCGATTGAGCATTGCCTGGCATACAAAAGGCCCTGGACTCAGTCACCAACACTGTAGAAAAATATCATCCAGGAATGGTGGCACTTACCTGTAATCCCAGCACTGGGGAAGAGGAGTCAGCCTCCTTGAGTATTCTCAAGTCAAGGCCGGCCTGGGCTTCAGAATGAGATATTTTCCCCTAAATATCTTCATCCAATAATAATAAAACTGAAAGTATATTCCATATATATTCCATAGCTGAGCTATTACTTAATGGCAGAAGATGTGGTCAGCATATGAAAGGCTCATCCCTAGGACCAACAAACACACAAATAAAAGTGTGTCCTATGGCATAACATATTACCCAGCCAAAGGGTCTCTAGTAGTTCTCCATTCTCTGGCTTACAGGATAGACAGGCTTTATCTTGCCTATCTAAAACCTGACTTCTCATGAGTTCCCAGCAAAGGTCATCAGTTCAGTCAGTAAGTAAACACAGACCTTTGCCTATGCCCTCACTCCCTGCTCTGTCACCTCATCCCACAGCCATTTTCTCCATGGAGCGTGGTAGGCTCACTGCTCAGTACTCTGCCTCCTCCTCTGGATTTGCAGCCCATTCATTTGTTCCCTCTGTGTGTGTGTAGCCTGTGCATGTGTACGTGCTGTGTTTGTGTTTGCCTGTGTGTGGGTGTACACATGTGTCAGTTTTAGACTCCTAGAGAAGAGCTTGTGCACCGTGTGTTATGGCATCTATCACGTGAACGAGCACAGGTTAAAATTTGAATAGACTGAGATGTTCAGAGATAAAGAGTACTTCAGAGACCTTTTAGTTCAGCCAAATTTTACAGTTGATCTAACAGAGACTCAGTCATCTTAAGTGGTGATCTTCCCATGAGCTGCCATGGCTTTGTACATCCTGTGCAGTGTTGATTGCTCTCTAGTGTATTTTAATGCTCTTCCTACTTGTTCTACCAGTCTATGGGCTTTTATAGGCCACTTCTCATTGACTGGCTTCTTGAGTGGTATGGTTCCCTAAAGCTCTGTCTTGGGTCAGCTAATCTGCCATCCATTCCCGCAGTGTCAATGACAAGCTCTGTATCCTTTGTCCAGTCCTGACAGGTGACACTTCCACCTGAATGTCCTGCAGATTCTCAGATTCAGTTCTTGTCTTTGACCTCTCTCATCCATTTCTACCCAAGTGATCACTAGGTAACATTCACTTACTTCAAACATGCCACAAGATCCCCTTTTTGTACCCTCTGCTGCTTGTTGTGAGTTCAGAACTCATCTCATAGTGACAGACATAGCTTCTACCCTCTACACTGTGGAGAGCCTTTGGGGGCTGCTTGGCGGGAATCTGACATTGGTCAAGGACAAGGAAATGGGTTTCAGGCAGAAATCTTAATCTTAGGGTGGAACAAAAGAAGTAGACAAGAATTGGATTTGGGGCTTGGACAAGGAAGTGGACTCAGGTATTTTGGTCATTCTGACGAGTCCCTGGAAACATCTATCACAGGAGAAATCACAGGAATTTGCTTACTGCCTTGCTAGTTCCTTATTGTACTGCTCGCCCTTAATACTTGCATGTAATTAAAATGGTATAAAAGCAGATTGGGAAACATAAACCTGCCTTCAGTCTCAGAATGGACTGGGGTCATGCTACAATGTTGTCTGTTCTCTTTTGAATCCTCACTCCAGTGCTGGAGAACCTGTTGACTGACAGAGCTGGCTTGGTCACTACTCTAAGCTTTCTTTTTCTACTGTCTCACTATCAAAGTAGCTACCAAAGTAATCTTGCATCAGAATTAATCTAACAAGTCAATGAACTAGCTTAAAACTCATCTTTGTTTCTCTGTCAGCTGTGACTAACATCTAAACTCCTAGAGCTGGCGATAGAACACTGGCCTAATAGGAGTGTGGTAGTTTGAATAAAAGGGTCCTCATAAGCTCATAGGAAGTGTGGCTTTGATGGAGGAAGTGAGTCTGTTCACTTCCTGATGCTTGCAGATCAAGATGTAGAACTGCTGACTTCTCCAGCATCATGTCTGCCTGCATGCCACCATTTTCCCACCACGATGATAATGGACTGAACCTCTGAAACTGTAAGCCAGCCTAAATAAATGTTTTCCTTGATAAGAGTTGCCATGGTCATGATGTCTCTTCACAGCAGTAGATACCCTAAGACAAAAAATAAGTGTCAGCTGATGCAATTAGGTGGGGTCATGGAGAGGTGGAGAGGTGACCTCAGCAGCCTTTGGCCAGTTTTTTTGTTTGTTTTGTTTGGTTTGGTTTTTTTGGCAGCATTTGGCCAGTTTTTATACAGTTTTCAGGGGTAGAATAGAGCAACAGCAACTAAGCACAATGTGATTGGCAGAAGAGTATGATTTATAAAGCTGAGCCCGGTGGCGCACACCTTTAATCCCAGTACTTGAGAGGCAGAGGCAGGTGGATTTCTGAGTTTGAGGCCAGCCTGGTCTACAAAGTGAGCTCCAGGACAGCAAGAGCTATACAGAGAAACCCTGTCTCAGGAAAAATAAAACAGAACAGGTGGCGCACGCCTTTAATTCCAGCACTCGGGAGGCAGAGGCAGGCGGATTTCTGAGTTCGAGGCCAACCTGGTCTACAGAGTGAGTTCAGGACAGCCAGGGCTATACAGAGAAACCCTGTCTCGAAAAACCAAAAAAAAAAAAAAAAAAAAAAAAAAAACCAGAACAAAACAAAAACAAAACAAAAAAAACAAGAGTGTGACTTATGAACCGATTGGCCCTTAAGGAATGAGATAGTAAGAACTTCCCCCTTCTGTAGGTGGCCAATGGTTGGGCTGCCTGGTGGGTCTTTCTGAGGAATGTAATTTCCCTTTCAGGAAAGTAGGAGTGTCTGCGTGTTCTGGGCTTCCCTTATCTGCAGGTGACTTCCTAAGGAAAGTAATTAGCCTTTCCCTTCTGGGAAGGGAGGGGTGCCTACATTTACCATAAATTTCTCTCTCCTAGGAAGAGAGGGACCTAGTCTATTTTGAGGCCTGGTGAAATTTTCGTACAGCCTTCAGTTAGTTGACCTCTTCAATACCATGTGACAGTTCTCATGTGGGAGCTTTATTAAAAGGGAGAGGTGAGGGGGACACAGGTTCCCTCTGGGGAAGAGAAGAAAGAAAAGGGGGTGGGAGGACTGAGGCTTCTTATAGAGACCATTGCACATGCACAGGGGGACATACAGCAGGCGACAAAGGGAATGTGTCTCCTCTGTGCAGCTAATGATGATGAATCTTGTTGTCCCTGGGTGGTCTGATGGCCCCACCATCATCAGATGGGGTTGGATGTGGAGGTTGCCTTATTGCCAACATTAGCAAGCAAGCATCTCCACCAGCCTGCCCTCAGGGACCTAGGGAGAGCAGGATATATCAACAAGGTCCGGGGTTCAATACCCCAGCACAGCAACTGAAAGGACAATATAAACCCCATCTGTCCCCATCTAAGGACCCCACTCATCTCCATTTTGAGGACCAGCCCTGATTTGAGGACCAGGATGACCGTAAGGCACCAGCTTCAGGGATAGACCATAAATCCAAGAACTAGGTGATAAGATACCAGCTCTAGGAATGGACCATAAAATCCAGAACAAGATCATAAAACCCCCTCCTAAAGAACAACCTGGGATTAACCACAAAAATGGGTAAATATCTTATCTCAAAATGGGCCATCTGCGCTGGGCAGCTGTATTTCATCACAGGACTGAATGCTCATGACATAGGAATGTAGACAACTGATCACCTGTGACTCACTAGCACCCACCAATGAAATTTTAGATTACCTAATCCTTCTAGATAGTTCCCCTGGTTCCCTATAAGAAGGCCTGCCTACATGCCTTTATCTGGAGTCAACATTTCAAAGAATGGTTGATCCTTGCATGCTGGATGCTTCTGCAGAATAAACAGGCTTCGTCTTTGCACAAGATCTGAGTCTGGGGTCTTCTTTCCGTGATCTTTGGACCCTTACACAACAAAGCAAATAATAAATAAATAACCATTATATAATAATATCAATAAATACTATAAATAATGGAATGCCAAGTTTTTATGAGAAAAGTCGATAACCCGGTGGTTAAATTAAGCTCCCAGGCAGTGTTTTGTTTAAAAAACATTGTCTCATTCTGTAGCCTTAGCTGACCTGGGATGGGTAGCCATCTGATCTGTCTCCCTCTGCTTCCTGAGAGCTGGGATCAAAGGTGTGTATCATCATTCCTGGAGGTGACTATCCATCGGCACTTCATTGCTATGTAAACATATACCATGGTCTGTCTGTATGTGGGTGTGTGCATTAGGGCACATTAATGCACGTGCCCAATGAGAAGGAGCATGAGTGTATCAGATCCCCCTGAGGTACAGATGGTTGTGAGCCTCTGGAAAAAGCTATGACGCCTTTGCAAGAACAAGAGCCTCTTAACCACAGAGCCCTCTCTCCAGCCCTGATATGACTGCTTAAAGGGCTGACTCACAGGTGCCCGATGTCCTTTCCAGATCCCCTGTTATTTGGAGAAATGCAAACAACCTAATGCAAAAACAAGACAAACTCCCCAGAAAAAAAAAAAAAAAAAAAAGAACCAAAACTAGAGACTGCAGATGTCTTCATGGTATGACGCTTCCTTAGAACACGCAAGGGCCTTTGTTGCAATGGTATGTATGGCACTCGCTTAGAACAGGCAAAGCCCTTTGTGGCAATGGTATGACACTTAGAACACGCAAGGCCCTAGGTTTCACTACTACCCTCGAAGGAAGATACACTCGTTTGCCCCTATTTGATTATTAGACTTCTGAAACCATGTGTAGGCGATATTTTTTTAATTTATTAAGGTCTTATGCCTCTACCTCGATTTCAACCCTTATCCACCCTAATCCCTCCCAACCCCACACCAGCAGCTAGGAGAGAAAGCTTAGAGGGGGAAGTGGGCATAGACCTTTATATGCTACTCCTGCTGATGGGGCATTGGGTCCTTGGGGCAAGTCCAAGCTTTGTCAGAATAACTCCAACTTCTCATCTCTTTGTGCATGAACACTTGACAAACTGCAATGACAGCAACCAGGAGAATGGGGAAGAACAGCCTCCTTCCTCTTTGGTGTGCCTCTGGCTCTCTCGGGGTTCTGCATTTATACCCTCCAGAGTCCCCAGAATTAAACTATTTGCAGCTGGCAGAGATCACTCCCCTGCTAGTGCGCCAGGCAAATCGTAAACACCAGCTGTGAAACAGCCGCTTATTCCACACCTGGGATTAAAACAAAAACATGTTCACATAACACAACTGTGTTTTGAAAGAAACCAAGATTCTCACTACAACCCATGGTCCCCAAGAATGTGGCCTTTCCACAGGAACCTCAGGCTCAGAGAAGGAAGAGGCCGGAGTGCTGTTGTCAGTCAGAGAAAGAAATTGATTCCCAAGACAATAGTTCACGAGATTCTAACAACTGACCAGGCCACTTGGCAGGAAAGACTAGAGCAGAGACAAGGATGGATCAAAGTGGGGGAAACCACTTCTTTATGTACACCTCTTAATGTCTACTTAAACCTAAACCTCGTGTCAGAACCCCAAATGTGGATTTGGGGGAGGTCACTGAATCTCTTTGCCTGTCTTCCCAATGTGTGTACTTTAAATAAACCTCCTTTCTGTTTTGGGGGCATTGAGCACAGGAGGACAAGCCAGGCTTGTGCAGCGTTCAGGACCCAGGCTTTGACCCTAACAATTCTGGCAACACTTCCTCTAACCAAGTCCTCTTACCTACTTCCTAGTTTCTGGCAAATGATGACTCTACCAATGGATTCATCCACTGAGTAGATGGCTCTTCATGGCAGTGGCTTCCCCAGAGCCGCACCTCTGAACACTGTAACAGGGACCAAATCCCAACACAGAGGTCAAAAAAATGATACACAGGAATATTACCAGGTATATACGTCCATAAAGCCCATTGCCTTAGCACATCTGTATTTCAAACTAAATGAGGAAACAGAGATTGGCAAAGTAATTGATTGACAGTTGTGCCAGAACTGGAGCAGGGGCAATGGACAGAGAGTTCAGAAGCTCTGTGAGTACACATGGAAATGAATGGAAATGTCCAAGCTCAGGATTAGCCTTAGGGAGAAAGATCAACTGTACTCAGGGTGAATCAAGGGTTATATAGTTTTGGGGGAGGGGATAGGAGTATCAGGGTGGGCAAAGGTCATTGGTTGAAGGCTAAGGTACTGAGACACCTCATTAGCATGGGGAGGCATTCCAGGAATCAGAGCTGCTTGCTGAATGGGCTCTTATTGGGAGAAAGGAAGCTGAACCTGTAACCTAACCAAGGCTATGTGATGTTCTGCAGGTAGAAGGTAGAAGAGTTTCGAGCTCCCCAGACAAGGTCAGAGAAGAAGCCCTACTGACAAAGGGAGTCTGACATTTTGCACTGAGCTCAGGGCCTTCTGCTAATGTCAGACTTTGACCTTAGTAGCAAGGTTTCCCATAGTACCACAATCTCAGTCCAAAGGAAACTGTCTAAAGCCCACTGGGGCAGCACATACCAGGTTCTACAGACTTAAACAGGAAATGAGAATCACATCTTTCCTCATCAGCCACTTTGATCCATGAAGCATCACAGGGAGAAAAAGAGTTCAAAACCCGCCACGCTGAGAAACAAGGACTGTCTGTCTGAGGAGGGAGTTTTAGAGCGAATATAGGTTTGTTACATTATCTTTTTTGATCATTGTTAATTACTTAATAGACATTTTGAATGTTTATTTATTTACTTATTTATTTATTTTTGTTTGTTTGTTTGTTGTTTTTGAGATAGGGTTTCTCTGTGTAACACTGGCTATCTTGGAACTCATTCTGTAGACCAGACTGACCTTGAACTCACAGATATCCACCTGCTTCTGCATGCCAAGTGTTGGGATTAAAGACATGCTACTACTACCACCACGCAGCCACGTCTTCCTAAGAGAGTGAATTAGATGAAATCCTGGAATAGAATTTAAAAGAATGGTGAGGAGAATGCTTAATGTAATCAAAGAGGAGGCAAACAAACTCCTCAGTGAATTTTTGACTGTGTTCATTGTCCTTGTGGGGGACAGGGAGGAGGACATGAGGGGGGGTCGACGATACTGACATGATGCACTGACTACAAGCAAAGCAACAAGAAAAAACAGGTTGACAAAATTAACAGAAAATAATATTAGATTCACCTTTAAAATGTAACTCTTTTGTAATCATTAATAACAACCTATCAGCTGGGCAATGGTGGCGCACACCTTTAATCCCAGCACTTGGGAGGTAGAGGCAGGTAGATTTCTGAGTTGGGGCCAGCCTGGTCTACAAGTGAGTTCCAGGACAGCCAGGGCTATACAGAGAAACCCTGTCTCAAAAAAAAAAAAAAAAAAAAAAAAAAAAAAAAAAAAAAAACCCAAAAAAACCAACCAAACAAACAAACAAAAAAAAGATTTAGGAAAAAAAAATAACAACCGATCAATATTCCAAGAAAGTATAAGTGCTCTGAATATAAAGCATTGGAAATCTTGTAAATAAGGTCCAAAGGGAGGTGCCGGGCGGTGGTGGCCCACACCTTTAATCCCAGCACTTGGGAGGCAGAGGCAGGCAGATTTCTGAGTTCGAGGCCAGCCTGGTCTACAGAGTGAGTTCCAGGACAGCCAAGGCTACACAGAGAAACCCTGTCTTGAAAAACAAAAATCAAAAACAAACAAACAAACAAAATCCATGGGAATCCAATAACTAGTGTGTGTGTGTGAGGGAGGGAGGGAGGACTGGAGATAGAGCCTAGTGCACTAAACACCAGCCCAATACTGGGAGCTAACACCCCAATCTTACCACCACCCTGTCTCTCTGAACATGGCGAATATTTTTAAGTGCAAGAATAAAGGTGGCCTAAATAAAACTATTTTTCCAACCATTGATCTAGCTCCTGATAAGTACCAACAGCAAAATACAAGTTATATGGAAAAGCAAAATGGGTCTCCTCCAAAATCCACCAACCCAGAGTAATGGCCCCAGTGAAAGCAACTTAGGTAACATTCCAGACAAAGAATTCGAATAACGAAGATGTTCAAAGAAAGAAAAGAGGGTGTAAATCAACCCCGGAATGAATCTCAAGAGGACAAAGACAAATGGTTAATGAAGGAGAGAAGTGAATGCAAGGTAGGGTATGAAATTCAATCAAAAAATAACTACTTTTAAAAATGAAAACTTCATTTTGCTGAAAGGTCCCAGATATAGCTGTCTCTTGTGAGGCTATGCCGGGGCCTAGCAAACACAGAAGTGGATGCTCACAGTCAGCTATTGGATGGATCACAGGGCCCCCAATGGAGGAGCTAGAGAAAGTATCCAAGGAGCTAAAGGGGTCTGCAACCCTATAGGTGGAACAATAATATGAACTAACCAGTACCCCCCTGGAGCTCGTGTCTCTAGCTGCATATGTATCAGAAGATGGCCTAGTTGGCCATCAGTGGAAAGAGAGGCCCATTGGTCATGCAAACTTTATATGCCTCAGTACAGGGGAATGACAGGGCCAAGAAGTGGGAGTGGAGACGGGAGCTTGGGGGGGAGCGTGGGGGGGAGATTTTGGGGATAGCATTGGAAATGAAAATAAATGAAATAAATACCCAATAAAAAAAAGAACAGAAAAAAAAAAAAAGAAAACTTCAATAAGTTAAACAGCGACAAGGAATTCGGCAGAAATCCTCAACAATAGAATGGATCACGAGAAGAGCAGAAGATTAGGACTCCAGACAAAGTAGAGGAATCAGTACATTCTGTCAAGGACAACAATACACTTAAAAAAGTTAGTAAAACATACAAGATATTTAAATCACCAAGTTAAGAAAAGACTAATGCAACAAAGTTTGGGTAGAAGAGAGAGTACTTCATACCAAAAGGCATAGAAAATACCCTCAACTTGATTCTATCAGATTTTGTTTGTTTTTTGTTTTTTGAGACAGGGTTTCTCTGTGTAGCCCTGACTGACCTGGAACTCACTCTGTAGACCAGGCTGGCCTCGAACTCAGAAATCCACCTGCCTCTGCCTCCCAAGTGCTGGGATTAGAGACATGCACCACCACCGCCTGGCAGAAAATTTTCTGAATGTACTGAAAAGGAGGACAAGAAGCACAGAGGACCCAAATAGACAGGACCAGAAAAAGCTGCATGTCATGATGTAGTTAAAACAAAAAAAATGCACTGAATGCTGAAAGAACGGAACACAGAGTCACACACAAAAGCAGGTCTGTCAGAATAGCAGTTGATCTCTCAACAGAGACTCGAAGAGCCAGAAGGACATGGAAAGATTCATTTAAATTCCGAAAGACTCATAACTGCCAACCCAAGCTACTCTACCCAGCAAAACTATCACAGTTGATGGAGAATTCAAAATATTCCATGATAAAAGGAAGCCAGAGGAATTCTATCCACCCTCTTTGATCCAGGGCCTCTCTTTTTTTTTTGTGTGTGTGTCGCGTCCCACTCGACCAGCAAGCAAAACACAACCACCAGTTTTTCTTAAAGCAGTTTACTCAGGCAGCTTCTTTCTTAAAATCCCCCAGCCTCTCTGCTTACAAGTGTTTTTCAACACTCCAGCCACAACCACGCCCCCACCAATCACCACAGGTCACATCACCTCACCAGGCAGGCTTGCTCAGCCAATCAGGGATTAAGGGCGGGTCATCCACCAAACATGGGCTTGTTTACTGCCTGGAGCAGATTTCCATCTGGCTGGTCTGTTTACAGCCTGGAATGGCTCCCCACATTTTTGTTTTTGTTTGTTTGTTTGTTTTTTGAGGCAGGGTTTCTCTGTGTAGCCCTGGCTGTCCTGGAACTCACTTGGTAGACCAGGCTGGCCTCAAACTCAGAAATCCGCCTGCCTCTGCCTCTGCCTCCCAAGTGCTGGGATTAAAGGCATGAGCCGCCACTGGCCAGCTTGATCCAGAGCCCCTTTTGAGCCCAGAGCTCACCAATTAGGAAAAATGGCTGGCTCATCAGTGGTCATCCTGTCTCTGCCTTCCCGGTGCTGAGATTACAAAGCACACCACCATGCCTGGGTTTTCTTTTTAAGATCTTATTATTTTTTATCATGTTTATTTATGTGTATGTATGCATGTCTGTATGGGTGTCCCTGTCTCTCCATCTGTGTATATTTATCACATATGTGTGGGTGCCTATGGATCCTAAACAGGTACTGGCTTCCCTGCAGCTGGCCTTACAGGCAGTTTTGATCCACCTGATATGGATTCTTGGAATTGATCTCGGATCCTCTAAAAGAGCAGCAAGTGCTCTTAACCCTTGAGCCAGCTCTCCAGCTCCCCATACCTTACAGGGTCCTTTGAGTCAAACATAGGTCCTCATGCTTGCAAGGCCAGCTGTCCTGACTCCCCTCTCTCCCCAACCCCTGGGACTGGGTTTATAAGTGACCCATTTTGAGGCTCCTCTCAGGTTTCAGAATCCTAATGGTTTGACTATCAGTGAAGCTCTCATTTTCACATTTCAATCAGGCCTGGCTGAGCTCATGACCTCAAATCAGAATCAGTCTTCAGGCAATTGCTCCTTTGCATTCGGGACCCCGAAAGTGCCGGAGGTTCAGCACCTGTGTGCATTTTAAATCAGGCATTCCAAGGATGATCTTACTACACTCTAAGTTAGGAAGTGGCAAGCATGAAGTACATTGGCCAAGTGTTTTTAGGAATTCTAGGAAAGGCTGATTCAGTTCCATCCCATATGACTTTAGGACCATCGTTTGCGGCTCATCTTGATGGGCAGAAGGAGCAGGGAGTGCTAGAGAAGCGTTTGTGTCCATAACGCTTTGGGTGGATGGAGATTCCTTTCCAAGCAGACACTGGGGAAGACTTTCTTATGTGTCTTAAGAGTCTCCAAAACTAGAGGGTAAAGAGTAACTTACCAACTGTTGTTGCGGGAAATATTAAAAAGTGAACCCACCAACTCTCTTGCCCTACTGGCCCTCGTTCCCGCTCTAGTACCGGTACTGGCGGGCCACACACTATGTCCAGGTGGGGTCCAGCTCCGCGTGTTCTCACCACTGAGCAAGCCACTCTCTCCCAGCTAGCGAGTTCATCTCGCTTCCACGCAGCACCCCGGACACTCCATAATCAGCCATTTCAACACCTGTAGAATTCAACCCGGTAGAATCAAGCTTATAGTTAACCAATTAGATCTATGTATTAATATTATCACATTTTACAAGATGCCAATACAATAATTTCAGAGCCAATTGATAATGATAAAACTTTAGCCCAATAATTCTAACCTTTTGATCATACCACTTCAGCCTCCATTGTAGTTCTTCTCTCCCTCCTGTCACCTCTCTCTGTCTCCCCAACTCCTAGCTCCTCCTCCCTTTTCCTGTCCAATCACAGGCCTGTCACTGCCCTAATGTGATTGGACAGGAAAAAGCCTGCAACAAACGGTTACTGGCATCTCTTGGACAACCTGTTGTTTCCTCCCAACTCTGGAAGGGGTAGACTCTGGTACGTTTTCCTAAGACACTCATGTGACCAGTCACTCCAGGTCCAGGTTAAGGTGGTAGTCACCTAGAATCACCTAGAGATGGCCAGAGAGTGCATTTGCTAAGGATTCAAGGGGACCCTTATGTAGATAAATCTATACTGGGACTGTTGTTACAGTCAAAATGTTCAGGCCTGATCAAGCTAATTATCAAAGATACAGACCAATACACAAAAGCAACACTGACCCACTGACCTACACTTCTCCCTAAAGATGACCAAGAGAATACAGTGAAGGCTTTCTCATCTTAGGTGCCTGTAGCTCTGATAGCTAAGGTGCTGGACAAATCAACAGCCACCCGAGCAACCAAAGCCAATGGCAGAATTCATGAAGTGCATAGGGCCAAGTTTTAAGAAGTGCCTGATAAATAAAAATTACTGGAGCCCGTGGTTTTGAATTAAACTTCTGCACTAGGATCCAGCACACCAGGCTAAAGCCACTCATACCCAAATTTCATGTCACTAGGCTCAAACTAAGCCATTTGTCTGTCCTTGAAAGAAACCAGATTGAAAGCAACAACAGGCAAATTTCTCAAGCAGGGCAGTTTCAGTTGGAATAATCCCTCTGGCCTTAGTCTTAACACACACAGCATTTGCTGGAACTCACTATTAGCCAGTGTGGTGGTTTGAATATGCTTGGCCCGTGGGAAGTGGCACTATGAGGAGGTGTGGCCTTTTGGAATAGGTGTGGCCTTGTTAGAGGAAGTGTGTAACTGTGAATAGGTTTGGAGGGCTCCTATGTTCAAACTTCACCTACTGTGGAAAGGGGGCTCCTCCTGGCTGCCTGCAGAAGAGATAGCCCTCTCCTGGCTGCCTTTAGATCAAGATGTAGAATTGTCAGCTCCTTCTCCAGTGTCATGACTGCCTGGATGCTACCATTCTTCTTGCCTTGATGATAATGGACTGGACCTCTGAAACCCTGAAACCGTAAGGCAGCCCCTATTTAATGTTGTCCTTTATAGGAGTTGCCTTGGTCATGGTGTCTCTTCACAGCAATAAAACCCAAACTAAGATGGTCAGCCAGTTATTTCTCTGCTGTTTTTGTCCCTGCCTTACTAGGAAGTTAATTTGGAGGTGACAAATCTCCTCTTTTGTTTGTGTTTATCTCATCCTTTTCTGGTTATGTATCTTGCCTATTCTGGTCGCTTAACTGGATCACTTTCTCTTTTATGGAATAGATGTTACCCAATTCTATAGTTAAAAGTGAAGTCAAAGCCGGGCAGTGGTGGCACACACCTTTAATCCCAGCACTTGGGAGGCAGAGATAGGTAGATTTCTGAGTTAGAGGTCAGCCTGGTCTACAGAGTGAGTTCCAGGACAGCAAGGGCTACACAGAGAAACCCTGTCTCGAAAAACCAAAAAAACAAAGAAAGAAAGAAAGAAAGAAAGAAAGAAAGAAAGAAAGAAAGAAAGAAAGAAAGAAAGAAAGAGCCGGGCGTGGTGGCGCACGCCTTTAATCCCAGCACTCGGGAGGCAGAGGCAGGCGGATTTCTGAGTTCGAGGCCAGCCTGGTCTACAAAGTGAGCTCCAGGACAGCCAGGGCTACACAGAGAAACCCTGTCTCGAAAAACCAAAAAAAAAAAAAAAAAAAAAAAAGAAAGAAAGAAAGAAAGAAAGGTGAAGTCAATCTTTAAATAGTTAGAATGTTGTTGTTGTTGTTGTTGTTGTTGAGACGGGGCCTATGCATTCCCAACTAGTCTTAAACCCACTGTGTACCACAAGTGGCCAGAAACGTTTTATCCTTTTGTGCCCACTTCCTTACTACTGAAATAAAGAGGTGTAATGATATTTAGCTTACGATAGCCGTTTCTCTTTGACACACCCTTGATCTCTCTCTATGGACTAAATATTTATTACTCTTTTCAAATTTATGTGTGACAATATGCATGGTTTCTAGGTAACTAGGGAAACTACCCAGCACCATTGTTCAGAATGTTTGTTGTTGTTGTTTAGACTTATTTCTATCTTATGTGTATGGGTGTTTTTTGCCTGTGTGAATGTCTGTGTACCATGTGTATCCAGTTCCTCAGGAGGCTAGAGGAGGGTATGGGAGCCTGTGGAACTGGAGTTACAGATGGCCGTGAGCTGCCATGTGGCTTCTGGGAACCCAGCCCAGGTCCTCTGCCAGAGTGGCGTTCTTGACGACTGAGCCATCTCTTCAGTGTTCAGAATTTTATTAGAACTTAACTGTATAGAAAAAGATATATTTTTCTTTTGCTTTTGTTGAAGTGTGTGTGTGTGTGTGTGTGTGTGTGTGTGTGTGTGTGTGTGTGTGTGATGTATGTGATATACACTCATTGTACTGGCTGGTTTTGTGTGTCAACTTGACATAAGTTGGAGTTATCACAGAGAAAGGAGGAAATGAGATCCAGCTGTAAGGCATTTGCTCAATTAGTAATCAAGGGTTTGAGAGCCCATTGTGGGTGGTACCATCTCTGGGCTGGTGGTCTTGGGTTCTATAAGAAAGCAAGCTGAGCAAACCAGGGTAAGCAAGCCAGTAAGTAACATCCCTCCATGGCCTCTGCATCAGCTCCTGCTTCCTGACCTGCTTGAGTTCCAGTAAGCTGAATAAACCCTTTCCTCCCCAACTTGCTTCTTGGTCATGATGTTTTGTGCAGGAATAGAAACCCTGACTAAGTCACTCATGTATGCACACAGGTGCACACATCTAATGTGCACTCATGGAGACTGTCTTAGTTAGGGTTTTACTGCTGTGAACAGACACCATGACCAAGGCAAGTCTTATAAAAAACAACATTTAATTGGGGCTGGCTTACAGGTTCAGAGGTTCAGTCCATTATCTTCAAGGTGGGAGAATGGCAGTATCCAGGCAGGCATGGTGCAGGCAGAGCTGAGAGTTCTACATCTTCATTCAAAGGCTGATAGTGGAAAACTGACTTCCAGGCAACTAGGGTGAGGAACTTATACCCACACCCACAGTGACACACCCATTCCAACCAGGCCACACCTTCAGATGGTGCCACTCCCTGGTCCAAGGATATACAAACCATCACATTCCACTCCCTGGTCCCCATAGACTTCTTCAAAAACATGAGTCTATGGGGGCCATACTTAAACATAGCATAATGCAAAATGCATTTAGTCCAACTTTCAAAGTCCTCATAGTCTATAGCAGTTTCAACAATGTTAAAAGTCCAAAGTTCAAGGACTCTTCTGAGATTCATTCAACTTAATTAACTGTAATCCCCAAAGCAATGCAGGAAACCAGCTGGGCAAACTCCAAACTCTGCATCTCCATGGCTGATGTCAAAGCAGTCTTCAGATCTCCACTCATTTTTCATCTTTGTTGACTGCAACTAACTGCTTTCTCCTGGGCTGGTTCCACTCCCTTTGAGCAGCTTTCCTCAGCATGTATCCCATGGCTCTGGCATCTTTAACATCTTTGAGTCTCCAAGGCAATTTCAATGTTACAGCTTCTTGTTTCAGTGTCTGGGATTCCACTTGATCTTTTGGACTCCTCCTCAGGGCTGGCATCACTTCTCCATCTCTGTCCTCTGTAGCACTCTATGCTCAGGTTGATCCACTCCACTTTGGCTGCTGTTCTTGGTGATCATCCCATGGTACTGACATCTCCAATACACTGGCGTGTTCCACTCCAACTAGGCTTCACCAATAGCCTCTCATAGGCTCCCTTCAGGGTGCCAAGCTTCAAATCCTTTGCATGACCCCTTCAGTCCTGGGCCATCAACTACAGCTGAGGCTTCACCTTCTCCAATGGCCTTCCCTGGCCTCTCACAGTGCTAAACCTCAGCTTCTCTCCATGATCCCTTCATTCCTTCACAAGCAGTACCACCTGAGTGACTCTTACACATTACCAAGTCCAGCCGCAGCATGAGGTACAACCTTGGGTATCCCTGGAACACATCTTCTTTGTGCTCCCAGAAAACAATTTCCAGAAGATTTCACCTCAATGACGCTGGACTTTTCTTAATCACCACTAATTCCTTAGCTCCAGCTAACCAGCATCAATTTTCCAGTAGTTCCTTTCATTCTTAAATCTAGAGCCAGAGCCACATGGCTGAAGCTGCCAAGTTCTGCTGCTTACAGGAACTAGAATATGATCCCTTTGTACTATTACATTATCACTAGCTTTATGCTTTCTAAACCCTTCACTGCCTAAGCTTGGCTATTCTGGTTCTTGCTCTGTAGATTGACCTATAATGCAGAGATCAGCATGCTTGTCTCATGGGATTAAAGGTGTGTACCACCATGCCTGGTTCTAATTAAGCTGGGTACAATCTTGCCCCAAGGTCCCACTCCCTTAATCTTTTATCTCCTAGAACACACGATTTTGCTCCATTTCACTTCCTGGTACTCCTTTAATACTCAAACCATATATTTTATATTTTGCCTTTCTAAGCTTGCTATGCTTGTTCAAACTTCTCTTCATGAGACTTAACCAGAGAACAAAGTCTCTGCTGGGCTTTTTTGAAACTTCTTCTTTTTTTTTTTTTTGATTTTTAATATTTTTATTACATATTTTCCTCAATTACATTTCCAATGCTATCCCAAAAGTCCCCCATAGCGCCCCCCACTTCCCTACCCACCCATTCCCATTCTTTTGGCCCTGGCATTCCCCTATATTGGGGCATATAAAGTTTGCAAGTCCAATGGGCCTCTCTTTCCAGTGATGGCCGACTAGGCCATCTTTCGATACATATGCAGCTAGAGACAAGAGCTCCGGGGTTCTGGTTAGTACATCATGTTGTTCCAACAATAGGGTTGCAGATCCCTTTAGCTCCTTGGGTACTTTCTCTAGCTTCTCCATTGGGAGCCCTGTGATACATCCAATAGCTGACTGTGAACATCCACTCCTGTGTTTGCTAGGCCCCAGCATCGTCTCACAAGAGACAGCTATATTTGGGTCCTTTCAGCAAAATCTTGCTAGTGTATGCAATGGTGTCAGCGTTTAGAAGCTGATTATGGGACGGATCCCTGGATACAGCAGTCTCTAAATGGTCCATCCTTTCATCACAGCTACGAACTTTGTCTCTGTAACTCCTTCCCTGGGTGTTTTGTTCCCAATTCTAAGAAGGTGCACAGTGTCCACACTTTGGTCTTCATTCTTCTTGAGTTTCATGCGTTTATCAAATTGTATCTTATATCTTGGGTATCCTAAGTTTTGGGCTAATATCCACTTATCAATGAATACATATTGTGTGAGTTCTTTTGTGATTGTGTTACTTCACTCAAGATGATGCCCTCCAGGTCCATCCATTTGGCTAGGAATTTCATAAATTCATTCTTTTTAATAGCTGAGTAGTACTCCATTGTGTAAATGTACCATAATTTCTGTATCCATTCCTCTGTTGAGGGACATCTGGGTTCTTTCCAGCTTCTGGCTATTATAAATAGGGCTGCTATGAACATAGTGGAGCATGTGTCCTTTTTACCGGTTGGGACATCTTCTGGATATATGCCCAGGAGAGGTATTGCTGGATCCTCCGGTAGTACTATGTCCAATTTTCTGAGGAACCGCCAGACTGATTTCCAGAGTGGTTGTACAAGCTTGCAATCCCACCAACAATGGAGGAGTGTTCCTCTTTCTCCACATCCTCGCCAGCATCTGCTGTCACGTGAATTTTTGATCTTAGCCATTCTGACTGATGTGAGGTGGAATCTCAGGGTTGTTTTGATTTGCATTTCCCTGATGATTAAGGATGTTGAACATTTTTTCAGGTGCTTCTCTGCCATTCGGTATTCCTCAGGTGAGAATTCTTTGTTCAGTTCTGAGCCCCATTTTTTAATGGGGTTATTTGACTTTCTGGAGTCCACCTTCTTGAGTTCTTTATATATATTGGATATTAGTCCCTTATCTGATTTAGGATAGGTGAAGATCCTTTCCCAATCTGTTGGTGGTTTTTTTGTCTTATTGATGGTGTCTTTAGCCTTGCAGAAGCTTTGTAGTTTCATGAGGTCCCACTTGTCAATTCTCGATCTTACAGCACAAGCCATTACTGTTCTATTCAGGAATTTTCCCCCTGTGCCCATATCTTCAAGGCTTTTCCCCACTTTCTCCTCTATAAGTTTCAGTGTCTCTGGTTTTATGTGAAGTTCCTTGATCCACTTAGACTTGACCTTAGTACAAGGAGATAGGAATGGATCGATTCGCATTCTTCTACATGTTAACAACCAGTTGTGCCAGCACCATTTGTTGAAAATGCTGTCTTTCTTCCACTGGATGTTTTTAGCTCCCTTGTCGAAGATCAAGTGACCGTAGGTGTGTGGGTTCATTTCTGGGTCTTCAATTCTATTCCATTGGTCTATTTGTCTGTCACTATACCAGTACCATGCAGTTTTTATCACAATTGATCTGTAGTAGAGCTTTAGGTCCGGCATGGTGATTCCACCAGAGGTTCTTTTATCCTTGAGAAGAGTTTTTGCTATCCTAGGTTTTTTGTTATTCCAGATGAATTTGCAGATTGCACTTTCTAATTCGTTGAAGAATTGATTTGGAATTTTGATGGGGATTGCATTGAATCTGTAGATTGCTTTTGGCAAGATAGCCATTTTTACAATGTTGATCCTGCCAATCCATGAGCATGGGAGATCTTTCCATCTTCTGAGATCTTCTATAATTTCTTTCTTCAGAGACTTGAAGTTTTTATTATACAGATCTTTCACTTCCTTAGTTAGAGTCACGCCAAGATATTTTATATTATTTGTGACTATTGAGAAGGGTGTTGTTTCCCTAATTTCTTTCTCAGCCTGTTTATTCTTTGTGTAGAGAAAGGCCATTGATTTGTTTGAGTTAATTTTATATCCAGCTACTTCACCGAAGCTGTTTATCAGGCTTAGGAGTTCTCTGGTGGAATTTTTAGGGTCACTTATATATACTATCATATCATCTGCAAAAAGTGATATTTTGACTTCATCTTTTCCAATTTGTATCCCTTTGATCTCCTTTTGTTGTCGAATTGCTCTGGCTAGGACTTCAAGTACAATGTTGAATAGGTATGGAGAAAGTGGACAGCCTTGTCTAGTCCCTGATTTTAGAGGGATTGCTTCAAGCTTCTCACCATTTACTTTGATGTTGGCTACTGGTTTGCTGTAGATTGCTTTTATCATGTTTAGGTATGGGCCTTGAATTCCTGATCTTTCCAAGACTTTTATCATGAATGGGTGTTGGATCTTGTCAAATGCTTTTTCCGCATCTAAGGAGATGACCATGTGGTTTTTGTCTTTGAGTTTGTTTATATACTGGATTACGTTGATGGATTTCCGTATATTGAACCATCCCTGCATCCCTGGGATGAAACCTACTTGGTCAGGATGGATGATTGTTTTGATGTGTTCTTGGATTCGGTTAGCAAGAACTTTATTGAGGATTTTTGCATCAATATTCATAAGGGATATTGGTCTGAAGTTTTCTATCTTTGTTGGGTCTTTTTGTGGTTTAGGTATCAGAGTAATTGTGGCTTCATAGAATGAGTTGGGTAGAGTACCTTCTGTTTCTATTTTGTGGAATAGTTTGTGAAGAACTGGGATTAGCTCTTCTTTGAAGGTCTGATAGAACTCTGCACTAAACCCATCTGGTCCTGGGCTTTTTTTAGTTGGGAGACTATTAATGACTGCTTCTATTTCTTTGGGGGATATAGGGCTGTTTAGATCATTAACCTGATCTTGATTCAACTTTGGTACCTGGTATCTGTCTAGGAACTTCTCCATTTCATCCAGGTTCTCCAGTTTTGTTGAGTATAGCCTTTGGTAGAAGGATCTGATGGTGTTTTGGATGTCTTCAGGATCTGTTGTTATGTCTCCTTTTTCATTTCTGATTTTGTTAATTAGGATGCTTTCCCTGTGCCCTCTAGTGAGTCTGGCTAAGGGTTTATCTATCTTGTTGATTTTCTCAAAGAACCAGCTCCTTGATTGGTTGATTCTTTGAATAGTTTTTCTTGTTTCCACTTGGTTGATTTCACCCCTGAGTTTGATTATTTCCTGCCGTCTACTCCTCTTGGGTGAATTTGCTTCCTTTTGTTCTAGTGCTTTTAGGTGTGTTGCCAAGCTGCTAATGTGTGCTCTCTCTAGTTTCCTTTTGGAGGCACTCAGAGCTATGAGTTTTCCTCTTAGAAATGCTTTCATTGCGTCCCATAAGTTTGGGTATGTTGTGGCTTCATTTTCATTGAACTCTAAAAAGTCCTTAATTTCTTTCTTTATTCCTTCCTTGACCAAGGTATCATTGAGAAGAGTGTTGTTCAGTTTCCACGTGAAGGTTGGCTTTCTATTATTTATTTTGTTATTGAAGATCAGCCTTAGTCCATGGTGATCTGATAGGATGCATGGGACAATTTCAATAATTTTATATCTGTTGAGGCCTGCTTTGTGACCAATTATGTGGTCAATTTTGGAGAAGGTACCATGAGGTGCTGAGAAGAAGGTATATCCTTTTGTTTTAGGATAGAATGTTCTGTAGATATCTGCCAGATCCATTTGATTCATAATTTCTCTTAGTTTCACTGTGTCCCTGTTTAGTTTCTGTTTCCATGATCTGTCCATTGGTGAAAGTGGTGTGTTGAAGTCTCCCACTATTATTGTATGAGGTGCAATGTGTGCTTTGAGCTTTACTAAAGTTTCTTTAATGAATGTGGCTGCCTTTGTATTTGGAGCATAGATATTCAGGATTGATAGTTCCTCTTGGAGGATTTTACCTTTGATGAGTATGAAGTGTCCCTCCCTGTCTTTTTTAATGACTCTGGGTTGGAAGTCAATCTTATCAGATATTAGAATGGCTACTCCAGCTTGTTTCTTCATGCCATTTGCTTGGAAAATTGTTTTCCAGCCTTTCATTCTGAGGTAGTGTCTATCCTTTTCTCTGAGATGAGTTTCCTGTAAGCAGCAAAATGTTGGGTCTTGTTTGTGTAGCCAGTTTGTTAGTCTATGTCTTTTTATCGGGGAGTTGAGTCCATTGATATTAAGAGATATTAAGGAAAAGTAATTGTTGTTTCCTGTTATTTTTGTTGTTAAAGTTGGCATTTTGTTCTTGTGGCTGTCTTCTTTTAGGTTTGTTGAGGGATTACCTTCTTGTTGTTTCTAGGGCGTGGTTCCTGTCCTTGTATTGGTTTTTTTCTGTTATTATCCTTTGAAGGGCTGGATTCGTGGAGAGATAATGTGTGAATTTGGTTTTCTCGTGGAATACTTTGGTTTCTCCATCTATGTTAATTGAGAGTTTGGCTGGGTATAGTAGCCTGGGCTGGAATTTGTGTTCTTTTAGTGTCTGTATAACATCCGTCCAGGATCTTCTGGCTTTCATAGTCTCTGGTGAAAAATCTGGTGTAATTCTGATAGGCTTGCCTTTATATGTTACTTGGCCTTTTTCTCTTACTGCTTTTAGTATTCTATCTTTATTTAGAGCATTTGTTGTTCTGATTATAATGTGTCGGGAGGTATTTCTTTTCTGGTCCAGTCTATTTGGAGTTCTGTAGGCTTCTTGTATGTTCATGGGCATCTCTTTCTTTAGATTTGGGAAGTTTTCTTCTATAATTTGGTTGAAGATGTTTGCTGGTCCTTTGAGGTGAAAATCTTCATTCTCATCCACTCCTATTATCCGTAGGTTTGGTCTTCTCATTGTGTCCTGTATTTCTTGGATGTTTTGAGTTAGGATCTTTTTGCATTTTACATTTTCCTTGATTGTTGTGCCGATGTTCTCTATGGAATCTTCTGCACCTGAGATTCTCTCTTCCATCTCTTGTATTCTGTTGCTGATGCTCGTATCTATGGTTCCAGATTTCTTTCCTAGGGTTTCTATCTCCAGTGTTGCCTCATTTTGGGTTTTCTTTATTGTGTCTACTTCCCTTTTTAGGTCTAGTATGGTTTTGTTCATTTCCATCATCTGTTTGGATGTGTTTTCCTGTTTTTCTGTAAGGACTTCTACCTGTTTGATTATGTTATCCTGTTTTTCTTTAAGGATTTGTAACTCTTTAGCAGTGTTCTCCTGCAATTCTTTAAGGGATTTTTGTGCTTCCTCTTTATTGTCTTCTGCCTGTTTAGCAGTGTTCTCCTGCATTTCTTTAAGTGTGTTATTAAAGTCCTTCTTGAAGTCCTCTATCATCATCAGGAGATATGTTTTTAAATCCGTGTCTAGCTTTTCCGGTGTGTTGGGGTGCCCTGGACTGGGCGAAGTGGGGGTGCTGGGTTCTGATGATGGTGAGTGGTCTTGGTTTCTGTTAGTAAGATTATTACGTTTACCTTTCGCCATCTGGTAATCTCTGGGGTTAGTTGTTATCGTTGTCACTGTTTAAAGATTGGAGCAGAAGCTGTGTTCCACTCACCAGCAGTCTCTAAATCCTGCGGCGGGGGTCGTGGGTAGCTGACGGTACCCCGGTGCTGGTCCAGCCGGAAGAGGCCTGTGGTCCTACTCAGGCCGGTTTTCTGCTTCCCTAACTAATGCAGTCTCTGGTCCCGCGTGCAATTGGATTGGAGCAGAAGCTGTGTTCCACTCACCAGAAGTCTTAAGATCCTGTGGAGGGTGTTGTGGGTAGCTGGTGAGTGTCAGCCGACCCTGCGCCCCAGCTGCCCCGGTGCTTTTCTGACCGGAAGAGGCTTGTGGCCCTATGTAGGCCGGATTTCTCTCTCCCCAACCAGAGCAGTCTCAGGTCCCTTGTGATTGGACTGGAGCAGAAGCTGTGTTCCACTCACCAGCAGTCCCAAAATCCTGCGGCGGGGGTCGTGGGTAGCTGGCGGGTGTCAGGCAACCCTGCGCTCCCGCTACCCCAGCGCTGATCCAGCTGGATGAGGCCTGTGGTCCTACTCAGGCCGGTTTCTGCTTCCCTAACTAATGCAGTCTCAGGTCCCGCGCTATTGGACTGGAGCAGAAGCTGTGCTCCACTCACCAGAAGTCTTAAGATCCTGTGGCGGGTGTTGTGGGTAGCTGGCGAGTGTCAGCCGAACCTGCGCTCCAGCTGCCCCGGCGCTTTTCTCTTTTTGAAACTTCTTCTTTTTTTTTTTTTTAAAGATTTATTTATTTATTATATGTAAGTACACTTTAGCTGTCTTCAGACACTCCAGAAGAGGGCGCCAGATCTCGTTACGGATGGTTGTGAGCCACCATGTGGTTGCTGGGATTTGAACTCTGGACCTTCGGAAGAGCAGTCGGGTGCTCTTACCCACTGAGCCATCTCACCAGCCCTTTTTGAAACTTCTTTTGTCAATGCAATTAATCCAAGTCTCTTCACTTTAGCCTCAGGTAAACTTTTCAGACAAGGGCAAAAAGTAGCCACATTCTTCACCAAAATACCACAAAACCAGTCTTTATGCCACATTCTGAAATTCTTCTCCTTTGAAATCTCTTGGACCAGGTCAACACAGTTCAAATCACTCCCAGCAACAAAGTCTTCCATATTCCTACTAGGATGACCCATTAAGCCCCATTTAAAGCATTCCACTTCTTTCCAAATCCAAAGTCCCAAAATCCACATTCTTTCAAATAAAAGCATGGTCCGGCCTATCACAGCAATACCCCACTCCTGGTACCAGCTTCTGTCTTAGTTAGGGTTTTACTGCTGTGAACAGACACCATGACCAAGGCAAGTCTTATAAGAAACAACATTTAATTGGGGCTGGCTTACAGGTTCAGAGGTTCAGTCCATTATCTTCAAGGTGGGAGAATGGCAGTATCCAGGCAGGCATGGTGCAGGCAGAGCTGAGAGTTCTACATCTTCATTCAAAGGCTGATAGTGGAAAACTGACTTCCAGGCAACTAGGGTGAGGATCTTATACCCACACCCACAGTGACACACCCATTCCAACCAGGCCACACCTTCAGATGGTGCCACTCCCTGGTCCAAGGATATACAAACCATCACAGAGACCCATTAAGAAAGTCAGATCCCAGCTCTATCATTGATCATCTTTTTTTATTACACATAAGCACACTGTAGCTGTCTTCAGACACTCCAGAAGAGGGCGCCAGATCTCGTTACGGATGGTTGTGAGCCACCATGTGGTTGCTGGGATTTGAACTCTGGACCTTTGGAAGAGCTGTCGGGTGCTCTTACCCACTGAGCCATCTCACCAGCCCTCATTGATCATCTTATTCTCTGGTCTCTCACTGACTCTGGAGTAGGACTGGTGGTGAGAAGCCTTCTTGTTCTGTGGGTCTCACAGTCCTGGGATGACAGAAATGAGTATTTTTACCTGGATTCTGGGCCTTTGAATATGGGTCTTTAAGCTTGTACAACAAGTGCTCATACCTGCTGAGCCATCACTGCGGCTCCAAGATTGATTTTGTGATATGATCCGTTTGTCTTCAGCTCCTGATGCCATACCCTACTTTGCTGGTGTTTCTAGGACCTGGGAAACCCTTTTGGGAGGTATGAAGGTACTCTGATGCTATATTTCTTCTTTCACTGTTTGGCTCTCCAAATATTGAAACAATGGACTTCAGGGCTAGCAAGGTGTATCAGTAAACAGAAGCACTTATACACAGGCCTGATGATCCACATTTGACCTAACAGCCCCCTGCAAATGGAAAGAAACAGCTCCTGGGATCTGACCTTTGACCGTTCACACATGTTCACACACCCACACAATAATAATTTAACTAGTGTGGATGCTCACAGTCAGCTATTGGATGTATCACAAGGCTCCCAATGGAGAAGCTAGAGAAAGTACCCAAGGAGCTAAAGGGATCTGCAACCCTATAGTTGGAACAACATGATGAACTAACCAGTACCCCGGAGCTCTTGTCTCTAGCTGCATATGTATCGAAAGATGGCCTAGTCGGCCATCACTGGAAAGAGAGGCCCATTGGACTTGCAAACTTTATATGCCCCAATATAGGGGAATGCCAGGGCCAAAAGAATGGGAATGGGTGGGTAGGGAAGTGGGGGGCGCTATGGGGGACTTTTGGGATAGCATTGGAAATGTAATTGAGGAAAATTTGTAATAAAAAATATTAAAAATTAAAAAAAATAATAATTTAACTAGTAAATTAATTAAAACTGTAAGTTCCATAAAATTACAATTTCCCCAGGAGGCTCATTCTGGGGAAGAAAAATATCTGGGACCCTGGTGCTAGCCAGAAGGGAGATTTGTCTCCTATCTGTAAATTTTATGTTAAAGTTCTGTCAACTTTTTAGACCTCCTTGCAGGAGAAGGCTGGACCAGAGACAGAGATAAAGGCAGGATTGCATCCTGACCAGGACGGCTTCCTTATGCACATCCCTGACCTCTCTAACTCTAAGTCATGTGTCAGGAAGCCTGAGGATGGACTTCGGGGTGCTTGTGGGAGGCAGGTGGGCACCAGGACACTTAGTTTTCATCTTCCCAAGCATTCCCTTTTCTGCTTTTCAACATAGTTTGTTTAATTATCCTGTTGGGGACTGGTGGCCATGAGAAAGGACACACATGTTTTATGTGTATTTATTCTTGGCTGTAAATCACCAAAATAGCAATAGGAGTTGTTGGGGTCATAGGACCCAGCAGCCCAAACAAGCCAGGCCTGGCCACCAGGCCTCTTATCACAGGAACACCCGGATTAGAGATGTTTGAAATCACAGCTGTTTTTTTTGTGTGTTCCAGAAATTGAACTCAGTTCTGCAGGCTGTGTAACAAGTCCTTTGAGCTTCTGAGCCATTTTGCCAGTTTTTCTTTTTTATTTGCATTACATTTTTACTTATTAAGGGTATGCGTATGTGTGTGTGTGTGTTGTGTATTGGTGTGCATATGTACGGGGGTAACCGTGTGGGTGTCAGGACAGCTCGGTCTATCCTCTCCTTTTACTATGTGGGTTTGGGTTTTAAGGATCAAACGTTGCTCATCAGACTTTGCACCTCAGTCTTCTTTACTTTTTCTTTCTTGCTTCCTTCCTTTCTTTCTTCTGTCAGTCCGTCTGTTCGTTTGCTCATTGCTTAGTTCTTTCCTTCCTCCCCTTCCTCCCTCTCCCTCCCTTTCTCCCTTCCTTTCTTTTTCCCCAATGTTTTTATTTCTCTATTTTATGTGTAAGGGTGTTTTTGCTTGTGTCTGTGTACTATGTATGTGATGCAGTCCCCAAGGAGACCAGAAGAGGGCACTAGAAACCCCTAGAATTGGAGTTACACAGTTGTGAGCTGCCACGCGGGTGCTTGGCATCAAACTTGTGTGCTCTGGAAGACTAGTGTTCTTAACTGCTGTGCCATCTCTGCAGTCCCCACAATCCCCTACTTTTTAGATAGAATCTTACTGTATAGCTCTGGCTAGCCTAGAACTCTACTGTGTAGATCAGGCTGGCCTCATACTCTTCTTGTTTTCCTGTCTCTGCTTTTGATTTGCCTCCCAAATGTTCAGATAAAAGGCAAGCACCAATAAGCCTGGCCCCAGGAATATTCTTAATATGCAAATGTAAAATATGAAATTTTTATTAAGGCTGTGACGCATGTAAAATGTTGAGTATTCAACTTTGTCAGAAAAATTTCAATTTTCTTTACATAGTGAGAAGTGACAAGACTTCTCTACAATCTCTACAACCCATGACACTGAGTGTCAGCATGTCAGGTCCAAAGGAAACCCCCAGGAGGCCGTGCATATGTACAGAAATGGCAGGCTTGGCTCAGCTCGAGCTGGACTCTAGAAGGACTGCTAAGCGCTTACAGCCAGCATTAACCAGGAAACTTTGAAATGGGTTTCTGCCAGCCAGAGGGCCACCTCCCTTTCCATGTGTACCTGGAGCTAAAATCCAAGTCCATGCTAGCCTCCCAGCCCACTCAGTCCTGGTTAATATTCTGGCTCTTTCCTCCTTCACCTTAAACTCAGGCTGCGCCAATGCACGGGCCATCCTCCCTCCAGCTCCTCCTCCCCTCAGAACCCAGATGATTTCAGCACCTGCTTCCCAGCGGGCCCCCCCCCCGCACCCCCCTCCCGCCCGTCATGGCCAGTCTGTTTCTTTTTCTTGTTCCTTTGGATTTATCCAGATTCCTCTAGCTGCTTGTGCTCTCCCTCCCCTCTCCCCCCTCCCCCTCCCAATAAAAACCTTCCCCTAAATCATGGAGTGACCATTTCTTTACCGTGCCTTCTCTTACAGAACGTTAGCATGTTATAGAAAAGTGTCTTCTGTCATGACGACTTTAAAAAAGTAAACTAATGTGTTGAGGTTTTTTTTTTTTAAGATTTATTTATTTATTATATGTAAATACACTGTAGCTGTCTTCAGACACACCAGAAGAGGGCGTCAGATCTCATTGCGGATGGTTGTGAACCACCATGTGATTGCTGGGATTTGAACTCAGGACCTTTGGAAGAGCAATCAGTGCTCTTACCTGCTGAGCCATCTCGCCAGCCCATATGTTGAGTTTTGAAAGTGATTAAATTGTTAAGAATATGCTTTTATTAAATGCTCAGGAGTTGTCTATGTTACTTTTGCTAGGACAACCTAAAATGTAAATTTAAAAGAGTACAGAGGGCATGAGGGCCCGAGCTCCCAGAGAAGCCCTGAGAGAAGCAGGAGTGTCAATCACAGGGTTTCTCCTCAAAGGAGGAGGAGGTAAAATCAAGCAACTGCATTCCATCCAGAAAACTGAGAATGGGGGTGGCGCGGGGGCTTTTTGTTATCTGTGGGGACAGACCTCGCCCTAATTCTATAGAATGATTATTCCAGATCCTTCCTTCCCTAGACCATTACCCAGCCCTAGGGGAGATGTCAAGTGTACTTTATGGCCTGCTGACCTCCATTCTGACCAGTCGGAGGCCATATTGGATTCTAAGCCTTTTAGCTATAGGATCCATCCTCATGGTCACATGTTCTTTGTGAAAGAGTTTCTATGTAGTCACACTTTAAGCTTTATTATGCACCTGGCATTGCAATGATTATGGAAATCATTGTAGCCTGGAGACTATTTTCCAAATTCTATTGTGTTTAAATATGCCTACAATAAACCACCTAGTGTTAGACTCTGCAGTCTGAGCCGGGTTGATAAGGCAATCTGCACCTGTTCTCTTAAGCTTTCTGACACCTGCTGGACCCCCTCAAAAGATTAATTTTAGGATTGGCCTGAAAGTAGAGATATTCTTATATGATTTCTTAGCTTTGCTCCACATGTTGTCAATATTCACGGGCTAATTCTGCTATTGGGATAACTTATAATATAATGAATTTTTTCTTGTAACTAGTGTTATGAGATTATATAGTTTAATATCTAATTTTATGTGTGAATATATATACACTATATATATGCACATATATGCATGTATATATATGTATGTATGTATATATATATGTATATATATGCACAATTTTTCTATATACACATATAGTAAAACTATCAAGGAAAAAACGGTATTGTTCACAAATTGTCAATGTTAGGGATAGGGTATCTGTTATGGAATCATTAAATTTAAAATTTGTGTTTGTAACAAATATTCTTGAAATATGCACTATTTTAACTTTGGCATATACAATAGGATAAAAATATTATTTGAAATTTTGTTCATTTAAAAAGAAACCCTGGAAACCCTGGGGCTGGTGAGATGGCTCAGTGGGTAAGAGCACCCGACTGCTCTTCCAAAGGTCCAGAGTTCAAATCCCAGCAACCACATGGTGGCTCACAACCATCCGCAACGAGATCTGGCGCCCTCTTCTGGAGTGTCTGAAGACAGCTACAGTGTACTTACATGTAATAAATAAATAAATCTTTAAAAAAAAAAGAAACCCTGTCTCGAAAAACCAAAAAAAAAAAAAAAAAAAAAAAAAAAAGTATATTTAATTATGTACAAGTGTGTGCCTGTGTGAGTTAATATGTACCACATTCCTGCAGGTGATAGAGGTTGCTGGATCCCCAAGGACTAGAGTTATGGATGGTTATGAGCCATCTGCTGTGAGCGCTGATGTGACAGGGAAGAAGTGCAGAGTGTCCTCCATCTTGTATTCTTGCTGAGGCCATTTCAGGTCTAACTGGAATTTGATCTCCGAGATAGAGAATCCCTTGGAAAATTATCCAACTATATTCTAGGAACCTGAGGTTAAGATGTCTCAGATAACTTGCTCTAGCTTCTGTTAAACTGCCTGTTCCAGCTAAACAGTTATCTGTATTTCTTAGCTATCTAGCTGGTTGGCTATCTATCTATCTATCTATCTATCTATCTATCTATTATCTATCTATCTATCTATCTATCTATCTATCTATCTATCTATTTTTCCCCCAAGTTATGGTTACTCTGTGTATCCCTTGCTATCCTGAAACTTCCTCTATATACTAGGCTGGTCTTGAACTCAGAAATCAGAGATTATCTTGCCTCTTCCTCCTGAGTGCTGAGATGGCCTTTTCTAATTTGAAACCTGCCCCACCTTGTCTTAAGACCTGTGCCCTCTTATTGGGGACAGCCATCCTTTTGACATGGCCAGGTTGCCCAGAGAGACCCAAAACCTTTGCCGGGTCTCTCAGCCCGCCCAGAGGAAATTGACCTCTCCCACCCCCATTCCCAGTCTAGAGCACTCGCTTCTGGTTTATTCAATCACTTGACTCATGTTCATGGTCATGGGGTCCTGGTCCTGTTCCCTGATGGGATGCCAGAAGGGCTCAAGTGCACTTAGGGAGGAAGAAATAGTTTACAGAGCTTCTTGCTGAGTCCTGCATGGTCATGTAAGGGATTGCGGCATGACCTGGTTTCCACCCCTAGAAAAGAACCATCAAGGCATGGGCCTTCATGAATGTTGACAGTTGCTGTTACAGTATGAACCAGGGAGGCAAGAGTGTGTCTATGTCCTCAACAAAAATGGTAAACGCTGTGACCTTCAGGACAGCCCTTAAGGCTGTGGGAAAGAACTCTGAAAATATGAGTTCAAAAATAATATTGCAACCATGCAAAAATATAAGGATGCAATATGAATTATATGAGGGGCTTTACAGACCTAAAAAGAACAGAGACAGTTGTGCTATGAACCAGTTTTCAGAAAGATATTAAGGAAGGAGAAAATGAAATTTGGGAGTGGTGATTGCAGAGCAAGATCCCACGCAGAAAAGTTTATTGTTTGTGCTTACAAAGGCAGGCAGATTCCTGGGTTCAAGGTCAACAGAGCTAGTTTGGCTCAGGTATGGTGGGATGGTAAACTCTGGATGGGATCCAACCCAGTTAGATTACTGTCTGTGCTTACAAAAGCAGGCAGATCTCTGAATTCATTTGCAATGTTTAAAAGAAAATGAGCTTGCTATCTCTTTCTAAGAACCAAGGGACTGGTGTCCTGGAATGCTGATCCATGGGGTAATATAAAGGGTGCCTGGAGTAAATGACTGACTTGATATGTAAATGAAAGACTGGGCTTTGGTCTTTGAGAGCTGAGGTATCTGGAGACGTCCAGAGAAAGCTGTCTCAAGCAGAACAAAAGCTGTCAGCTTGTGTCCCATGATTGACTCAGAGTTGTTCTTTTGCCACTGCTGAACACCCCTTCCTCAGAACCCCTCTCCAAGCTGAGGCAGGTCCTTGGCACCTTCCCTGGTCTATGCTAGCAGATGGTTGCACCTGGGAAGGGGGAATTAGTTCTCCTAGTCACACCTGGGGGAAAAGTGGAAGTCCACTTCCTTACTCAGTCATAGTCTTTGTTCTTTCTACCAGTGACTTGTATAGTTAGAACACCCAAATCCTTCCCTTTTCATCACCAACCTATCAAAATTGTTTTAAGGTCAAGGTGTTGAACACTTTTCGCTAAACTTTATTGGGATTAAAAGCAATTTATGCAATTTATTCAAAATAAGTCAGGTCACTGAAGGACTTGATAAATGCCCTGCTGGAAAGGCTCTGTGAGACTTATTGGATATTTATCCCCATAGACCTAGATGCCCCTGAAAACATCCAGTCTTTGCCTTTGTCATGCAATTGTCCCTGGAAATAATTAGGATGCTACAGAAACTAGATGGATATAAAGGATGAATAGGTCTCAATGTTTGGAAATTGCTCAGAAGGTTTACAACAGCTGTGGGGATTCAGCTGAAGACAGGGAAAGAAACTCTCCGGTGAATTGATAACTGCCTCTAAGGATACAGACAAGAGAGGAAATAGGGGAAGTAGAGCAGGAGGAAGGGTCCAAAACTCACTAACATCGATGAAGCCCTGAGTGCAGAAAGGAAAGAAAGAGTCACAGGTCAGATAATTGGTGTCAGCTTCTGTTTACCAGGTCCCCAAGGCTTGCCACCTTACTGTCAACATTAGCCAGACCATTAACCCTTATTCTGATCAGGCTAATGGTGGAACCCTGATTTCTCAACTTCATGGCCAACTACATTAAATAAGAGAATAAACTCACTTAAGCTACTTGTTTTTAGGACTAACAAGAGCTCCCTGGACGTGATGAGTCAATGATTTGATTCATGTCCATAGATCCAGGGGAATGTGACAAGGCAAAACAGTGCAGAGATTTCTCCATCTTGTATTTTTGAGAAGTGTAGAGGAATTTTAATTCCACAACATGGCTTCTCCGGCAAAAAAGCATATCCAAAGACCTTTAGGTCTGTGTGATCAGGACAGAATGCAGACATGCCTTTAATCCCAGAAGACAGAAGCAAGCAGATCTCTTAAGTTCAAGGCCAGCCTGGTATACAGCAAATTCAGGTAAAGCTTAAGTCCAGGCATAGTGGACCGCTCCTTTAATTCCACACTCAGGACACAAAGGCATGCAGATCTCTGAGCTCCATTGAGTTTTGCTCAGTTCAGTTGAGTCAGTGAATTAAGAGAGCAGTACAGTGGAGTTGAGTTCGTTCATGAGTCCATGCAGTTCAATGCAAGTCAGCAGAGGCTGTTGAAGCCAGGAAATAAGGAGGAGCCAGAAGATTAGAACAGATTGCCAGAGTTAGTTTGAACCAAGCAGAGCAATTCAATGAGAGGCTGAGAGAAGCCTGTGGGGAGCCCTTCCGGAGTTAACTTATTTGGCTGACTTCATGTTTATGATTCATCATGAATGAGTCTTCTGACATCTGTCTGTTCTTTTTTTTTTTTTTTTTTTTTTTGGTTTTTCGAGACAGGGTTTCTCTGTATAGCCCTGGCTGTCCTGGAACTCACTTTGTAGACCAGGCTGGCCTCGAACTCAGAAATCCGCCTGCCTCTGCCTCCCAAGTGCTGGGATTAAAGGCGTGCGCCACCACCGCCCGGCCTGTCTGTTCTTAATTATACGTGTGTTATAACACGACAAGTCCTTCTGCTCATGCACATATCCTTGAGGGAATGTCCTAGCCTGAAGGAAACGGCCTTAGTCAAACACAGATACTGTACCAGAAACTCACCACATGAGGATTTGTGGTCATTGTTTATCTTCCTGGAATTGGTCATGCGTTGTGTTGCTGTCCTTTAAGACACTGAGAAAATACACTTGTTCGCTGGCATTGACTACAGCCCTTCCATCTCTGTCTCTTCCATCTGCTTCCTTCCTTTCTTACAATCATCCTCACCCCGTGCCAGTCGTGGTGCCCACATGGATTGAGCAGCAGGCCCTGGCAGGAGTCAGTTTGAATCAGTCAGCTTGGAGAGGAATTTGAGCCAGAACAGCTAAGTTGAACCAGCCAGCCAGAATCCAGAAAGAGCTAGAAAGGATGAACTTATACAGCAGTAAGCCTCAGGGACATCAATTACATCTGGGAAATAAAAGCTACATTTATAAGTAAGGCCATTTTAGGTTTAACTAGAATTTGATCTCCTTGATGGAGAATCCCCATGGAAAATTATCCAACTCTATCAAGATGACCCAGCTAACTTGCTTTACCTACTCTTAAACTGCCTGCTTGTAAAAACCTTCTTCAGATGACAATCAAGGTACCAGGATGTGGGTTTTACCTTTAAAAACCCCTTACCCTAAATTCCTCTTGCAGATGCTAATCAAGGTACCAGGATATGGGCTTTACCTCTAAAAACCCCTTACCTTAAATTCCTCCTGCAGATGCTAATCAAGGTACCAGGATGTGGGCTTTACCTTTAAAAACTCCTTACCCTAAACTCTTTGGCTTACACTTGGGTCCAAAATACCTGAGTGTATTCCCAGACAGCAAGAATAAAATCTTTTAATTGGCTGTAAACTGGTCATCTCTGGTGGCTCTCTGGTAACACTGGGAACTAAACCAAAGTCCTGTGTAAGACTGGTAAATGCCCTGAATCACTAAGCCATCTCTGTACCCCTGAGATTTTGTTCAATTTTTTCAAAGTTTGCTGCCAAGAATGAAAACTGAGTTCAAGTCACAGGACTCCCATGGTGGAGGGCGAGAAGCAACTCCCCAAAGCTGTCCTCTAACCTCTGCAGATGTCCTGTGGGGCCCACTCAAGTGCCCTTCACACTTATATACAAATAAACACATCTAATCTCTGCAGATGTCCTGTGGGGCACACTCAAGTGCCCTTCACACTTATATACAAATAAACACATACATGTAAAAAAATAGGATAAAAATTAGGAAACAAAAAATAGTAGAGGAAAATGGATTTATTACAGTTTGGCCAAATCATGGTGACAAAAAAAACCAAAAAACAACAAAAAAAAACAAAACAACAGTGAAAAACCCAGTTATTTCCCCACTGTGCTTGTGGCAACCTTGCAATTTATAAAAACCCACAAAATAAAGGTAAATACATATGGGACTTTAACTATGAGATCTGCTGATAGGTTCTTTTCTGATGGAAGAAAATCCTGACACCGGGCTATCTCTACCTTTTGCAAAAACCAGATTTAAAATTTTTAAATTAAATTATTTAGTGCATGTGTGTATCTGCAGGCAAGAACACATGTATATATGAGGGTCACAGCATATGTGGAGTTCAAAGCACAAGTATTTTGTTTGTTTGTTTTGTTTTTAAAGATTTATTTATTATATGTTAGTACACTGTAGCTGTCTTCAGACACTCCAGAAGAGGGCCTCAGATTTTGTTACGGATGGTTGTGAGCCACCATGTGGTTGCTGGGATTTGAACTTAGGAAGAGCAGTTGGTGCGCTTAGCCACTGAGCCATTTCTCCAGCCCCCAGAGCACAAGTTTTAATGCTATGCATGTGTGTGTGTGTGTTTGTGGGTAAGTGCTTGGGAGTGCAGGTGTCAGCCAAGGCTCCCTGGAGCTGGACTTACAGTTGCCGGCACCCCATGTGAGTGTTGGAAGCTGAGCTCAGGTGCTCTGGAGGTGCAGCGCATGTTCTTAACCAGTCAGCCATTCCCTTCTCCCGTTTTTTGAAAGAGAAACTAATCTTGGCTCCGAGTGGTATATAACACCGTCTCACCTCCCCACCCCCACCCCCACCCCCCTCCCGTCCAGGCCTGGCAGAGCTCCTGGGCTTGAGAGAGTTTTTTGTCCATAAGAGGATCCCTTTGACGGGTTCAAAGTGGAAAACCTTTTATCACTTTTCTTGGATGTCACAGTCAGCTTCTGATACCTGTAGTCCTATTAAACACTATAATTCTGCAAGTGAAAATCCAAAGATTAATTTGATCACCAAAGGGAGAGGCACATATCTCTCTCTTATTTTTTAGATTTATTTTATGCATGAGTGGTTTAAAAAAAAAAAGATTTACAGCATTGTGCCTGCATGTATACCTGCAAGCCAGAAGAGGGCATCAGATTTAATTATAGATGGTCGCGAGCCACCACGTGGATGCTGGAAATTGAACTCAGGACCTCTGGAAGAGCAGACAGTGCCATTCACATCTGAGCCTTCTCTCCAGCCGGTGCATGAGTGTTTTGCCTACATGTACGGACACATGCCACATGTGAGCCTGGGACTCACAGAAGGCCTTTGAGACACTGGGGCTAGAGCTCTGGATGGCTACTAGGAATTGAATCTAGATCCTCCATAAGAGCAGCAAGCACTCTTAGGTGCTGAGCCATCCCTCCAGCCCCGTGACTGTCTCTCTTCACACCAGGGCTTCATCATACCATCTTACTTATGTCTTCTTCCTATATCTTTTCCTCATAACTCAACCTTGAGGAGTGTTCAGTGGACATTGTGATATGATGGGCTTGTTAGAAATCAGAGCCCTTCCCATTCTGGAAAGGAGCCAACACAAAATCGCCCTTCAGAAAACGAACTTTATTAAGAAAGACCTGTGACTGCAGGGGTGGGATGGGAGAGTGGTCATTATTGGACCTTGAGGTGGGAGAGTGTTGGGAGCCATTAAGACAACACAATTGTCCTGATCTCTGAATTGGGCCTCTCCCCCTGAGAAGAAAAGGGGGTCAAAAGCGGGCCACGACACACCTTTCCGAGAACAACCACAGGATGTTCCAGCCCTAAGTCAGCGCCAGATGTCCTGACCACACCCTGATACCACCAAGTTCCTGCTTCCCCGTGTAACTGCCTAAAGAATGTGCAATTCTATTGCCCCACCCCTCCCGCTGATAAGTACCTGTACTTCCCCTTTTGCTTGTGCATTTAAACCTTGGGCCTGGCTAATACATTGGAACCTTGATGCCACTCAGAATGTTTCTGTGTCGTTATTCGGACAAGGTTCTCGTCTCTCTCTACCCCCCCATTTGGTTCTTAGGAGAAGGTCCCCTCGAGACCCTCGAATAACTGGACCTGCTGGACAGGTCAGGAGAGTATAAGAAGGAAGAGTACATCATGTCAGTGGCTGCTTATGAGGCCTTCAAGAGAAAAATAGACTTCCCTTTAAAACCTAGAGCACTGGGCCCAAAGAGATGGCTCAGTGGTTAAGATCACTTGCCGCTCATGCAAGGATCCAGTTTGGTGCCCAGTGTCCACATAGGGACTCACATCCACCTATAACTCCAGTTCTAGGAAATCAGACATCTTCCTACACATGGTATATGCATAGGCAAATACTCATACATATAAAATTAAATTAATTAAATTAAAAAAAAGACAAAAAACCTAGAGAGGAACTGCATTAGTAGTCTTAGCTTAGGGAGCTGGAGAGAGAAGTCAGCAGTTAAGAGCACTTGCTATTCTTCCAGAGGAGCTGAGTTCGGTTCCCAGCACTCAAAACAGCTGTAACTTCATCTCCAAGGGATCCATTGCCCCCATCTGGACTTCATGGGCACTTACATGGTGTATGGCACACACACACACACACACACACACACACACACACACACAAAACTAAAAAAGAAAAAGTGCTAGCTGAAAGTAAAAGAGATGCTATCATGAAAGGCATGGTGGGGATGGGTGGGAAGACACAGAGATGGAAGCAGAGGAGCTAAGCAAAGAGGGAAAGAGCTCTTTATAGCTATTCCCCCAGGGGTGTGGAGCATGGCCATAGCCCAAAGCCAGTTTCAAGATAATCATTATCAGACCTGGAGTGGGAGAGATAAGAGAGCTTGTTTGTTTATGAATTCCTGTTGCCTCTGTGAGAGATACAGATCAAGGCAGCTGGAGAGGTAAGGCTTGATTTTCCAGGCTGCAGATCTGATCTCTCCTTGAGGGCAGTGTCGTAAAGTGGCAGCCCAAGGTCTAATCCTGGAATATGCTGTGCCTGAAAGTAATGTCTTCAGCACAAGAAACCAAGGTGAAAAGGTGGTCACTCAGTGTAGGTAACTGAGTGTTACCCACTCAGTTTTGTTTCTGTATTGTTTCCTGGCTGTTCTGGAACTCAATCTGTAGACCAGGCTAGCCTTGAACTCAGAGACCCATCTGCCTCTGTTTCCCCAGTGCTGGGATTAAAGACATGCTATAAAATGATATCTCAGATATCAGAACCCAAAATCACTTGGGTTTTTTTTTTTGTTTTGTTTTGTTTTGTTTTTTTAATTTAAAAATTTTTGGATTGGGATGAAAAAAAGAAAGAAAGATTAAATGAAATTAGATCATTCAAGAATTCTGACCTTGAGCCGGGCGTGGTGGTGCATGCCTTTAATCCCAGCACTCGGGAGGCAGAGGCAGGCAGATTTCTGAGTTCGAGGCCAGCCTGGTCTACAAAGTGAGTTCCAGGACAGCCAGGGCTATACTGAGAAACCCTGTCTCAAAAAAACCAAACCAAATCAGAACAAAACAAAACAAAACAAACTTTGCTTCTGGGCTACTAATGTTTAAGTTTCAAGATGCTTTGGCCATGGCATCATTTAATTCAGATATTTGTGTTTATTTTGGTGGGAGATGGGTACTGAGGCTTGCCATTCAGGCTCTGCTTCCTGGCCTATATCATAGAGAATGGCCCTGGATCATAAGAAGGGAAGCCTGGGCAAGGAGACCTGTGTGTGTGTGTGTGTGTTTGTGAAGGCAATTTCAGGTGGCAGATGAGTGGGAAGAGGATAGACTCTTGGAACATAGGCTTCATCGAGACAGCCATTTTTTTTTTTTTTTTTAATTTATTACATGTAAGTACACTGTAGCTGTCTTCAGACACTCCAGAAGAGGGCGTCAGATCTCGTTACGGATGGTTGTGAGCCACCATGTGGTTGCTGGGATTAGAACTCTGGACCTTCGGAAGAGCAGTCGGGTGCTCTTACCCACTGAGCCATCTCTCCAGCCCTGAGACAGCCATTTTAATGGGGGAGAACAAAGGCTGTTTAAACATTTGGGGAGTGACTTTGGGGATGAGTTCATGTCATTGGCCAGGGAATGCCTCATTTGCATGAGGAAGAATTCCAGGTGCTCCTGGACACAACCTTATTAGAGGAGAGGAAGTTTAACCTGGCTACTCAGCTATGTGACTTCCTCAGGTGGCATAAAGATGAAGGTACAGGGCTGTGTGAACAGGGACGTATAGGGGCAAGTGATCTTAGTCCTGTCCATCTTCAGGACAAGATTTCTGGGGTTCGGACTTACCTTGACCCCACCCTTGCCCCAGGCCAGCTCCCTAGGTACCACAACTCTCTGGCCCCACAGAAGTCACCCATTACTATTGCACTGGGGTTGATCTGTTATTGTTTTTTTTTTTTAAATGATCTCTTCTTTTTTTTTTTTCCTTTTTTAAAAGATTTATTTATTATTATATGTAAGTACACTGTAGCTGTCTTCAGATGCACCAGAAGGGGGTGTCAGATCTCATTACAGATGGTTGTGAGCCACCATGTGGTTGCTGGGATTTGAACTCAGGACCTTGAGAAGAGCAGTCGGTGCTCTTAACCATTGAGCCATCTCTCCGCCCTGATCTGTTATTTTACATCTAGTAGTAGTTGTTTTGTGAAATTGTATAACTTGTGTTCAGGGCATGAAGGTTCATAATCTTTTCAAGGCATGAATGTTTATAATTTTCAGGTCCTCTTGATGGATCGTTCCCTTAATTGCTAGTTTTGGTTTACATCTGTTTTGTTAGGCAGTAGAAGAGTGACCTGCTTGTTTCCTAGGGCCATGGTCTTCGAATACCTTTATACTAAATACCTTTTTTATACTTTATGCACGTGTCCTATTTTGCTGTAACTGCCAATTCAGCAAGCGCCTAGAGTAACCTGAGAAAGGAGGCTCAACTAAGAAGCTGCCAGGATCAGATTGGCCTGTAGGGCTGTACACATGAAGGTCTTGATTATTAGTGTAGGAGGGCCCAGCCCTCTGTGGGCAGCACCATCCCCTGGACAGATGCTCAGAGGCTGCATAACAAAGCCAGCTAAGCATGTGCCTGAGAATGAGCCTGTTCTGAGCATCCACCATCTTTGCCTTTGAGTCCCTGCCCTGCTCTCCCGCAGTGATTGTCACTGACTGGGAAGTGCACGATAAATAATAATAAATAATAATAAACCTTCTCCTCCCTGGTGCTGCTTTGGTCAGAATATTTTGCCATATCAACAGGACCAGAAATTGCTCCTAAAAGTGGGGTGTTGCTGTGACAGACCTGACCCTGTGGCTTTTCATGCCTTTGGGTTTCTTGTTTGTTTGCTTGGTTGTTGTTGTTTGTGACAGGGTTTCTCTGTATTGCCCTAGCTGTCCTGGAACTGTCCTTTTTGTAGACCAGGCTGGCTTCAAACCCAGAGATCCTCATGTCTTTGCCTCCTGAGTGCTGGGATTAAAGGCCTGCGCCACCATCACCTGGCACTTTGGACTGTTTTGTTGGAAGATTGTGGTAGCGTTTGGTCTTGTAAGAAAGCATTAAGCGCCGTGGGAAGAGCTTTCAGACTACGCTTGTGGGAGCTTAGCAGACACAAATAGAAGGTAAATGTGGACGCTGAGTTGTAAGGTTTCAACAGAGAACAAGGATTCTATCAGAAGTGGGAAAGAGGCCATTCATTCAATATTCTGGCAAGAAGCTATGTGTGTGCTGATCAGCTGGAAGCTGAAGAATCAGCTATGATTAATAAGAAATCAACGATGTGGAAGTGAAATCTGGTGCTTCATTGGAACAATGGGAAGTGATTTCCTCGGGGTGGGTCAACTCACAGAGCTGGTGAAGGTAAAAAGCAGGCTGCATTTCAAGCTCACAGGCTTTGGCAAATAGCATGTGAGAGTCACCTGAGGGTACTGGTTTTGAAAGTGTGAAGAGTCATGGAGAGCAGCTGAGGCTTGGAACCATGTGAAGGGGTCCAAGGCCTTGTGGAGAGGCTAGAAGAAACTGTTGGTGAATATGGATATTAGAAATTCCAGGGCCCTGGGCAGTCCTCAAAGATGGTGGCAGCTGTTGAGTTGAGCAGGCCCAGGCCTATGAGGTGAGCTGTGTGTGGTGCAATGACAGAGCCAGGGAACAGAGACTGCCTGAGCCTTCGACATCAGAGGAGCACATAAACGCCAGACTTGAACACTGAGCTCAGAACATTACTGGATTTTGGTCTTATTTTCTTTTTTTTTTTAAAGATATTTTTAAAAGATTATATATATATTAGCTGCCTTCAGACACACCAGAAGAGAGCATTGGATCCTATTACAGATGGTTGTGAGCCACCATGTGGGTGGTTGCTGGGAATTGAACTCAAGACCTCTGGAAGAACAGTCAGTTCTCTTAACCACTGAGCCACCTCTCCAGCCCTCTTTGTGGTCTTTTTTTCTTTCTTTTTTTTTTTTTTTTTTTGGTTTTTCAAGACAGGGTTTCTCTGTGTAGCCCTGGCTGTCCTGGAACTCACTCTGTAGACCAGGCTGGCCTCGAACTCAGAAATCTGCCTGCCTCTGCCTCCCAAGTGCTGGGATTAAAGGCGTGCACCACCACGTCCGGCTTATTTTCATCTGATTATTTCTATGTCAAAGTTCTTCCCTCTTGGAATAGGAAGAATTTATTTATCTGTTATTTTTATGGGATCTCAGGGGTTCTTTGGGTAGTCCTGGCTATCTTATATCTTAATTTGTAGACCAAGCTTGTTGGGAGCTATTAAGACAACTCTATTGTCCTGATCTCTGAATTGGGCCTCTCCCCCCGAGAAGAAAAGGGGGTCAAAAGCGGGCCACCGACACACTGATTCCGAGAACAACCACAGAATGTTCCAGCCCTAAGTCATCGCTGATGTCCTGACCACACCCTCATACCACCAAGTTCCTGCTTCCCCATGTAGCTGCCAAAAGAAAAAAATTTCTATTGCCCCCACTCCCACTGATAAGTACTTTTCCTTTTGCTTGTGCAGTTCTATTGCCCCACCCCTCCCGCTGATAAGTACCTGTACTTCCCCTTTTGCTTGTGCATTTAAACCTTGGGCCTGGCTAATACACTGGGGCCTTGATGCAACTCAGAACGTTTCTGTGTCGTTATTCGCACAAGGTTCTCGTCTCTCTCTACCCCCCAATTTGGTTCTTAGGAGAAGGTCCCCTCGAGACCCTTGAATAACTGGACCTGCTGGACGGGTCACAAGCTGGCCTAGAACTCAGAGATCTGCCTACCTCTGCCTTCCATCAAAGGCTTATGCCATCACCACTTTGGAAGGAGAATGGATCTTTAATGAGACCTTAGATTCCTAAAGTGTTGAAAAATTTAAAGACTGTAAGACTTTTGACTGTGTTTTATTTTTATTTATTTTTTTTAAAGATTTATTTATTTATTATTATATGTAAGTACACTGTAGCTGTCTTCAGACATTCCATAAGAGGGCACCAGATCTTGTTGCGGATGGTTGTGAGCCACCATGTGGTTGCTGGGATTTGAACTCTGGACCTTCGGAAGAGCAGTCGGGTGCTCTTACCCACTGAGCCATCTCACCAGCCCTGGACTGTGTTTTATATTATACTATTAACATGAGCTCTCTGGGGACAAGGAATAAACAGTGATGGCTAAAAGTGATGTGTTTGTATGTCAAATTGACAAAGGTCAGAGTGTCTTGGTTATAATTATTTGTTTATTTAGTTCATTTTTTTGTTTGTTTGTTTGTTTGTTTGAGAACAGGTTTACTCTGTGTAGTCTTGGCTGTCCTGGAACTTGCTTTGTAGATCAGGTTGGCTTCAACCTCATAGATAATGCCTGCTTCTTCCTTCCGAGCGTGGTGATTAAAGGTTTGCACCACCACCACCTGGCGTACTGCTTATCTTCAATGGCTAACTTAACCATAGCCTGAAGTCACTTGAGAAGGGAATCTCATTGAGTTATTGTCCAGATCAGTTGGCCTTGGCGTGAATGTCGTGATTGATAAATAATGTAGGAGAGCCCAGTTCACTGTGGGTGTCCTATCCCTAGGCAGATGTCTTAAACTGTATAAGAAAGCTGGTTTAGCATGAGACTGAAAGCCAGCCAGCAACCAGAACTCCTTTGTAACTTCTGCTTTAAGTTCTTGCTTGAGTTCCTGCCCTGACTTCTTTCAATGATGGACTGTGACCTGGAAGTAGTACCTGAAATAAACCCATTCCTCCCCTAACTAACCTTTGGCCAGTACTTTATCACAACAAAAAGAAAAACAGAGCACCATCCATCCTTTGACCCTGTGGAAATGTGTTATGGTGAGGTGCAGTACTTGGACATAGCAAATGGATCGTTCTGGAGTTTTGGTTCAATCTACTAAGTTATGTTGTTTGTTTGATGCATTTAGAAATGAATGATCTAAATATACAAATGCCAAGCCATGCTATATAGAAAAGTAAATAGGGGCTGGAGAGATGGCTGAAAATATATATTTATGGAGAGATGGCTCAGAGCTTAATTGCACTGACTACTCTTCCAGAGGTCCTAAGTTCAACTCCCAGCAACCACATGGTGGCTCACAGCCATCTGTAATGCATACAGTTCTCTCTTCTGGTATATCTGAAGACAGCTACACTGTACTTATATACATAAAATAAATAAATATATATTGAAAAAAAAAGAAAGAAAGTAAAGTAAATAGTCACTGCTCTACCAAAGAGAAACTGCGCTTTCCTGTCACGTAACCAAGCAACCGCTCAGTCAATGGCTGAATCGAGCCTTCAAAATGGCAGGCATTTTAAACACACCTTCTTTACAAATTGGCACCAGGGATACAAAAAACAAACCAACAAACAAACAAACAAACAAACAAACCAACCACTATCTGGGCCATGAGAGTTTACTAAGAACTTTCCAATCAAAGAGTCTGACAACCGAAGCACTCTTTGCAAGTAAGACTCAAGCAACACAGAAAGATAGGGAGTTTTAAGTGTGCTTGGAAGGGGAAACCAGCCCATTACCTCAGAGCCTCTCGTCAGCTAAGAATCATGGATTTCAGCACAATTAACATTTGGTGTTAAGGTTGACTGCACAGAGAAAATACTCCCCTTGCATAGAGATAATTTCAAATAAGTACGTTAAAATAGAAACAAATCATACTTAGGTCTAAGTGTGTGTGACACTGAAGTACGAGTTTCCAGATAAAAATAATCTCCCAAACAAGACTATAAAACTTTGTTTACAATAAAACACATCTTACGTGCCCTTACAACTGTGACTGTTGAGATTTGCCTGTGCCATGTCCCAAGTTACTCTGTATCGTATAAAACTGGTTTCCTGGATTTTGCCTTGCTCTAAGAGACTCCACTGTACAAGCAGCTCTTGACTGCATTTTGAGGGTGAGTATGCATGTGTATCAGAGGGCACATGAATAGCAATGATCTGTCTGGCATCAGCCATTCAGCTCGGACTGATAATGACTTATTCCTGGGACACAGAGTGACGCTCTGTGAAGTTATCAGGATTAATTGGGAGTTGGGGACATACGGGCATATTAAAATCATATTAGGGAAACCAAGCTCAAGCACTTATCAGACACACCTGGACCTAATAAACAGGATACAGTGATGGAGACCTCCCCCTCCCCTTCCCCACTGACCTGCCATCTGACTATTTGATCTGAGCATCAAGGACCGACAGGCAGAGGACTCTTGACTGTACCCAGGACCTCAGCTCAGCTTAGTACTTGCCTTTGATGGGGTCTACTAGCATGTCGTCTTCCCATTGCCTGCTTACAAATCTGGACCCACCACCCATTTGTGTGCCTGCTTCTCTATCCGGACCTGCTGGATTTATCACTGTAGCTCATTTCTCAAACCCGTGACCCTCAGGAGCTATCTTTACTCCTCTTTCTTCCTTGTAGCTTAGTTTGGGTTGTCCTATCCATCCAGACTCTATTTGCATTTCTATCAGCCAACTTAAAAAAACTTCAAATTATTATTATTTTTGTTTGTTTGTTTGCTTTTCGAGACAGGGTTTCTCTGTATAGCCCTGGCTGACCTGGAACTCACTTTGTAGACCAGGCTAACCTCGAACTCAGAAATCTGCCTGCCTCTGCCTCCCAAGTGCTAGGATTAAAGGCATGTGCCACCATGCCCGGCTAAAATTTCAAATTATTATTATTTTTTAATTTTTAGGTTATTTTCTTTCACAAGAACTTACTTACTTGCATGCATATATATATATATGTATATATATCTGTGCATATATATATATGTCTGGTTCCTGTGAAGGTGAGAAGAGTGTGTCAGATCCCCTGGAACTGGAGTTACAGATAGTCATGAGCCTCCGACTTGAACCTGGGTCAAGAGCAATCTCTCTCTCTTTACAAGATTTATTTATTTATTTTATGTATATTGGTATACTGTGGCTATATAAATAGTTGTGAGCCTTCATGTGGTTGAATGAATTCATGTGGTTGTTGGAATTGAATTTAGGACCTCTGCTCGCTCATTCCAGTCAACCCTGCTCACTCAGACCCTGCTTGTTCCAGCCCAAAGATTTGTTTATTATTACAAATAAGTACACTGTAGCTGTCTTCAGACGCACCAGAAGAGGGCGTCAGATCTCATTACAGATGGTTGTGAGCCACCATGTGGTTGCTGGGATTTGAACTCCGGACCTTCAGAAGAGCAGTTAGTGCTCTTACCCGCTGAGCCATCTCGCCAGCCCTCTCTCTACCTCTCTATTGGCCAACGTTTGAAATCTCTTATTTTAATCATGATGATTTTGTGACCTACATATTTACATATATGTATGTACTTACTGTGTATTGTGCGTCCTGAGAGCTAACAGTGAAATAAAAGAGCCTGAGGTCACTTTCCTGGGATAACCAAGGGAAAATGGGATGCTATCTGACAATTGCTGCTGCTGAAACCCCCGTATACTATGAGTTACAGTTATTCCATGAATTCTGACATTGTGGAAAGACACAGGTTGACCTATGTTTCTGAACTAGCTCACTCATGACACAGGGTTGTAACAGACATGATTCTGTCCAGCTGACCGGAGAAACCACCTTGCAATCTTACTTTCCGTCTATAGATGTAACTTCAGAACCCACCAAAATGGTTTGTTTTCCTTCTTGCTAAAGACACCTAAGCTTGGCTCTCTCAAGAAAAACCCACACTCATGCCATACACCACTCATTTCATACCCCACACTTAAATCGTTAAAAGTCTCCAAATAAACTCTCCCTTATACCTGCTGCTCCAGAAATTCTTTTCTTGATAGCTGAGGGGAGGGACACAAGTATCACTCTTAAAATGTCCCTCCACTTGCCATGTGTTCAGCACAGGACCGCCAGAGAGGAAGAAAATGCGTCAAATGTTAACTAGAATAGCCCAGAACCTGGCAGGTGCCTAAGGAGCCACTTAGAAAGCTTCTCCATACGGCCTGCCCACTTCTCTTAGGTCAGGAAAGAGTGACTTTCCCATTCTCTTCTCTGTATTTCTTTTTTTTTTCCAGATATTGCCGCAAAGCCTAAGAATCCTTTCTCTGAGCCCCCAACTCTCACATCATTTCTCTGACCTCCAGGCCTAACTTAAAAGGCATAGCTGGGGCTGGTGAGATGGCTCAGTGGGTAAGAGCACCCGACTGCTCTTCCGAAGGTCCAGAGTTCAAATCCCAGCAACCACATGGTGGCTCACAACCATCCGCAGCGAGATTTGGCGCCCTCTTCTGGAGTGTCTGAAGACAGCTACAGTGTACTTACATATAATAAATAAATAAATCTTAAAAAAAAAAAAAAAAAAGGCATAGCTTTCTCTCCATCTCCTGTTTCCTACCACATGCTGGGGGTTCCAGCTTGCTTGCTATAGTGGATTGTATATGTTTGTCGCACATAGACTCAGGTGTTTGAATGCTTGGCCCACAGGGAATGACCCTATTAGGAGGTGTGGCCTTGTTGGAAGAGGTGTGGCCTTGTTGGAGGAAATGTGTCGCTGTAGGGTGGAATTTGAGATCCTATGCTCGAGCTCTACTCAGTGCAGAAAAGACCCTCCTCCTGGCTGACTCCTGAAGACAGTCTCCTCCCAGCTGCCTTCCAATAAAGATGTAGAACTCTAGGCTCGTTCTACCGCACCATGTCTGTCAGGATACTGCTGTGATTCCTGCCATGATGATAATGGACTGAGCCTCTGAAACTGTAAGCCAGCCCCAGTTCAGTACTTGCCTTTATAAGACTTGCCTTGGTCGTGGTGTCTCTTCACAGCAATGACACTCTAAGACACCTGTCCTGTTGATTTTCTTTCAAATTTTAATGAAATGGTCCTTGAGCTTAAAAAAAAATGTTTTAAAAGGTATGAAAGCATTTTAGCACTATTAAAACTTTTCTATAAATTAACTTTTTCAATATTAAATATAAACAGGGGGTGGCAAATACCTTTAATCTATCAAAATAAGAAGTATTTGCAATGTGGTGGTTTTAATATGCTTGGCCCAAGAAGCGGCACTATTAGGAGGTGTAACCTTGTTGGAGTGGGTATGGCCTTGTTGGAAAAAGTGTGTTACTGTGGGAGTGGCCTTTGCGATCCTCCTCACAGCTGCCAGGAAACCAGTCTTCTCCTGGAAACCTTTGGAGCAAGAACTAGAACTCTCAGCTCCTCCCACGCCATGCCTGCCTGGATGGTGCCATATCCCCACCTATGATAATAGATGGAACCTCTCAACCTGTAAGCCAGCCCTAATTAAATATTGTCCTTTATAAGAGTTGTCTTAGTCATGGTGTCTCTTCACAGCAATGGAAACCCTAACTAAGACATGCAGGTGAACCAATACATATCTACAGTCCAAGTTATTCAGGGAACTGAAATAGGAGGAATCACAATTTCACGGCCAGCCTAGGCAACTTAATGAGTCCCTAGTAGGACCACATCCTCCAGGTGTGATGGCACATGGACATAATTAAGGGAGCTGCTAGAACAACCTACAGACATCTTTGGCTGCAGTCATACCTATGAAATAAGTTAACATAACATGGCCAGTAATGTTGGTCAGTGGTGGTGGTGGTGGCTCACAACTTTAATTCCAGGATTCGGGAGACAGAGGCACATCTCTGAGTTTGAGTCTAGCCAGATCTACAGAGTGAGTTCCAGGACAGCCATGGCTATACAGAGAAACTCTGTCTTGGGGATATATATATACATATATATATATATATGCCAATAGCTTGGTCTAGGGTTGTGTTAATGAGGCTCAGTTCCTTGCTGAGACCCTCACCTGAGAGTCTAGGCTCCTCTTCCTCCTGTCTCCCTGGCACACACACTCCTGTGGCATATGGACTATATCTTGGGAGTACTATGGCATATGGACATGGAAGGATGGCTGGGAATGGAACTTCTTGGCAGAGCAGCCAACTGTGAGTCACCCAGTCCTCTGTAAGGAACCCTAGTAAACTGACTGATTCACGAGGCTGGACTTGGTTGGAATCCTTTCTTTTGTCTCTGTGTGCTCTCTTTGTGGGGCGAATAGATGTTTCTTTATGCAGGCCCAGAAAGTTACAGATACTGGGGAAATCATGGCATCCTTTTGTGGGTTCTTAGTCTCATTAGTGAAAGAATTTTAAAATGAACGGAAGAGCCAGTGAAATGGCCCAGTGGGTAAAACCATGCCATGTACGTGCCTCTCCCCCCAAACAAACAAAACCCTCAGGTAGGCTTAGCAGTCAAGTTCTATAAACAAGCACATTAAGGAGAGCTTCTGGGAGATACAGGCATTCTCACCTCCTTAAGGAGATAATTATTACTACCATTTCCTTAGCATGTCTTCAGGTGAATCAGTTTTCTGAAGAGGTGGGGGGGGATCTCCAGGCTAGGAGATTCACAGGGCTGGCTGGACTAACCCTGAAAGGAGACGGTAGAACCGAGAAGACGTAGAACCGAGAAGCAGCTTTTCCTTACTGGGCTGAACAAAGCCCAACCAGCTTCGTCTTTTTACATTTTAAATGTATGTTATCTATAGCACACGTTCCTGTGGGTGTGCAAGAAGGCCAGAAGAGGACATTGAATCCACTGCAGTTGGATTTACAAGAGTCTGTGAGCAACCTGACGTGGGTGCTGGGAATGTTCAGGTCCTCTTCGGGAGCATCACGAACTCTTAACTGCTGAGCCATCTCTCCAGAGCCTAATTAATTAATTAACTAACTAATTAATTAATTAACATGTTCTGAAACTATGTAGACCAGGCTGGCCTGAAATTCATAGAGATCTGTATGCCTCTGCATCCCAAGTGCTGGGACTAAAGGCATGAACCAACACATCTGGCTAGGTGTGTATTTTTGAGACAGAGTCACATACACCTGGCTGTCCTGGGACACTTGCCTCTGCCTCTGGAGAGTCTGGGATTAAAGGCACGGGCCACCGCCCAGCCAGGCCCTATTTTAAGTCTTTAAAGGGAGGTGAAGTTGATCCTTCTATTCTGGTTGTATTAGTCAGGATTTCTCTAACGGAACAGAAGTGACTGAATATCTGATTAAAGGAGATTTATTAAAGTGGTTTACAGCCTGTGGTCCAAATAGTCCAACAATGGCCGCCTCCTGTGGGGAAGCGCAAGAATCCAGTAGTTCACTCCTTGCGACTGGATGTCTCGGCGGTCCTGATCTGTGCCCGCAGCCCCTGGGAATCCTAGAGAGCTGCTGGTGTTCAGTCTCCCTTGGAAATTCTGAAACTGGTTCTAACACCAGCACAGGGATGCTTCAGCAACAGGACAGCATCTGTCAAGAGCAAAGGCAAGCGGACAAGGTCAAAAGCATCCCTGTCCCATGTCCTTTTAGGTGGGCTGCTACCAGAAGGTGTGGTCCAGATTGAGGGCTGGGTCTTCCACCTCAAATGATCCAGCTAAGAGAAACCCCTTCCATGGGGCTGGAGAGATGGCTCAGTGGTTAAGAGCACCGACTGCTCTTGCGAAGGTCCTGAGTTCAAATCTCAGCAACCACATGGTGGCTCACAACCATCTGTAATGGAATCTGATGCCCTCTTCTGGTGTCTGAAGACAGCTACAGTGTACTCACATACATAAAATAAATAATTCTTAAAAAAAAAAAAGAAAAAGAAAAAGAGAGAAACTCCTTCCAGATGTGCCTGTCTGCTTGATTTTTAGTTGACTCCAGATGCAATCAAGTTGACAGCCAAGATTAGCCATCATTCTAGTACTAATAGTGAAATAGGAGGTGGGGTTCAAAGCTGACCACGAAGGAAGGGTCCATTCCTTCATAGCATCCAGAACTGCTACTGCTTGCTAGCTACCTAACAATACAAAAAAGACTGTCTCCAAAATGAAAAACAAAAGTATTAGTATTAAGGTAAGGCTAGGGATGTCACTCGCTATCACACTTAGTATTTGCGAGGCCCCAGCTTCTGCCCCCAGTATTTAAAGTCAAACAATCTGACCGATTTCTGCTCTGATGGTTTTTCCCAAGTGACAGATTTTATGGGGCATTCCAGTGTTCACTTCAGTCCTCCTGGAAGCATTTCAAGCACTGGGGAGTTCATTTGTTTGTTTGTTACTTTGAGACCAGTTCTCTATCCTGGGCCAGGTCCAAACTCTCTAGGTACCAGAGGGTGACCTGGGGCTGCTGGTGCTCTGCTTCTACAGAACTCTCTGCTACTGGGTGACAGGCATGTGCCACCGTGCTGCCACGTGTGGCACTGATGATGGTACCCAAGGCATGTTCATGTACATGAAGCAAACACTCTAACACCTGAGCTACTGAGAGGCCAAGTCTTTTAAGTTCAGACTCCATTTTAGAGAACCTGACCTAAGTTTGAACTCAGGTAAACTAACAGGCTGGTCCCTAGCATTAGTTTCCAAGTTGCTCTGCAACAAAACCCTAGCTCTAGGCTAATCCCCAACAAGACCAGTGTCTCCAGGTTACACCCTCAACAAGACCAGAGTCTCCAGGTTATTCACCCAACAAACCTATACCCCCAGGTTACAAGCCCACCCTGTGCCTAACGACCACCAATGCAGAGGGGTGCAGAAGTTAAGTTTATGATATGACTCCCAGCACCAGCCAACTATGTTAAAGGCCACAGTAGCTTTCCAATTAGATGCTTGCACATGTAACCCCGGTTGCTATTTACTATAAAGTCTTGCCCTGATAGACATTTGGGGCTCCCCCACCACCAAAACAGTCCTGTGTGATAGTGGTGCTTTGTTGGGGTGGGGGTGGGGATGGTGAGCTAGCTCAAGTAGAAAAGACCCTGCTGTGAGTTGTGTCAGATTAGCTCCTGTCTGTGTTTTGGGGGATCACTAACATTTCCCTGGCACTACACTAGCACCCCAGCCCAACACTGGAGACTTTTACTGATAAGCATGATTCCTTACCCAAGAAGTCAGGACACTGAGGCAGAGGGATGGCAAGTTCAAGAACAACCTGATCTGTATATTGAGGCTTTTTCTCAACATAAGATAAGAGTATGAACACTGCCCTTCTAATTCAATTTTTGTTTAGTTTTGGTTTTTTTTTGTTTGTTTGTTTTGTTTTTTGAGACAGGATTTCTCTATGTAGGCCTAGCTGTCCAGGAACTTGCTCTGAAGACCAGGCTGGCCTCAAACTTACAGAAATCCTCCTGCCTCTGCCTCCTGAGTGCTGGGACTAAAGGTGTGTATCACCACACTTGGTACACCCAGAGCTTTTTAAAATGTTATTCTCTTTGTCTCAAGGTCACTAGTTTATCTGTTCGGAATCTCTATCGTTTCTTCTTATAAATTAGCTGATACATCCGTAAGATCATCTCTCTTTTGCAGGACTTGTAAGATCCTATATTTAAGCCAGGTGTAGGAGAGCACGCTTTTAATCCCAGCACTTGAGGGGCAGAGGCAGGTGGATCTCTGTGAGTTTGAGGCCAGCCTGCTCTACATAGCAAGTTCCAGGCCAAACAGAGTTTACACGGTGAGGCCCCGGCTCAAAAGGAAACAATGAAAAGGGAGTTGGAGAGATGTCAGCAGTGAAGAGCACAGGCCAGAGGACCCAGGTTCAATTCCTGGAACTTCATGGCTGCTCAGAATCATCTGTAACTCCAGTTTCATGGGATCTGACACCCTGACACCCCTTTCTGGTCTCCACAGCCACCAAGTACACACATGAACAGAAGGACATGCATGCAGGCAAAACATCCATGCACACACAATAACCTTCCTGAAAAATTCTGTATTCAGCCTCCTCCCAGAGCTGCACGTGCTGGGGCTTCAACAAATGTTTAGTCACTGGCTAATGTAGAGTGTGGTGTTAGTGTCAGAACTCAAGCTCTGACAGTCCTCACAAGCTAGGCCCTGACTCCCTTCCTCAATGGGACAGTTACAGAGACTTGAAAATCCCAGAAAGGGCCGGGCATGGTGGCGCACGCCTTTAATCCCAGCACTTGGGAGGCAGAGGCAGGCGGATTTCTGAGTTCGAGGCCAGCCTGGTCTACAGAGTGAGTTCCAGGACAGCCAGGGCTACACAGAGAAACCCTGTCTCGAAAAACCAAAAAAAAAAAAAAAAAAAAGAAAATCCCAGAAAGGAGGTTGACTCAGCGGGGACACTTTGGGAAGAAGAATAAAGAAAGAGGTTCAGTTGAATGCCCACTCTATTTTTAGGGTCCTGACAGCAGGTTTGGGAAGAGCTATGTATAATTAAGCAGGCTGGTCAAGGTATAGGCCCACTCACTTTTGTGTTTTACAAAAAAGAGAGAGCAGGGACATGTTTAGTGAGATGGAAGGCGGTGCCTCTGCAGGCCCATGCTGAGGCATCCCTACCCACTGAGAGACCAGCCATACATAGTACAGAACAGAGTTTATTTAGGGCATGGAGAAGTTGAGGGAGTAGAAACAGAAAAAAGGTGGAGGGGGAAGAAGGGGGTGGGAGAGGGAAAGGGAGGGGGAGGGGAGAGGAGGGAAGGGTGAGAAGGGGGAGGGGAAGGGAGAGCGAGGGGGTACTGAGAGGGGGAAAGGAGAGGGGGAGGGGAAAGGTGAGAAAGAGGGAGGGGGAGAGGGGAAGGGAGAGAGAGGTGAGAGGGAAATGGAAGGGGAGGGGAAGAGAGAGGCGGAAAGAGAGGGGGAGGGGCCGGGCTTGGTGGCACACACCTTTAATCCTAGCACTCGGGAGGCAGAGGCAGGCGGATTTCTGAGTTCCAGGCCAGCCTAGTCTACAGAGTGAGTTCCAGGACAGCCAGGGCTACACAGAGAAACCCTGTCTTGAAAAACCAAAAAAAAAAAAAAAAAAAAAAGCAGGGGGGGGGGGGACGAAGACGAGGGGGAGGGGAGGGGGAGAGAGGAAGGGGGAACCCGTTGCCAGGTAACTGTGGGGCGGAGCCTAGAAGGAATGCTACCACCCAGGGTGGGTTGTCAGAACTGTATGAAATCTCTTCCTGGGAGGCAGCTCCTCCACTGTCCAGCCCCAGGTTTCATCTTCTTTCTTTTCCCTGCCCGCGATTGCCAATTTCTTGAGATCCATTGTTTCAATAGTCTGGTAGCTAACAAGGCACAAGGGACTCCTTAGAGTCCAACCAATATGGCTGGCTACATGATCAATCTTTCCCAGGAAAATACCAGTATGTCAGGGTTTGTTAGACCATTTTATTATTAATGCTTGTTGCCAAGAGAGTTTATAGTATGCTATGGAAGCAAACCACAAAATATACAATATTTTCTCTCACTTAAAAACTAAGCAACTTGGAATTAAAGTATACACAAGCTTTGCAAATTTACCCGAATAAAATTCTGGGTATTTATACAGTTTCCACAGAAACATACGATGTTTTAAAATCTACATAAATTGAATTTATAAAATGTGTAGAAATGCATAATTATACTCTCAACTTACAAAGCAAAGAAGCTATGGGACTCGTTTGTAAAGCAGCCAGTTGTGGGAAGCAGTCACTATGGTATCAGCTTCTCCTGTTTCTCGTGTTTGGTAAGTGTTGCAGCAGCAGCAATGAAGAACCCAAGGAGTGCAGTTAAAGAGAGATATTTTTCTTTTTGCCAAGATACGTAAGAAGGCTTTATTTGCGAGAGCAGGGGCAGGAGTTTAATCAAACAAGCAAATCCCACATCATCATCTCATTCCTCAGACTCCTCCTCTGCTGCAGTGGACCAGAAGCAGCTGCAGGAACTGCAGAGCCTGGAGCAGCACAGAGAGCCCCAGCCCCGCCTGCGGCACACTGGCGAGCTCGCCAACACGCTGGGCAATGATATCCTCACTGGTTTCTCTACTCGGCTAACTAATGACCTTGTTGAGATGGTTATTATCTGCCTTGATGCCCATGCTGTCTACAATCGTCTTGATACCCTTGGTGCCAGGAGAAGAGTTACCCCCCACCTTCACCCCCGGGGTGAACTGCTGATAGAGCCTATGGCAGCCAGGCCTCATGTATGAGATATATAAGTTTTAAATACACAGTACATAGAACGATAGTGGAAGAGCTTCCAGAGAAAGAGAATCGCACCCCTGAGAGGGAATGGGCCCTTTTATATAAGTTGGGAGAAGTGACTTTGTTTTATCTCATGGGTCACTCATGAGGGGTCATTCATCTTTTTTTTTTAAAGATTTATTTATTTATTTATTTATTTATTATATGTAAGTACACTGTAGCTGTCTTCAGACACACCAGAAGAGGGCGTCAGATCTCATTACGGATGGTTGTGAGCCACCATGTGGTTGCTGGGATTTGAACTCAGGACCTTTGGAAGAGCAGTCAGTGCTCTTACCCACTGAGCCATCTCGCCAGCCGATTCATCTTTATGTAAATAGACAAATTGCTTATTTTATTATTAGGTCAAATTTTTCTACGCCCCCTCCCCAACCCAAATAGGATTTCTCTGTGTAATCCTGGTTGTCCGAGAACTCAGTCTGTAGACCAAGCTGGCCTTGAACTCAGAAATCCACCTGCATTCTGCCTCCTGAGTGCTGGGATTAAAGGCGTGCGCCACCACTGCCCAACAGTTAAAAATTCTCTAACTCAACTTGTTTTTCCTGAGACTGACCATTTGGGGTAAGGTGGTGTGGTGGTTGAATGATGTCCCCATAGTCTTAAGTCCTTGAGCCCTTGGTTCCCAGTTAGTGGCACTGCATGGGGAGGTTGGGTGGTGTGCAGCCCTGCTGGAAGAAGTCTGTCACTGAGGTCTGGCTTGGAGATTGATTACCTTGTACTGTTTCTGGCTCACTCTCTCATCTGTGCTTGGGGTTTGCGATGTGAACTCTCCTCTTCCAGTTCTTGCCACCATGCCTGCCACCTTGCCTTCAATCTGTCCCTGGTATTACAGACTGTAAGGATAAACTCCTTCCTACAGGGCAGTTCTAGGACAGTTAGGACTACACAGAAAAGCCCTGTCGTGAACCACCCACAGCAAAGAACAGTAACTGATACAGGAGCAGAGGTCATTAGGAGTTAAGCTCCAGCTGTTTGCTTAAGCCATTACAAGTTACTTAACCCAGCTCTGAACAGTCAGGTCTGACTGTTAGAGTGGGGAGTTTTTCTTTTGTTTTTGTCTCCACAGTAAGGTTTCTGTCCTCAATAGATACATTATTTTATTTCATGGTTATCTTTAAGAAATTTATGTATGTGCATGTGTATGTGCACCATGCCATAGCATATGTGTAGAAGCCAAAGGACAACTTGTAGGAACTATCTTGTGGGTCTCAAAAGATTGAAATTAGGTTTCTAGGCTTGGCAAAGAACATCTTTATCCACTAAGCCATCTCCTTGGCAATATATGTGTGTGTTTATATCTATCTATCTATCTATCTATCTATCTATCTATATATATATATATATATATATATATCTGTGTACACATATATACATACATACATACATACACACACACATATATGTATGTGTGTGTTTGTACATACATGGGAGCTGGTAAAGATACAGGATGTTTACAGGAAGGCAAAGCAACAGGATGTTCAAGGGGAGGTGAAATATTCAGGCCTGCAGAAGCTCCTTAAACAATCCCATACTTTCAGGAAGTCCTTGAAACCGAGTAGCTTCACTAGGCCCCTCTCTTCCCAAGCATATCTAAACAGTAAGGCCTACTGAGAAACATTCTCACAAATGTTGTCTAGAAGAGGCTCAGACCAACTAAGCTACCTAGAAAGGACACTCTTCAACCTGTTGAGCAGGCTGTGCAGTGAGCTCGAGGATCCCCGCTTTCATGAGCTGTCACCCTTGCTGGGGTCGGCTTTGGCAATGCACCTGTAAATTACCCCTCACCCACACTCCTGTAAGTAACCCCATAACACATAACATTGGTTCACCAGGTTGGAATTCAGTGGTCTCTGTACTCTGTTCCATTGTGAGTTCCCTAAGTGGAATGAGTAGACAGTTGTTCACGTCTCCCCAGGAATTTAGAAAACTAAGCCAAGTAGAGAGGGGACAAATGGATAGTAAGAGAGGACACAGGGCTGCGTATGTTCAAAGCACTTTATATTCATGCTTGAAAATGCCATAAATGAGGGCTGGAGAGATGGCTCAGTGGATAAAAGCACTGACTGCTCTTCCGAAGATCCTGAGTTCAAATCCCAGCAACCACATGGTGGCTCACAACCACCTGTAATGAGATCTGACACCCTCTTCTGGTCTGAAGTCAGCTACAGTGTATTTATGTATAATAATAAATAAATCTAATAAAAAAGAAAGAAAGAAAGAAAGAAAGAAAGAAAGAAAGAAAGAAAGAAAGAAAGAAAGAAAGCAGAGAAAAAAGGAAAGAAAGCAGAGAAAGCAAGGAAGGAAGGAAGGAAGAAAGGAAGAAATGAAGAAAGGAAGAAAGGAAGAAAGAAAGAAAGAGAAATGCCATAATGAAACCGGGCCTGGGAGCTGGCCTGCTGCCAGCCTGAAGACTCAGGTTTAATTCCCACGACTCCCTAGGTGAACGGAGAGTAGCAACCTCACAAGCTGCCCTGTAATCTCCACACAGAGAGACATGCACGGGACCACATCCATGTGCATGCAAAATAAGTAGTATAGTATAGTGAGACATTTACTTTGAGATGTCTTAACAAAGGCCTGCCCTGTAATCTCCACACAGAGAGACATGCACGGGACCACATACATGTGCATGCAAAATAACTAGTATAGTGAGACATTTACTTTGAGATATCTTAACAAAGGCCATCATCTTACACAATTACTGATGCGTTTAGAAAAAGGTAAAGAAGAAGGGAGGGAATAGGGGTTTTTTGGAGAGGAAACCAGGAAAGGCGATAACATTTGAAATGTGAATAAAGAAAATATCTAATTTTAAAAAAAGAGAGAAGAGGGATATGTTTTGGGTGAATGTGTGGTGAGGTGAAGGGGTAGGGGGTGCCTCCTCGGGCCCATGCCGAGGCATCCCTTCCCCCTGAGGGGAAGTCACACAACAGTATAGTACAGAATAGAGCTTATTAAGGGCATGGGAGGGGAGTTTAAGAGGGTGGTAGAGGCAGAGAAAGGAAGAGAGGAGAGGAAGACGAAGAAGAGGGAGAGAGAGAGAGAGAGAGAGAGAGAGAGAGAGAGAGAGAGGGAGAGGGAGAGAATATAGAAGTAGAGGCTAGCCATGAGCACCTGGAGAGAGGGGGGAAGGGGTGAGGGGATAGAGTGGGAGTAGGAAGGCAAGAGCAAGAGAGAAGAGGGGGCAAACAGCCCCTTTGTTTATTTGTTTATTTATTTATTTATTTTAAAAGATTTATTTATTTATTTTATTATGTGAGTACACTGTAGCTGCACATATGGTTGTGAGCCTTCATGTGGTTTGTTGGGAATTGAATTTTTAAGACCTCTGCTCACTCCAGTCAACTTTGCTCGCTCTGGTGGATCCCACTCAGCCCTGCTTGCTTGGTCCCTGCTTGATCCGACCCAAAGATTTATTTATTATTATACATAAGTACACTGTAGCTGACTTCAGACCCATCAGAAGAGGGCATCAGATCTCATTACAGGTGGTTGTGAGCCACTGTGTGGTTGCTGGGATTTGAACTTAGGACCTCTGGAAGAGCAATCAGTGCTCTTACCCGCTAAGCCATCTCGAACAGCCCTTTTTATAGTGAGTCAGGCATACCTGCCAGGTAACTGTGAGCTGGAGTTTAGAAAAAATGCTAACAATTACTATGTGCTGAAAAGCTATGCATGTTAAACTTTCATCTGCCCATCAAATAGTATGTGTAAATGTGTGCACTGATTGCAGATCAAGGATACTTTTCCTTTCATACTGCTGCCATAACTTTAAAAATACAGTTACTAGAGACAGGATCCTTTTGTAGTGGAGTGATAGCATCTCTTTTAGAAGTACCAGAAGGAGCGGGACATGGTGGTATATCCCTATAACTTCAACTTTGAGGAGATGAGGCAGGCAGATCGGAATATCAAAGCAGCCTTAGCTCCATAATGATTTGAAGCCAGCCAAGGCTATGTGAAATTCAGTCTCAACCCAAGAAAACACAAGAGAGGAGAAAATGTCACTAGAGCTAGGGGTGCAACTCAGTGGCAGGAAGTTGGCCTAACATGAGCAAGGCTCCCCGTTCAATCCCAGTCAGTTTATTATCTACCTATCTGTCTGTCTGTCTGTCTATCTATCTATCTATCAATCGATCAATTGAAGGTAAACATACAGAAATAAACCTCTTAATTATTAAATATAGCAGGCATATAGAAAAATGCATAAAATATAAATTACCTACGAATCAATAATTTTAGAGTGCATTATTCAAGGCAGGGAATGCAAACTTGCCTTTCTAATTGCTGTCCCTACACCGATTCCCACCACTGCCCCACTCTAATGATAAATTACCACACACCTTTTAAAAAGTTTATAATTTTAGAATCTATGTATGTGTTGTTAGTTTTGCTTACTTTGGGACACACATGTATTTATCTCATGCATCTTCACAGAAGGAGGAAGAGACTGACTGACTTTCACAGGACTAGAAATAGAACCTGGGGCCTAATATATGCTACACAAGTGTTCTCCTACTGAGCTAAATACCCTAGCTTATTTTATTTTTATTTTATAGTTTCTTGAGACAGAGTTTCTCTGTAGTCCCAGCTGTCCTGGAACTCATTCTGTAGACCAGGCTGGACTTGATCTCTGAGATCTGCCTGCCTCTGCCTTCCCAGTGCTGGGATTAAAGGTGTTTGGCACCACCACCTGGCACCTGTCTTCCTTTTAAGTTTTTCTTTTTAAAATTAAAATATAATATCATTCCCCATCTATATTGCTTTATTTTGAAATATGTTTCAAGATTCATCCATTTTATATGTGTGTGCCTATCTATATCCTCAGACACCCCTCCCTCTTTTCAGATAGTTGGATAAATCTTTAATATTTCCTATGGCAGCAAGGAGGGTAGTGTCGCACACCTTTACTCCCAGCATTCAGGAGGCAGAGGCAGAGCCAGGCTTGGTGGCGCGAGCGCCTTTAATCCCAGCACTTGGTTTAATTCCAGCACTTAGAAGGCAGAGGCAGGCGGATTTCTGAGTTCGAGGCCAGCCTGGTCTACAGAGTGAGTTCCAGGACAGCCAGGGCTACACAGAGAAACCCTGTCTCGAAAAACCAAAAAAAAAAAAAAAAAAAAGAAAATCCCAGAAAGGAGGTTGACTCAGCGGGGACACTTTGGGAAGAAGAATAAAGAAAGAGGTTCAGTTGAATGCCCACTCTATTTTTAGGGTCCTGACAGCAGGTTTGGGAAGAGCTATGTATAATTAAGCAGGCTGGTCAAGGTATAGGCCCACTCACTTTTGTGTTTTACAAAAAAGAGAGAGCAGGGACATGTTTAGTGAGATGGAAGGCGGTGCCTCTGCAGGCCCATGCTGAGGCATCCCTACCCACTGAGAGACCAGCCATACATAGTACAGAACAGAGTTTATTTAGGGCATGGAGAAGTTGAGGGAGTAGAAACAGAAAAAAGGTGGAGGGGGAAGAAGGGGGTGGGAGAGGGAAAGGGAGGGGGAGGGGAGAGGAGGGAAGGGTGAGAAGGGGGAGGGGAAGGGAGAGCGAGGGGGTACTGAGAGGGGGAAAGGAGAGGGGGAGGGGAAAGGTGAGAAAGAGGGAGGGGGAGAGGGGAAGGGAGAGAGAGGTGAGAGGGAAATGGAAGGGGAGGGGAAGAGAGAGGCGGAAAGAGAGGGGGAGGGGCCGGGCTTGGTGGCACACACCTTTAATCCTAGCACTCGGGAGGCAGAGGCAGGCGGATTTCTGAGTTCCAGGCCAGCCTAGTCTACAGAGTGAGTTCCAGGACAGCCAGGGCTACACAGAGAAACCCTGTCTTGAAAAACCAAAAAAAAAAAAAAAAAAAAAGCAGGGGGGGGGGGGACGAAGACGAGGGGGAGGGGAGGGGGAGAGAGGAAGGGGGAACCCGTTGCCAGGTAACTGTGGGGCGGAGCCTAGAAGGAATGCTACCACCCAGGGTGGGTTGTCAGAACTGTATGAAATCTCTTCCTGGGAGGCAGCTCCTCCACTGTCCAGCCCCAGGTTTCATCTTCTTTCTTTTCCCTGCCCGCGATTGCCAATTTCTTGAGATCCATTGTTTCAATAGTCTGGTAGCTAACAAGGCACAAGGGACTCCTTAGAGTCCAACCAATATGGCTGGCTACATGATCAATCTTTCCCAGGAAAATACCAGTATGTCAGGGTTTGTTAGACCATTTTATTATTAATGCTTGTTGCCAAGAGAGTTTATAGTATGCTATGGAAGCAAACCACAAAATATACAATATTTTCTCTCACTTAAAAACTAAGCAACTTGGAATTAAAGTATACACAAGCTTTGCAAATTTACCCGAATAAAATTCTGGGTATTTATACAGTTTCCACAGAAACATACGATGTTTTAAAATCTACATAAATTGAATTTATAAAATGTGTAGAAATGCATAATTATACTCTCAACTTACAAAGCAAAGAAGCTATGGGACTCGTTTGTAAAGCAGCCAGTTGTGGGAAGCAGTCACTATGGTATCAGCTTCTCCTGTTTCTCGTGTTTGGTAAGTGTTGCAGCAGCAGCAATGAAGAACCCAAGGAGTGCAGTTAAAGAGAGATATTTTTCTTTTTGCCAAGATACGTAAGAAGGCTTTATTTGCGAGAGCAGGGGCAGGAGTTTAATCAAACAAGCAAATCCCACATCATCATCTCATTCCTCAGACTCCTCCTCTGCTGCAGTGGACCAGAAGCAGCTGCAGGAACTGCAGAGCCTGGAGCAGCACAGAGAGCCCCAGCCCCGCCTGCGGCACACTGGCGAGCTCGCCAACACGCTGGGCAATGATATCCTCACTGGTTTCTCTACTCGGCTAACTAATGACCTTGTTGAGATGGTTATTATCTGCCTTGATGCCCATGCTGTCTACAATCGTCTTGATACCCTTGGTGCCAGGAGAAGAGTTACCCCCCACCTTCACCCCCGGGGTGAACTGCTGATAGAGCCTATGGCAGCCAGGCCTCATGTATGAGATATATAAGTTTTAAATACACAGTACATAGAACGATAGTGGAAGAGCTTCCAGAGAAAGAGAATCGCACCCCTGAGAGGGAATGGGCCCTTTTATATAAGTTGGGAGAAGTGACTTTGTTTTATCTCATGGGTCACTCATGAGGGGTCATTCATCTTTTTTTTTTAAAGATTTATTTATTTATTTATTTATTTATTATATGTAAGTACACTGTAGCTGTCTTCAGACACACCAGAAGAGGGCGTCAGATCTCATTACGGATGGTTGTGAGCCACCATGTGGTTGCTGGGATTTGAACTCAGGACCTTTGGAAGAGCAGTCAGTGCTCTTACCCACTGAGCCATCTCGCCAGCCGATTCATCTTTATGTAAATAGACAAATTGCTTATTTTATTATTAGGTCAAATTTTTCTACGCCCCCTCCCCAACCCAAATAGGATTTCTCTGTGTAATCCTGGTTGTCCGAGAACTCAGTCTGTAGACCAAGCTGGCCTTGAACTCAGAAATCCACCTGCATTCTGCCTCCTGAGTGCTGGGATTAAAGGCGTGCGCCACCACTGCCCAACAGTTAAAAATTCTCTAACTCAACTTGTTTTTCCTGAGACTGACCATTTGGGGTAAGGTGGTGTGGTGGTTGAATGATGTCCCCATAGTCTTAAGTCCTTGAGCCCTTGGTTCCCAGTTAGTGGCACTGCATGGGGAGGTTGGGTGGTGTGCAGCCCTGCTGGAAGAAGTCTGTCACTGAGGTCTGGCTTGGAGATTGATTACCTTGTACTGTTTCTGGCTCACTCTCTCATCTGTGCTTGGGGTTTGCGATGTGAACTCTCCTCTTCCAGTTCTTGCCACCATGCCTGCCACCTTGCCTTCAATCTGTCCCTGGTATTACAGACTGTAAGGATAAACTCCTTCCTACAGGGCAGTTCTAGGACAGTTAGGACTACACAGAAAAGCCCTGTCGTGAACCACCCACAGCAAAGAACAGTAACTGATACAGGAGCAGAGGTCATTAGGAGTTAAGCTCCAGCTGTTTGCTTAAGCCATTACAAGTTACTTAACCCAGCTCTGAACAGTCAGGTCTGACTGTTAGAGTGGGGAGTTTTTCTTTTGTTTTTGTCTCCACAGTAAGGTTTCTGTCCTCAATAGATACATTATTTTATTTCATGGTTATCTTTAAGAAATTTATGTATGTGCATGTGTATGTGCACCATGCCATAGCATATGTGTAGAAGCCAAAGGACAACTTGTAGGAACTATCTTGTGGGTCTCAAAAGATTGAAATTAGGTTTCTAGGCTTGGCAAAGAACATCTTTATCCACTAAGCCATCTCCTTGGCAATATATGTGTGTGTTTATATCTATCTATCTATCTATCTATCTATCTATCTATCTATATATATATATATATATATATATATCTGTGTACACATATATACATACATACATACATACACACACACATATATGTATGTGTGTGTTTGTACATACATGGGAGCTGGTAAAGATACAGGATGTTTACAGGAAGGCAAAGCAACAGGATGTTCAAGGGGAGGTGAAATATTCAGGCCTGCAGAAGCTCCTTAAACAATCCCATACTTTCAGGAAGTCCTTGAAACCGAGTAGCTTCACTAGGCCCCTCTCTTCCCAAGCATATCTAAACAGTAAGGCCTACTGAGAAACATTCTCACAAATGTTGTCTAGAAGAGGCTCAGACCAACTAAGCTACCTAGAAAGGACACTCTTCAACCTGTTGAGCAGGCTGTGCAGTGAGCTCGAGGATCCCCGCTTTCATGAGCTGTCACCCTTGCTGGGGTCGGCTTTGGCAATGCACCTGTAAATTACCCCTCACCCACACTCCTGTAAGTAACCCCATAACACATAACATTGGTTCACCAGGTTGGAATTCAGTGGTCTCTGTACTCTGTTCCATTGTGAGTTCCCTAAGTGGAATGAGTAGACAGTTGTTCACGTCTCCCCAGGAATTTAGAAAACTAAGCCAAGTAGAGAGGGGACAAATGGATAGTAAGAGAGGACACAGGGCTGCGTATGTTCAAAGCACTTTATATTCATGCTTGAAAATGCCATAAATGAGGGCTGGAGAGATGGCTCAGTGGATAAAAGCACTGACTGCTCTTCCGAAGATCCTGAGTTCAAATCCCAGCAACCACATGGTGGCTCACAACCACCTGTAATGAGATCTGACACCCTCTTCTGGTCTGAAGTCAGCTACAGTGTATTTATGTATAATAATAAATAAATCTAATAAAAAAGAAAGAAAGAAAGAAAGAAAGAAAGAAAGAAAGAAAGAAAGAAAGAAAGAAAGAAAGAAAGCAGAGAAAAAAGGAAAGAAAGCAGAGAAAGCAAGGAAGGAAGGAAGGAAGAAAGGAAGAAATGAAGAAAGGAAGAAAGGAAGAAAGAAAGAAAGAGAAATGCCATAATGAAACCGGGCCTGGGAGCTGGCCTGCTGCCAGCCTGAAGACTCAGGTTTAATTCCCACGACTCCCTAGGTGAACGGAGAGTAGCAACCTCACAAGCTGCCCTGTAATCTCCACACAGAGAGACATGCACGGGACCACATCCATGTGCATGCAAAATAAGTAGTATAGTATAGTGAGACATTTACTTTGAGATGTCTTAACAAAGGCCTGCCCTGTAATCTCCACACAGAGAGACATGCACGGGACCACATACATGTGCATGCAAAATAACTAGTATAGTGAGACATTTACTTTGAGATATCTTAACAAAGGCCATCATCTTACACAATTACTGATGCGTTTAGAAAAAGGTAAAGAAGAAGGGAGGGAATAGGGGTTTTTTGGAGAGGAAACCAGGAAAGGCGATAACATTTGAAATGTGAATAAAGAAAATATCTAATTTTAAAAAAAGAGAGAAGAGGGATATGTTTTGGGTGAATGTGTGGTGAGGTGAAGGGGTAGGGGGTGCCTCCTCGGGCCCATGCCGAGGCATCCCTTCCCCCTGAGGGGAAGTCACACAACAGTATAGTACAGAATAGAGCTTATTAAGGGCATGGGAGGGGAGTTTAAGAGGGTGGTAGAGGCAGAGAAAGGAAGAGAGGAGAGGAAGACGAAGAAGAGGGAGAGAGAGAGAGAGAGAGAGAGAGAGAGAGAGAGAGAGAGGGAGAGGGAGAGAATATAGAAGTAGAGGCTAGCCATGAGCACCTGGAGAGAGGGGGGAAGGGGTGAGGGGATAGAGTGGGAGTAGGAAGGCAAGAGCAAGAGAGAAGAGGGGGCAAACAGCCCCTTTGTTTATTTGTTTATTTATTTATTTATTTTAAAAGATTTATTTATTTATTTTATTATGTGAGTACACTGTAGCTGCACATATGGTTGTGAGCCTTCATGTGGTTTGTTGGGAATTGAATTTTTAAGACCTCTGCTCACTCCAGTCAACTTTGCTCGCTCTGGTGGATCCCACTCAGCCCTGCTTGCTTGGTCCCTGCTTGATCCGACCCAAAGATTTATTTATTATTATACATAAGTACACTGTAGCTGACTTCAGACCCATCAGAAGAGGGCATCAGATCTCATTACAGGTGGTTGTGAGCCACTGTGTGGTTGCTGGGATTTGAACTTAGGACCTCTGGAAGAGCAATCAGTGCTCTTACCCGCTAAGCCATCTCGAACAGCCCTTTTTATAGTGAGTCAGGCATACCTGCCAGGTAACTGTGAGCTGGAGTTTAGAAAAAATGCTAACAATTACTATGTGCTGAAAAGCTATGCATGTTAAACTTTCATCTGCCCATCAAATAGTATGTGTAAATGTGTGCACTGATTGCAGATCAAGGATACTTTTCCTTTCATACTGCTGCCATAACTTTAAAAATACAGTTACTAGAGACAGGATCCTTTTGTAGTGGAGTGATAGCATCTCTTTTAGAAGTACCAGAAGGAGCGGGACATGGTGGTATATCCCTATAACTTCAACTTTGAGGAGATGAGGCAGGCAGATCGGAATATCAAAGCAGCCTTAGCTCCATAATGATTTGAAGCCAGCCAAGGCTATGTGAAATTCAGTCTCAACCCAAGAAAACACAAGAGAGGAGAAAATGTCACTAGAGCTAGGGGTGCAACTCAGTGGCAGGAAGTTGGCCTAACATGAGCAAGGCTCCCCGTTCAATCCCAGTCAGTTTATTATCTACCTATCTGTCTGTCTGTCTGTCTATCTATCTATCTATCAATCGATCAATTGAAGGTAAACATACAGAAATAAACCTCTTAATTATTAAATATAGCAGGCATATAGAAAAATGCATAAAATATAAATTACCTACGAATCAATAATTTTAGAGTGCATTATTCAAGGCAGGGAATGCAAACTTGCCTTTCTAATTGCTGTCCCTACACCGATTCCCACCACTGCCCCACTCTAATGATAAATTACCACACACCTTTTAAAAAGTTTATAATTTTAGAATCTATGTATGTGTTGTTAGTTTTGCTTACTTTGGGACACACATGTATTTATCTCATGCATCTTCACAGAAGGAGGAAGAGACTGACTGACTTTCACAGGACTAGAAATAGAACCTGGGGCCTAATATATGCTACACAAGTGTTCTCCTACTGAGCTAAATACCCTAGCTTATTTTATTTTTATTTTATAGTTTCTTGAGACAGAGTTTCTCTGTAGTCCCAGCTGTCCTGGAACTCATTCTGTAGACCAGGCTGGACTTGATCTCTGAGATCTGCCTGCCTCTGCCTTCCCAGTGCTGGGATTAAAGGTGTTTGGCACCACCACCTGGCACCTGTCTTCCTTTTAAGTTTTTCTTTTTAAAATTAAAATATAATATCATTCCCCATCTATATTGCTTTATTTTGAAATATGTTTCAAGATTCATCCATTTTATATGTGTGTGCCTATCTATATCCTCAGACACCCCTCCCTCTTTTCAGATAGTTGGATAAATCTTTAATATTTCCTATGGCAGCAAGGAGGGTAGTGTCGCACACCTTTACTCCCAGCATTCAGGAGGCAGAGGCAGAGCCAGGCTTGGTGGCGCGAGCGCCTTTAATCCCAGCACTTGGTTTAATTCCAGCACTTAGAAGGCAGAGGCAGGCAAATTTCTGAGTTCGAGGCCAGCCTGGTCTACAGAGTGAGTTCCAGGACAGCCAGGGCTACACAGAGAAACCCTGTCTCGAAAAACCAAAAAAAAAAAAAAAAAAAGAAAATCCCAGAAAGGAGGTTGACTCAGCGGGGACACTTTGGGAAGAAGAATAAAGAAAGAGGTTCAGTTGAATGCCCACTCTATTTTTAGGGTCCTGACAGCAGGTTTGGGAAGAGCTATGTATAATTAAGCAGGCTGGTCAAGGTATAGGCCCACTCACTTTTGTGTTTTACAAAAAAGAGAGAGCAGGGACATGTTTAGTGAGATGGAAGGCGGTGCCTCTGCAGGCCCATGCTGAGGCATCCCTACCCACTGAGAGACCAGCCATACATAGTACAGAACAGAGTTTATTTAGGGCATGGAGAAGTTGAGGGAGTAGAAACAGAAAAAAGGTGGAGGGGGAAGAAGGGGGTGGGAGAGGGAAAGGGAGGGGGAGGGGAGAGGAGGGAAGGGTGAGAAGGGGGAGGGGAAGGGAGAGCGAGGGGGTACTGAGAGGGGGAAAGGAGAGGGGGAGGGGAAAGGTGAGAAAGAGGGAGGGGGAGAGGGGAAGGGAGAGAGAGGTGAGAGGGAAATGGAAGGGGAGGGGAAGAGAGAGGCGGAAAGAGAGGGGGAGGGGCCGGGCTTGGTGGCACACACCTTTAATCCTAGCACTCGGGAGGCAGAGGCAGGCGGATTTCTGAGTTCCAGGCCAGCCTAGTCTACAGAGTGAGTTCCAGGACAGCCAGGGCTACACAGAGAAACCCTGTCTTGAAAAACCAAAAAAAAAAAAAAAAAAAAAGCAGGGGGGGGGGGGGACGAAGACGAGGGGGAGGGGAGGGGGAGAGAGGAAGGGGGAACCCGTTGCCAGGTAACTGTGGGGCGGAGCCTAGAAGGAATGCTACCACCCAGGGTGGGTTGTCAGAACTGTATGAAATCTCTTCCTGGGAGGCAGCTCCTCCACTGTCCAGCCCCAGGTTTCATCTTCTTTCTTTTCCCTGCCCGCGATTGCCAATTTCTTGAGATCCATTGTTTCAATAGTCTGGTAGCTAACAAGGCACAAGGGACTCCTTAGAGTCCAACCAATATGGCTGGCTACATGATCAATCTTTCCCAGGAAAATACCAGTATGTCAGGGTTTGTTAGACCATTTTATTATTAATGCTTGTTGCCAAGAGAGTTTATAGTATGCTATGGAAGCAAACCACAAAATATACAATATTTTCTCTCACTTAAAAACTAAGCAACTTGGAATTAAAGTATACACAAGCTTTGCAAATTTACCCGAATAAAATTCTGGGTATTTATACAGTTTCCACAGAAACATACGATGTTTTAAAATCTACATAAATTGAATTTATAAAATGTGTAGAAATGCATAATTATACTCTCAACTTACAAAGCAAAGAAGCTATGGGACTCGTTTGTAAAGCAGCCAGTTGTGGGAAGCAGTCACTATGGTATCAGCTTCTCCTGTTTCTCGTGTTTGGTAAGTGTTGCAGCAGCAGCAATGAAGAACCCAAGGAGTGCAGTTAAAGAGAGATATTTTTCTTTTTGCCAAGATACGTAAGAAGGCTTTATTTGCGAGAGCAGGGGCAGGAGTTTAATCAAACAAGCAAATCCCACATCATCATCTCATTCCTCAGACTCCTCCTCTGCTGCAGTGGACCAGAAGCAGCTGCAGGAACTGCAGAGCCTGGAGCAGCACAGAGAGCCCCAGCCCCGCCTGCGGCACACTGGCGAGCTCGCCAACACGCTGGGCAATGATATCCTCACTGGTTTCTCTACTCGGCTAACTAATGACCTTGTTGAGATGGTTATTATCTGCCTTGATGCCCATGCTGTCTACAATCGTCTTGATACCCTTGGTGCCAGGAGAAGAGTTACCCCCCACCTTCACCCCCGGGGTGAACTGCTGATAGAGCCTATGGCAGCCAGGCCTCATGTATGAGATATATAAGTTTTAAATACACAGTACATAGAACGATAGTGGAAGAGCTTCCAGAGAAAGAGAATCGCACCCCTGAGAGGGAATGGGCCCTTTTATATAAGTTGGGAGAAGTGACTTTGTTTTATCTCATGGGTCACTCATGAGGGGTCATTCATCTTTTTTTTTTAAAGATTTATTTATTTATTTATTTATTTATTATATGTAAGTACACTGTAGCTGTCTTCAGACACACCAGAAGAGGGCGTCAGATCTCATTACGGATGGTTGTGAGCCACCATGTGGTTGCTGGGATTTGAACTCAGGACCTTTGGAAGAGCAGTCAGTGCTCTTACCCACTGAGCCATCTCGCCAGCCGATTCATCTTTATGTAAATAGACAAATTGCTTATTTTATTATTAGGTCAAATTTTTCTACGCCCCCTCCCCAACCCAAATAGGATTTCTCTGTGTAATCCTGGTTGTCCGAGAACTCAGTCTGTAGACCAAGCTGGCCTTGAACTCAGAAATCCACCTGCATTCTGCCTCCTGAGTGCTGGGATTAAAGGCGTGCGCCACCACTGCCCAACAGTTAAAAATTCTCTAACTCAACTTGTTTTTCCTGAGACTGACCATTTGGGGTAAGGTGGTGTGGTGGTTGAATGATGTCCCCATAGTCTTAAGTCCTTGAGCCCTTGGTTCCCAGTTAGTGGCACTGCATGGGGAGGTTGGGTGGTGTGCAGCCCTGCTGGAAGAAGTCTGTCACTGAGGTCTGGCTTGGAGATTGATTACCTTGTACTGTTTCTGGCTCACTCTCTCATCTGTGCTTGGGGTTTGCGATGTGAACTCTCCTCTTCCAGTTCTTGCCACCATGCCTGCCACCTTGCCTTCAATCTGTCCCTGGTATTACAGACTGTAAGGATAAACTCCTTCCTACAGGGCAGTTCTAGGACAGTTAGGACTACACAGAAAAGCCCTGTCGTGAACCACCCACAGCAAAGAACAGTAACTGATACAGGAGCAGAGGTCATTAGGAGTTAAGCTCCAGCTGTTTGCTTAAGCCATTACAAGTTACTTAACCCAGCTCTGAACAGTCAGGTCTGACTGTTAGAGTGGGGAGTTTTTCTTTTGTTTTTGTCTCCACAGTAAGGTTTCTGTCCTCAATAGATACATTATTTTATTTCATGGTTATCTTTAAGAAATTTATGTATGTGCATGTGTATGTGCACCATGCCATAGCATATGTGTAGAAGCCAAAGGACAACTTGTAGGAACTATCTTGTGGGTCTCAAAAGATTGAAATTAGGTTTCTAGGCTTGGCAAAGAACATCTTTATCCACTAAGCCATCTCCTTGGCAATATATGTGTGTGTTTATATCTATCTATCTATCTATCTATCTATCTATCTATATATATATATATATATATATATATATATATCTGTGTACACATATATACATACATACATACATACACACACACATATATGTATGTGTGTGTTTGTACATACATGGGAGCTGGTAAAGATACAGGATGTTTACAGGAAGGCAAAGCAACAGGATGTTCAAGGGGAGGTGAAATATTCAGGCCTGCAGAAGCTCCTTAAACAATCCCATACTTTCAGGAAGTCCTTGAAACCGAGTAGCTTCACTAGGCCCCTCTCTTCCCAAGCATATCTAAACAGTAAGGCCTACTGAGAAACATTCTCACAAATGTTGTCTAGAAGAGGCTCAGACCAACTAAGCTACCTAGAAAGGACACTCTTCAACCTGTTGAGCAGGCTGTGCAGTGAGCTCGAGGATCCCCGCTTTCATGAGCTGTCACCCTTGCTGGGGTCGGCTTTGGCAATGCACCTGTAAATTACCCCTCACCCACACTCCTGTAAGTAACCCCATAACACATAACATTGGTTCACCAGGTTGGAATTCAGTGGTCTCTGTACTCTGTTCCATTGTGAGTTCCCTAAGTGGAATGAGTAGACAGTTGTTCACGTCTCCCCAGGAATTTAGAAAACTAAGCCAAGTAGAGAGGGGACAAATGGATAGTAAGAGAGGACACAGGGCTGCGTATGTTCAAAGCACTTTATATTCATGCTTGAAAATGCCATAAATGAGGGCTGGAGAGATGGCTCAGTGGATAAAAGCACTGACTGCTCTTCCGAAGATCCTGAGTTCAAATCCCAGCAACCACATGGTGGCTCACAACCACCTGTAATGAGATCTGACACCCTCTTCTGGTCTGAAGTCAGCTACAGTGTATTTATGTATAATAATAAATAAATCTAATAAAAAAGAAAGAAAGAAAGAAAGAAAGAAAGAAAGAAAGAAAGAAAGAAAGAAAGAAAGAAAGAAAGCAGAGAAAAAAGGAAAGAAAGCAGAGAAAGCAAGGAAGGAAGGAAGGAAGAAAGGAAGAAATGAAGAAAGGAAGAAAGGAAGAAAGAAAGAAAGAGAAATGCCATAATGAAACCGGGCCTGGGAGCTGGCCTGCTGCCAGCCTGAAGACTCAGGTTTAATTCCCACGACTCCCTAGGTGAACGGAGAGTAGCAACCTCACAAGCTGCCCTGTAATCTCCACACAGAGAGACATGCACGGGACCACATCCATGTGCATGCAAAATAAGTAGTATAGTATAGTGAGACATTTACTTTGAGATGTCTTAACAAAGGCCTGCCCTGTAATCTCCACACAGAGAGACATGCACGGGACCACATACATGTGCATGCAAAATAACTAGTATAGTGAGACATTTACTTTGAGATATCTTAACAAAGGCCATCATCTTACACAATTACTGATGCGTTTAGAAAAAGGTAAAGAAGAAGGGAGGGAATAGGGGTTTTTTGGAGAGGAAACCAGGAAAGGCGATAACATTTGAAATGTGAATAAAGAAAATATCTAATTTTAAAAAAAGAGAGAAGAGGGATATGTTTTGGGTGAATGTGTGGTGAGGTGAAGGGGTAGGGGGTGCCTCCTCGGGCCCATGCCGAGGCATCCCTTCCCCCTGAGGGGAAGTCACACAACAGTATAGTACAGAATAGAGCTTATTAAGGGCATGGGAGGGGAGTTTAAGAGGGTGGTAGAGGCAGAGAAAGGAAGAGAGGAGAGGAAGACGAAGAAGAGGGAGAGAGAGAGAGAGAGAGAGAGAGAGAGAGAGAGAGAGAGAGAGAGGGAGAGGGAGAGAATATAGAAGTAGAGGCTAGCCATGAGCACCTGGAGAGAGGGGGGAAGGGGTGAGGGGATAGAGTGGGAGTAGGAAGGCAAGAGCAAGAGAGAAGAGGGGGCAAACAGCCCCTTTGTTTATTTGTTTATTTATTTATTTATTTTAAAAGATTTATTTATTTATTTTATTATGTGAGTACACTGTAGCTGCACATATGGTTGTGAGCCTTCATGTGGTTTGTTGGGAATTGAATTTTTAAGACCTCTGCTCACTCCAGTCAACTTTGCTCGCTCTGGTGGATCCCACTCAGCCCTGCTTGCTTGGTCCCTGCTTGATCCGACCCAAAGATTTATTTATTATTATACATAAGTACACTGTAGCTGACTTCAGACCCATCAGAAGAGGGCATCAGATCTCATTACAGGTGGTTGTGAGCCACTGTGTGGTTGCTGGGATTTGAACTTAGGACCTCTGGAAGAGCAATCAGTGCTCTTACCCGCTAAGCCATCTCGAACAGCCCTTTTTATAGTGAGTCAGGCATACCTGCCAGGTAACTGTGAGCTGGAGTTTAGAAAAAATGCTAACAATTACTATGTGCTGAAAAGCTATGCATGTTAAACTTTCATCTGCCCATCAAATAGTATGTGTAAATGTGTGCACTGATTGCAGATCAAGGATACTTTTCCTTTCATACTGCTGCCATAACTTTAAAAATACAGTTACTAGAGACAGGATCCTTTTGTAGTGGAGTGATAGCATCTCTTTTAGAAGTACCAGAAGGAGCGGGACATGGTGGTATATCCCTATAACTTCAACTTTGAGGAGATGAGGCAGGCAGATCGGAATATCAAAGCAGCCTTAGCTCCATAATGATTTGAAGCCAGCCAAGGCTATGTGAAATTCAGTCTCAACCCAAGAAAACACAAGAGAGGAGAAAATGTCACTAGAGCTAGGGGTGCAACTCAGTGGCAGGAAGTTGGCCTAACATGAGCAAGGCTCCCCGTTCAATCCCAGTCAGTTTATTATCTACCTATCTGTCTGTCTGTCTGTCTATCTATCTATCTATCAATCGATCAATTGAAGGTAAACATACAGAAATAAACCTCTTAATTATTAAATATAGCAGGCATATAGAAAAATGCATAAAATATAAATTACCTACGAATCAATAATTTTAGAGTGCATTATTCAAGGCAGGGAATGCAAACTTGCCTTTCTAATTGCTGTCCCTACACCGATTCCCACCACTGCCCCACTCTAATGATAAATTACCACACACCTTTTAAAAAGTTTATAATTTTAGAATCTATGTATGTGTTGTTAGTTTTGCTTACTTTGGGACACACATGTATTTATCTCATGCATCTTCACAGAAGGAGGAAGAGACTGACTGACTTTCACAGGACTAGAAATAGAACCTGGGGCCTAATATATGCTACACAAGTGTTCTCCTACTGAGCTAAATACCCTAGCTTATTTTATTTTTATTTTATAGTTTCTTGAGACAGAGTTTCTCTGTAGTCCCAGCTGTCCTGGAACTCATTCTGTAGACCAGGCTGGACTTGATCTCTGAGATCTGCCTGCCTCTGCCTTCCCAGTGCTGGGATTAAAGGTGTTTGGCACCACCACCTGGCACCTGTCTTCCTTTTAAGTTTTTCTTTTTAAAATTAAAATATAATATCATTCCCCATCTATATTGCTTTATTTTGAAATATGTTTCAAGATTCATCCATTTTATATGTGTGTGCCTATCTATATCCTCAGACACCCCTCCCTCTTTTCAGATAGTTGGATAAATCTTTAATATTTCCTATGGCAGCAAGGAGGGTAGTGTCGCACACCTTTACTCCCAGCATTCAGGAGGCAGAGGCAGAGCCAGGCTTGGTGGCGCGAGCGCCTTTAATCCCAGCACTTGGTTTAATTCCAGCACTTAGAAGGCAGAGGCAGGCAAATTTCTGAGTTCGAGGCCAGCCTGGTCTACAGAGTGAGTTCCAGGACAGCCAGGGCTACACAGAGAAACCCTGTCTTGAAACAAACAAACAAACAAACAAACAAACCAAAAAGGCACCCCCCCCCAATATTCCAATTGCAAATATATAGTAACTACACATCCACACAGTCTTTGAATACCCACGGTGTCTACACATCCCTACGAAGTTCAGAGTCCCAGCTGGAAAAAGGAGCTCCAGTCAAAATGAAGAAAAGAAGGAAGCTGAGATGCTGTGGTGCCAGGGTTGGCCTTGTGGGCAGGTGTGTAGGAGAGCTCTGGTTTCTGGAACTTTCAGTTCAGGAGCATTGGGTGTGAGCTAGTGCTGTCCCTGGGGCAGGTGGGTAAGGTGCAGCTTGGATGGCTAGCCCTGGTCTTCACTGCCCTTCTGGGAAGGGGAGAAAGTCTGCAGGTACAGGAAGTTTGGCGATTTCCTTCATCCTGAACAGACAAGCTAAACAAGAAGGTCAGGCTTCTGAGTTAGCCAAAAAGAAGAAAGAGGCAGATTTTACTGGCAGAGCCTGGGTCTTAGTAGCCAAGGTGCCCTGGGGCTTGATCACTGCAGAGTAGGGTCTGTTCTTCCTCTCAGGGAGCTCTGGCAACCCCAGTCCAGTTGCAGGGAGAGGCCCTGGGGAGTGGGCAGGTGGGGGTGGGAATGGATGTGAGTTCTTTATGGCCTCAGGCAGGAGGCCCTTTTTCTGCCTCCAACCAGCTGTGTTTCCCCATCTGCACAAAGCCAATGAATCAATGCTCTAGGCTTGGGGAAAGAAAGCAAGAACCTAGACTGCAAATCTCTTCCTCCTATTCCCTACTGTTGTCTAGATTGCAGGATGCAGAAGGACCATCTGGAGAACAGCATTCCAGCCACCCATTGAAGCCCCAGGATAAAGGACTATCTATATACATCCCCTGGGTGAAATAGTTCCATTAGGGTCAACTGCTTAGAACACTTAGCAAAATTCGGCAAACATGCAATTAAGATAACAATCTGGCAGCAAGTACACTTGTACAGTGTTTGTCCTGGGTAGACAAGACAGTGCTCACGGTCAGCCATAAGGAGCCCAGCAGCCTAGCCATTGGCCCTTGACTGGCTTGAGCTCCTGATCCTTCTGCCTCTACTTCTGAGTGCTAGGGTTCCAGGGATGTACCACCAGGCCAGGCTATTGTCTAGAAGGACAGTGTTCTGTTATCTGCACATTAACTCAACCATCTTTATCATGTAGAGGTATTGTAACTCCTTCAGGTTTTTGTTTTGTTTTGTGTTTTGTTTTTTTGTTTGTTTGTTTTTCAAGACAGGGTTTCTCTGTGTAGCTCTGGTTGTCCTGGAACTCACTCTGTAGACCAGGCTGGCCTCCAACTCAGAAATCCACCTGCTTCTGCCTCCCAAGTGCTGGGATTAAAGGCATATGAACCATGCCCGGCTGTCCTTCAGGTTTTTACTTGCATTGCCAACAATATTAAATGGTACTTCATATTTGTGTCAGCCATTTTCACACTCCTCTGCCTCTCTTTCTTATTTCTGTAGAGGGTTATCTTTATTTTCTTATTGACTTTAAAATTTTTAGCTGGGTGTGGTGGCGCATGCCTTTAATCCCAGCACTTGGGAGGCAGAGGCAGGCGAATTTCTGAGTTCGAGGCCAGCCTGGTCTACAAAGTGAGCTCCAAAACAGCCAGGGCTACACAGAGAAAGCGTCTCTCAAAAAACAAAAAACCTAAAATTTTTATTTTAAAGCATATATAAGTATGTAGAGGATATACACATGTCAATGCAGATACCCATGAAGGGTTTGGGCTTCTTTCTTTAGCTTTAGGCCTTGAACTCAAGCATCCAAGTATTTGTTCTCCAGGACATTGTTTAGGTCTACCAAAAAAAAAAAAAAAAAAAAAAAAAAAGCAATTGAGGGCCAGCAAGATGGAGGAACAGTATTTACCTGAGTTTGATCCCTATGGCCTACATAAAAGTGGAACTGACTCCTCTAAGCTGTTCTCTGACCTCCATATGGGATCGTGCTTGTCAGGCAGGCATGAAGCTGTGGGTTTTGATACCCAGCACTGCATATACCAGTCATGGTAGTGCACACTCAGGAGGTGAGAGCAGGAGAATCAGAAGCTCAAGGCTGAGCTTGAGGCCAGCTTGAAGTACGTGAGACTTTGCCTCAAAAAAATCAGTCAATCAATCAATCAATCAATCAATCCTAGGAGTTCAAATACATCGTATTTCATAGTCCCATCTGTTCCCTTTCACTTACCTGACAGAGGACTCTGAAAAGAAATGTCTCCCAATTAAAAAAACAACAAAACAAAACAAAAACAAGGACAGTACAACTTTGGTATCTAGATTTCTGAAAAAGAATGAGTACCACAGGCTAATGGCTTCAGAAGCATGCTCCTGCCTTATAACACCAACCTGTGGTATTCAAATGATGCCCTAAAAGACTTCTATTGAAAAACTGAAATAGTATACAACACAGGATGCCCTGGGACTCGTGGCAACCCTTCTGCCTCAGCCTCAGGATCACTGAGGTCACTGTGCCCAGAGAAAAGATAATCTGAATGCCCCCTTTAATGTCCTCAGATGAAAACCATTACACTTGATATGTAGATCTACCAGATCACCTCATATCAGAGTCAGTGCATAAACAAACTTCTGTCAGCAGTGTAGAAACTTTGGCTCAGTGGGTAAAGGTGTTTGCCACCAAGCCTGACGACCTGATATTGGAACCTAATGTGATAAAAGGATAGAACCAATTCTAGAAAGTTGTCCTCTAACAACCTCCGTACATCCACCATGGCACTCACACGCACAGGCACAAAACCTAAAAATTAAAAAATGTAATTAAAGGAAAATAGGGTCTTAAAACAACAACCCTTCATTATTGTGGGCATGGCTAAGATGGGTGGCTCACGGTTTCTTAGGAGATTTAGGTCAAATTTCCCTCCAGGATTGCAGTCTTATGTGAAGACTCAACAAGGGGAAGGCTCTTCTAAGCTCTTTTGTGTGGTTTCTGGTTCCCAGGTAAGTGAGTATCTCTACAAGCTACCCAAGTATACAAATAGCAGTCATCTTGGGCAAGCAATCTACGAGAGAGATAATAATCATGGAATCTGACAACTGATAGTCTACCTGCTGGCACTCACAGCACCCACTGAAAGCAGTTATATTCAGGTTATATATACTAACTTATTAAAAAAAAAACAAAGGCTGCAGATTAAATAACTAAGAAAGGAGGCATGTGGGCTGGAGAGATAGCTCAGAGGTTAAGAGCACTGACTGCTCTTCCAGAGGTCCTGAGTTCAAATCCTAACACCCACATGGTGGCTCACAACCATCTGTCATGGGATCCGATGCACTCTTCTTGTGTGTGTCAGAAGACAGCTGCAGTGTACTTGTATAAATAGTAATAAATAAAAGAAGAAGAAGAAGAATAGAGGCATTCACGCAGTACCATGTTTTAAGTGTAGAGCATCTTTTTGTCCTCCCACAACGGAAGAGTTCCTGTGCAGTTCTGTCCAGCTGCTATGGTATCTAACACAGCAGGTGGTTTGCTTCCAGGCAGGGAACTCACCTAAACCCTGGTATTTAAATTTTTCTCTCACTGGGGCTTGATCACAGAGACACAGATGGTGCGGCCGTCGCTCCAGGCCCTCCTGAGCATGAGCTGATACTGCAGGCTCCAAGTGTCCACCACAAAGCACATTGTTAGCACAGACTATCAGGCACAGCTCGAGGCCCCCAGGTAAACAGACACTCTTATCAGTCAGAACATTCCAAGAGTTAGAGTCACTCAGGAAGTGGAGCAAAGAACAGGCCTCTCTTTGGGCAAGGCTCGCCAGGCCAGGAAGTGAGGCTCACACCACACTGGGCTTCTGAGCAGCTTCTAAGCACCTCGTTCTTCAAATACAACAGGACAAATGCTCATTTAAGAAAAGTCTTCACCGTAAGGACAATAAAAGCAAATCAGGAGGGGAAATAAAAGGCATTTGGAAGAAATAGACAGAAAACAAGCCAATTGCTGTCCCCAGTGGCACAAGCCTGTCATCCAGTGGCTCACAACCTTCCTAAGGCTGTGACCCTTTAATACAGTTCCCCGTGTTGTGGTGACTCCCAACTGTAAAATTAAAATTATTTTATTGTTATTCATAGCTGTAATTTGCCACTGTTATGATCATAACTGATATTCAGGATATCTGATAGGCAGCCCCAAAGGGTCTCTACCCACAGGCTGATGACTAACTGCTGCTGAAATCCCAGCTACTCAGGAGGGTAAAGAAGACTGAACATTAAAGGCTTGCCTCAGTGACATTGTGAGTTCCAAGTCACCCTACAAATTACACACACACACACACACACAAACATATATATATATACACACAGACACACAAACACACACATGCATATATACATATAGATGAATATATATGCAGCCTGCGTATATATGCCATATATAAAACATACACACATGCAGCCAACATATATGTATGTATATATGTGTGTGTGTATATATGATTTATTTATTTATGTATATGTATACATTATAGTTGTCTTCAGAAATACCAGAAGAGGGCATCGGATCCCATTACAGATGGTTGTGAGCCACCATGTGGTTGCTGGGAATTGAACCCAGGACCTCTGGAAGAGTAGTCAGTGCTCTTAACCACTGTGCCATCTCTCCATAAATATATATTTTCAACAGAAGTATTTCATATGCCCGAGCGGTGGTGGCACACGCCTTTAATCCCAGCACTTGGGAGGCAGAGGCAGGCAGATTTCTGAGTTTGAGGCCAGCCTGGTCTACAGAGTGAGTTCCAGGACAGCTAGGGCTACACAGAGAAAACCCTGTCACGAAAAAAACCAAAAAAACAAACCAAAAAAAAAAAAAAAGTATTTCATATGAAAAAGTTGGCAATATGAAAGAAAGCAAGGCTATTGGGTTTTTTTGTTTTGTTTTGTTTTTGAAACTCAAATGGAAATGTGGGAAAATAAAAACTCAACGACTCAAATATATATATAAAAAAACACAGTGGAAAATATCATCAATTGACTTGACTATGCCGAAAAGAGAGTATCAGAGATAAAAGACAATGTTGACAAAATGCTATATTCAAACATCAAAAATGTTCTTAAAAAATGAGCTTGAGCACAGTGCCCATGTCCTCTGGGCTATGACAAGGTGACCCAGCCCAAGAAGGAGCCATGATAAACAGAAAGGCATTGCAAATCTGTTCAGACCCCATAGAGCTGGAGTTACAGGCAGTTGTACCTGCCCACTGCGGCTGCTGGGAACAGAACTCCAAAATTGGCAAGAGCAACAATTTATCAGGTGTCCAACTGCTGAGCCATCTATCCAGGCCTGGGGGCTTGAGGTTTTACAAATCTCAATAGGCATAAAATGCCAGACAGGTCCTGATATAGTTAGGATAGATGAGTTTGGTACCTTAGTCCCATCATTACAGAGGCCATCCATCCAAACTAAATTCCATAAACTTTAGAACATTAAAAAAAAAATGTTAAATGAGCCAGTCATAGCATGGTAGGTAGCACATACCTTTAATCCCAGAGAGAGAGGTAGGCAGATCTCTGTGAGTTCACGGCCAGCCTGGTTTATAAAGCAAGTTCCAGGAGAGCCAGGGCTATACAGAAAAACTTAAAAAACTTGTCATGGGGGGAGAGAGGGAGAGGGAGAGAGAGAGAGAGAGAGAGAGAGAGAGAGAGAGAGAGAGAGAGAAAGAGAGGATACCATGTATTAAATGTAACACACACACACACATTTCATCCAATAGACAGGTGATACATGTTTTTCTAAGTAGTCCATGGAATATTCTCTAAAACATGTCATATCCTAGGCCACCAATAAGTTCTTACTACATTCAAAAAAATCGAAAACAATTTCTTGAGTAGATCTGATCAGAGTTCAGTAAACCAACAGGAAGCAAAACTCCAGCGCTTCCTCAAGCACCTTAGGTTGAAAGCATAGTTACTGTCTAGGTTTACTCATGTGCCCCACAGAGGCCAGAAAAGGGTATCCAGTGCTTAGACCCTGGGGCTACAGATGGTTGTGAGGCATGTGATGGGGGTGTTGGGATCTGAACTTGGGTCCTCTGCCAGAGCAGCCTGGAATGTACTTTTAACTACCCAGCAATCTCTCCAGCCCAAGAAGAGTGGTTTGTTTGTTTGTTTGTTTGTTTGTTTTGTTTTTAGACACAATCTCTCTATGTAGCTGTGGATGACCTGAAACCCGCTATGTAGATCAAACTGGCCTTGCCTCTGTCTCCTGAGTGCTGGGATTAAATGTGTGTCCCCACCATGCCAGCTATCAACATACTTTTTTTTTTTTTCCAAGACAGGGTTTCTCTGTATAGCTCTGGCTGTCCTGGAACTCACTTTGTAGACCAGGCTGGCCTCGAACTCAGAAATCTTCCTACCTCTGCCTCCTGAGTGCTGGGATTCTAGGCGTGTGCCACCACACCCGGCTCAGAAAGGAAAATTTTAAAATCCCTAAAATCAAATGGTAATTAAGACATAACTAGAATCTTCAGGACAAAGCTAAGGGAATTCTATGAGCAAAGACTTGTAGCTAAGTACTCAATAGAAACACTGATGGGGGCTCTGGGGAGTGGCTCAGAGGTTAAGAACACTGGCCTAGCCCGGCAGTGGTGGTGCAGGCCTTTAATCCCAGCACTTGGGAGGCAGAGACAGGCAGATTTCTGATTTCTAGGCCAGCCTGGTCTACAGAGTGAGTTCCAGGACAGCCAGGGCCACACAGAGAAACCCTGTCTCAAACAAAACAAAACAAAACAAACAAACAAACAAAAAAGAGTACTGGCCTCATTCAGAAGACCCTGATTCAGGTCCTGGCACCTACATGGCAGCTCACAATAGTCTGTAACTCAGTTCCAGGAAATCTCATGTCCTCTTCTGGCCTTTGCAGGAATCAAGCAAAACAATCATACACACACACACACACACACACACACACACACACACACACACAATCTCAAAAAGGGATGCTGGACCTTGTGGACCACAGCTTTGTTCTGTGCCAAACTTTCCTGGGGAGAAGCAACAAGACATCTAGGGAGCCCAGGTCAGACAAAATACAGATACTACCGGAGTCCAGCTTGGTGAACCAATGAATTTTATTGGTGTTTTTTTACAGCTGCCCACCCCAGCATGGTGACAGCTCACAGAGCTGGTAGCCTGGAGCATACTGTATGGTCTACAGCAGCTCAGGTGCCACAGTTGGTCCAAGTCTCTTCCAGGCAGCTCATTTTGTTTGAGTCTTCTCTGCAGCTGTTCTTCTCTTGAGTCTTCTTGGCAGCTGCCAAGTCTGAGAGGGACACGATGTCTTTATTCTTTCCTCTGGCAGGGCAGGGCAGGGCCTAGTGAGTCTGGTCAGTTTCAGGGAGTTCTTGAAGCCATTTTAAAGAATTGTTTACCTCCAGGGTTAAGGTGCTCCCTGGAAGGATGGGATGTTTTGATTTCTGAGGATATTCACACAATAGGCTTTAATCTCACCCAGCATTCAGGGGGCAGAGGCAGGTGGAACTTTGGGAGTTCCAGGCCATCTACAGCTGCATGGAGGGGATGCATCTGCAAAAACCCCAAAACCTGCAAGGTGGCTCAGTGGATGTCATAGTCTTTGTTCTATCCTATGAAGCATGACCAAGACAACTCATATAAAAAGAAAGCATTTAATTAGGGGCTTGCTTGCACTGTCAGAGGTTTAGTCCATAGGGCACTGAGCTTGACAGGTGCAAAGAGAAGGGGCGGGGGGTGGGGGGTGGTGGTGGTGGGGGTGGTCAAGGAGACAGGGGTGGGGGTGGGGGTGGGGGTGGGGGGGTGTTAAGAGGGAGAGGGAAGGGAAGGATGCTGGCTGGGTAGGATTTTCAAAACCTGAAAAGCCCACCCCAGGAGACACATCCTCAGAGTAGGCCACAGCTCCTAATCTGTCTAATCCTTTCTTAAGGTTTCACACCTTGGTGACCAGGCATTGAAATACATGACCCTATGGAGGCCATTCTTATTCAGACCAAGCTCCTGACTTCTTTCCTCTCACCCCTACACTTGAACCCACAAGAGAGGAGAGAATTGACTTGCAAAATTGTCCGCCCTCAAGCTTACACACACACACACACACACACACACACACACACACGGGGGGGGGGGGGCAGGAGGGGGAGGAGAGGGAGAGAGAAGGAGACAGAGAACAAATTAACAAAATAAAAGACAGAAAGATGGGCTGAGGATGGGACTTGGTTGGTTGAGTATTTAACTGACCTGCATAGAGCCCCAGGTTTGAGCCTCGGTACTGCTTAAACTATTTCAGTTTCGTTGCCGTTCTTGTGATGAAGCATCCTGGCCAAAAGTAGCTTCAGAGAGGAAGCCTTATTTGACTGAAAATTCCAGGTCCATCATGTCCAAAGAGTCAAGACAGAAGCTCAGTCACTAATAGGTTTCTCTGCTGATGAAATGAAGCAATTCAAGCCAAATCAAAAGTATAAAGGCAGGTGTATCAAAAGGCAGCTCTTAGCCGGGCGTGGTGGCGCACACCCTTAATCCCGGCACTCAGGAGGCAGAGGCAGGCGGATTTCTGAGTTCAAGGCCAAGCCTGGTCTACAAAGTGAGTTCCAGGACAGTCAGGACTATACAGAGAAACCCTGTCTTGAAAAACAACAACAACAACAACAACAAAGAAAGGCAGCTCTTGGTCGAGTTCATAGGTGCAGGTCAGTGAAGTCAAGAGCCCTGAGCCCCTGGGAGAGAGGATGTGTTAGCCTGGAATTTTTTCTTTGCAGGCAGGGTTGGGAGAAGAAGAGCAAATGGTGCTTCCTGGCTTGTACAGGGAATTAGCAGGAATTCCAACCATCAGGACCACATCCAGGGCAGAGACGTTAAGCTCACGGGTTCTTGTTTGCTGGCTTAGGCCTGCTTATGCTCAGCTACGTCTTCACTCTTCCAAAGTGCAAAGCCCATCCATCATGTAGCATCACCAGTGTTCGGGGTGGATCCTCCTCCATCACTAACAATCTAGACAAAGCCCTCCAGACATGTCCCCAGGTCATCCTGAGCTAGTTTCTCATCAAGACTCTCTTTCCAGGGTACTCTAGACTGGGTCAAGCTGTCAGTTACAACTAACCGACACAGTTGTCTTAGGGTTTTGCTGCTGCTGTCAAGAGACACCAAGACCAAGGCAACTTTTATAAGGACAACATTTAATTGGGGCTGGCTTACAGGCTCAGAGATTCAGTTCAGTATCATGAGGGCGAGAACATGGCAGCATCCAGGCAGGCGTGGAATGGGCAGAGCTGAGAGTTCTGCACCTTCAACTGAAGACTGCTAGCAGAATACTGACTTCAAGGCAGCTAGGATGAGGGTTATAAGCCCACACCCACAATGACACACCTATTCCAACAAGGCCACACCTTCTAATAGTGCCACTCCCTGGGCTGAACACATATAAATCATCACTGGTGGCTTGTGGGACAAATGCAACCTGGGAGACAAGCCTGAAACAAGAGTGTGGTGTTTGGGGCTGGAGAGGTGGCTCAGCAGTTAAGAGCACTGAGTGCTCTTCTGAAGGTCCTGAGTTCAAATCCCAGCAACCACATGGTGGCTCACAGCCATCTGTAATGAGCTCTGATCCTGATCCCACTTCTGCAGTGTTGGAAGACAGCTACAGTGTACTTAAGATAATAATAAAAAATAATAATAAATAATAATTAATAATAATTAATTTATTTAAAAAAAAGAGTGTGGTGTTTGGTCTATGGGAAGTGGCACTATTAGGAGATGTGGTCTTGTTGGAATAGGTGGGTCTTTGATGGAAGAAGTATACCACTGTGTAGGTGAACTTGGAGGGTTCCTTGTGCCCAAGCTCTGCCCAGTGTGGAAGAGAGAGTCCCCTCTTGGCTGCCTTTGGATGTAAAACTCTCAGGTCCTCTAGCACCAAGTCTGCCAGCACAATGCCATGCTTCCTACCATGATGATAATGGACTGAGTCTCTGAAACTGTAACCTAGCCCCAATTAAATAGTTTCATTTAAAATAGGTGCCTTCATCATGGTGTCTCTTCACAGCAATAAAACTTTAACTAAGACAAATAGTGAGGTCAAGAAGCACCCAAAACCCTGAAAAATCTCACCTTGAGAGCAGCAGGAGTAAGGATCACTCCCTCCCTATTCTTGGTCTGCATCCCCCAGGGCATGCCTCCAACCTTCTTGGGAAAGTCACATGGCCTTTTGGACAAATTTGAGGTTTAAGCACCTGAGATTCCTCCTCATGCGAAGAAAGGAAACGTAGCATCTCAGCCAATAATGTACACTCTCCTTGAAAAATTTCTATCCACTCCCCAAGGTTTCTATAGCCCTTGTTACCTGGCCCCTGCCCCATATAAAGAGTTGCTGTTTCACAGAATACTGTCTAGAAGAGCTGTAACATTGAAAGCCTGGGAGAAGGCTTTCTGCCTTAAACAGACAGACTGAGATCTCTACCCATTCCAGCTCCGATTCATCCTTTCCAGCCTGGTGTGCAGCAGTGGAACTTGGAACAATAGTGGCTAGAAGTTGGAAAGGTCTGGTTTCCTCTCGACTCAGTTGTGTCACATGTTTTGCTCGAAGCTGTCTTGTGAGAGGACATGTGATGTTTTGCTAAATGACAGACACTTGAGAGGGCACGTGATGTCTAGAAGGAATATAAATGGAACCCCACAAACAGTGAGAGGAGGCTCTTTTATGCCATGGAAGGCTTCTCTGGTCTTCACTGGTCTTCGTTGGTCTTTGCTGGCCCTTGCTGGTCTTCATTTCACAGAGAAAAGTGCTCCTAAGAACTTGTCGTGGGATTCAAGCTGATTCTGGCCACTTCCGCTGACTCACACTGATCTGGCAGAACCTTGCTGTCTCTTGCTGGATCTTGCCGCCACCGCTACTGATTCATGTTTGGTGTTGGCTATTGCACCGGATTGCTGATATCCTGACAACAAGGCTGGAATCACCCTCAAGGAACGACTTCTAAACAGGTCTACAAAACCCTTTCCTATTAACCTTCATTTGGCCCTACCTCTGGCCCATGGGTTAGAAGGGAGGTTGAAGCACGTAAGAAACCTAAATAAAGTAGGTTTTGAAAAATCTAAGCTAGCCGGGCGTGGTGGCGCACGCCTTTAATCCCAGCACTCGGGAGGCAGAGGCAGGTGGATTTCTGAGTTCGAGGCCAGCCTGGTCTACAAAGTGAGCTCCAGGACAGCCAGAGCTATAAAGAGAAACCCTGTCTCGAAAAAAAAAAAAAAAATGAAAAATCTAAGCTTACAATGGTTTACACCTGTAACCCCAGAATTGGTGAGTTGAGTCACTTTCAACTACAGATGAGTTTGAAGTTAGCCCTAGCCTCAAAAGCCTGCCTTAAAAATTACCTCAAGCAATAATTATCAGAAAGAATCTAGAATGGTGGTACACACCTGGGATCCCAGCAGAGGCAAGACCCACACAAATTCAAAGTCAGCCTGGTCTACGTGGTGAATTACAGAATACCTAGAACTATTAAATATGATCCTGTTTCAACCCCCCCTCAAAAAACCCCCACAAATAAATTGGAAAGATCTCATATAAATAACATAACGGGTCTCAAGGCTATAACTTACATAATGTCAAGGTTTTAGAAAAACAAGAACAATCTAAACTCAAAAGCAGTAGATGGAAAGAAAGAAAGACTGTACCATAGTAGAAATTAATGATCAGATTTTGAAAGAACAATGTATAGTTCTTAAAAAGAAAGAAAGAAAGAAAGAAAGTTGACAAACCTAAGCTGAACTAACCAAAAAAGCTAGAGGATGCATAAATTAGTAAAAATTGAGATGAAGGCAGGGTGGGGGTCAGTGAAACAGCTCAGTAAGGTAAGGGTGCTTGCTGCAAAGCCTGACTACCAGAGTTCAAAGCCTGGAACCGGTCTGTTGGAATGGTGGAAGGAGAGAACTGACTCCTGCAAGTTGTCCTTTGACCCCTGCACGCTCCCTGTGGCACATGCACCCAGACAATAAATGAATAAATAAGTAAATGTTGTTTAGAAAAGAAAATAGCTGGTCACAGTGGCATGTGCTTTTAATCCCTCTACTCAGAAGACAAAAATAGGCAGATCTTTAAAGTTCAAGGCCAGCCTGGTTTAAACAGCAAGTCCCAAAGCCATCCAGAGCGACGGGATGAGACACAAAGACAATAAACAAGAGAAAAGGAAAAGACCAAAGAACGGCTGTTAGATGCTCATAACAACTACAGCATCACCACCTCACCACTGACCTTTGGAAACTTAGGTTCTAAAACACTGGGAAACCCAGAAGTAGATACATTTGTAGCCAAACATGACCTGCCAAAGTTAAATCAAGTGAGTATAAACAGCCTGAACCAGTTCTCAGTCTTTCTAATGCTTGCAGCCCTTTAACACAGTTCGGGTGGGGTGGCCCCCAACCAATTTTGCTACTGTTATGAACTTTTTTTTCTTCATTTTTTTCTTTTTCTATTTGTTTTGTTTTTTTGAGATAGGGTTTTCTCTGTGTAGCCCTGGCTGTTCTGTTCTGGAACTCACTTTGTACTTTTTTTTTTTTTTCCTCCTGAGACAGGGTTTCTCTGTGTATCCCTGGCTGTCCTGGAACTCACTCTGTAGACCAGGCTGGCCTCTAACTCAGAAATCTGCCTGCCTCTGCCTCCCAAGTGCTGGGATTAAAGGCGTGTGCCACCACACCTGGCTCTCTGTACTTCAACCTGGCCTCAAACTCACAGAGATCTGTCTGCCTCAGTCTCTCAAATGCTGGGACTAAAAGGGTTTGCCACCATTGCCTGGCTACTGTTATAAATTGTAGTGTAAATATCTGATATGTAGCATACCTGGTATGGGACCATGTGAAAGGGTTGTTCAACCTCCCCAAAGGATCGTGACACACACAGACCCGCAGGTTGAGAACTGCTGGCCTAAACAGATCATAAACAGTCAATGAGATTGAAACAGTAGTGGGAAAATCCTAACCAAAGCAAACCTGAGGATCAGATAGATTCACTGCTGAATTCTACCAAATGTTAAGAGGAAGGGCACCAATATTCTTCATACTATCCCATGACCTAGAAAGAGAAGGTGCTGCCAAACTTGTTTTAGGAGGCTAGTATTACTCTAATACCAAAATGTGGTGGGTTTCCCCCTTCTTCTGCTTCTTCTCTTGTGGTGTCCTGGCCCTGATACACACCCGGTGGAAAAGGATGGTGCGAAGTTTGGATCGTGTGGGTCACAGGGTCTCTCCATACGCAGTGAATGCGGGGGGTGGGGGGGACGGAGAGAGGGGGGATGGAGGTCTCTACCGCAGATTTCAGAGTTACAGCTCTTTTAGACTTAGATGATCGATCATCAACAAAAGAGCTTGTTCCCATATACGTTATTCAGGGTGAATCAAGGGCTACATATATGAACCTTGAAGAGTGGAAAGGGGCTCTTCTTCTTCTTCTTCCTCTCTCTCTCTCTTTTTTTTTTTTTTTTTTTTTTTTTTGGTTTTTCCAGACAGGGTTTCTCTGTGTAGTCCTGGCTGTCCTGGAGCTCACTTTGTAGACCAGGCTGGCCTCGAACTCAGAAATCCGCCTGCCTCTGCCTCCCGAGTGCTGGGACTAAGGGCGTGCACCACCACGCCCGGCTCTACTTCTTCTTCTTCTTCTTCTTCTTCTTCTTCTTCTTCTTCTTCTTCTTCTTCTTCTTCTTCTTCTTCTTCTTCTTCTTTTTGGTTTTCAAGACAGGGTTTCTCTGTGTAGTCCTGGCTATCCTGTAACTCACTCTGTAGACCAAGCTGGCCTGGAACTCAGAAATCCACCTGCCTCTGCCTTCCAAGTGCTGGGATTAAAGGCATGTGCCACCACCGCCTGGAAAGTATCACCACTTTTATATTTTTACTTTTATTCAGTGTAGTGTTGAAAGGCTTAGCTAGGACAATAAGGGAATGAAAAGGCTGAATACAGCTCTTTCAGTAAGTGCTTGCTACCAAGGAGTTTGATTCCTGGAACCTGTAGGAAGAACTGACTTCCATAACTCATTCGCTAACTTTCCCATGTTCACCATGGTAAACACACATATGCAGGCATGAATATAAGCATGTACACACACTTAAGTAAATGAATGTAACAAAAATGTAAAAATAAACACAGCAATGTAAGGTATGTACAGAGAAACTGAACTGTGCCTACTTGGAGACAGTATGATCCATATATAAATGGCCCTACCAGAAAACTCTCGTTCTTCTGAGAAATGCTTTCAGCAAAAGACAGTATACAAAATTAACGTAAAGCTCTCTAGCTTGGGCTGGAGAGATGGCTCAGCGGTTAAGAGCGCCGACTGCTCTTCTGAAGGTTGTGAGTTCAAATCCCAGCAACCACATGATGGCTTACAACCATCTGTAATGAGATCTGATGCCCTCTTCTAGGGCGTCTGAAGACAGCTACTGTGTACTTACATATAATAAATGAATAAATCTTAAAAAAAATCAGTAGTTTTTAAAACTAATAAACTTTCCAAGAAAGAAATCAGAGGGTTAAAAAAAAAAAGAAAAAGAAAAAAATCCCATTCCCAGGCTTCAAAAAAATAACACAATAGCACACCTAGGAGTAAAATCTAGTCAAGGCGGTGAAAGATCTCCATAATGAAATCTTTAAGATAATGGAAAAGAAATTTCAGAAGACAATGGGAGATGCAAAGAGATCCTAGGCTCATGGGTTGGAAAACTGGTTAGTATAAACAGCAATCTACAGATTCAACTCAGTCTACATGAAAACCCTCCAATGACATAATTCACAGAACTAGGAAAAAAATATCACTAAATTCATATGGAACCATGACAGAACCTGAATAGCCAATGCAATCCTTAGCAGAAGGAGCAAAACTAAAGTTACTACAGTGCCTGATCTCAAACTACAGTACAGAGCCATAGTAACAAAACCAGTATGGTACTGACTCAGGAACAGACATTTAGACCAGTGTTCTAGAACAGAGGACCAGGAAATAAACTCAGACAGCCACAGACATGTAACTTAGCAAAGGTGACAGAAACATTAACAACTGGTGTTCCACACCAGTTATAGTAGAATAAAGTATAAGAGAGTAAGCCAGAATAAAGTAGCATAAAGCCAGATCAGCAGTTTGCAACCTGTGGGTCACGGCCCCTTTGGGGCTGAAATGACCCTTTCACAGGTGTCAAATATCAGATATTGTAATTAAATACTTTTACAGTGAGGAACTGTATTGAATGATTGCAGCATTAGGGAGGTTGACAACCACTGACATAGATCTATGTCTTACGCCTGAGCAAAACAAATCAACTCAAAATGAGACCAAAGACACTAATGTCAGATGGGAAATTTAGTGTCTTAGAGAAAAGCATAGGTAAAACACGTGGAGATATGGGCAACATGCAAGGCTTCCGAAGAGAACTCCAAATAGCACAGGAGATAATCTCAAGAACTGGCAAATGGGATTTCATGAAACTAGAGAAATCTTCAACCTAACAAAGGAAACAACACCAGAGGGATGAGATTGCTTGCAAAATGGGGGATCAGGGGGATGGGGAGGGAGGGTGGGGGCATCCTTGCAACTACACACAGTCGAGGGATCATCATCTAGAATATCTAAAGAGCTGAGGAAATTATTGGGGCTGAGGAGATGGCTCCATGGGTAAAGTGCAGCTGTGGAGGAGTGAGGGCCTGAGTTTGGATTCCCAGGGTCACATAAAAAGCCAGGAATAGACAGAGAATATAGATAGCTCAGTGGGATGGGGCTTGCCTAGCATGTGTGAGGCTCCAAGTTCAATTCCCACTGGTTCCTAGCAGCATCAACACACACACACACACACACAAACACACAGAGACAGAGACAGAGAGAGAGACAGAGAGGAACACAGAGAGAGACAGACAGTCAGTCAGTCAGACAGACAGACAGACAAGGCCAGTTAGAAGGTAGCATTTACCAGCGGCTTATAGTCTTATAGTTCCAGAGGGATAGGTGTCCAGCGCCATCAGGGCAGGGAGCTTGCCATTGACAGTAAGCAGGTTGGCAAGGCACCACAGCAGCAGCCAAGAGCTCATATTCTGATCCACAGACAGATAACAGAGGGAATACACTGGGGATGGCTGGGACTTTTAAAACCCACTTCAGCCCACTTCCTATGACACACCTTTCCAATAAAGCCACACTTAATTCTTCCCTGAAGGCCACCAACTGGGAGCCAAATTTTCAAATGTCCAAGACTTATGGAGGACACCTCATTCAAACTACCAGAGAAGATCAGAGGAACAGGAGGTTGGAAGAGAGACAAGAGAGGATAACATGGATGGTGAAGTGGGGATTTCTGGTTTCTTTGGAGACTCAGTTGTGTATGTCATGTGATGATCTGCTGGAGTGGATATTTGGGATGATATTTGATGTTTAGAACTAGTGTAGGTATAACCAAACAGACAGCTGTCGATGCTCTTGCATTGGCTTGTTTTACAACACTTTGCTGCCCTTTGCTGATTTTCACTTGTAATGACTTCATAGAGAGAAATACATTGAAGGACTTTTAGTGGTATTCTGGCTGCATGCACTTCAGTGGATAGTGCAGATTGCAGATCGGCAGAGACTTGTGGTTTCTACTGGATTGAGCTTCCACTGTTAATTTGTGTTTGGTGTTTTGCTAGTGTTCTGGCAAACCTATATGAGATCAAATATGAGTAATATAGAATGGACAGTTTCCACTTCTAATGGCCTGTTACAATTGAATGAATAACAAAGTTAATTCTGAGTTATCAGGTATAAATACAGCAGTCTGTATATGCAAAAACAACCCTTTCTACATATAAGGAATCAGTAATTATATCAAGAGACTCAGGATAATCTAATAATACAATAAGGATTACATACAAGTTTGATTTTTGAACTGAGGTATATGGACTTTTGAGCACTTTTTTGCTTATTTTTTCTGACTTATAACCTGCCATTCCCTTCTTTTTTTTTTTTTTTTTTTTTTAAAGATTTATTTATTACATGTAAGTACACTGTAGCTGTCTTCAGACACTCCAGAAGAGGGCGCCAGATCTCGTTATGGATGGTTGTGAGCCACCATGTGGTTGCTGGGATTTGAACTCTGGACCTTCGGAAGAGCAGTCGGGTGCTCTTACCCACTGAGCCATCTCTCCAGCCTCCCTGCCATTCCCTTCTTGTTTGCAGCAATATAGAATGTTGGTGCCTCTGGAATTGGTGTTCTCTTTAGAATAAGTAGAAGAATCCAATTAATTCTCTTTATAAACTGTATATGTTTGCTTTTGAGATATTTGTTATTAATTTCACCAAGTAGTTACTACAACCTCTTTGCTAATCCTCATTGATCACCCATAATGACATAATCTCAGCATTTATAAGATCACTACAATTGTTCCTGACAATTGACTTAGTCTTATTCTTTTATAATTAATCTGGAATTTTTTTCTACATATGTCTTCAATTTTTTATTTTGTTTATGAGCTAAGAAAATCCATTCCATAATACTATCTTCCCTTTGCATAATGAGCCCAGTAGAAGAATGAGTTGATGGCAAAAGGACCAAAATACAATCAAGTTTAGGATCAATTCGATTCACGTATGCCTCTTGCAGTCTTTGATCTATAAGAGTTAATTCCTTTTTTCTGCTTCAGCTGTTGCACATCTTGGGACTGTACCTTTGAATTTGAATCTCCTTGTAATGTTTGAAACAGATTACTTAACTCATATGTATTGCAAGCTTTTGTTCCCCTGGTAAGAACACGCTCAGGGCAACCGGAATCTTCTGCAGCACAAGCTTTATTGCTTACCCCATCAGGAGCCAGTGGCGAAGAGAGCCAGAGAGGGAGGGAGCCAGAGAGAGAGAGAGAGAGATCCAGAGAGAGAGAGCAAATGGCGGAAACCCGTCCCTTTTATGGAGGACTGTCCTCCGCCTTGGACGTGTCGCTCCCTGATTGGCTGCAGCCCATCGGCCGGAGTTGTCGTCACAGGGAAGGGAGAGCACATGGGGTGGAAAGCTACCCCGGCACATGCGCAGCTTGCTTGTTTACTACTTAGAACACGGGTGTCAGTGCCATCAGCGCCATCTTGTAATGGCGAATGTGAAGGCGGCTCCTTACACATATGTACTTAATCCAATTGTAGACCTCAGCCATTTAATCTCTCCCATTAATTTTCAAAAAATCATTGAGTTTTCAATGAACCCTATGGATCTGTATGTTCTGTGATCAAATTTTTTGTTGACTGATTTTATAACCCCAATAACTAAGTGATCTCCTCTGTGTATTTGTTTGGGGCAATCTGTAATCCTCAGCATAGCAGAATTCTTTGTGTTACCTTAAACATATTCTCTAAAACATCTTCATCAGAATTAGCCAACAGAATGTCATCCATATAATGATAGGTGATAGATTGAAGAACTTTCTTACAAATTATTTCTGATGGTTTTTGCATAAAATATTGCCATATAGTTGGATTATTTAATATTCCTTGTAGATACATAAGCATAACTATGGCTGCATCTTAACACTATTGTAGGTTTCCATACTAATGTCAACAATCCTTATAGAATATTGGTTGGCTTAGTTCCTCAGTTCTTCTCATAATCCATTGTTTCTCAGCTATTGTTGCTCCCTTTTTTTGTTTGTTTGTTTGTTTTTTACCAACATTAAGAAAGTTTAGGAAAAAAAGAAAAGAAAAGAAAATTTAGGGCTGGTGAGATGGCTCAGTGGTTAAGAGCACTAACTGTTCTTCCGAAGGTCCTGAGTTCAAATCCCAGCAACCACATGGTGGCTCACAACCACCTGTAATGAAATCTGATGCCCTCTTCTGGTGCATCTGAAGACAGCTACAGTGTACTTATGTATAATAATAAATAAATCTTTAAAAAAAAAAAGAAAATTTAGATAGAGTTGACAAAGCATTATTTAGTCTGCCCTTGGGGTTGTTTGTTGTTGTTGTTGTTTTTGTTTTGTTTTTGGTTTCTTGAAACAGGGTTTCTCTGTGCAGCCCTGGCTGTCCTGGAACTCACTCTGTAGACCAGGCTGGCCTCTAACTCAGAAATCTGCCTGCCTCTGCCTCTCAAGTGCTGGGATTAAAGGCATGCGCCGCCACCGCCCGGCTCCTTGGGGGTTTTTGCTCTTCCTTTTTGTTTAATAAGAATCTCTTGTAAGGTACAATTGGCTCTTTTTATAACTGCTTGTCCTGTGGGTTATGTGGTATACTAGTAATACGCTTTATATTGTAATATGTAAGGTATTGCTTCATTTTATTGGATACATATATAGGAGTATTATCAATTTTAATTTGTGCCAGTATCCCCATATGGTAAAGATGAATATTAGCAAAATACACAATGTATATGCATGGTAATTGTCTGATATAACAATTATATATATATTAACAAAATATAAAACACCAAAAAAGGAGGTAATATGTGTGAGGTATTTTTGTGGTTTTGGGTATTTTGTTGTTTTCAAGACAAGGTTTCTTTGTGTAGCCTTGGCTGTCCTGGAACTAGCTCTGTAGACCAGACTGGCCTTGAATTCACAGAGATCTACCTGCCTCTGTCACCTAAGTGATGTGAAAGGCATGCACCACTATGCCCAGCTGTTGGAAGCTATTAAGACAACTCTATTGTCTTGATCTCTGAATTGGGCCTCTCCACACACACACACACACACACACACACAACCGAAAAGAAAAGGGGGTCAAAAGCAGTCCACCGACACATCTTTTTTTTTTTTTTTTTTTTTGGTTTTTCGAGACAGGGTTTCTCTGTATAGCCCTGGCTGTCCTGGAACTCACTTTGTAGACCAGGCTGGCCTCGAACTCAGAAATCGGCCTGCCTCTGCCTCCCAAGTGCTGGGATTAAAGGCGTGCGCCACCACCGCCCGGCCCACCGACGCATCTTTAAGAGAACCACCACAGAATGTTCCAGCCCTAAGTCAGTGGCAGATGTCCTGACCACAAGATGTACCCTGATACCACCAAGTTCCTGCTTCCCTGTGTAGTTGCCAAAAGAAAAATTTCCGATGCCTCATCCCTCCTGCTGAGAAGTGCTTCCTCCTTTGCTTGTGCATTTCTGATGCCCCATTCCTCCTGCTGAGAAGTACTTCCCCTTTTGCTTGTGCATTTAAGCCTTGAGCCTTGCTGAATACAGAGACGCCTTGATGCTACTCAGACTGCTTCCGTGTCGTTCTTGCACTTGGTGTCTGTCTCTCCCTCCCCCCATTTGGTTCTTAGGAGAAGGTCCCCTCGAGACCCTCGAATAACTGGACCTGCTGGACGGGCCACCCAGCCACCATTCTTTATAGTAATAAAAAAGTCAAAAAAAAATAAAAAATAAAAAAGTCAATTTTTCTGTATGTTCAGAAGTTACAATCCAATTTTTTTTCCCTTCTCATTTGTGTGTGGGGTGTGTGTGTGTGTGGGGGGGGTAGGGTTGTGGGGTTGGAGAGGAGGGACAGGAATTGGAGACATGTTTCATTGATTACGACCATGTAATGCTTTTGCAGAGAATCCAAGTTTGGTTCCCAGCATATAGGTCAGGTATCTCATAACTGCCTATAACTCTAGCTCCAGGGAGAGTCTGACACCCTCCTCTAGCATCTGTAGGCACATATTCATGTGCACTATCTCCTCACAACTATACACTATATATATATATGGGTGTGGGGGGGGGAGTAGGGCTGTATGTGTGTGTTATGCTATGTTGTCCAGGCTGGTCTGGAACTCCAAGTCCTCTTTCCTTAGCCCTTGAAATGTGATTGCAGCACACATCTCTCTCCAACTCTGGCCACTTTCTTCCTTGTTAGGAACAGCTTACTGCATTTGCTGTGATTTAGGTCTAGCTAGGAGTGGGTGTGTGTGTTGGAAGGTGGCAAGTGATCTAATAATGTAGACACTAGAACAATGGGAATCTTAGGACTCTCACAAATCTGGAATGCATCGCACCAGTCTCTTTTATTGACAGCTATTCCCAGGCACAGTAGCCTTTTGTGTGCACAAATCAGCTACACTGTTTGCTGTGCTACAGTAAATGTTCAAATATCTTTGAGTGAGTGGGTAATTATACCCAGAAATCCCACTGCTGTTGATTTTCTCAGATGATGCACTTTAAAAGTTGCATCATGCTGATTTTTGTAACACTCCTAACTTGTAGATTCTGGAAATACATGTTTTCCACATCTTTCACAACCAATAATGTTACCTTCTTTGCTCATCTCAACTGTGACAAATGCTGTCACTTTTTATTTGTATTTTGTTGGTGGTATTGTTTAATTTTGATGGCTGGTGTACTTTAAACATTGTTCTCATATATGTCATTTATTTTTATCTTTGTGTAATGCTTTAGTCCTGTTCCTTGTTTCACAGTAAGTGCTTTTCAGCTTCCTGACTTTTAGAAGGTTTCTTTCTATACTAGAGTAGCTGGTATGATATGGTCCATGCACTTGAGAAACACACATGGTCAGCTGCCTCTCTGTTAATGTTCACTGTTGTGGTCCAAGCCTTCCTCCCGCATGCTCTATTGGAAGTCATCTCTCCTCCTTCTGGCTTCTAATCTCATGATTTTCCAAGAATCCTAGGCAGCTTACTCAGCTCAAAGAGACACAAAGTCCTTGTCTATTTCAGTCTCCTTCTACCCTGGGTCTTTGTGCATCCAGATAAGTTCTCCTGAACTTTCTCCAGATAAACAGGACCTGAGACCCTGGCCCCCTTCCTCTCTAAGGGCCTCGTTACTCTCGAGGGGATGTCTACACCATATGCCTTATAGAAACACACATCTCAAAAGGTTCTGTCAGACTCTTCTCACAAGCCAATGGATACCTTCCTAAATTATGTCTTCATAACCGAAGGACTTTCTTTTCTTTTCTGTTTTAAGTGTGAGGATAATTTTATAGAGTTTGATAGAAAAACTCCAGAGCAGGCAAGCTTTGAATCTTGGTAGCAATAGAGAAGAGAACAGTGGAGAAGAGCTAGAGAAAAGAGAGAATGAAACTGGTAGGGACATGCAAGATGGACAAAGGTCATTAGCTAGGGGCTTAGGGTATGGGTACCTCATTAGGATGGAATCTCGGGTGTTGGCTGAACAGTTTTTATCAGGAGAAAGGAAATTGATCTGGTAATTGAGGCTATGTGACATTCCTAAAGTAGAAGCCGATATGGGGGCTTAGAGCTCCCCAGACAAAGTCAGAGAAGGAGAAACCCCTCTAATGAAAAGACTCTTCCATATCATGCTGAGCCCAGAGGCTATCCAGTCCTGGTGGACTTTGACCTTAATTAGCAGAGTTTTCCCACACAAGGGCATAGAACATAACAGAATATGTAACCAACTTGGGCACCAGAAGGTTTCCTTGTAACAGCAGAAAACAACAGAAGAAAGTTCCCTTATGGGCTGGTGAGATGCCTCAGTGGGTAAGAACACTGACTGCTCTTCCAAAGGTCCTGAGTTCAAATCCCATGCAACCACACAAGCAGCTGAAATGAGATCTGATGCCCTCTTCTGGTGCATCTGAAGTCAGCTACAGTGTATTTATGTATAGTAATAAATAAATCTTAAAAAAAAAAAGAAAGTTTCCTTATAATATAGAAACAGCACAAAATGGCAGGCTAGACAGATAACAGTTACCCAGGCCTTAACATTTCATCTAGACCTTAATATTTTACCTAGATTTTTAACAATTACCATGAGGGAAATCGAAGTTCCACCTTGTTTTGTATGTGTGGTATGTTAACCATTGCCTCTAGCATGCTAGGTAACTGCTTTACCAGTGAGTTGTACTCCAAATCGCCATCAAATTGTTATTGACAGGTAAGTGTGTGCACTTATTTTTGTAATAAAAATCTACTAATGATTAGTATGTGCACTGGCCTCAGTTCTGTGCATAGCACTGCAAAAAATTAACTAATCAATCACCTTTTTTGGTGGGCCTATCAACACTCAACACTTTGCTTAACTGGGACTCACTATGTTTCCCATTACCAAATTTTAAGGGTTTGTGTATTAAACCATGATTCCCTCTGGAAGCATACAGAAATAGGATACAGTCTGATCTGGCCTATGAGCTGTATGTAGGTTTGTTTGTTTTGTTTTGTTTTTTAAGATTTATTTACTTATTTATTATATGTAAGTATACTGTAGTTGTCTTCAGACATACCAGAAGAGGGCATCAGATCTCGTTACAGATGGTTGTGAGCCACCAGGTGGTTGCTGGGATTTGAACTTGGGACCTTTGGAAGAGCAGTCAGTGCTCTTAACCGCTGAGCCATCTCACCAGCCCTGTAGTTTGTTTTTTAAGACAGAGCTTAAGAAGCCTAGGCCCACCTCAAACTTGCTATGTAGTTGAGGATGGACTTGAATTTCCAATACTCATGCCTCTATCAACCAAGTGTTAGGATACAAGTTAGGATACCACACCAATCTAGGCCCTCGATCTTAACCATTTTACTATTCTGTTTCTTACAAATATCTTAGCTAAAAGACAGGTATTTGCCTGGGCAATGGTGGCACATGCCTTTAATCCCAGCTTGTGAGACAGAGGCCAGCAGATCTTGGTTTGAGGCCAGACTAGTCTACAGTGAGTTCCAGAACAACCAAGGCTACACAGAGAAACCCTGTCTCTAAAAACCAAAATACTAGTAATGAGGGACATGGAGCCTGAACCAACTATCCTCTGTAACCAGGCAAAGCCTCAAGTGGAGGGAATGGGACACTAACCCAGCCATAAAACCTCCAGTTTGTCACACCTGCAGGATGTTCTGGGGCTAGAACCTAGCATAATCACTAGAGACCAGAGAGACCTCATCCAGCAATTGATGAAAACAGGTGCAGAGTCCCACAGACAAATATTAGCTGGAGCATGGGGAGTCCTGAAGGAAGGGAAGGAAGAATTGGAGAAGCCAGAGGGATCATGGACACCACATGAACATGGCCCACAGAACCAACCTTCTGGGACTAAAGTAGGCTCACAGAGATCAGGGAACTGCTCTGGGACTGACCTCTGCATATATATATATATATATATATATATAATGGTTGTATAGCTCGGTGTTCTTAAGGGATTCTGTACTGGCTATTTTTGTGTCAACTTGACACAGCTGGAGTTATCACAGAGAAAGGAGCTTCAGTTGAGGAAATGCCTCCATGAGATCCAACTGTAAGGCATTTTCTCAATTAGTGATCAAGGGGGAAAGGCCCCTTGTGGGTGGGACCATCCCTGGGCTGGTAGTCTTGGGTTCTATAAGAGAGCAGGCTGAGCAAGCCAGGGGAAGCAAGCCAGTAAGGAACATCCCTCCATGGCCTCTGCATCAGCTCCTGCTCCCTGACCTGTCTGAGTTCCAGTCCTGACTTCCTTTGGTGATGAATAGCAGCATGGAAGTGTAAGCCGAATAAACCCTTTCCTCCCCAACTTGCTTCTTGGTCATGATGTTTGTGCAGGAATAGAAACCCTGACTAAAACAAATTGATACCAGCAGAGTGGGGTATTCCTGTGACAACCTGACCATGTTTTGGGGAGGACTGTGGAAGGACTTTGGAACTTTGGGCTTGAAGATCCATTGGTTGTTAAGAGCTCTGTCAGATGTTGTGTAGGAGCTTGGAAGATAATGTTGAGAACAGTGCAGAAGATGGAGATTTGGTTTGTGAAATTTCAGAGGGAAAATTAAAGACTCTTTTCAGGGCCATTGCTGTTTTGATTGTGAAGATTTTGTAGTTCTGGTTAGCTGGGGCTGAAGAATCAGCTGTGATTAACAAGATACCAGAACTACTAAAGCAAAAACTTTGCATTACTGGGACTATTGATGCTGGTTAGCTGGAGCTAAGAAATTAGCGGTGATTAAGAAGAGACCAGCATCGTTGAGGTGACATCTTCTGGGAAGTGTTTTCTGAAAGCACAAAGAGGCTGTGTTCCAGAGATAGGCAAGGTTGTACTCCTTCTGCAGTGGGACTTGGTAATGTGTAAGGGTCACCCAGGTGGTACTGGTTTTGAAGGCATGAAGGGGTCATGCAGAGGAGCTGAGGCTCGGCACTATGAGAGGCCATGGAAGGCCATTGGTGAAGGTGCAGCCTCAGTTGCAATTGAAGGCCCAGGACTGAAGGGGTCATGCAGTGTTTTGGAGATGCCAGTACCATGAGATGACCACCAAGGGCAGCAGCAGCAGTGGAGTACAGGCATCTGGAGCCCAGAGGACGACGTGTGTGCTACAAAGGGCATGGCTGGAGAAGTGACCCAAGCCCTTGGAGGAGCCCAGAAGATCGTGAGTTGGATCCCAGACGTTGGACGGTTGGAGATTGATTTTTGCTTTGATTGTGACTGTGCCCTGATATTTTCCCCCTTGAAGGAAGAAACTGTTTTAGTGGAACCCACAGTTAAGAGACTTTTAATTGTAAAAAGACTTTGGATTTTAAAAGAGATGTATATTTTAAAGAGATTGAAATTTTAAGAATATGTAAAGACTGTGGGACTTTTAAAGTTATTTAGATCTTGGGGATGAGTAAGAATGTAAGGGTTGAGGCTTACTAGTGATGTGTTTGTGTGTCAAGTTGACAAGGGGTCAATTGTACTGGCTATTTTTGTGTCAACTTGACACAGCTGGAGTTATCACAGAGAAAGGAGCTTCAGTTGAGGAAATGCCTCCATGAGATCCAACTGTAAGGCATTTTCTCAATTAGTGATCAAGGGGGAAAGGCCCCTTGTGGGTGGGACCATCCCTGGGCTGGTAGTCTTGGGTTCTATAAGAGAGCAGGCTGAGCAAGCCAGGGGAAGCAAGCCAGTAAGGAACATCCCTCCATGGCCTCTGCATCAGCTCCTGCTCCCTGACCTGTCTGAGTTCCAGTCCTGACTTCCTTTGGTGATGAATAGCAGCATGGAAGTGTAAGCCGAATAAACCCTTTCCTCCCCAACTTGCTTCTTGGTCATGATGTTTGTGCAGGAATAGAAACCCTGACTAAGACAGATTCCTAACAGTGACTGGCAGGGACTGTCTCTGCCTCTTTCCCTCCTACTGGGTTTCCTTGGGTAGTCTTTTTATTTGTTTTTTTGGTTTTTGGTTTTTGGTTTTTTGAGACAGGGTTTCTCTGTGTAGCCCTGGCTGTCCTGGAATTCACTCTGTAGACCAGGCTGGCCTCGAACTCAGAAATCTGCCTGCCTCTGCCTCCCAAGCGCTGGGATTAAAGGCATGTACCACCACTGCCCAGCTCCTTGTCTAGTCTTGATGTGAGAATATGTGCCTGGTCTTATTGTAGCTTGCTATGTTGTATTTGGTAGATGTCCATGGATGGCCTACCCTTTTCTGAGTGGAGGTGAAGTTGGGGAGGTGGATCTGGGGGAAAGGAGTGGTGGAGGGGAGAGACTGGGAAGACAGGGAGGGGAAACTGCAGTTAGGACATAATGCGTATTTTATAAATAAGTTAAAATATAAAAAATGAAAAAGTAGCCAGGTGGTGGTGGTGGTGTATACCTTTAACCCCAGTGCTTGGGTGGCAGAGGCAGGAGGATTTCTGTGAGTTTGAGGACAGTTTAGTCTACAGATAGAGTTCTAGGACAGTCAAGGCTCCACAGAGAAACCTTGTCTTGACAAACAAACAAACAAACAAACAAATTCACACAATGAAGTCTATTATCTAAAACTAGAAGAATTAGGAGAATTAAGGGTATCTTATTTACTGAACTTACTGAAGACTGGTAAGCGTATATAAGAGAAGAGCCTCTATGAAGGGTACTGCTTGAGACATAGCACTAACTTGAGTACGTGGGAATGGTCAGTTCAGCTAAGTGAGAAAATATACAGGATCCCTGAGGCAAAGGAGATGTGCAGAGAAGCCATTGAAGGCCAGTGAAGCTACAGAGGGAGCCAGGGAACGGGCCTGGGTGGCTAGTGACAGTCTGGGCCAGACACCAGGCCTTGGAGATGGTTAAGGTTTTGTTTTTGTTTTTCTATTTTCATGTTAAGAGCAATCAAAGACATGGAAATAGTGTTTGGGGAAATAGGGATCACTTTACCTCCTAAAAAATTATGTAGCTTGGACAAATATTTCAGAGGAGAGTGAACATAAAGATGAAGTCAGTGTTACCTTTTTTTTTTTTTGGTTTTTCAAGACAGGGTTTCTCTGTATAGCTCTGGCTGTCCGGGAACTCACTTTGTAGACCAGGCTGGCCTCGAACTCAGAAATCCGCCTGTCTGCCTCCCTAGTGCTGGGATTAAAGGCGAGCGCCACCATGCCTGGCAAGTCAGTGTTATCTTGCGGGTAGAAAGTTCATGGAAAGCCCGGTGTGGTGGTGCACGCCTTTAATCCCAGCACTCGGGAGGCAGAGGCAGGCGGATTTCTGAGTTCGAGGCCAGCCTGGTCTACAAAGTGAGTTCCAGGACAGCCAGGGCTATACAGAGAAACCCTGTCTCGGAAAAAAAACAACAAACAAACAAACAAACAAACAAACAAAAAGTTCATGTAAGTTGGTAATTGGAGATGAATGGAGAGATCTGGACAAATATTTGCAAAATCAAACTTGAAAGAATGGAATACGTTTTTCTTTGTTTTATTTTGAGATAGGGTCTCTAGTTCATGTTTCTTCTACTTTAGCCTCCCAAGTGCTGGCATTACAAGTGTTAGGCCTTTCATCAGTAAGAAAGGGCCTAGATTTCAAAGGTTTGGAAGATGATAGTTTATGTACAATCTAAAGACTTCTAAAGACTTCTGCAAGCCTGGACCATGAAGGTTTCAACTTCTGTCTGCTAACCTCGGCCTACAATGTTTCAGCCTCTGAGACTTCCTGCTGAATAAAGTCACCTCTTTTCTAGCTCTTTCTGAACTCTGAGTGCTTGGTTCAACTTTGGTGTTCTGGCTCAAACTCCTTTCCAAGCTGTCTGATTTAATCTGGCTTCTCTTGGCTTCTGTCTCAATTGCTCTGCTTGGAAAAACTGCCTCTGAACTCCATGAATTGAGCTCTTTCTCCCATGTGTTGCTCTTGTTTTGTTTGTTTTGTTTTTTGTTTTTTTCGAGACAGGGTTTCTCTGTATAGTCCTGGCTGTCCTGGAACTCACTTTGTAGACCAGGCTGCCCTCTAACTCAGAAATCTGCCTGCCTCTGCCTCCCGAGTGCTAGGATTAAAGGCATGCTCCACCACTGCTGGGCCCATGTGTTGCTCTTAAGTAGCCTCTCTTTCCTGTGTTAGTCTCCTGAGAGTTGGGTATATACTATCTCTGACTCATAGTATCAAATGTTTCTCTGATTGATCACTTTGTCTGACCCTCAGTTAGATAGCACTTTCTTCTTCTTCTTCTTCTTCTTTTTTTTTTATATTTATTTATTATATGTAAGTACACTGTAGCTGTCTTCAGACACTCCAGAAGAGAGCATCAGATTTCGTTACGGATGGTTGTAAGCTGTTACCACGTGGTTGTTGGGATTTGAATTCAGGACCTTGGGAAGAGCAGTCGGCAATCTTAACCGCTGAGCCATCTCACCAGCCCTAGACACCACTTTCAAACCTTGCTGTTTCCTTCTACAAACTACCTTCATTGTTTGGGATTAAAGGTGTGTACTAAGGGCGTGTCTATATTTCAGCCAGATGGAACAGACTAGATCTTTGGATGAGATCGCTTGCCAGAGCAGCCATAGTGCTGGATTAAAATTCTTCTAACAGTCATTGTATCAATTGTAAATGAACTTGTGACATGAATTTGCCTAGAGAAAAAGATGATTGAGAAGAGAAACTACAGTCAAGATTTGAGAAACTCCACCGTTTAACAACTGTGCATGTGACAATTTAGCTTAGAAGGCCTGTTCCAACTGTTCACATTCTACCAAAGAGCTTGTCTTCAGGCTTCCTGGGATATAACTCCAAGACCTTGGAATACTTTAGTATGAGTTTTTGTTTGCTTGAGGAGTTGGCCACAGTGTAGTTGAAATATCACAAGAGCATTGCATGCCTATGGGACTGACTCCCAATAAAAATTCTGACAGTATGGCTGGGGTGAGCTTCCCTGATACAAGATCTACACATTGTCACTTATCACTGTTGGGGGGGGACTAATTTAACTCTAAGACAAAGGGACACGTGGAGACTTTGAGCCTGTGTTCCACTGGCCTTTGCTCTCCATGCCTTTTTTACCTAGACCTGTCAACTTTCAAAAATTATAGCAGACTTTTGAAATTTTGTGGCTTTACTCAGCAAACCACTGAGCCTAAGGCTGGTATTGGGGGCCCCTGACACAGCCCTTAGCACGGAAACTACATGTTCACGTGGCAGGAGGATAATCAGGAGAGGCTCACGTCACGAGAGCCAAGGAAATGATCCTGGGAAGGGAGGGGGCAACAGTGATAAGTGGCCTGGAGAAGAAATGAAGGTTCTTTCATTTCGATCAGACAGGCACATCAAATGCAAAAATATGGATATAAATCACAAGGCTGGTGAAACCCTGGTGGCAGAGTGGTATGAGTGGAAATCTGGGCAGACTAGATTTAGGAATAAGTGGAATACGACAAAATAGAAATATCTTTAGAGATACACATGAAAGAACCAAAAGTTAATTTTGCCGGGCGTGGTGGCGCACGCCTTTAATCCCAGCACTCGGGAGGCAGAGGCAGGCGGATTTCTGAGTTCGAGGCCAGCCTGGTCTACAAAGTGAGTTCCAGGACAGCCAGGGCTATACAGAGAAACCCTGTCTCGAAAAAACAAAAAACAAACAAAAAAAGAAAGTTAATTTTATTTATATTTAGATAAAAATATATCAAGGCTATTTGGTTTTTTTTTTTTTAATTAGGGCTCCTTTTTCTCAACATCCTCTTTAACATTTGTTTTCAGTTTTCTTGATGATTGCCATTTTAACTGGGGTAAAATGGTATCTCAAAATAGTTTATTTGCATTTCCCTGATGACTATGGAAGTTGAACATTTTGAAAAATAGTCATTGGCAATTTATTTGCATTTCTTTTTTTCTTTCTTTCTTTTTCTTTTAAAGTGTCTATTCATTAGCTCGTTTGGTGACTGGCCATTTTAGTTGCTTGGTATTTATTTTTCTCAGTGTTTGGTACAGTCTGGATAGTAGCCCCTTGTCGGAGCTGTAACAGATAAAGCTTTCCCCCTGTTCTGTGCACTGTCTCTGTGTTCTACTGACAGTTCCTTTGTTGTGGAGAAACTTTTCAATTACATGTAGGCCTTTTTTTTTTTTTTCTTTTGGTTATTTTGAGACAGGGTTTCTCTGTGTAGCTCTGGCTGTCCTGGAACTCACTTTGTAGACCAGGCTGCGCTGGGATTAAAGGCTTGGGCCACCATGCCCAGCCACACGGAGGCCATTCTTATTCAAACGACCACAAGCGTTATCTCCTATTCTTCCTTTCCTTGTTGAAGCCATCCATTCCTCTCACACTAATTCCAGGGTCTCTGTTTGCCTTAGGCCCTTTGTTTTTTGCCACCTGCTCCTCTGTCTGGAATACTCTTGTGCAAGCCAGGTTTCTTCACCTTATCAGCAGAGCCCTTGCTCAATCAGCACAAATCCTTTACACCCGCCTTATTTTTACTCCAAAGCATTTATCATTTCCCCCGACATACTCTCCATGTTCATCCTCTAAACTGTCAACTTCTTGAAGGCAGAGAGTTTCTTTGTTCTCCTGCAGGAACCCCAGCGTTTCTATCTTAACACGAAAGTCAGAAGAGATTTCAAAGGAATTGATGAAAACCACTTTTCTGTGAATTTAAAAACTCACCCAAATAAATTTCCTGTATAACTACGGTCTAGGACCGGCTTGTGAGACTAACATTAAAACAGCTGTTGCACTTACATCATTTCCCCTCCCCCATTTCTTTTTGGAGGCAAGGTCTCCCTATGAAGCCTGATGCTTAAGCTGGCCAGGAACTCAACAGTCTCCCTGCAGGTGACTACAGGTGGGCACTATATCAAGTTACACTTGTTCTGGCAGCACTGGCTAAGTGAAGGTCTGATGGCAGCCTGAGGCGGAGAGGCCCGATACCAACAAAACAAAACCCTTTCATGAAGCTTCTAAGATTGAGGTGGTGAGGACAGTCAGCTGGCCCACCCGGGGACGCCGAGTGAGACTCTCGGGATATATTGGTTAGAAACATGGTCTCCCAAACTGGCACATCAGCCGCAGGGACTTTTCAACATTCATCTGGTTTCCAACTTCCTGATTCTGTTTTGGGGTGTGGCCCTGGCATCTGTTTAGAAAAAGCTCATTTGATTGGCTTTCAGGTATGTAGCAACGCTGGAGAATCACCTTAAGAAGCTAAAAATAGCTATTAGGAGACTCCTGTCTCACCGCAGGAGCCTATATCTGGAGACCTTTGGGGTGTGTGTGTACGTGGGGGGGACTCTGCGCATTCGCTCTCTGGAGTCACAGCCCTCTAGAGAACGCGGTCCAGCAACACCCAGCGAAGACCCAGGTGGTCCGCACCTCCTCGGTAGGAGGCCTCCGCGTCCAAGCGCGCGACAGGTGAAGCTTCCGCGGAGGCGCGCCCGTCGCTGGGGATGGCGTCGCCGTGGAGACGCTCGCTCGGGGGCGAACGCAAGCCGGCCTCCCACCCGTGCATGTTTTCCCTCCCTTCTTCCCGCACCACCGCGGCTTCGGCGCTAGCAGCCACATCATAGAGACCTAGTTCCACCAGCTCCTACCGAGCTACACAACTCCAGCCCGGTGGCAACAGACCACACCGAGGCGCGGAGCAGCATCGCGGTCTGTCCCGCGAGCGCGCGCGGCCGGAGTTCCCGCCTCCCTCCGGAGGACGTCGGTGCGTACGTGCGCGTGCCCACCCCTCCCGCCCCGCGACGCGAGGGCGGGGGCGCCGCGTGCGCGCGCGCTCTCGTGCGTTCGCTCGCTCGCTCGCTACTTCGCTCGCTCTCGGCGGCCGCTCTTGCTGTGGCTGCGGCTGAGGCTGGGGGCGGCGGCGGCGGCGCGAGCGGCGGGCGGCGCGGGGCGGTCCGGCGGGTTCAAAGAGGAAAACATGGCGGAAAACAAAGGCGGCGGTGAGGCAGAGAGTGGCGGCGGGGGCAGCGGTAGCGCGCCGGTAACCGCCGGGGCTGCCGGGCCCACGGCGCAGGAGGCGGAGCCGCCTCTCGCCGCGGTGCTGGTGGAGGAGGAGGAGGAGGAAGGCGGCAGGGCTGGCGCGGAGGGCGGTGCGGCTGGGCCTGACGACGGGGGGGTGGCCGCGGCCTCCTCAAGCTCGGCCCCGGCCGCCTCGGTCCCCGCGGCCTCAGTGGGCTCCGCGGTCCCCGGAGGCGCGGCATCGACGCCGGCTCCAGCTGCTGCCCCGGCCCCGGCCCCGGCCCCCGCTCCCGCTCCGGCTCCGGGTTCCTCGTCGGGGCCACCTCTCGGACCACCAGCCTCGCTTCTGGACACCTGCGCGGTGTGTCAGCAGAGCTTGCAGAGCCGGCGCGAGGCGGAGCCCAAGCTGCTCCCCTGCCTGCACTCCTTCTGCCTGCGCTGTCTGCCGGAGCCGGAGCGCCAGCTCAGCGTGCCCATCCCTGGGGGCAGCAACGGTGACGTCCAGCAAGGTGAGCAGCAGGCCGCACCCGGGAGAATCTGGTGTGGCGGCTTGGGGTGCCGAGGGTGCTCGGACGGTGCAGTGCAGAGAGGTCTCCGAGACGAAAGCCACGGCCCCGGGGACGGTTACCAGAGAAGCTGCACCGCCGGAGATACGGGGAGGCAGAAGGGAGGGGTGCCGGCTGCGAGGGGCTGGGGGAGGGGATGCTGAGAGGGAGGTTTGAGGCGCTTCTGCAGAGGGTGGACTAAAGAGACAGAAAAGGGGTGTACCGAACCCTCTGTGAGAAGTGAGTTGGGGTGGGAAGGCCTGGTCCGACAGTGTTGTTAGCTAGGGGTTGGAATGGATTGCTTATTGGCCTGTTCTAAGGTTAGGAGAAAGAGCTACCGATTAAATGGTAATAAAAGACATTGGAGTCCTTGGGTTAGAAGAAGGCACTAGGGTGACATTGCGATGAGGAGCTTGGTAAGTGATATTAGTTGTGAGGGGCCTGCGTGGTTAGGGGAAATCCTGGGATTTGAGGATGAAGAGAGGAACTTGGAAGGGAAGAGTGTCAGGGAGAGTTGGGCTTATGTTATTTCATTTGTTATGCATTAATAGCTCAAGTATTCAGGGCACTGTGCTAGAACTGAATAAAATGCTCAGTGAGGACTCCTTCAGTCCAGTAGTGGAACCGTGTGTCACCTGAAGCAGTAGAGGTGTGGGTATCATGGTTGTGGCATTGGAAGGAAGGCCTGGCTGGAAAGCTTGAGTGACCACTTCGCAGGGGCGGACAGTATTCCCAGCACAGGGCGCTTTCTACAGCTCTAACTAAAGGATGGTATGTAAGATGGCTGTGGAAGTTAGAATGGATTAATTGGCTCCATAGTCAAGGAAGTCCATCCTTCCAGTTTCTGAAACTGTGTTTGGATTTGAGATGCCATATTGGATTTTTCTGTTTCCTAGAAAGATCTCCTGTGTAGTACTCTAGCAGGGTACTACATGCCCATTATGAAAGTGTTTCTATATAGAAATTAAATAAATATACTATGGGGTAGATAACATCCTACAACTAGTTAGGCGTTGTGATGAGCTTGCTAAAAGGTTTATATTTCAAAGCTTTTGAATTAATTTTGGAACTTCAGGGAAGGGATTGTGGACTGTCCTAAAGGGTTGGTTGGTGTTTAGCCTGTAGACCAGAGGACCTTCCTGAAGGGTCTCTTTTATCCTAGGCTAACCTCAAACTGTGTTGAATCTAGGATGACCTTGAACTTTTTAAAAATTCTATTGCTTCTGTCTAACTTCAGGGAGTACAGCTGTTCATTCACCACAACTTCTGGATTTATGCAGTGCTGCTGATGGAATGTGGGGGGGCGGGGGGACTTCATGGTCAGTTGAACTAGCCCAACTCTGGGGAAAATATCAAGAGGAAAAATAATCATGTTTTCATCCAGAAACTATGACGTAGAGCATTTGGAGGCATGAGGAGAGGCATGAGTGCAGGTGGGAAGACCAGTTAGGAGAACTATTCTAGGAAAGAAAATGTGTGGACTGGGCAGTAAAGACCTATAGTAGCTGTTACACAAGGGCACATTTGATATTAGGGCGGGTGTTAGCTTTTTGAGAAATGGCTGATTTGGGGCTTTTCCCTAGGTCCATTTCCTACTTATGATTTGGACTGATGAATTATTTCATAATTTATTTTTTCCTCATTTGTAAAATAGGGACAGAAGTAGTAGTGAAAGAAAATATAAAGTGACTGGTACATGGTAGTTGCTAACAAAATGGCAGGCAGTTTATTACCAGTAACTGAGTGTAAGTGGCCATAGAAATGGAGATGGAGGAGAGCACTGAGACTGGTGTGAGAGGAGAGTACCATTGTTAGATGATTTCCAGGTTTCTTGTTTGGTGGGCTGTACCTCTGTTTAAATGAGGAATTTCAGGCACATAATCAGGTATTGGTGATGGAAGAAGGAAGGATATTGCGGTTTTGAACATGACAGGCAATAATGTTAAGAATAAAATTTCTTTTTTTGTTTTTGTTTTAGAGATAATCTCTCATTGTAGTCATGGCTGTCCTGAAACTCAATCTGTAGACCAGGCTGACCTTAAACTCAGAGAACCTCCTTCCTCTTTTCCTGAGACTTGGGATTAAAGGTGTGAACCACCACAGCTCAACCAAGGGTAAAGTTCTGAGCTGTGTAGTGACATATACCTATAATCCCACCACTTAGGCTGGACCTGATTTGCATACACAAAGAATCTGTCTTCACATAACAACAGATATATTAAAAACTGAATTTTGGCTGATGGAGATACTAAATAATAGGTTTAAAGGGGATACTGCATATGCCCTTAAGAGCATAGTAAGACACATGAGGTTCAGTGTTCTTGTGAAAGCCTGTATTAGGGGATACATTAAGTGGGAACTGAAGAAGCAACTGTATCTGACTGATTAGCTGAGAAACTGACCTTACAAAATTGGCTCTCTGAAATTTGTGCAGGAATCTATAAATTTCCTCAGTTCCTCTCCCCCCTTTTAAAGATTTATTTTTTATTATATGTAAGTACACTGTAGCTGTCTTAAGACACACCAGAAGAGGGAGTCAGATTTCACTAGGAATGGTTGTGAGCCACCATGTGGTTACTGGGATTTGAACTCAGGACCTTCAGAAGAGTAGTCAGTGCTCTTATTTGTTTTTTAACTAAATTAAGTGGATGGGAATAAACACAATCATTTCTAAGTAATGGTGTTTTTTTGAAGAGTATCTAAAACAAATTGAGTATGGAATCAGCCATTATTTTTAGTCAAGCAGTCTAGAAGATACTTTGTTAGGAGTAGCTCTAATATGCACCCTTTGCATTTCAGAACACAGTTGAAATCTAATTTTAATCATCACTATTTCCTATTAGAGTATTGTAGAATATGTTTTCAATAAATAGCTTTTGAACAAATAAGAATCATCTAGAGCAGTGATTCTCAGCCTCCCTAATGCTGTGACCCGTTACTACAGTTTCTCAGGCTGTGGTGACCCTAACCATAAAATTGTTAGTTTTTAAAATGATTTACTTAAACTGGAACTGGAGTTGTTGACACTGTGAGCTGCCATGTTGTGGGTGCTGGGAATTGAACCAGGGTCTTCTAGAAGAGCAATCAGTGCTTTTAACTTCTGAGCCATCTCTCCAGCCTCCCAAAATAAATTTTGTTGCTATTTCATAACTAATTTTGTTTCTGTTATGAATCATGTAAATATTTTTGAAAATAGAGGTTTGCCAAAGCGGTCACCACCCATAGGTTGAGAACCACGGATCTAGAGTGAATGGAGAAATGGCTTGATTAAGAGCATTGCACCCATTTGTATATCCAAGTGTGTGTGTGTGTGGGGTCTTCTGTGTGAGTTAACCTTGGGACTTATGTCCCAGGAGTATATATACTGTATGGCAATTCTAGCTTCTGTGTGGCTTACCTAGGTGGGCACTTACATTTTTAAATTACTGTTTTAAAATATTTATTTTTAATTATGGGTATGTATCTGTGTGTAGGTATGTGCATATAAGTGCAGATGACTGCAGAGTCCAGAGGCCTCTGATCCCCTGGAGATGGAATTATAGGCAGTTGTGAGCTACCTGTGGGTGTTGGGAATTGAACTTGGGTCCTCTGGAAGAAAGGTACATACTCATAATAGTTGAGTCATCTCTTCAACTCACTTTAAATTTTTTAATTTTAATTTTTTGAGACAGTATCTTATTATAGACAAGTCTTGAACTCAGTATAGAGTTGAGCATGACTTTAAACTTCATATTTTCTCAAGATAGGGTCTTGCTGCTATGTCCAAACTGTCCTTGAACTCCTGAGCTCTGGGCTCAAGTAGTTGATCCTCTTGGTTCAGTTTCTTGAGAAATTGATACCTTAGGCCAGGGACCACCTGGCTTGGCTAAACAGCAGTTGAACACTGTCATCTTGGCCCATCCATGATTTGCAGGATTAAAACTTTTTTTTTAAAGTAACTATGCTGCTACATTATTTACTTTAGTTATAAAGTTTAGTTTAGGCTAAAACTGTTGGCCCCATAGCATAAGATGGTGGTTTCATGCCTTACTACTGAGACGTATCTCCTACCCAGCCTGTTACTGTATTTTTACTGCCACTTTGTTAAGAGTTCTGATTTAACTGATTTTTTTTTTAATGGAAAGTAATATTTTAATTGAAAGAGACTGGCAGATGATGTTCTCCGGTAGGGTATTTGGCAGTCATTGTTTCAAGAATGAGGGAATTGAGCCTGTTAAACTTTATGAAAACAAGTTGCAGTCTATGTTTGCCAAGGATACACATTGAGCTTTAAGGTGAAAATTGGGATTTTGGAAAAAATGGTGTTGTTGCTATGAGCATGACAGTTTTTCAGTATTTAAATCCTTTTCTGATGATGATGATGAAGATGAAGAGGAGGAGGAAGAGAAGGAGAAAGAGGAGGAGTGTGTGCATGTATTTATACTGGGTAATAAAATGTCAGCATTTGGAAGAGCTATACAACTCACTGAATGAGTATTATCCAACTGACCAAAGGAAAGTCATTCAGAGCCCAGTAGGCTAAATAAATTCATAGATTATAATATGAGAGACAGGTAGGAGTCCACAATACTATGGATACTTAGGAAATATACTTTTAAAGTTTTTCTGTTTTATCAAAGGATTGTCATTTTTTTCTACAATTTCTAAATGTATTATTCCCTTTTCTTAAGTATGTAGTTATATGAGGTTACTTTTGTTTGTTGTTTTTGCTTTTTTGAGACAGGGTTTCTCTGTGTAGCCCTGGCTGTCCTGGAACTCACTCTGTAGACCAGGCTGGCCTTGAGCTCACAGAGATCTGTCTGCCTCTGCCTCCCAAGTATGTACCACTACTACCCAGCATGAGGTCAGGCTTTTATGTGCTTCAAAGGAAAAAAAAAAAAGACAGATTAAATGAGTTTGGCTTGGTGTTGCATTTCTGAAGTCCTTGCTACTAGAGAACCTGGTAGATTGCTTAAGTCTACAAGTTCAGGGCCAGCCTGATTACCTAGTGGAACCTTGAGCAGAAGCATATATCAGGCCAGCTTCTTGTAACCTGTGTGTGTGTGTGTGTGTGTGTGTGTGTGTGTGTGTGTATGTGTATTGTGGTGGTAGATAATGATCATGGCCTGCAGCATACCATGCTCATGTTTTACCACTCGTTATAAATCTAGATTATTTTTTTGTTGTTGTTGTTATATGTATGTCTATTTGTATGTATGGGTACATGTATGTGCAAATATATGTTTATATGTATGTGCCTGCCTATGAAAGCCTGAAATTTATGTTGGTTGTCTTCCTTGAATATATACCACTTTACTGAGCCAGTGTCTGTCTTTCTCTTTTTTTAAAAGATTGATTGATTTATTTGTATGTGAGTACACTGTACACTGTTACTGGTCTTCAGACATACCAGGGGAGGACATCGAAGTCTGTTACAGATGGTTGTGAGCCGGGAATTGAACTCAGGACCACTGGAAGAGCAGTCAGCGCTCTTAACCACTGAGCCATTTCTCTAGCCCCTAGGCAGGGTGTTTTGCTGATCTTGGTGCTAGCCACTGACAGCCAATCTTGGCTAGTGGTTCCCATGTCTCTGACACTCAAGTGTTATGATTACTGGCAGAAGCCAGGCATTCCCCACCCTTTTTTATTTGTTTGTTTGTTTGTTTTTTTGTTTTGTTTTGTTTTAATTAGTGTCTCTCTGGCTGGCTTGGATCTTTCTGTATAGACCAGGCTGCCTTGCATTCATAGAGAATGCCTTTCTTCTGCGCTCTGCCTCCCAAGTGCTTGGATTAAAGGTGTAAGCTATCCTGCTCAGCATTTGTACTGCCCTGTTTTTTTAAAACGTGAATTCTGGGGGTTTGAACTCCAGTTCTCATGCTTGTGCAGTATTTTATCCATTGAGCCATCTTTCCATTCCCTAAGATACTAAAATATGAAGATTAAAAAATGAGTTGATATTTTAAATTTTTACATAGTGTATGTATAAATAGCTATAATGTAGGCAAAAGTGCTTAAGAACTCAAGATTCTTAAACTAAAATAAGTCCTGATTCCTTAAAGGACAATAAGAAAATGATAACTTACAGTCATTGGTACAGTGAGAAAGATGGGAGGTAGTAGAGTAATCATTTGAAGTTTTTATATTAGATGTATCCATCAGTATGCCCCTAACAGAACGTAAAAATGCAACGTTTCTTACCCAAAGTTGGCCTTTTTATAAATAGTTCATCATAACTTACTAATTTTGTTTTATGGTTATAATTTTTTCATCATTGTATTTTCGGTGATTAGGCTCAGGGTTATGGATACATTAACCTCTGTCTCTTCTGTGGGTCACAAACTGCTCCTCTGTTCCTAGTCATTACCCAAGAGATAGTGGGAAAGAACTGCAAGAGTGAACAGTAGAGAAATACATTTTAATTTTTTTTGTCTTTGAATACATTTTGTCTTTTTTTGTCTTTCTTTTTTTTTTAAATTAGATATTTTCCTCATTTGCATTTCAAATGCTATCCCAAAAGACCCCTATACCCTCCACCCACCCTGCTCCCCTACCCACTCACTCCCACTTCTTGGCCCTGGCTTTCCCCTGTACTGGGACATATAAAGTTTGCAATACCAAGGGGCCTCTGTTCCCAGTGATGGCCAACTAGGCCATCTTCTGCTACATATGCAGCTAGAGACACAAGTTCTGGGAGTACTGGTTAGTTCATAATGTTGTTCCACCTATAGGGTTGCAGACCCCTTCAGCTCTAGGGTACTTTCTTTAGCTCCTACATTGGGGGCTCTGTGTTCCATCCAATAGATGATTGTGAGCATCCACTTCTGTATTTGCCAGGTACTGACAAAGCCTCACAGGAGACAGCTATATCAGGGTCCTTTCAGCAAAATCTTGCTGGTGTATGCAATAGTGTCTGCATTTGGTGGCTGATTATGGGATGGACCCCCGGGTGGGGCAGCTATTAAAAGCAGTGAATTTATGAAATTCTTGGGCAAATGGATGTATCTGGAGAATATCATCCTGAATGAGGTAACCCAATCACAAAAGAAGTCACTTGATATGCACTCACTGATAAGTGGATATTAGCCCAGAAACCTAGAATACCCAAGAACAACTTCCAAAACACAAGAAAATCAAGAAGGAAGACCAACTCGTGGATACTTCATGCCTCCCTAGAATAGGGAATAAAATATCCATAGAAAGAGTTGTAGAGTAGAGAAATACTTAAGGCCTGTAGCTTAGTGATGAAAAGTGTGTACTGTGTGGTACTGACCAACACCCTCCACACACAGGCACCATGTATTGGCACCAGGGCCTTTACATGTTATGTTAGACAAATGCCCTACTGCTGATCTACACCACAGCTCTAGTAATAACTTTTTGAGTGCATGTATATGATGTATGATTTATGTTCTTTCTATGAGTTGTTTGTATGTTTTCTGTCTTTCTTCAGACTGCTTATCGTTTTTTGCAAGAATTCTCAATGGATTCTGTACATTGTCTTTTGTTGAATATGTAAATTGGTTAATTTGAGCCTATGTATTTTGCTGTGGTAACCATCCTCTAAGGTAGTGCCTTGTTCTTCTTCTCTTCTTGACTCTTTGTGTCGACTGCCCCTCAGGGCTGACCCCTATAACCAAGAGAACACAATAATGACTTCCAAAACAGCACCACCAGCTGGCAGCCAGCTGTTCAACATCAGAGCCTAAGGGGAACTTTTTTCGTTTAAACCACCACACCAAACAAATGGGCAACAAGTCACATATGTAGAGCAGAATGGCCTTTTAGTGACAAGGGAAAATGAGGCTGGAGTACAGTGCTCAGCATGTGTGTGGGGGCAGGGGGGAGGAAAAGGGAAAAGAAGAGGAGGGCAGAGTTGTGATCAAGTAGGGCTCCAGGGGCTGAAAAGGAAAAAGAAAACAAAAACAACAAAACAAACAAACAAAAAACAAGAAGAGACAGACAGCTGTGCTGTGGTGGTATTATGCCTGTGATCTCAGGACTTGGTTGGTTAGTGGCAACAAGATCAAGTGTTCAGTATTATCTTCAGATACAAAGCAAATTCAAGGACAGCATGAGCCATGTAAGACCTTGTCCCTAAAATACCCCACGAGTTTAGGAGTTTTGGCTCAGTTCCTCCAAAGAGGTTATAGTCAGAACACTAGGCTACAGTGATCTGAAACGGATTAGGCTAGAAGACGCAATAGTTGCCCACTCACATGGCAGAAAACCAACTGTTTTGGTTTATGGGCCCCTTTCAAAGGATTATAAGAATGTTCTCGCAGCACAACTTTCCTTCAAGAATCAAAGTTCCAAAGTATAAGGAAATAGTTGTGTCTTTACTGACCTGGCCTGAGTCACAGCAGGATTTCTTACAAACAAAAAGTGAAAATTACTTTATGAACAAGGTAAATTTTTGAGTGTCTTATTTCTAAACCAAGCAAGGAAAATCTATACACGTGGGAATTATATATTAAATCTTCAATTGAGCAAAATGTTTCAAAATTCTTCTAAAAACATTTCCATTCTTAGTAGTAGAGCATTACAATTTTACTAGATTAATTCATTTTAAAATTTTTGTCGATAAAAATTATAGAAACTGGTTTTCTTTTGTGAGTTCCACTCATATCCTTGATATTGTCTCAAAGCTTAAAACATTTACTGTGCCTTCTGATACCACGTCCCATATTTGGATTTGGTGGGAAGTATTAGGTAACAGTTTAAAGTTACACAGGATTTGAAAGATTTGAAAGGATTTGAAAGAGCTCATTTAGATTCTTACTTGAAAGAATACAAATAATGGCTGGAATAAAACATTTGGAGCACTTTGGCTTCTTATCACATGTGGTCTACTAATGGAGTGCTAATATCCAAACTATACAACATATACAACTTTTTCAGAAACAAGCCTCATATAATAAGTACTAGTGTCCAGGGTGAATGTCATTGAAAACATGTACCCATTTTTATGTGGACTATAGTAGATATATATGAATGTGGGATGCTTAGAATCATTTCATTGTGCTTGTACTTGTAAGTCTGAAGAATCAAAAGTAACAAAAGCACTGCATTTCAGTGTTCTGTATATTAAATTTTCTGTTTTTCCACTCAGTAGTACCTACATGTTTTGTGAAGCATATTACAAAGGGTGTATGTAATAAACCTTGAGCCTGTTGAACCTTGCTGAGATGATAACACTCAAATTATTTACAAATTGCTATGAGATACTTTGTAACAGTAAATCAAACAGTTTTTGAAATGTTCAAAAGTAGAGATTAATTGTGGCTGAGATTTGCTGCCTTTGCCTACATGTTGGCTTGGAGTTGATCCCTATTTCTCAGTCATATTATATATATGACTCATTTTGGTCCTTATTCTTTCAGTTGCAACTCAGGCTGTTCTTAACATTTATCTAACTTCCTTCCTTATTCTTTCAGTTGCAACTCAGGCTGTTCTTAACATTTATCTAACTTCCTTTTGTTTTGTTTTGTTTTTTCCAAGACAGGGTTTCTCTGTGCAGTCCTGGCTGTCCTGGAACTCATTCTGTAGCAACTGTTTTCTTATTTGTCCCTCATTTAATATTGTATGCTTTCATGATAGATTGTCTGAATTAATAATGGCAGGAAAAATTACTTGTAGACAGAACAATTAGCTGTAGACAGTCATTGAATTATTTGAATACTTCCCATGAATATGTTTAGATTACTACTTTGTAAAAACCCAAGTTCAAGCCATCAGATATGTTAATGCTTGTCTGTACTAGTACTTGGGATTTGGAATTTAAAGCCAGCTTGGCTTATATATAGCAAGATCCTCTGTCAAAAACAAAACAAAGAATGATCAGTCCCAATGTATAACAATTACATGTTATCTTATTTGTTTATAAAGATCTTCTCAAAGGGATAATGCTACTTTTCTGGTGCTAAGAATCAAACCTCAGGCTTTGAGTCAGTGTCCCATTTCTCCCTATTTATTTATTCATTCATTCATTTCTCTCTTGTGGGGAAAAAAAAATCAAGTCTCACTGTAAACCCTCTCACCCCCCCTGCCCCCCCACCTAACGAGACCACAGAGGTAGATTGATAAAATCATACTTTAAAAAAATGGCTCTTTTATGTTGGCGATACTAACATATATAAGATATAGGGAGTAGTGAGGAAATCCAGCCTGAATTTGAGAAGAGAGTGCAGGATCCCATGGACTGAAGTTGCAGACATTGTGAACTACCGTGTGGGTGATGGGTATTGACCCCAGTTACTCTGGAATAACAGCCAGCACTCTTAACCACTTAGACACCGCCAGATCCTCAGTTTGATTTTCTAACTTTGAAGTTTAAGTACTTACGTAAACTTTTCAGTAGCTGTATTGAATACAATATATTTTATTTGTATGTGTGTGTTGTATGTGTTTATTCATATGTGTGTCTACGATATGCCTAGAAGCCAGAAGTAGTTAGTTTTCAGATCTTCCTAAATTGATTTCTAGACTTTATTTTTGAAAAAGGGTTTTGTGTTGAACCATATTGAGCTTGACTGGTGTTGAGCAAACCCCAGCCAGAGACCTTCCGATCTCTGCCTCTCATTACAGTGTGTATATCACAGTGTCAGCTGATCTTTTTATCTGGGTGCTGGAAATTGAACTTACATTTTCCAGCTAGGTCATAAGCACTTACCCAATGATCCCTTTCCCCAGTACTGTAATATGTCATTAACAACAAGCATCATAATAATTACTAGAGTTTTACTGTGTAAGAAGCAAATGCAAGCATGTTTACAAATATTTGAATCTTGGAAGTGATTGGAATGTCATGTAAGTGGTGTTTAGGTCTCAAAATTCACATAAGCTCTTTTAATTATGATATAGATGTCTTCAGAGTAACACTAAATCTTTATGGTGGGTATGTAATAGTGTGGAATATTAAAAATATAAAATGTGTATGTATGTTCAGATGGCAGACCAAGCATGCACCTTTAATCCAAGAGCTTTTGTAAACAGGATTAAAAAAAAGTAGACAATAGCTCAAGAGGTGAAATAAGCAGCCAGTTGACAGGGAATGAACATAGGGAATAAAACCATAGAGAATACGAGGAAGTGAGAGGATAGAGAGATGCACATGAAGTAGAGAGGAGGGACATTCAGTTCCAGGGGCGTTGAGTGTGGAGGAGAGCATCTTTTTGGGACCTCAGCTGAGGGAGGCCAGCTGGTTGCTTTCTCTGCTTCTCTGAGCTAGCAAGCTTGCACCTAACATCTGGCTCCTGAGTCTTTATTGATAAAATCTAACATTTGAGATTTTTGTATTTGTCACTCCAGTCCATGGCACAACCATAGGAGAGAGAAATCATGCCAGCTTTGGACAGACTGAGAAGCCATCTGATTTGATAAGTCACCTGGGAAGTCCTCAGGGGGCGAGTTAAGGATGGGGAATACCATAATACCAGGTGCTAGGACCCTGTATAGCACTACTTTTTCTTCAGATGGCTTGAAAATAGAGGCAGAAAATGAAAATACAAACAATTTAACCGGCAGTGACATAATGATGATTATAATTACTATCAGTCTGATAATCCCTGTTATCTTTAGTAGATATAGTGGGTTTTTGGGGCCCAAAAGAAGCCTTCACTGATTGGTTGCAAAGATTGACTTCAGCTATAAATAGAATACTATCAGATTCAGAAGTCATAGAAATATTAACTGAATTTTTGGGTTTTGAAAATGCAAATTCAGACCCAAAAGGCAAGATCATCAATATGTGAATGGATTAGAAATTCAGCTGATATTGGATTTCATCTTATGCTACTCTGATAGGAGAAGTAATTTCTGAAAGGTCTAAGAAAAAAAAATCAAAATGCTAGGTGTATTAAATTGTGGGAAGCAGTTTGAAAAGTCATTTGAAAAGGGATTGTAGGCAAGGTGTTACTAGAAACAATTTTTTCTAGAGATAATCCACAAACAACACTGCTCTGGATATAACCAAGAACAGAACAGCTTCAATTTTTGTTTTATTGAAAACAAATTCAGGAAAGACGAAAAAAAAAAAAAAAAAACAAAGCATTTTGGCAAACTGCTATAAATGACCAAAGACCAAAGTTAGAAATACAAATAGAAGAAATAGAAATTGAATGCTTAGTAGTCACCAGAATCTTGGCATCCAGATTGATCTCTTCAGGAGGTAAATACTCAGCTTCTAGGAATTGGAACTTTTTCTCAGCCAAAACTAAGTGCAAGATTGTCGAGTGTATAGGGCCAGAAGGACAAATAGGAAAATTCAAGCTATTGTGGCTAATATAGCCATGAATTTATGGGGATGTGATTTGTTGCAACAATGGAAAACACAGAGAATGTTTCTAAGAAAAATACTAAAAGGTACTATCAAGAAGAGTCACAGGTAGTCCAGGTTGTCTATAAGCAGGACGTGACAGGTGGTGGTCTTTTAAAGGTACCAACCACCCTGCCTTTAAAATGACTAATAAGACTGGAGGCTAGATCAGTCAGTGGTCTATCACAAAAGAAAAATTACAGGTAATAGAACAGTTGGTACAGGAGTAGCTAAATGGTCAACATATTGAGAAATCCATGGAATTCCCTTGTGTTATAAAGAAATCAGGAAAATGGAAGATGTTAACAGATTTAAGAGCCATAAATAAGATGATTCAGCCAGTGGGCTCTTTACAGCTTGGAATCCCATTGCCTTCTTTATTACCTAAGTCATGGCCTTTAATAGTAATTGATTTAAAAGATTGCTTTTTCACAATTCTTTTGCATGAGCATGATAGGGAAAGGTTTACTTTCTCAGCACCTACTTATAATAATAGTTGTTCAATAAAGAGATATCTTTGGAAAGTCTTGCCATAGGAAGGTTAAACAGTCTTATGTTGTGCCAGTATTTTGTATAACAGCCACTAGATATAATTTGTAAACAGTTTCCTCAATCTAAAATTTAGGATTATATTGATGATATCTTACTGTCTGATTTTGATGTAGATAGCTTAGGGAAAAATGTTTGAAGAGGATTTTGCCTTGCTGGGGATTTCAAAATGCTCCTGAAAAAATACAAAGAGGAGATTCTGTTTATTATATAGGCTATAAGATAGATAGGTCTATAGAAAATTTGACCACAGAAAGTACAAATCAGGAGAGATCAATTACAAAATCTTAAGGATTTTCAAAAATTGCTGAGAGAGATTAACTGACTGTGCCCTACAATTGGATTAACTACTCAAGAGAAGTAATTTGTTCCAAAACTCGAGGTGATAAGGACTTAAATAGTTTAAGAAAGTTATCAGCTAAGACTGAGAGAGAACTGCTCTGGTAGAAAAGAAATTACACTGATGAACATGTGGACCATTTGGATCCAAAGCTAGATTGTTTGAAGAAAGATTTTTGTCACTTGGCAACCAGGAAATTATAAGGAAATGCCTTACTTGTTCTTGGTATAACCAAACTTCATTACTTGCAGGAAGTAAGAAGATTGGCACATGAATGTGTTTCATTTCAAAGTTTGAAAAATTAAAGTATGCGAACCATATCATAGATACGTAGTCAGGATTTCAATGGGCAACTGCTTGAAGTTCTGAAAACGCTAAATTTGTAATTACACATTTATTAGATGTTATGGCTATTATGGGGATACCTGTACAAATTAAGACCAAGAATGCGCCAGCATATGTCTCTAGTAAAATGAAAGCATTTTTGCATATTATAACATAAAGGACATTACAGGTATACCACACAATCCTGCAAGAACAAGCAGTTATAGAAAGATCTAATTGCAATTTAAAAGAAGTGCTTAATAAACAGTAAGGGGTAATAAAGACTCCCAGACATAAATTTCACTTTGAAAGTGCTATATTAACTTTAAAATTTTTTAAATGCTAATGAGAAAGGGACAACTGTAGAGAGACATTGGATAGTAGAAAAAAACTGTTGAATTAAATTGGTGTGTATCTTTTAAAGATGTGTTGACCTCAGATTGGAAACTAGGATATGTGTTACATTGGAGAAGAGGTTTTTGTCTTTGTTTCCACAGGAGAAGAAAAGGTATGGATATCATCAAAATTGATAAAGATTAAATTTGAACAGGAGAGACCTCCTGAATGAGAGGTGGTAGTTCATCAGACATCTTGGTTATTCAGTCCAAACTAATTTATAACGACTAACAAATAACCTTTAATTTGATCTGTTGTGAAAAAACAAAAATAAAAAATATTTTCGAATGAAAAGTTGCCAAGGCCATTTACCTTACTGGTGTGAAATGAAAAATGGGTTTTCTTAAACCAGGTGTCTTAATTTCATGTTAGATTGTTAGACTGTGGATAGCCATGTGGCCCACACCATCTTGAACATCAGCTCTTGTGTTTTCTTGAATAAAAAGAATATTTTTGTTCTTTGGTATTAAAGACACAGTTAAGAGACTTAAATTGTTTTAAGTAAAAACTCAAAGGGTTATTACAGTTCAAACTTGTTTTCTAAATCTCTAAGAGTTGGAGTGATTTGGAGCTAAGATAAAACATTAAAGCAGGGTGCTGGTGGCCCATGCCTTTAATCCCAGTGAATCTATATGAATTGTTTTCTAAATTCTAGAATTACCATGAATAAAGTGGTGGCACACACCTTTAATCCCACTACCCAGGGACAAAACTCAGATACAGCTCCTAATTGGTATGTTTGCACCCTAGAGAAATCACATACTATACAGTTTATTATAAAAATCCTCTACAGGGTTACTAGAGAGGCAGCTAATTTCCAGTGGGGACAGGAACAGAGAACAGCTTTTTTAACTGCCAGTAAGCTCATCTCCATGCATACAAGTCTGATCAATATTGAACCAAATGATAGCCTAGTTATGGATGCCATATTTATTGGTGAATTGGCAACTAGGGACTCTTCATAAAGCAAAAAGGAGTCCACTGACATTTGCCTGTTGGCTTTTATCACAAACACTTCTCATATGTGGAGAGTAAATATTCTCTCTTTGAGAGACAAATCTGGACAGTTTACAAGGCATGGAGAATCTTATACTCAGTCATTGCCAACCACCCTGTGGTCATAAGGGCACCCTTTATAGTGATGGATTGGATCTGTTTGAAGGCAAAGTCCTTCCCAGACTTAGCCATGGAAGGAAAGGTATTACAGTGAAACTGATACCTATAGACTTTGTGACTAGGAAGTTGTAGCCTTCCTGCACTGAGGAAATAGCTCACTTGCCTATAATCCCCATCCCCAAACCACTCACCCCTCCCCTAAAAGAGGTACCTATTGAACTGTGAGGACAGAATGGTCACAACATTTGGTTATTGAATGGTTTACTGATAGTTCATCAACCACTGATAAAGTACCAAAAAAAAAAAAAAAAAAAGAGCCAAAAGTAATGGGAAGCTGCAGACTGGAGGATGGAATGGCCAGTACTGAGGAAAGAACCACTATATCAGACAGACGACTAGGAAAGCAAAAGGAAAATACCTTCTCCAATTCATGATATAGATATGGTCATCAAAATGGAAAACCACTAACTGGCAGATTAATGGCAGAGATATCTGGTCATGGCCTCAAACTCAGAAATCCGCCTGTTTCTGCCTCCCAAGTGCTGGGATCAAAGGCATGTGCCACCACTGCCCGGCCATGTCTTAATTCTTGATGACATGAGCAAGATGTTAAGTAGAGGGAACCATAGCTATTGGCTTCATTGGATCCACTTTCATAGAATGAATTCTTTGTCCTACAAGTGAGCTGCCTCAGCATCTTTTGGTCTGCAGTGCATGGGGCAAAATCTTTGCACTGGGATTGGGGAAAGAAGGAAGCTCCAGATCTGGCTCCACTGTCTTAGCTTTGGAGTTTAAATTCAAACACAGACAGGATGAGAAAGGCTTGTGGCTGGTCCTTCCTGGGGAAGATACTGTAGTCCTTGACCTGACATTGGTGGATAATATGCCTTTTTGGCTACGTTCACCTGGAATGTTGCTTTTTGAGAAGAGGTTGGGGAATGGGTCATGGTTTAAATGTCATAGACTTTAATTTTTATTTTTTCCAGTTGGTCAGACTTTTGTATTTGACAGTGTTTCCATTATTTAGCTCTATTTAAGATGATTATTAATGTGTCACAGCTTAAATATTCTACACGTGGTATGCATCACATGTATGCTGCCTTCATGTGAGTTACCTAAAACACTTTTCAAATTTTATTTAAGATTCTATGCTTTAATATGATTTTTATATAGTGTTTTGGTTAGTTTCTTTTTTTTTTGAGACAGGGACTCACATTGTATCCCTGGCTAGCTTGGATCAGCCTACTTCTGCCTCCTGAGTTAAAGATTTGTTTTTGTTTTTTAAATTAATGTGTATGTATGTGTATCTGTATATAGATATGGGCACATGAGTGTACATGGAGGCCAGAGATGTCAGATTCCCCTAGGTTTGGAGTTAGAGGTGGTTGTGAGCCACTCTGTATGGGGTGCTGGGAATTAAGCTCTGCAAATGCAGCTGACACTCTTAACCACTGAGCATTTTTTTCAGCTCATCTAGTTTCTTAATGTTTGTTCTAGACAAAATATTTGTAACTTTTAATTTGTTTTTATTGATGCTTTTATTGGTGTGTAGCAAATTATAGAAACTTTAGGCTGAATGTGGTAACATACCTGTGATTCCATGTACAGTACTTGGCTGGGGCAGGTGGATTGACAGTTCTAGGCTAGACAGGGTATAGATATAAGACCATCTTTAAAAAATGTTTTCTCTGAAGACATCACTTGTTAGTGATTTTTTGTTTGTTTTTTTGTTTTTTAAAAAATTTATTTATGTGTTATGTAATGTGTTATGTGTTAAAATTTGTTATGTATGTGAGTACACTGTAGCTGTACAGATGGTTATAAGCCTTCATGTGGTTGTTGGGAATTGAATTTTTAGGACCTTCAGCTCACTCTGGTTGGCCTGGCTTGCTCCAGTCAACTCTGAACGCTCATTCCCTGCTTGCTCCGGCCCAAAGATTTATTTATTATTATACATAAGTACACTGATAGCTGACTTCAGACACACCAGAAGAGAACTTCAGAGCCACCATGTGGTTGCTGGGATTTGAACTCAGGACCTCTGTAAGAGCAGTCAGTGCTCTTACCAGCTGAGCCATCTCGCCAGCCCTTGTTAGTGATTTTGATCACAACTGTTCTTTGTCACTGAAAGTAGATGTGTTTAGGTTTAGTGAGAGACTCCATCTCATAAACATAAGGTAGGAAACGATTAAGGAAGATTAAGAAGGACATACATACACAAGCAGGCTCAACTTCACACGCATTTACACACTTTTGGGCACATGTACATGGACCTTAGCCTAAACAAAAATTTAATCATTTATTATATGTGTGTATGTGTACACGTGTGCTGGTACTTTCAGAGGCAAGAGGTGTTTAATCTCTGGAACTTTAGTTAGAATAAGTTATAAGCTGCCTAACATAGGTGTTAGGTACCAAACTCTGGTCCTTTGCCTAGGACAGTGCTTGCTTTTAATCTCAGATTGATTTTTAGACCTTAAACAGAAATTTAAGTGAGCTCCAGTTCTGTTAAAAGCTTGATAAAATTTAACAGGGAAACAAAACATTTACTCTTTGTTTTATAAGCTTAGTCCTTTTAAAATTTTACTAAAAGTAGAGTAACATTTTGAGAAATGGCCAGACAATTCCTACAAAGAAAAGCATTTAATTGGGGCTGGCTTATAATTTCAGAGGTTTAGTCCATTATCACCATGGTGGGAAACATTGCAGTGTGAAGGCAGACATGGTGCTGGAGGAGCAGAGAGTTCTATGTCTTGATCTGCAGGCAACAGCAGGAGACTGTCACACTGGGCATAGCTTGAGTTTCTATGAGACCTCAAAGCCTGCCTCCACAATAACACACTTCCCCCAACAAGGACACACCTCCTAATGTGCCCCTTCCTGAGCCAAGCATTTAGTCTTTGGGGTTAGGGGGATACCTATTGGTTCATGTATGTTTACCACATTTAAAAAATCTATTTACCTATTGATGGACACTTTGTTTTATTCCATACTAGTGGTGCAGTAGACAAGGGGATTTCAGATATCTCTAGAACATCTTGATTTCATTTCCTTTGGCTATATACCCACGAATGGGATAGCTGAATTAAAAGGATGTGTTAGTTTTTAAGAGCCTCCATATTGTTTTGTACAATTGCTGTGCTAATTGTATATTCTCAATAACAGTGCATAAGAGTTTCTCTTTTGCTTCCCCAACTGCATTTATAGTTTGCCTTTTTGATACTAGCTATTCCAACTAGAGAAAGATCATAACTCATTGTTGTGGTGTTGGTTTGTATTTTTTTGTTATCAATGGTGTAAATTTTTCATTACATTTTGTATGTGTGTGTACAAATGTAGACGACAGAAGATGGAAAATGACTTTTGGGCAGTTATTTTCTTCTACCCTGTGAGTGGATCATGGGACTTTGAATTCAGGCCTTTGGGCTTGCTGGCAAGCAGCTTTACATTCTGAGCCGTCTTAACAATCCTTGAACAATTTTTATATAGTTGCTGACCATCTTGTATGCTTTGAGAAGTATCTAGATCATGTTTCCATTTCATTTGTTGTGATCTGATTGCGTGCTAGGCTAGTGCTCTGTTACTGAGCTTCATCCTTTATTTGCCCATTTTTAGTTTGGATTACAACTACTACCGGTGTTTGCTGTTGTTAATTCCAGGGTCAGATGATTAATCTGCAGATATTTTTCCTATCCTGAAGATTGTTTACTTTGTTTTCTTCATTTTTCTGGTTTTGTTCTTTGCTTTTGAGTCTTCTATGGTTATATTTGTAATTTGACCTTCCTTCTGCTTCTGTTGTTGTTCTAATACTTTCAAGATTTATTCTTGCAGAGCCTTTTCCTTTTAATTGAATTTTTCTAAGAATTCTTATTGCTGCTGTTCACCATTGCAGTCACTTCCCCCTCTCCCTTTCTTCCTCCTTCTCTCCCCATCCTTCATTTTTTTAAACTCAGGTTTTCTTTCCTTTTCTTTCCTTTCCATTCCTCCTTCTTCTTTCTTCTTTCTATTTTCTTCTTCTTTCTTCACCCATATAGCCACATAAATATAAATTCGATATTTTTATGCACAGTGCTAACACTGACTTGTGGAAGTTTTCTGGATATTTATGAACATAATATAAACATGTTGCTATATGGTATTCTTTTAGAGGTTGAGCCAGTTCATAAGTTATTTTTGTATAATGTATACCAAATTTTTTTCTTTATTAAAATTTATTTGTAAAGGTGTTTCTCTGCAAATATGTCTGGGAACCATGTGCATACAGTTCATTCTGAGGCTAGAAGAGGGCATTAGATCTTCTGAAACTAGAATTATAGGTAGCTGTGAGCTGTCATGTCCGATACTGGTGGAATTGAACCCAGGTCCTCTGCAAGAACAACCAGTGCTCTTCTTCAGCCCCTACCCAATTTTACCTATATCAAGTACTGTTTATTTATTTGGCTTCTCATGGCCATTCTGTCGTTTTACTTGTTGCCAGTTGTTTTGTCATAGTTTTTTTTTAACACTTCTTACCTCTAGCTTTTCATATTCTTTTTGTTTTTAACCTCTACCTTTTGCTACTTTGCAGGGCAGGTGATTGAACACAGGATTTACAAGCTCAGGGGGAATGCTTTACCCTGAGCTATATTTCAGTTCTTAATTACCTGGATTATTTAATTCAGACTTTCTAAAATTTAATGTACAGGACACTCATCACCTGGACTGGTCTCTCAATGAGCAATTGGAAGCCATATAATTCTGGCAGTTTCTTCCTTCAACTGAAAAGACATGTATTTTATTTAAATCTTTACATGTTTTCTGAAGGAGAGACTTGTTTATGATTAAAAAATGTGAATGACTACTTAAAGATACCAGAAGGAAAAGCTAGGGCTGAATAAAAAGATTGTTAGGTCATGCAAAGAACTGATGATTAAATATAGTAATATTTAAAAGTAAATTACAGTGATGAGAAATTAATTATAAATGTCTAATAGAAAAGTATTTTGTTTCAGTTATATGTGTATATACTTCAGTTTGAAATGTTGGAAAGTTGTTTTCTGCATCTTAGAACTCTTTTCTTAGATGTGTAAATACTGACATATTCAGGGGTTCTGTATGTAGGCTGGGAACTTCATGTCCTTATGGATGCTAGGTAAGCTTCCTGTTACTGAGATACATCCGCATCCAGCTCAAGTCTTCTGTCCTTTACTTCTTTAGTAATCAAAGTGGTTTAGTTGGAAATCAAGTTAAAGCCGGGTGGTGGTGGTGCACGACTTTAATCCCAGCACTCGGGAGGCAGAGGCAGGCGGATTTCTGAGTTCGAGGCCAGCCTGGTCTACAAAGTGAGTTCCAGGACAGCCAGGGCTATACAGAGAAACCCTGTCTCGAAAAACCAAAAAAAAAAAAAAAAAAAGAAAATCAAGTTAAATAGTATTTATCCAAAACCTACTTGTTACATTTTGACTAAAAAACCCTCTTCCTTATTGAATAATGGTGTATTTCTTTTTAGTGAAAATTAACCACATAGAAACCTAATAATCATCTAGAATTCTTAATTTTCTTAGTTGTAAATCTTACTCCATTATCATTATAAAGTAATTTCTTTATGTTTTTGTGTGTATGAATTTTGCCTGTTGTTCCCCAGAAGCTGTATCCTTTTCCTTTTTAAAAAAGTGCGCGTGCGTGCGTGCGCTTTGCGTCAGCCAGGAAGAACTATGTATCTGTTCACATGGGGGAAGACAAAAAGATAAGAAGTAGATCCTGAAGCAAGAGGCCACTCATGGCTTTAGTAGAGATTCTATAGCACAGATGTTAGGAGGGTGATGGTTTCCCTTGTCACCTGGAACTCACCAGCGAGGCCAAGCTGGCCAGCCAGCAAACCACAGGGGGCATCTTCCTCTCTGCTTCCAGATCTGACTCCCACTGTGCCTGGCTTTTTTTAGTATGTACTGGAGGTCAGGTTCTCAGTCCCCTTTCTCACTGAACCCTCTCTTCACCCTATGGAAGTACATTTGATTCGGGTGCATTGTTTTCTTTTTTAAAGATTATTATTTAAAGTTTATGAGTGTTTTGTCTGCATCACATGCATGATGTGCCTGCAGAATCCAGAACTGGGAATCAGATTACCTGGAACTAAAATTACAGGTGGTTGTAAAATGTCCTGGGGGTAAGTTAAACACAGGTCCTATTGGAGAACAGCCAGTGCTTTTAATCTCTAAGCCATCCAGCTCTACATAGTTCTTTTTAATTTAACCAGTTAATTTATTATATATTTATTTTACTTTAAAATGAACATATGTGAATGGGTATGTTTATGTGTATACTGGTTGTGCCTGAGGAGGCTGAAGGCATTGGATTACCCAGAACTAGTTACAGATGGTTGTGAGTCACCTGATGTAGGTACTGGCAACCAAATTTAGGTCCTTTTCAAGAGCAACAAGTGCTCTTAACCATTGATCCATCTCTCTAACCCTTTAATTTTCAAAAACACTTATTTATGTGTATGTGTTTGTACGTGTATATAGGTGCCTGCCCTGCAAAAGCCAGAATAGGACATTGGATCTCTGGAGCTGGCATTACAAGCACTTGTGAGCACCCTGGGAACCAAATTCTGGTCCTTTCTTTTCCAAGAGAAGCAAGTGCTTTTAACCTGATAAGATTAAATTCATATTCTCCCCTCCCCCCACCGACCCCCACTCCACCCTCACTCCCCTACACTCCTATATCTATCGTATTTTACTCGAAGCAGTTTCTCTTCTATGTATCTCTGGCTATCCTAGAGCTTGCTATGTAGACAAGGCTGACCTTGAGACCCTCTTGTCTCATCCTCCCAACTGCAGGGATAGAAGGAGTGTCCCATCATGCCCAGCAACTTACTTGTTAGATTTATTTATTTTATGTATGTGAGTATTTTGCTTGCATATGTATATGTAAATGTATGCTTCTCTATGGCTCTCCATACATTAATACTTTTAGTTAACCTTTTCCTATCTTCTGTCCTCCATATCTCTGCACTCCTAGTAGTCTCACTTCTATTTTCATTTCATATGTCTTCTACTTTTACTGCCTAGCCCACTTTATCCCCATTCCTGTGGGCTTTTTTTTTTTTTTTAGTAACCTTGCTTCTACATACACTCTACTTAAACATACATACACATATATTACTTAAGCTACTTTCCATTAATTATTTATAATTAACTTCTCATCAACTTAATTTAAAACTTATACACTATACTTGAATATGCTATAAAATTTAGAAGCTAGGATCAGACAGATGGGAAGTGGTAAAGAGTTGTTCCTATGTCCTCACTGTTTTCATGGGCATTTGGGGGAGGGGATTGTTGAGTTTTGTTTTTGTGGATCAGAAAATCTTGAAATTCTCACCCATACTTTAGAATAGTTATTGTTAAAGTATGGAGTGAGGTCCATGAGAATTGTGGCTTTCATGTGACAGTCAACTATTCTGTTAACCTCTGAGAGTAGTCACTGGCTGAGCTGGCTCGTACAGATTGACTTTCCAGTAACTAGGTTATTCTATGTCATTTAAGTTCTAGGTCCTCAGTTAATGAGTACTTTTTTTTTTTTTCTTTTCCTTTCTTCCCCCTTCCCTCTTTTTTTAAAATTTTTTTTAAAGATTTATTTATTTATTATATGTAAGTACACTGTAGCTGTCTTCAGACACTCCAGAAGAGGGAGTCAGATCTCGTTGCAGATGGTTGTGAGCCACCATGTGGTTGCTGGGATTTGAACTCTGGACCTTCAGAAGAGCAGTCGGGTGCTCTTACCCACTGAGTCATCTCACCAGCCCCCCTCTTTTTTTTTTTTTTTTTGGGTTGACTCCTTGGCTTGGAAATCGTCTTAGCGTGTCACCCTTAAGGAAGGGAATATCTTTAAAAGTTGTCATCTTATAAGTGGACATTCATATAATATGATTGAACATGCTTTAAGAAAGTTTACGCCTATATAGCATTGTTCAGTTTTCAAATGTTAAGCCTTTTAAGTCTTAAGAACTCTTAGTAAATATAATTTTATTCTATATTTTACTGATTTTTTTTAAACTAGTAGTACTAAAAGTTGTATGGCATTTCCTCCAGTTTGAAAATGCCATTATCATATGAACTAAGAGAATGTAAAGAACAGTATTTTCTGCCAGACCTGTTCCATTTCCCCATTTTCTATTTTAAAATATTACATTTTGAAGTGGAATATTTTTATATCTGAAACAAATATAATGAAATTAAAGTAGGGACCGAGTTTAAAAGACAGTTAGTGCTAGGTAACCATGTTCTTAAAGTATCCTTCATAACCTCTTGGCTTTTAGTTACTTTTCAAAAGGCTGATACAAGCAACTCTTGTTGGTTTGTTTTCATAGTGTGTGTATGTCTCTGTAAAACAGCAGTTCTCAACCTGTGGGTCTCAACCCCTTGTGGAGTGTCACAGTCCTTTCACAGAGGTTGCCTAAGACCATTTGAAAACATTAGGATTCATAATAGCAGCAAAATGACAGTTATGAAGTAGCAATGAAATAGTGTTCTGGTTGGGGTCACCACAACACAACTGTAGTACAGGGTTTCAGCATCAGGAAGGTTGAGAACCACTGCTTTAGAATGAGGGTGTGTGTGTGTGTGTGTGTGTGTGTACGTACTGCCAAGTGTTTGAAAAAAGGGGGTGGGGTGAGTCTTTAGTTGTCCAGGCTGAGTGTCCACACTCAAGTGATTCTTGTGCATCAGCCTCCTGAGTAGCTGGAACTACATATGCTTTCCAGGATACCTGGATAGGTTGAGAATTTTGTTTACATTCTCATTTCCTGTCAGAATGATTGTATAGATTCTGTGGTTTGTGTACTATGCAATTCTTGGCGACTTTGTTATTCCTTGGTCTTTACATATGGTGTTTTCTAGAGTTGTGTGGTATACACCATACACAACATTAAATTGAGTCTTTGGGTTATATTTGTTTTAGTTTTGCTTATTTGTTTGGGGATAGGGTCTTGCTATGCAGTGCAGACTGGCCCTGAACTTAGGATGATTCTGTCTCTCAGGTTTTAGGATTAGCAACACCTGCCATCATATCCAGCATAATGTCTTTTATTTTTAAGCTATGTGAATGTGTGTTTGTGTGTGTGGGGATATGCTCACATGAGTGCAGGTTCTCTTGGAGGCCACAGGCATTGGATCACCTTGGAACTGTAGTTACAGGCAATTTTGAGTTTACTGACATGGGTGCTGAAATCATACCCAGGTTCCCTGGAAGTACAGTCTGTGTTCATAACTGCTGAGCCATATCATCAGCCTAGACCATGTCAATTACGTTGTATATGCACCTTCTGTGCCATGGTTGACATGCCAGTAGTTTGTTTTATTGACTTCTGCATTAATTTTTAATTCCTTAAGTTTCATATATTACCTCAGCAGTTTATCCTGTCTAATAGATAGTAAAACATGAATAGATAGAAGCATGGGTGCTTTTTCTCCTACAATCGTGTATAGATTATATTATGTACCAAACTAATCTTTATAGAATGCTTGTTTATTTTCTTCCTCTTGCTCCAACAAAATCACCCAAGAGTTTGAATACATACACCTCGTACTCTTAAAAGCTCTGGAGGGAGTCGTCAGGACTGATTCCACAGGTTTTGGGTGAAGAATTCATTCATTGTCTTCTTAGCTTTTAGTGGGTACCTTTCTTGGCACATCATTCTAGTCTTCTGATGATCTGATTCAGCTGCTGTGCTGTTTCATCTGCATCTGAGTGTTAGAACGGTGACTCGGTGCTTAAGAATGTTTGCTCTTCTTCCAGAGGACCAGAGTTCAGTTCCCAGCATTCATCCAGGGCTTAATTAAAACTACCTGTAATTTCAGCTCCCAAAGATCTAACAAACACCCCCCCCCCTTTTTTTTTTGTTTTTTTTTTTTGTTTTCTGAGACAGGGTTTCTCTGTGTAGCCCTGGCTGTCCTGGAACTCACTCTGTAGACCAGGCTGGCCTCAGAAATCTGCCTGCCTCTGCCTCCCAAGTGCTGGGACTAAAGGCGTGCGCCACCACGCCCAGTCCCTAACACCTTTTTTTTTTTTTAAATCTCTTTTGGGTACCTGAATACATACATACACCTGCCTCATTCTTACAGGTTCACTCTGAATAATTCAGAAATCATTCTGTATTAAGCACCTTGATGAGATCTTCCTCATCCCCCACCCCCTTTGAGACAGGGCCTTAATTATGTAACCCCAGTTGTCCTGGAACTATGCAGATTAGGCTGGCCTTGAACTCAGAGATTCGCCTACCTCTGTCTCCCAAGTACTAGGATTAAAGACATGTGTCACCACTGCCCAGCTGCAGCTTCTTTTATCCATTTATAGGCTTTGAAAGATTAGCATTTCTTTTAGGGCTGTCGGCTAACTCTGTATTTTAATAAAAATTTCTAGTGGGAGCATTTTAATACATGTTTTCCTTTCCCAGATGGGTATCATTTTTCTCCAGGGAAATAACTCAAACTGCTTTGTTCATGTCTTTGGTCTTTTTTTGTAGTACACAAGTGGTTTCCCAATGGGTTTATGCAGGCTTTCCTTCTTTTCCTTTTGAAGAACATTAACCCCTGCTTCCTCTTCTTTTTTTTTTTAAGTTGGTGTAATACGGTGTCCAGTATGTCGTCAAGAATGTAGACAGATAGATCTTGTGGATAATTATTTTGTGAAAGACACATCTGAAGCTCCTAGCAGTTCTGATGAGAAATCAGAACAGGTATGCACCTCAGTTTCTCTCTATATTCATATATATTTTTCTTGTTGTTAAATGTAAATTATAAGAAAATATTTGATTAAGTAATTTAGGTACTTCTGCTATAGCTCTATCTTTCAAATTAGAAATAAAAGATTACTCTCCCACACCCTCAGACTTGGTAGAATAAAATAGTTATTATTTAAAAAGTTAAGTTTTATATAGATTTATGTTCTGAATATTAGATTTTTACCTATCTAAATGTTTTATTGCTAAAGAAATGTTTTTGAAGATTAAATGAATAACAGTGATTTTATGCTTTTGTATAATTAATGTTTTTTAAGAGCAAGTTACAAAGTTTTCAGTTATTTTGTTAATCTACATTTGGCAAATGTAATATAGATTAGTGTTTATTTCTTTTTTAGGTATGTACTAGTTGTGAAGATAATGCAAGTGCAGTTGGTTTTTGTGTAGAATGTGGAGAGTGGCTGTGTAAGACATGCATTGAAGCACATCAAAGAGTAAAATTCACTAAAGACCACCTGATCAGGAAAAAAGAAGATGTCTCAGGTACGATACATATAGTTGCTGTCTTGCTGGTTTAAAAAAAACAAAAAAAACTTGTGCATATGTGTATGTGTACAGGCAGTACACACCTGTGTATGTGTATGCATATGTACACACCTGTACCACAAGTGCCTATTTGTGGATGTCAGAGGACAACTCAACAGGAACTGGCTCTCTCTACATTTGAGTCCCAGGGATTGAAGCAGGCTTGGCAGCCTGTGCCTTTATCACTGAGATGTCTTGCTTGTCCCTGTACACATAGTTTCAATGACACATCTAACCGTTTGAACTTAGAAATAGCATGTTCTACTTATTTATGATCTTTGAATACTAGCACTTAAAAAAATAGAAAAAATTAGTCAAAAATCTAATTGTTTAAAAATGTTTTATTTTGTTACAGAGTCTGTTGGAACATCTGGTCAGCGCCCAGTGTTTTGTCCTGTACATAAACAAGAGCAGTTGAAACTGTTCTGTGAAACGTGTGATAGATTGACGTGTAGAGACTGTCAACTCTTGGAGCACAAAGAACATAGGTACAGAAGTCATAATTCTTTACAGAAAAGTATTAGAAATAGTACTGATAAATTTGTTCTTAAATATTGTACTCATATTTTGTCTTAGTGTATTTAAACCCAGATTTTATTTCTTGAAGCAATATATGTTTCATAACACAATATTTTTCATGTTCATATCTAATTACATTTGTTATTAATGTGGATTTGTGTTAATAAGATGGTAGTTATGTTATTTCCTTGTTCACTAGTTTTATGGTTGAAATAAGGTTTTTCCAAATGCAATATATTTAGGCTAGTGGCTATGTATGATGTGAAAAGGCAGTACTTGTATGGAGGTGACTGATAAATGTTCTCATGCATACCATGTTTTAATAGCTAAGCATAAATACACTGGTTTCACATTTGATGTATAATTGCAGGAAAGCTATATAAACAAGCACTACTTAGTATAGTCACTGTTAATGCATAATTTTTTTATTAACCATATTTCACCTGAATCAGCAGTATTTATTCATATCTTTGCTTCATCAGAATTGTATTAGATTTGTAATAGAATTTTTAATTAGGCACACAACAAAATTTTTACAAGTTTTCTCACTTTCCATGGCATCTGTTTATTACAAATAATAGGTGTAATAGTTTTATCTACAAAAACTAGAACTATCTAGTGTTTTTTAAGAGTAGGTTGTCTAGATGGATGACAGTACATTTTCTCAGTGAGAGGGTAGTAAATAAGCATCTACTCCAAACCTCAACTGATCTGTGCCCCTCGCCGCCTCTTCTTCCTCCTCCTTGTCTTTTAATGAGCTCTTGCGGACTTACCCACGTTGGTTTCTATTTTATAGTCTTCTGTTTCACTCAGACTCCGATGCAGCAGGGAGTTTTAGGAATGTACAAGGATGCCTGGAGTGAATATGTTTCTTTTTTTTTTTTTTTTTTTTCGAGACAGGGTTTCTCTGTGTAGCCCTGGCCGTCCTGGAACTCACTCTGTAGACCAGGCTGGCCTCGAACTCAGAAATCCGCCTGCCTCCGCCTCCCGAGTGCTGGGATTAAAGGCGTGCGCCACCACGGCCGGCGTGAATGTGTTTCTTAACTGTATGTTTACTCCAGTGAATTTATTGAGTTCACTGAATGTCATCATCTAATTGCTGAGTTATATTTTATGCTGGGCACTTTTCTCAGTACCAAGTGCTTATTTGGTTCATGAAATATTAAGGTGCTGGTGCTATAACTGTGTAAAGGTAAAAGAACCTGCTCTCAGGAGGCTTTAGGAATTTGTACAAGTGGTAGAGCCATGAGTACCAGTGTTTATGCTCTAAGTCTCTATATGTATTTCTCCCCATAGTGTATAGAGACTACAATACTACAATATATAAAACAGCTCATATTTGATTATATCAAAGTAATGCCCTTTTGGTCAAGAGAACTCTCACTGTTAAAAGGCATTTTCTAGATCTTTATAGCTTTAATTTGTTATATTCAGACATATCTCATGTCTCTCATCTGCAGCCTGACCAGTGTTGTACCTGAAGTGACTAACTTGTGGAGGTCTTTACCTTTAAGGGCACATCACAGTGTTATTTGTCCTCTCGTTATCTTAGTAAGACATTTATTTATCTTTGTCACAGCTTCAGCCAGATTTTCCCTCCCTCAAATTTCTTATACAGTGTTTGTTTGCTTGTTTGCTTATTTATATATTTGTTTGCTTATTTATATGTTGATTGATTGATTGGTCAGTTTTTCAAGATAGGGTTTCTCTGTGTAGCCCTGGCTGTCCTGGAACTCATTCTTTAGATCAGGCTGGCCTTGATCTCAGAGATCTGCTTTCCTTTGCATCCTGAGTACTTGAATTAAAGGTATATGCCACTACCACCCCGATGTTTAATATATTTTTATTTTTTACTACAGTTAATTATTTGCGGAGTGGGGTGTAAAGCTCAGCATGGAAGTCAGAGTGTAGCTTTGCAAATTTGTTCTGTCCTCCAATCATATGAGTCCCAGAAATTGACTAAGGTTGTTAGGCTTAGCAGTAAGTGTCTTTATCCTGCTGATTCATCTCTCAGGCTACCTCGTTTTATAAAATTGTTGGTGAAAAGCATGAGAAAAGAGAGATGACAGATTATCTTCATTGTCATTGCTTATAGGAATAGATGGTTCATGGGTAAGGAGTGGTAGAGCGCCCTTCCCACTTGAAGATTAACTGTGGTCTATTTCCTTTACCAATATTATATTAATGTGTTCCTGTCTTTTGTTGTTCCTTGCTTCTCTTTTTGAGATGGCCTAGAACTTGCTGACCTCAATCTTCAATTCTCTTCTCTTCTCTTCTTTTCTCTTCTCTTCTCTTCTCTTCTCTTCTCTTCTCTTCTCTTCTCTTCTCTTCTCTTCTCTTCTCTTCTCTTCCTTTCTCTCTCTCTCTCCCCTCCCCCCCTCCCTCCCTCTTTCTTTCTCTCTCTCTCTCTCTCTCTCTCTCTCTCTCTCTCTCTCTCTCTCTCTCTCTCTCTTTCTTTCTTTCTTTCTTTCTTTCTTGTTTTTCGAGATAGGGTTTTTCTGTGTAACCTTGGGTGTCCTGGAACTCACTTTGTAGACCAGGCTGGCCTCGAACTCAGAAATCCGCCTGCCTCTGCCTCCCAAGTGCTGGGATTAAGGGCGTGCACCACCACTGCCCAGCGACCTCAGACTTTTAAGGATCCTCCTGCTTCTTTAGTGTTCTAAGTACTAAGTGTTCTATCCTACCCAACCTTAATGTTTGGTCTTGAGTATAAGGGTGGGGGGTGGGGATAAACCTTTTCTTTTCCTTCTCCAACTTTCAGCTTTAGGTGTTTCTATGCTTTTATATGTTTGTTTGTTTTATTCTCAGTGTGAACAGCTCTCTGACACCAAGTAGATGTTCTTTAATTCACTTATAACACCTATATACCTGGAGTTTGTTTAGTTCAACTGATTAAAAGTTCTTTCCTACTTCAGATACCATTGTAAATTGGGTTATGATTCACACAGCACTCTAGGATTTCCTTAATTTACAATTGAGAAATAGGACGATATTTTTAGATACAAATGAATAGCCATATGATGAGACACACAGGGCAACTCCAGGAGAAGGGATGTGTTTGTTAGTATAAATATGTTCTCTGACCTTCAAGTTCCCTACATTCTGCCTTTTTAAAAAAGATGCAGATTCCTTAGCTAGACATGACTGTAAAATCATTGGTCATTTGTGACCAGCCCAGTCTTCAAGCCATCCCTTTTAAGTTTAGAGGGACAATGATGAAGTTCCCTAGTGATATAGTACTTAGAGTGTCCCCCATTGTTAAGAGAAATACCACAGTACCGCATCTTGTGTTTTCACTTTCATTTTGTTTCTGACTGTTTGCTTTTTGAGGCTGTGTAATCTAGGCTGACCTCAGAATTGCTTGGGTAGATTATGCTGGCCTCAAACTTGCTGTCCTGCCATAGCCTCTCAGGTTTCACATGTGCCCAGGCTTGCAAGCCCATTGTACTTTGCCTGGATGTATGATTGTGGAAAATATTTAAAAAGCTCTGTCTCACCAGATGGTGGTGGCACATGCCTTTATTCCCAGCACTCCAGGGCAGAGGTAAGCGAATCACTGAGTTAGCCTGGTCCACAGATTGAGTTCTAGGATAGCAAGGGCTATACAAAGAAACTCTGTCTCAAAACAAAAGAAAATAAAACAACAACCACAAAAGCTCTTTTTCCGAGTAATAAAAAGAAGTTATAACTGGTCTGTCTGCTTTGAGGCCTGTTATGTTAAAATTTTTTCTGCATTTAGTTGAAGTATGTTCATAAAATTTCAGTAGCAACAACAAAATACCTTGGTTCATTTATAGTAGGAAAGGTATAAGTTTCAGTGTACCATACTTTATATTATCTTATTTCTATTTTATTCTTCACCATCTGTCCACAAGACCACTTTTACTTTTGATACCATTTTCAGAATGTAGTAAAAACCCAAATGAAATTGGCATACTCTGCAGAGTAGAGTGGTGACGACCTAAAGAGCATGCTGGCCACTCAGGCCGTATTTGTTGTCTATAAACTGATATTTTGCTCATCTAGAGTAGTTTGATAGATCCTAATCAAAAGATGCAGCAGCTCTTCAGTTGATTCCTAAGTTACCCTTGTGGGAAAGGGGGGACTTGCTTACAGATATAATGAGCACTAGTTTGCATTCTTCTATAAAAAATATTTACATGTTATAGGATACTCTAGTGGAATTTCTTTCTACATTACAGTTTCTCTCAGTACTTGGACATGTGATAGTTGTTTCAGGTTTCAGGGTTAATTTATCTCCTGCAGGGACACAGCCTTGACTAATGCCTATTAGTAGCTAACTTTTTTTCAAATGGTCTCCATTATCTCTCTTTGTCTAGAAGTTTCCTGCTCCAAAATACTAATGCTTACCATTGGATTGCTCTTACAGGCTTTTGCCATAAGCTATAGTCTGCATAGCAGTGCTGTCATATACTTCCAGAAGTCACATTAAGTGTATATCATGTATTTTGAGTGTGGCCCAAGAGTATTGAGAATCTTGGACTTATGCATTATAGATAGAACCTGCCTTTCTTCAGGCATCATTAAGTATGGGCTTCTTTCAGTGTGTGTGTGTTGGTTTTTCAAGACAGGGTTTCACTGTAGCTCTGTTTGTCCTGGAACTCACTTTGTAGGCCAGTCAGGTCTTAAATCATAGTGCTTGAATTTTGAATTGGGATTTTTTTCCCCAGCACTATGTGGTATGCAGTAGATGGTATGATCCTCTCTCAGTAGTAGACAGTTGCAAAGGGCTATACTTTCTATACTTTCTAGTAGTTGTTAATTTAATATTTTTTTAAATTTAAAATTTAGTGCGTGAGAAGTGGGCATGTGTGTGTGAACAGTACATGTTTGGAGGTCAGAACAATGTTTCACTAGTTCGTTCTTTTCATCTTGTTTCTGGGACAAGGACTCTTGTTTCTGCACTGCACTACATATTCTATGCTGTCTGGCCTATAAGCCCATTGTCAGTTCTATCTCTGCCTCATCTCACTGTAGGTGTGTGGGACTACAGATATAGTGCTTTTACCTGCTCTGACACCTCCTAGCCTGCTGGAAATTTTACTAATATTAAGGTGCTAATGATAGTCCCATATGTAAAATAGACATGTTTTAAAATCCAAAAAAAAAAAAAAATCAAATAAATCCTGGGCTTTTTATTTAGTTTTTAGGATAGATGATGAAAGCATTTTTTTTTTTTTTTTTGGTTTTTCGAGACAGGGTTTCTCTGTGTAGCCCTGGCTGTCCTGGCACTCACTTTGTAGACCAGGCTGGCCTCGAACTCAGAAATCCGCCTGCCTCTGCCTCCCGAGTGCTGGGATTAAAGGCGTGCGCCACCACGCCCGGCGAAAGCAATTTTTTAATCTGTGAAATACCATACTTGGCAGGCTATTTCTAAGAATTCAGCTATTTGGACAAGCCTTTAGAAACTTTCATTGAGTTTATTAGTGAGCCTCCATTGAGCACGTATATTAACCATTGCATTTAAATCACTCTTAGTACTGTTAATATAGTGTATTATTACACCGGAGACCTGTCTGCAACAAGTCTCTTAACCAAATCATGACAGTAAGATGGTGATTTGAAATTACGCAGTAGATAATAAATATATATTAACTATGAATTGGATTCTTCTTATATGAAGGCATGGTACAGTTGACTCTTTCTACATAGAAACATGTTCGTGATGGGGAACCATAGTAAAGTGGGGACACATGAGCAAGAACAATCACTGAGTGTGACTGTTTGGGCCTGTTTTAGCTTTTGAAGCTAAGACCATATCATGGACTGCTGAGGTGGTGGCCTTACTTCTTCCAAGTTTTATTCTTTTTAGTCTTTCTGACCCATTCACCTTTTAAATAGTCTGTACCAGGGTTGTTGTGCAGAGAATATATTCGCACTAGCTGCTCTTTTTTTCTTTTTAAAAATTGTTTACTAGGTTTATTCTGTCTTAATAATGTCTGTACTTGGAGTAGTTATAGTGGTTTCTAATTAACATGTCAAGATTGTCATTTGGGTGAACTTCCATGCTTCTTTTATTTGTTTGTTTGTTTATTTTGTTTTTAGAGACAGGCTTTCTCTATGTAGTTCTAGTTATCTTGGAACCACTCTATAGACCAGGCTGTCCTTGAACTCAGATCTGTCTACCTGCCTTAGCCTCCTCAGTGCTGGGATTAAACCCATTAGCCCCCACCATCTGGCTATCTATAATACTAGGCAGGTGAAATGTTCACCAATTAGACATGCTATTCATCCTAGTGATTACGTTCAAGTAAAACAAATATAAACACATTACATTAAGTCTGTTTAAAATCATTTTTATTTTTGCTTTTTTTTAAAAATACATTGCTAGTCTTTAGTTTTTATTCATTACTTCCTAGTCTAACTTTATTATGTGTTAGGATTTAGCTTTAACAGCTGTTAGGACAATGAGTTTTAAGACTCTTAGTATGTTTTGGGTTTCCCTGTGACATAGTTTAGTATCCTTTATGTACTACTGACTTTTTAACCCTTCATGATATACAGGTGACTCTTGAACATAGAGGTTTGAAATGTGTGGACCCTGTTTACCCATTATTTTTTTATTTATGTTTTGATATTAGTGACATTCTGAAAGAACTCAGATAATATGTGTAGTGAAATATAAAGTAAAATAAGAAAACTTGAAGTTCTGAATTATTATGTCTATGTAGACAGTGGTGGTCTTTCTCATTTATCACCATGAAATACGTGTCAGTCTATTGGCAAAAGTTAGTCAAAACATAAACACCATTTCATGGTATTTACTCCACTTGAGAAAGATGTAAAGAACCATAAAGATTCAGTATTAAATCATAGCCACAAAACCCTACAGTTTAGCTTTCTGTTTATATTGGCATTTAGGTAAGTTCTTGGGACTAGAGTGCTTTGTGACATTAGTCATCTCTATGACAGTTTATCTCTGGAGGATGTTGTCACCAAATTAAGTTGGTAAAGTAAGAGACAAGAAGAAAGAGGAATGCCATAAATGATAAAGATAATTTGTTAGACTGAGAATGAAAATTAAAACTAGAACTACAGATTTTTAATTGGTTGTATTGGGTCATTTAAAAAAATGTCATTAGCCCCTGAAAAATTAGTGTTAGCTAGGTGTGGTGGCACATACCATGAATCCTGGCATTTAGGAGGCAGAGTTTGGTGATCTCTATGAATGAGTTCTAGGCCTGGTTAGCAGTGAGTTCTAGGACAGCCAAAGCTACTGGGTCTCAAAAACAAAACAACCAAAAGACTCTTAGAGGACCTAGGTTCCCCTTACAGCTGCCAGCATCTCCAGTTACAGGGGATTCTGTAGACTCCTGCCACTCATACACATAAAAATAAGGCAATCTTAAAACTAATGATGTTCATGGGCAACTATTAGAGAATCTCAGTGTGCCATAAAATGGAGCATGCATACCTAGAGTGAGTGAGTCTTTTTTCTCTTGAAATAGTCATGCAAAGGTTGTATTCTGCTTACCATTCCTATCTGGGCTGAAGATGTTTTATTTGCTCTCATCTTTTGAAGTGTCTCTATCACCATTAGCCTTTAGTCTACTGAGACTAATATTATCTTTTATTCTTATGACCCTAAGAGAGTACTATATTCCCTGTTATCATTCATAATAGATTATTTCCTGTAAGACTCATCATGAGTCTTGTCTCTTCTTTGTTCACTCGTTGGTTTGCCACCAGTAGATTGTATCCTCAACCTCTTCTTCCACCCTTTTCTAGGTTCTTTCCCCTACAATTAGATCTCAATTGCCTTGTGGTCCTCTTAATTAGTCTTTTTCATGTTCTATCATTGGACCTTATGAGATAGTTCTTGCTGTTATTTAGCCCATCCTTTCTTCTCCCTCCAGATCTCCATATTTTAAAATCATGCCCTGATCTATAACCACTTACCATTGCTACTCTCTAAAAGTGTCTGAAGTCATTCCCTTCATCTCTTAAAGATTGTAGTTTTTTAACTCCGTTGTTAACTGTAGAATGCTATTACCTTAGTGGCTGGCAATTGCAATACATAGCAATTTCTTCTCTTAGATTCCTTAGTCTTTGTAGGTTTTTATTTATTTCTTTTTTCTTTCCATTTCCTGAGATAGGGTCTCTATAGCTCAGACTAGCTAACCTGGAAGTCACTGTACAGTCCCTGCAAATACAGCAAATACATGACATAAGAGATTAAAATCTTAGATCTATAAGACACCACAAATAGAAGTTGCAGGCCTGAAAGTTGCTCTGGACGAGTTAATAAGAGGTAAGTCAATATGAAGGCCCAGGACCTCAAAATACTACAATGTATATAAGGCCTGTCTTGTATACTTGGGCTGCACTAAATTTTAAAACATGAATTATAAACATTTTTTTAAAAAACTTTAAAACTTATCTCTACAATAAGACTTATGCTTTAAACAGATACATAATATAGAAATTTTACGTCATTATAGTCTGATGAAAATGCTGTCTATTCTTGACTAAAACAGCATCATGTAGTACATGACTGTATTTAAAAAAATTTTTTTTTTAAAGATTTTATTTTTATGTATGTGAGTACACTGTTTCTGTCTTCAGACACACTGGAAGAGGGCACCAGATCCTGTTACAGATGGTTGTGGCCACATGTGGTTGCTGGGAATTGAACTCAGGACTTTTGGAAGAGCAGTCAGTCGCTGAGCCATCTCTCCAGTCCTACAGTTCTCCTTTCTATCCTCTGGCTCTTATATTCTTAAGTCCTTTTGTGATAGTATTTCAGTTGGGGTAGGAGTTATGATATGGTGGCATTGATGCAGGTGTCTCATTTAGGGCTCACCACTCAGTAGAGACTTATTCTTAGCACTTTGACCAGTTACAAGTATCAGCATTACTGCTGAGTATTGCAGGGAGAAGCTTTTCTGGTCAAGATGGAAGGAAGGTCTAATCCATGAATCTGAGCATAAGTATTTAGAGAAGGAACAACTTGTTTAGCATAAGAGCAGTAGTAGGGTTCTTGACTAGGGCCGATGACCTCCCGAGCCATGGTCAATATTCAGTATGGTGCTCAAGTTCTATCTGTGTAATAGATGTTAAAATCTGACTCCAATGTAATTGGTTACCCCAGTAACTTTTATGCCACTATTGTATGTACCAGTGGGCTCATCTAATTTTGTTGTTGTACTATTAACATTGCCTTAATTGACCTCACACATCACTAAAACATGATGCCTCCCAAATGTCAATTATTTTAGCATTTTTGACTATACTAACTAGTAAAAGTGCCCCGATCTCCTGCCTGTGCTTCCATCTTAAGAGTTTTAATTGTTCTTTTTATACTGTCTCATTTAGGTTTGATATTTTTAGTCTTCTATTTCTGTTGTATGATCTTCCTTGAGTTCTGAATTTTCGCATTCTGCTTAGAATTATTCAAAGGCTTCATGTTACTTCGAGAACAAAACAAAGAAATGGCATGCTATACCTGGCCCTTAATATTTAGTTTATTTTAAATTAGATTTTGTCCATCTTTTGACATTTGAATATTCTTTGATCCTGTTGAAATTTTGGTAAGTAACGTACTAAACAGTCAACTGTTAGGATTTCTCTGTGAAGCTTTCCTAGGTCTGAAAGCCATTTTCTTAGACATTACATTTTTGGTACAGATTATATCTCATCACAGTGTGGTATATTTGTGCAGAACTATTACTATAATTTGAGCCATGGGGTCTTTTTACTTACATAGAAAGTATACTGAACAACAACAAAGAGACAAGTATGCAGAAGAAACTAGGAATTTGTTGATTTAATGAATAATTTATAAAATGCAGTCTATTATTCTAATATCTGGTAGCCAAGGGCTCTGGACCTTAGTATTAAATCTAAATTTCTAGCGTTATAATTAGAAAGTTTGAGCACATATCAACCAACTATTGACATTGGTAGAGTAAAGCTACATTGATATCTTTATTTGATAGAATTCCTTTGGAAAGCCTCATGAAACATAGTAGGTAAGAAAACCAGATGCAGGGGCTAGTGAGATGGCTCAGTGGATAAGAGCACCCGACTGCTTTTCCGAAGGTCCAGAGTTCAAATCCCAGCAACCACATGGTGGCTCACAACCATCTGTAATGAGATCTGACTCCCTCTTCTGGTGTGTCTGAAGACAGCTACAGTGTACTTACATAATAGTAAATAAATAAATCTTAAAAAAAAAAAAAAGTTAAGGGCGATATGCCTGTTTAAAAAAAAAAAACAAACAAACCAGATGCAGCATGCATGTGCATTGTGACTGTAGATCTATTTTAAAATGCTTACTTAGGTTTGTGGGAGTCCATAAGCTTTGGAGTATTTGCTTAGAACATGAACTTGATTTACAGAACTCAGTCATTGAGTTTATGTATATTTGACTGGTAGCAGTGTTTGGGACTTCAGTAATTTTGATGGCATTTTATTATGTTGTACTTTATGACTTAAATTGTATGTATCTTATACAGGTTTAAAAAAAAAATAGAACCCTCAGTTAAAACTTCTGATGTAAGTCAGACCACTTACAGTTTTCCGAGGAAATTTTTCTTTCATAATGGCTGTTTCAGGCAGATGGCATTAAATGGCTGTTGTAGTACTAGACAGGTGACCAGCAGATAGAGTTATTTCAAGGTTTTCTCATGTAACTCACTTCCTAAATCTTAATTATAAAGTTTCGGTTTCACATATAGTGTTTTGTTTGTTTGTTTTAAGGTATCAGTTTTTAGAAGAGGCTTTTCAAAATCAGAAAGGTGCGATTGAAAATCTGTTGGCCAAGCTTCTGGAAAAGAAGAACTATGTTCATTTTGCAGCCACACAAGTACAGAATAGGTAAGCCTGTTGCATAAAACATGTAATCTTGTTGTAAAGTTTGTTAAGAAAGAATGCATCCAAATTAAACTTATTTTCTTACCACATTAGACATATGTAGAAGATACAATTTTTAATAGATGAAATGATACAATTTGAAGTTCGTGTATTTATTAACTGAACAAGTTTACAAAAATATTTTAAAATTTTAGGATATGTCTTTGATCTTCTGCCTTTTTCTTTCTTTCTTTCTTTCTTTCTTTCTTTCTTTCTTTCTTTCTTTCTTTTTTTTTTTGAGACAGAGTTCTTCTGTGTAGCCTCTTGACTGTCTTAGAAGTCATTTTGTAAACTAAGCTGGTCTCAAACTCAAGAGATGTACCTGCCTCTGGAGTGCTGGGATTAAAGTCATTCACCACCATGGCTGGACATCTTTGACCTTTTATAATTAATAAGGCTTCAATCTATATATTCTTTGAACTTGGAAAATGAGTTAATATGGAGGACACTGAATTACAAAATTAAAAGCAAAGATTGTATAGAAAATACAGTATTAAGACAGAAGAATGACTGGGGTTTGCTGCACACCAGCCCAGCTGTAGGCTTAGTGTGAGACCATCTCATGGAAATAAGAGGAAAGTTATAGAGCCAGCATCCAACATCTTTATCTGGCCCCTCCTCTGTACTCACACACACACACACACACACACACACACGCACGCATCCATGCAGATATAAAACATGCACGCATGGGTGTGCACTCAAAACAACAGAAATCCCAGTAGTGAACAAATATATTATCAAACAAGCATTCAGAACTACTTATTTCATTAGCAGCATTATGTATAAGGTGAATATATAATACAGATTTGGTGTCCTACGTTATTAGCTACTATTACCATCATCTTCATTATAATTATTTTTAAAGATGTTCTTTTTTTTTTAAAGATTCATTTTGTGTGTATGAGTGCTTTGCCTGCAGTATATCTGTTTACCACATGCATTTCTAGTGCCTGAGGAAGCGGTGAGCCTCCATGTAGGTGTGGGGAATCAAATCTGGGTCCTTTGCAAGAATATGTGGTCTTAACCACTGGGCCAACTCTCTAGCCCTCATTATTTTATCACTATTCTGTTTAGATACACTTATAAGCAAACAAGATTATTTATAGGATGAGTGGTAAGAATTTCTAAAGAGGGCCAGTTTATTAGGTTACAATGTTTGACACGTATAACTGGCACACTTTAAACCTGGAAATGGCTGAAAGTATAAATAGAGTTAGATTGTGTTTATTGTGAAAACTCAACATTGAAGCTTTGTCTTGAATGGTAAAATCTATTAGTTTGTGATGGCTAAGACAACACATAATAAGATATACAAGGGTATTAAGTATTTGAATGAAGGAAAATAATAGCTTATGTATAATGGAAATTTTCATCTATAGTGAGACCAAAAGAAAATAAAAGGCAAGATGGGAGAGCTGGTACAGCAGCACTTACTTACTGCTGCCCAGAGTCCATCCTGGCGGGGGCTAGCAATGAATCCAGGTCCTCTGCAAGAGTGTTAGGTACTCTAAGCACAGAGCAATCTTTCCAGCCCACACTATTATTTTTTTTATTTAAAAATTTATTTGATATGTGTGGGTGTTTGCCTGTGTGTATGTATATGCACACTGCACGCCTGGTTCTTGAAGAGACCAGAATGAGAAGTTGGATCTCCTCAATCTCACAAATGCTTCTGAGTTGCCATTCTGGTTCTAGGAATTGAACCTGGGTCTCTGCAAAAGCTCTTAACCTCTGAGCTGCCTCTAGCTGCCCTCCTCCCATTAGTTTTTAAGTACACTTTGACAAATTTTAACTTCAATTACTTTGTATAAAGTGCCTAGTTGGGTGAATTTCTGTAACTGTTGTCATAGACATAGGTTGAGTTGATGACCTAATGGTACATTTCTCTTATTCAGGATTAAAGAAGTAAATGAGACTAACAAACGTGTAGAACAGGAAATTAAAGTGGCCATCTTCACCCTTATCAATGAAATTAATAAGAAAGGAAAATCTCTCTTACAACAGCTAGAGGTATGGTTTAAAGCAAAAATTAAAAATGCGTCTCCTGTTCTTCAGCTGTTCTCAATGTTTATTGAAAGTGCTCTTAAATGGTTTTGAAAAGGTAAGATAGAAAATGTCTTTTTTGTTTGTTTGTTAATTTTCTATTCAGAATGAGAATTTTATTTAGTTACTCTATAGCTCATTTTAATAGCACTGGTGAGCTTGGAAATCATCATACTAGTCTTGAACCTATAGAACCTGTCTCCCAAGTGCTGGAATTAAAGGTGTGTACCACCATGCCTGACGTAAAACACTGGTTTGTTTGTTTGTTTTAAAGCCATATAACTTGGTAATAGTGATAACCATCTTAGGAGAGAGTTATTACTAAAACATGATGTAAATGAAGACAAAGCAAGCACTTTGAACTTATTTCCTTCCTAGCAAGAGGCCTTTTTAACTTCTTTATATGAATACATCTGAGCTTATGATTGAACCATTTATGTATTTTTGTAATTGGCCAAAAATGTTCCACATTTTGAATATATAAACCTTAAATGATTCTATATTATTTATTATGTTTCATATTTTGAAATTGGTATGTGAATAGTTTCTGAGGATCTTGTGTAGTTTTGAAATCTAAAAGAAGGTTTTAGGCTTTTTTTTTTTTCCTTTTAAATTCAAGACAGGGCTTCTCTGTGTAGCCCTGAATATTCTGAAACTCATTCTGTATGTAGACCAGGGTGGCCTCAAATTCAGATCTGTTTGCCTCTGTGTCTCCTGTGCTGGGATTAAAGGCATGTGCCACCACTGGCCAGCCCCAAATCAAGTTTTGGGTAAATCTTTACTGCAGTTTGATGTGTTCTCAGAAAATTTCAAATGTGAATTTTATAGCAGTTAAGGTTTTTAAAACATAAACATTCTTATTTGAACATTTTATGCTCTTATGTAGGTTTATATGATCTTGAGGGTGTACATTATGTGCCACTGAAAAGTTGTAGCTTTAAAGTATGTAGTCGAATAATTTCCATTAACCTTAGATTGTCCTTAGAGGTTTTTCTATTCTATTTATTCATAGACCCCTTTAAAGACAAGAGACTCATAGTTACATGCAAATGAAAGAATCTTGTGAGCACAATAATTTAATTTTTGTCTTTTAAACACATCTTGCATGGAAAAGCAGTGGTGAGAATAAAAGTCTTGAACATTTTCTTAGTTGCTTTCTCTCTGATTGTTTATGGACTCATTAAATAATTACAGGTTTCTCTTATGTAATTTTTGCAGTAGATAGTAGGGGTAGTAGTAGATAGTAAATTTTGTGAAAAAAATTTTTTAATTCTTCAGTGAAGCTATTATTCTATTTCAGAATGTTACAAAAGAAAGACAGATGAAGTTACTACAGCAGCAGAATGACATCACAGGCCTCTCCCGGCAGGTGAAGCATGTTATGAACTTTACAAACTGGGCCATTGCGAGTGGCAGCAGCACGGCACTACTTTATAGCAAGCGTCTGGTGAGACTTCTTTTTTTATTACCTAATTTATTTTTTACCCAATGGACGAATTATTTACAAGTGTAGAACGTGTATATTGTAAATACAAAAACCTGTTCAAAGGATAATTATTTATTTTGGCAAATGTAACCATTTTTATATATAGATTCAGGAAAGCTGATCATGATGGTATATAACTATAATTCCAGCCTGCATTTGGAATTGGATTGACTCAAGAGTTCAAAGTTAACCTGAATTAATTTCATATCAATTCTCTGACTCAGAGCTGGAAAATTTTTTATCTTTCTGTTATTCCCATTTACTTTTGATTAATTGTATTTCTGTCATTTTCCTGGACTCTCATGCCATATGTCGTTTTTTGAGGATACTTAGTATCTCATTGCAGTTTATTATCAAGTGTGGCAAAAACTGAAGTATGTGCTTCTCATGTGCTTGCTAACTTAGACGTCGACACTGTCTTCTGTGCTATCTGCAGCTTTATGAACTTAAAAAAATGTCTCTAATATGCTTCTTCAATTAACATTTAATTTTAATACTAATGTGAATTTTTTCCCTTGAAGATTACTTTTCAGTTACGTCATATTTTGAAAGCACGATGTGATCCTGTTCCTGCTGCCAATGGAGCAATTCGTTTCCATTGTGATCCCACCTTCTGGGCCAAAAATGTAGTGAATTTAGGTGAGAAGTCATTTCATGGATATGATTTGGACTATAAAGTTGACAGGAGAAACCATTTTAGCAGATTCTTGATACAGTTTTTAAACTATAAGATGTGAGTGATGTAAGAAATGTGTTAGGTATTGGAAACTCTCTTTAAGTCTAGGCTGTTTTTTAGATCTTGGTGCTGGGGCTTGAACCCTGTCCTCCAGCATGACTCCTTAATCCTGGTGGAGTGCTTTTCCATGGGGTCCATTTCTACCCATTCTTTTTCAAAATTAATATTCACTTAGTAAATGATTATTCTCTGAATAATTATTTAGATATTTAGGAGTTTAATTATTCAGGTGGTTCAATGGCGAAGGAACTTGAGTTCACTGAAGTGTTATAACCACATTCCAAGGAATGTTAGACAAAAGGAACTCTTTTCACTGGGTAACAAAATAGATTTTGCTTTTTTTGTTTTTTTGTTTTGTTTTTCCAGACAGGGTTTCTCGGTATAGGCCTGGCTGTCCTGAAACTCACTTTGTAGACCAGGCTGGGCTCGAACTCAGAAATCTGCCTGCCTCTGCCTCCCAAGTGCTGGGATTAAAGGCATGTGCCACCACCACCTAGCCTAGATTTTGCTTTTGTTTCTCCATATTATTGACCTAAAGATGATGGGTGAAAGTTGGAGAGTAAACAAAAAGCCAAGCAAGTGACTTTTGTAATTTTAGCTACTAAGGAGACTGAGACAGGAGGGTTCCTTGAGCCTATGCGTTTGTAAGACCCCTTCTCTTACAGTAAAATGGAATGAGACAGTATGACTCAGAATGAAGTCTGCCATCCATTTGAATATTTCCACTTCCAAAGTAATCACGCCCTTGAGATTCGAATTTTACTGTTTAAAATAACATTATTTGGGCAAACAGAAAAAAGATACTCAATTTTGACTTTAGATGTAGCACCAGAAAAACACTGTTGTTTGGCTTACTAGGAGAGAGAAGGGGGTTTAGGAGGGAATGAATGTGAGTGTGTGTGTATGTGTATATTTCATTTTATACTGCATTTTCAAAAAGTTTTTTACAAAAATTACTTGCAACAAGATTTTTTTCTTTGTGGCCGGCCAATATTACCTCAAAGAAAATGACTATAGAAAGAAAGGGAAATAACTAGTTTAAAGGTATAAATGATTTAAAGTGTTCAGAATTTCCACAGAAAATTATTTGGTAGCTGGGTATTGTTTCACCCTTAACATTGGCAATTGAAAAGCAGATGGGGAGATTGCTCAGTGGTTAAGAGTACTGGCTACCCTTTAGAGGACCCAGATTTAATTCTCAGCACCCACATGACAGCTCACAACTGTCTGTAACTTGAGTTCCAAGGGATCTGGTAGCCTCTTCTAATCTCTTTGGGTAAGCAGGCATACAGTGGTTGGTGCACAGACATATATAGTCAAAACACCTGTACACATTTAGAAAGAAAGAGAGAAAGAAAGAAAGAAGGAAAGAAAGAAAGAAAGAGAAAGAAAGAGAAAAAGAGAGAAGAAAGGAAAGAAACGTTACAAAGAGAAAAAGAATATAGAATAGAATCAGTATAGCAACAATCATGAATATATCCTGGAGTCTTTGTCATGGAAGAATTGGTTCAGACTGACTGGATCCTTCCTCTAATAATGTCTCTTTCAGTCTCCAGCCAGCTAGCCTGGGTTATGCAGCAGCAAAGACACCGTGCCTCAAACTAGCTGGAAAGGTGAGGACTGACATCCAAAGGTTGTCCTCTGACCTCCACATGTGCACTGTTGTGCATGCCCACAACCATCCACGCCTCCCTCCAAAAACATGCACTTGCAAACATACACCACACCCACACAGGTCTAAGAACAGATAGTGTATTCTGAATAATGAACTTATCTGTGGGAGGGCTCAAGGGGCTTCTAATTAGCTTCATCAAACCTAGCTCTCATTTGCGATGTACTGTTGGATGCTCTGAGGTGCTAATTGTCAGAAGGAGGAAAAGATAGTGATTCATCTTTGAAGTGGGCAATTTAGTTGATTATTTGTAAATCCTTCTTATTTTTTTAAACCCTCAGGTAATCTAGTAATAGAGAGTAAGCCAGCTCCTGGTTATACTCCTAATGTTGTAGTTGGGCAAGTTCCTCCAGGGACAAACCACATTAGTAAAACCCCTGGACAGATTAATTTAGCACAGCTTCGACTCCAGCACATGCAGCAACAAGTGTATGCACAGAAACATCAGCAGTTACAACAGATGAGACTGCAGCAACCACCAGCTCCTGTACCAACAACAACAACAACAACCCAGCAGCATCCTAGGCAAGCAGCCCCACAGATGTTACAACAGCAGGTAAGCATTGTGCTCTTCCACTAATGATAGAAATTGAGACGACCACAAATCTACACTTACTTCTTTGCACATGAATTACACAATATGCGTTACTAGGTGAAGTTCAAAGGTCAGAAATATGGGGGAAGTTTAAAGAATAAAGGTGTTAAGTAAGATCATGGGAAGCAGTGACATTTTGCCCCTTGATATGTTATATGCTCCTACCCGCCCTCCCCCACACACACACAGTTGTGAGCCAAAGACCCAGATTGTTTCTAAGCTTTGATGCGTTAGGCATTGGCTGAAGTTACTCTTTTCTTTGGTGTTGTTTATATGCTGCTTCACAATCAATATTGTTAGCTCCACACGAGATGAGTTAATGTCGACCTCCGTTTCCCTCCCTCCCTCCCTCCCTCCCTCCCTCCCACCCACCCAGAAAAGGTAGATAGGAAAAATTTGGAGTTACTTTTTATAGTAATTATCAGTTCTATAAGTATTGGGTTTGGAAAGAGAATATGACCTAATAGTGTACCCTTAATACTACTTAATATTTATACCCTTCTGTTGTAACTGAATTACTGTTACTTTAACATTTTATGATTTGAACAATAAATTTGTAGAAATATCAGCTGAGCATGGTGGAGTTTGCCTTTAATCTCAGCACTTGGGAGGCAGAGGCAGGCGGATCTCTGAGTTTGAGAATAGCCTGGTGTACATAGTGAATTCCAGGACAGCCATGGCTACAAAGAGAAACCCTGTCTCAAAAAGCCCCCCCCCCCAAAGGAACTACTATATGAATTAAAATGTCTACTTTTTTACAGCCTCCAAGATTGATCAGTGTGCAAACAATGCAAAGAGGCAACATGAACTGTGGAGCGTTTCAAGCCCATCAAATGAGACTGGCTCAGAATGCTGCCAGAATACCAGGGATCCCCAGGCACAGTGCCCCTCAGTATTCCATGATGCAGCCACATCTCCAAAGACAAGTATGCCTAGAGTTACATTTGTAAGAATCATACAATTTTAAAACTAAAAGATCATTTTTTATAATTAGAGTTGTTGATGAGGGTCTTTGATATTTATGATAATTTGATATCCTACATATATCTGTTTGCCCAAAAAATGTACATTCACATGAAAATTTGTCTCTTTAAACTTACAGTATGGATTAAGATACTCTGGTTTATCTAAGCTCATTGCCTAGAGTGAAAAACAAGTCAAGGAACATTTGATTTACCTTTAGTCACAATTGATGATTCTGAAAATCAAAGCTAGAGTTTTCCTGATACAGTCAGTATGCTTTTTAACATGACATTTTGATCCTGATATCAAAGAATTCTTTAATAAGGTTGTCTGTGTGTATGTCTGTGTTTTTATATATTTTCTTTTCTATACTCAGGTGTTATTCGTTTTAGATATGCCTAATCTTATAAATTACTGTGGGTTAGGGTGTAGGTCTGTTGTAAAATGGTTGAAATTGTGGGTTTGATCCATTACTGCCAAGAAGCTCCCAAGATGATTCTGATGATGATGATGACCTCAGGTTGAGTGGCTTTGATGTCATCCCAGTGCTAGAGAGGTAGAGGCAGGAGATCAGAAGGTCAAGGTTATCCTTAGCTTTATAGAAAATTCAAGGTCAGCCTAGGCTATAGTAGACTTTGTCTCAAAAGCCAACTATATAGGGATGGAGAAATGGTGATTAATGCATTTGTTACTCTCCAGAGAGCCACATATGGTTCCAAGGACTTATCTGGTAGCTCAGAAATATTTCCAAAAGTCCTTAAATATGTATGACCTTAATCCTTGTAATAGTTTTCTTAATGAAATCAGAACGGAATCATTTATCCATAATTCAGGGTTACTAGGTAAGATTATGTCACTGTTTAGGACTGTATAATAGTAGAGCTAGAAATCAATGTCATAATTCCTTTCTGAAACTCATGAATTTCTACCATATCAAGTTACATTTTGTAGTTCTTTTTTAATTGGTTAAAAGACTAAAGAATCAGAGAGGAATATCTTCAGAACTGTGCTTTCTGTGTCCTGCTATTTGCAAACATGGTGGCTTTCACATCTTCATACATCCTTATTCTGAAGATCATATCAGTAGGTTGACAGATTAACAATTATTTGCAAATCTGTTTTTCTTTAGATAGTACATAAAAACGAGTGAGAAATGAAGACTCGTTTAAACTGTTCTCTTGCATATGAGAGGCCCCACTTTGTCAGTTGCAGGTACTTTTAGTTTGGAAAGTAGACACTAAAAATAGTTATAATTGTTGCTAAGGTATGGTTCAGAGATACTGACAGAGCACGTAATAAATAGTACCTTCTTTTTTAAACAGCATTCAAATCCAGGGCATGCTGGACCGTTTCCTGTTGTATCAGCACACAACCCAATCAACCCAACAAGCCCTACCACAGCAACTATGGCAAATGCAAATCGAGGTCCCACCAGCCCGTCTGTTACAGCAATAGAATTAATACCCTCAGTCACCAATCCAGAAAACCTTCCATCGTTGCCAGACATTCCACCTATACAGGTCTGTAATTAAGCTAAGCAAATCATTTAAAATCTCATACTAATTGAAGAAGATATGTGTTTCAGATTTTGTTTAGTTTCAGGACCCATATTTCCTTGATCCTACTGAAGAGTAAAGGATACACATGTAAAATTTAAAGTTACTGTGCCTGAAACAATAATATTCATGTTAAGAGTATCTAAACAGGTACAATATTAGACCAGCTTTGCTGATATGCTAAGTCTCCAGACTTTTTAGCACATTCCAAAGGCAAGCCTTAGTCAAATAATATGTATTATAAGAATTTGTAGCCTAAAAGAGACCCAGGACCAAAAAAGGTTCTCATCTTTTTTTCTTTTTTTTTTTTCTTTTTCTTTCCTGAGACAGGGTTTCTCTGTGTAGCCCTGGCTGTCCTGGAACTCACTTTTGTAGACCAGGCTGGCCTCGAATTCAGAAATCCGCCTGCCTCCGCCTCCCGAGTGCTGGGATTAAAGGCGTGCGCCACCATGCCCGGCGCGGCGGGAGGGGGTGGGGGGTGGGCTCTCATCTTTTATTACTCTTATTTTTGATCCATTAGTAAGTTAGGATAGTCCACTCATATAAAGCCCTTGGGTAGAGAATGGCTGTGTTTAAATATCAGGAACGAATACTGAAAGGGAATTGCAAAGTGCTTCTGAGGTTTCTCATTTCTTTCAGACATTTTCCTAATAATATGTGTCTTCCATGTCTTTTGACATTTCCAGTTTACTTGAATTAATATTATGTTCTTAAATATAAATAAAGTCTTGAGGATTCTGTTATTTTCCCTTATTAGAGTTGGAGGTCTCCATGGCAGCAAAGAACAGTAAATAGTAGGACAGTCTTGTTTTGTTTTGCTGAGATAGGTTTTTACATATCCCTGGCTGGCTGTAAAGTCACTGAGGTCCTCTTTCTGCCTCCTGAGATACGATAGAAGCCATGTGCCACCAAGACTTGCCTTTGTGAGAGCTTTAAATGATGTTTTGATAGCTTAAGAGTTATTTGAAACCACTGACTTCTCTGATTCTTCCACTCTATTACAGTTTCTTGATAGTTTTCTCCTCTTTTTGCTAAGCGAATGGTAATAGTGCTGAGAGTATTAGAGTATAGAATAGAATAGAATAGAATAGAATAGAATAGAATAGAATAGAATAGAATCGCCGGGCGTGGTGACACACGCCTTTAATCCCAGCACTTGGGAGGCAGAGGCAGGCGGATTTCTGAGTTTGAGGCCAGCCTGGTCTACAAAGTGAGTTCCAGGACAGCCAGGGCTACACAGAGAAACCCTGTCTCGAAAAACCAAACCAAAACAAACAAACAAAAAAAGAATAGAATAGAATAATTGTTGGAATGTAAGTTAAATTGTATTTGTAAGTTACCTTATAATTAGCAGATTGCTTTCTTGGGCAATGTGTTTTGATGCTTGAAATCACTTGATAGAATATGTAATATTGCTATTTATAAGGAAAAAGTGGTGAGTCATTTTCTTATGCATGTAGTAATTGGAAGTTGATTCATACTGTTGCTTATAAATTTACACTCTTCATTATCTATAGCAACACCAAAAAGATGGTTAGAGATTACCTGAAAAGTTAGTTTTGTCGTAGTTTCTAGTATGTTTGCCAGATTGTTCTGCTGTCACCTCTAATTATCCCTGTTTTCATGGTTTCAAAAATATAACATTGGCATCATTTTCTATTTTCTTCTATTCTGACTCCTGTGTCTTACTCTGGACATTTTTTTGGTACATAAAATATGTGGCCTTTTATGCCTGCCCTTTCTTCACTTAGTCTATAGGTATGTCTATTATAACTTAATTACTTCTATGGCTGCATACTATTTCATTGCATAGAATTCTCTTTCTTTTTTCTTCTTTTGAAGATAGGGACTTGAAGTATAGTCTGGTTTAGAATCCACTGTGTAGCTCAGGCTGGCTCAGATTAATTTTGTACTTCACTCTCACTTGGTAGGATTGCAGGCATGTACCCCAAGCCTGTCTCTGACTTTGTGTCTATGGTAATAGTGCTGAGAGTGTTAGACCACACTATGTGTGTGTTCATGTATTAGTTGATGGCTATTTCAATTTCTACTTTTTGCCTGTAAGGAAATAATAGTAATATGAGCTTCTCTCTCCGTTAACTTGCTACCCTTTAAAGCACCTCCTCATGTTGTGCTGACCCCCAACCATAACTGAAATTTTGCTAGTTATGAATCTTAATTTAAATACCTGATATCCAGAATATCTGATAGGCAACCATTATGAAATGTCATTTAACCCCCAAAGGGCTCACGGCCCACAGTTTGAGAACCACTGGTCTATAACCAATTTTTTTGTGTAAGTTATTTCTCTAAGATAAAGGTAAAAATATACCTGAATAGGACAAAACAAATGAACAGGGAAACAAACTAAACAAAACAAGAACCAAGGAATAACCACAAATACATACAGATGGAGAGGCACACATAGTCACACCACAGAAATAAATCCCATAAAAACACAAAATTGGTAACCATAATAAATAAGCAAAAGACCTTAAAGGGTTTTTTTGTTTTGTTTTTTGTTTTTTTGTTTTTTTTTTTTTAAAAACTCAGAGAAAACATGATATCAAAAAAGAATAAAATAATCCTCCAAAAATACCATACCATTGTATTGGCCATCTGCTGATGGACATGGGACTTCCCTTCGCATGGTTAAACTTATTTTATGAAGCTGCTGCTATAGCCTAGACAGCAAGTATTTTTTTTTAACAGAAAATTTTGGGTGAGGCATGTGGCTCAATGGTATAGTCCTTATGTAGCATGTTCATGGAACCGATCTCCCTCCCTCCCTAAGACAGATCATCAGTTTATTGCCCTGGCTGACCTGGAACTCACCATGTGGACTAAGTTGTCCTCCCCATTCAGACTCACTTGCCTCTGCCGCCTAAGTTCTGGGAATAAAGGCATGCACTATCATACCAGGTTATAAAGTTGTCGTACAAGGACTAAAAATAGCAACAAAAAATATAGTAAATACATATACACATATCAGTATCAGTTATTATTTTCATGATCAGATTTTATGTTCTGTGTACAATTGTTGAACTTTCACATAATTTGTTCTATGGCAGGTTTGTGTAATCGGCAACATCGCAGGCATGAATGATGGCTTTGTGTTGTGAGTAGCATCATTAAGCAATAGAATAGAAGAATAGTTTAAAAAGCCCAGAACAGTCATGTGTTCTAAAACACTACTTTGGTCTGTGGCAATCCCATTTATAATGATATTCGAATAAATTATGTAATGGAACTGAAATTTCATTAAGATTTCACATAGAAAATCCAGCATTAATATAAATCAAATTAAATGAATAGTACAAATAGTAAGTTTAATACAAAATATAAATTTCCGTATTTTACACCATCTAGAAAATAATTGTACTTAAGTACATGAATAAGCTGTGTGGTTTGGTTGGTCAGCATGATGATTTTTGTATTAGATGTAAAAATAGTATCAGCAGTGGTTTGAAAATATAAAAAGGCACTACTGAGAGATGGTAAAGTACAGGAGAGAGGCAAAATGGAGTTGGTTAGGAATTACTAACTGTTGTATAGAGCCTTCTTACTAAGACGCTGTTATCTTGGTAATTAAGACAGCTAGAAATAATAAAGTGAGGATATAAAAATTACTGTGCATGATATGTGTGTGTATGCACACCATACAGTTACATGGGAGCCAGAGGTAAAATTTGTGGTGTCACATTTCTCTTCCCCCATCTTTGTGTGGGTTCTGGGAAGTAAAAGGAAAGTGTGCAGCATGGGCTTCTGCTGGCTGAGCCATCTCGGGGTGCTAAAGTGAAAATCCCTGAAAAAAATTACAGTTTGCTTTCATGAGAAGGTAATAAGAGGTAGTAAATTGAAGCCAGAATGCTTCACACTTTAATGTTTCCTATAAACTGTTTCAGTGGTGTGAATATGTGTACCTCTCCATCTGTATATGTTTCTTAAGGTTCTTTTCTTCGTTCTCTTTTGTTTGTTTTTTTTTTCTTGGCTCTCTTTTGTTTGTTTCTTGTCCATTTGTTTTGTCCTATTCAGGTTTATTTTTATCTTAGAGAAATAACTTACACACAAAAAAACTTATAGACCAGTGGTCCTCAACTTCTGGGCCATCTATTTAATTAGAGAACAAAGTTAGAGGTAGAGAATATTAAAGGTAGGTATTGAAGGAGTTGAGTAGGGTTACCATTTTCCCTATTTGTTTTGATGTGGTATGCAGCACTCTCTCTGGGGCTGGATAGATGGTTCCCTATGTTTTCAGCACCTACATGGTGGCTCACCACTGCCTATAACTCTGCTTTCAGACATCCAGTGCCTCCCTCTGACCTCTGCAGGCACACACACACACACACACACACACACACACATGCTGTATATAAACAGCAGCAAAGCACTTGCACATGCTAAATTACTAGTAAATCTCTATGAAGGAAAGACAGCAAAAAGAGCTCCCACCTTCAGTGATTATTGCTAGTTAACTTGAGAGTTACAGCTTGAGTATTCTGTAGTAGAGCTTACAAATGGATGCTTAACCAGGATCTGTGAGCAAAGGGTATATAGACAGAACTACCATTACTTTTTAGTCTGAGTATTTCTGCTTCTAACCTTCAGCCTCACTTGTCACTGGCTTGAGGTGGTTTTGTTTTGTTTTGTTTTGAATGGGAAATTGTCATTTTTGCTTTTGAAGAGGATCCTACCCTGTCTGTAGTTTTTACCTGCTCCATTTTAGTTTCCAGTTCTGCTTTGGTTTATATTCCCTTTTCTCCAAAATGCAGTTTTGTCTTAAGTCAAAAAAAAAAAAAATAGGTTTACAAAAAATATACTTTGACCTACGTTTGAAGAACAGGTTGAAACAGTGAGCAAGTCTGGGAATAAAGAGAAGATTCACTAGTAATAAATAATAAGTTGACAGTTTCTTAGGAATAGTGTGGGTTTTCAGATACTCTCAACACTTAGTGTCTTTTTACTTCTCATGTAAATATTTTCTCACATAAGCACCACTTTCTGCAGGAAGATGGCTTATTTTAAGACAGGAATCTGATGTTAGTTTTGTTTGTTTGTTGGGTGGGGGGTGTTTCAGAATTGCCCTGCTTTATCCTCTGATGGTGTCCTACTGCCTCTAAGATGAAATGAGTTCAGATTTTCTGGCTTTTTCTTTCCTGTGTGTACAGTGATGTACCTTTGTCAAGCTGGATGCTGATAAGGTTAAAGTTGGGGTTTGACATGTATTTCTCCTTGTGTGAATGGTGGGATGATAAAATAGGGAGGGAGGGAGGGAGACTGATGGCAAAGGGCTCCAACAATTTTGAGAAAAGGAATTAAAGTTCGATGTCAGTGTATGAGAGCTGTTTTTGTAGTTGGGCAGACAGGGCTTGGTGGATTACTAAATTTGTCTCAGTAGCTAGATGTGTCATGTAATATAAATGATAAGATCAGTCACATAAGCTCAGACTGTGTGAGTTCTCAGAATAACCTAAGGAAGCTACAGTTAGGTTGAACTTGATACTGAATAATCTGTTAGTTTATAGTAAAGTGAGTACAGACAGTGACATTAATTCATTTGTCATCAGTTTAATCAAAGCAAATTTATTTTTATCTTTCTCTAGTTGGAAGATGCTGGCTCAAGTAGTTTAGATAATCTACTGAGTAGATATATCTCAGGCAGTCATCTACCCCCTCAGCCTACAAGTACCATGAATCCTTCCCCAGGACCCTCTGCATTATCACCTGGATCTTCAGGTAAAACAAACAGGGATATTGCTTCATTGCTTTTAACCCTTTAACGCAGGGGTGGGGGAATGAGGGCTGTCTCCTCATATCTGTAATCAGGTAAAAACAAACAAACAAACAAAAAACCGCAAGAGACGGTGTGTAGATACATGCCATATGTGTATACACTTTACACACAAATGTAGGGAGGAAGGACAAGGACAAGGAATTAAGAAGTTGGCTCAGATGATTATGTGATATTGGGTATTTGCAAGTCTAAAGTCTGTAGAGCATTTAGCAAGCTGGAGACTCGGGGAAGAGTTATTTACAGTCTAGTGTCCAGAAGTAAAATTCAGTTAGGGACTGAAAGGCGTAGCCCAAGCTTTTCAAGGGCTTAGCTGAGGAAACAAGACCCACTTGGATTCTGAAGGAGCACTTGCTTTGCTCAAGGTCTATTGACTTTTCACATTTTGCATGCATATATGTTTAAATGATTTGACAGTCTTTATCTCACTGAAGGATATGATACTACTCAACATACTATGTCCTGTCTTTTGACAACATTAAAGCTTGAAGCCACGCTGTACTCACTTTTTAAGTTTGGAGTCTATTAACTTTTTATAGCCTATGTTTTACAGTATGGATAATGAATTGAGTTTTTAAGTTTAACTCAAGTCAGTTTCAAAATTAAAAAATTGTTTAACAAAGTTAAAACCACATGAATTTTCAAGTTGTAATTTTAAAATTAAAAGCTTAAATTTGCTTTTAACAATTAGAATATTTATAAAGTATAGTCCTCTCCTCAAAGCCCAGTTTGCTTGTTCCTGCTCTCAGGGGTTTTCAGCTGAGACAATCAAGATTCATGATTGGAGCAGTGCCACACAGGGTAATAGTCCAGTCATTTGTGATTAGATCTTTTTTCTTCTTTTTTTCTTTTGGATTTTTGGAACAAAGTTTCACATTGTAGCCCAGGCTATCCTGGAATTTACTATCTAACTTAAGTAGGTAAACTCTACCTCAGGTTCGAAGGTGCTGGGATTAGAGTCAGCCACTAACTACATTCAGCTCTTAGTGTATTTTTTTGATGTAAACTAAATGTGTTTTTTTTGTTTTGTTTCCTAGCTAAAACTGAATGTCTGATTTCTGGAGGAAAAATAGTTCTGATATAAACATGAATGTTTTTGTTTGGTTGGTTTTCTAGACAAGGCTTTTCTGTGTAGCCCTGGCTGTCCTTGACCTCACTCTGAAGACCAGGGTGGCTCTGAACTCTGAGATCCACCAGCCTTTGCCTCCCAAATGCTGGAATTGAAAGCATGTGCCACCACTGCCTAGCTTAAACATGGGTTTTCCCATGGGGTATTTTATTAACATTTTTTGAATTACATTGTTGAGTGTTAGTAAAGATTTTTCAGGACACTGAAATAGAATGAACTTGGTTGATTTGTGTGCATCTGTAATCTCAGCACTTAGACAGGAGGAGGGTGAGTGTGAGGTCAAGGCCAGTCGGGGCTCTGTAATGAAACATTGTCTCAGTTTTTTTAAAATCAAGAGAGTACAGGGCTACCATATAGATTTTATGACATGAAGATGTCACAGTTGTCTCAATTTTCTGCTTTTTACTTATGAGAAATATTGTTTTGGAAGAGAATTCTAAAGTCATGACTGAGCTCAGCTGACAGAAACTGGTTGTCTACTAATGATTACATTTGCCATCTCTGATTTTCCAACTGCCTTTGGTTTACAAGAATTTCTAAGTTGGGTCGTATGGTTTGAACATTCTGATACTCAGTGTGTCATACTGTTTTTTAGGCTTATCCAATTCTCACACACCTGTGAGACCCCCTAGCACGTCTAGTACTGGCAGTCGAGGCAGGTGAGTAATTTTTATTTTCAGTATTATGTTACTTACAACTTTTTTTATAAGAAAAATTTCAAATAAAAGTAAACTAATTTTCATATCCCCAGTTTCAACAATCAGTGCATTAGTTTTGCACAGTCTTCTTTCCTTTGTATTCTTTTCTGTTCTCGCCTTCTCTGGATTATTTGAAATGAATCTCGGAAATTGTGTCATTTTACTTGTGATTATTCTGTTTTGTTTAGATCCAGTTATTAAAGTTGCCAATTTATGAACACTAAAATAAGCCCTATACACTATCATCAGCAAATGTATTTCCATATAGTTTATTTTTGCAGATGTAGAGGTTCTTCTTCTAGACGTTTCTATTTCTCTCATATTGTTATTTAATTCGCCTTTTTATATACACATACAATTTAAAAAGAGTCTTAAAAAAATAAGAATGAGAGATTTGATCAGAATTTAGATTTAATTTGGTGAAAGTAAGAATACATCAGTTGTAGTGTGTGGTTCATTTGGGAGCATGTTTTGTTTGTATGTGTGGTGTGTGTACGCGTGGGTAGTGCATGTGTCGTGGCCAGAGACTGACATAAGATGTCTCATTCACTTCTCTACCTTACCTTTTGAGAACTGAACATGGAGCTCAGGATAAGCTGGCTGATCATTGAGCTCCAAAAATTTGGGGGAGGGAGGTGGTGTGCGCACGCGCATGGGTGTGCACGGGTGTATGTAGATGAGAGGATATTTGTGGGGACTGAGTTTTCTTCTACCACGTGGGTCCTTGGGATCAAATTGAGGCTTGGCTTGGTGGCAAGTGCCTTTACTGTTTGAAAAGTGTTGTTTTGATATTCATTTATTACTTTAGAATATGTCTGTGAAAAAACTCAGTTACTAAATGCCCAACCTTTTTGCTTTTTATAGGCCTCTTTAGCCATGCACCTGTACTCTTCACTTTGCTTTTATTGATTCTGAAAAGATTGTACTAGATTGTTTGCTGTGTATTTATTGTCCTTTTGTTTTAGTCTCCTCAGATCCGAAATAATCTTCCATTGTGAGGCTGATGTTGTAATCTTTAGATGTTTTAAGTGGTAGCGTTGAAACTGTTTCTATAAAGAGACACAATCACTGATGTTTTATGCTACAGGTTGAGCATCCTTAATCTGACATTTGGAATGCTCTAAAATGTATGCACTTATAGGATGCTCCGCATGGAAAATCCATAGTTGATCTCATGTAGTATGTTGCGATCAAATTGCTGGGTGCATTTAAAATATTATTTGAAATTACTGGATATATATATTTGCTTTTGAGGTAATTATCTTCTATCTTTAATAAATAGTACTTTCATGTTACGCTATACAATCAAACGTGGCTTTTATTGTTTCTTAATTAGCTGCGGATCATCAGGAAGAACTGCTGAGAAAAGTGCTCATAGTTTCAAGTCTGATCAGGTGAAGGTCAAGCAAGAACCTGGGACTGAAGAAGAGATATGCAGCTTTTCAGGAGCTGTGAAACAAGAGAAGACAGAGGATGGCAGGAGGAGTGCCTGTATGGTAAGCTCCCGCCAGGATTTGATGGGATATCAGCAGATCATCCATCTCAGTTAGGCATATTTATTTGTCTTTAAATTCTTGTGTCTGACACAAGCTAAGTATTTCTTTTTCTATTTCTGCTCTTAAGAGTCAGCTATTTAGGAGGAACAACAGCATGAACTAACCAGTATCCCCAGAGCTCCTTGGGATTAAACCACCAATCAAAGAAAACACATGGTGGGACTGACTCATGGCTCTAGCTGCATATGTAGCAGAGGATGGCCTAGTTGGTCATCAATGGGAGGAGAGGCCCTTGGTCCTATGAAGGCTGGAATATACCTATATTCCAGTATAGAGGAATGCCAGGACCAGGAATGGGAGTGGGTGGGTTGGGGAATAGGGGATAGGGGATTTTCAGAGGGGAAACCAGGAAAAGGGATAATATTTGAAATGTAAATAAAGAAAATATCTAATTTTTTAAAAAGTCAGCTCTAAGTAGAAAAGACTTGATTGCCTTAATGTATTTTCTTGGTATTATCTAGAAATTTCTAGTTAATTCTAATGCCATGGTACTAAATTCTGTTCTATTAATGGTCTCAGTGAACATATAGGATCTCAAGGCCACAACGGAACCTTTACTATTGTCTGTAACCCAGGAGCTCATCACTAAGCTTGTTCATACAAAAGATTATTGATCAAAGATAGACTTCTCTTTTGTCTTATAATAACCATTCTAAAGTTTCTTAGATGAAATAGTTTATACAGTTTATAAAACAGAATGAAGGAATGTCCAAACCCATCTTCATATAGAAATTTCCCTTTTTGTTATTCTTTCTGCCTAGCTTTTTACTTTTCTACCTATGTTATTGGCAAATAGGCACCTCAGCATATTACTATATTCGGTGCAATGTATGGATTATGGAGCTACAACTTTAGCTCAGTGTTTATAACAATGACATCTCTTCCACTAAAACTCTTAGTTTAGAAAGTACTTCACGGGCTGGTGAGATTGCTCAGTGGGTAAGAGCGCTGACTGCACTTCCAAAGGTCCTAAGTTCAACCAGCAACCACATGAAGACTCACGACCATCTGTACAGCTACAGTGTACTCACATACATTGAACAAACAAACAAATCTTTTTTTTGTTGGGCGGTGGTGGCACTAATCCCTGTACTCGGGAGGCAAAGGCAGGCAGATTTCTGAGTTCGAGGCCAGCCTGGTCTGCAAAGTGAGTTCCAGGACAGCCAGGGCTATACTGAGAAACCCTGCCTCATAAAAACAAACAAAGAAACAAAAGAAAGTGCTCCCATAAAAATAGGTGGTGTGGTGCAAGATCTATTTTATTTGCTATATTCTTCCATTTGTTAAATGATATGCATAAAAGGAGTTTTTTGCTTTGTGGGTCCTTTTTTCTTTCATCCTTCTATGCCACACTCTTTCAGCCCCCTAACATGAGACAGGAGAGAAGAAAACAAAAGGGGAAAGGGCAGTGTTATCATTAGACTGATACCAGGCTGATTAGCGGCATCGAGTGCCTTGGCAAGTATGATCTTCGCCATCAGGATATCTAATTTCTTCTTGTTTCTTCTTTGCCTAACAAACCATGACCAACAATCTGTGCAACCTCTTGGATTCCCAGCATTTTATACCCTCTGAAAAGTCTCCAGAATTCCAAATGTCATAGAATCATAGAAACTATATGCTTCTGGCCTAATCACAGCCCTGCTAGAGCATGAGGCAAATCATAGTCAGCTGCTGTGGACAATCTAAAGCAGCCCCATGTCCAACACCTGGGGTTAAAATAAAAACATATTTGTACAATATTTCTATGCTTTTTAAAGAAACCAAAATTCTCATTTCAGATATGTGTGCTAAAGAGTAGTATAAAATACTTCTCAAATTTTACTTAGCTGATTTAGTTTTTCAAGATATGGTTTCTCTGTGTAGCTCTGGCTGTCTTAGAACTCATTTGTAGACTCAGATTCTCCTGCCTCTGCCTCTCTGCCTCTGCCTCTGCAAGTGCTGAGATTAAAGGTAGACTCCACCACCACAAGGCTTATGTAACTGGTTTTGATTGGAAAAATAGTGCATTGTAATAAACTATAAGAAAAGTATGATTGTTTGTGTATAATAGTTTAATTTCTGAGTCATCTAAGTGAACCAATATTAGAGGGACAAAACCCCCAAAATCATGTCAGCATATGTAATGGCAAGTTATTTGTATTCTTTTATTTCACTAGTGTGATTTTCGTAATAAGAATTTTAGTATTAAGTGTATTCATGTAGCTTCTTATATATTTATGTTTGTTTACTGTATACATGTAAGAATTAAATGATTTTTTAAAAATTGTTTTTGTTTTCTTGTAGTTGAGCAGTCCTGAGAGTAGTTTGACACCACCTCTTTCAACTAACCTTCACCTAGAGAGTGAGCTGGATACATTAACAGGCCTGGAGAACCATGTGAAAACTGAACCTACAGATATCAGTGAAAGCTGCAAACAGTCAGGATTCAGTAACCTAGTTAATGGAAAGTCTCCAATTCGAAACCTCATGCACAGGTCGGCAAGGATTGGAGGGGATGGCAATAGCAAAGATGATGACCCAAATGAAGACTGGTGTGCCGTCTGCCAGAATGGAGGGGATCTTTTGTGTTGTGAGAAATGTCCGAAGGTCTTTCATCTTACTTGTCATGTTCCAACACTTCTCAGCTTTCCAAGGTACCAGCAAAATAGTTCATTTACGTTCTTGGTATTCCCAAATCTAAACATACAACAGAAAGTTATTCAGGGCTTCCCTCAAAGAAATCCCATTTTAAAGATCAAATTCTTTAATAAAAACCTACAGAGCCAGGCGTGGTGGCACACACCTTTAATCCCAGCACTTGGAAGGCAGAGGCAGGTGGATTTCTGAGTTCGAGGCCAGCCTGGTCTACAAAGTGAGTTCCAGGATAGCCAGGGCTACACAGAGAAACCCTGTCTCGAAAAACAAAACAAAAAACAAAACAAAAAAAAAACCCTACAGATAATGAAGCTGATAGGATGTATGTAGTCTAGTAGTAGAACATGTGCCTAGCATACATGAGGTCCCTGGGTTCAATCTCAAACACTAAGATGGGAAAAGAAAACTAGCTATATAAACAGTGCCTTATAATTTTTTTGGCTTGTCTTTGTTTTCTTGATTGTAATACCTGCCTAAATCGCAGTGGGTATGATTTGCTAGTAATCTAATGGGGAGTTTCCCTTCTTTTTATTACCTTACTTAGTTACCTGTATGTCGTCATTTGCATGCATATGCTATACAGGTACTGTGGAACATGTATGGAGGTCAGAACAACTTACAAGAGTCAGTTTTTCCTTCCACCATGTGGGTTCTGGGGACTCAAACTCATCATCAGGCTTACTGGCGAGTGCCTTTCCTTTCTTGCCGTCTTGCTGCACCCCTTTTCTTAGGGTTGTGATATCTTGGAACATTAGGATTTTGCCAGTTTGTTTGTTTGTTTGTTTTTGTTTGTTTTGTTTTTTGAGACAGGATATGTGCTCGTGGCTGTCCTGGGAAATGCTATGTAGACCAGATTAACCTTGAACTCAACAGAGCTTTTCCTGCCTCTGATTCCCTAGTGCTGAGATTAAAGGCATGTGTCATCATAACCAGCTAAGGTTTTTCCAGTTTTCAAAGCAGATAGTTAGGAATATGAACTATAAAATTTCTAGAATTAGAATTTACTTTCATCTACCCACATTACTCTATATACTGTATATCTATATATAGGCAGGGAAAAAGAAAGATATGAACAAATAATTTATGAAATGTATGATTCAGTAGAAATCCTGATTTTAACAAAAGTAAATATTTTGTCTGACTTAAAAATTTAGGGAGTGTATATGAGTATAAGCACATATATAAGTCTATATGACTGTAAACACAAGTGCATGTTTGCATCTGCAGGTTCTTTGTTTTGTTTTTTGAAAGGCTATGGAAAAGCCTCGGTCTGTTGCTGATGTATTTAATACACGTGAGAACACTGTAAGACAGCTCAAGTAACTGTGTAACCGCTACTGTTTTCTTTGTATGTATGGCGGGAACATGTGGGACAGCCAGGGGACAGCCTTGGGTGTTACTGCTCCATTGCCTACTTGAACTCCTCAAAAGGCCAGGCTTGCTTGCAAATGAGCCCCAGGGTTTCTCCATCCCTGCCTCTCCAGTGATGGGAGTTAAAGGCATCAACTAGGTCTTCAAGAAGTAAATGATGAATGTTTTCCTATCACAGAACTAGGGCTGGGCAGTGGTGGCACACACCTTTAATCCCAGCACTTGGGAGGCAGAGGGAGGCAGATTTCATAGTTCGAGGCCAGCCTGATCTACAAAGTGAGTTCCAGGACATCCAGGGCTACAGAGAGAAACCATGTCTCGAAAAACCAAAAAAAAAAAAAAAAAAAAAAAAGAAAGAAAGAGAGAGAGAGAGAAAGAAATAACCTAAAGACTTGCACTAAGAGCCTTCTTTGTTGTAGTTACATGGACTAATGGCCAAATTTTCCCCTGTACAGTGGAGACTGGATATGCACATTTTGCAGAGATATTGGGAAACCAGAAGTTGAATATGATTGTGATAATATGCAGCATAGTAAGAAGGGGAAAACTGCGCAGGGCTTAAGCCCTGTGGACCAAAGGGTAAGTGTGAAAGCTGACTTGTTAACAGAGACGTGATGGTTGTGATCCCTCCTCCACCCATATAATCCTCACCCCCGTGTAACGGTCGTATGACCTGGTAGGTTTTGTGTCATCTAATGAATCGTCTTATGACTTCTAAAGCCTTAATTTTTAGTTTAAGACTTTTAAAAAAGATATTAGACCCTTGTTATAACAGCCCTAGCTGCGCTTGCATTTGTAGCAATTTCCTTCTGTATGCTGAGATTACAGGCATGTTTCCTCAGGCCAGACTTCACTCTTAATATGTTTCAATTCAAATCTTGATTTCTGATCCTCTCCCTCAAAAAATAGCAAATACCAGACAAATACGTCCTTCCTTCGTATTCCCTATTGCTCTGTTCAACTCTATTGTGGCCAGAAATCTCTTAAGATAAAAAGTCACATGTGATTATAATGCCGTTTTCTTTCATCTCCCCATATTTATCACCCTAAAACATTCACAATTCCTTCTGCAGACTATTATGATAATTTGGTGATGATTTCCTGGTTTCTTCTCTTGTTCCTTTAGTCTGTTTTTCTATATTTAAATTTTTCTTTTTCTTTAAAAAAAAAAACTTTGCCACTTCTTTTTAATATTTTTAATAGCTTCTCATGTTAAAAATGAAATCCAAATTATTTTTATTTCACTCACATTTTCACGGATCCCATCCTTCCCTGATATCTACTGGCAAGTATACCTTCACATAGTTCTGTGGTAATTAGAATTAAGTTTGTAATCTAATCTAATCTAATATGTATGCTTGAAAATTCTTCTGTGAAGAGAAGGAATATGCTTAGGATACATAAACATTAAAGTTTAAGTAAGCAGAAACTAAATGTTAGTGTAATAGCTCTTTTTGGCGCACGCCTTTAATCCCAGTACTCAGGAGGCAGAGGCAGGCGGATTTCTGACTTTGAGGCCAGCCTGGTCTACAGAGTGAGTTCCAGGACAGCCAGAGCTACACAGAGAAACCCTTGGGGGGGGGGGGGGAATCATGTGAGCTTAGAACTCAGGAGGCAGAGGCAGCACAGTGACGGCTAGTATGGTCTATATAGGAGTTGTAAACAAGTCAGACCTGCATAGTGAAACCCTTTCTCAAAAAAGATAAAAGGAAAAATGAAAGGGAAGGTGTTCTTTGTGGGGTGTGGGGGATTGACAGGGCTTAGCAATTTGATCAGAGAGAGGGAGATCGTGTTCATTTTGAACCTGAGTGTAGTCTGAAAAGCAGAGGTTTTATTGGTCTTACCTGCCTTGGGAAATTGTATTGACTACTAATGGTGAAATTTTCTTTACCCCTTTACTATAAGTTGTTTTTGTGACTCATTTTTAATTTTGTAGCTATGAATTAATTATTTTAGTTTTATTAGAATAAAAACTCAGTAGAATAGATCATAGTTTCAAATTTTAAATCAAAGCAAATTATTCTCTTTGATACCAATTATATGGAAAGTAATGTTCAGTTTATTATAATAACACCTTGTAGCTGTATTCTCCAAAACATCGGGAGAAAATCGTTGTCTTCTTTTTCTTTTGGGGCCAGAAATGTGAACGTCTTCTGCTTTACCTCTATTGCCATGAATTAAGTATTGAATTCCAGGAGCCTGTTCCTGTTTCGGTGAGTATTGCCCTGGTAAAGAAATCTGTGGGCTGTGGCTTAGACACAGGTAGTTACTAGTACTCACAGGTAATAAGTTCCTTCACTACCCTGTGACTCCCTGTGTTCTGATACTTCCTCTCCCATCATTGTTTTAGAACTTAATTTTAACTGAATGTTATATATACTTGTATGGTACAGTATGATGTTTTTACATACATAAAATTTAATCAGACTAACATGCCCATTACCATCAATTTAAATTTTTGGTAATGAGGAATTATAGAATTTTGAAATACCCAGTTTATCATTAAGTGTGATTTACATGTGAGTAAGGCAGTAGTAGATGGGTAGAATTTTTACAACGGCCTGATTGAAGTTTCATATTTTTGGGGCAACATCTTTTTTTTTTTTTTTTTTTTTTTTTAAATCTTACCTCTCATTCCAGACTCTTTAGTCAAATCTCTAAACAAATCTCTAATTTGTTTTGTTGTTTGTTTGCTCTTTGTTGTTTTTTTCTTTTGAGATAGAGATTTTATGTACTCTTAACTATCCTAGAAATCAAAGAGATCTGCCTTTCTCTGCCTCCCCAGTGCTGGTATTTAATGCTCTGTAAACATCTTTTTAAGTAATTATTATTATTTTGTTAAATTTATTCTTGGGTGTATGCTTATTTTGCCCGCATGTATATTTGTGTACCATGTGCGTGCCTGGTGCTCAGGGAGTCTGGGAGAGAACATTGTCTCTCTTAGGACTGTAGTTACTAGCAGTTGTAAGCTGCTCTGGTTGCTGGCAATGGATCTCAGCTCCTCTGGAAAGAGGAGCCAGTGCTTTTAACTCCTCAGACATCTCTCCTGCCTCTAAAAATGCTGTTTTACTATTAAAAAAAAATGAATGTTATGAATGTTTACTTGCATGTATATATGTTTACTGTGGGCATGCCTGGTATCCATGGAAGTCAGAAGATGGTGTCAGATACCCTAGAATACGAGTTACAGGCAGTTGTGAGCTGTCACGTGGATGCTGGGACCCGAGCTCGTGACCTCCTTTTCTTTTTTATAAATTTATGGAGTGCAGTTTGACAATTTGATAAATGTTTACAGTTTGTAGGTTTGGTTTGGTTTGGTTTGGTTTGGTTTTTTTTTGGAGGAAGGGTTTCACTATGACTGTCCTGGTGATAGACTGGTTCAAATTCAGATCCACCTATCTCTGCCTTCTGAGTGCCAGGATTACTATTCTTAACCTCATTGAACTATTTAGAAGATTATATAAAATAATTTTTTCCAATGCAAAAGCAACAGGTTTATTTTCTAGCCCGTTGGGGTTTACCTTCAATTAGTCCCTCAAGATGACTTACTAAGAAGGCGCCTTATATAAAATAATTACTGTAAAGTTTGCACATAGTTTTTTACATTGTTAAGTGTCGTCATTTAATTAATTTGTATGTATATTAGTCTGGGAACTTGAATCTGAGTTTTGTAACTAAGTGTTTCACTACTGAATTACATGCTCATGTCACAGCCGGAAACCTTATTAAAGCTAAGTGGATATGAGCTCCATCTGTTAAAATTACACTTTGTAAGCAAGGTATGCTGTTGCTAGGACTCAGGTATCTAGGTTAGGAAGATAATTTGAGGCCACCTTGAGTTTATGCAAGACATGTATCCCCTCTTTAATTGTGTGTGCATATTGCTCTGATAGGATCTACGTTTTATTTCTTTTTTGTGTGTTTGTTTTGGTTTTTCGAGACAGGGTTTCTCTGTGTAGCCCTGGCTGTCCTGGAACTCACTTTGTAGACCAGGCTGGCCTTGAACTCAGAAGTCCTCCTGCCTCTGCCTCCCAAGTGCTGGGATTAAAGGCGTGCGCCACCACACCCGGCTCTATGTTTTATTTCTACAATCTCCTTTTACAATTGACATAAGGGATATAATTTTAGTGGGAAGAACACTGAAATGGGGAGAAAGCTTGTTCTTTTGGTTCTTCCCTTTTTCTCTCCTACTTTCCTTTATCTACAGGTCCTGCCTGTAACGTTAGAGAGCTAGGATTACAGTGTGACTAGCCACATGCAAGTCAGTTAACTTTATAAATTAGAAAACAATGGACTTTTCCACCTTTCATTCCTAATTGTATAGTAAAAATACTAAATTAACTTATAAGATTCTGTGTCTGCTCTGTTCCCAGGATGCTCTGTAAATGTTGAGTAAAGGTGTATTGTTGACGTTTTCAAAATGGCTTTGCCATTTCTAAGCCCTCTGAAGACAAATAGTGAAGATAGAGAAAAGACACCTAGGAAGTTCTAAAGTACTACAGTGAAAGAAGGGCTAGGGAGCCTTATTGCCTAATTAGAATAGAGTGTGCTATATGCACTTTATTTGTTAGCTGTTTAATTTTAACAAAATATTATAGGGTACTTGATTGTTTGCTAAGTAGGCTGAGAAAAGTACAAAGGTTTTGACAGATAAAAACTGCCATTTGATTCTCAAAACCCTTTTTCATCTTTTAAATTCATGGATTTATTTCACAGTAGAAAATAGTTTCCTAGTGTTTTCTTTTCATGAAATATTCAGATAGCTTCTCCAGCTTGGTAGTGCATGTTAGTAGTCCCAGGCTGAGGCAAGAGGATCTTGAGGAAATTGAGGCCAGCCTGAGCTATCTTTTTTTTTTTTTTAAATTTACATGAGTACACTGCAGCTGTCTTCAGACACACCAGAAGAGGGTATCCATGTGGTTGCTGGGAATTGAACTCAGGACCTCTGGTAAGAGCAGTCAGTGCTCCTAACTGCTGAACCATCTCTCCAGCCCACAGACTGTCTTAAAATACCATTGCTGTGTGCACTTATGTCCCACAGATAGAAAACTTTTGGCCAAAGGTGGAGTCAGAATGTTAAATGTAACTTTTCCTTTCAGTGTTCTGAGATTCTTGTGAAGCCTTGACACCACGCTGTACTCTACCCATAACATTCATAGACTTTCAAATAGTTTTTATTCTTTACTTTTTTTTTTTTTTTTTTTTTTGTAAGAGCTCTCCTAGGATTCATCAAATACCAAATGAACCAGATATGGCCGTAGATCTTTTGGGAGGCAACTTCTCCTGCTGGTTGCTTTTTTCCCATTTATTCTTATTAAAGATAGGATCTTGGGAACTTAGAGTAACCATTCGAACCAGCATGTATCCTGCAGTAAGTAAGATCTGATAGTCAAGATAGATTCAGACAGAAAACTTGAAAGTATATTTGCTATGCATCAAATGTAATCAATATGCTGTATATTTTCACATTAAATAGTTTGATATTGCTGTGCCGGGCGGTGGTGGTGCACACCTTTATTCCCAGCACTCACTCGGGAGGCAGAGGCAGGCAGATTTCTGAGTTCGAGGCCAGCCTGGTCTACAGAGTGAGTTCCAGGACAGCTAGGGCTACACACAGAAACCCTGTCTCGAAAAACCAAAACCAAAACAAAACCAAAAATAAAGTTTGATATTTTGGAGAATTCTGACCTGCCATGATTTATTTTTTAGATACCGAACTACTATAAGATTATAAAGAAACCGATGGATTTATCAACGGTGAAGAAGAAGCTTCAGAAGAAACATTCCCAGCATTACCAAATCCCGGATGACTTTGTGGCTGATGTCCGTTTGATCTTCAAGAACTGTGAAAGGTTTAATGAAGTATGTTAGCTTCCAACCTATAGAGTATTGACTATTAGTTTTCTTCTGCTTGTTTGGTTTTTTTTTACCCCCTGTTGAAAGAATCACCTAATTTGCTTGTCTCTTCCCCTTCCCCCTTTCTTTATTCTATAAAAGCGAAATTTGCTTTTTTTCCCCCTCAGCTCTAAGAGAAGAAAGATTATTATGTATAGTTTGGAGTATATTCCTAAATACAAGACACTAAGAGTATTACTGAATATCCTTTCCAGAGGGAGTTGTGGTTCAATAGGAAAATAGTCTGAAGTTGAGGAACCTACTTGGTGGGATATGATTATGTATTCCCACATTTGGGTCACCTACAGGAAATTTAACAGTGCCTATATTTGTTTAGTTCTATCACTGGCCATACACAAAAAGAGTGTTAAGACTAAACTGCAGGCCTCAATATGTAATGGTGAGGGTTTGGTTTCTACAGTGAGTTTTTGTGAACTCTCTGAAGCTAAAGACGCCTTACCTATAACTGAAAAGAATGTGACAGATACTCTCTATAAGGGAAATTTCTTTTTGTTATCTTTTCAGTAACGTCAAAGTTTATATTGTTATAGAAGATTGTCTTCATTATAGGAGAAGAAAATGGTACTAGATGAGAATCCAGGTCTACTCATAGCAGTCTCTAGTGGCATCAAGGTGTCCCTGTAATATACAAACCAAACTCTTCATGAGGTGTAAAGTGTAGTCACCTTGATATCAGTATGCCACAGAATATATCTGTAAAATCTTACTTCAAATTACAAGTTAGAATTTTTGTCTGTTTAAAAATTTAGATTATTTTCAAATGGATATGCTATTGTATACTATCAATGATAGAAAGATACGTTCTGCCTGTCAAGAGTTCACTTGTGGGCCAGGCATAGTGGTGCACGCCTTTAATAATAGCACTTGGGAGGCAGAGACTGGCAAGTCTTTGTGAAGTCCAGGCTAGCCTGGTCTATATAGTGAATAGATCTAGGATAGCAAGATCTATATAGGAAGACCTTGTCTCAAAAAACAAGCCAAGCAAAACAAAAAAAGTTAGTTTGTAATTAATGTATTGCCATAAAGATAGAATTCTGATTATCTTGTGGAAGGTTTCACCATTTTAAAAATAGCATTCTAATTTTCTCTTGAGTAGATTGATGCCTTCAGACAAGTTTCTACTAAGATTGACCTCAGTAGTTTAGAATGAGACTGTTACTAAGGTTTCAAAGTAACTTTATTAACAGTTTTGTAAAGAAAGTTGTTCCATGTTCAGTAGAATTTTAGATAGCACTTAATCTGGTTTTAGCAATTTGTTCTCCCTAGTATGGCTGACTTTCGTCACCAATCCTATACAGTTTCTTAACTTTAGAAAGGTTTATAATTTCCCTTTTTTTTTTTTGACTCTGGTATCCTTTTTAGATGATGAAAGTTGTTCAAGTTTATGCAGACACACAAGAGATTAATTTGAAGGTAAGCTTTTCAGACCATGCAAACTTGGTGAAGGAATATGCATTATCAATAGGTGAATATTCCTATCTTTTGCTTGCAGGCTGAATCAGAAGTAGCTAAGGCAGGGAAAGCAGTTGCATTGTACTTTGAAGATAAACTCTCAGAGATCTACTCAGACAGGACCTTCGCTCCTTTGCCAGAGTTTGAGCAGGACGAGGATGATGGTGAAGTAACAGAAGACTCGGACGAAGATTTTATACAGCCTCGTAGAAAACGCCTAAAGTCAGACGAGAGACCAGTACATATAAAGTAAAATGACGCGGACTTAAATCAGTTGTTAAGAAGAAGGAAACAAAACAAAACACCCTTTTATTTAAGTGTTACTGGACTATCCTGTGTACAGTGGTTTTACCTCCTTACAGAAGCTGGTAGCTTTCATACAGTATTAGATTGAAATAATGGAAACAGAAAACATTCTTGTCAAGAAAAGGGGAGAGAACTCTGTTTGCAACTTTAAGAACAAAATTAGAAGTGAAAAAGTTTGGGGATTTGCTACAAATGAAGATGGTTCTCTGGCTGTTTGAAATGTAGATGATCATGTCTGATAATTGCAGGATACTGAGTTGGGCAAGCCTGCTAAGCTCATGTTGCGAGATGTGTCTCTGCTGGAGCACACAGATACTCAAGACAACTTAAAAGCCTTCCCCTCCACAGATACAAATGGGTTGTTTTCTGGTTAAAAATGAGTACATGAGATTCCACTTGAATGTCACTAAAGATGCATTGAATCATGCCACTGCATTTTCTCTCATTTTGATCTATTTGGCCTTAGGTTTTAAGTTGGTTTAAAGAACTCAGCAGTAGTTTTATTTTATTCTTAGATGTAGGGTCTAGGAACATAACCATTGATCGTTTAGTCAACTAAAATGGTGTACTAAAATGATGATAACTTTTAGTAGTGGATCATACAGATTTATGGAAGTCATTTCCAGAAAACCCTCCAAACAATTACACTTACTGGTCAGATCATCTGATCACGGCAGTTAGTCATTCCCCTGAAAGGCAGAACATTTAGTTCAGAATTTTCTGTGTAGGTAAATTAGATTGAGAAGGTGACAACTTTAACCTAGTCTTCTTCATACCAGTTTCCAGTAGACCACTATTGGTAAACAAAAATCTGTCAGCTACCAAATGTGTACAATTTTCTGTATTTCACTTTGTCTTATTTGTAAATAGTGAGCTCAGACTTCTGGCAGATCAGCAACATTTGCTGAGCCTGTTTTTTAAGCTAATGTGTATTCTTACTAATGTTCCTACCAAGAATGGATTTGTAATATATGCTGTCTATTTCTAATGTTCACATTCATATTTTGAGGTTCTATCTTATTTTAATAGAGAACAGACGTCTCAAAAAATCTTCAGAAGCAGCTTATTATTGAAATATCAAAATACTGAAATAAACCCGGTGGGGTTAGATTACTCATCTGTCCACCAAGTGGGACACATGCATGGACTGGGGGCTTTAAATGACTTAGAAGAGACCTTTAAGTAAATCCTGAAAACGAGCCAATCCCCACTTGAATGGTAATTGGAACAAACCCAACCTTAGTACTACCTGACGGCAGGAGCAGACCTGCAGCAGACAGATGCGCTCGCGCGGGTTTATCTTCCTCCTCTGCGTTGTGACGCTCAGATCAAGTGTGCTCTAGACTGTGTTCGCCTCTCCGCTGGATTAAGAGGTGTAGTCCTACTTCTGTATGGACACAATAGAATATAAAGTGACCAAAGTAGAATTCAACATCAGAAACATTTCAGGTGTCAGCAGATGTGTGGCAAATCATTTGCCTCTCAAAAAATTCAAAGTAAGGAGTTCAAACTGTAGATCTCCTCAGAAAACTATGTGACGTAATTGTCGAAGAAGTGAATATTTTTAGTGTGCATTGAATCAAATAAAGTGCTCTAAGGAAATTATTACACAGATTCCTTTGGGTTGTTTTTTCTTAAGGGACGTGGGTAAAGAGGAGAATTATTTAGGCCTTTTCATACTGCACTTAAAAGAGCTTGATCGTATTATTACCTCATCTCCTGGCTTCCATTTAGCTTCCCTTATAAATTAAGCTTCAAACCATTTATCATTTTATGGAAGTTTGTTTTTTAGGAGGGGAAGAAAATTTATTTTTAAAATGTTTTATTTATACCTATTTCTTCTTTTCTTTGATTTCCATGATTTTGACTTTGTAAGTAAGTGAATATCTAAGGGTACATTTTTGGCAAGTGGGGGCGCAGGGGTTTGACGTCATTTCCTGACACTTCTGGGTTCCGGGGTTTTTTATTTGCTTCTCATGTGAATCCTTTACAAACTTGTTAGCAGTAAATTACAAACAATCTCTGTTAAGTGGAGCAAACACAGATTGTTAAGCAAATGTCTCTCAATATTTGAAACCCTGAGAGAGAGAGTGTGTTCCATAAAGGCATTCTCATGTTGCCTGTTGTTTCGGTTTCCCTTTAACACTATCAAGTTAGAAGCTTCTCTATGACAAGTGTTTGGTAAGCTCTGTTTTTGTTAGCAAAGGTACCCTACTGCTGAGGAATAAATTGCTATCAACAAGATAGTCACTTTAACATTTATAAACCCCTTTTTGCACACTGATCATTGTGTTTCCTAGGTTGTTCAGCTTTAAAATAAGTATGACTAAAAAATAGAAAACGTAATTCTTATTCAAATTATCTCATTTCCCTGTTTATATTTTTTAAATTCACACACAGAATATCTGTTGACTCCCAGGTGTGGGTATGATATTCCCATGTTAATAATCTTTGTTAGAATCTGTACCTTAGATTTGGGAAAAAGTCCACCTACTGATGATCCCTTAAAATCCTTCAAAGTTCTTGATGAACTTAGGGTCATTTTTCCAATCAGAAAACTAAGAATAAATGTTCCTCAACCCGCTCTGCCAGCCTTCATTTACGTATCATTTACGTATCTCGGCACTTGACTCTCCTGCTTGACTGAGTGAACAAACTGCTGTATTGGGCACAGTGTTAGGGTCAGTTTAGATCATGGACCTTGTTCTATATGCAAACATCAAACTCTTACCACAGAGTAATGATAAAGCGTTCCATTCCCTTTGGAATCAAAGGGTTGATTTTCCAACTTCTGTTTCTTATGAAGGACTTGAGGTCATTAAATGTCCATTCTCATTCTTTTAACAGGTTTGAGATTTTTTTTTTTTTTAGTTAATCCAAAGACATGATGCTTTAAAGTGTGCAAATTATAGTTTTATTGAGATTACCTCAGCAGGTATCCTGCCATGTAATTAGTGATTTAATGCTAGTAAGCTAACAGATTCAGGTCTTCCGAGTATGCCCTTAAGTTGTGGCTTACCACTTGTTTTTTCTAAAATGTGGATGGGGAATAGATGCTGTAGTCCCCTCTCCCTTAGCCTTTACATCTGGTACCCAGCCTCATTCACATACAGCACGTAAAGTGGCCAGCATCGGATTGGATCAGTAAATAGTTTCGTTAATTAAAAAAATTAAGAAAACAAAAAGACTACCCTCCCTGAGTTGAAACGGCTTCTTTGAGCTGGGGAGATGACATGGGTAAAACGCACGTGTTCCACAAGCATGAGGATCTAACTTGGAATCCCCAGCACCTACATACAGGTGGGTGCAGTAGTGTGTACCTGTAAGCCCAGTGCTCCCACTGGAAGGTAGGCAGAGGTAGTCTCCGGAAGCCCATTGGCCAGCGAGCCTGGCCTACTCAGTGCTGAATCCTCGAAGTTGTTCTCTGACCTGCACCCTAGCACGTGTGCCCTCACACAGCATACAAATCTAGAGACCTCCGCACACGCACCCTGTTATTCATGCCATCACACAACTTGTGAGTATATGCACCACACATGTGCCCTCAAAACATGCAAGTGGATACACCATTTTTGCCTCCTTACTAATTATCTGCTGAAGGTGTTTAAGATTTTTAAAGTGTATTGAAGTTGGATCATAAACCTAACCTAGATGTTAACTTGTTTCTCTCAGTTAATACTTCCTTGATAAAGCAATAACGCTGCTTCGAGTCTGTTGCCTAATAAATAGCATGTCATAATCCTCCCGGATGGTGATTTTATAGGAAAGTTTGTATGCATATCACCCAATCTATCTTTTAAAAAAATTAAGAAATTTAAATGTATGCAGGAAGTAATGACACTATATTGTGGCATTTTATTTTAAAAAATTGGGGAAAGTTGCATATTTTTTTAAAAGTAGCTGTTTGAGTAAAAAAAAAAAAACTGAAGGTACTTTTTTAAGGAAAAAATTTATATGCCACAGTTTACATAGACATTTCCAATTTCAGCATTTCCTCTTGGATACAACGGCTTCTTTACTTGGCTAAATGCATGTTTTCCTTGGTCAGAAGTGCATCTCTCTGGTCTTAGTGACTTATGTTTCCTTACATTATCCTTCATATATTTTTATTGTATCTAGAAACAATTATCTTTAAAAAATAAACTGGGCATATTTGTCAAACTACAGAATGTATAAAATCAAGGTTATCCCTTTTCTAGCAAGTGTTATTTAAAACTGAAAATGATACTTGTTACATTCACAGATTTCTACGAAGGCACCAAAATGATTTTTAAATGTCACAATGCTCCATTTGTGGCTAAATTTCATTGTTGAGAATGCCTGCTCCTGCTCTGAAAAATGTAGGCATTTACTATGCTTTAACGCAGTGAGTGATAGATGCGCTCCTGTAATGCGAGGTATGCGCAATTGGAAAGCCTGTTGATTTTCTACGTGGACATATCTACACACAAAGGATTAAACTCACAGCCTTACGAGTTCCTTGCTTCCAGGATTTCAACTGGTCTCCCCTCATTACTACTATTTTTGCACATAGTTAAACTACCCTTCAGAATGGTTCTTAACAAGTGCTGTTTCTGTGCTATTGTATTCTCTAAATGATCATACTTAATTTTTAAACAAGGTTACAATTTCTAATTGTTCTGTTCCTGTGTTTTTTGCTGAGTGTAATAAAAGCAAATTTTTTCTTTTTATGGTTATTTAATACATTAGCTGCCTGTAAATAATTCTTGTTACAATGCTCTGGAATGTGTTGTAGAAGTTGTACTAGATTAGTTTGAAGCCTTGTTTAAAACCCACATTGTTTTGGCTATTTCTATTAAATCTAGAAAATTGGCAAAAGTTTTCAAATGAATTTCCTTTCTTTTTGAGACCTAATTGCAATTCATTAAAGTTTACATTTTGCCAGACAGTTAATATGATAAAGTACAAGCCCTGCGTTCAGTGTTTTCAGACTGTTAATAGTATTGTGATCAGGATTGGCACAAGTGAATCACCAGTGATCAGTGTTTTTCAAGAAGGGAGAGATGTTGGTGATGATGTTTAGACAAGTGATAAGGATGAGTTGGGTTTAGCAATAAGGAATCCATAGACAACTCTGTCTGAGGTGAAGATCAAATGTCATTAACTTTGCCAACAAAGTGAGCAAGGTGGGTGAAATCCTGGAAGTTGCTACTTTGGTCGGTCTTCAGGTTGCACAGAACTTAAGTACATGGGTGACCAAAACAGGGGACTGGAGATTATTATTGTTACCCTCTAGATGGGCTCTACATAGTAGATGGGAACGTTTTTTTTGGGCATTCACTACACAGAGTTGATTTGAGCCCAATTTTGCCATTTGCTCTTGTGGGCTTTTCATAGTCTTTTATCTCATTGGTGAAGCAAGAAGAGTCAGCAGGTCTAGGCTGGTGGAACTCGCAGGGATGACACAGTAGGGACTCCTAAAAAGTTTATTACTCTTTGTTTTTTAAGACATGGTTTCTCGGGTTTGAGAGAGCACAGTGACTGCTCTTCCAGAGGTCCTGAGTTCCAATTCCCAGCAACCACATAGTGGCTCACAACCGTCTGTCATGGAATCTGATGCCCTCTTCTGGTGTGTCTGAAGACAGCAACAGTGTACTATTAGAAAATAAATAAATCTTTGTTTCTTTTCTTTTTTTTTTTTTTTTTTTAAAGACAGGGTTTCTCTGTGTAGCCTTGGCTGTGGAACTCTCTTTATAGGGCAAGCTAGCCTTGAATTCAGAGAAGCCACCACCTCTCAAGTGTTAGGATTAAAGGTATACACCACCATGCCCAACTAAAAAATTACTTTTTTATACTAATTCCAATATCTGAGAGGTGGAGGCTGGAGAGCTATTTTAGTGTGAGACCCACCTGGGCCACGTAGTAGGACCCTGTCTCAAAAACATTATTTTGAAAAAGAAAAAATATTTCCTTTTTAGTGATGAAAAAAGACTTTTCACACTAGACATTTTAAATCTGTCTCAGCTCTTACAAATTGATAACTTTTTTATTAATTTTGTTGATCTATAGATTTAAACCTAACTACCTTAATAAAGTTTTGGGGTTTAAGAGAATACAAAGATGAAAAGTAATGGAAATGTTTGTCTCTTAATTTCCCCCTTTTGTATTACATAGCCGCAGGTAGTGATAAGTAATTAGTGTTCAAGGTGTGTGTATGTTTTTTCTCATTTGTAAAGATGCCATTGTCCTGGAAAGACAGTAATACTTAGGAATTTTATAATTTAGTTTTAAAACATTTAAATTAAGTGTAAATATCCTCAAAGTTCTACCATACTGTTGATGTAGCATTTGGCCTGAGTCTAACTGTGAGATAATAAAACAGCAATGTGGGTACATTTATAAGACCTTTGAACTTTAAAAAGAACAAAAGTCAATGTAAAAGGGCAATGAGACTATTGTAGATACAACAGTCAAGTGCAGGGTGTGAACTTTGTGTTTCTTCTGTTTTGAACTTTTTTTTTTTAAGATTTTTATTTATTTATTATATATAAATACACTGTAGCTATCTTCAGGCACACCAGTCGAGGGGATCAGATCTCATTACAGATGGTTGTGAGCCACCATGTGGTTGCTGGGATTTGAACTCATGACCTCTGGAAGAGCAATCAGTGCTCTTAACCGCTGAGCCATCTCTCCAGCCCCTGGTTTGAACTCATAAGCTAGACTCAAAACTCTAGGAGCAAGTAATCCTCTCACCTCTGCCTCCCGTGTAGCTGGGACTGTCTGCATGAGTGCTGGATCCCACTTCTACTGATACCTGAATTCCAGGAGCTTGGCCACTAAAGATATTTGAGGTGCACTTCAGAAGGTTTTTGTATGGACTCTTTCTTACTTGATAGGAAGTAATGTTGAATTTTCTAAGGGTGTGACAGTAGTTGTATACTTTAAAAAATGCCTTTTCCCTTTGGTGAAACATTAAAATTACTGGAGGTAAAATGCCATCTGTTGGCTAATTGCAGTAGTTGGGTCACGGTGGCCTTGTGTGTCCGGCATCGTACTTGATGCAGAAGCAGCAGATCACATCACTGAGTCTTGATGGAAGTGGTGAATGTTGTACATGCTTAGCTTTGTTACTCAGCTCGGCTCCCTGGTAGTCTTAGAAATATGTGTTTTTGAGAATATTTATTCTTCAGTAATCTTGTGTGTACATCTTGGTCATACTCAACCGATCCCCCCCTCCCATTCCTTGCCTCCTTCATTTTTAATTCTGTAACCCGCTGAGTCCAGTTAGTGCAGCCTGCATGTGCATGGGTGTGGACCTAGCCACCAGGTTGGGTAGTGTAGTGGCGACCTGATGGAAAGTGATAAAAATATTTAGAAGGCAGTTTGACAGTATGTCCATTTAGCAAAACTGCAGTAGTAATAATTTCTCTCAGACCTGCGATCTTTACAGCCTTGGACCTTTGGCCACTTTCATAGAACCAGGTATGAATTCCCTTCTAAGGAACAGGCCCCAAGCCCATTCAGGAAGCATTTGGTTACTATTTTTGTGGCATGCTTCAGGAGAGACTCCATTACCCTATAAAAGAAACCTCAACAAGTGTAAACCACACACACACACACACACCTATACAAACACATACAAACATGCATATGCACACATATATAGACAGTGTGCAGGCCTGTTTGGCTTTACTCTGCTGTTTTGTCTGACACAGGGTTTCATTTTGTATCCTTGACTTAGCAGGAACTCATAGAGATCCTCCTGCCTCTTTCCAAAGTACCAGGATTAAAGGCATGCACCGTGACACCTGGCAGGGTGTGTGTGTGTGTGTGTGTGTGTGTGTGTGTGTGTGCTGGGATATAACTAGTGTCTTTGCACATACTAGAGGAACAACTCTACCACTACTTAGCTGCACCCCCAGCTCAGCTTCACTGCTGAATTTCATCAAACACGGGTTAGTAACAATTCACCATAAATACTTTGTCCTTTATAAGTATTGTGTTTATTGATTTGTAGGCTTAAAATGATTATGATGGCAGTAGGCAAAAGGAATGCCCTTATTCATTATATGAAACTACCATTATCCTGTTTTCTAAATTACCCTTTAGAAAGACTACTCAAGTATGTCTTGAGAATGTATTCTGAAGGAAATAATAACAGATCCAGCAACATAAGACTGCTGTACTAGGGCTGAAGAGATGGCTCAGCGGTTAAGAGCACTGACTGCTCTTCCTAAGGTCCTGAGTTCAAATCCCAGCAACCACATGGTGGCTCACAACCATCCATAAAAGAGATCTGACATCCTCTTCTTGTACGTCTGAAGACAGCTACAGTGTACTTAGATATAATAATAAGTAAATCTTTAGGCCAGGGTGAGTGGGGTTGACCAGAGTGAGCCAGGGTTCTGAATTCAAATTCCCAGCAACCACATGATGGCTCACAACCATCATTACAGCTACAGTGTACTTGTGTACATAAAATAAATAAATCTTAAAAAAAACATTAGCTGGGCGTGGTGGCACACGCCTTTAATCCCAGCATTTGGGAGGCAGAGGCAGGCGGATTTCTGAGTTCGAGGCCAACCTGGTCTACAAAGCGAGTTCCAGGACGGCCAGGGCTATACAGAGAAACCCTGTCTCGAAAAAAAACAAAACAAAACAAAACAAAACCAAAAAAAATTACTGTACTAGAATTGTGATGGTTAATGTCCCCAACTTGGCAGGGTTTAGCATTACCAAGGAAACAGGCCTCTGGGCCAGTTTGTCATTTAGCTAGACTAAATATGAATATTGTCTGACAGAGACTAAATACAGATGGAGCTGAGTTAGCTCCTTAACTCTTGACTCATATGCAGTGTGACCAGCCGTCTTGTGCTGCTGCTACCTGAAGGACAGCATCCTCCAAAAGTGAGCTGGGAGAATTAATACAGAACAAGGAGGGTTTATGCTGAGGTGCCAAGTGTTTTCATCATCGGAAAGTAAATGTAACGTAGCGTATCATGTCGAGAGAAGAATGACATTTCAGTGAATAATGTTTGTCAAAATCCAGAGCTGCCTTATGACGAAGCATTCAGTAAACGAACTAGGAGCTGAAGACGGACGCATCTCTTCCCCCTTGCTGTGACAGACTGAACACTTGCTTTTGAAGACAGGGTTTCTGCTCTCACTGAATGTGAATCTAAAATTTCCGATATAAAGCGGAACACAGTGAGAGCAGGAACCCCGTCTTCACAAATCTGGATGTTATGTCAGGAAATGGACAGAATCCATCCAACTTAGGAACGAGGTTGCAAAGCCAGTAACAAGAGGAAATTACGCAGAGATGATCTTTCAGAACCATCAGAAAAAGGGAAATGAAGAAAGTATTAAGGTTGCAAAAGATGCACGATATGAAAGCCATTTGTATTTCTTTATACTTTGTGATGAATGAACGTCTGAAAGTGAGATTAAGTGAGGCTGTGTTTCTGTTAATGGAGCAGACCACGCATACTAGGCAGACTGGCTGTGATGTCCCTGCTGCTTTATGCCAGGGGCTGACAGTTTCTGGACAGGAGAGATGACCACAGGTCGCAAGAAGAAGACAGGTTGTGTTTGAGTGGCAGTGCTGATGACGTAAGTTATTCCCTAGTCTGCACCTGCCTAAGCAGGCAGTGGCCTGGACCGACTGGCTATCAGGAGCCTTAGTCCACACCAGGACAGGCAGGTTCCTTGGCAAAGGCCCTTGGTCTGTTCATTATCCTCACACATTCTAAATTCTGTGAAGGGTGAAGACTCTGTCAGGCCTTGGCCTCTACAGGGCCATGGTACCTGTGATTCCACTAGCCCATTGCAGCCTCAGCCAACCTGGTGTTTCTGCAAAGGGACAGTCTGTGGTAGTGACCCAGTAACCTTCTTAACTCCAGGGCCCACAGCTTCTGCTCTGTCCTCCAGCAAGACTGGAGAACAACAGAAACAAGAGAATGTGGATCCACTCTCAAAGACATCAAGGCAAGGGGAAGGAAGCATGGCTGAGGGCATTGTCTGAGCAAGTGCAAAAAGTTTAGATATGAGGAGCCCAGCAGAGACAGCTAGGAGGCTCGTGGGTCTTGGGGAAGATGGATCGGAAGTGACATTCCCGGCACAATGATAGAGTTTCTTTCTTTCCATATTCTGTTTTGGAGAAATCTTTTCTTAAAGCAAACCAGAGCTTAGACAATCTCATTATGACTGTCCAAGCTCTGGGTCTCTCAGATTTGAAACCGCAGTTGAAGCTGGCTTTCATGGCTTCATATACACTGATCACAACAATGGGAAGGCCTCCCCTTCTCTGTTTGATTGCTGTTGCCTTCATTCCCAATCTTTCCCACAGGACGACTCCCCTCAGGCCTTGTGTCTCCTCCTCTTTGCTTGCCCTAGGCTAGGCCTACTTCCAAACTTTACTATAGCATACTCTGCTGGGAGCTGAGGACTTGCCATCTCTCCTTCCAGACTGAATATCCCCTGCAGGGCAGAACAGTTCTTACTACCGTCCCACTGAGGGTCCACCACATGCAGAATGCTTTCCAATCCTAACAAACACATATCTTACCCAATCAAGTTAGTGATTCCTTTTGTTGTTTAAAAATTGCATTTATTAATTGTATGTGTCTATTTGCGTGTGTGTGTGTGTGTGTGTGTGTGTGTGTGTGAGAGAGAGAGAGAGAGAGAGAGAGAGAGAGAGAGAGAGAGAGACTCAGAACAACTTGTGAGAGCTGATTTTCTCCTACCACATGTTGGTCCCAGAGATCAAATTCAGGTCATTAGGCTTGGCCATAAAAAGTACCTTACCCACTGAGCCAGAGCCACCAGGTCCACCTAAAGTTACTGACCTTTAGTTAAAATAGTATTATCAGTTGTTTTCCAGGCTCAGACTCTCTCTCAAGGAAGATTGTGATAAAAGGAGCAGGGATTTGAGAGCACAGCCTTGTGCCTGTTCCCTCTTAGGATGACTGCCTCTCTGAGCCACCTGTCAGCCTTCAGTCTGCCACCCCATCTGCTTCCCCAACCACCTTGTTGGTGGTTGTGCTGTGCCCCCCACCCCAATCTGCCCCGTCACCCCTCAGTCTTTCCTGGGAGCTGGGTTGCCTTCACTTTGCACCCCTTCTTCTCACACATGTGAGCCCAATTCCTTCTCTCCAAGGGACAGACCAATGTGGAAGGAGAAAATCGGCTCCCACAAGTTGTGTTCTGAGTGCCCCATAAGGTGGCACCCACAATATAAATACAAAATTTTAAATGAAAAAGTAGAAGTCAGTAACTTCATTGGACAAGATTCATTTTGATCAGAATTTGTTCTGAGTGGCAGACCCTCCCTCAGAGGGATGGTTCTGCTCTGCTCTGCAGGGGACATGCAGTCTGAGAGGACAGTGGCAAGTCCTCCTGTAAGAGATCAAGGTTCCATTTTCAACAGGCAAAAGGCAAGAGCAATGTCAGCCCTGCCTCTCCATCACACATAGTAACCCAGTTCAGGTAGATGGTCTCTCTACTGAGAGGAAGGCCAGAGGATCTTATGCCAAAATAGGTCTCCCTTGGTGTCTGGACAAATCCCCAGCTTGGAAACAGGCAGGACTTTATTCTTTGGTAGACTCTCAGATACCAAGTCCAGGGGCAGATGTAAAAACAGAAGAAGCCCTTTGAGAGAGTCAAATGAACCAGAACAAACCTGCTGGCTTCATAGAGAGCAGGAACTGCTCGAAAGTTATGATCTCATCCTCAAAACATTTACTACCAGCACCTGTCTGCTAGTTAATGAGTCAGATCCATTCCTACTTGGAGAAAGTCTGTGTCCGCCTGGGTTCCATCCGAGGGTTCTTTGATACAAGTGCAGATGCTAGTGTGGGATTAGCTTTGGGATGCTACACAGAAATCCATTCTCCCTACTGCATGCATGGCAAGGGTTTCAGACTCCTTCCATCTTCATTCAGCAAATCTGCTCGCCTCCACCCCATCCCAGCAGGTTCACATCGGTGGTGATGGGGGCTTGGCACAGCAGCAAGCAGGAGACCACAAGGTGCTGAGTTTGCAGCCTCCCTGCCTACCCAGGACGTGTTAACAACAGCCTCATTCTGACCTAGTGTCTCAATTTCAGTCTGACTAAGACAGTTTCCCATGGGCAATCCCAGTTTTTACAGCACACAAGCCTCATCCCCCCAACTTGTATGAACTGAGGATGTAGTGAGCAATAAATAATTCAGACAGATGTGTTGTCATTATCCTTCAAATTCATAAGCCTCTAGATGGTGACATCAGCCAACATTTATTAGATGCGTTGTGCTAAGCACTGTTTGATCGTAGCCACACCCACCCTTCATTCCTTCTTCTGCTTCCTCCCTCCCTTCTTTTCAACAAGATCTTAGTATGTAGCTCTAGCTGGCCTGGAACTAAGGAAAACCTCCAAGTCGGAATCCTTATACCTCCATCTCCCAAAGGCTGGCATCACAAGGATGCAATGCCACCGCAGGCAAATACTGTGAGCCTTTTCATCTTGCCAGATGAATATAAAGGGATTTCTGTTGTCAGCGCCATGTTACCGATGAAGAAATAGGATTTGAAGGCTTAGTTTGCTCCAGGCCTTGGTCTGAGTAGACTTGAATCCAATTAACTTTGGCTTTGAGTTAAGCCAGCCCCAATTAACTTGGCTTTGAGTCTGTACCTCCAGCTGCTGTACTACCCTGCCTTTTGGCAGACTGAATCTCTACTAACTTTATGTGAATTAACTTTTCTGAGCATTCCCTGTGGCAACTGTCTTAGTTATGGTTCCACTCCTGTAAGCAGACACCATGACCGAGGCAAGTCTTATAAAGGACATTTAATTGGGTTTTGAGGTTCAGTCCATTATCATTATGGCAGGAAGCATGGCAGCATCCAGGCAGTCATGGTGCCAGAGGAGCTGAGAGTTCTAAATCGTATCCCAAAGGCAAACAGAAGACTGGCTTCCAAGCAGCTATGAGAAAGGTCTCTCAGAGCCCACCCCCACAGTGGCACACTTCCTCCAACAAGGTCACAACCAATAGTGACACTTCTTGGGACAAGCATATTCAAACCAATATATTCCACTCCCTGGCCCTGTAGACTTGTTCAAGCAATGAGTCTATGGGTGCTATACCTAGCCATAGCATAATGCAAAACAATTTAGTCCAACTTCAAAAAGTCTGATAGCTTATAAGAGTCTCAACAATGTTAAAAGTCCCAAGTTCAAAGTCTCTTCTAAGATTCATGCAATCTCTCTCTCTCTCTCTCTTTGTCTTTTTTTTTTTTTTTTTGAAGGGGTGGGGGAACTCGAGACAGGGTTTCTCTGTGTAGCTCTGGCTGTCCTGGAACTCATTCTGTAGACCAGGCTGGCCTCGAACTCAGAAATCTGCTTGCCTCTTCCTCCCTCATGCAATCTCTTAACTGTAATTCTCTAAGAAATTAAAATTTAAAAAAGCAGATCACATACCACCAATATCATACAGGGTATACATTACCATCCCAAAACATCATAGTGAAGAAATACTGGACCAAATCAAGACAGAAAGCCAGCTAGTTTTCCAATCTCCATGTCTCCATTTCTGATATTAAAGTGTTCTTCAGATCTCCAACTCCTTTCCTCCTTGTTGATCGCTGTTGGCAGATCTGGCAGCAACAAACCTGATTCTCTTGGGCTGTTTCCACTCACTGTTGGCAGCTTTCCTTGGCAGATATCCCACGGCCCTGGCATCTTTAACATCTTGGGATGTCCAAATCAACTTCAGCTTCACAGCTTCTTGTTCCAATGTCTGAGATCCACACATGATCTTCTGGGCTCCTCCACAGGGCTTGTGTCACTTCTCCAGCTCTGCCCTCTGCAGCTCTCTAGGCTCTGGCTGATTCCACTCCACTGCTGATGCTGTTCTTGGTGGCCATCCCATGGTCTTCTGCTATAACTAGGCTTCACCAATAGTCTCTCATAGGCTCTCTTCATGCCAAGCCTCAGTTTCTTTGCATGGCCCCTTCAGTCCCAGGCTGTCAACGGTGAGTCCTGGGTTGTACCTTCACTAATGGCCTTCTCTGGCCTCTCACAATGCCAAGCCTCAGCGGCTCTCCATGACTCCTTCATGCCTTGAAAACCAATATCATCTGGGTGATTCTTACACATTAACACGTCCAGCTGAAGCAGGAGGTACAACCTTGGCTATCTCTGGAATATAGTTTCTTTATGCTCTCAGGAAACACTTCCCAGAAGAGTTTACCTCAGTGATGCTGGTCTCTTCTGAATCATCGCTAATTCCTTAGCTCCAGCTATCCAGCATCAATTGTCCAAGTAGTCCTTTCTATTCTCCACTCTATAGCCAGAGTCACATGGTTGAAGCTGCCAAGTTCTGCTACTTGCTGGGGCTAGAACATGCCCCTCCTCCCCCTTGCTCTATTACATCCCTCATTGCCTAAGTTTAGCTGTCCTGGAATTTGCTCTGTAAATTAGCCTTGAACTCAGATCTGCATGGCTATTTCTCCTGAATCCTGGGGTTAACGGCATGTACCACCACACCTGGATTTAAGCTTGCTATGCTAAATCAAAATGCTCTTTGAGACTAAACCAGAGAACAAAGTCTGCTGGGCTTTTTTTTTTTTTTTTGGTGACTTCCTTTGTCAATGCAATTAATACAAACCTCTTACCTTAGCTTTAGGTAGATTCTTCAGACAAGGACAAAAAGCAGCCACATTCTTCACCAAAATATCACAAAAGCAGTCCCTAAGGCCACACACTGAAATTTTCTCCACTGAAACCTCTTGGGCCAGGTCAGCACAGTTCAAATCATTTTCAGCATCAATGTCTTCAATATTCCTACCAGGATGGCCCATTAAGCCTCACTTAAAACATTTCACTGCTTTCCCCTAAAATCAACATTCCTCCAAACAAAGCATGGTCAGGCCTATCACAGCACTACCCTAGTCCCTGGAATCAACTTCTGTACTTGTTAGGGTTTCCATTGCTGTAAAAAGACACCATTTAGTTGGGTTCTGAGGTTCAGTCCATGATCACCATGGCAGGAAGCATGGCAGCATCCAGGCAGGCATGGTTTTGGAGGAGCTGAGAGTTCTTTCTACATTTTGTTCCAAAGGCAAACAGGAGAAACTGACTTCCAGACTTCCCAACAGCGTCCCTTCTGCCCACTACCCTTATTGCCCTTTCTGGGGTATGGTTTGGGTCTTGAGAAGTACAGGGGGAGAGTTGGTAACAGACACAAACAGCTGGGCTCTACTGAGGTAGTGGTGGTGGTGGTGGTGGGGGACGCTGGAGCCTGTGCAAGGCTGTCTATTCTCTTCCTTAGTTGGGCCTCCTGAATTAGGAGTATGGCCTGGAGACCTCGGTAAGACCCTTGCGCACACACCCAGTCTGATGTGCTACAGCTTCAGTTTTTCTTTGATAAAGATTTACTTATTTTTATGTGCATTGGTGTTTTGCTTCCATGTATGTCAGTGTGAAGATTTCAGATCCTCCAGAACTGGCCTTAGAGACAGTTTTGAGCTGCCGTGTGGGTGCTGAGATTGAGCCGTGGTCGTCTAGAAGAGCAGCCAGTGCTCTTCACCACCGAGTCATCTCTCCAGCCCCAGCTTCAGTTCTTCCTCTGTGAGGGGGAGGTGATAATCCTGCAGGCTGGAAGGAGGAGATTACCATGGGTAGAATCCCAGGCACAATCCTCGGCAGATGTCTGTTGTGCTCGTCAGGAGACAGCTTGAGATAGTTCTTCCACTCTTCTGTCCTGAGCTACAGCCACAGCCTAAGCCTGAAACTAACCTGAAACTCCTTGGAGCCAAGAGCGACCTTGAACTCTCTACCTTTCTGCCTTTACCTCGTGTGCTGGGATCACAGGCTCACGCCAGCCTGGCTGTCCCTTGCTTTGACTCTTTGTTTGGGAGAGATGGAGCCTGTGATCCAGGTTGCTTTCATTCTGAGTGCAGGGGCTAAAGGTGTATGCCACCACACCCAGACCCCCAGTTCTTATTAAACTGTCTTTTGGGATTGTCAAGGCCCAGAGATCACGGGGCTTAGGAAATTGTTGAGATTTATTGCACGTAAGAAAATGCACAAAACATATTTGCATGGAAATAAGAGCAACTAAAATACAAGCATCCAGCAGGGCCCAGACTTTGAATTTACATAAACAAGCCCTGCAAGATATCACTATGTTGTGTGAACTGCCTTTATACAGCATGATATTTGAGAGTGGGGCTCGCTGGGCGTGGTGGCGCACGCCTTTGATCCCAGCACTTGGGAGGCAGAGGCAGGCGGATTTCTGAGTTCGAAGCCATCCTGGTCTACAAAGTGAGTGCCAGGACAGCCAGGGCTATACAGAGAAACCCTGTCTCAAAAAAAAAAAAAAAAAAAAAAAAAAAAAAGAGAGAGAGAGAGAGAGAGAGAGAGAGAGAGAGAGAGAGAGAGAGAGAATGGGGCTCAGTATACCTATTGTCTTTCCTTTTTAATGCTGTATAGTATTTCACATTTATGGATGTCACTGTTGAGAGATATTGCTTAGGACTTGAGGTGTATGTACAAGTAATAGGACATTTGCCTGGGTCTCCCCTGTGAATATGGTTCAGTCAGTGTGTGGTTTATGGAGGGCCTGAGGAGGTGGCTGAGAGCTAGAGTTGAGCCCTTCACTGACATTCGGAAGATATGTTCCGTCCTCAGCACTGCAGACAAAAAGAGATATTGCTTTATTCTGGGTTACACATCACAGTGTAAGCTCTTGGAGATTTCTCCTGGTGTTATGTGCAGTGACCTCATCACCATGATACATTGCTATTCGATGTAACATCTCTCAGTAGGGGCTACCTCTTTTCTGTTTGCTTTTGGAGACAGTGTCTCACTCTGTAGTTCTTCGGATCATTCACTGTGTATCCCACACTGGTCTTGAGAGGCAAAAATCTACTCCATCTTGAACCAGCCTCCATCTTAAAAGAAAAAGAAGATATAAAGCCTGAGAACTTGACCCACAGCTGAACCCAAGCTGCACTCAAACACCAGGGAGGCCCCATGGCTTGTCCTTGGCCAGAGCGACTCCCTAGCTACTTCCTAGCAACAGTTCACCAACAATTAGTCTGATTGTTTCAGATGTACTTTCAGGCCAATTGCATACAGTCCTGCTTCAGATCACCCACCTGTCCCTTTACAATAGTCATCCAGTTAGATGCTTTCCAGGTTGGACACCCCCTCACTGCCTCCATTTTCTATAAAACCTTGTCCCGATGAGAGTTCAGTGCCGCTTCACCAAATCATCCTGTGGGTCGGCAGTGAGTAAGCCCAAACACGAGTTTGTAATAAAGAGATCCTAATGTGATTGCATCCATGCTGGCTCCTTGGTGGTCTTTTGGGCTTAAAAATGAGTCACTACAGTCTCAGTCCCACAGCCTCTGCCTCCTCAGTGCTGGGATTAAAGGTCGGCACCACCACCTGTGGCCCAGGTATTTCTTAATAGCTACTGGCTTATGACAGCTTAATTGGTCACACATTTGCCTTTTATCAATAATATATGGCATGACGGTGGGCATCTGATGTAGAGATTCTGTAGCTGCTTGGATACCAGGCTCTGTAGTACCTTTGTAGGTAGGTGGTACACACCCGGGATCAAGCACAGTAAGGCAGGAGGATTGGAAGTTCAAGGCCATTCTTAGCTACCCGGGGAGTTCAAAGCAAGCCAGGATACATGACACACAGTCTCCTCCCCTCCCCTCCCCTCCCCTCCCCTCCCCTCCCCTCCCCTCCCCTCCCCTCCCCTCCCCTCCCCTCCCCTCCCCTCCCCTCCCCTCCCCTCCCCTCCCCTCCCCTCCCCTCCCCCCCCCCCCCCCTCTCTCTCTCTCTCTCTCTCTCTCTCTCTCTCTCTCTCTCTCTCTCTCTCTCTCTCTCTCTCTCGGCAGGGTTTCTCTGTGTAGCCCTGGCTGTCTTAGAACTTGATATATAGATCAGGTTGGCCTCAAACTCACAGGGATCCACCTGCCTCGCCTCCGTGCCAACTGAGACCCTGCCTTTAAAAGGGCGGGGAGGGATTTAAGGGAAGCAGCTAGGAATTCAGCTTGGTTAGCAGAGTGCTTGTCTAGCATGCACAAGGTTCCATCCCCATCACCATGGCAACTTAATGACATGTCCTGGGATTGGAGCGACACTCCAAAGTGGTGTTGAGCCAGACTCATACACTCCAGCTCTCCTGACCCGGGTTAGAGGCCATTGGTTTCTACTGCTGTAGCTGTTCAATGTGCTGCGCTACCATCATGCCTTGTGTGGCTGCACACAACCTTCTGTGACATTTGTTCCTCCAAACATTCCTACACTGAGGGAAGAAGTAGCTACCCCCAAAGCTGGGCCAGCCTGGTGTGGGCTTCCCATGTGTGCACCCCAGGCTAATCCACTCCAACACATCGTGTAGCCCCTACAATGTCATTGCTGCCTCCTTGCAGCCATGGGGGTTGCATCTGCTTTGTGTGATCCATCATGGATGGGCAAGGGTTCCCTCTTGCTTGTTAGAAGATCTGTACATCCATTCACCTGCTTTTAGGCTAGATCTTCCTTTAATAGAGAAATGAGCATCTGTTCTGTAACAACCACCTGGCGTCTGAATGTGCTTGTCTGAGAAATGGGGACAACAGCAGCGTTCTCCTTGACACAATATGACATGCAAGGGGTTGGTTTAGGAGTCTGAGCCTACGGGAATTCTGGGTAAGAGCCAGCTGTTGCCTGGAGAGATGGCTCAGTGGTTAAGAGAGCTTGATGCTCTTGCAGAAGACAGAGGGAGGTTCAGTTCCCAGCATCTAAATGGCAGCTCCAGTCTGTAACGATCATTCTGGGGGATCTGGCGCCCTCTTCTGGATTCTGTTGGTACCAGGCACATACCCAGTGCACTTTCATAATGTAGGCAAACTATTCATACATATACGATGAAAAATGTAAGACAGGGTGAGGGAGCCGTTACAGGAGGCTGTGATTATGAGTCCCTTGGTGAGCAGTTGACATTGGATGGCTGTTCCACTGGTCACCTTCTGTTTCAGATGAGTGGAGGAAGACTGGAGCAGCCATGGCCCTTAAACAGACCTTCATCCTCAGTTAGAGCGATGCCCATGCCTCAAATTCCCATTTGCCTTTTGTTGTGGGACTTATTTATTTATTTATTTATTTATTTATTTATTGATGGTCTCTTTATGTAGCCCCTGGACTGTTTTGAATGTCCATGCCTGGCATTATTGTTGTCATTTAATAAAGGTACATTAATATAAATGTGAGGATAAAGAGAAAAAGAGGTTGTTAGGTGTGATGGTGCATGCCTTTAATCCCAGCACTTAGGAAGCAAAGGAAAGTGGATCTCTGAGCTTGAGATCAGTCTACAAAGCAAGTTCCAGGACTACATAGAGAATCCCTGTTTCAAAAACCAAACCAAACCAAACCAAGCCAACCAACTAACCAACCAAACCAACAAAAAAACAGTAGAGAGACACACACATAGAGACACACAGAGAAAGACAGAGAGACAGAGGTGAGTGCTCAGAAGGAGTGACACAAGTTACCTCCAAGAACATAGACCTAGACTTCTCAAAGGTGTAACAGACCTAAGACGCCTAAGTTTGGGTAAGACAGCTCTATCAGTGAGCAGGAGATCTCAGAATGCGTCTGTATTGAGTTCGGGGTTTCTCTTAACACCTGATTGTTGTTTCCCAGTGTCCTTGTGAGAACAAACTGAACTGAAGGAATGCTGCTGTGCAGATCCTGCAGAGCCCTGAGCTGCATGGCAGAGCACTAGCGGTCACATGCAGAGGACGGTTCCCTCATTTAGAATTAGGAAGCTTGAGAAGGGTGGCTGCCCACCTCATTTCACAAACATCTGGTAGGATGCTTGCTCTCTGAGCATCTAATCATGCAAACAAATGGAGACTCATACCCCCTCCCATCCCCACCTCACCCTACCCCCCCTGGCCTGGACATCAGTCACTGCAGGACTAGGTGCATCCTCTCCCATTGAGGAGAGACAGGCAGCCCAATTAGGGGAACGAGGTCACAGACAGGCAACAAATTCAGGGGCAACCCACTTTCCTTGTTTAGGGGACCCGCATGAAGACCAAGCTGCACATCTGCTACAGGTGTGTTGGGGGAGGGGGAACCAAGTCCAGTCCGTGCTCACTCTTTGGTTGGTAGTTCAGTCTCTGGGATGCCCCAAGGGTCCAGGTTAGTTGACTCTGTTGGTCTTCCTGCGGCATCCCTAGCCTTTGGGTCCCTCAGTCCTTCCCCTGACACTTCCACAAGACTCCTTGAGCTCCATCTAATGTTGGGTTGTGAGAGTCCATCATCAAGGGTGGAGCCTCTCAGAGGACAGCCATGATAGGCTCCTGTCTGTAACATAATGGAATATGATTAATAGTGTCAGTGAGTGGTGCTAGCCCATGGGATGGGTCTCAATTTGGGCTGGTCATTAGACGGCCATTTCCTCTGTCTCTGCTTTATTTGTCCCTGTGCATCTTGTAGGCAGGACACATTTTAGGTCAAAGATTTGGTGGGTTGCTGTCCTTATTCCTCCACTGGGAGTCCTGCCTGGCTACAGGAAGTGGCCACTTCAGGCTCCATATTCCCCATTGCTAGGTTTTTCAGCTAGAGTTACTCGATAGCCACCCTGTCCCAGGTCTATGGCACATTCTAGAGATGTCCCTCCACCTGTTTCTGTTCTCTCTCCCCTGCTCTGCCCACACCTGATCACCCTCTCCTGCCCTGCTCCCCTCCTCATCCCCTCTCCCACCCAGGTCCCTCCCTCCACCCACCACTGATATCTATTTTATTTTGCCTTCTGAGAAAGATTTAACCAGCTACCCTTGGGCCCTCCTTGCTATTTGGGTTCTTTGGGATATAACATGGTTATTCTGTACTTTATGACTAATATCCCACTTATAAGTGAGTATATACCATGCATGTCCTTTGGGGCCTGGCTTGCCTCACTCAGGATAATATTTTCTAGTTCCATCCATTTGTCTGCAAATTTCATGATGTCCTTGTTTTTTTGTTTGTTTGTTTGTTTTGTTTTTTTAATAGCTGAGTAGTGTTCCATTGTGTAAGGAATTCCTTTATAGACAGGAATTCTAATGCACAGGGTAGTGTATTTGGAGAACGAGTGTGTGTGTGTGTGTGTGTGTGTGTGTGTGTGAGAGAGAGAGAGAGAGAGAGAGAGTGTGTGTGTGTAGTATGTATCTGTGTGCTTGAATGCATTGTGTGTGTGGTATCTGTGTACATGTACAGTATGTGATGTGTGTGTGTGTGTGTGTGTGTGTGTGTGAGAGAGAGAGAGAGAGAGAGAGAGAGAGAGAGAGAGAGAGAGTGTAGTATGTAGCTGTGTGCTTGAATGCATTGTCTGTGTGGTGTCTGTGTACATGTACAGTATGTGGTGTGTGTATGTGTGTAGTGTGTGTATGTGCATTTTTGTGTGTGTGCTCTTGCGTGCTATGTGAAGTCACCCCACAGCAGGCCTTTGGACAGGTTTATTTTGTCCCCCCAAATGAGTGACCTAGTGCCTAACAGGTACCTGAGGTCATTTTGTTCCAAGTCAGAACACAGGTAACCTAAATGCCTGCCAGGTATATATGAAGGAAACTTGTCCCCACAGGCATGTAGTCAGATAGCCCTCTCTTATTTCTTTTGTTTAAACACTCAAATATATTTATCAACAAAAGCTTTGGTCAGTGGTACTTTGATTAGATAGTCTGAGGACCTAAAATTCACTGCTCCACTAGTGAGTCACTTAGATTTTCTTTTAATTGTTTCCCTTAAAAAAAAAGACTTATTTATTTATATTTTATGTATGCGTGTTTTGCCTGCAATGTATATGCATGTACCATGTGTAGGCCCGCAGAGGCCAGAAGAGGGCATCAGATCCCTTGGAGTTACAGATGGTTGTGAGCCACCATGTGTGTGCTGGGAAGCAAACTCAGATCCTCGGAAAGAGCAACCAGTGCTTTTAATCACCGAGCATCCCCCAGCCAATTGTTTAGATACTGTTTTTAATCGAAGGAAGACCTCTTGGGATGGGACTGCTGCAGTAGCCGGATATAGGCAGGGCACCTCCCTGAGTGCCTTGGGAGTTGGCACAGTCTCTGCCACATCAGGGACTCACTATTTGCAACCTTCTGCGTCCCTCTGTGTGTAGCTGCTAGCCTGAGAGGCCGGCCTGGGAGTCTGATGTACCCTGGAATTCATGGGTGGTCGGGACACATGGGCTGTATCTGTACTTGCCCCCCCCCCCCGCCCCCCGCCCCCCGCCCCGCTTCTGTTACTTTGTCCACTCTGTCACTGAGCCAAGAGAGTGACAGGGGTGGGTAAGACAGCCTGGGGCTAGTCACAGCAGCTGCATAACCTCGATGCAGTCTACCCCACCCCAACCCTCCCCACCACAGGGCCCTGTGGGACAAGGTGGTGGTGGTGGTGGTGGTGGTGGTAGAACAAACTGGAAATCCTTGGTGACACCCACTGCCCTTTGGTACTCCAGAGCTGCTCGGCACCCTGGATCTATACCTGTTCTATCCACTGAAGCTTTGCTGGGCGGACATCCTGGTTCAAAACCTAGGGCCAGTGATGTTGATGGCCAGGAGGCTGCGCAGGAAGGAGTGCTTTGGTGGGCGTGATGATGGAGGCACTCTGGTGGAACATTCTAGTGAGATGCACAGGCGGCTTGTTTCTGTACTTCTGTGGAAGTTCCTCTTCCCCTTTAGGTCCCCCCCACCCCCCCCAGCTCGATGAGGCTTGCTTCCGTGGCTTGCCTCTGCATTTTCCCTCTGAAGCTCTGCTTTTCCCCCCTGCCACCCCCCACCCCCGGCCTTGCAGCAAATTCAGGGGGTCTTTCCACCTTCCGGGCTGCTCCGAGAAGACTCAAGGAGCCGCAGGTGCCAGCCGGAGTAAGACAAATGACAAAAACTCCTCAGCTTCTGTGGCACCAAGGCCAGCACTGATAACCAGCTGCAGCTGGTGCCTATCCTTGACAAAAGGAGAGGTAATCAGAGGTCACAGACAGTTATGGCCGGCCATAAAACTAGTCCCTGATAGCGCCACAAAAGACAATCTTTAATCCCCCTCTCGGCCTCGAGGTTCTGCCCTACCAAATGGTATCGAGTCTGAGTTATGATTTATCTCACCTGCCTTCCCTCCCCTTCACCCTACCATTCAAGGGATTTCTGACTGCGATGTATGTAAGGGTTAAGACACCCGAGCTTGTGTGTGTGTGTGTGTGTGTGTGTGTATGTGTGTGTGTGTGTGTGTGTGTGTGTCACACTTCATCTTACTCTGTGGGAAGATTTGCGATCCGAGTCTGACTCATTTTCAAGAAAAAGACTTTCATGCCCACTTGCAGCGGACTCCGCACTCCTGAGCCCCCGGGTTTCCCTCAGAATCGGAGCGTAACACTAGCAAGAGTCTCTCCTTTTACCAGCAATTGAGACCTCTGCTAGAGCTCTGGAACCCCTTCAAAAACCAGAAGGGAGGAGGATCCGCTAATTATTTTTATTTAATTGTTGTTGTGTTTTGTTTTTCGAGATAAGGTTTCTCCACGTAGCCCTGGATGTCCTGAAACTCGATTGGTAGACCAGGCTGACCTCACACTCACAGAGATCTGTCTGCCTCTGCCTCCTAAATGCTGGGATTAAAGGCATACATTACCACTGCCTGGCTTACCTATTTTTTTTTTAATGTGTGTGTGTGTGTGTGTGTGTGTGTGTGTGTGAGTGTTATGTACATGTGTGTGCCAGCACCCATGGAGGCCAGAACAGAATGTCAGATCCCTTGGAGCTTGAATAACGGGTATTTGTGAGCCACCTGATGGGTGTGGGAACTGAACTATGACTTCAATCTTCATAACAGAGAAAGCAAGCTCTTAAACTCTCCAGCCCTGGGAGAAATTAATTTCATCAATAAGACTGAAACTTTCCCTTGTTGCCCAGAGGAGCTAATTCACGTGTCTTGATTGGGTTACTATTTGCTGTGATAAAACAGTGACCAAAGACAACTAAGGAATGAAGGCACTTACTTCATCTTGCAGCTGCTGTCCATCATCCAGGGAAGTCAGAGAAGGAACTCAAGGTAGGAACCTGGAGGCAGGAACTGAAGCAGAGGCCATGGGGGAGTGCAGCTTACTGGCTTGCTCCCCATGGCTTGTTCAGCCTGCTACTAGGGTAGCACCTTTCCCTCATGCCCAAACAAACCTGACTTAGTTGGGGCACCCTGTTTGACTCTGCTGTTGACTTAAGACAGACATTTAGTTTTAAAGTATGAGGGGGAAAAATATCAAGTCTCACGGGACTGTAGCTAAAGGGTCACGTGGCTACAGGACAAGACTGGGAGGTGTCTGAGGGGTCTCGGGAAGCTGCAATGTAAAGGAAACAAACTGGAGGGGCTGAGGCTGTCAGACAGGACAGAGGATGATGAGAGAATTCTGGGTTTGCAGAACAGAGCAGAGATAGCTTCATGACAAGCCCTTTGCTTAGGAGTGAGCTAGAGGCTTGGGTGGTTCGGAAGGAGAGCCACTGTTCCTGGGTCTGGTTCCAGGGCTTGGGGCATTTGAGTCCTGAGTTAGACTGTGAGCCTCTGCTTGCTGACAAATCACATCTTGACAGACCTAGATCTGGGGAAAAAACATTTTTTGTTTTGTTACTGAGGATCTCCCGCAAGGCCTTATATAAACTAGGCAAGTCCTTTCCCAGGGAGCTGCACCCCGATTACCTACTGTTGCAGATCTTTACTGACTTTATTTGTGATTCTAGAACTGAGCAGCTGCCTAGAGCAAAGAGCCTCACTCTGGGCCTTACAGTGTCTTAGTTGGTGTTTACTGCTGCAAACAGACACAATGGCCAATGCAAGTCTCTCTCTTTTTTTTTTTTTTTTGGTTTCTCTGTATAGCCCTGTCCTGGAACTGACTTTGTAGACCAGGCTGGCCTCGAACTCAGAAATCTGCCTGCCTCTGCCTCCCCAGTGCTAGGATTAAAGGCGTGTGCCACCATGCCTGGCTTTTTTTTTTTTTTTTTTCCAATGCAAGTCTCATATAGGACAACATTTAATTGGGTTCAGAGGTTCAGTCCATTATCATCAAGGCAGGAGCATGGCAGCATCCAGGCAGGCATGGTGCAGACAGAGCTGAGAGTTCTACATCTTCATCTGAAGGCTGCTAGCAGAATACTGGCTTCCAGGCAGCTAGGAGGAGGAGGGTCTTAAAGCCCACACCCACAGTGACACACCTACTCCAACAGGATCACACCTAATAGTACCACTCCCTGGGCCATGCATATACAAACCATCACACACAGGCTAGGCCAGCCCCAGAATGGCAGGTTATATTTATAGCCAGAGAACAGGAAGTGAGTTGCAGAATGTGAAAGCCAGGACCCTGAGACAGCTAGATTAGTAACAGCGGGAGAGTTCCTTTTTTGAACAAGGTTTGAACAGTTGGCTGCTTTTGATTGGCTGTGACCTATCACAGGAATGGGTTGTACTCTGTTCTCACAAGTTAGGTTACACCTCACTGTGTTCAGAGAACCAGGAGGCAAATTTAACAGTTTCTTGCAACATCAGTAGCTTAAGGGATGCCTTTACTACTAACATCTCAGATCTGAGACCAGCCACACTCAGAACGGGAACCACATATGCAAAGGCTTGTTCCTCATTCATTCATTTACATATATGTGTGTGTGTGTGTGTATGTGTATATATATGTAAATTCTTTCTTCCCATAGCCCTTTGCAAACATTTACAGTGTAGTAGAAATAACCATTTCAACAGCCAACTCTGGTGACAGTATTGTTTGTGCTGGAAATCTGACCTAGACAGGAGACTGAAGAATATGTGTGTGTGTGTATGTGTGTGTGTATGTGTATGTATGTGTGTGTGTGTATGTGTGTGTATGTGTGTTTATGTGTGTATGTGTGTATATCTGTGTGTATGTGTGTGTATCTGTGTGTATGTATGTGTGTATGTGTATGTATGTGTGTGTTTATGTGTGTATGTGTGTGTATATCTGTGTGTATGTGTGTGTATCTGTGTGTATGTATGTGTGTATGTGTATGTATGTGTGTGTTTATGTGTGTATGTGGTGTATGTGTGTGTATCTGTGTGTATGTGTGTGTGTATCTGTGTGTATGTGTGTGTATCTGTGTGTATGTGTGTGTGTATCTGTGTGTATGTGTGTGTGTGTGTCTGCCATAGAAACCTAGAAGCTGCTATTGCTGAAGGCACTGGACTCATACATACTTGGACCCTTGGATGTCTCATGGGTATCTAAAAGCAAAATAAAAAGCCTAGCAAGACATGGAGATGGCACAGTGGCTAGAGGGGCTTGCCTTTCAAGGCTAACAACCTGAGTTCTATCTCAGGAAGCCATGTAAAGATAGAGGGAGGGAACTGACTCTCAGGTATCCACTGACCTTGACATGTGTAGTCCACTTCCCCCAATAACTATAAAAAATAAGACTTCTGGAATCTCTATTTCCATTTTGTACCTTGTCTACCCTACTGCCTCTTTTTGGAGGTTCTAGTAGGAGAGTGAAGTCACCTTGTATACCTTTATCAATGAACACAATGGATTTGAATCCTGATGGTTGCAAAGCGACCATAAACACAGGGAAAACACACACACACACACACACACACACACACACACACACACACACACACACGGAATGGAATTTATCACCTGCAGCAGGTGAGGAGAGCAAGGGCGTCATTTTTCAAAGCAACACTCTCCCTGAACAAAGATAGAATGTGGTTTCATTCAGGGTGGTTATTCATATAGGGGTTAGCCCATTCCTAAGCAGGCTCTTTTAGGGACAGGAATGCCTCTATGCTTGCTCAATTTGCACCATGAAGTTTCAACTGACAAAGGAGAGGAGTGGCTCCTGACTGTGCCTGCCTTGCACAATGGCTCCCCAGTGTTGGGAAAGAAATATGAGGAGGAGGGAGGGAGGAAGGGGAGCCATGTCCAGGCAGCTAGATCAGACCCATCAACCCTGACAGTCACTGGGTGACAGTATCACTGCAGGTGGCCCTTACAACCTTTACCTCCATCCGTCTTGCACACAGCATGCTAACCATCTAAGGCTCCTATGTATTAGAGCTAGCACATACCTTCAGGGCTTCAAGGCTCATGACAGAAGTAACTAAGATGTTTTCAAAGGGCCAGGAACAGCAAGCCAATCAGTAGATGGGATGTCAAAGTTGGCCTGTACCCCCCTCAAGCAGGATCAGTTGTCCCACGATGGACACTGGCTTGTTCCTTCCAGCAATAACAACTTCCCTGGTGTCAGAGCCAGACCTCAGATCACCGTTAGTCAGGCCAGGGTATGAACAGTGCTTAAACGCATGCTCCTGGCCTCTTCCCCCATCAGCCTGAGACTCTTCCCAGCATCCCTAAAGACAAACTAAGGATGCATTGGTGTGTGCTTCCTGAAGAAGCCCCAAGGAGTAGATTCCTTCCCTCCTTCCCACCCCCACCCCCCGCCCAGATTCTTCTGGGAGTCATTTTTGAGGCCAGTGGCCAGACCTAGACATTCCCCAAAGTCAGCCTCCACTCCCACTTTGGCCTAGGACTCATTAACTGGGCAAGGTGAATCTCTATTAGGAAAACAACCTGACGGGATGGGAGGAAAAGTCCAGAAGCCACCCCCAGCAGTGCTCAGGGTGGGCCCTTGCCTCTTCAAGGCAGCCCAAAGGTGACTGGATTGGTTCTAAAGACAGAAACTCTTAGGTTACCTGGTATGACCCCAAGCTTGTGCCTTGTATACTGTCTGAGCAGACTGAGGACAGGCACTGGTTGGAAGGAGGAGTGAGGTGACTAGAGAGAGAAACAGGATGTCACTTCCTAAGCAGGCCAGGGAAGGGGTACCAAGGGTCACAGGGCTATTCCTAAAGACCCCTTCTTTTCAAACATATCAAATGCCGGCGCAACTCAGCCCCGGGACACACTCTGGGTTTGGGTGTGGGCTTTGCTGCCTTGCGTGGATCCTGCGTACAGAGGCTGCAGCGCTTCTGGAGTCTGTCGGGAGCTCAGCCAGTGTCCACAGGGGTTGACTCAGGGTTTCTGAATGAGGATGGTCCTACCCTTGGGGACAGTCCTGAGCAGGAGATGAGCTGTGTCCCCCGGGGTTCCTCTCACTTTGTGAGAGTGAAAGCACGTGTCTTGGGGTCTGTGTCTCTTCTGCCACCTCAGACCTGAGTCATTTCAGTTTCCAGTCTGAGAGTCTTTGCCTGTGAGGAACACCAGGTCTTACCTAGTTCATAGGAAGAGTCTGAGGATTAAATGGGAGAGACTCATGAGAACGCTGCAGAATTTAAGGGTCTCAACGGCGGCTTTTCAGTCCCACAGGGCTTTCGGAAGAAATGAATGTTTAGGGGTTCTCCTGCGCTAGGGGAGACTAGGGCTGCTCTAGGCTGAGAGAACCTTTAGGCCACTGAGTTCTGTTGACCTGGAGGGTACCCAGCAAGTGTGGTGCCGAGGCACCTGCTCCGCAGAGCAAGATGCTCTGGGGAGATCTGGAGTAAGGTCGGAGGTTAGTGGGAGCCAGGCAGCACTTGCTTGATTCATCAGGTTCAGGGGGCCGGGGTCTCAGAGTGAGGATTGTCCCTGTGGTCCCAGACCCCAGGAATCTCCCTTGGCCAGGCTCTTCATGCTCAGCCTGATGGCTTGCTTCTCAGGTAGTCAGGCATGGCCTGGGGGACTAGAATGTTTCCCAGGAGCCCCTGGAAGCTTTGCCTGGAGCCTTAGCAGTCTAAGGACTGGCTGGCTATTGCACATCTGACCAGGCATCTGCCCGCCAGCCTGTGTTAGCCATGGCCCCACGTCCTCCTCGGTTCCCCTTAGCCTGAGGTTCTAAGAGACAGGTTTCAGAAATGGCACAGAAGGAGCAGTCCTGGGGGGCAAAGAAGGGAGAACCTGAGAGAGCAAACAATTGTGACGTACAAACAGGAGGTTATATACAAACGCTGCACAGGTGAGCGGTCACACCCGACACCTAAACTCAGTAAGTAAAGATGTCTTGGAGAACCGTCTGATCTAAGTTTCAAACCCACATTCACATGTGGAGTAACATTCCAATCTGTGTTCTCTTGGACGAGGTCGCCTTTGTGTAACAATTGTTAGGCTCCCTGAAACCTCAGAGTTTCTATGTTGAATAATAATTATTTTTTTAATAATTCATTTTTTACTTTTACTTTATGGGCATTGTTGTTTTGCCTGTATGTATGGCTGTGTGAGGGTATCTTATCTCCTGGAGCTGCAGTTACAGATAGCTATGAGCTGTCACATAGGTGCTGGGAGTTGAACCCAGGTCCTCTGGAAGAATAACCAGTGCTCTTAACCACTGAGCCACCACCATCATCATCATCATCACAGTGTGGGGGGCACACATGTTTCTGCACACATGTGGAGGTCAGAGAACAACTTTGGGAGATCAGTTCTTTCTTCACACTTTGGGATTCAGGGACACTCTGGACACTCTGGCCGACATCACTACGCGGTGAGCCATTTTCCCTGCTGAGCCATCTTTCTAGATGTTTTTTCTACGTCTTTAGTTCAAAGATCTTGTTTGTTTGTTTTTGTTTATTCTATGTGAATCAGTGTTTTGCCTGTTTGTGTGTGCAGCGCCTTTGGAGGCCAGAAGAGGACATCAGATCCCTGGGAACTAGAGTTACAGACATTTGTGAGACTCCAGTGGGTGCTGGGAACTGAACCAGGGTCCTCTGAAGGAGCAGCCAGTGCACTAACCTAACCTCTCCAGACCCCAGCCTGGTTTTGCTGAGCCAGAGGATGTAGCCCTGGCTGGCCTTGAATTCATGATCCTCCTGCCTCAATCTCAAGTGCTGAGATATCCCAGTGGCCCACCACTCTTTGTTGTTGTTATTAATCTGATAACTGCAGTGGATCCACTTTACTGTGTTCCCAACCCCCAGATGTGGTCCAGGAAGAAGTCAAGCAAAGGTACCTGGGAGCTTCCTGGAGGAGCAGAGTAACTGAAGCCCATGCGACAGGAGGCCAATAGAATGTAATATTAACACAGAGGGCAGTTTTTAAAAGGATCCAGAGATGATCTGTGGATCTGGCTGCACCAGGAGCTCTGACATGGCCCTGAATTTCCAGTTCTCACACCTCAGCCACCCGACTGTTAGGATTACCTGCACGAATCACTGATCTTGCCTACAAACACGCTCTTTCTTTCTTTCTTTCTTTCTTTCTTTCTTTCTTCCTTCCTTCCTTCCTTCCTTCCTTCCTTCCTTCCTTCCTTCCTTCCTTCCTTCCTTCCTCTCTCTCTCTCTCTCTCTCTCTCTTTCTTTCTTTCTTTCTTTCTTTCTTTCTTTCTTTCTTTCTTTCTTTCTTCCTTCCTTCCTTCCTTTCTTTCTTTCTTTCTTTCTTTCTTTCTTTCTTTCTTTCTTTCTTTCTTTCTTTCTTTCTTTTAAATGACATGTTTCTGAAGAGCACTTTAAAATTTCAAGCAAAGTATGCAATGCAAGATACTATTAAATATTTAAAAATACCCGAAGAAAGTTCCGTTGATAAATGTGCCTCTTGTTAAGTCTAACATCCCAAGTTCAAACCTCAGGACCCACACTGTGGAAAAGCAGAGAACTGACTCCTTCAAGTTGTCCTCTGATCTCTATATGCACAATGAGAATATGAATTTCTCCTGGAAATTAAAAAATTAAAAGTCCCCGAGGGAGAGGTAATAGCTTAGGTCTCCAAATAACCTGAGAGAAACAGCCAAGACAAGATTATTCTGGGCCAGAAAACCTTAGGGGGTGAGATACCATTACAAACATCATTATGGTTGTTTATTGCCATGCTGAAGAGGATGATGAGGATGAGGATGACGACGACGACAATGACTTCAAGGGACTGCTACAAGGGATAGGAAAGAGTTTCAATCTAGAAATCCGTAGACTGCACGTACAGGCAAATTTACGCTGTTGAAGGACGCTGATGTTTGTGAACGTGCAGTCTGCCGAAGCATTCTTTAAATTCAAGGTTGCATCTGGGTAGACGCGTCTGCGGTCCTCTCAGAGGAGCACGGGCGCCCTCTGGTGGACAATACTGAGCGGAACGCCAGTGCCTTGCAAAGACGCGAAGGCTGGGTGGCCGCTAGGGGAGGGAGTTGCAGAGTTCACAGGCTGGTGAGCAGAAAGGTTTGAAGTGTTTTGGACAGCTTTTAGAGCGGGCATTTAGGTTTCTTTCTGCCTGTCATGTGTTTAAGCTGGGGCAGGAAGTCTTATGACACAGATGGAACTTGCTGGACAAAGTTTTGTTTTGCTTTGTTTTCGGTCGCTGTTCTAAGAATATAAAAAACATTTGCCAAACAACCTAACCTCTTTGCTTTTTCACATTTTAAAATCTATGAATACCTTGACCAAGACTTTGGAAAAAGGAGATAGAGAAGGTCAGACGGAGTCAGGGGCTGTGCTTGCCCTCCCTGCCACGGTCTGATGTCCTGGTGGCCCTAGGAATGGGGTGATGCACAGGGAGACACAGGCGTTGAGGACTCCCTTGCAAGGACTGTGTGCAAACAGAGAGTCGGGGGTGTTTTCAGACAGGATTGGCTGTGGTGCTGGAGGAGAGTCTTAGCATTTTTAAGCTACACTGGCTTCCCACACAGTAGTTTTTTTATTTTTAAAGATGTTTTCACTGGCTCCCCACACAGTAGGTGTTTGCTTCAAACAGGGGTGTTCTTTTTGAACAACAGAACCTAGGACTCTTCTCTGATTCAAGGTCCCTCTTCCCCATGTCAGTCTTGTCTTTGCTCCTCTCGACATAACAAAGCTGCTTACTGGGGAAACAAACAAACAAACAAATAAAAAAAAACCCTCAGGCTGTACCTAAATTATTTTAAAGATCATTAAATGAAACTGACAATGGGGAGATCACACTTGATAAAATCTGTCAGACTAAAAATTAACTGAAGAATACATTTACATCACCAAACAGACAATTGGGTTAGGAAAAAAAAAAAAAAAGATAACAAAAGGAAAGTTCCGGCTGCAGTTCTGTAGTTGCTGGGATAGAAGGACCTGGCTCACAGTCAGCCATCTTTACAATGTATAATCTAAATGGGATAATTGTTAATGAAAAGAATTTCAAGAATATGATGATGGCTAGTGGGAAACCTTGGAAGATTTCAACTGCTCGGAAAATAGATCAAGCAATGAAGTTGAGGGCCGAGGAAATGGCTTGGAGGTTCACGTGCTAGTCACAAAAATGTGAGGACCGGCGTTCAGATCCCCCAAACCCACATAAAAGCTGGGCCGGCATGGTGGCTCTTCTGTGATTCCAGCCACGGAAGGTGGGCACAAGGGATCCCCAAAGCTAGCTGACTAGCAAGAATTAGCTGTCTGGGAGCATTCTGGATTTGATTGAGATACCCTGCCTTGTAGGACAGTAATGGAGGCTGGCCCTGCCATCAACCTCGGATCTCTACACAAGCCCGCACACATGCACCCACACATGCAAATTTACACACATACAGGCAAAACATGAATATATACATATGCACTCCACACACATATGAAAATAGAAAACAAGAAGAATGAGAAGAAATGAAGTTGACTCAAAGACATTTCCCATGTCTGTGATCTCCACTCCCTGTCACTCTTTCTCCTTTACAGCGCTCAGGGCATGTGTGAAAGGCACTGACCTACTTTGTGCCTTATTCACAAACAGAATAACTCCAGTTTCAGATAGTGAGCTTTGAACTGCATTTCTTGTGGTATTCAAGTCTCTTCACTTCCTGTGTCTTCCATTGGCTGTTCCTCCCCCTGCCCCCACCAAGGCACACCCCCAGCTCCCACTACTCCCCGTTATAGATTCCCCCACCCCAGTCTCCTCCTTCCCAGAGGTTCTCTCTGCAGCTTACTTCATATCTATACAGGCACAACTTCAAACTGCATCTGCGCTGACTGTCCTGGTGGCACTTCTTATTTAAGCAGCGGCAGGCAGCAGCAGGCTGGGTGACCAAGGCAGCAAAAAGAATTTAATGGAATGATATTAGGTCTGTCCAGAATTGGCAGGCAAGTTGGAGACCAGGCTAGGAGAATTCGCAGGAGTGTGGGGGAAGCGCAATGGTCAGACACTTCTCCAGGGACATACCACAAGGGCCAGCTGGTCAGGACCTGCTGGTCCCTCAGTGAACACACTGCCTCCCATCTTGGGCCACACTAGAGTGGTTGGGTGGAACTTGAACTGTCCCTATGTCTCTGTGTCACATCCTGAAATGCTATGGGTTCAGGGTCGGGGGAGACCGGGCCTTGGCGGAAGAAGGGGTTTTTCCTCTTGCCCTCCACACTGTGGCAAATTCTTCATACACAGGAAGAAGGTTCAGGGGCTGACACCTACCACATCTAAGATGTTTACCAGTTGACCTACCCCATAGAGGCTGTCTCAGCTCCATTTTAGGCAAAGAGACTGCCTGGTTTGTAGTCCCAAGATTTGTCAGGCCAGGCTAGTATTGTCTTAGACTTAGGTCTTTTTGGTTCTGCTTGGTCCCAGCTGCTACCCATTGAGTCTGAACATAGATTTCTAAGCCTGAGGACTCTGGCCCTGGCTTAAAGACCTTTGTGCTTCATGATCTGTTCCTCCCTCAACTCACCCACAATTTAATGGTGCTTATCTTGAGGGGTAGGTGGTGGTGGGGAGGGAGTGGTGGGAGGAAGTCAGCACCCTAGCTCATTTTGGCCAGGGTGGGGTGGTGGTAGGGTGGGGTGGTGGTGGGGTGGTGGTGTGTGGTGTCTGTTGTTTTGCACAGAGACTTTGAAGAGGTTTGAGTCAGTCTATAGCCATAGGACAACTTCCTGCTCCCAGACAGTCCTCCTACATAACATAACATAGCTAACATAACATTCATAACAACTAAGCGATTAGATGTACTTATCTAAGGCTGGAGGTTCCCCACTCCCTTCTATGGCATGTGCCTTACACACACACACACACACACACACACACACACACACACACACACCACACTCTGGTCTAGGCAGAGGAAATACTGTCCTCAGGAGAGCTTCTCTCCCACCATCTTTGCAGTCTGGCTGGGTTTTTTCCAGAACCATCTTTCTTTAGCCTTTAGTTTATTTTATGTATATGGGTGTTGCCTGCATGTGTGCCTATGTACCTCGCGCATACATGCAGTGACTTCGGAGGCCAGAAGAGGGCATCGGCTGCTAGAACTGGAGTTCTAGATGGTTGAGAGTCACCTAATATTCTAGGTTGACCTCACTTAAGACTCTGTCTCACTCAGCTTCCTGAGGGCTGGCATTGCAGGCACAAGCCTGGCTCAGACAGTCTTTTGATGGGCCTTTAACCTTTCTTGTAATAACAAGCTCAGAGCTCTGCTTCCCGGCCACACTGGTGTCTGACTGTCTTTAGAAACCTGTAAAGCAGTGAGTGACAGAGCAGAGACTGAGCTCTTTCACAAGGACGCATGCGCAGGGAGTGACAGAGTAGAGACCTCCAGCAAGGACGCATGCGCAGGAAGTGGCAGCACTTTAGTCAGAAGCAAATGTAGAGGGCACAGGTGTTTCAACGTTCAGGAAGTTTGAGTCCTTCAGATCTTGTTAAATGTCCTTACAGTAGACTCTGGGGTCACAGTCTTCCCCGAACCACGTGATCCACCATCACCGCAGCTGGAAAGCGGGGTGGGTATCAATTCAACAGGTGTTGAATCTGGCTGCGCTTGAAGAGGTTGCTTTTGCTTGTTATTGGAAAATCTCTGGATGGGAAAAGAGAGGCTTACACTTCTCTGTTTTTTCATCTATCCAGTCTTCGTAGAAGTCACACTCACAACAGCTTCTGTGACTTCATGCTTTTCATTTTGCTCTGTGTGAGTAGCAATATGGCCTTCAACGTTTTGCCTGAATGAGTTTTTTTTTTTTATTCCAGGTGACTCTAAGTGATAATTTAATTTTAGCAATTTACCACCCAGGGCCAGCAGCTGCCAGATTCCTTGAATCTTAGCTGGATTTTACTGCCTTGTTCTCTAAAATCCAATCCTCCAGTCAGCCCTCCAATTCCCTGTAGCTCTTGTTGATTCTTTACTATTTGGGTCCTTGAGTACACACATCAGAGACCAGCCGTGGATGACTTAATTAGGGAAGGAGCTGACTTAGGGAAGCCCTGGACAGCACGTGGCCTCTACAGATTTAGCCAGCCAGGCTTTGAAAATGAACAGGAGCTGGGAGTGGTGGCACACTCAGGAGGCAGAGGCAGGCAATCTCTGAGTTTGGGGACAGCCTGGATTACAGAGTGAATTCCAGGACAGCCAGGGCTACAGAGGGAAACCCTGTCTCAAAAAAACAAAAACCAAGCCACCACACCCCCCTGCCCCGCCAATCCAAACCCAACCCAACCCAAACCCAACCCAACCAATCCCCCCAAATAACAAAACAAAACAAACAAACAGCAACAAATGACACTTAGGACATTACAATTTTAGCTGGGTGGTAGTTGTACCTGTCTTTAATTTCAGCATTTGGGAGGCAGAGCTAGGCAGATCTGAGTTTGAGGCCTGCCTGGTTCACAGAGCAGAGTTCCAGGACAGCCAGGATTATACAGAGAAACCCTGTCTTGAACGCACTCCCCCAAAAGGAAAATGGTTAAGAGCCAGGATAGGATTCCTGAGTGGTGCTTCTGCCGTTTGTTGCTGAGGCCCCCATCATCACTGAAGCCACCTGATATTTTGTTTGTCACTTAGTTTTCATTTTCATGTGCAAGTGTGGAGTAGAATTCGATGATGGGTCACACTTGGGTCAGGTGATCTATAACCCTAGATGTCCACTGGTGTGAATTTTTTTTTTTTTTTTTTTTTTTTTTTTTGGTTTTTAGAAACAGGGTTTCTCTGTATAGCCCTGGCTGTCCTGGAACTCACTCTGTAGACCAGGCTGACCTCGAACTCAGAAATCCGCCTGCCTCTGTCTCCCAAGTGCTGGGATTAAAGGTGTGGGCCACCACTATCCAGCTGGAATTCTTGAGGCTGAAGTTCTAAGAAATGTTAGATCATCAGTTCCAAGGACCGAAGACAGACAGATAGACAGGCAGACAGATAGACAGATAGACAGATAGACAGGCAGACAGATAGACAGACAACATATTTTCCTCCTCTGTCCTTCAGTTCTACCTTTAATGGATGATGTCATGATTAATCCTGGCTGTCAGCTTCTCTACATCTGGAATCAACTAAACCCAAGCTGCTGAGGGGTTTCTTTCTTTCTTTCTTCCTTCCTTCCTTCTTTCCTTCTTTTCTTTCTTTAGAAAATCGCAAATAAAAAAGTTTAATTTCAGAATCCAAGTTCATCATTTATAAATGCACTAAAGCATAGTCCACAAAAATTCAGGTTGAGCCTACAAACAGTATTTCAACAAAACATATTTTTTTTTTTCTAAAAGGTCAGAGGCAAATGAGTGATTTGTTTCACCCATAATATTTAATTGATTTGAAATGAGAAAACAAAATTTTTTTTTTTTTTTAGACATTATAAGCAAACACTTTGGCGTCTGGTAAAGAGTCTGACAGCTGGTACTTGATGTTGATGTCCTTGGGATTCTATAATGTCCCAGTGATGGTTGAGGCTTCTCTATCATAGGGGGAAAAATCTAAATGCCTAAGGCTTTTCTCATGACCTCAATAATCAAGCGCTTTCCCTGTCGACAAGCTACCTCCTCAAAGCAGAACCTGAGCTGCATCTGAGGGGCTTTCCTGATCAGACTATTTGAACCTGGAGGAGCCCTCAATCTGGGCCCTACCTTCTGGTGGCAGCTCAGATAAAAGGACACGGGAGAAGGAAGTTTTGCTTTTTGCCTGCTTGCCCCCCAACTTTGTTGCTGTCAGTTTCTTTACGAACTGACACGGACTGAAGACCAACAGCTCTGCAGGTACTGCAGACTGGGGCTGCTGAGACAGCAGCCTCAAGGACTGAACAACGGCCAGATTCTTGGCTTTTGTGCCATGAGAAAACCATTGTTGGACGACATGGACCACAACCTGTAAGCCACTGTGATGTAGACTTGCTCATTCAGTCAGTTCTCTTCCCTAACACAGATAGGGTGATGCCTACTAGAGCTGCAAGTGGGACGCTCTTATCAAGTCTACTCTTCTGGAAATGCCCTCACAGACAAGCCCAGACTGACATCTTACCAGGCACCTGGACACCTACCTGTGAGACCAATCAAATTGACACAGGGAGTCAATCAGTGCAGTCAGATTTTATTGAATCAGAGACGGGTGGGAATGACCTGGAAGCAGAGATAGAAGTATATGATTCAGGCAAACAGGTTGGAGCTGGAGATGTGTGGAGCTTTGGTATCATCTGTTTCGGGCAATAACAAAAAACAATTAGGGCTACAGGACCAAAGGCAAAGGACCAAAGGGAGGGAGATCTCTGCCCTGTGATGCATAGCACTGCCGCAGACCCTCTGGGTCCCTTTGCCTGCGTGGAACGAGTCTCTGGGTGCAGATGGGCAAGGAGTCAGCGGGTGACAGACAGACCAACACTCGAGATTGTGTAGAATCTGAATGTATTGTCACAAAGTGAACACCAGTCTTATATAGTACAGAAAATAAAAGGGGTGGGAACTCACAGCAGGCAAGGTACATTGAAGTTGCCTGACACAAAACAAAGAAATGACTTCAAAAGGACTTACAGGAACCAGGTAAATGTTTACAGTAATGATAAAGCAGTCCTGCCTAGGGTCAGCTTAGTGACAGGCAAGGATTTCACACTCTAGTGCTACTCCTTTGAGCCTTGTGAAGGCCAGCACCAGGGGGTTCTGCTCTTAGCAGAATGCGCCCCTATTTCCTAGGCCTTGCTAAATTCTTATATGAGTGTAACTTTTAAGTATCTGGAGAATCTCCATATGTCAGAAGAATTCACCAACTTGCTTCTAATATGCAATGCATCCTGTACTGAAGATTTCTATCTCAGTGGAATTCCCTGGCTCTATTATGGTATTCCCTTGTTTGGGTGAGATTTGCTACTGTCCTAAGTAAATACTTTGCAGACCAGCTCTGAGCTACTGGCTCCGTCTTTTGTAATGTTTAATTAGTTACTGAATAGGGAACTACCTTACTGCATTACTGCCGGATTCCAAGCTCATCGCTTCTGGGACCTTGGAACACTGGTGAAGACTCTGGTTATGTCAGAATTCAATCTTAAAAGGCACTTATAATAACATAATACTAAAAGAGAGCACGTGGATCCATACACCAGACTAACTCGGGGATAGGGTATGAGTATACGGGTTATAAGAACGCCAAAGCTCCAGGAGGTGAGTTTCCGTGAAACTCTTTTCCTCGTGAGTGCTTCTAGGCTTCTTAGCCTGTCAAGCAGACTTCACTGGAGTGCATGGCATTTCCCAGTGTGCGTGGCACTATCACAGTGTGCATGGCACTATCACAGGACTGAACAATATGTTCTGATGTGTTTATGTATTTTAATGTTACACATATAGAAGTGGCCTGTGACCCCTTTGAAGAAAAGTTCTCAAAGCAATGGGGTCAGGCTGTTACTGTTGCAGGACTTTGGTGACCTGTTAGATCCCGTCTATGTAGCTACCTCAAGTAGCATTCATGGAGATGCCTATGAGTCAACCCATCTATCTAGATCACAGGCATCCGGTATGGCTATTGGAGATTCCAAAATGGTTGAAAACCATCAAAAGCTAGCGAGAATTTCCTTCAGCAGTCAAGCCGTGCCAATTTGGAAACAACTCCAAAACTGTTTATCAACACCAACGTTTAGGGCACCCCTGCGTATTGTCTGTGGTACAGTTTATAAACATCTATAGTGCTAGCTATTCCCCTTAGCAGGAATAGAAGGTGTTCTGAAGGGTTTGACCAGAAGGAAACAAAAGATCACAGCTAACTTGGTACCTGATTTCCTCAGAGTGCCCTGAGCGACTCCCTGGACCTTTACTAGACAGAGAAACTTGTCAGAGCCGCATTGATCATGTTCACAGTTGCTCTCTCCCCAAAAAGTTTGTCTTCCAGCCTGCTTTATTAGCCATGAAATGACCCTCCTCTTCATGCCCTATTCAAAGTCCTGAGTTTAATAGAGCCTAAAAATATCAGAACTGGGTAGAGTTGCTCTCAGACTGTACCCCGGGGAATGTTCAGGCTGCACAGCTCAGCCTATTGGAAACTGATCAATGGCACAGAGTTGGAAATGGGGGATAGGCCAGTCTTTTGGTTACAATAAATAATCTCCTGCCACTTTTGTGGCTTGTATCAGCTTTGTGCTGAGATGGGGTGGGGGATACCAGTGTGAGGCAGTCTGGTAGGGAAGTTTAAAGGATGTCGCTTTGCTTCAGTTGTGAGAGGCACAGGCAGAGAAGATGGACTTCAAGACAACAAAGCATGATCAGGGATAATGCAGGATCTTTCGCAATGATAAGCTAATCAAGGTGCCGAGAAAACAGTAAGGACACCTGTGCACCTAATATCAGCTTCAAACACCAGGAGGTACTGGCCCCATCTCAGCAACTGTACTGGCTAGTTTTGTGTCAACTTGACACAGGCTGGAGTTATCACAAAAAAAGGAGCTTCAGTTGGGGAAATGCCTCCACGAGATCCAGCTGTAAGGCATTTCCTCAATTAGTGATCAAGGGGGAAAGGCCCCTTGTGGGTGGGACCATCTCTGGGCTAGTAGTCTTGGTTCTATAAGAGAGCAGGCTGAGCAAGCCAGGGGAAGCAAGCCAGTAAAGAACATCCCTCCATGGCTTCTGCATCAGCTCCTGCTTTCTGACCTGTTTGAGTTCCAGTCCTGACTTCCCTTGGTGATGAACAGCAATGTGGAAGTTTAGGCTGAATAAACCCTTTCCTCCCCAACTTGCTTCCTGGTCGTGATGTTTGTGCAGGAATAGAAACCCTGACTAAGACAGCAACTGACAGAGAAACTAGAAAAAGAGCACAAAATTTAAAGGGTTTGAGCAATGCAATCGACTCTGTCCTAATTGGTACAAGCATCACACATTCCATCTTCAGAACTGAATGTTTTCTAGATGGTATGCTATGGTCCCCATAACATAGACCATAGGTCAGCCCTAAAACCTGTGGTGCACACGATGTGCTCTCAGATGCCAGCAATCAATAGCAATACACAATGTAGGGAAATAGAGCCACCTACTTCTAAATGACCAGCACAGCACTAGGGGATTCAAGAGTGAAGTTAGAAAATACTTGACCTGAAGTGAGGATTTAGGCGTACCATGCGGAAGTTTCTGGAGTGTAGCTGAAGCAGAGTTTAGAGGGATTTGTATGGATTTAAATGCTGACAGTAAGACAAACAAACAAACAAACAAACAGGTTGGGGGCTGGAGAGATGGCTCAGTGGTTAAGGGGACTGGCTGCTCTTCCAGAGGACCTGAGTTTGAATCCCAGCAACCATGTGGTGGTTCACATCCATCTGTAACTCTAGTTCCAGGGGATCTGACCCCTCTTCTGACCTCTGTAGGCTTCAGCATGAATATAGCGCACAGACATACATGCAGGCCAAACACCCATACACATAAAATTAAATACATAAATATAAAAAATTAAAATCCCTGCCCCTAGAATCATTGCAAGTGTGGCTGCTATGTCACATGTTGACCACTAGGTGGCAGAGGAGAGACGATGCCTATGCTCTGATTAGTAGCCCAACATTCCCTGAAGAAAGCGACCCTGAGATGACCACCAGTCTTGTTCTACACAGGGTGGAGGCAGACCATACCTGAGATGACCCATGCCAGGTGCCGTAACGCACCATCTTGGCGTAGCACTCCTGAGATCACTCCTGAGGTGACTCTAGACACCCAGACTCCTGGCACCACTAAAAGGAGCAAAGAAATGGTGGAGAGATGGGAGAGAAAGAGAAACAGAAGGATGTGGGCACAGTGAAAAGAGGCAGAGCTGGAGACTCAAGGGTAGTGAAACAGGCTGGTGTGAGTAGCTGATGTGTTAGCCAGTGATGCCACCTGGGACCGTGGTGGGGTCCTGGCCTGTGCTGCCACAGGGGAGCACATCTGGACTGTGGCCTTGTAGCAGCAGGGGTCTGTTACCACCAAAGGCCAGACAGACATCCCTACCACCCAGGGACATGTCTGAGGGTTCTGCAGACCTGGCCCTGCCCCTCACCTGGACATCGTGGAAGAGTTGGCCCTTGGGGGAGTGGGAGCAAAAAGCTGACCCCAGCCCTATGCAGCTGCAGTACTCGGGAGAATGCCCCGTTCATTGCGCACATTGTGGGAGTTGTGAGTGGTCCTCCCACCCCAGGATACTAGCCAGTGTGGGAGACCTGGCCCTACCCTAGTCTCCTATGCAGTGGCTGGAGGAGGGAAAGATACTCTCTTCCCTCCTCACCTCTCTCTATCTGCAGCAGGCAGGAGACCTGAGCCCGGGGCCACGAGAGCAGGAGAGCAGGCCCTACTGCAGCACTCAGAGCAGGCCCTGCTCCTTGCCTGGGCAGCACAGTAGAGCTCACCCTGATGGTGGGGGTAGGGGTGAGCCAGTTTTAAGGACATGAGCTTGGGAGAGCTGCTGGCCCCACCACTTGTCTTCCATGCGAAGGAGAAATGTCTCCCCTCACTCTTGTCCCTTGCCACCGATGGCAGGCAGGAGAACTGGCTCGGAAGTCATCAGAGTGGGAGAGCCGGCTCTTGCCCTGGGCAGCACAGCAGAGCCGGCTCTGGATGCGGTGGTGGTTGCGGGTGATCTGGTTCTGAGGGTGTGAGTGTGGGAGAGCCAGCCCTGCCTCTTGTCTGCTGGGTGGAGGCATGGAAAAGGGAGAGATGCCCTCCTTCCCTCCCTCATCCCTTGCCATCTATGGCAGGCAGGAGAGCTGGCCCCAGGGTCATGAGAGTGGGAGAACTGGCCATGACCCACACTGGCTGTACTACTCAGGAGAGCAGGCCCTGAACCATGCCTGGGCAGCAGGGTAGAGCTGGCCCTAGTGGTCTTTGCTTGTGAGCTAACCTTGAGAGTCTGAGAGCAGGCGAGCCAGAGGGCTGATCAGCTTAGATACCTCCCAGGCCCAGACCCAGGGCTTTGAATTGGCCTGTCCCAACATCCACCCTGTCGATGACCTGCTGGAGTGCAGGAAGGGGCTGGTCCTACAGATCCAAAAATCACAGGATCTCCATGACACAGGGCAACAGCAGGGTATCCAAGAGGAGTCCCAGTGCCCACAGTGCCCCACTCTTTCCCCTGACAACACATACAATAATTTGAATTATATATGAATATCTATTTATATGTATACATGTATATGTTATATATGCCTGTTATGACACACACACACACACACACCCCTGTTTATTATTTGTATATGTCAGTAGACCATAGCTACCTGGAGGCAGGACCATGTCTGTACCACTCAGCTCCATATTCCCCAAATTGAGTTCTCAGTATTGATTTATTGATTTATTGACTATTAAACTTTAGCTACACCCAGTATGACAGTCTCCTGGCTGCCTTTGGGTCAGGATGTAGTACTCTTGACTCTTCTAGCACCATGTCTGCCTGCACACTGCCATGCTTTCTGCCATAATAACAATGGACTAAGCCTCTGAACTGTGAGCCAGCCTCAGTGAAATGTTAGCTTTTATAAGAGTTGCTTTGGTCATGATGTCTCTTCATAGCAATGAAACTCTAAGACAAATGGTGTCCTATAAAGAAAGTAGTGGTGTTCATTTGTCAACCTAACCACGACACAAATGCTTTAACGGAAGGAAGCCATGCCCCACAGGTCTCAGCAGAAGGCTTTTATGAGTTCTTCCCACTGAGAAACACAAGATTTTAGAAAAATGCACATTTACGATGAAAACTTTATTAAAAGTATATTTTAGGGGTCAGGAGAGATGGTTCAGTGTTAGAAGCACTCGCTGCTCTTGCAGAGGACCTGGTTCAGTTCTCAGCACACACACATGGTGGGTTAAGACCGTCTGGAACTCCAGTTCCAGGGATCCTGTACCTCTTTCTTTCTTTCTTTCTTTCTTTCTTTCTTTCTTTCTTTCTTTCTTTCTTTCTTTCTTTCTTTCTTTCTTTCTTTCTCTCTCTCTCTCTCTCTCTCTCTCTCTCTCTCTCTCTCTTTCTTTCTTTCTTTCTTTCTTTCTTTCTTTCTTTCAGATTTATTTATTTTATGTATATGAGAACACTGTAGCTGTCTTCAGACACACCATAATAGGGCATCAGATCCCATTACAGATGGCTGTGAGCCACCATGTGGTTGTTGGGAATTGAACTCAGGACCTCTGAAAGAGCAGTCAGTGCTCTTAACCATTGAGCCATCATCTCTTCAGCCCCAAATCTTTTTCTGACTTCATTATGATGCATATACAAACACACAATCAAGACACTCATATGCATAAAAATAAATCTAAAAATATTTTTTAAAAAAGTATGTTCTGCTTTTTTTTTTCTAGACAGGCTTACACCATGCTATTCAGGCTGACCTGGAACCCCTGGGCTCAGCCTCAGTCCCTGAGTAGCTGGGACCATTGGTGTATACCACTTGTGAACGTTGATCTCAAATGTCAACTTGACAGGAGTCAGAATCACTAGGAGGCTCATTTCTGGATTTGTCCATCAGGGCATCCCTAAAGGGGATTAGCTAAAGTAGGGAGACTGTCCTCAGTGGGTGGCCCCTATATAAAGAAATGTGTGCTTGCTGGCCTTTATTTCTTCCTGGGTGAGTGCATCGATTCCTGGTGCTATCTTTGGAAGACTCAGCCTCTTGGGTCTTCCAATATGAACTCAATGCCAGCAACTCCACAGGAGAACCCAGGCCTTCAGCACCTGACCAGGACTGCTCAGGTCTCCGGCTGCATGGACTGAGCATCAACTGGGTAATTGGCCTTTCCAGCAGGCAGGCAGACATTGTTGGTGGCCTAGTCCCTATTGCGTACGTTGATTCAATAAATCCCCCTCTATATCGTAAGCCCATTCTCTTGATTCTGTCCTTCTAGAGAACCTGGTCCGACAAACCACTGTATCCACCTTCCAGCATAAGTACGCCTGGTTGTGATGTGCTTGCTTGTGCACATGAGTATGTGTGTGTGCAGAGGTTAGAAGTCAACTCCAGGTTCTTCCTCAGTCCTTTCTCCTCTTTACATTTGGAGACAGGGTCTTTCACTGAACTTCGAGATCATTGATTCAGCAAGGCTGCTGGCCTGCAGGCTTCAGGCATCCTCCTGCCTCTGCCTCAACCATGTTGGGATTACCAGCTCATGCTGCCACACCCAGCCCCTTTCTAGTCCTCTCCTCTACTAAGTGATATTCTTAAATGAAACTGGTCATTTTTTTCTCCAGAGTATGGAGCTGGGCTGCTGCCGCCAGAGATTGATGTCACAGGTTTGATTTGTGCCAGGGCTTCAGCCCTTCCCCTCGGTGTTTACTTATATTCTGTCCTCAGGAAAATGTCAGCACTGGGGCAAAGGCAGATAAAGAATGTTTCAGTAATGTTAGGAAAACCATCTTGACTTCACAGACATTATGACCTGCTTCGTCCCCCACTGGGGCCTGAGGACCACACCTCAGAACTCATTTGGGCAATGTCTTGGATCAACTCTCCAGGGAACAGACCAGACCAGACAGAAACCTCTCACTAGGGTGGATCCTAGTTCCAGTTTATTTAAGCAGAGAAAGATTTAGTGAACAGATAGTGAGACTGCGGAGCTAGGCGTGTGAAGCAAACAGAAAGAACTGGGAGGAAGTGGTGTGCTCAGGATGTGTGTGTATGTGTGTGCGTGTATGTGTGTGGGTGTGTTGGGGTGTGCGATTCCAGGGTGTGGCATCTTGTGTTACAGATACTCCAGCCATGGTCTCTGGACCATGCTGTTACAGTTGTCACCTGGAAAGATCTGGGCTGAGTGTGGATGAGGCTTTGATTGGCTGAGCTATCTCTGGTTTCTGTGGGTGATGCAGCAGCCCACCTTCCTTCCAAGCCATGTAAGAAGGGGATGCTCTACAAACAGGAATGAGTTTAGGATGCTGTACTGGCTAGTTTTGTGTCAACTTGACACAGGTTGGAGTTATCACAGAAAAAAGGAGCTTCAGTTGAGGAAATGCCTCCATGAGATCCAACTGTAAGGCATTTTCTCAATTAGTGATCAAGGGGGAAAGGCCCCTTGTGGGTGGGACCATCTCTGGGCTGGTAATCTTGGTTCTATAAGAGAGCAGGCTGAGCAAGCCAGGGGAAGCAAGCCAGTAAAGAACATCTCTCCATGGCCTCTGCATCAGCTCCTGCTTCCTGACCTGCTTGAGTTCCAGTCCTGACTTCCCTTGGTGATGAACAGCAATGTGGAAGTGTAAGCCGAATAAACCCTTTCCTTCCCAACTTGTTTCTTGGTCATGATGTTTGTGCAGGAATAGAAACCCTGACTAAAACAAATTGGTACCAGCATAGTGGGGTATTCCTGTGACAACCTGACCATGTTTTGGGGAGGACTGTGGAAGGACTTTGGAACTTTGGGCTAGAAGATCCATTCGGTGTTAAGAGCTCTTTGGGATGTTGTGTAGGAGCTTGGAAGATAATGTTGAGAACAGTGCAGAAAAATGGAGGTCTGACTTGTGAAATCTCAGATGGAAAATTAAAGACTTTTCAGGGCCATTGCTATTTTGATTTGGAAGATTCTGTGGTTCTGGTTAGCTGGGGCTGAAGAATCAGCTGTGATTAACAAGATACCAGAACTACTAAAGTGAAACTTTTGCGTTACTGGGACTATTGATGCTGGTTAGCTGGAGCTAAGAAATTAGCGGTGATTAAGAAGAGACCAGCATGGTTGAGGTGACATCTTCTGGGAAGTGTTTTCTGAAAGCACAAAGAGGCTGTGTTCCAGAGATAGCCAAGGTTGTACTCCTGCTGCAGTGGGACTTGGTAATGTGTAAGGGTCACCCAGGTGGTACTGGTTTTGAATGCATGAAGGGGTCACGCAGAGCAGCTGAGGCTCAGCACTGTGAGAGGCCATGGAAGGCCATTGGTGAAGGTGCAGCCTCAGGTGAAGTTGATGGCCGAGGACTGAAGGAGTCATGCGTTGTTTTGGAGATGCCAGTACATGAGATGACCACCAAGAACAGCAGCAGCAGTGGAGTACAGGCAGCTGGAGCCTAGAAGACAAGCCATGTGCTACAAAGGACAGGGCTGGAGAAGTGATCCAAGCCCTTGGAGGAGCCCAGAAGATCGTGAGTTGGATCCCAGACATTGGACGGTTGGAAATTGATTTTTGTTTTTGATTGTGACTGTGCCCTGATATTTTTCCCTCTTGAAGGAAGTAAATATTTTAGTGGATCCCACAGTTAAGAGACTTTTAATTGTAAAAAGACTTTGGATTTTAAAAGATATTGGACATTTTAAAGGGATTGACTTTTAATATGTAAAGACTGTGGGACTTTTAAAGTTGTTTAGATCTTGGGGATGAATAAGAAATTAAGGATTGAGGCTTACTCGTGATGTGTTTGTGTGTCAAGTTGACAAGGGGTCAATTGTACTGGCTAGTTTTGTGTCAATTTGACACAGCTGGAGTTATCACAGAAAAAGGAGCTTCAGTTGAGGAAATGCCTCCATGAGATCCAGCTGTAAGGCATTTTCTCAATTAGTGATCAAGGGGGAAAGGCCCCTTGTGGGTGGGACCATCCCTGGACTGGTAATCTTGGTTCTATAAGAGAGCAGGCTGAGCAAGCCAGGAGAAGCAAGCCAGCAAGCAACATCCCTCCATGGCCTCTGCATCAGCTCCTGCTTCCTGACCTGCTTGAGTTCCAGTCCTGACTTCCTTTGGTGACGAACAGCAATGTGGAAGTATAAGCCGAATAAACCCTTTCCCCCCCAACTTGTTTCTTGGTCATGATGTTTGTGCAGGAATAGAAACCCTGACTAAAACAGATGCTAAATCTCATACAGCGATTGGCAGGCCCTCCTTAGAACCAGCTTTGGCCAGATCTATCTGTACACTGCTAGAAACAGCCAGACATCAATCATTGGAGAGAGATAAGTTAAATAAATTACCAAGAAGACAGAAGAACCTCGGGAGCTGGGTAGGAACTCTGTGTCTTCTGTGTCTTCTATGTCAAAAGGGAAAGAGCCTGAAGAAGCAGACGGGGTTCTGGGTATTGAATTGTGTCGAGGAGTTCAAGAAAACTGAGTTCCAAGAAATGTCCCTCTGTGAATCCTAAATGCCTGCAGACCTGCTCCTTCTCTCTAGTCCTCACTACACAGGGGAGGGGACCATTGTCAGTCTCCCAAAACCAGAGACATGGAAGTGACACTTACTACATGACGTGTGATTCTTTGGGGGAAAGGGATGGGAGTCATATTTGAATACCATTTGAAAGCTTTGTTACAAACTGAGCCTTGGGCTGGGGTGTAGCTCAATCGGTAGAGCATTTGCCCAGTGTGTATGAAACCTGGGCTTAATCCTCACCATTATCACATAAGCCTGTTGTGGCGGCTCACATTTGGGAGGTGGATGCAGGAGAGTCAGACGTTCAATGCTGGGCTGGAGAGATGTCTCAGTGGTTAAGAGCACTGACTGCTCTTTCGAAGGTCCTGAGTTCAAATCCCAGCAACCACATGGTGGCTCACAATCATCTGTAATGAGATCTGATACCCTCTTCTGGGGTTTCTGAAGACAGCTACAGTGTACTTACATATAATAAATAAATTTTTTTTTTAAAGAAGTTTAATGCCATCCTGTGCTATGTAGTAAAGTTGGGGCCAGCTTGGGACACAGAAGACGTTGTTTAAAAAAAAAAAAAAAAGGTCTTACACAGAGAAAAAAACCAATAATACTCTGTAAGACAGAAAACATCTACATTAAAAAGTGAAAGCACTCTAAAATCAAAAATTCAGGTGACATCAGATGCTGGCAAGGATGTGGAGAAAGAGAAACACTTCTCCATTGCTGGTGGGATTGCAAGCTGGTACAACCACTCTGGAAATCAGTCTGGTGGTTCCTCAGAAAATTGGACATAGTACTACTGGAGGATCCCGCAATACCTCTCCTGGGCATATAACCAGAAGATGTTCCAACTTGTAATAAGGACACATGCTCCACTATGTTCATAGCAACTTAATTTATAATAGCCAGAAACTGGAACGAACCCAGATGTCCCTCAACAAAGGAATGGATACAGAAAATGTGGTATATTTACACAACGGAGTACTACTCAGCTATTAAAAACAATAAATTTATGAAATTATTAGGCAAATGGATGGATCTGGAAGATATCATCCTGAGTAAGGTAACCCAATCACAAAAGAAAAAAACACACATGATATGCACTCACTGATAAGTGGATTTTAGCCCAGAAACTTAGAATACCCAAGACATTTGCAGAACACATGAAATTCAAGAAGGAAGACTAACGTGTGGATACTTTGTTCCTTCTTAGAATGGGGAACAAAATACCCATGGAAGGAGTTATGGAGACAAAGTTTAGAGCTGAGACGGAAGGAAGAATCATCCAGAGACTGCCCCACCCGGGGATCCATCCCATAAACAACCACCAAACCCAGACACTATTGCATATGCCAGCAAGATTTTGCTGACAGGACCCTGATATAGCTGTCTCTTGTGATGCTATGCCAGTGACTGGCAAACACAAAAGTGGATGCTCACAGTCATCTATTGGATGGAACACAGGGCCCCTAATGAAGGAGCTAGAGAAAGTACCCAAGGAGATAAAGGTGTCTGCAACCCTATAGGAGGAACAACAATATGAACTAACCAGTACCCCCAGAGCTTGTGTCTCTAGTTGCATATGTAGCAGAGGATGGCCTAGTTGGCCATCAATGGGAGGAGAGGCCCTTGGTCTTGCGAAGATTATATGCTCCATTATAGGGGAATGCCAGGGCCAGGAAGCAGGAATGGGTGGGTTGGGGAACAGGGTAGGGGGAGGGTACAGGGGACTGTTGGAGAGGAAACTGGGAAAGGGGATAGCATTTAAAATGTAAATGAAGAAAATACCTAATAAAAAAAAAGTGAGCTGGGCAGTGGTGGTGCACGCCCTTAACCCCAGCACTTGGGAGGCAGAGGCAGGCAGATTTCTGAGTTTGAGGGCATCCTGGTCTAAAGAGTGAGCTCCAGGACAGCCAGTGCTACACAGAGAAACCCTGTCTCTAAAAACAAAACAAAACAAAACAAAACAAAACAAAACAAAACAACAACAAACCAAAAACAACAACAACAAAAAAGTGAAAGCACAGGCAAAGCAACAATGAAATAAATATATTCCTATCTCTTTTCAGTGCTTGCTCCAATCCTCTGGCATACTGTCCTTGGGGACTCTGGCGTCCTGTGTGTCCTGCACGCACTCCGTGTCTCTGTCTTAGTGCCTCTGGGCCTGCCGAAGGCCTATTCACTTTCCAGGTTCCCACCTGGACATCAGCCGATCTATGGCGGCCCTGAGACTTGATATGTCTACTCTTCAGTGTGCCTCTCCCTCTTTCCTTTACACACCTGCTCACTGATCTTGCTGACTAGATGGAAACTCAGAGGAGCCTGTGAACATAATTCACCAAAGCATGCCTTTCTCACAACTGTATCCCCAGCACACAGACTGTAGTTGATGCTTAATAAACGTTGGTGGAATAAATGTATGAGTTAGCATTTGGCCAGCTCAAAGCTAAGTATTGATGTCTCTCATAGAGGACTTATCTGAATGGTGGGAGGGACCACAGAGGCTTGCTGTTGGAAGATGAAGTTCTGCTCAGGCTTGGGAAGGCAGACAGATCAGACTGGCAGGGGCCAGAGATACCAGACTAGATGGTTGACACCTCTTGAGTATGAAAGAGGAAGGATTTGTGTCACTGGAGGGACCTGTCTATTTTGGGTAGTATAGGAACTTTCTATGTGTTTTAGATATTGCTGAGGAAGCACACTTCCTCCTGTACCCATCCCAGGATGTGCTGTGGTAAGGGTGGCGGCTGAATAAGCCCTTCCCCCTGGACCCTTTTCTACCACCATGCCCATGTCACTGCTGCCACCCCACAATGGGTGGAGTGGGGTGCAGGCGCTTTGCACGAGGAGCCAGCCTGTTGGCTGGAGGGTTCTGTGATGTGCGGTATGCAGCCAGCCCTGGCTGAACGTCAGGAGCACCATCTGCACCCGCAGGCAATGCGATGCTGCAGCTGTCTCAGGCTAGTCAGGCATAGTTGATGTAAGCTTAGCAAATAGCTTTTCCAGGAGCTTTGTAAATTTCCAGTCTGCTGGGCCACGGTTCCCCGCAACTGCCACCAGCCAAATGTAAATTGCATCCAAGACCTGAAGGGTGATCAGCAAATATAGGGACTCATCACAGAATTGGAAAGGAGTCTGGGCCTCAGGTGTCTCCCCTGCCCCCCCCTCCCGCCCCCCAGCAGACTCTTCCTAGGAATGAGACTGATGCTCCAGCGAGAATCCGTGAAGAGGATTCGTTGTCAAATCTTCCCAAGTGTGGCTGTCTTCACACATAGACATGTCCTCCAGATGCTGCATGTAAAGTGAATCTTTGTTACTTTTTAAAAATTACCTTCTTGTTTTGGAGCCACATGTAATAATTATATATATACATGCACAACATGATACTTTTATTTAACGCAGCCTTTAATGTATTTTTAAGGAATTCTCTAGTAAGCATTCCTTTTGTTAGGGTAAAAAAACAAAACAAAACAAAAAAAACCATGGCCTTGTCTTTCATGTAAATTGAGTATAAATGTGGATGCATTTCTGCATATGTGTATCTGCTGTGTGCCTATGTTGAACGTCATTCATCTCTTTTGGGAAATGCAGAAGAGGTAAACTCCTGACTTCTTCTAACATTTCCTCCTAATTTAGAAGGGAGAGGGAGGGGTTGACTGACAGGTACGCAGTAGCAGGAATTAAGATTTCACGGTCGCTGTCCTACACACATCATCTGCACAACGAAGGCTAGGCGATATCACACTGCATTGTGGGACGAGTGCATCTCTAGCTGTGTCTCAGATATGGCTTCCTGAGATTTTAGTGCCCACAGAGGTTGAAAGTGCTCACTAATTGAAGGACCAGGGGACTTCGTTGTTATTCTTTAACAGAAGCTTGTTATAGAAAAGATGCATTTATAAATATACAATATAAATCATCTGTGTGGCTGCAATGTCCCCAGTTCCTAATCTAATTGGCTGAAACTACCAGCCCTCCCTTCATTTCCATATTAGCTAACAAGCAGCTTTGGTAGAAATTAGCTTTCCAGATGACTGTGAGTTTGACTTTGGGAACATTAATACCTTAGAGTAAGAGACTTTAATTAATTAAAAAGGAAAATACAAAACAAATCCCATTGTCTATTTTTGTATAGACTGGGGATTGAACCCAGGGTCTTTTGCATGGTAGGCGAGCATCCTATCACTGATCTATATCCCCAGCATGGAAAATGAGCTTTAAATGTTCATACATCAATGTGGGGTAGAAGGACAGGTCTATTTGGCCTCTATGGGGCTGGGGTGGAGGTGTTGGGGGGAAGATTGTGGGTAGGGGGTTGGGGGGCGGGGAGATGGGGGCTGGGGAACTGGGGGTTGGGGAGATGGTGCTGGGGGCAGGGAGATGGCAGGGCAGTCTTTTACTTGTGAATCAAAGGAAAAGCACATGAAGTTGAATTCTTGAGAAATTCCCAAGGTGCACATTCTTCTTTTAGCAAAGTCTCCACCCTGCTTTTCTTGGGGATTCTCTGTCCATCCCCTAGAAGGGTCCCCAAGGCAGAGGATTCTTCAGCTGTAAGGAGTTATTGAGGCTAAAGCCGGAAACAGGAACGGCATCTCCTGTTTTAACCTTGGCATCTCCTATGAGCTACAGTCTTGGGGAATGAATGAATTAAAGAGTGAGTGACTGTATGAAGCCCTGCTGAGGCTGTGGCCCTGCACTGGGTGCTCGCAGGTGGGAGAGACAAGGGGCACCTGGTAGAGTTAGCCTAGGATGGGCGAAAGGAACTTAGAATTCACATCCCCAGTGGCAGAAAAGGGCTGGCCTGGGTCCTGCTCTTCAGTTGGAACTTTCTCACCTTGTCTTGGCCAGATGCATCAACCCTGGAAAAGGCGCTGGGGTGGCTAAGTAGGGACTCTTGGGTGGCTGTTGGTGCTCTTAGGTAAGGGGAGCAGGGAGACCAGAGGGAAGTGAAGCGCATCTATAAAGTGTTGGGTTCCGAGCCAAGTATGGAGAGCTGGAGTGGGGGAGGGGAGGAGTGTGGTGTGAGTGTGGGGTTCAGAGCTGGAGTGGGGGAGGGGAGGAGTGAGTGTAGGGTTTGAGGAGGCTGCTCCAGATACTCTTGTGCTTCAGTCAACTTGCTTCAGAGGACAGCAGCCTTTCCATTGACTAAAGTGAGTTTCTGTCCTTGTAACCAATATGCTGAAGGTAATTAACTTTCATTTCCAGTTTATGAATCAGTAAGACTAACATTGGTTTTAAAATATATATTTCAAGGCTGATGAGATGGTTCACCAGATAAAAATCCACCAGACTGGATGACCCGAGTTCCATTCCTGGGATGCACATGATGGAAGCCTGAGTGTGCCGAGGCACACACTACCACACACACACACATACACCACGCACACACACACACACACATACCACACATACACCACCACTCCCACCCCACACATACACCACACACACACACACACACACACACACACAGAGCAATCTGTACATGGAGATCAAGGATTCCATTGCTCTCCTTTCTGAGACCAGGGCCACTGTCACTTAGCTTCACTATCTGCTGTGACAAAGCTGTTTGAGGAGTGGGGCCAGAATCAGATCAGTGCTCGGGGACATCTGCAGAGAGACAGCCAAATCTTCAGGACATCTCAGCCCCATAGACGTGAAGGGAAAGAAAGCTGAGAGACTGCAGGTTAGACTCTCCTTCCGTCACGGGAGGTTCCTGAGTTCTGGTCTTACCAGATTTACAGTCGACAGCTTTCCTGAGACAGGTCTTGGGGCTTTGGCTTTTTATGTTATTAATAAGGTTTCTCTCCTAACTCCCAGGGCAGGAGACTGAACCCAGACCCTTTTGCATACTGGACAAGAAACACTCTACCATTGAATGGCAGCCCTGATGCCTTTTACAGGGCTTCATAGAAAACAGCATCTTAAAATCTGGCAAGTCTAATTTGTCAACTGTTTTTCTTTTATGGTTAGTGCTTTTTGTTTTCTAACAAATCACCATTTACCAAAAATCTAAGATTTTTCTCCTAAACCAGTCATGGTAGCACTTGCCTTTAATCCCAGCACTTGAGAGGCAGAGGCAGGAGGATCTTTGTAAATTCAAGGCCATCCTAGACTACATAGTGAATTCCAGGACAGCCAGGACTGTGTAGAGAGAACCTGTCTCAAAAATTCCTCCCTGGAAATTTGCAAATCTAGCTTTGCTCTGCTTTTTCAAAATTTCCTTGGCATTTTTACATGTAAACAAAATCTCAATCATTTGGTTTTACCAATGAAGATTCAGGAGTCCAGATGCTAGGGTAAAAAAGCCTGCTAGCTCAGAGAGGCAGAGAAAGCACCCAGCTGACCTTCCTCAGCCTACATCCCAACAGGAATGCCCCTCTCTCACGCTGTCCCTCCCCTCTACTTCCTGTGCATCTCTCTATCTGTCCTCCTGACTCCCTCTTACTCTCTCTGTTTTTTTTCCTATGTTCATTTCCTGTCAACTGGTTGCTTGCTCTGACCCTTGACCTATGGTTGACTTTATTTAATCCTGCTTACAATATTTAATCAGAAAGCTGTTGGATTATAGGTGTGTGCTAAGGCCCAGCCACACCACAACTAGAAAGAGGCATTTCCAGTAAATACCACAATCTCTGGGTTCAGTGTGATTGAATTTCTGCAACGTGTATATGCAAATTCTAGAATCACCTTTCCAATTTTTGTCAGACAAGCAAAATGAAGCAAAACAAACCCAAACTAGGCTCTTTTAAGAAATGTGTAGGTGGGCTGGAGAGATGGCCTAGCAGTCAAGAGCACTGGCTGCTCTTCTGAAGATAGCTACAGTGTACTTACATATAATAAATAAATAAATCTTTTTTTTTTAATAAAGAAAGAAACATGTGAGTGAGTTGGTTGTTGTTGGTGCATGCTTTTAGTCCCAGCACTTGGGAGGCAGAGGCAGGCGCATCTCTGTGAGTTGGAGGGCACTGTGGTCTACAGATGGGGCTCCCTGACATCCAGGGCTACACAAAGAAACCCTGTCTCAGGAAAAAAAAAAAAGAAAGAAAGAAATTTGTGAGTGCGTCATCACAGGCTGCAGGTCAGTCTGGGATAAGGTTCAGTATGTTAAAAGTTGGCATCTTTACAACGCTAAGTCTCTGCGTCACAGTCATGCTGCCTTGTTTACTTGGAGCTTTTCTCAGCTCTGTTGCAGCTTTCGTTATATAGGTTTCATATGTGTTTTCTTGCAATTATTTCTCAGCACCTCATATTTCCAAAGCTATTGTGGAAAGTCTTACTGGTGTCATGGGTGCAGGAGAGCCGGCCCTGAGGCCTGAGCACAGAAGGGAGGATCTGCCCCTTGCGGCTGCTACTGCAGGCAGGAGAGTCGGCCCAGCCTGGGCAAAGCTGAGAGCTGGCCCGATGGTGTGAGAGCTAGCAGGATGAATAGCTAAGATGCCACCCAGCTCCAATCCAGGGCTTTGAGCTGGCCCACACCAGCATCGACCCCATCTTTGAGCTGCTGGAGCACAGGAAGGGGCAAGTCTTGCAGAAAAGCTGCAGGATCTCCAACACGTGAACAGGGTAACAACAGGCCATTAGAGGAGTCCCGGTGACAGTCTTGATAGTGTAGCAGAAGCCAGAGGCCTCACTGCAACGGTGACTCACCGCAATGGACATTTGCAGTAAAGCTGTTTGCTCAAAAGGGCGTAACACTATGTGACTCATGTGACAGGCTGTGACCTGCCGCAGCGTCCAAGGAGAAATGTTTTTGTTTTTATTTTTTGTTCTTTTTTGGTGGGTAGGTTGCAAGGGCAGATACAGAGAGCGGGAGATGAGTGGGATTGGGGCACATGATGTGAAACTCACAAAGAATCAATGACAAGTTTTTAAAAATTCCAAACTCTGGTTATTTGTTGGTATTTATAGAATTATGATCGATGCCAGGCACAGTGGTCCATGGTTATAATGTCAGTACTCAGCGAGGCCGAGGAAGCAGGGCACCCATTTTGAGGGCAGAGTGTGTAACATAGCAGGATTGTCGCAAAGAAAACAAATAAAAGTGTGTCTGTGTGTTGTATTCGTATGTGTGCACACGTGTGGGGTTGAGGGTATGCATGCTGTGTGTTCATGTCTGGAGGCCAGAGTTTGATATGGAGAATCTGCTCCTGTCACTCGGTCTTTGAGACAGTCTGTCACTGAATCCGGAGCTTTCCTCTGTGGTTCCTTAGCAAGCCTCAGGGGAGCTGCTTGCCTCCCTGCTTCTCCAATGCTGTGGTTACAGGGGCTTGCCATTGGTTAACACAGGGGCAGGGACCTGAGTTTGGACAAAGTTCACCTCACCCATCGGGCTGGCGGCTGTCTCCTGAGGCCCAGTGGTTTGTTACATGTTTCAATATATTGCTAGGCTCACTCATTTGTTAGCTCTGGGAATTTTTTTTTTCTGGATAGATTTAAAACAACAGCAGCAACAGTAACAGCAAAACCAGGTCTCAGTAGGGAACCCAAGCTGACCTTTGGCTCAAGATTCTTTTGCTTCAGCCTCCTGAGTATTGGAATTGTAGACTGATTTCTATTTATAACTCCTTAGAATTTTACATGAACATGTTTTCTGTGGATGAAGATAATTTTTGTGTGTGTACATGTATCTGTGTGTATATATATGTGCGTGTAGCTTTACATATGTGTGCATGTGTGTATGCAGCTGTGTGTATGTGTGAGTGTGTGCATGTATGTCCACACATGTGCCCCAGCAGTCTTTCTTACTTTCTTTCCTTTCCTTTTCCTTTTCCTTTTCCTTTTCCTTTTCCTTTTTCTTTCTTTCTTTCTTTCTTTCTTTCTTTCTTTCTTTCTTTCTTTCTTCTTTCTTTCTTTCTCCCTCCCTCCCTCTCTCTCCTTCCCTCCCTCCCTCCCTCTCTCTCTCCCTCCCTCCCTCCCTTCCTTCCTTCCTTCCTTCCTTCCTTCCTTCCTTCCTTCCTTCCTTCCTTTCTTTTCTTTCTTGGGGCAGAATTCCAGGATTAAACATTCAACAGAAGAGATGAAAATGGCTATTATCTTTTTCTTGATTTTTGAGAGCAACCATTTAATTTCTTATCATTGAGCATGATGTTAGCCACGGGCTTTTCATAGATGTTGTTGGTCAGGTTGCTGATTAAGTATCTCCATGCATTCATGAGCAGAATTTTACCAAATGATTTTTTTTCTGTATCTCTCTCTCGTTTTTGGTTTTTCGAGACAGGGTTTCTTTGTATAGCCCTGGCTGTCCTGGAACTCACTTTGTAGACCAGGCTGACCTCAAACTCAGAAATCTGCCTGTCTCTGCCTCCCGAGTGCTGGGATCAAAGGCGTGCGCCACCACACCCAGCTTGTATCTCTTGAGACAATCACACAGGGCTTCTCTTTAATTCTCTTAACATGGTGAGTTACAGTTTTATTTTTGAATGTTAAACCAATATTTCATTTCTGGGATGAACTCCATGAATAAGTAAATATTATTGTTGAGTTAGGTTTACCAGTATTTACTAAAAACTTTTACTTTTATATTCATGATGGATATTGGTATGTAGCTTTGTTTTGTACCCTTTTCTTTTATATATATTATATTATATTTATATTATATGCACATATATGGAAATATATAACTTATAATATAAAGATATATTATATACTATATTATTAGATAATATATTGTAATTATTATCTCTGTGTGTGTGTAAGCTTGACCTTAGAAAACGAGAGGGAGTTTCTTTCTTTTTTCTCTCTTTTTCCCTTAGATCACGCAGAAGTGACTTTATTTCTTCCTTAAGTGTTTGGAGGGAATCGCTAACTGAACTTGAAGTTTTAATATGGGAAGACTTTAGATTATAAACTATATTTCAGTAATTGATACAGATTTCTCGTGGTTTTTACTCTTTCTTGTCTTCCTCTTTTTTTTTTTTTTTTAAACTTACGGTGTGTGAGAGCTTTGCCTGCGTATGTGTGCACTGCATGCATGTGTGCCTAGAGGCCAGAAGAGGGCATCAGATCTCCCAGAGCTGGAGTTACAGCTGGATTCTGAGATGCCAGAGTAGGTGCTGGAGTCAAATAAATCCCTGCTCTCCGGAAGAGCAGCTGGTGCTCTTATCTACTGAGCCATCTCTCCAGCCCTTCTTGTGCCATCTTGATATTATTTGTCTCTCTTGGTGCTGTGAGGCAGGTGTTGTAGGAACTCTTGGGCTCTCTTGCTGGGGGTGGGGTTGATTGACATTTGAGTGCTAGGCACACTGCAATCTGGTCATGCCTTACCTTCTTGGTAGAGTTCACAGGGTCTAAGTGACTCTCCTGACTCTAGAACTGCACAAAACCCTTTCCATCATCCTCCACAAACCAGATGCCCCAGGTTCTCAACTGCTGCAGTTCCTCCTTGACATTCCTGTTAAACATGATTCTCACAGTTGGGTTAGTCCACACACAGTATATATATATATATACACACACACACACACACACACACACACACACACACTATTTTCTGCTCTTTGGGTTCATAGAAAAGTTGCTGAATTAATTTTTCTGTCTGAATGATCTTCAAAATAAGGTCTCTTGCTGGGTGTGGTGCATATGCCTGTAATGCCAGCACTTCGGGAGGCAGAGGCAGAGGCAGAGGCAGAGGCAGAGGCAGAGGCAGAGGCAGAGGCAGAGGCAGAGGCAGAGGCAGAGGCAGAGGCAGAGGCAGAGGCAGAGGCAGAGGCAGAGGCAGAGGCAGAGGCAGAGGCAGAGGCAGAGGCAGAGGCAGAGGCAGAGGCAGAGGCAGAGGCAGAGGCAGAGGCAGAGGCAGAGGCAGAGGCAGAGGCAGGTGGATCTCTGTGAATTCTAGGCTAGCCTGGTCTATGAAGTGAATCCAGGTCAACCAGGACTGCATAGTGAGACCCTGTCCACATCAAATCAAATAAAATAGGGTTCTGGAGCAGGAAGATGACTCAGGGAGTAAAGGCACTTTCTGCCAAGATTGATGTTCTGACCTTAGTCCCCTAAACCTACATAGCAGAAGGAGAGAATTGATTCCTTTGTGAGTTGTCTTCTGACCTCAGCACACACACCAGAATTTACACATTTACACACACACACACACACACTCACTCACAATGCAGCATGTGAGGACAGATACTTTGACAATTTAGTCTATTGGCACTGAAGGCAGATTGAGACAGCTTAGGAGGGGCTCCACGTGAGCGGCTGCTCTTGCTCTGCCTGTGTCGATGTGGGTGTGCCCAATGCTCTGCCTGTGTTGGCATGGGTGTGCCCAGTGTTCTGCCTGTGTCCACATGGGTGTGCCCAGCATGGAGCCCAGCTTGTATCTGTGCATGGGGGAATGGAGACACTCAAGTGTAGCTGTAAATTGGCATGGCTGTTCTGGAATCTCACTCATGTCCCTTTATGTGGTGAAACTAAGAGGGTACCTGCCCTCTCACACAGATCCAGAGAGATTCTTGAGAAAAGGGACATTGAAATATTGGTCTTGCTGAGGGAGCCACCAAGAGTCTTTCATTAAGGGACAGATAGTCAAACACATCCTAAGCCGGTCTTTCTCAACCTGTGGGTCGTGACCCCTTTTGGGGTCACATATCAGATATTCTGCATATCAGATGTTTACATTACAATTCATAACAGTAGCTAAGTTATAGTTATGAAGTAGAAATACAATAATTTTATGTTTGGGGGTCACCACAACATGAAGAACTGTATTAAAGGGTCTCAGCATTGTGAAGGTTGATAACCACTCTCTAAGCAGTATTACGTGGCAGCTAGGTGCTGCGTATGCGACAACCACAACCTGGAAGGATTTTTCCGGATGTGATGCTGGATTCTGTGCACATCAACTAAAGTCAAAGTATACACACAAAACACAGTTTATAGATTAAAAAGGTATTTATGTTACCAGAGATATGCAGATATTAACTTATATATAATGCATATAGATTATACATATATAGTTATGCTAAATATAATTTTTCTATAATATTTTAAAGTGGGTTTGTATTGGGGAAGGAGTGTGAGAGTGGAAATTCAGGATTGTGTAAGCCTGTTTTTTATTCTTTTCACTGTCTCTCTTTTTCTTTTTAGGTAGGGTCGTACGTAGCCCAGGCTGGCCTGACTTGCTAGACCCTGAGTATAGTATGTAGCCCAGGCTGGCCTGACTTGCTAGACCCTGAGTATAGTTATCTTGAGCTCCTCCCACCCCACCTTCCAAAGTCTGGGCTGGTAAGTGGGAGCCACCACCGGGTTTTGCAGTGCTGGGGCTGAACCTCTTGGGTGATTCTGGGGCTCTGTGAGTATACCGCCTTCTTTAATAACAGCCACTCCCACACCTCTGTGTGTTACTGTACGTCACTGAACACATTTTGGGTGTGCTTTAAGACAGGGCTGAATTGTGGCCTCCCTTCCCCCAGCCTGGAACCTGCTTGCTCAAGGGTGGAGCTACCTGCTCATTCGTCCTGCCACACCTACTGCTGGACCCTGCCTTTGCTGCCTGGAGGCACACACGTGTTCGTCCTGCTACTGGACCCTGAGTTACTTGGCGGGATATTGGGTTCCCTCCCCCTTCCTTTATAACTGAGTGTCTGGAAATAGTAAAATTGAGCTTTGATCAGGATCTTGTCTTAGCTCCATTCATTCTTCCGCCCCGTCTAGATTCCTCTCTTTTCAGCTCGAACTGCCATTCTCAGTTGAACCGTTCGTGTTGTGGACTGTGGGCAGGCCGCAACAGTTGGCGCCAGAACTGGGACCTGAAGAATGGCAGAGGGATGCTAAGAGAAACGACTGCTGTGTGGAGCTCCACAAGAAAGGAAAGGATCTTCGTATCGGAGCATCGGAGCAACGGACAGCGCTAGCCTAAAATTTCAGTTTTGTAAAGTGTTGCTGAGGATGCGGTAGGATCAAGTTTGAATCAGTGCTAACCCAACACTGTTTCTGCTTGGGTCAGCAGCTCGTTAATCGGAACTAGATACGGAGACAGGCGGTGTGCCGCAGCTTTTTAGAAAGCTGCTTAGGTGGAAGAAGGAAGGGTTTAAAGTCATGGATCAGGTGGTTGTTTTTAGTTTTCAGGAGTTGTTTCAGGCCAGAGGAGTAAGGCTTGAAGTACAATTAGTAAGAAATTTTTTAGATAAGATAGATAGCTGTTGTCCATGGTTCAAGGAAGAAGAAATGATAGATTGTGGAACCTGGGAGAAAGTTGGTGAGGCCCTGAATATCGCTCAGACAGATAATTTTACCCTAGGCCTCTGGGCGCTTGTAAATGATGCTATAAAAAATGCAACTTTTCCAGGGCTAAATTGCTCTCAGACGGAGCTTGTGGTATCTCAGGAGGAGTGCCTATCAGAGAAGGCCTCCTCAGAAAAAGATCTTCTTAACTCAAAAATTTCCTATAATGTGGATACATTCGAGGATTTCTCCCAAACGTAATATCTTGCCATATCACGAAGCAGTGGCTCAGATGATTATCACTGGAAGAAGGCAGGCATTGACTTATTTCGGAAAAGAGCCAGATATCATTGTTCAGCCTTACAGCGTAAGTCAAGACACTTGGCTGAAACAGCATAGTACAGATTGGTTGCTTGCACAACTAGGGTTTAGTGGAACTATAGACAACCACTACCCTCAAGATAGGTTAATAAAATTTTTAAATGTACATGATATAATATTTCCTAAGATGACTTCTTTACAGCCTTTAAATAATGCTCTATTGATTTTTACTGATGGCTCCTCTAAAGGGCGAGCTGGATATCTTATTAATGATCAACAGGTTATCGTAGAGACTCCTGGTCTCTCGGCTCAGCTAGCCGAATTAACAGCAGTGCTAAAGGTCTTTCAGTCTGTACATGAGGCTTTTAATATCTTTACTGACAGTTTATATGTTGCTCAGTCAGTACCCTTATTAGAAACCTGTGGTACGTTTAACTTCAATACGCCATCAGGATCCTTATTTTCAGAATTGCAAAACATCATTCTTGCCCGGAAAAATCCGTTTTATATTGGCCACATACGGTCTCGCTCTGGTCTTCCTGGGCCTCTGGCCGAGGGTAATGATCGCATTGACAGAGCTCTAATAGGAGAAGCTTTAGTTTCGAATCCTGTTGCTCTGGCCCAACGTGATCATGAAAGGTTTCACCTCTCTAGCCAATTCCCCTACAGGAGGCCGGAGATTAGCTTTAGCTTTACAGTTTGCATCTAAATAAAGTACCTTGACTTCTCCAAACAGAAAATTTACAGTGCTACTCTCTCATTGTTTAGATTTCTTTCTTTTCTCAAGCAGGTCAATTTACATTCTCCGGTTCTCCGCCCCTAAGAGCAAACAGGTGGTACTGCTACTCTCCCTTCCAAGGACATCCCAGCACGTGGCTTTCAGTCTGAGATAGGATTTAGATTTACCAGGAGAGCTAGGGAAGTAGAAATTTCATATATTTACAGAGATTAGTTCTTATTTTGATAGAGATGGGCTTAGTCCCTTAGCTGGCCTCTGACTTTTCACCCTTGCTGTTACTGCAAGGTGTCCTTAGTTCCTCAGGCTAGGGAATAACAGGGATGAAGAGGAAAGACCTCCAGCTCCTATTTTAACCACAATCCATGGTGTTAATACTGACATAATTCTTGTCTAGGCTTTGCTAAATCTGAGGTTGACAAGTCTCATATAGAGACCGCGCATCGCTCAGAACTGCGCGTACTGATTCATAATCATATGAATACAGTATGGGTACCGCTTGGCGCAGGAGATTACTGCGGAGGGAAGGTCCAGCTTGACCGTTTCTGAGTTCCCTGTGCGACACACCTGATTTGAAAGAGGTTGGTATCTGATTCCAGCAAAAAACCAAAAATACCTAAGGCTCTGCCTCCCCTCCCCAAAAGATACCAAGAGCCACAGATGTGAGTTGTTATAATGCTCACGGGAGGAATCAGGTCAATGTCCATCCAAGTCAAGGTTAAAGGCCCACTCATCTACGGATGAGAAAATCATTTGATCACCTCTGTTAAGCATTGCCTATTTAAACTTAATTAATAGGGGGGAGAGAGGTTGGAGACCTTACTGTCGAAAGGGCAAGCCCTTCACTGCCTCCCACCCAAATAAAAAAAAAGCCAACTGGCCTTGTACTAAAGAGCTGGTCTTACCCCTTCTCCCTGTTTCCCTGGCTGTCATCAAAAATTGCGGAGGAATATCAGCTCAGTGTTATTCTAAATTTGTTTAGTTAAACTTAGCCAGGGTTCCAACGCCCTACTTAAAATGCAAACAGGTAGTTACCTATTCAGCACTAATTAGCATTATAAAGTCAGAGCCTATTCTGTTAGTGGTTTACTAGGATAATAAAGACAGTCTTAGCCAAATACAGTTTACCATTAGAAAAGTTAGGGAATCCCACGGAAACAGGTTTTTTCTTTAGCCCTAAGAACTCAGGCAGAACTATTGAACATAAATAATTTTTCTGCCTCAGGCCAGCCTTTTTTTTGTTTGTTTGTTTGTTTTGTTAACTAATGGGAGGAGATGTGGCCTCCCTTCCCCCAGCCTGGAACCTGCTTGCTCAAGGGTGGAGCTACCTGCTCATTCGTCCTGCCACGCCTACTGCTGGACCCTGCCTTTGCTGCCTGGAGGCACACACGTGTTCGTCCTGCTACTGGACCCTGAGTTACTTGGCGGGATATTGGGTTCCCTCCCCCTTCCTTTATAACTGAGTGTCTGGAAATAGTAAAATTGAGCTTTGATCAGGATCTTGTCTTAGCTCCATTCATTCTTCCGCCCCGTCTAGATTCCTCTCTTTTCAGCTCGAACTGCCATTCTCAGTTGAACCGTTCGTGTTGTGGACTGCGGGCAGGCCGCAACACTGAATAACAATAATAAAGTTGATCATAAAGAGCAGACTGTGGCCTTGCTTTGACCCTGATACAAATGGGTCACACACAGGCTGACTAACCTAACCTTAACATCCAGGAACCAGATGCAGCAGCAGCCCCAGAGCTCCCCAAGCCATCCCTTGCCTGCCACCCAGTGCAGGCTCTGACATTTTTGCACTGGCTTTGCAGATTGTTGGGTTCTTCAGATAGATAAATTGATAAACAATTCCTACCTACCACATCCTCAAAGCCAAGGTCAGGAGTGAATGACGCACATAGCCTCACTGACTACAGGCCCTTCAGAGTCTGTGGCACTGTGCACTGTCAGTAAGGCTATATCATGGGAAGCTTTTCAAAGCAGCTTGCATCTTGGAAAAGACTGCAAGTTTTGTAAGTCTAGTGCTCTGAGAATCTCATTTAGGGGATGACGCTGTGCTAGGTAACTGTGGTCTGACGTGTGTGTGTGTGTGTGTGTGTGTGTGTGTGTGTGTGTGACAGAGAGACAGAGACAGAGAGACAGAAGGATGGGGAGGGAGGTTGGGTTACATGTGAGGGACTTTGGGGATTCATCCAGCCAACTCCCAGCTTCCATGAAGGGAGATGACATAGTCTCTGTCTGAAGGACACACATACAAACTGAAAGACCAAAGTAGAAGCTCAGTTTTCCACGTGGGACTGCCCTTCTGTCACACCGTAGCCTTTCTCCCGATGTTTAATCATTAGAAAAACTAATAAGCACACTCTATTAAGTCTAATACATGATCCATGCCTTACATTTGATGGCATATTTCAGACAAATCAGACAACAGTTTCTGATTTTTTAAAATATAAGAAGCACAAGCTAGCTATCTCATATGGTTGGAGTTAGTCTGTTTTTATAAAAATTTCTCAATTTACAAGCCCTATCAAACTGAAATAACTAAATTTGAGGGTTCTTTATGCCTGAATCTTTCTCTACAATTACTGATTCCAAAATCATATTTTAAAGATTGATTCTCCATTTTTCTTCATTTTTATCTGCTAGGGGCGATCCTTAAGGACAGAGGGCTTAAATCGGAATTCTACTTCTACCCACAGCAATAAATCATTGCTACCCTAAGTTTGAGAGAAAAGAAGAAATCAGCAGGAATCTCCTTCAGGTTTCTAGATGGTCTGGGATGGGAGTCCACAGTGTGAACTGATTGGAACACGGCTCTGGACAAGCAGACACTATACTCAAATGCTTGCTAAGCGATGGGATAGACTTTTTAAACACTAACTGGGCCTTTGTTATCAAGATGCAAAATTTGGGTGTGGGGACAAGTTCCAAGGAAACTGTAGAATAATGAGTAGTTTTCTCCTTTTTATTGTAAAGAATTTCAGTGCAGACTATATATATATTTTTCAACCAAAGGAGGGGGAAAAAAGCAACCCAGCCACAACCCCCAATCTCAAAGCTTTAAAGAAAACTAGCTTCCTTCAGCAAGACTTGTTATTACATGCTCAGAAAACCAAATAGTTTCATTACTCACCAGCAGAGAGACCGCATGAGTCAAGGATAGAGAGTCTACCTATTAATACTGAGCCGCTGGCTGGCTTTCCAACCGGGAAGATGTTGGCTCAGCCAACTTTATAAATCATATCTTCTTCTTCCAGAGAACCTATATTTCCTTCAGTTGTCAAAAATAGCACTGGGTGGAGCGCTTCTGGACTCTCCTCTACCAGATGATGTGTGCCATGTTCTAACTTGCCCTCCCCACCAGTTCCTGATGGCTGTGTGTGTGTAGCAATGCTCACCTCTGAGAAGGCACTTTGTGGGTTGTTTTTCCCATACAAATACAGTGATGTCTGAAATTCGTAAAGGCTGTACTGGGGGTAGAAGAGCCACATGTAAATTACTGTCCCCAGCAACTTCTGTTGCCAACATAAAACTCCCAGTAGCACATTTTAGTAAGCCTATGTTGGGAGACTGAGAGACAGAGTTTGATGAATATTTTATTCTGTTACTCAAAAAAAAAAAGGTATTTTTTAAAACACCAATTCTTTCTGTGTGAAAAATTCTGTTTTTCTAAAGAGAGACTATTTCAGAGAGAATAATTTAGGGAGCCCAGGGACCTCAGAAACCACCAAAAGAGACCAAACCAGAGCTGCTTTGGAGAGAAAACAGCAAATGTGTTTTCTAAAAAAATTAATTTTGTGATGTCAAGTTTTACCTCAGTGAATTTTGCTTGGTTTTCTGTGTTTAGTGCTGTACAAGGCTCATTTTGAAGGCAGCTTTTCTTAAGTGTGTAATATCTCCACAGACTTTAAGGACCTAGATTGGCTCATTTACATCTCATGAGTATAGGGTCAGCATTCCATCTTCAAAGGAAACCACATAATTTCAGAATTTATAAAAGTTGACTAACTGTGGAATATTCGATAGGAGATTAAGAGAGTGTGAACAGGGATTTCTTCTTAAATATGAGAACTGTGGCCTTAAGAACCAGGGTTCTCTGCTGGGCACAGAGGCACACCTGCAAGCCTGAAAAGCTGACCAAGATTGAGGTTAGAGCTAGTCTGGGTTAAAGAGGGAGTTCCAGACCAGCCTGGGCTATACTGAGACCCTGTGTCAAAGTTAGCCTAAAGTAGGGGTTCAACATCTTTCTGGAAATTGTACACCGATTTGGTAGATTCTGAGTCTTTACTTCAACTCCTGCTGCTTAAATTCTTCTTAGATTTTCTGAAGTTGGATGAGGGGGAACATGCCTTTAATCCCAGCACTGAGGAGGCAGAGGCAGGCAGATCTCCATGAGTTCCAAGCCAGCCTGGTCTACATAGGGAATCCCTGTCTAAAAATAAAAGAGAGAAAGAGAGAAAGAGAGAAAGAGAGAAAGAGAGAGAGAGGGAGAGGGAGAGGGAGAGGGAGAGGGAGAGGGAGAGGGAGAGGGAGAGGGAGAGGGAGAGGGAGAGGGAGAGGGAGAGGGAGAGGGAGAGGGAGAGGGAGAGGGAGAGGGAGAGGGAGAGGGAGAGGGAGAGGGAGAGGGAGAGGGAGAGGGAGAGGGAGAGGGAGAGGGAGAGGGAGAGGGAGAGGGAGAGAGAGAGAATAGGGAAGAATGCCTTTGGATACTTGTAATAGCAAGTTTTTACTTTGATGATTCTCCTTATAAAGTATTTTTTAAAGTATTTTTCAATATTCATGACAATCATTGCTGTCTGGAAGAGGCTCAGTCCAGCTAAGTTGTCCGGGAGAGACGTCCTCCCACCTAGGCTGTGCTGTAAGCTCCAGGTGCCCAGCTTTGTGAGTTGTCACCCGTGCCACACTACATCAAAACTGTAGAAATGTTAACATATGTCCAGACAAAGTAGAGTATGAAGAAAATTATCCTATGCTTTTTTTTTTTATCTAGAAGATAGACTATAAGGAAAAACCTTTAGACAATAAGAAAAGCTTTGCTCTCTATTTGTCTATTTATATGTTTTTAAAAATGTATTACTTCTGGAAGCAGACACATTTTGATAGATAGTTTTCTGTTTTGATCAGCCAGAGGACCCCCTGCAGTCAGATGACAATGCTGTCTCTGATGAGCTGTCTCAGGCCTGACACGTGTTAGGACTGCAAACTGCACTTACTGACTTTCAAGCAAGGTTCTGGTCTCTGTTGAGACAGTAGGAAGTACCAGTGTGAGTTGTCCACAAAACTGCAGTGTTTATGCACATTCAGTATTTCTCAGCTTGATTCTTTTTGCCCTGGGAGGGAATTCCCTTTTATCCTCTGGGATAAGGTCACCCTGTGATGGCAGCCATCACAGATGAAAATACCGTGTGACGTAAAGATAAGGACAAGGTTGTGCGTAGCCCACTGTTCCGGTCAGATGTTTCTCACAGGTCTCAGCCTCGGTACCTGAGTACGCACACGCTGCTGTCCTAGGAGGCTGCCTAGTACATGTAGGAGGAGTTCAGTGGTGCCTCTGGCTCTGTGGACCAGGTGCTACAAGCACACCCTCTGCTACTGGGTCAGCACTGCCATCTCTGGAGCTGCTCATTGTAGCTTCTACAGAGCCAGCTGGACCCTGTGGCTGTGTTGGTTGGGGCTTGGAATCAGGTACAAAGATTTTTCTCCTTCTGGCTTTGACTCAGCCACAGTCATGCCCAGGATCACACGTAGCTTCTCGTTAGACCTGCTCTTTGGCTTCTTGTCCTAACAGTCTTTCCACTGGAGCCAACTTGAACCTACCAGACTGTAGTTGACAGGAGCCAGCCAAGGTGAAGAGACTGTAGTGGGCTAGGACTTTCTCTGTCCTTTCTCTTGAACGCCCCCCCCCCCACTCTACCACCCCAACCAATCTTCCCACCATTCACATCTGCACATGCAAATAGACCCACAGGTCAGAAGCTTGCCAGTGTGACAATGACATTGTGAATTCAGCCCAGTCAGGATAATGCTTATCTATTTGCTTTCTCAGTATCCTTCTCAGAGGATCCCACAGTGTGAGGTCAAACAGGACAAACTGCTACATAGAAGAGCTAAATGAAGCAGAAGACATTGAGGAGTCAGAAGGTGGCTGTGTATCTGGTGCGTCTACCCAGTGACATGGGCTTCTTGTAGGAACTTTAGGGCTCTTAGAAGTCAATAATGCTTCCATTACGACTATGTTAAGTAGACATGATAAATGAGATGCTCGCTATCCTTAATTAAAGATGTAGATTTCTAAAACAAACCATCACTGCAGCAGCAGCAGTGGGAACAGCAGCAGCAGGAGAAGGAGCAGCAGCAGGAACAGCAGCAGCAGCAGTAGCAATAGCAGTTCTTGGGAAATGAAAGCCTAGGCCCCACCTGCCCACTCACTCACCTGTCCCACCCTGCTACTCTGAGACCTGCTACTCCGAGTGTATACTTAGCTCAGTCACCTAATTAGGTTAACAAGCATTTTAAATGGACTCAGCTTCTACTGCTCGAAATAAGATCAGATTTGAGATTTATAGAACTCAAACAGAAACTCTGGGCTCAGGCTTGGCAGCCCTTCAAATATTTGTCTATCTTGTCGCTTGGAGGAAAGGATGAATTCAATCCATGTGCCCTGCTCTCGTCCTGCCTACTTTCTTCTGACCCTTGGTGTTGGCTGTCCTTGCATTTTAATTTAATTGGCTCCTAGCCAGGCAGGGTTAGAACAAACAAGATAGCAGTTCAGAATTCTTCCATGGCTGCCTGGATGCCTAAGAACAAGAATGATTTTTTTTTTTTTAAAGTTCAACAAGGATTAGCTGGATATGGTGGTGTACACCTTTAATGCAGAGGCAGAGGCAGAGGCAGAGGCAGAGGCAGAGGCAGAGGCAGAGGCAGAGGCAGAGGCAGAGGCAGAGGCAGAGGCAGAGGCAGAGGCAGAGGCAGAGGCAGAGGCAGAGGCAGAGGCAGAGGCAGAGGCAGAGGCAGAGGCAGAGGCAGAGGCAGAGGCAGAGGAGGCCTCTGTAGAGAGAACCTGAAACAACTGTTGACAGGAATGTGCACAGAACTGAAAGTTTTTTTCCACTTAAACAGAACCGAAAGGGAACATGGGGGAAATGGCTTTCTCACCAGATCAGTCAACATCATTCAGACCTGTGTGCCAGCTCACATTAGCATAAAAACCCCAACAACAAGTACAACAGCAACACAGAGATCAAAGCAATCTGGGAAATAATAGTTGATATAAGGATCCAATGTGAGAGTCAGTTGTCTCTAAGGAGAAGCAGAAGAAGCACATGAAGGATGGAGATGGGGAAGTCTGTCAACATTATAGTTGAAGAAAACTCGGTTAGGATAAAAGCATAAAACCAACCATCTTACCATTGAGATATGGCACTAAGACTCACTCGAGGATTTTGTTTCAGAACATAATATTAATATACACTTATGAACTTGTAAATATGATGACATGTCAGAAATTCTGAAGTCAATGAAGACACCGTTTCTTTAACCTTTTCACCCTGGGTGAGGATTGAACTCAGGAATTTTTATCTCCTAGATAACCACTATACTATATTGTTGTCTTTAAATGCTTTTATCTTTTAAACAATATTTGTTTTATTATTCATTATAATAGCCGTGTGCTATGCACACATGTGTGCAGTTCCTGAGGATGCCATAAGAAGGTATCAGATCCCCTGGGGCTGGGTTAACAGTGGTCGTGAGCTGCCTGAAGTGGGTGTTCTGAAATAGCAGCAAGTGCGCTTCACCACTGAGCGGTCTCTGCAGCTGCCCATCCTTGTCCTTTTCTGCTGTTTTAGTTACCCAGCCCTACATAACAAACTAGGTAAAAACTTAGTGCCCTATAATTTGGCAGTTTGGGTCAAACTCAGAGCAGGCACGTTTGACCCTTGTACACTTACTGGGGTGGCCCATGAAGCCGGTGCAGGCTGCTGACTGGGCATTTGGGTGGGGCTGCTAGCCAGGAGCCTCTTCTGTCCTCCTGCGGACCTACTGTGTGGCTGCGTGAGCTTCCTCAGAGCATGGTGGCTGGGTTCTAAAAGAAACATAGTGGGAGCTGCCAGTTTTCTTAAAGGCGAGGCCCAGGATGGGAATAACATCATTTCTACTGTATTCTAGTGGCCAAAGAAACCACAGGCCCAGCCCAGACTCATGGATGTAGAGAAATAGACCCACCCTTCAGCTGGAGAAATGATCAAAAACTTATGAACATTCTGCTGCTACTTCCATCCCTGCATATTTCTTGTTTTAGAACAATTCTTAGTTTTACTTTCATTTCTTTTTCAAACTAAACTTGAGAATAGTATTACACTTGATTTTTTTTTTCCCCAAGACCGGGTTTCTCTGTGAAGCTCTGGCTGTCATGAAACTCACTCTGTAGACCAGGCTGGCCTTGAACTCAGGCTGCCTCTGCTTCCCAGGCACTGAGATTAAAGGCGTGTACCACCACCGCCCAGTTTATTATTTACCAAAAATAGCACATAGTCTATATCTGTAAAATGAGTCCCATCCATCTACATACCTTTTCTGTCAGAGCACATCCATAGAGGTGCTAGGATGGTGTTTAACAAATATTAATTGTATTTCTAGATATAATATAGGATGAATTTTAATTTAATTTTTTACATTACATTTTTGAAAATACCTATTTGGTTTTTTTTTTTATGGGTACTAAAGTGTGTGTGTGTGTGTGTGTGTGTGTGTGTGTGTGTGTGTGTCAGAGGGCAGAGGGCAGTATTTAGAGGCCATTATCTCCTTCCATCACTGTGGGTCATGGAGATGGAACTCCGGGTTATCTGGCTTGGTGGGAGTGCTTTTACTTATTGAGTTATGTCTCTGCCTCAGGATGAATTTTTTAAAAGTTACTTTTAATACTCTTCTATTTGCTTACATATCTTACATGTAGCATTTCTAAGACCAATGAAGTCATTGATTTTTATTAAAATTTGGAAGGAAATTGTTGGAAAAAATTGTCTCTGTAGAGAACCAACACTCAGAAGTCAGTGGAAGTGACCTAGGGAACCACTGAGTGCCACTTTATGATGTGAGGAAGAAGAGGAGACCCAAGCAGTGACTTGCACAGACTCCCTATTCAGTCCCTGGAAAAGGAAAGCCATCAATTATTAGTAGTCAATGACCTGGTCCATCATCTCTTCTCTGGAGTGTGGTAGGAGGACTTACCGAGTTCTATTGTCTTGCTGTTCTCAAAATGTAAAAGACTGAATTGGCCCTACCTTCTCTAGCACCTGGGAGCCCTAAATGTGTTCAAGACAGAACAATGAAATCACTCGCCTGGCTTCTGGGCACCTTAGCAAAGTGAGAAAGTTTTCTTTTGATCCTTGAAGTTTAAGTTCCTTGCCTGGATGTCTCCCTTCTTCCTGATCTAACCAGAGAATCCGCTTGTCTGTAACACAAGAGCCCTTCGACATACAGAAGGATGTCTCCAGAGGAAGGACCCAAGAGTCCTCTTGAAAATGGAGTCTCTAAGGCGGCTGCTGAGCTCTGGAGAGAGAGAGAGAGAGAGAGAGAGAGAGAGAGAGAGAGAGAGAGAGAGAGAGAGAGAGAGAGAGAGAGAGAGAGAGAGAGAGAGAGATCAGCTCTGGAGGCTTTAAATTGCCCTCCAGGTTGCAGATCGCCCCATCTCTTCCTAATCATAGAAAGAATTTCTTGTTGGATTTTTTTTTCAAGTGATTTTCTGGGAGTCGTCAAAATGACTGGGAGTCCTGCTGTAGTTAGGGAGGTCTGTCACAGGACTTTGTCAGTTGCTAGGACTCTGGAGGAGGAGGTCCCCTGGGTCTGGTCTGCCTGCCTCTGTGTGGTGACTTCTCCCTGACCTCTCTGTGTGTGATCTCTGCCAGACCCGCGAGCGCAGAGCTCCTTTTCAGTAACTCTTCCCTGACATTGTGCTGAGCCCGCTGTTTCCCTGGCATTCAGTGGCTCTCTGGTGACCTTAATGGGAAGGGAGCCAGCCTCCGGCAAATCTCTTTTTTGACAATAGAGAAACATGACTGGGAAGCAGGCAATAAATACAGATCCAGGGCAGCAAAGATGGAAACCTGCTGTTTTGTCCAGCTGCATCAAGGCATAGAAACATGCAGGAATCTGTCTTGTCTGATTTGACTTGCTGATGTTCCTGCATGCATTCTTGCTTTCTCAGCTGCCAGCAGAGGGCTGGAGCAGTTTGTCTGTAATCCATCTAGCCCTTCCTGTCTCTTCAACGTACCACAGATGACTTCAGGAGTTAACAAGCTGCCATTAAAGTCATGTCTCACTCAGGATATGTTTGAGGGTATGGCAAAGAAACACAACCAGGCAGGGTTTGAACTGTTTAGGAAACAGTGTATCCTTTACTGACACTCCAGACTCTTTAATTGACTACATCCTATGTACCAGGTACTGTATTCAGTTCAGGGCAGCAGATCAGCAGAGTAAGGGGTGTGGAGATATTGCATGTAGGGAAGTCTCAGGGGTTCTGAATAGCTACAGGAAGGGATAACATCTGGCTCCCATTGTTTTGGGGGAGAGAGAGAGAGAAAGATAAAAACATGTTGGCCTATGCAGTTCGATTCTTAATGAAAAAGATGGAAAGGCAAAGAATGTGCTCAAAGCTGGGTGCTGTAAAGACAGAATGTGGGAGCTGAATCAGCCAAGGAGAATGGAGGCAGTGGAGGTTGAGGTCAGTTCAAGGAGGATTCTCGGAACAGGGGAAGCTGGGGCTCAGGGATGAATGGTGGTGGGGCCTCCAACCCCTGCGGTTAACAGTGGATGAAAGCAGACTCCAGACAGGGCCAGCAGGATATGCAAATGCTTGCAGGCATGAGGATACATATTACAGGAGGGAAATTATGGATACACTGTATTGATGGGAGAAGGAGCCAGCACTGTGTGTCTGTGTGTCCCCGCTAGCGCGCATATGTAAAGTAGGGTGTCTAGGGAAACAGCAATGAAGTAAGATTGACATTTCTACCCTGGGCTTCAGGGGACACTGTGAATCCAGTAGGACTGGAAACCCCTCCAAGCACTCGGATCTTAGCTGACCCAAAGGAAAGTCTGCCCGCTATTTAAGGCAACACTCCATTTCCAGGATGCAGACCGCTCCCTGGAGAGATGTCCACTCACATCTGAGCTTACAGATCTCGCTGAAAAGCCCTTGCGTGGCCTTCACACAATCAGGATCTCTGTTTATGAAGAAGGAGCCATCTTCAGGGCCCACAGACGGCTTCCCCATTTTCCACACCACCCTCTGGATTCAATTGCCCTTCTAACCTCATATTTTCCAAGAAACGCAACCCCGGGGAACCCTGGTTCTTTGGAGACCTATCTTGATGCTGCTTGGTCTCTTCATTCAGCTTTGAGTGGCAGAGACTCACATTGGGTCATTGGAAATGATTTGATTTGTGCCCAGCACGTGGGGGCAGAAAATCGTAGAGCCCGCAGGGCAGGCAAGCAGCCAACCGTGGACCTCGGAAGAATGGAGGCGCTGACCTCCTCCCCGGACCGCAGCCGCCTCGCTGGAAGGAGTTTTAATTATACCCTCGACTTGTATTTGTCTTATAAAAGCACACCATGAATGAAATATTAAAAGGGCACATACTCTTTTCCAAAAGAATGAGTTTTCCTGCCAGAGTATTTTATTGTAACAATAATCCTGACGAAATCAATGTGACACCGGAGCCCCCACCAGGGGGAAGCCGATGCAAGCTGAGCGTTTTGGTCTTAAAGACGCTCTCTTTGTTCAGGACAGACCACTTACATCCTACATGTATTGGCTTATTTGACCTCCTGAGAGCCCCACCACGTTACACGCAGGGAGACTGAGCATCGGGGGGATTTGTCCAGAGTCACAGCCAGTAAGTGTTCCAGAGATGAGAATTTAAACAAAGCCTCCTGATTTAAAGCACAGCGTACATTTTAAACGGAGTCCTTTCCCACCAAAGCAGCAGAGACCCATTGTGCAGGAAGTCTTTCTTTGCTAGGTTAGCTTCTCAACTGACCCGGCGAGACCCAGCACCAAGAGGGGCAATCTGTGTGATTTGAAGTTCACAGGTTTACATTTGAATCTCGTCTAAAACCCCCTCCCTCAGAAACGCACAGAACAGTGTTTAAATAGAGATCTACGCATCCGAGTTCTTTCATACAAACTATCTGTTTTCATGTGTATGTGTGTGTATTGTGTGAGTTCATGTGTACCACGTGAGGTTCCATATGGGTGCTGGGAACTGAGCCCAGGTTCCCTGCAAGAGCAGCCAGTGTTCTTAACCTCTGAGCTGTCCCCGCGACTCTCAGTAGTGTGCTGACATTTCATGATTGTGGACCTCAACTTATTTTTGTCTTGACCCTCAGATTTTATTTATTGATTATTACTTATTTGTTAAGCTAGGGATTGAACCCAGAACTTTGGCACACTAGGCAAGTGTTTCATTGGTAAACACAACCTTGGTCTCTTTTAAGATAGTGGGGTTCCTATGTGGGTTGCGACCCCTTTGGGGTTGCATCTCAGATATTCTGCACACCAAATATTTACATTATGATTCATAACAGTAAACAATTAATTAGTTATTTAAAATAATTTTATGGCTGGGGGTCACCATGACATAAGGAGGTGTGTTAAAGGGTCACAGCGTTAGGAAGGCTGAGAGCTGCAGTTTTACCATAAGTTCTCTTCCGCCTCAACCTTCCAAGTGCTGGGATTGCAGGTATGAGCCACCACAACTGACTTTAACGCCTGTTGTCAGTAGCGGAGGCCCATGGCCATCTTCAGTTGTAGCTGGTCTCCCCAAGTTTGGAGACCGACTCAATGACTCAGACATCTGCTTGGTGAGGTACATCGGGAGAAAGGATGGCCTGTTGGCATCTTTCGTGCTTTTCTCTGTGCAACTTGTGCTTCTCTGCCTTCACAGGATTTCCAGCGCCTTCCTGGAGACCAGCAGTAGAAGCCTGCCTGCTTCTCCCTGACTCCCCACCCATCCTGCTGGTCACTTCCAGAGTTTTATGGACTTGACCATCTGCTGACTTCCCTCTGTGTTCTCAGTCCTTGCATTGTTTGAAACACGGAAGCGTCTCAGTAGGAAACTGATGGAAACACAAGGCTTGTGGAATTGGTGCCAGTGACATCCATGGCACACGAGGTATGTCTGTGTCCACCTAGGTCAGTGGCTCTCAACCACTGGGCCACAACACCTTCGGGGTAGGGGTCCAATGACCTTTTCACAGGGGGTGGCATATCAAATATTTACATCGTGTTTCATAACAGTAGCAAACTTACCGTTAGGGTGTAGTCATGAAATAATTTTTTGGTTGGGTCACCACAACATGAGGAACTGTGTTAAAGAGTTGCCACAGCAGGAAGGTGCTCTGTGGCCCTAAGTAATCCCAGGGATTCAGGGAGAGCATCCTTAGAGTCACTTGGCCAGGCTGGCTGGGAAGCAGACATTATTAATTGATTATTAGTGGCCTTCCATTATCTGCTGCCAACTGGCCTGGCTTCAAACACACGTGGCTAAGCCCATGTGGGGCTGGCTCACCGTGAATGGCCAGAGTCGGGTTCCGCGTGCTTCTTGGCCGGTCTCAGAATGACACTTGGATGAGCTTAACTCCATCTTCTCTGCCACTCTCCTACTCTTCAGCCCATATTCACATGGTACTTCCTGTGGGACCCAGGGAGGCCTGTTTTACAGGATGCATTCCCGCCTTTATCAGAGGCTGTCCCCTCTGAGTAGCCTGCTCATCAGTGAGGCCAGTTAACACTGCCTTCATCCTGTTCCAGTGCCTGACACCTATCGTGTCAGTCGGGGTCAGTACTCTCTGGTAGAGCCTGTGTACAGTTTTATCAGGAATGGTGATGGGTTTCTCATGAGCTGCTCCATGCTGTAGTTTTTAGCAGCATCTCAGGGTCTTTATTAACTAACACTATTCTGTCCCACAGTCCTCTCAGGAACGAGTCAGCAGAAAGTAGACCAGGTAGACACAGTTGGGAGGCACTCTTCCTTAGCAGTACGTCTGCTTCTCCTTCTTGCTCTCCCTGAGGTTCCTCTTGTGCGGTGGGGCAGTGGGTGTGAGGGAATAAAGGGAGTAGGAGAAAACCCGCATCTTGCCAGAGTTCCGGTGCTCTGGGCGGGTGGACACGGAGGACTGCCACACGCTTTCCACGTGGCCCTAGGTGGGTATCTGGCTGTGGGAAGCCACGGAATCCCAGCTGGCCCCGGGGTGGACAAGGGGCAGTCCTAGATAACAGGTTCTCAGTCTCCCGGCATCCCACGCTGGATACTGTAGAGGCGCTGAGAACAAATGGGGGCCCCGGGGGCGGCTCATAAGCCCCAGGGCCGAAGGGAGGAATGGGCAGGGGGAGAGTCCTTGGTCTGGTCCATGGCTGGAGCCCAGGAAGGCTTTCCCACAGGAGGTTAGATGCAGCTCAATAGGGGAAAGCCTATCCTATCATTCAAGCATGGCAGGCCTTGATGAACAGAGACAGTCTATGGTTTTAGAGTTTTATTGTAGAAAGGCAGGGAGAAAGAGAGAAGGTAGATAAAGAGAGAGACTGGCCATGGCACATGAAGAGAGGGGGGAAGGGAGAGAGTGAGAGGGAGGGCTAGAGAAGAGAGTAAAAAAGGTGAAAGCTTTAAGAGAGCGAGGAGGGGTTAAGCAGCCCCTTTTATAGTGGGCTGGGCTATCAGGTAACTGTGGGGAGGAACATACCTGGCTAGAATGCCAGGAGCTTGGGACATTGCGTGACTGATAGTCACACACCTCTCCTGAGGGGGCTGTGAGGGTGATTACTTCGACAGGAGCCAGGGGTCCAGGAGACATTATCAAACACCTTCCATCCCATGTAGGTGGAATCACCACCCATCGGTTCTCCCGGGGTTCAAGACCTATGCTCGACTGGAGACCAGGCTGTCTGTGTGCAGCCCACTGCCCTACACTCTTGGGGTAGGTTTGTTTTCTCAGTGTTGTGTGATGGGCCCAGGTCACCTGGCTCTCCTAGTTTTGGTCCTTTTGTGTGTGGTGAGCAATGCTGGGCCGTAACCGAAGTACTCTAGTGCTAGGTTTGACCCCAGAGGAAGGTGGTGACTCTGTGCGCACAGAAGCTGAGCAATTTGATTTCATGGCTCTGGGGACTGGAAAATGAATGGTGGGTGTTCTCAGCCCTGGGATTCCCTCTAAAGAGCTGGGCCCACATGCAGGATGGGAGTAGGTTCTTTGTGGATATGCTTGGGAGAGGCTGTGTTCTCAAAGGGCTCCGTGAGCTGCTGGTTTTCAAAGGACTCGGATTGGACCTAATGGAATGTCATTGGAAGGCGTGCCAAGGGCCTTCCCTTGGATAACTTAGAGAGAGGCCACAGACCAACCCTGAAGCTCCTCCACTGGTTAGGGATGAGTCATCTTCATCATGGGTTTGTGTGCCGCATGTAGGACTCTCAGAGCCGCTGTGTGCGGGGAAAGAGCCAGGTGGGAAGTTACTGTGTATGGTTCCACTTTGTGACCTTTCTGAAACAAACAAACAAACAAACAAACAAAATTTGGGTGTGTGTGGGGAGGGGCAGACCAGTGTTTGCCTGGGGCTGGGGGTAGAGTGGGTATGAAGTAAGCCCTGGCACACTTGGCTCCTTGAAGTACCCACACTACCCTAGAACTGGATGGTGGTGATGGTTGAGTAACCACACAAACTCAAAGTCATCACGCTCAGTCCTACAATAGAGAACCGTACAAGATGTAAATTATATATCAGTGAAACTGCTGGGTGTGTGCGTGAACGGACAGACAAAAAGAAATTACTGTTGTATTTTCCATTCACTTTAGGGAAATGGGTGAGAAAGAGCAGCCAGCGCTCCTTAGCTCTCCGGGCACCTAAATTTTAGGGGTGTAAACGCTCTGCTCCTTTTCCTTGGCGAGGGGGGGATGGCACAGAAGCCTCCTTTGGCTAAAAGAGGAAGCAGGAAAGGGAGAGGAGCATGTTTGGCTCCTGAAGCTGCCTCCCCCACACCTAGCTTGCCACCGGCAGCCTCTTCACCGTCTCTTTTAGCTCTGACTTCAGTCATCCCAGCACGGCGCACAAAGACCAAAACTATCAGAGTGAGCAAGTTAAAGTCCACATACTTCCTTATGAGACCGCCCAGGAGGGGCTCCGAGAACACAGCGCGGGGTTCCAAAAGACGTTGGCCGCTTTGCTGACCAGTGTGGACGGGAGTGTCCCTACTCCAGACTTGGACCAGGGCCATGGAGCGAGCCTAAGCGCGGTAGGCGCCTGCAGAGCAGTAAAGTCGATGCAGAGAACACTCTCACCACGCACCGGCTATATTCTCACGTGTTCATCTTAACCCACATCAACCCCACATCAGACTCCATTCATATCTCCAGGAAGTTGAGGCAGGGTGGTGAGCTCAGCAGTGATAGAGATGGGGACAGTCTTGCTCATGACAGTCCTGCTGCCTCAGCCTCCTGAGTGTGGGGTGCAGCTCTGAGCCGCCATGCCTGACTGAAGCCAATCTTTTTCTCTTAAGTGAATTGTATGCACTATGCAGTTGTTCTTTGCTATACTTGGGTTTGCCTCAGGATCCCTGAAGATGTCCAAAGCCACAGATACTCAAGGCCTTGCTAAAATCCTGTGATGCTTGCACATAACTCTCAAACATCCTCCTGAATATTTGTATTTACTCGTTTAGTTAGGACCTACCTATGTAGTCCAGTCTGGCATTAAAATTCTTTCAATCCTTCCCGCTCTAAGATTACAGCTGTGAGACACTGTGTCTGGCCCTTCTGAGTGCTCTCAGTCGCCTCTACATTGTTCATAAGACCCAGTGTGTTGGGAGTAATGACAAGGAAAATGTCTGCCCTTTTTTTATTATTTGTATTTTTTCCATCTGTATCGATTAACTTCGGGGTGTGAAGTCTGCAGATACAGAGGTCAATGCAGTGTGTGTGTGTGCTAGGCAAGCACTCTACCAACTGAACTACATCTCCAGCCAGAAGGAGCTGTCTTTTGAGAGATGAGGAAATTGTGATACAGAGAGATGAGATGAAGAAGTTTGGATGAATTAAGAAAATAAAAATCCCTCGCCAGTTCACAAAATGTCCACATGGTGGCGCTAGGTGGGAACCCGGTTGTCCGTCTACTGTGCTTTCCTGACACAGCTTTCTGCCTGCCTCTGGGCCCAGCTGTCTGCTGGGCTTTGACTGCTGGGTACCAGATGCATTAGGGTCCTAGCTTCTCAGGCTGTGGCACCTGTGTGAGTTCCTGTTAGACCCTCACTTCCTGCCTCTCTTGAGGCTTTCTCCCTTCCTTTCTCCTCCCTTCAGACTCCCAAAGCCTTCCTGCTTCTCACTCCCAGGCTGGGCTTCTGCCCCTGTGGCTGCCAGCCCACTGCTCCAGCCAGGAGGAGCTAGAGGAGCATATGGGCTTCGTGGGTCTTTGGATTTCTGAAGTGATATGAATATTGATTTACTACCTTCTCTATACATTGAAAAATAGTCTTCTAAAAACTTTATGGGTATGTTTCTATGGACCCTTCCCAACTGCAGAAAGCACTGTAATACAATGAAATTTTCTGCCCATATTGTTTCATTTCAAAGTGACATTGAATCAGGCCTGAGTAAATATTTATGATTTCTCTTGAAAGGTGGCAGACTCATGACACGGTAATTAATTTTACTGTAGGCTGAATTCAAAATGGCTTTGGTAATATACGAGTAGGTATGTAAAATGTTTATAGTGCTTTTGAAAGCAAGCCAGGGGCTTTAAATGAATCCTCAGTCAGACAACGAAGGAGGAGCAGGATTGCAATTCTAATTTTGCTGATAGAATTTCTGTGGGAAACTAGGATTTTTAAAGATTGATATTCATTGCACAATCGCACACATATATTTTATGTACTGTTGAAGTATTTGGAAATTTCAAATATACTTACTTTTTAAGAAATGCATGCTTCAAGCAATGTTAAAAAAGAAAGGCTAAATTTAGAAGATTGGTGTTGGTTTAGGGCAGAAGCTGAAAGGAACAGAATATTTCCTAGCTTGCAAAGGGCTCTTATCTGAGTCTTTCTCCACCCCTCCACTTGATTATCATCAGGGTCTACACTTTCTGCTTTAAAAACAAATTCAGGGACTGAAGACGTAGCTCAGTTGGAGTGTTTAACCAGCATGCCTGAGGCTCTGAGTTTGAGCCCCAGCAAAGCATAAAGCCTAGTGTGGGGTAGATCTGTACTCTCAGGTTCAGGAGGTGGAGCCAGAAGGACCAGAAGTTCCAGGTCATCTTTGATGCCTGGCATTTTTAAGGTCCTTGTCTCAAACAAACAAAACAAACATATCTAGCTATACATTGGCGGTTCACACCTAAGCCCCACTGCTCTGGCAGCTAAGAGAGGGATGTCTTTAAGAGATGGAGGCCAGAGTGAGTTCCCCAGCAACCAGAACTACTGAGCAAGGCTTTACCTAAGGCAAACAAACTAACTGGTTACCTCTCACCACTTTGTCTGCCATGCGTGTGTGTCCTCAGCCTGTCTCCCCTGCATTCCTGGAACAACCATTTCCTAAGATCTCTGCTCACAGGCATTACCTCTCCCCTCCTGCGTCTCTCAGAACATAATCACATCACCCTTCTTTTCCGTAGATTCTCCTCTCACTCAGACCTCAACCCTCCTATGTGGAGCCAACAGGTCCTGCCTGATTGGGCTCAGACATTGTCTCCACTGCAATGTCTGCAGTTGCACGCTTTTCTGCCACAGGCTCCCTTTTGTCTCAAGCCTTCACACATGCTGTTCACTGAGTTTATCTATTCCTCTCTCGTCACCTGCCAGTCTAGATCCACCTCCTCCTTTGTGCATGCGTCACCTGCAACAAAACCCCAACTGACCACTGTCTATACATCTGTGGCCACTGCCTCTAAGCTCCCAATCTCCTGTCTCTTTTGACTTTTTTTCTTTAGCACTTATATGTTCATGCAACACTGTATATTTTCTTTACAATTTTATTTAGAATGTGAAGTCTATAAGGGAGTTGTACATTTTGTTTACTATATCTTTAGCACTTACAAAGCAATGCTAGGCATATCAGAGGCAAAGAAGACAAGGCTATAGGATATATGTATGCACGTATGGTTGGATGTATAGGTGGACATTTCGTGGAGGAAATGAATAGCTTCATATATAAGTGGGTGGATGGATGGATGGATGGATGGGTGGGTGGGTGGGCATATGGTTATATGCATGTATTGGTGGGTAGATGGACTGGAAGTGGTTGACAAAAACCAAAGGGGGTCTTCACTCCTGATGAATGAGAAACAGAGATTTGAGAGAGGAGCCAAGCCAGTAGTAGAGGGCCCACAATGTACTTTTTGTTGTGGGGGGGTTGTTTAAGTTTTTATCTTATTTAATGTATGTATACATGGATGTGAATGTATGCACACACGTATAGAGGCCAGAAGAGGGTGTCGGATCTCTCGGAGCTGGAGTTACAGGCATTGGTGAGTTGCCTGACGTGGGTGCTGGGATCTGACCTCTGGTCCTCTTGATTGGACAGCAAATACTGTTACAGCTGAGCCCTCTCTCCAGCTCTCTGGGTTTGTTCTTTGGAGGCAGTTCTCACTCTGTAACGTCAAATTGGCCTGGGACTCATTGTGTCGTTCAGGCTAGCCTGAAACACTCCCAGCCTCCTCTTGTCTCGTTACCCAAGTGCTGGGCCACAGTCGTGAACTGTGATTTCTAGCTGTTTTGTTATGGAATGCTTTGCAGGTTTTCCAGCTGGAGAAAGTGTTTTGTTTAGTCAGAGACTCCCTCGCTGCACTCCCAGGATGTCTCTCTGTCCCCAGATCTGGGGTGCTGACACCTGGTGTCACTCAGGGGCACTGCTACTGTGAGGAGCAAACAGGCTGGGATGTCCCCTTGTTGGCCTTGTGGATGCTGGGTCGATCCTGCATCCTTTCACGGGGACAATGGGGAGCTGTGCAAGAATCTAGAGAGGAGAGGAGTCAGACAGGGGAGAGGTGAAGCTTCATGGCTCCCAGTCTCCATCCTGACACCCATCCTCGGTGCCTGTCGGTTTTGTTCTATACACCAGGTAAATGGGTACAACCACCTCCTTTGCGGTTATTTGAACTTGGGCTGTGGGATCTTAGGTAAGCTGCTTTTTTTTTTTTTTAATCTAACATTCAAAAATGTCTTCTTTAAGGTGAGTTTGAGCTGAGACCTGAAAGACAGGCAAGAAAACCGTGATTCTCAAGCCAGGGGAGGACTGGGATGTAGCTCAGTTGGTAGAGTGCTGATCTGCCACGCATGAGCTTCTGCGCTCAATCTTCAGTACCACAGAGAGCAGGTGTCACGGTGTCACACACATGGGAAGTGGAGGCAAGAAGATCAGAAGTATAACGTGACCCTTGCTGCACCGTGGTTTGAAGCCAGCCTTAGATATAAGACCCTGTCTTAAGAACAATTCCTTAAATTGTAAAGGCAGGAGAAGGGCGCCTGCAAGATACTTTTGTGTTATGGCCACAAGAACCTGATGGTGTAAGCTCAGGGAGAGGAGATTTATCTTGGCTCCTGGCTTCAGAAGATGCAGCCCACGATGGAGGAGACGGCTCAGGGGAAGAGCTTAGTCCACACACAGGGGCCAGGAAGCGAAGCAACAGAGAATGCCAGTGGACAGCACGGCAGGAAGGCTGTGGGGCTCTGGGTTATTTTCACATAGAGACAGCCTGTGTAGCAGCTCTCTGTGAATTCCTAGCCCTTGTGTGGCTGATGCTGGAGTGGAGCGGGGAGGTGTAAGAGGAAGAAGAAGGAAACTGTGCATCCTGTTGCATCTTACTTGGGTAGCGTGCATTCTAACCTAAACCACTCCCCGAGTACACATCAGCAGCTGGCCCAATGCCTTTCTCGCTGTGCAGAGTGGGAAGGGGCCTGTGTGGGCTGAACGCTGTTTTCCAGTAAGCTTCTCAACTGTAAACTGGAGAAGTCAAAACCATAAATTTATGCACTCCTTTTCAGTTTGCCAGGGGACTATTGCACAAAGTAATAAAATCTCTCATGAGCAGTTTCATTACTTTATGTAATAATAATATGTATTTATGAGCAATTACCCTCTGCTGGGCACTTTACTAATAGTAGTTCTGTCGAGCCTCACAGGTGATTTTTATTTATTTATTATTTATTTCACAGCATTTATTGAGCACTTTCTATTTTCCAGGCAGCATGCAAAACTTTACCGGCCTTGCCTCAGAGAACCTACAATTTCATGAGAGACCAGACTTTTCCCCCTTATTGCCGGGAACCAAACCTAGGACCTTACTCAAGCTAGCTTCTAAACCTATCTCTGGTTAGGATATGGAAGAAACTGACAAAGACTCTCAGATTTGAGGAAGAGAGAAGTCAGGATTTTTGTCATTGTTTTAAAGCCTGCAAGCTGGTCCCCACTGCCATGGCTTTCGTGACGCATCTCCTCCTGCTGCCTCTGTGTCACGGTGCACACTGGGCTGGACCCTAAGAACTGAACTTGTGTGTGGCCTAGGGATGTAGCTCAGTTACGGAGCTTGTCCAGTGTGACTGAGGCACGCACGGAAGGGGGTTCAGATCCTCCTGCACCTCTTGGAACATCAGGAGTGGCAGATCACTCACCCACCCTGCCTGAGACCTTGGGGCTGGCTGGGGGCCAAGCACCACCGTGTCTCTCAGAGTCTTCCAAAGTTTTGCAGACACCATGGAGGGGGTTTAGGCTTCTTGCGGGTAACCTAAGCCATTGAAGAACAGAAAACCTACAGATCAACTCACAGACCTGGGCTCCAAGTGACCTTGAATCTATGAGGACAAAGCCTTTTCTGTCCCGGGGAAGGAAGAAGGTGACCCTGGGAATGTCAGCAGGAAAGTAGTAAGGAAATATCAGGATGCCGCTCACACTGCTCTAAAACTAAAAACAAAACCAAGCTTTATCCCGATTTAATACACACATTGACTCATGCATGCTTGTTTGGTTCAAATGTCTGTAGACTCATGTCACATACAGGTATCTCCAACACACACACACACACACGCACAGGCACAGGCACATGCACATGAGAGGGGGGTGGAGAGAGAGAGAGAGAGAGAGACAGAGACAGAGAGAGACAGAGAGAGAGATAGAGAGAGAGAGAGAATGGTTCTGGTGTGGGCTTTTGAAACTTTAAAGCCCACCTCCAGAGACACACCTTCCTCAACAAAGCCACAACTCCTAATCCTTCTCAAACAGTTTCACTAACTGGGACCAAGCATCCAAACACATGAGCCTGCAGGGCCGGTCTCACTAACCACAGCTGGGCTTATTATATGGCGTGGGGCTTCAGGCTCGGGTCGTCATTCTAACACAGCAAGCACTCTTGCCATTCGAGCTGTCTCCTTAAAGCAGTAAAACCTTAGCTTTTGAGACAGGGCTCCTCAATGAAATGGAGACAACTTTCCATTTTAGTTGTGCTAGCTGATCTGGAAGTCCCCAGGGTCTGTCCGGTTCCACTCCTCCCCTGAGGTCCAAATGCACACTGCCATATGCAGCTCTTCACCCAGTGGATGCTTGGGGCTCAGAGTAAAGAAACCAAGCTTTCACGGCAAGCACTTTGCCTACTGAGCCATTTACCAACCCCTTGGTCAGATTTTAACTTAAAAAGTTTTAAATATGGCTCTGTAGGCCAGGCTAGCTTCAAACTCAGAGATCTGTCTGCCTCTGCCTCTCTCCTGAGTACTGGGATTAATGGCATGAACCATCCCTGTCTGGCTCCTTTGTATATTTATGATCTGACAGTAAACTTTCCTTTTGCAGAAGAATGTTTGTTCAGCTCTACAGATAACAGTGTTGCTTGGCAAACCTCCATCACAAAAACGTCTAAGAAGTGGTCTCTTTAGAACACTGACTACCTCTCCCTTCAGATTCTTGACGCCACTGGCTGGGACGTCCCTTCCCAGTACAGAGCTCCCTTCCCTGACCTCTGACCCTGCTGTCTACCTTCACCTTGCTCAGGGCTCCCTTTCTTATGGCCAAGCCACAGGGTCTGCTCTTGCTCTCCTACCCTCTCCAGGCCTCAGGAGATGGGAAGAGATCTGGCTTCTGAATCTCTCCTCCTTAGCCCACTGAACAGGGAGGTCCAGGCAGGTGTGCTAAGCCTTGGCCTTTGGGCTGCATGTGACGGTGCTGGTAGTTTTTTGTTGAATTGAAACAAACCTAGACCTATCTGTGAAGAGGTAACCTCGGCTGAGAAAGTGCGTCTGTCAGCTTGCATGTATGTGAGTCTGCAGGACATTTTCTTGATTAACGATTACATGAGACGTCACAGCTTATTGTAGGCAGTGTAGCTCTGGGCAGGTGGTCCTCAGTGTATGAGAAAGCAGGCTGAGCAAGCCACAGAGAGCAAGCCAGTACGCAGGACCCCTCCAGAGCCTCTGTTTTGGTGCCTGCCTCCAGGTCCCTGCCTTGGGTTCCTGCTCTGACTTCCCTTCATGCTGGGAACCGGAAGCTGAAATAAACTCTTTTGTCCTCAAGTTGCTTTTGGTCATGGTGTTTGGTCACAGGGACAGAGGCAAAGTTAAGACAATAATCTATACTATACAGTTAGCATGATGCAGAGTAAGCTGCACTGTGCCCCTCAGCTCGTGGGAGCTCCTCTTAGTACTGCATGATTCGCTCAGCTCCAGGCCCCAGCTGAACAACGGGAGAGCACTCTATGGTGAAAGAAAGCTTGAACTTTGACCACACCTATTTAGAGGGGTGGCACCTATCCCCCAGAAAATGACAGAATCTCAGACTCCACCTAAATATGACTCACACAGATGAGTTTTCAGAGCAAGCACTGCTCTGTCACTGTCGCCCTGGTCTCAGACAAGTCACTTAGACCCCATAGATGTCTCTTGAGCAATGACTACCTACACAGGGATGCTGAGTGGTATGGACACAACGTGTGCATGCATCCAGGATAGTACCTGGCACTTAGGGGCTCACAATAGACCGTCCCTCTTCTTTTTGCTTAATAACCATTAAAAATAGTCTTCGATAAAAGGGTAAACATTAATTGAACCACTCCTGTGTGCCATGTGTTGGGTAGACACTTTAAAATTTCATGTTGTCTCCCGAATACTTTATTATGATGTCAAGTAATTGTGTGTGTGTGTGTGTGTGTATTGAAACAGGGTCTTATTATGTAGTCCAGGCTGGCTCAGGACTCAATATATAGCTTAGGCCTTCAACTGCCTCCAAACCTGCCGTAGCCTCCCGAGTGCTTGGATGGCTATGTGTCAAGATTCCTAGTTTTTAAAGATATATTAATACTATTTTGAGGAGACAAGAGATTTGAAGTAAGAGAATTTAGACTTTGCTCATTCAGTATCCACTTCCCCCAGTCCGTGCTGCTCCTGGCCTCTGGACTGACTGGTACACTCTGTCTCTAAAACACAATACCTGGTATTTTCTACCCCTGCCCAAATTCCACATTGGTCATTAAACCGGACAGCATGAGGAAGTGGCTACTTAGTACTGGTACATAAGCTCGGAGGATACTGTGTCCCCAGCTCTGGCTTGGTGAGATTGTAAGCTTCCCTTCCCCCAGCCGCAGCCAAGATGTCTCCATCACTGCTGCTTCGGGCTTGCTCTCCTCATCCTGATGTAGTGGTGTCCTGGTCGATGTGATTCTCTGAGGGCAAGGCCAGGGCACGGAACCTTGCTGTTGGGACTTGAGGCAGCAGTTCTCAGGGTTTCACTGACAGGAGGTCGCTTGGCAATCCCAGCAGCTTTCAGCAGAAGAGACACATAAACCTACATGATGAGTGCTGGCTGTTATGTTTGACTGCTATCTGAAATCGATACACCTGCACTGGCTGGGTCAGTTACAGCCAGCTGTAATTTATGTCACAGAGGAGCCCCTGGGAGGTACAGGGAAGGAGATAGCCTGGGACTACACAGGACATTGCTTACTTGACACTGTTGTAGGATAGATTCCCCAGAATATGCCTTTTTCCTTCTGACTTTAAAACAGTGCATGCTGAGTATTATTATTATCCATTAAAGATTTATAGGAGAAAATGAAAATCCTGCCCTTCATCCGGAAGCCTGCCTGATGGGTTTCTGTAAACCTTTCTGGCTTTGTGTGTGCATGTGTGTCCTGACCCACATTCACAAATGTTTTGAAAATGGAGCTGTACTTTGGTGGGTTTATTTTTTCTTTAAGATTTATTTATTGTTATATGTAAGCACACTGTAGCTGTCTTCACACAAACCATAAGAGGGTGTCAGATCTCGTTATAGATGGTTGTGAGCCACCATGTGGTTGCTGGGATTTGAACTCAGGACCTTCAGAAGAGCAGTCAGAAAAAAAAAGAGCAGTCAGTGCTTGTCTTAGTCAGGGTTTCTATTCCTGTACAAACATCATGACCAAAAAGCAAGTTGGGGAGGAAAGGGTTTATTCAACTTACATTTCCACACTGCTGTTATCACCAAAGAAAGTCAGGACTGGAACTCAAACAGGTCAGGAAGCAGGAGCTGATGCAGAGACCATGGAGGGGTGTTTCTTACCGGCTTGCTTCCCCTGGCTTGCTCAGCCTCCTCTCTTAATAGAACCAAGACTACCAGCCCAGGGATGGCACCACCCACAAGGGGACCTCCCCCCTTGATCACTAATTGAGAAAATGCCTTACGGCTGGATCTCATGGATGCATTCCCTCAACTGAAGCTCCTTTCTCTGTGATAACTCCAGCCTGTGTCAAGTTGACACAAAACTAGCCAGTACAGTGCTCTTAACTGCTGAGCCATCTCTCCAGCCCTACTTTGTGGTTTTTAAGAAAGTATTTATTTGTTTATTTATTTATTTATATGAGTGCTCTATTTGTATGTGTGCTTGCATGAGAGAAGAAGGCATCAGATCCCATTACAGATGGTTGTGAGCCACCATGTGGTGCTGGGAATTGAACTCAGGACCTTTGGAAGAGCAAGCAGTCAGTGGTCTTAACCACTGAGCTATCTCTCCAGCTCCCTGCTTTGTGGTTTTTAATTGATCACTTCTAATGTGTCATAATTATCTTTTCAAAAGAATAGATGCTGAGAGTTAGACAAATGGTTCACACCTGTAATCCCAGTGCAGGACTGAGAGGCAGGGGAGTTCCAGGTTCACAGCCATCATGGGCTACCCAGCAAGATTGCAGAAAAAAACAAAACTAACAACACACACATGAGAAAATGAATATACAAAAAATATAAATTGGGGCTGTTATTTTTAGTAGTTTATGGTATTTCACTATAGAGATGTCATTAGAGGTGATGTATTGAATATAGCTATTTTGCCACCACATTTACCTTGGGAACAGGAAGCTCTCTGGTAGTCACTCGGTACTCACGATGACGTTTGTGGCATCACTGTGCTGTTCAGCTGACATCACCATAGAAGTCTGTTGACTTCCATGCTGGGCTGTGACCTGTACCGGCCATTGGAAAGAGAGCATGAGGCTGCATAGACAGAGTGGCGGAGTAAGGGGCACCGCGGGACGTTAGCACGAAATGCGCACGCCTGAGTAAGGCTCGCTTTCCTCTGAGAATATAAACTGAGTGGAGAAGCGTGCTGAGCTGTCTTCTGGCCCTCTGTGGCTCTTTCTAGCAGTCCCCAGGTTCCAACACTTACCAAACTCTGCCCACAGGGGGCACTCCAGCCCTCATTTGAGCCCCAGGCCTTAGAGAACCTTCCGCTCTTGCGTAATGATTTAGTTTAATCTCCATCTTCCTGAAGGTCAATGCACTTCATCTGCCATTTAAAAAAAAAAAAAAATCCTTGCTATACAAATACAGGTAGCTCTAAACGTAAGAAGCTGGGCAGCATAAACCAGGTCTTCTAGTCTTGTGATTGAAAGCCTGTACTGACAACACTTGTTTGGGTCCTGAATGGTTTACACACTACTCTCAATACTCCAAACAAACAACAGGGGTACAACAGTTTCCAGTGGGCAGATAGGGGTTCTGAGACTGGCAGAGGTTAAATTACTTGCCTGAAATGTGGTCTTGTCAGGGGTCAGGGCACGGGTGATTAACAAAGGGCCTTGTGTACTGCGTTCTGTGGCTACTTTACCTATCTTCATCACCATCATCACCACCACCACCACCATCATCATCATTTAATCATATTATGACCACAGATGAAGTAATCCTGGCAGAAGTGGTGCTGACAGTGTGTGTGTGTGTGTGTGTGTGTGTGTGTGTGTGTGTGTGCATAAAATCTAATTTTGAAGAGTTGGTGGCCTGGGGACACAGCCCAGCAGAAGAGTACCTGTCTGGGATGTGGGTTTCTGAATTCAGTCCTCAGTACTGACAAGTCCAGATAGTGGATTTTTTTTTTATTCTTGATTTAATTTTGGTAGATTTATTTTTTAAGATTTATATTTCATGTAGGTTAGCACTCTTGTGGGCATACAATTCATATTGTTTGAGGATTCTTTAAAAAATGAATATTATTTTAGGGGCAATCTCTAATGTAGTCCTCCACTACCACACACCATGCAGTTGAAGTTTCCTTATTCTGGGAACTGTCGGGGGTCTGGACAGCTCAGGTGTGATGGTTAGGCCTCACCTTGGGAAAACCATCTTACTGTGCATTGTATCCATATTTGGAGTTTTGTCTAACTGTCTTTCTGTTATGGATTTATTGACTGAGTGTGTACAAAAGCTGTATGTGTGTATGCTCAGCCACGTGGGCATGTCTCCTTATTTTGAAACTGGGTCTAGCACTGCACCTGGAGCTTGCTGTGTTTCACAAGTGGGGCCCCACTTGCTTCTGCTCCCCAGTGCTAGGTACAGCCGTGTGTCACCACACTCAGCTTTCCCCCGGACACCTGGGAGCTCAGTCAGTCTTGTTCAGCAGATGCCCTACCCATTGAGCTACCTCTCTATTTTCATGTTACTGAGTTTTAACTTAACTTCCCTGTGGTCTGAGGACACACTCTGTACCCTTGGATTTGCTAAGTCATGTATTATTATTATTATTATTTTTATTTAGACATGTAAGTTATGCATGTTAAGTTATGCTCATAATGTGGTCCATTTCAGCTAATGTTGCAGATGCATGTGAGATGCTCATGGACCTGGTAAGGAAACCTAGAGCTGCCCGTTCACGTTGGCTAACACAGTATCAGTGAGCTCAGCTGTGCCCTTTCTCACTCTCTGCCTTGCTTGATCTGCTCATTTCTGAAGAAAAGGTTCTGAAATCTCTACTCATCCAGCTGGGTGGGTCTATTTCTTCTTGCAGTCTACTAGATTTTTGCCTCATGTTAGTTCACCCTCAGGTTGGGCACATTTGCATTAAATCCTATCTAACATTATCATTTCTTTTGAAACATATACATCTTTATCCATAAATTATCTTTTTGTTGTTATTTATTTATTTGCAGTGCTGGCATTGATCTAGGGCCTTGTAGCGCTGGGCAAACACTCATAACAGGAGCTATATCTTTAGCCTTTATTGTTTCCAGACAGGGTTTTGCTATGAATCTGAGACTGGTCTTAAACTCTGGATTCTCTCCTATACCTGCTTGCTGAGTTTTGGGATTACAGGTCATGGGCCACCTTGTGAGGCTTTCTCTGGCACTTGTGTCATTGTGCACATACGTAAGTATACATATAAATATATGCATGTGTGTGTGTATATGTGTGTATATATATTCAATATACACAAGCAATGCATATATATGCAATTGAGTATATTAATATTGAATTTAATATTGAATATTGAAATAGCAATTGAATGCAATGCTGCTCTTAATATTTTGAACAAACTTCAATTTTAAGACAATTCAGAATGAGAACAATGGCTTTTCTTTGCGTCTATTTATCCTGTCCTCAAGGCTCATGTAGATCTGGGTTTCTTCTCTGTATATTTTCTTCTCTCTGAAGAACTCTTAGCGTTTAGTGCAAGGCAGATCTGACAACACATTCCCCATGTTTCTGTTTGCCTGAGAAATTAGTTCTAAAGAGAATTAAGTTTCACAGGGTAGAGAGCAGTAGATTGGTGGTGTCTGTCTTTTCTCAATGCATTAAGCCCGCCATCATGTCGTCCTTTTGTTTATAGAGTTTCTGGAGACTTGGATGTCTCCTGGCTTTGATCCTGAGTGCATACCATTTCCCCCTCTCCTTTCAACATTTTCCTCTCCATCTTTGATTTTCTGTTGTTTGAAAATGATAAGCCCGGGTATAGTGTTTGCTTGCTTACTTCTTGGTTTTGCATTTCTCCTGCTTGATGTTCTCTGAGTTTCCCAGAACTGGAGTTTGCTTTCTGACAATAATTTGGGGGAAAGTCTGGGCCACTCTTGCTTCAGACATTTTCCCTCCTCTCTCCTGTTCTTGGCTTTCTGGTCTTCCCTTTTGCAGATGCCCTTCCCTCTCTGGTCATCGTGCTCTTTGTTCTCTCGTGTTTCGGGTTGGGTTCTGCTGAGATTCTTTCAGGCTTGAGGATAATGTTCCTCCCTGTGTCCAGTCCACTGAAGGGCTGACCATCAAGGACATTCTGCACTGCTGCTGCAGTGTTGCCGGTCTCTGGCTTTTCATGCTGGCTGTCACCTTACCCTTTAGACCGGAGCCTTAGAATCTTAGTCATTTAATGATCCTTGTTTGACGATTCCAAAACCCCTGTCATTTTGGTATTGAGGTTTACTGGCTATCTTCAAATTATGTTCTTTTAAAAACATCTTTGAGACAAGGTCTCATGTAGCCTAGGCTGGCCTCAAAATCACATTGTGGCCAGGGAGAACTTTGAACTTCTTGTCCCCTGTCTTAGTTTGAGTTTTATTGCTCTGAAGAGACACCATGACTAAAGCAACTCTTATTAATTTTAAAAAAAGATTTATTTATTTATTTTATATGTGTAAGTACACTGTTGCTGTCTTCAGACACACCAGAGAGGGCATCGGATCCCATTACAGATGGTTGTAAGCCATCAGGTAGTTGCTGGGCGTTGAACTCAGGACCTCTGGAAGAGCAGTCAGTGCTCTTAACCTCGGCGCCATCTCTCCAGCTCAAGGCAACTCTTATTAAAGGAAATATTTAATTGAGGCTGGCTTATAGGTTCAGAGGTTCAGCTCATCATCATTATTGTGGGAAGCAGGGCAAAGTTCAGGAAAACAGGGTGCTGGAGAAGAAGCTGAGAGTCCTTCTGCAAGCAGCAGAAGGAGACTGTCACACTAGGTATAGCTTGAGCATATATGAGACCTCAAAGCCTGCTTCCACAATGACACACTTCCTCCGGCAAAACAACACCTACTCCAACGAGGCTACACCTCCCAATAGTGCCGCTCCTAAGCATTGAAACACAGAAGTCTATGGGGGAGGTGTGGGACATACCTCTATTCAAATCACCCCAGAAGTCTATGGGGGAGGTGTGGGACATACCTCTGTTCAAATCACCCCAGCCCCTAGTATCACCCCTGGGTGTAGGAATTATGGATATGACTTCTGCAGGGGCTTCCTTCATCTACATGCCTAAAGCTATATTTCTTTTTTGTTTTTTGTTTTTTTGTTTTTGTTTTGTTTTGTTTTGTTTTTTGAGACAGGGTTTCTCTGTATAGCCTTGGCTGTCCTGGAACTCACTTTGTAGACCAGGCTGGCCTCAAACTCAGAAATCCGCCTGTCTCTGCCTCCCGATTGCTGGGATTAAAGGTGTGCGCTACCATGCCCGGCTTAAAACTATATTTCTTGACTTATGTCTTGTAATGCCTTGTAATTATTTCTTGATAGCTGGCCATGGCATGTGGTAAAGGTGTTGGTATAATAGTCAGACTTGAGAAGAATTTGGTAAGGTGTGAGAGACGCATCCTGTAGACCCACAAGAGGCTGGGGTGTATGGAGTGGAGTGTTTAACTAGCTTTGCGACCCCCTTGGGTTCTATTCTCAGTATCACCACTCTCTTCCCAGTCCTTCGGGGTAGCACTCTGTCTTTTAGAGCCCCGAGATGTCTCTTGTGCATCTTGTTCTTGACCTTCAGTTGGATAGGAAGGCCAAAGGGCTGGAGCTGAGTATTTCTAGTCCCTCAAGCCAGTTGGTGTTTGATGAAACTCCAGCCAGTTGGGTTCTGGTTAACTAGTCTCTCCTGAGATTAGACCACATAAGAGAGCACGTTGGAATGCTTCCAAATGAGTTTCCTTCCCCCTTCAATTGTCAGAAGCACACAGAATTTTCTTTGTGTTGATGGTGAGAACTGGGTTGAGTTCACAAAAGCACAGGTCCCCTATGCCCACGTTCCCTGGAGTCCTTCATTCCAAGTGGCTACCGAGCTTCCAGGAATCTGTCAAATACAGGTCAGGTTTCGGTAACCCGGATCGGCTGCTGCAGGGGTCTGGCGCTCAACACTGTTAGCTTCTTTGTGTTAGATCCACCTGCCTCTCTTACTTTAGAGGAATAGTTTGCAGTGACCTCACTTCCTTGTGAGTATATAAAGGGCAGTTGATTGTCCAGTTTGTTCTCTCTCTGTCTCTCTGTCTCTGTCTGTCTCTATCTCTCTGTGTCTGTCTGTCTGTGTGTGTTTGATGTCAGGTGTTTTCCTTAGTTATTCTTCACTTTATTCTGCAGATTTGGTCTCTCACCAATTCCACTGGGCTGGCTGGCCAGCAAGCTCCAGGGACCCACAAGTCTTTGTCTCCTCAGCACTGGGAATACAGCTGCTGGCCACTAAGCCTGCTTTTTTATATGAGTGCTGGGACTCGGATTTCAAGTCTTCATGCTTATATAGCAAACCTTTACCTTAGCAATGGAGTCACTTCAGCCCTCCGTTTGCTTGCTCGCTGCCAGGACGGAGAGGCAATTTTCAGGCTTCTTACATGTGGACCAGCGGGGCAGCTGTAAAGCGTCATTTCGTCCAGATTTAACACTCAGCCCTTCCCCTCCTCACGCACTTCTCCATGGCTTCCTCTCAACAAATAATCTGCCATTCAGGTCTACAGGTTGGAGTAAAGACCTGTGGGACCTTTCTAACCGTTTCCAGCCCTAGGCACTCCGAGCTGACAGAATGTGATGGCGGCAGACCGTCCCCCCAGGCAGCGTCCAGCTACTCCCTGAGCCAGGTTTTATGACTTGCCACCTGAGCTGAGCTCACCTTTACACAGAAGTCCTCTGGCACACTGAATTCTAGCATTGGGAAAGACATAAATAGCTAGTTTCCATCTACAGACTCATATAAAAAGAGCCCAGAACCTCCCAACAGGCCTCCCAACGTTCCCACTGCAGTTTCTGTGGCAGTGAGGGATGTGTGAGCTACTAAGGGATATTTGTGCAGGAGTGCTTTATTTACTGTTGAAACTTGCCCCACAGGATGCAAAGGTCAGATTTAGAGCAGCAGTACCTAGGTTAATGTGGTATTGTGTGCACTTTCTCTGGGGGAGACTCAAACAAATGCCTACTTGCCCCAGAAGGAACACCAAGGATAGACCAAAGTGTGGTTCCATCAAAGCCTGACTTGGCTAACCACTAAGCTTGCTGAGTTCATGTACAGAGCACGGTTGGGGGCGGGGTTGCTTACAGGAACATGGGTGACCCTCTGATAGACATACCATGGAAAGTCTCACCCAGCATGGATTATCACTTTCCACAGATGGATGGATGGACTTTCCTCTTCAGTCAACTTTCCAGAGTCTATGTACTTTATACCGCCTGAGACCAGGAAACTATGAGCAGCTTTGGCAATCTTACACACTGCTTGGAAGCCAGGGAAGGATGGTGTGGCTGGAAATTCATGTGAAAATCTGAAGACCCTCAATGTCCTCCCAGGAGGGTTTGTCCACAGGATCCATCTCAAGAGTTTCTTGACAGTAGTTACAGCTATGTGAACATGGCAATGGCCGTTATGGTTGGAGGACATATTTTGAAGACAAAATTAGTGACTCAATTTAGCAAAGTATCTAACTCTGAACCTAAGCTTGGGCAAAAGCTCTAAAAGCTTTAGTAAAAATGTTATTTTCTGGGGCAGAGAGGTGGCTAGGTGGGTAAGTGTGCTCTGTAAGAACCAACTCATACAGCTGCCTCTGATTCCATACACACATACACTGACACAGACTGATGCACACACATACACACACATATACCACACAGCACACATACAAACACACATCACATACACAAACACACACACACACTAACACAGACACAGACTGGTGCACACACATACACACACACACACACACACAACCCACACATACACACACATATACCACACACACCACATATACACCATACACACACCACATATACAAACACACACACTACATACACACACAAGCACACACCACACAATCACATATATACCATACACACACCACATATACAAACACACACACACCACATACACACACAAACACACACCACACACATACATACACACTCAAACACATACACACACAAACACACATACCACATACACAACAAACACATAACACACATACACACACAAACACATATACAACACATACACACATACATGTACATACACACACTACAATAAATAAATGCAAAATATTAAAAAAGAAGAAAAATTATTCTTCTGATATACAAATCTATGTAGTTTCCCTGGGGAAGACTGTGGCATATGGAGAAGCCCATTTCATATTTTGTGTCTCCGTCATTCTGTCATCAAATGGTTCTTCCTTCTTTCTTCTCAGCTCTTTAATCCATATGTATGTCTGCTTGTACATGTTTGCTCATGTATGGGGTGCACATGTGTGTGTTGGGGTACACACATATGTGTGTACATGTACATTTAAAGCCCGAGGTTGACAGTAGAAATCTTCCTTGGCTGCTCTCCACCTTTTCCAGTGAGGCAGGCTCTCCAGTTGAAACCAGACTCACTGATGCTGCTGGTCTGAGCAGCCATTTCGCTCTGACGATTATGGGCAGCTGCCATGCCTGACTATAATATGAACTCTATAGATCTGGGCTCTGTTCTTTGTGCTTACACTGCAAAGATGTTAGCAACTGAGCCACCTCCTCGGCTACTACGTATTATTTTCGTTTTTTTATGTTTTATGAAAGTATTATGTAAAATTTATTTATTTATTATTTAAAAAACAATTTTATTATATATTTTCTTCATTTACATTTCAAATGCTACCCTGAAAATCCCCTATACCTCCCCCTGCCCTGCTCCCCAACCCACCCACTCCCAGTTCTTGGCCCTGGCGTTCCTCTGTACTAGGGCATATAATCTTTGCAAAACCAAGGGGCCTCTCTTCCCAATGATGGCCGACTAGGCCATCCTCTGCTACATATGCAGCTAGAGACATGAGCTCTGGGGGTACTGGTTAGTTCATATTGTTGTTCCTCCTATAGGGTTGCAGACCCGTTCAGCTCCTTGGGTACTTTCTCTAGCTCCTACATTGGGGGCCCTGTGTTCCATCCAAAAAAAATATGGAATACTTCACGAATTTGCATGTCACCCTTGTGCAGGGGCCATGCTAATCTCTGTATCATTCCAATTTTAGTATATGTGCTGTCGAAGCAAGCACTTATTGTTATTTCTTAACAGAGGGTTTATGCAGTCCAGACAGGGTTTGAACTTGTGATTCTCCTTTCTCAGATGTGTCACCATGTCTGACTTAAAAATTGCTGAAATTACATAGACAATACATATGTATTGTAAAAATAATAAAATAATCGAAAACTCCGACAAGTACAAAGAACTAGACGTTGCTAATAGTTCTTCTTTCCAGAATAACCGTGACTAACACAGCACTGCCTCATGTGCCTGTGACGTACGTGAATTTCCACAGTGGGAATACACATTCAGCTTTGAGTCATGCTCCAAAAATACCCAGTCCTGCAGTATTTGTTATGTTCCACAGCATCTCCCACTGCCCTTGGTGGTACCAGTGGTTAGTGTCTATGACATTTGCACGGGTGCGACCCCAGCACATAGGAACTTCAAGAGAGGATTAGGTTTTTTGTGTCCTGGCTTCAGAGGTGCCAGTCCATCATGGTAGAACAGAGTGGCTTACATCATGGTGGCCAGGAAGGAGAGTCACGGGACACAGGGATACAGGGAGAAGCCAGGAAAGACATAGCTGGTTGATCTGCTTCTTCTCATTAGGCCTCGCCGCCTCCTGTCACTTCCTCCTATAATGTCCTCACATTGTGACTCCATAAAAAGGATGACTTCATCCCTTGTGTTAGAACACTGATTGTTTCCCATCCCCCCCTCCCCCAGAAAGACACAAGAGCGTGCCTTACCATGTGTCCTCTAAACCAGTCGAGTTGATCATGAAGACTGCCTGTCGTGGATACTCACCGAAGAATGTTCTGTGGTGGGCATCACGCTGTTTACTGTAGACATATCTCACCATTGCATGTTGGTCATATTGATAGATCTACACAGTGATAGCTCTGTGTTGAGATCCTGTATGAACAGGTGTTTAATTCCACATAGTCTTCCACTCAGTCTTGGCCACTTCCAATACAGTCGTTTTCAAGCAGAGGTAAATGGCCCTTAGAAGGCGTGTCCAAGAGTGAAAAATCTGTAACTTGAAAACATTATTCAAAATTAACACTTTAAAAAGTCTAGCTTTCATTAGGATATTTAATGGTTATGGAATTATGTAGTGAAATGTAGCTTTGTTTTTCTGAAGGAGGAAGGAGTTAGAAACTCATATTAATTTGAAAATATTTATTGAGCACTTTCTATTTGTGAGGCTGTGTGTAAGCCCTGGGGGACCTAGCTGTGAGCAAGACCGGATGGAAGTCACATTAACCCAGTTTACATATGACATCTAAAAATCCTCAGATGTTATTTTAGGGTTTCCATTGCTGTGAAGAGACACCATGACCAAGGCAACTCTTATAAAGGAAAACATTTGATTGGGGCTGGCTTACAGGTTCAGAGGTTCAGTCCATTATCATCATGGAGGGAAGCATGGCAGCATCCAGGCAGACTTGGAACTGGAGGAGCTGAGAGTTCTACATCTTGGTTTGAATGCACCCAGGAGGAAACTGTTTTCCACAGGCATCCAGGAAGAGGCTCTCTCTTCTGCCCTGCATGGAATTTGAGCATAGGACCCCAAAGCCCACCCCTACACTGACACATTCCTCCAACAAGGCCACACCTATTCTAATCAAGCCACACCTCCATGGGCCAAGCATATATTTAAACCACTGCAGATGGGCTTTAAAGATCTTTCTTTCTCTTTCTTTCTTTCTTTCTTTCTTTCTTTCTTTCTTTCTTTCTTTCTTTCTTTCTTTCTTTCTTTCTTTCTTTCTTCCTTCCTTCCTTCCTTCCTTCCTTCCTTCCTTCCTTCCTTCCTTCCTTCCTTCCTTCCTTCCTTTCTTTCTTTCTTTCTTTCTTTCTTTCTTTCTTTCTTTCTTTCTTTTGTAATTTTTTGGGAGCATATCCCATTCATGCTTGGAGTATGAGTGATGTAACATATATAACACACACCTGGCATGGTAGGCCTTGGGTAGCAGTAACTGCCCTCTGCCTTCTGATGCCCTCCAAACATTGCTTTCACTCACTTGCTGGCCTTTCTGGACCACACACCCCCTCCAGAGATGCTGTAGGCATTCTACAGCTGCTGGCCAAACTTGTCTGTAACTAGGTTCTTGGCATTGTTTACCACCAGACTCTCTTAAACTAAAACTGATATGACTTGACCCAGAGGATCAATAATTTTATAGACTGAAGGTTTGGTTTGCCTCTGTGAACTGGGTAGTAGGCTTCATGTTATTCTCTTTGAAACCATACTGGAAGTGTGGGGACTATTCAATGACATTTTACTTCACTGTTAACTCTTTATTCCGACTCTCAGAGTGCTGCTGTCCATGCTCAAGAGTCATTCTTGTGCTGTGAACAGTTTCTTCTGACCTTGAAAAAGGCTGGTCCATTTGCTCAAGGGCAAAAAGATGGCTCATGATATGAAAACATGGGAAGGAGGGGGAACCCTGTCTCCATTCCTCTTCCTCACAGAACTCCTGGAAGCAAATAGATGATTATTTGAGGATGTAAAGTTATTCCTATGAATCTTTTCTTTCCGATAAACACTAAAGCTGTCCATTTTCTCAGAAGGGAGCCTGGCTCTTCGGCATAGCATCTCTCAGCGTGTCAGCTGCTAATCCTGTTTGATGCCAGGTGGCTCTGCACAGGTTCCTATGGCAAGCTGGGGCTTATTTTGTAGAAGTTCTAGGTGGTACTGACATCCTATAGCTTTTATAAGGCAATGTTTCTGAAAACCAAAACTTTAAAAAACATCTCCTTCTGACCTTAAGGAGGTTAAAATGGAGAAACTCCCAGAAGTCTGAACTGAGAGGTAGATATGGAAGACTGCCAGGCCACTGAGTCTTGCCTCCTAAAGCATCCCAGAGCCTTCCTCAATATAGTTCCTCTCTCTGGGGTGCACCACAAACTTTAAATTCTTTTTGACAACCTATTATAATACCATGTTTCCTAAAGTAAATCTAACCAAACACAAAGGAGAAAATTCTTAGCTAAGTTTCCTTTAACTACTTAAGAGAGTTTTTGAAACATTGATTTCTAACTATTTTTGATAGACCACAGCTACCTGATGACTCTCCAAGGTCAGATTTACTGTTAGACATTTTTTTTTTTTCAATTCAAGAAAGCAAGGTTGAGCCCACACATATCCGTAATGGAAGGCAAGGCAGGGGGATTTATAAACCTAATTAAAAGGTGCAAATTCTCAAATCCAGACCCATAAACTGGCTTTTAGAGCTCTGGTTGCTGGAGGAGTTGTAAATCAAAGCTGTTTCAGGTGAGAGTTCACCCTCCTGCCCCTGATCAGGTGAGTCCAGCCAGCACTTTAAAAATGGAAAGCTTTCACGTACAATAAGAAATACAAGTGTAATTGGAATTATATGACTACATATAAATCAAGATTTATGAGAAATCTGTCCAAGAAACTATAGACTTTAAGACCCAGTAGCAGGAATATATATATATATATATATATATATATATATATATATATATATATATATGAGAGAGAGAGAAGAATAACCATGGAATGGTTTCGCTAATAAATCACAAAGTACTCAAGACAGTCTCTGTAATTTAAAATGTGTTGGGTTTTGGAATTATCAAAAAGGAAACTGGGGGAAAATGGATCATAAGGGTGGTCTGCCAGGATTGGGCACAGTCTACACAAGGCTACAGTGAAGTTGTTTCACTGTGATTTTACTGAAGGACTGTTTTTAATTGAGAGCCAGTTAGTATGCCCTGGTATTGGTCCGGTTTTATTTTCCCTCATCCCGGGCTTTTCAGAGGACATAACATGGACGTTTAATCATATTAGCAACATAAACCATAATGAGTCCCCCACCACCACACACACACCAAGTGCCACAAGGTGTGGGCAGCTGGGTGTCCTGCAAGCCCCGTGAGGACAAGGGGGCAGCTCTAAAGACTGTGGCATGCGGCTTTTGGCTTGTAACACAGGAATCCCCACTGGCAGTTAGATTGTCCTGCTATGTGGTTGCATCCCACACTGGGCTGGGAGGATTTGTGTGTGTGGTGTGTGTGTGTGTGTGTGTGTGTGTGTGTGTGTGAGAGAGAGAGAGAGAGAGAGAGAGAGAGAGAGAGAGAGAGAATTGAAGAGGTGTAGGTAGGGGGTCAGAAGTAGGAAAACTAAGTAGGCAAAAGAAGACTGAAAAGCTTTCCAGAGGACCTTGGAATGGCTGGGACTGTCAGAAAGGCAATGAGATCGCCAGCACACCGCAAATGTCTTCGGCTGGTCTCCTTCAGGGTTGAGTGCCTCTGCCAGAGGGAGGAAGGATGACCGAGGGGAGCTAATGGTCTCCTGTTACCAGCTGCAAACTTAATGCTGTGTGCTTTCTCTAAATATTTGACATGTGCCTCGTGAGCAGGGAATAATGATCAGGTCAGAAGTACCCACTTGTTACCAAGAAAGTGGAAGATTTAGTGTCGGCTGATGCTGCGTGCAAGCTTGAACAAGTCTGTGATGCAGTCTGACTGATGGCAGAGAGACCATCGGCTGACACAGGAGGCTCAAAGCAGCCTGTGTGTAGCTTAGTAAGAAGAGGATCTGCTTTGCCTCCCTGAGCGACTCCTCAAACCAGCTCCACCTCTGCTACCTACAGATATATAATAAATAATATAATATAATATAGTATACACATATAAAATATAACTACACACATATATGTGTATGTGTATATATACACATATGTATATATTTTATAGACAAATACATATATACACACATAAATGTATATCTACATATACATATATATGTGTGTATATATATATGTATATATACTATTTTATGAGTATAAATATCTTGCCTGTATGTATGTATGCACACTCTGTGCATGCCTGGTGCCCCTGGAGGTCAGGACCGGGGCACTGGATCTTCTGTAACTGAAGTTACAGATGGTTGTGAACCACCGTATGGGTGCTAGAAACTGAACCTGGGTCCTCTATAAGAGCAGGCAGTTCTCTAAAGAGTGGAGCCATCTCTCCAGGCCCTACCTGCAGCTCCTTAAAGTCCCTCACCCTCATCCATAGGCCTTTCCAATGATTTGCCTCTACACTGTGGCTTGCTGAAGAGTTTCAGGGACTTTTATTGAGACAACTTCGTTAGTTAAGCAGATGTTCGTGGAGTACCTCTAAGTACTCTCGTAGGTGTCGGGGCTGTAAGATGATGAAGACTAAGGTCACACAGCCGTCTTCAGAGTGCTTGGGCCCCAGCTGAGGATGCGGCAGCTATAGATGTGAGACAGCTATTGTCATTTGTGCTTCATTCCCTTCCCAGAGGGGATGGAGGGAGCTCAGAATAAATGATAATGACACATGGTACCGAAGAGCTGAAAGACAACAGCCATGTAATTAAGGGGGACAGTGGTGGAATAATTACACATAGAAACCCGAGGCCAAGGCGAGCCACTCCCCTTGAACAGGAACAGCCAGGGAACAGAACAAGAATAACCTGGGGCAGACAAAAATGAAACAGCAAATTACACGGTGTCAGCCCCACAAGTTCAAGGTAGAAGTTCAAGGTGGAGTTTGATGCTGATTTCCGTCACAGGCAGTGCAAGGCTGTGCTTAGGTTTCTCACCACCATCCCCAGCCTTGGTGTCTTAGCCTAGAAAACAAAGAGAACACATCTTGTGACATCATCTATCAATAGGTGCGTGTTTCCAAACTCCCAAGATGCCCTGTCCAGTGGGAGACCTCGTGGCCTGAGTTTCTCCCAGGCTACAGAAGACCTGTTCTAGCAGGGGATTTCAAGGGAAAGCGTTTCTTCAAAGCTGGGAGGAGAGGACAAGATAGATGATGTGGTGGGCAGGGGAAATGGCTGAGAAAAGGAAAGGTGTGGGGAATTGCTGTCTAAAGCACCTGTTTGCCTTCTGGACTCAATGCAAGTCACACCTGCAACCCCAGTCCTCAGGAGGCAGAGGCAGGAGAACCGCCTTGAGTTTGAGACCAGTCTGTTCTATCTATCAAGTTCCAGGCCAGCCAAGGCTATGTACATAGTGAAATCCTCCTTCAGACAGATGAAAGGATAAAGGAATACAAACCATGGCCTGAGGAATCCTGAAAGTTATGTATTAGCCTTGAGAGCCAAGGAACATAGAAGATAACACCTCGCGGAGGAGGCCGTGTTTGGTAAGTAGCTGACGCCTCCGCACTTCTTTGATTCTGACTCTGAGAGCCAAGGCTTGAGCACTGGAGGTAGCACCTTGCAGATGTCATGTTTGCATGCGTGGCTGAAGCCTCTCTTTGCATCTTAGATCTCTGCAGGCAAGCAGAAAGATGCGAAAGCCTTGGACATTTGGGATTCTGGCTCATTGCTTTCATAACTGCCCTTGGGCAACCTACTCATCTTCTTGAATCTCAAGTTTATCATCCATAAAGTGGATTGTTTGAAGAGCTATGAGCTAATGCTTTGCACACAAAGCCCTTGGCACAGAGCAAGCCCAAAGCAGGCCTGCAGGAAGTGCGGGCTCCCTCCCCCTCCCCCTAGTTTCTGAGGACTAATGAGCAGAGCAGACAACTCACTCCTTTTGGACCAGCCAATTGCAAGAGCAAAGGCCCCCTGACTTCCTTCCATTCCATTCCTCTCCAGCACCTCCAACAAGCTGTTTATTTGGCCAGAAACCTGCCTTTCCTTAGGTTTTTGTTTGGTTTTCTTGTTTGCTTCTTCAGAAACAACCACCGCTTTTAAAAATTTATTTACTTTTAAAGTTTTTATTAATTGTGTGCGAATTTATATGATGTATTTTGGTAACAACCATCCTCAGCCCCTTCCCTTTAACTCCTCCCAGATCCTCCATCTTTGTAACCTGAATGCTTTTGAGTATGGGGTCATTCATTAGTGAATAATTGACCTATCAGGAGCCACACCCTTAGAGAAAATGGACTCTCTCTCTTCCAAAAGCCATTGGGTGTCCATAGCTTCTCAGTTAGGGCTGGGGGGCCTGTGATCCCCTTCCCAGTCCAAACTAGAATCCTGACCATCTTGGTCCTGTGCAGGCAACCACAGACTTCTGTGGGTTCTTGAGTGCAATAGTCCTGTCATGTCTGGAGGAATTATTTTGCTCTGGTCCATCCTGATCTTTGGCTCTCTCAGTCTTTCTACCTCTTCTTCTGTGACAGTCCCTGACAGCACAGCTTCTTATGTACCTTCATGTATAGTCTATGGCACAAAAGTTCAGCAGATGCCACAACAGAGCACATCCTTGTCTTGTCTGTCATCCCCACCCCTCCGCTATCCCAGATCCTTTATGACTCATTTGCTCTGCTTCTCTCAGATCTCATGGCGAGATGCACATCAGTCCCAAAGCTCGACAACCTCCTTTCTTTCTGGTCACAACATCCTACTCTTATAGCTCCTTCATTATCCTCATACGCAATTTCAATCCCAGTGCAAATGCCTAGCGGCAACCCTCTCTTCCCATGGTCCATTACGGTAGGCTTTCTCAGTGTTCTCTTTGCCTCTTTTCCCCATTATCTTGCATCCATCCACCTAGCACTCTGGCCCTGGGTGAAGCCACCAGTTTGACTTCTATGCCACAGGTTAATGGTCGTTGCTAAAGAAAATTGCATCATTGACTGGGAGTGGTGTCTTGTGCTTGAGATCCCAGCGTTTTGGAAGCTGGGAAGAAGGTCTGGCACAAATGTGAAGGAAGCCTGGACTACATAGTAAGACCCTGTAATAGTCAGGATTCTCCAGAGGAACAGAATTTATAGAATGGATATATATATGTAATGAATATATGTATGTAATGTATTAGACCAGTTTATAGGCTGTGGACCAGCTAGTCCAACAATGTCTACCAACAGAAAGTCCATGAATCCAGTGTTTGTTCATCCCATGAGGCTGGATGTCTCAGCTGGTTTTCAGTATGCACCAGAATTACAAAGAAGTAGCTTCTATGCCCATGAAGGGATGAATTTGCCAACAAGAGTGAGAGCAAGCAGGGAAAGAGCAAACCTCCCTTCTTCCATGTCCTTTGTATAGTGGCCCAAATTAAAGACGGCTCTTCCCACCTCAAAAGATCTGGATTAAAGGTGGGTCTTCCCACTTCAAATGATTTAGTTAAGAAAAATCTCTCAGAGGTGTACCCAGATACTTGGGCTTTATTTAATTACAGATGTAGTTGTTGCCCATTAAGAATAATGATCACAGATTCTATGAAGAAGCCAACCAAGCAAGCAAGCAAGCAACAGAACAAACTAAAACACTTTTAAAAAAGAAGAAAATCCCATCATTATATAAACAGTGCAGCCCAGCTTTCCAAGGTGCTCATTAGAATGCCTTCCATGGGCTCAGGATTTCTCCCTGTCCATATTTCCACTTTTAAACCCCTCTTCCATATCTGTAACCCTGCCTTCCAGCTCTCTGAATGCTGGGCCTCCTTCAATATCTTCCATGGACCCTTTCTCTGCTTAGAAATGCCAGCATCATCCCCTTCTTCCTCCTAACTCTACAGTGGGAGATGTTTTTGTTTCTTCCATAATTTCCCTTGAAATTTTCTCATGAAGGACACGCTCCACCTCTCCAGCTCTGCCACATGCTGGGTGCTTCACCCCACCCATCAATCACTTCAAAGACCCCACTGCATTAGTTTTTCCATGCCGATGGTAAAGCTATCCTACCTCCAGAGTATAATAGACTCAAAAATTTCTCCTCAAAAAATTCTGTCACTATATTGCTACCCCTGCTCCCAGTTATATACTGTAGGACAGGAATAAGATAAGGTCTTGATACATAGCCTAGGCTGGCCTTGAACTCAAAATCCTCCTGCCTTAGCCTCCCAAGTACTGGGATTACAGATGTTTACTCTACAAAGGACAAAAATGAATATCTAATTCCAACTTTTAAGCAGTGTTCTATTCTAGAACTACCATATGACACATATCACTAGTTACTGGGCTTATACCTAAAGGATTCTATTTATTACAACAGAGACACATGCTCATTGGCATAGCTAGGGCATGAAAACAGCTTATATGGCCATCAGCTGATGTATGGAAAATGAAACTCATATCTATACACATGGAATTGTGTTCAAGTATAAAATAAAATAAAATGTATTAAATTTTGTAGGTAAATGGATGGAACTAGAAAATCTTACTCTGAGTGAGGCCACCTAGACTCAGAAAGACATCTGTTGCATGTTCTCACTCATGTTTAGCTCCTAGCACTGGCTCTTTAGAGCTGTGTGTTTAGCTTGGAGTACTCATAGAAGCCAGGAAACTAGACAGGGACCCTTGGTTAGGTGGGAGAAGAAAGTCCTAAATGTGTGCATGTGGTGCAGTAGAGTACAGATGATATGAAGGGAAATAGGAATAATGGGGACGGGAAGTTTAAGTTGGGGGGAGGGATGTGAGGCATAAGATAAGGAGGAGTGGGGGAGAGATAACTAACTCTAAGGATGTTTGAAGATGCTATATGGAAACCTACGTATATATCCATATATATATGTAATAATAAACATACCCATATATGCATATATATGTAATAATTTCTTATATAAAAGAATTTAATAGAGGGGCAGTGATGGAGCACTCCTTTAATCTCAGCACGCAGGAGGCAGAGGCAAGTGGATCTCTGCTTGTTTGAGTTCAGCCTGGTCTACAGAGTGAGTTCTAGGACAGCCAGAGCTACACAGAGAAACCATGCCTCAGAAAGAAAAAAAAAAGTTTAGCTGGAGTTACCATACTCAGGGGCTAATGCTCTCTAGAAACCTTGGGCTTCCAAGCCCAGTGCCAGGCACGGGGTACCTCTACTTGAGCTGTCCAGGGTGTCCCAGAGAACCCCAACAATAGAAGCTATTGCCCTTGCTCTTGGTTTCCCAGCAGCACCTGATGGTAAGACTCCATTGCTAAAGACATCGTATGCTTTGTTCACAAGATATTGGAGAAATAAAGCTGGCTTAGACCCTGGACGTTCTTCCATTCTGGACAGATTTCATAGCATTGGGAGATGCTTTGCAGGCTTCTGGGCGTGGAGCAGATGGGTGGAGCCATTAACAGTCTCACCCAGAGGTTAATCTTGTGAGCTACAGTAAATCTGGCATGGCAAGACATACCTATGGACGCAATGGGGTTTGTATGTCATGGAGTAACCAACTGTCTTCTCACTGTAGTTAAAGTCCATTCTGTAGGAAGAAACAGCTGATACTATAAATCTGGCCAAGAGTCCATGGCTGGAAGCCCATAGGCCCCAGAGGTAAACATACTACTGCAATTTTGATAAATTGATATGCTATCAAACTGCTGTCTAAATTTGAATCTCTAGACCCATAGATTTGTGCTTCTCTCTGACCTCAAATGTGCAGTAGATGGCAGTTAACACAGAAACTCACAACTGGTCAAATGCAAAGTGGTGTGTGTGTGTGTGTGTAGTACTAAGTCAAAATGGGAAATTTATATCACATACACTCACCCAGATACACACACACTCAGGGATCACAGTATGAAGGTTGCAAAACAATTGTAAGAGCCAGAGGCTGGGGAGGACCAGCATGAAACAGTGTCTTGTAGACATGACAGGACCACAGCACCAATGACCTAACAACAATGGTGGTTGCCTGCACAAAACCTGCACAAGATCAAGTCTGGAATGGAACAGAAAGGGACCCACCCCTAGATATGGACAGTTGATGGCTTCTTGGGAGGGAAGAAGGGAGGGTCAGTTTTCTTTAAGGTTGTGGCTCCTGGTAGGTCAATCTACCTGCAGTGAATACCACACACCCAGGAGTTCTTGGGCACCACAGATTAGACTCAGTGGTTTAAAGACCTGAGTTGGCAGGCTAGAGAAGTGGGGTGGATCTGTGAGAAACTGAGATGAATATGATTAAAATGTATTCTATGAAATTCTTAAAGAATTAATAAAAATAGTCTAAAGACTTAAGACTTTCAAACTTCTAGAATATCACAAAGAAGAAAGTCTTTGTGACCTTGGGTTGGGCAAAGATTGCTTTAGCTCTGACAAAATGAAATAGGAAGAAAATGTACGCTTTGCAAAGGACATTATTTAAAAATTAGATTTCATCCATATTAAAACTTTCTATACTCAGCATGCTCAAGGGTGAAAAGGAAGATCACAAATTCAAAACCGAACTGGACTCCAGAGCAAGATCCTGTCTCTGGGGGAAACCAACCGACCAACCACAAGACACAAAACAAAAGCAGGAGCAAGAGACAAACATGGTTGAGAAGAATATTTCTAAATAGCATTTGGCAAAAAAAAAAATGTATCCAGATTAATAAGCTCTCAACTTTTAAATATGAAGACAAACAACCTAATTTGAAAATGTGCAAATGGCTTGAGTCCTACATTCCATTAAAGAAGATATATGAATGGGCGGGAAGTACAGGGAAACTGCTTATCCCCATTAGTCATTAGGGGAATGCAAGTTAGGTCCCAATGAGGTATGCTCACTAACCCGCAGGAGGGCCGTCATCAGAACCACACGCAATGTCAACTCCGAGTAGTGGTACATGAAATGACTCTGCTACTTTGAAAAATAGCTTGCAGCATCCCTAAGAAGTTAGTTCTATGCAGGGAATGGTGGCCCATGCCTGCAGATCTAGCATTAGGGAGTAGGGGCAGACAGATCTCTATGAGTTCCAGGCCAGACCCTGTCTCAAACAACAACAAAACATTCGTTTTATTGTGGAATCCAGAAATCATCCTTCTAGAATTCTATAAAGGGAAGCAAAAATCTGAGTTCAGGGACATCTAGGTGCAATGGCTCATGTTTCTCAACATTATGTGGCAGTCTGTCCTTTTGACTTCTTTATCATGGCAACATCAGAATAGCTCACGTTTTTTGTTCTGGGTTTTTATTTTTTGATTGTTGTTTTTTTAAACATGTTGACTCAGAGCTCCAAAGGCAAAGCAGGGAGAGAGCCAGATGGAGAGATAGGAGCAGGGAGAAGGGAGACAGAGACATGAATAAAAAGAAGAGTCATAGAAACAGAGGAGAGATAGAGAGGGAGGGAGGGAGAAAAAGAGAGAGAAACTATATCATCTTCTATGGTCTAGCCTTAGAAAATGTGCAGTGTCAATTCTATTGTATTCTATTGTTTGAAACAGTAACAAGGCACCCCCAGGACCTCCATCTCATAAAGGAAAGGCTATAATGTCACCTTATGAGAACAGCTTGTGGAATGAGGTGTGTGTATGCGTGTGTGTGTGTGTGTGTGTGTGTGTGTGTAAGTGCACGCATATGCAAAAGTACAACCTTCCATAACTATTTTTGACTCTCTTCTTTCTTCAAAGTTCCAGTGATCTCATTTCCATCCTTGTTCTCCACATGAGACCTCCCTGGCAGTCACTGCAAGAAACTGAAGTAACCAGCAGAGAACTCCTACCAGCTCTTCCCATGACATCTTCCCAGTGACCTGCTACCTTACCCCTTCCCTAATCCTCCTGAAACAGAGAGTACTACTCCATTCTCTTAGCCAAGGACAGTTCTGCCCCAGATTCCACCTCTCTTACCCCTTGGGAGCATGCTGCTCTATCGCTTCTCCAGCACCACTGATATCCTTTCTGCTGCATTGTTCCTTTCAACATACAGAAGTGTTCTCTCTCTCTCTCTCTCTCCTCTTCCTCCTCCTCTTCTTCCTCCTTTTCTCCCTCTTCCTCCTCCATCTCCTCTTCCTCATCTACAACCACCATCTTCTATTTTTTTTTCCGTTCTCTCCTTTTTTCTGTATTTTAAAGAAACTCTTTTGTCGGCCCCTACCTAGCCTGATTTAGAATAAGACCCTGATTTAAAACTAACAACCCCCTTCCATGGACAATGATAAGTTGGACACTAGTAGATGAAAACAAAACTGCTTAAATGACTACTTGCATCTAGCTGCCATCATGCAGGTAATGGCTAACCTTCATTGTCAACTGATGGATTTGGAATCCCCTGGGAAACAGACTTCAGGACACATATGTGAGAACCTTTTCTGAGAGAGTTAACTGAAGAGGGAAGACCCACCCCAGAGGTGAGCATCCTGTGAGTTTGGGATCCTGAGCTGAGTACAAAAGGGATAAAGGCATGTGATGACTTGAGTCCTTGCCTGTCAGCTTGACTGTGCCTGGAATTAACTGAAAACTAAGCAGTTGGGCATGCCTGTGAGAGACTGGGTTGTTTGATTGTGTTGTTGTCTTGTTTTGATTTTTGGTTGGATTATTTGAGGTAGAAGACCCACCTTATTTCTGAATTATTTGAAGTCAGAAGACCCATACCAAATCTGGGTCACACCTTCTGGTGGCAGCCGAAATTAAAGGACATGAAAGAAGAAATCCTTTGCTATTTGTCTGCTTGCCTACACGCTTACTGGCAAGTTCATCTGTCTTGTTCCTGAACCATTCCTTTGCTGGTGTTAGAACCTATTTCTCTGAGATTCTAGTGTAGATTGAAGACTGGCAGCTCTCTAGGACTTGGGACTAGAGATTGGGACTACTGATTATTGACTGAACAACTACAGGATCCTTGGCCTTTCTGTCTGGAGGCAGCCATTGCTGGAATGCTTGGACTACAGCCTGTACAAGTCACTCTAATCATTTCCCTTTCAATGTATATTTGATTCAATATATATCAATTCATTCTATCAGTTCTGCTTATTTAGAAAACCCGAATACAAAGAGAAAGTGATTTAAACTCCTAAAGCTCAGCCATTGCAAGGGTCTCTGATTTTCCGTCCCAGGACGCCACAGTCCTTGGTGAGGATGAGACAACCAATGGTGTCCCCTCTAGTTTCAAGGCTTTAAGTAGCATCTCCCTGCTGATGACCAAATTGTAACTCTTTCTCTGTTTCTTGATGGTAGATCCAATGTGTCAAGCTACCTCACCCTCCTACTCTTCCTGCCTCATATTTTATGCCATGGTGGATCCTCATACTGTGAGCCAAATACATTTTTCCTTTAGTTGATTTTGTCAGATATTTTGTTACAACGATGAAAAAAGTAACCACTATGGAAAGTTGGTACTAGGAATGGGGCTGTTGCTGTGAGAAACCTTTGGAAATGGTTTGTGGAAGAAACATGGAGGACTGTGGAGCTACAGGCTAGAGAAGCCCCAGGTTCCTGTAATCTGGGATTAATGGTCCATTTGATGCCATCTCAGGATGCTAAAATTTATGTGACTGGAGACATAGCTTATGAAGATTCAGGAAATACAAGGACACTACTGAGAAGTGGGAAAGAGGCCATTTGTGCTACATTGTGACATAATCTGGCTGAATTCTGTCTAGGTCCTGAAAAGCTGAGTGTGATTGAATTCAAAAGCAGTGAGCTAAGTTGTGTAGCAGAGGAAATCTCAGGTCTGTGGTGCGGTTGTTGCTCACTGCTCTTGTTCAACTCTATAGCGAGAGAAGAGAACAACAAAGAGGAGTGCACACTGGGAAAGTGACAAGGTTGGGTTCCCTGAAAGGAAGCCCGGAGAGGTCCCTGCATGTAACTGTGCAGGTGAAGCCTGAAAAGGAGATGCCGCACTGGGGGATGGTTGTCAGGGAAAGTTGCAAGCCTGGTGTAGAGTCTGACCAAGGGAAATGCTATGTGTGCTTGTGTTTCTGCTGAACTGGAGGGGTTGGGGCACCAAAGGTGTTTGGAGCCCAGATGAACCATTGTGATCCCTCGATGCCAGACATGGAGCTTCAGTCTTTGTTCTCCTGGATTTCCATCTTACATTGGCCCAATCTTTTATTGCTGTGGTCTCCTCACCTCTCCTCCATTTTGAAATGAGAAGATTTATTCTGTATTTATTTATTTGTATAGTGGAAGCCTGTTTAAAAAAATTTTGTCTTAATTCTCAGCAGAGACTTTGAGCTTTTGGATAGCATTGAGATTGTGAAGACATTGGGGACTTTTAGGGATAAAGTAAATACATTTTACATTATGAAATGAAGGTGAGACTTTAGGGTTCAGGGTTGGGATGCTATGGTTAAAAGTGACATGCTTGGATGTCAGATGTCAGGGGATAGACATCAGCTTTGTCTGTTTCTTTGTGGACACAATGTGACCAGCTGCCTCCTGCTTCTGTCACAGCTAGAACTGCTCTCAATGCCACATCTTTCCCCCTGTTACGGCCTACACTGTCCAACTGTGAACCAGAATAGACCATGCCTTCTTTAAGTTGTTTTTGTTGGATTTTTCTCACAGCAATGAGAAAAGTTAACAACACAGTGCTGAGTGACAAGTGGCTTATGCAATGTAAGATTTTATTATAAATAGAGGTTTTTGAGGAGCTGGTTATTTCTGCACACACTGGAGAGTCTGCACACACTGGAGAGTCTGCACACACTGGAGAGTCTGCACACACTGGAGAGTCTGCACACACTGGAGAGTCTGCACACACTGGAGAGTCTGCACACACTGGAGAGTCTGCACACACTGGAGAGTCTGGGTGAAGGAAGTGATGAGTTCAGTGCTCTCTAGCCTGGTGCAGGGGCAGGGGCAGGGGCAGGGGCAGGGGCAGGGGCAGGGGCAGGGGCAGGGGCAGGGGCAGGGGCAGGGGCAGGGGCAGGGGCAGGGGCAGGGGCAGGGGCAGGCAGGTGCAGGGGCAGGGGCAGGTGCAGGCAGGGGCAGGGGCAGGTGCAGGGGCAGGGGCAGGGGCAGGTGCAGGGGCAGGGGCAGGTGCAGGCAGGTGCAGGGGCAGGGGCAGGTGCAGGCAGGTGCAGGGGCAGGGGCAGGCATGGGCAGGGGCAGGGGCAGGGGCAGGGGCAGGGGCAGGGGCAGGGGCAGGGGCAGGGGCAGGGGCAGGCAGGGGCAGGGGCAGGGGCAGGGGCAGGGGCAGGGGCAGGGGCAGGGGCAGGTGATGAACATGAAACCTAGGACCACTCTGAAAGAATTCTTACCATCGCCGGGCAGTGGTGGCGCACGCCTTTAATCCCAGCGCTTGGGAGGCGGAGGCAGGCAGATTTCTGATATCGAGGTCAGCCTGGTCTACAGAGTGAGTTCCAGGACAGCCAGGGCTACACAGAGAACCCTGTCTAGAAAAATAAAACAAAACAAAAAACAAAAACAAACAAACAAAAAGAATTCTTACCATCTCCTTTTGTAAGTATAGGACCAAGACTCCAGAAGTCTAAACCCAAGGTAATGCTGAAGAGGGCTAATTTACGGAGTCAGAAGAATTTATATCTGTAAACATGAACTATACGCTTTCAATAAATAAACTGATTAATATGTGATATGTCTTTAAATATCTGTTATACGAAGATGCTCACAACCTTAAAAAATTTTATGAAAAAGTCAGGTGTTAATTGGGAAGAAGAGGAATGCTGAAAACTGCAAGGCAGTATGGGTAGTTTCTGATGAAACTAGAGGTTGCAAATCCTAATTCTGCCAGACTCTTCATAGCACAAGCCTTCCTTTTCCCTCTGAGTGAATTAGGCTCTCTACCCTCACAGTTAGTAATGATTTCTCCTAAAGTGAGTCTCTTACAAAGGACTGCTGATTTCCAGGAAAGCTTGTCCCCACCATGAACCAAATCCCAGGACACCACAGTCATTGATGCCGATGAGACATCCAATGGTGTCCCCCTGGTTTCAAGGCTTTAAGTAACATCTCTCTGTGATGACCAAGTTTTCATACTTTAGTGACAGCTACGTGACATTCTTGTCATCCCAGTCTCCTACTCCCATCTCCAGTCTCAAATTCTCTTGAGCCCTGCTGATGCCTCCAGGCCTTGCCGCTTCTACCCGGACAGCAATACCTCCAGACCTTGTGGCTTCTCCCCAACAGCTCTGCCAGACAGAATCCTGGCCTCAATGACACCCCCACCTGTGTTGCTGGCATGGCCTCCAAACTGAAGCTTTCCTTCCAGCTTTGCCCTCCTCACTTTTAACCCCAACACAGTTGACAGAAAGCCTGCTGAAAATGCAAGCTGTGGCCCAGAGGTGGCTCAGTGATGGAGAGCCCTGGCTGCTCTTCCTGAGGACCTCGGACCTCTGTTCCATTCCCAGCACTCACATGGCAGATCACAGCTGTCTGTTGTACCTCCCGTTCTACGGATCCGATGCCCTCTTCTGGCCTACTTGGGCACCACATGTAGTACACACGTATGTGCAGGCAAAACCCTCATACATATAAAACAATAAACATAAATGTGTTTTTAGAGGAAAAAAATTAAAATGAAAGTCATATTATATACTTTGCCCAAAACCTCTTCCTGGCTTTCTGATTCTCCTGGAGTGGAATCTGGAATTCTCACAGTGGCACGTGTAACCGTGAATGGTCCATCCCTTGTCATTCTCCGTATCTTTCTTCCTTTTGACTCATCACTCAGCCACATTGCCTATGTGAAGGGATTACATCACACCGGGGCCTACATCAGAGAGCCCATCCCCCACACAGCCGCAGGCCTGGCCTCTCTCAGTTACCTAGTCTCAGGAGACTTGCCCTGGCACCAGATGTAAGATGCCAGCCGCCCTACTCCTGGCTATTGTCTTTGCTTCTCCTCCACTACTGACCCTTGTTACCTGGGATCTGGGGATGCCCTTTGTGGATTCTTAGCCTTATTAATAAAATAATTCCAAAACACACTCTGAAGGAAGCTGGAAGAACATTTTTTATAGCATTTGAAAGGAAAGCCACAGGGCAGGCAAGCTAAACAATCTTGGCAGGAGATGAAGAAAATGGAGGGAGAAAGACCCATCTTTTAAGTTAAGGTCTAAGCAAGCAGGCAGCTCAGGCAGCTCTGCAGATCAGTGAGTATCCGTGTGACGGGGTGGGGGGGTGGGGGTGGGGGATGGGGGGATGGGGGTGGGGGATGGGGAATGGGGGTGGGAGTGGGGGGATGGGAGGTGGGGGGGAGGGGGGTGTTGGGGGGTCCTTAGAGAATGAGATGGTCTAAATAGTCAGGGAAAGAGACAGCTAAAGAAAGAGAAAGCGGGGGCTAGTGAGATGGTTCAGTGGGTAAGAGCACCGACTGCTCTTCCAAAGGTACTGAGTTCAAATCCCAGCAACCACATGGTGGCTCACAACCACCCATAATGAGATCTGATACCCTCTTCTGGTGCATTTGAAGACAGCTACAGTGAACTTATACTAATAAGTAAATCTTGAAAAAAAAAAAAAGAAAAGAAAAGAAAGAGAAAGCAGTTCCCAGAATAGGAATGGACTGGTGAGCTGAGGGGGCAGCCCCAAAACTCAGGGCTAGGGCGTAAAATACCCTTTATGGGACATTTACAGAGCACCTGCCTGTTCCACATTTGTATGTTGTGGGTGTTGGCATTCCTTCTAGGCTCCATCCCACAGTTACCTGGCAACAGCCAGGTATGCCTGACTCAGTATAAAAGGGGCTGTTTGCCCCCTCCTCACTCTCTTGCTCTCTTCTCTTCTTGATCTTGCCCCTTACTGCTCTCTTCCCCCTCTCTTCCCATTCCTCTCCCCATTCTCTCTCTCTCTCTCTCTCTCTCTCTCTCTCTCTCTCTCTCTCTCTCTCTCTCTCCCCACATGCTCATGGCTGGCCTCTACTGCTCTACTCTCTGTCTCTCTGTCTCTGTCTCTGTCTCTGTCTCTGTCTCTGTCTCTCTCTGCCTTTCTCTGTCTCTATTCCTTCAGCTCCCCTCCCCGTGCCCTGAATAAACTCTATTCTATACTATACTATCTTGTGGCTGGTCCCTCAGGGGGAAGGGATACCTCAGCAAGGGCCAGCAGAGGCACTCCCTTCTCCACACCATACCATGCCTCCACCAAACACAACCCTGTTTTTCTCTTATCTTTTTTTTATAAAACACAACAGTGGGCTTTCCTTGAGCATGCTCTGTTCATTAAATGAATGCCAGATTAATAAAGGTTTCCCGCCGTCTTTTTTCTGTTTAACTGCTCTCATTAAGGGGCTTGTAATTATTCCTCCCACCTCCTTAGCATATCTTTAAGTCAAGGAGCCTTTGTGAGAGGTGATCTCTTGGACAGGAGACTGACAGGCCCAGCTGCATTAAATCTTAAGGGAGGAAGGAGACAGTAATCTGTTATGCAATCTTTGGAGCGGAGAACGGCATGGCTGGGAGCAGAGTTAGAAGTCAGATGCTGTCCTAGGAAGCAGGAAGAAGTAGCTTTTCCTTAATGGGCTCCACCTTCACCTTTTCACGGGATGTTTTAAATCTTAAGGAGGGGGCAAAATGGATGCTTCTCTTTCTAGTGTTGCCAAGGTGGCAGAAGCCCGGGACCAAAGTCTGAGGTTGGAGTGTGAGGTTGGAGTGTGAGGTTGGAGTGTGTCCTCAATGGCCTCCGAGTCTCCTAGTTCCTGTTAGCTTCCCAACCTTACTCTCTCAAGAGTGAGACGGTAGATCATCTGAGAGTTGGGCTTTGAGCCAATCTGCCTACTTCTGGCCAAGAACAAGACCATAATTGCTTGTGGGTTTGTTGTTGTTGTTGCAGGGGTTGGGGAGGTCTCTGCCCTAAAATCGTCTGGCTAGTTCTACAGCCTGTTCTCATCGTCTTCAGTATCTAAAACTATGCCTGGCACATAATAGGCCCTGACAAGAAAAAGGTTAATGAGAAAACGAGAAACCACAAAGAAAAAAAAATGCATAATTTACATACTACGCAGTTACATTAGCTATTGCTGTAAACTGATTGTCTCAGCCACAACGCTGTGGTTGTTCCAAGTTTTCCCTCTCTTTATCCTTTCTTTAACTCTGCTATGCAAATAACAAAGTTGATGGGTACCTGCCTAAGCTTATCCTTTGTCATTTTCTGTTATTCTATTATTATTACAGCAAGTCCCAGACCAAGTCCTGTCCTTTTCTTGCTCCCCTCCCCCATTATTTAAACATCGCTACCAGGGTTTTGAAATCACTCATCTGATTGTGTCAACCCCCTGTTTAAAATTCTTCACTGGCTCCAGGACTCTGTCAGGATCAAGTTTACAGCCTCACTCAGTACACACCTCCCTCTTCCTGAGACTGCCTTCCAACCCCTTCCCGCCTCTTCTGCTGAGAGTCATCTTTATACCCATAGTTCCCACCAGACAGGGTCACTGGAGATTTGAGGAGTGAGCTATTTAACTGCCCTCGCTTTTTCATATGCAGTCCCCGCCTTGACCTTTTCTCTCTTTCTGCTCAAGACCCTAGTAATCACACTCCTTTGCACATCTCATCTCCAGCATGTCAGGCTCTAGGAGTTCCTCCTGACCCCTCAGTCTCAGGTAGATAATGCTTTCTGTCTATGTCCCGTCTCCGCCCTTCATAGTCTGGCAGGGTTGATAGTTTGCTCATCTGCTTCCCTGACCAGTGGACACAAACCTGAAAGTAGAGAAGCTGCTGCCATGCTGCCCTTTGACCTCTATGCCTGGCATGGAAACGAGAGCCTGGAAATGTTTGCTGAGTAAGTGACAGTTATGTGAACAAGCCATCCTCATCTTAAAGCTGTCTGGTCTCAGAGGAGACACAGGCTGGAAGCCAGGCAGTGAGACACCCAGACAAGGGGCTCTAGAGCTGGACTTACCCTGGGGTTAGCATGTGACCACTGCAGATAGCATGTGAAGGGGCTGACCGATGGACTGCCACAGCGCTGATCGGGGAAAGACCCTGCACTCTGCATGCCTGGCCTGGAAAAATATTATTTCTGACATTTTCCTTGTGTCTGTCCCTGTTGGCCCACAGTAGTTCACAAAGTCTAATGAAAAAAAAAATCAAAACCCCAGACTGCCTTAGATGTTCTAAGCCATCCAGAAACCATGGTTTGGCTCTGTGACTGAGCCACTGTTAAAAGGTAGCCCGTCCCTCCTGGTGATGGTAGCAAGGAGCTTTACCAGGGAGAGACAGAAACATCTCAGACATGCTGCCTTGGGTGGCTGTGGACTCCCTCTGGTTTGCCCTCTTCCCACTCCTATTAACAGAGTTTGTGTTGTCTAGAACGACAAGACTGCCCTCTACGCCTTCACCCAACTGAAGGTAAAACTTACAATGCGAAGTCCTCTCTCTAACAAATTCTTTCTTCAGCTAAAGACTCAAAGCTTTTCACACTTTCTGTTACAGAGAGATCTCCACTCCGCACAGGTGCTTGCTTCTGAAATGCTTGAAAGTGGAGATTTTCTGTTGGCTGTTCAGACATAGTGCGGCATTCTAATTGGTGGGCCAGGTTGGAGTGGGTGAGGGGGGCAGGTAGAGACTGAAGGGGGATGGGAAACCTCTTCTCCTCAGGCTCAGCACAAAGACACAACCACAGTGATACATAAACACAGTGCTCATTTGTGAGGACTTCCTGCCTTTGAAATCAGCTGCTGTGTGGGAAAGGGACAAATATTTAAGCAACAGTTGGAGTGTTTGTAATTACAACTCCCACTGATGAATAGAAGATGCTAAAAAGATGGCAAAGGACCATTTGGCTCAGAGCGGAGTGTTAAGACTGTGGTAATAGAAAGCAATCTGTTCAAGGAGAGGTCTGGGAGGGCACGGAAAACAAAAACAAAACAAGCAAGCAAAATGGGTAAGTGATGGAGAGAGGCAAGAATAGCAACCTTATAATCACTGTGAAAACGTCAACATTGCTAAATCTTGAAATGTATGTGGGATGTTGAAGATGAAGGAGAGGGCTGTCAGGATAGGATGGGCAAAGGGAAGTTGTTATGAGAGGAACAAGCAGCAAAAAACAACACATACTGGAAACGTTAACAGACACTCACCTGCCGTTTGCTTTCGTGGGTATAGACTGCATCCGTCTATATAGCTTCTTTCCTTCAAAAATGTCAGCCTCTCATAAACATTCATCTCCACGTAGCTAGGAGAGAGTGATTTTAGGCTTATAAAATTTTACTGCCAGACCATCGAGGTCTGCTCTTCCAACTGCTACCACTTACAAAGGTGGATAGAGAGGTCCCAGAGATGTGACTTGTGAATGTCACATTCCTAGAGAGAACAGCCCGACTCTCTTCCAGTGATCTTCCCACGACATTGGCATCAGGAAGACACACTTTCACATGAAACATATTGAACACTCTTCCTTGATGAAGCCACGCTTTCCATACCCACTGATAGAATCAATTATATTCAGTGATACCAAAAGGTGACCCAGAGGAGCCGCCAGACTGATTTCCAGGGTGGTTGTACTAGCTTGCAATCCCACCAGCAATGGAGAAGTGTTCCTCTTTCTCCACATTCTTGCCAGCATCTGCTGTCACCTGAGTTTTGATCTTAGCCATTCTGATTGGTATGAGGTGGAATCTCAAGGTTGTTTTGATTTGCATTTCCCTGATGACTAAGGATGTTGAACAATTTCTTTAGGTGCTTCTCAGCCATTCAGTAGATCTCAGTTGAGAGTTCTTTGTTTAGCTCTGTACCCCATTTTTAACAGGGTTATTTGATTCTCTGGAGCCTAACTTCTTGAGTTCTTTGTATATATTGTATGCCCTCTATCGGATGTAGGATTGGTAAAGATCTTTTCCCAGTCTGTTGGTTGCCATTTTGTCCTATTGACAGTGTCCTTTGCCTTACAGAAGCTTTGCAATTTTATGAGGTCCCATTTGTTGATTTTTGATCTTAGAGCATAAGCCATTGGTGTTCTGTTCAGAAAAATTTCCCCTATGCCCATGTGTTCCAGGCTCTTCCCCACTTTCTCTTCTATTAGTTTTACTGTGTTTGGTTTTATATGGAGGTCCTTGATCCACTTGGACTTGAGCTTTGTACAGGAGATAAGAATGAATCAATTTTTGTTCTTCTACATGCCAGTTGAACCAGCACCATTTGTTGAAAATGCTGTCTTTTTTCTACTGGATGGTTTTAGCTCCTTTGTCAAAGATAAGTGAGCATAGGTGTGTGGGTTCATTTCTGGGTCTTCAATTCTATTCCATTGATCTACCCGCCTGTCTCTCTACCAATACCATACAGTTTTTATCACTATTTCTCTGTAATATAGCTTAAGGCCAGAGTTGGTGATTCCCCCAGAAGTTCTTTTATTGTTGAGAATAGTTTTCTCTATCCTGGGTTTTCTGTTATTCCAAATGAATTTGAGAATTACTCTTTCTAACTTAGTGAAGAACTGAGTTGGAATTTTGATGGGTATTATAGATTGCTTTCAGCAAGATGGCCATTTTTACTATATTAATCCTGCCAATCCATGAGCATGACCTTTCCATCTTCTGAGATTTTCTTCTATTTCTTGAACATAGTACTACCTGAGGACCCAGCTATACCCAGAAGATACTCCAACATATAGCAAGGATATGTGCTCCACTATGTTCATAGCAGCCATAGTTATAATAGCCAGAAGCCAGAAAAGGAAAGATTCCTTTGTCCTTCAACAGAGGAATGGATACAGAAAATTCGATACACAGTTGAGTACTACGCAGCTATTAAAAACAAAGAAATTCTTAGACAAATGGATGGAACTAGAAAATATCATCCTAAGTGAGGTAACCCAATCACAAAAGAACACACATGGTATGCACTCACTGATAGGTGGATATTAGCTCAAAAGCTTGGAATACCCAAGATACAATTCACAGACCATATGAAGCTCAAGAAGGAAGACCAAAGTGTGGATGCTTCAATCCTTCTTAGAAGGGAGAACAAAATACTCACAGGAGGAAATAGGAGACAAAGGGTGGAGCAGAGACTGAAGGAGAGGCCATCCAGAGACTGCCCCACAGGGGATCCATCCCATATACAGTCACCAAACCCAGACACTATTGTGGATGCTAAGAAGTATATGCTGACAGGAGCCTGATATAGGTGTCTCCTGAGAGGCTCTGTCAGAGCCTGACAAATACAGAGGCAGATGCTTGCAGCCAACCATTGGAGTGAGCACGGGGTTCCCAATGGAGGAGTTAGAGAAAGCACTGAAGGAGCTGAAGGGGTTTTCAACCCTATAGGAAGAACAACATCAACCAACCAGACCCTTCAGAGCTCCCAGGGACTAAACCACCAACCAAAGAGTACACATGAAGGAACCCATGGCTCCACCTGTATATGTAGCAGAGGATGGCCTTGTCAGGCATCAATGGGAGGAGAAGTCCTTGGTTCTGTGAAGGCTCGATACCCAGTGTAGTGGAATGCCAGGGTGGGGAGGGGGGAGTGGGTGGGTGGATGAGCATGCTCATAGAAGCAGGGGGAGGGAGGATGGGATAGGGGGTTTCTGGAGGGGAAACTGGGAAAGGGGATAACCTTTGAAATGTAAATAAAGAAAATATCCAATGAAAGAAAGGGAAATAAAAAAGGTGGCCCTAAAGTCAGGAAGGCTCTTAAGATATCCACATTGTATTTGTCAGAATTACACTCTGTTCATTTGAAACTGTAAAATATATCAGAGTGGGGCATGTGAGGACTTGCATCTCCAGGTACCCTGGGGCTAGGACCACAGCCCTAGTGTGTGGCATGAGAGTGTCAGGGAGAGTGAGGTCAGATGCAGCATATGGAAGAAAGCCATTGGCAGAGAATAAATCCCATATACCAAGGCCAACATGTAACCTAGCGTGTGCAACAAACAAACACAACACAACACAAAACAAAACAAAACAAACCAATAAACTGTGAACCATACCAGTTACCTACAAGGGACACAATCAGCTGGCTTGGACCACATAGTCCACCCTTTTCCTTCCCTGCTCTGGCCTACTTTTTCCTTTAAAAGTACACTCCGCTAATAAACTCTCTCTGCCCTATCTGTATCCGTGTGTTCTTGTTCAGTTTCTTGTTCTGGGACACAAGAGCTTGGACATCTCTTCAAGGTGCCCACTGGATTTCCACACCTGCCCATAACACTGGCAGTTTCTAGGCTTGAGATGGCTCCTGTGCTGAGAGGAACTGGCTCTATTCATGGCAAGATAGAAAACCGATAATCCCAGTCTCTGGAAAAGGAAGATGGTATCAGGTAAAGTTAAGAAGGTTGAAAAGGATTTCTTAGGACTGTGGATAACTTCAGCCCACAGGAGAAGATGTTCTGTGAGTCTGGTTGCAGCTTAGGTCTTGCTGGGATCACCTGCATGGTTCTATAAGCAGAGGGTCCAGAACAAAGAACCTGCAGGGAGAGGGAAGCTCTTGTCTCTTCCCGGTGGGAGGGACTTTCAGCCCACAGTGGGAGAGGCAGCTCAGTGCAGGCAGGGAGAGAACAAAGGCTACAGTGGCCCTGGAGATGGAGACTGTTGGGCCTGAGAGTCTGAGTCTGAGTCTGAGTCTGCGGGGCTACTCAGAGTGAGCTGGCATCACTGAATACCTACTGTGTGCTGGGCACACTGCTGGATGCTTCATAGGCAGCCTCTCACCTAATCTTCACAGTGATGCCTTTGGGTGCTATCCACATCTGCTGTTGAGGAAAGAAAGGCTTGGGAGGTTTCATCACCTGCCAAGATCTCAGTCAGGGGCTGGAACTGGCTCCTGGAGGGAGTCAGACGCACCAGTTTCTAGTTGCACTTCAGCGAGCAAGGATTTAGAAAGCTCACAAGTTTGAGAGAATACTTGCAAACTGCTGAGCACCAGATCTGCTGGTCTAAGGGGTTATCCCGCGGAGACAGTGGCTACCTATAGCTTTAGCATCAATACCTGGGAAGCACAAATCTTAAATAAGATTGGAAGAATTGGGGAACTGTGAGAAAGTTGAAGTGCAAAAGCTTCTGGGATAGGAGAGGCTGGAAAGATGATGGCTCACTGGTTAAGAGTTCTTCCTGCTCTTGTGAAAGACCTGGGCTCAGTTCCAAGCACCTACATCAGGTGGCTCGCAATTGCTCGGCAACTGCCTAGGACTCCAGTTCCAGCAATCTAGCGCCCTCTTATGTCCTCCACGGGCACCTGCGCACACATGTGGTATACAAAACTCACACTGGCACACACAGACACAACAAACAAACAAATAAATGTGTTACTGGTGTAGTGAGAGGGACCTTCTATTTCTCCATGGTGACTCTGAGCCCGGGGGTATCACTGGAGAGTTGAGCGGCAAGACCTCTCAGAGGTAAAAAGATTGCTTCTGCTTAGGGTGACTCAATTCTTAACGGTACAAAAGGGAAGGCTGAGAGACTGAGCGCGGCTGAGCTCATGTAGGGAGCCAAAGGCAACCTGTGGGTGGGCGAGCAGAGTCTGGGATTTGGTCTAGACACAAAATTATTTTATCATTGCTTGCTTTAATCTAATATTTCCTAGTTCTTTATGTCTAGGGCTCAAGAGAGGTAATATTTTTTGCCAGAAAATGACATCACTGTGGGGAAAAAAATAGATATGGCTAGGATCCAGACAGACGTAACTTTAACAGTCAGAAAGCTAAGTAAACGTTAAACTCAGTTAATCCATTTACCAAGCCAGGCGTGGCCCTTTGAGACAGTCATCGAACAATCCGGACTTGAAAAGTCATGAGACACTTTGAAAGTCATTTTATGGCTACGTGTAAGAAAGAGGCCGCAGTTTCATAGTCTGCGTTTTCAGAATTTATAAGTTTTCATTTTAGAGAATTAAAATTGTATATACGTAGCAAAATGGCAGTCCTTAAAATTTCAAGCAGAACCTTACAAATGTCACGCCTGGCTGAATTTATTTGTTCTCTAGGGAGAAACTTTCTTCCACGGAGAAAGGTTTAATCCGTGAAACTGGCTGCTGCAGCTCCTGTTAGAAGATGCCATTTTCTTCTTAATATGATGAAATGATTGAACACATTTTGTGGAATTTGGCAATTTCTTCTGTGGAAGCTGATATTTTTTCTCTGTAGTTACTGAAAAATTATAGGTATGTGTGTGTGTGTATATATATATATATATATATATATCCACAAAAGCAAATGCATTATTTTCAATAATTGGTTAATTTGAGGAGGCTCAGCTGGCCTGCTTCCCTGGAAATTGCTGGAAAATTAGACTGGACTATCCAGAAAAGCTGGCAAGGTGAGAAGCCCTGTTATTTCTGAAGGCCTCTGGTACATTGTATTCAAGGTCGATAGTGAGGTGAGGGGAAGTTTGTTGACAAATCACTGTTAACGGTAACTGTCGGAAGAAAGACAACGTCTGTAAGCAGAGACTGGCACAGAAATGTATCATAATAGAAACAAATGGGTGTTAATAAGTGGTCTGGGACAGGTGACGTGCTATGAACAGGGCCATTAGACAACCTGGTCAGGATGTCAGAGTGATGACAACAGAAAATATTTCGAATCTCTCCCCATTGTCTCAAAAAAGGGATGTTGTGGGAGAGTTCGCCTCGTTTCTGGGAGTGTCTGTGAGGTTGTTTTTGGTGAGGTTAGCACTTAAATCCTCAGACTAGGATTAAACAACTTGTGCTCCATAGTCGGGGTGGGCCTCCTCCAATCAGTTGAGTAGAACACAGTGGTGGCCCTCAACCAAATTAAAGAGAACCCTTCCTGTTTGTAAGGCTACTGACCATATTATTTACTTTTCTCCTTCCAGATCTTATGGGGGGGGGGAGTGTTCTTGGCTTCACAGATCTGGGTCATATACAGAACGACAGCTGCAAAGAATCTGGGAAATGTAGTCTTAGTTCTTCAGCTGAGAAGCTCAGGAAGACTCTCTAGAAGGCCACTGGGCAGGGGTTGCGTGCCCACATCACCATGTCATGACTCTGTTGCCTCCTACCTATGGTAGGAAACGTGTGTGAGCTTCCTGTACTCCAGTCTGATGATGGGGGAATTTCTGCGTTCAGTGTGGTTGGTGTCATTCCCCAAGTTCGCTTGACCCCTGCCGAGAGGCCTCTGCCTTGACTCACCAGACACCCTACTGGCCGTTTGAGTCTTGGCCTCTTATCCAATGAGTTGAAAATAAGGGTTTACACAGACTTGCAAAAGAAACAAAGATAATTTTCAGAGTGAAGCAATAGCACAGATTATAGAGGGTTATGCTGTCAATCTTGAAGTAAGGGTTCTCAAGGGCCCAGGCTATAGCCTGCTTTTGAGGTCTACAGAAAGAAACTGGCTCCAAAGGGGTATAGTTGGGGTTGTTCTCTGTTTTAATTGATAGCTTAACTCATACATTCATTTTTCCTTCTGTATTTGTCTTTCTCCACAGTGCATCTGATTTTAATCCTATGCTTGCTCAATTATGCATAGACATAAGATAGCAAATAGGGAATTCTCCCTAAAAGGTCACTCAGAGGACACAGTTTGCCTGACTGCATGCACCCAAAACTGGGTGTGGACCACGGTGCTGGGCTCTTTATCAGGAGGTCCTCTTTCCCAGAAAGCTGAGAATCTCTGGACAAGGTACCCCCTTGGTGAGACTCAAAAGCCTGGGACAGGGTGGTTTCACCACTTAGCCAGTAAGGGGGAAAGGACTGTTTTCTTTCTTTTTGCTCAGTCCATGTTCCCAGCAGTGGCAGCTGGCCACATCTGCCCACACCACAGCAGCCTCTATGTCTCTTTCCTGCCTCCTCTGGCAAGCTCCCCTGAGACTGACCACAGACATCTGAAGATTTCCCCAGAACATCAGATTTCTGATTCTTTCTCTCTCTGAAGCTGGCCCAGTGTTTGTGCCCTTTAACGATTGGTTTCAGTGCCAGGAGGTTCTTTTGAAATAAGGGACATGCCTTTTAAAAACTCCCCTCAGGTCCCTGGAAAATACCCAGCCAAGATGCCCTATGCAAACACAAGTGAGTTGCCCCTTTCCACAGCTGTGCCTGGAGTCCCTTGCCGATGTCTTGGCCCTTTTTCCCTGCAGAGGGATAGCTTGTTAGAAATTAGGGTTATTAATGTGATTTAAAAAATATATTTGCAAGTTATTTGAATAATAAAACATTAAATATTAAATAAATAATAAAATTTATAAAAAAGAAAAAGAAATTAGGGTTACTACTCTCCCTTTAGACTCAGCATTGGGGTGTATTCTAAAGAAATGGAGTATGTTTGAGCCTCAAAACCTGAGAAGAAAACCCGGTATATTCCTGAAAATGCTGTCTAGGCCACCCCAATTTTAATCTCTGCCTGATCATTTTCCTACTGTCATTAACAGGGTCACAGTTTTTTTTTAATTAAAAAAATTTCATATAATATATTTTGATCATGTGTACCTTCCCCTCCCTCAGCTCCTCCCAGATGCTCCCAACCTTTCTCCATACCTAATTTATGTTCTCGTTCTCCTAAAAAAAAAAACCCCAAAACTCACAAAAACACAAAATAAAAATCAAAACAAACAAGCAAAACCCAACAAGACAAGACAAAAAAAAAAAACCCAAAAACAACAACAACAACAAAAACCAACCCAAAACAAAGCAAAGCAAAAACAAAAGTCCACAAAATAACATTGATTTGTGTGTTTGTGTGTGTGTGTGTGAACTACTCCTAGGCTTGGGACCTGCCTGAAGTGTGGCTACTATGCCCAGTGAGTGGCACTGGAGAAAAGTGACTTTTCCCTTTGCCAGTGATTACCAATTGCAGGTAGCTTTTTGGCTAGGGGTGGGAAGCTGTGTCCACTTCCCCCTCTCAGTGCTGGGACTCACTCTGGCTTGAACCTGTGCAGGTCTTGTGCATGCTTCCTTAGCCTTGTGAGTTCATATGTGCACCAGTGAACAGTCTTTTTAAACCTAAGTCTAAATAGCAAGGTTCACTGTCTGACCTTTTGACCTTCACAAGGTGCCACTCAGTGGTTAAGGCTGACATCTTTCTGATTCTTTATATTGTTCCTAAAGGTGCTCTCTGGCTAAATGGAGTCATGCTATATGTTCTCTGAGTTGCTTGCTAGGGTGGACAGATATTGAGTCCAGGTATATGTATCCTTCTGTCTGCTGGTATAGCTGTTAGTGTGTGTCTTTCACTTGGTAAGTTTGTTCTGTATGCCACCTTTAGATATGTGGTTTTTGTTTTTTGTTTTGTTTTGTTTTCTAAGACAGGGTTTCTCTATATAGCCCTGGCTGTCCTGGAACTCACTTCGAAGACCAGGCTGGCCTCAAACTCAGAAATCTGCCTGCCTCTGCCTCCTGAGGGCTGGGATATGTGTTATATGGTATCTATATATCATCACCTCACCCCCCCCCCCCCGGCCAGGGTTTCAAAGTCGTCTACATTCTGATAGAATATAGCAGGTTAACACATATGTAAACTTACTCCAAATTACTTTTCATTAAGAAGACTGAATCAAATCTAACAACCCATTACATTCATTAATTAACTTTATGTGTATAGGTTTTTGCCTGCATGTATGTGTAGTCACCACTTACGTGCCCACTGCTCAAGGAATCCAGAAGTGGACTTTCCAGGACAGATGGTTGTGAGCCACCATATGGGTACTGGGAACAGAACCCAGGTCCTCAGGAAAAGCAGCCAGTGCTCTTAATCACTGAGCCATCTCTCTAGAGAGGTTGTCTGAGAAAATAGAAATGTTTCCAGAATTGTTAACACATTGTATCAATGTAACGGTTAGATATTTAAACATGGTGTCCATATTTTCTGCCTCAAATACAGCTCTCTTGGTTTTCATTAAAATAATGAGTTATTGACCTGCTCTTGTCAGTGTTTACAAGAATTAGCTCACAAAATAAAGATTTTATGTTCTATCAAGATAATTACTTATGTTTCCACTGCATTTGTCCCACTGTTAACTAGTCAGGAAAATCTTAACAGAGTCAAGATTTACTTACAAGTTTGTTTTTTGCCAAGCTTTATCAAGGTGCTATGCAACAGCTAAATTTTTTAAGCCACTATTCATTCTTCATGACTGGTATAACCTGATTTTCAACAACCATATTTGGAGGTCAAATCAGTGATGTTAAAGGCCTAAGAGAACAGCCAATATTTTGGTCCTACCCTAAGAACAGCACAGTTCTAAAGGATGAAGAGATTTCTCCAAAGAGGGAGTAGGAGTTCACAACTCTGATAAGTCACTTGTCCTCAAGATCAGCAAGGCTATGGGGACCCAGTGGTTGGACACTGACCAGTATGCAATTTGCAAAGAAGGAGCACCACCATAGAGGGAAATGTCCCCAATGCTTACACAGAAAGCCACATATAAACAAGACCCCAACTCATCCCAGCAGATGATACAACTGGCAGAGAAAAATTAAAGGAGCCAAGGGACTCTTCTGAAATCCCTAAAAATAACCTTTAAGGACCCTCACTTGACCTTAGTAATACAAAAGAGATTCATCTTGGCATATATATATATATATATATATATATATATATATATATTCCTAAATACCCAGCAGGAAAATACAGCCAAAGAGAGTAATTAGTAACATTACAGGACAAATCTATACCAACACTAACCAAGAGTCCCTGCTTCAGTCAGGAAAGCAGTGCTTTTAAGTACCCACAAAAGCAGTTCATTCCAGTAACCAGCTTAAGCCAATTTAAAAAGGACTCCAGGGCATCTCTTGACAACTGGTACACATCAATTGGCCATATCTAAATTGGTCTCCTATTTTGATTCCCTCTTGCCTATGGGGATTTCCAAAAAACGCAGATTCCTGCCTCCGCACCTCAGCAGGTGCTTGCCTCCTTTTTATCTTCCCCAGTGAGTAACACCTTTTCTTCACACCAAGCCTGATGCTTTATTCTCATCGCCAATTTTCTAATCACTATTCAGACTAGAGCGGTGATGGTTGCTCCCTCTTCTGCGTCTAATAGGATTACTTATTTTACCCCACATCCTTGTTCCCCAACCCCTTCAATAGTTAATCAGATTCACTTGTTCCCAAATTAAACAGATTCAACTTCAGATAATTATAAACAGGTTTAAAGGAAATCTAAGCCAGGATTCCATTCAAAGCCTGTTCACCTGAGCGCAGAGGGAAAACTGTTCTGCACACTCTGCCACTCTACAGAGTGCAAGTTTCTTCCTCCCAACCAACTGAATGGGAACACGAACCTTGGCCTCCACGGGTCCCCAAGGCACATTCAATCAAGACTTCAAGATCCTCCATTTTCCACCTGCTAGCCAAGTTTGTTTCTTCTAGGTGGTCAGTGGCTCCATCTCCAGATGTTGCTCCGATAGGGCTTTCACCGTCCTCCATAGGAAACCCCACTTCCCTTAAATCCCTTGGACCAGCAACGTGGCCTTCAACTAAGCTGTTCCTGAGTATGACCGCCTTTCTTTCGTGTATCCCACGGGCCATGTTTAATAGTAACAATGTAAGTAGAGCCGGCACATTACTCCTGTTCAGAATGAAGAAGCCACAGAGAAAGAAGTCTCTCAAGATCGGTGTGCTCCTTAGTTTTCTGTCAAATGGATACAAGCTTGCATCACCCGGGAAGAGGGAACCTCAACTGAGAAGGTTCCTTCATCAGATCGACCTTCAAGCAAATCTGTGGGACATTTTCTTGATCAGTGATTGATGTGGAAGAGTCCAGACCACCTCTAGGCAGGTAGTCACAGACAGTACAAGAAAGCAGGCTGAGCAAGCCATAGGGAGCAAGCCAGTCAGCAGTGTTCCTCCATGGCCTCTGCTTCAGTCTGTGTTCCAAATTCCTGCCTTGAGTTCCTGCCCTGCCCTCCCTTCCTGTGACCTGTGAAATGAGATAAACCCTTCTCTCCCACGTTGCTTTTGGCCATGGTATTAATTGCAACAACAGGAGGTTTGTTGTTGTGTCAGTGGAGACTGTGGAGTCAAGGCCGTGACTGAGAGGAAGGCAATGGGTCCCTCAGAGCAAGCCTGGTCCAGAAAGAACCCCTTAAACACATGAGTCTGCTACTGAAATGGTGAGACAATTGGCCAGTCAAAATTAGCTACAATACTAGAGCTGCTCTCATTTGCATGGTGAGAAAGCAAGTGCATATGCATAGTGCCTCACCCCAGCCAATCGGCACTGCTCTCATTTGCATGATGGGAATTGCATGATGGGAAATCGAACACAAAGTGGCTTACCATAATGGATGGAGGACCCCCCCCCACACACACACACACAGGTGCACCACCACATGCACACTGTGCTCTTAGAGGTGTAATAAACCTGCTTGTTTCTTATTTATTTCTGATATGCTTTATTTTCATTTAATCTTATGCCCTTTATTTCTTATTATGATATCTTAGATTTTTGCTTGTTTACTTGGTTTTTTTTTTTGTTTTGTTTGTTTGTTTTCAAACAGGGTCTTACCTTATAGCTCAGGATAGCCTCAAACTCATGACAATTTTCTTGCCTCAGCCTCCCAAGTATTGGAGTCAATATAACTGGTAAGACGGTTTCGTCTTAGTTTTTAAATTACAGGTTTTGTATATAAACAATGTTCCTTTGACAGCCTAGTTTCTTTCATCAGCATAACTACAGTGAAGAGAGAAATTTTGTGTGTTTGACAGAAGTGTTTCAGTCTCGTTCTCTCTCTCTCTCTCTGTGTGTGTGTGTGTGTGTGTGTGTGTGTGTGTGTGTGTTGCATTTTCCTGGATTGCATGGGTAGGAGTCTACAACACAATTGTTCACTCACTGGGGAGGCAGAGGCAGGCGGATTTCTGAGTTCGAGGCCAGCCTGGTCTACAGAGTGAGTTCCAGGACAGCCAGGGCTACACAGAGAAACCCTGTCTCAAAAAAAAAAAAAAAATCCAAAAGTGTTTCCAATTATTCCTCTTGATGTTTTAACCTTCTGAAAACAGGACTTGGAACTTCCTCCTGTGGTGGGGACAGGACAGAGAGAAAACCATCCCTGTCTGTTGGATCTGGGTTTGCTGTGGCTGTAGAAGGTGGCAGGAATGGAGGTGATCCAGCTCAGACTGGACCATCGACATATGCTTACATAATCCCACCCTTGAAATTCTATCACCGTCAACAAGCCTTCGCTAACCTGCCGGGAGATGTAAGTCAATTGCTCTGGCCTGGCATTTCCAAAGGGCTGCCAGACTGTTTACCTGAGTCACGGGTGCCCAGCGAGATGGCAGGTCAACAAGCAGGAAAACATGGTCACTGTCTCAAGCCACTGAGTTTTGGAACCATTTGTAGTGCAGTACCTGATACAGAGTGTTTTTAATCAACTCATTAAATCAACATGTATAAAGCACTTAGAATAACACCTGGGGCACTGTGAGCTTTCAAAAATGTGAGCTATAGTCATTGTCGCATCCAAGTAGTGCTGTATGGTACACAGTAACACACTCAATTGTCTTCACTTTATATTCTTACCCTTTTTCCTAATATGAAGAATGCAGTGAGCCACTGAGGTGGCTCAGTGGACAAGAGTGCGTGCTGCTAAGCCTGACTGCCTGTTTGACCCCAGACCCTATGTGGTAGAAGGAGAGAATCAACTCCCCCAAGCTGTCTTTTGGCCTCCACATGTGCACTGGGCACATACACATGCACACATGAACACACTCACACACACTAAACATAAAAAACTACAGTTATCAAGAGAGAGAGAGAGAGAGAGAGAGAGAGAGAGAGAGAGAGTTTAATTTTGTTGTGGTATTTCTGGGATGGGGCCTTTAGAAAGTAATTAGAATTAGGTAAACTTTTCAAGATCATGGGTCTCTGTGACTGAATACTGATAACAGAGAGAGAGAGAGAGAGAGAGAGAGAGAGAGAGAGAGAGCACAGAGAGCAAGTATAGACACATGAGTTTTGCCTGTCACCACAGGAAGACTGTACTACTTCAGGACTTGGAGGTCCTCACCAGATGTAGCCCCTCCTTAAACAAAAACCAAGTGCCAAGATAAATCACTTTTCTTTGTCACATACCCTCTCTATTGTACTGAGTTATTAGTGACAGGAAATGGGTCATAGCATGCATTTAAACCAGTGATAATACCAATTCACCTCCCAAAGTAATAAAATCATTCAATTTATTTGCATTAATAGAGTGTGAAATATCTACTTCTGTTCACCATCATCAGTCCCCAAATTATTTTAATGGCTATATTAGTTCATCATAGGTTATTTAATGAGGTCTCATTATCGAACATGTAGGTTATTTTCTTTCTCCCTGCTATCATAAATAAGACCACAGTGAACACCCTGGCAGAGACAGCTTTTCACACATTCCTGTTTATTTCCTAAGGGCAAATTCCTGGAAGTAGAATTTCTGAGTCACATGCTTTGGCCATTTCGAAGGCTTTGAATATATAATACTGAATTATTCCTCAGAATAAGTTGTTTAATATTATGATTAAATGCCAAATGAAAAACTTTATGGAAATTTGAAATATGGATAAGACAACAGAGACTATGACACCCACTCCCCAAATATAACTGTCACTTAGATTCAATTATGATCAATTTATAGCCAAAGTGTTTCTCCTACACCTCCCCCATTTGGCTGAGTTGTGTTGAACGGGATCCAAGGTGTCATAGATATTTTCAATATTTTTCTCGAACAGCAGAGTATTCTGAGCCACGAAAGCTCCCATGTCAGAGAGGCCTGGTGAAATCACTTGAACTGAGTAGTTTGAGATTATATCCCAGGTTACCTGAGTCAGGGGAGAGCCACACCCTGGTGTAAACAGACCAGTGGGAAGCCATGGCATAGTGGTTTCTTCCCTGTCCCATGGGAGCCAATGGCCCTACAGGATAAGAACATTGAAACGTCACTCCTGAGGGTTCGCAGGGCTTTTTCTGAGCCTCTGTATTCCCCAGATGCACGCCATCCTTCATCTATATTAAGCAGAGGTAGATAATGCAGCCCATTCGAGGCTCCTGTGTGTGTAAATATTGTGATACCCGTGTACAGCGATGGCTGCTGAGCAACAGGCTTCTCTTTGACTTCTGCTTACAATCTCCGGGCTGACTGAATTTTGTGACACTAGCTGATGTGGCGTAGCATCAACAAGTCAGCGCAGTCTTGGGATGCGAATGCGAGTGATTTCCTTTCTCAATCAAGTATGGCTGGTAAGTACAACGCTGGCTCTCTGTGTTCCTGGCTCTCCAGTTTTGCAAAGGACTGTACCAAGGAGCAAACTGCATGATGGCAGAGGTATGGTCCTGAGGGGAAGTGGGAGTTAAATTTGAGGCCCAAATCAGCCAATTAGCAGATAACGAGCAGGAGGAGATCTGTCTTGTAGACCAGAATGGTAAGTGGACAGCTGGTGAATATTTGAAGTTGATTTCCAAATGTCAAATTCAAAATTTCACTGTAGTCACTCCCAAGGCACTGCAGGAGTTCCGGGGGTCACGCAGCATTGCTTTAAATAACACACAGGACAATGTCTGTATCATCCGGGTGCCAAAGGGCTGAGGCAAACAGGGCTGGGTTACAATCTCAACTCTGGTCAAGTTACTTGTCCATTCATTCACTGATTCCATGAAAACGCTGAGGATACATAGCTGCTGCACCAGACACCTTGTCTGGCGCTGACTCCATGACAAGCAAGGCATTGTTTCTGTCATTAACCACATCAGCTAGTGTCGTTAGTAGTCTAAGGCTGGGCAAATGGCTCAGAGGTAGGACAAGCTGGTGGTAGGACAGAGAAAGGAGGATTTCTGGGGCTTACTGGCTAGCAAGTCGAGCTGGGGAAAAATACCAGAGGAAGGCTGTAAGCTGGCTTAGTGAGTAAAGGCACCTGCTGCTAAGACCTGAGCTGGATCTCTGGAACGCAGACCGCAGACGGGGAGAACTGGCTTCCACTAGTTCGCCTTTCACGGAGGCAAGCTTGTTCACCTCTACCCTGACACAAACAAGTTAATAAATGTATTTTAAAATGTTAAAAACTGATAAAAAAAATTCAGTGACACTGTCCCAAGGGTATAAGGCAAGTATTAGAACTGGACACCTGATGTCCTTCTCTGGCCTCTGTGTATTTGCACTTATGAGCACGCGCACACACACACACACATATGGGTGCACATATGCACATGCACACATGCACACACATACTGTGTGCATGTACACAAATAAACACATACATGCATACAGGCACACACACATACATGTGCACACACATACACACAGGTTCACACGTGCACACAAACACACATGCTAGTGAAACTCACACAACTATAAGTAAGTGAACGGCAACAAAGGAACACACGGGAAAAAGGAAGGTCAGGGTCTTCTAAAAGGAAGCAGCTTCTTAGTCAAAATTAGCCAGTAAGAATCAGCCAATCACGGTGAGGAAGGAAAATGCAAGAGCCGCCCCGTGGGCAGAGCACCCCACCTTTACAGTAGCCCTGGCAGACCTATTGCAAAGGACTTAGGTATATCACCAGAATGGTCCCTATTAACCCAGTGAGCATCAATGTACAGACAATTCCATTGTGCTTATTGGGGTTGTGAATCTTGGACTTTGGGTAACTGAAAAATAGGCCAAACCCTGACTTGACAGTTTCCCTGGGCTGACTTAGAAATAGGGTCCTCTTCCATCCCATGACTGCTAGACACGGTCAATGCAGTCTCCACTCTCCTTAGTAAGACTGCTCCTGACCTCACACCCGACTATTGGCTCTGGATCCAAGGCCCCCGTACAATAGAGGAACAGCAGTGACATATCCCAAGCCATTTTCACAGCTAAAAATAGGTCACTTAAATGACATCCACTCCTGCCCCTGGGAATCCCCCATAAACATCGGACATCTCAAAGGAAATGGTACCTGTTTCAGGTCACATGGATATCCTCTGGGATGTACTCCCTAGTCTCGGGTTTGCCATAACCCTAATATCCATGTCTTACAGTTCTCCAATTCCATTGGTTTGGAATTCACTAACCTCTTGGCCACACCAAAAGGTACGTGGTGTGGGTGCACTTTGGGACTAACCCCCTATATAGCCCTCTCACAGTTCATACAGGATGATCAACCAGAACTCCATGTCCTGGTCCATGTGGTACCCCAGCTATTATATTATCAGGGAGAGAGGTGTTGGCCAGCAACACCTACAGACCCCTTGTCATCATTTGTGCCACTCCAGACCCAACATTATCTATGCCCCCCAAAATGGAAATAGGCTGTCCGGACTTGTATCCGTAGTGTTTAGGCTTTTCCCAACCAAGCAAGATTTCAGGGATGATTCTTAAAGCCACATCTTGCTTCATGAAACATCAGAGAGAAATCTGGTCAGGAAACTCCAGAAAATAATTTCTCAGCCATCTGTCTTCCCCTGAATGGCAGCCAGAGATCGCTCACCAAGTCATGTGTGGCAGTTCAGTTGGAAAGAGACCCAAGCTAAGGTGCCAGGGTAGCTGTGCTCTGTTTGGTGATGGCAGCTGCTGGCAGGCTGCTCCTGGGTCAGGGGGAACAGATGATTTAAGGACAAGAAAATGGGCTCCCCAAACCTTCCCTTCCATCTGACAAGGCGGATTCACTGGCCAAGCCCTGACTGGGGCGTGTGTGTGAGGAGTGGATGGTGGTGGTGCGGGGGGGGGGGGGGTGGGGGTGGCTAGAGACTTGGGGAGTGGCAGACTCTACTTATGCCAATTTAGTATGGTTGTAGTTAGAGAGAAACGGGAGCTGGTTACCTAGAATAGTATCTTCCCCAGTTCTCTGAGATCCTTTTATGCCCAGGTGCCCCTAGGCTTGGAAGCAGGACGAGATCCTCAAAGGATCTGTTGAAAGCTGGCTGGCCTTCGATCAGTGATCTGTGTGAGCTTTCAAGGGGGGAGCAGGGAGGGGACAGCAGAACAGACAGGCACTGCTCTCCAGGAGAGGCAGGGTGTTTGCACTTGAGAGAGAGCCCTCTGACCTCCTTCCCACCTTCCAGGTGTGACACCCCTGGCTGGAACCGAGCAGGCAGGCAGCCTCCTCCTCTTCCCCGGAGTCCTTTCTCACCAGGAGGTATCATGGAACAATTGTGACTGAGTTAGAGCCTAGCTGTTGCCAGAGTTCTCATGTCCTCTACCCACTCCCATTTAACTGCACAGAACAAGGGTTTTGTCACCAGGAAAAGGGAACAAACAGACAAAAAATGAAGCCAACAAACAAGAAGATAAATAAACAAATAAATAGCGCATAGGTCTCTTCTCTACCTGCCACCTTCCCCTCATCAGCTTGTAGCTCTAGAGGGTGGAGGGCTGAAGCAGATAGGATTGTTTTCATGGTGGTGAAGGGAGGGTGTCTTAGGGTTACTATTGCTGTGATGAAATACCATAACCAAAGCAACTTGGGAAGGAAAGGATTTATTTGGCTTACACATCCATCTTACTGTTCATCATCCATGGAAGTCAGGACAGGACCGTGAAGGCAGGAGCTGGCTTGCTAGTTTGCTCTTAATGGCTTGATCATCCTGCTTTCTTACGGAGCCCAGACCACTAGTCCAGGGATGGCCACACCCACAATGGGCTGGGTCCTCCCCCATCAGTCACCAGTTTCTTAAAAAGCGCTGGACAGGCCTGCTTGTCTACAGCTCAGTCTTCTGGACACATTTTCTCACTTGGGGTTCTCTCCTCTTAGATTACTGTCCCTGTGTCAAGTTGACATAAAACTATCCAGCACAGAGGGTTCACTGAGATTCCCGGCACAAGCTGAGATGCTTTCGAAACCAGGAAATGTTATATGATCTCAGAGTGGGGACTGGTCATGTCTGGCTCTGCACAGAACTCACAGAGGACCTGGGAAGGTTTCTTTAACAGCAGCTTGATGGGTAAGCGGAGCCTCCAGAAGATCCGGCAAGGTGGCCCCAAGCAGTGAGGTAGCTGGAAATGTTAGGAATCCCTGCCTTATTTTTCCTAAATTCCAAAGAAAAAGAGGAAACAGATTATTTATAATTTGGCACAAACCAATGGGAAGAAAGGGGTCTAATTTTCTCTTCCCACCCTGAACTGCAGCTGTTTTACAACTTATAGAAAACCATGGAACAAAGGTCAGACTGTGCTAACTTGAGAATGAAAGCCCTCAGGTCTGGGGCTCAAGTGGGAAGTGGAGGCAGATTGTGCTTTTGGATAAGATGTTTGTTAGGGTACCACAGAGAGTCAGACAGCACCAGGGTGGGGCCCTGACGAATGAGCGGTCAGGTCCAATAGGCAGAGTTGGGGTGTCTTTCTTATAAGTCCCAGAAGAAGAAGGGTGTTCATGGAGTCAGGCTGTCTCTGATTTTTGTGCAGCAGGGCGAGTGGACGAAATTCCAGGGAAAAGTGTGTCCTCTGAGGCTGTGGGAAGGAGGGGAGCATTTTGTTAATGTGTATCCTTTATATGGGTGGGGGATGGGCCAGCAATCCTGGAATCCAGGCACCTGGGTGTGTGAGATGTTTGTTTTCTATAAAATGTAGTTAGCCTGACTAGGGTCTTCATTTATGAACCTCTTCCTTCTCCTTTGAGCCAATGAGCCAATCATATCATAATGTGAATGTGAGTTCCCACCAATAGGATGAGGTACAGTTGCCGGGATAAAAGAGTTCATTTCAGCTGTGCAGCTCCACGCTGGCTCCATTTGGGTGCTGGCGCTTTCTCTTTGCTAAAAGAAATTGCCTTGCTGAGTTACTTCTGCTTTATTCCTGTGTTTCTTTGTGGGAAACCAAGATTATTCTTTTCCCAGCGTGGTGAGCCTGTTAGGGATTCACAGACAGTGCGAAGGAGAGCAGAGTACAGGACACATCCAGACAACAAATTCTCAGCACAAAGGAGATCTATTACCTTGGAAGGGCAAGCAGAAGTGGGCTTAGGCTGCAAAGGTAGACAGGTCAGCAAGCAGCAGCAGCAGCAGCAGCAGCAGCCCTGTTCTGTTCAGTTTAGGTGCCCAGCATGTTCTGGGCCTGGCAGAGGTCTTTCTCTCTAGGTCCATTCCTTTGATAAGTGTAGGGTAGAAGCTTTTTGTGTCTCTTCTTTTGGAGGTCGGTTTCCAGATCCACTTGCCAGTGACTTCCTGAATGTACTTCGCAGTCCAGCCTACCCAAGCGGGGTTCCTTGGGGTGATGTTTGAAGGTGCAAATTTCTTGGCTCCACCCTAAGGAACCACAGACTCTGGAAGGAGCCTGGGAATCCAGTACCTATAGCAAGCAGGCAGACTATTGTTAAGTTTGTCATAGAGGTTGTCCAGGCTTCTGCTCCCCTTCCCAGCTAGTGTCTCTGTCCCTGCGCTCCTGAAAGAGAGGAATTCAGAGGGGAAACAGCTCCAGAATGAGCATTCCAGAGTTAACTAAAAACAAGCGAGGAAGCAAGACGGTGCTTACATTTCTCTTCTCCCTATTATGCACTCCCCCACGGTATCTTCCCCTCCAGAGGGAACCCCAGGAAATGTGCGGCCCAATCTTCTCTGAAGCCCATTTTCCCCAGGGTTGAGTTCATTATAAGTAGATGTGTAAGTTGCAGGTATGCATTTAGGACTTTAAGGACCCCTAAAGTTGAAAAGTTCACCAGGGGAAAGGATAACAGCGCTCTGCGCATGCGCAAGTCCTGCTGGTAAAGCAGTCGTTTCTGAAGCTGGTTTAAACTGTCCACTTTTCGCTTTTCATGTCCTGTTTTGGCGAGCCCTAAACTAGCCTAGCTGGAGAGATCACGCCCACGCTATGTCCCGGGGCGAGGGAGCACTGGTCAGTCCCTTCTGAAGCCAAGCTTCTGCACAAAGTACAAGGCCCCTAGTGCTCTGGGATGGGTCAAGCCTGAGGGAAGAGAAAGCGGTGGATGCATGTGTCTTTGTACAGTGCACAGCCTGTAAAACCTTATGCAGCTCTGGGGAGAGGAGCCTTAGCAGCTGCAAATTTCTTTATCTGAAACTTACAACATTTGTACCTGAATTTAGTTTAATGCTTTATTTAAATATTTAATGTTTCTATTATTTAAATGTGTATGTATAAGGGAAGGGTGTGTGTGTGTGTGTGTGTGTGTGTGTGTGTGTGTGTGTGTGTGTGTAAGGGAAGGGTGTCTGCATGTGAGTACAAGAGTCTACCCAAGGCGTCCAGCAGAGGGTATGAGATCCCCAACAGCTAAAGTTACAGATTGCGCAACACCTGATGTGGGTATTGTGAACTAAGCCTGGTCCTCTGTGAGAGAAGTTTGTGCTTTTAAGTGCTGAGTCATCTCTCCAGCCCCTTTAATGCTGGATTTTAAAGCATTCCAAGGCTAGGCCTTAGGGACCAATGAGCCAAAGAAAAGTCATTGCCCTTAGGTTCATGAGATGTAGCGCCTAATGTATCCAGGTGGGTGCAGGGCTGTCAGATGGTAGCTAGCCCACTTGGAGAAGCTGCCAAGTTTTCCTGTATGCTTGAGATGACTCAGGAGAAAGCCTTGAAGCCACATGACCTGGGAGGGCGCATTGATGTTGGACTTCATGGTTCCTGTAGCTTACCATGTGATCAGGGGGACTAGAGATGGCAGTCAGGCAGTATCTAAGGATGGAACCCACAAAGCTGGCCTTTTATCTGACTTCAAGTATGGAGTCCTGGAGAAGCTCTTAGCTGCATCAATTGTCATTGTAAATACAGCATTTTGAGAAATGTATTAGAATTACTTATGCTACATTTCATTTTTATTATTTGTGTTATAATTTGGATAAGAAATGTTCCCTGCAGGCTCATGTACTGAGCACTCCGTGTCCCGCTGGTGGCACTAATTTAGGGCATTCTGGAAAAGTTGGCAGGTGCAGTCTAGCTGTAGCATATAAGTTGCAGGGGACAGGTCCTCCAGGGTATGGTATCCCTCCAGGGTCCACCATGAGATGTACAGAGCCTCTGTGGCACATGCCTGCACCAGGAATCCAGCCATTCCACTGTTTCTTCTCTACGCAGTGCTTCAGTGGAAGCACCATGGAGCTGTGAACCCAGACGAGCCTTTCCCTCCTTAGAGTGTCTCTGCAGGTATTGTGGTCCTAGCAAGGCAAAAATTATTAATGACAATGTTTTTATTTATGTTAATTTTTTGAAAGAAGAGCTTGCTGTGTAGTACAGGCTGGCCTTGAGTTTGCTGTGTGGTGCAGGCTGGCCTTGAGTTTGCTATCTTCCTGCCTGAGCCTCCTGAGGGCCGGGCCTACAGGTTTGCATTATCATGGATGCACACATGGATTCTCTCTCTTTTTTTTTTTTTCTGAGACAGGGTTTCTCTGTGTAGCTCTGGCTGTCCTGGAACTCACTCTGTAGACCAGGCTGGCTTCAAACTTATAGAGATCCACCTGCCTCTGCCTCTCGAGTGCTGGGATTAAAGGTGTGCACCACCACCTCCAGGCTTTCTTATATCCTGACTTTTAATTTTATAAGCTTATCTTAAGCTGTTTACCATGTAATTTACCCTGATTTTCAGGGCTACACATATTGGACTGTACTCACTTCTTTAATTCATTCTTTGGTGGTTGACATTTTTTAGGTTGCTTCTGATTGTTTGCTAATATGAACATGGTATTGTGGTACGCTACTGTTAACTTTGGATACATCGTTTTAAAGAAATCATGGTGTCAAAACGTATGAACGCTTTCCCTAGCTTGTTGCCTAAGCTGCCCTGAAGAAAGCTTGTGCCATTTGCATCCCTGCCAGCTGGGATGACAGTGTCCTTCTCACTAAAGCGTTGCCCAGTTGTCATAGCTGTACGGACTCTGTGCAAGGGCTTGCTATGAGTATTATTGCAATGCTTAGAAAGGAGTGAATGGGGCTAGAGAGATGGCTCAGCAGTTAAGAGCACTTGCTGCTCTTACAGACCACCTAAGTCCCCAGCATCCATTCGGTGGTTCACGACACCCTTTTCTGTCCTCTGCAGGCTCCTGTGCACATGTGCGCACACACACACACAGAGAGAGAGAGAGAGAGAGAGAGAGAGAGAGAGAGAGAGAGAGAGAGAGAGAAAGAGAGAGAGAGAGAGAGAGAGAGAGAGAGAGAGAGAGAGAGAGAGAGACATACACAGAGACACATATGTAAAGAAACATAAAAAAAATCACTAGACAGAAGAGGACAAGGGGTGAGATGTGAAATGTGTTTGCCTAGTGCTGTTGTCTGAGCAGAGGTGTGCAGGAGGAGAGGGTGTAGTTTGGAAGCAGAGGTAGGAAGAGGGCAGAGCAAGAACACAGGAAGCAGCTTTTCTTTCAGTCTTTGTACCACAGGTTATACTTTTGACCAAAGCCAGGATTCTTGAGCCCCAAAGCTCTGGATAAATGCAGGAAATGGATTTGCTTTCTGGGCTGGAGAAAAGCCCCTCCATACCAGAAAGTTCTCTGACAAGAAATCCATCTATCTACCTGATCCTAAATCGAAGTGGAAATGGTTTTCGCAGACTCCAGTATGCGTTTGATTATTGTGCATTTGACTCTGGTTGAAGGGGAAATGTGGTTCCCAGGGAACAGAGAGGAGCTCAGACAGGGAGGCACTCCCAGCTCTTCCATGACTCGCTGTGCTAGGTTGACTTCTGAAGGCAAAGCCAGCGCACCATGGCCCAGTCCGATGCCCCTGTGCAGCATCTTCTCACAGTTCTAGTTCACGAAGTAGGAAAACGGTTCATTCAATCACTGGGAGCCTCGGTGCTAGAGCATCAGGGGCCATGCCAACCAAAGCTGGGGTTGGGGGGAGGGGAGAGGGTCAGTTCCAGGATGTGGAGACCAGAAAAGGAAGTGTGGTCAGACCTATTGCGGATTGTGTAGTGAGGAACTTTGTCTTGTCTTCTCATGGCCACTCTTTTTCGTTATCTTCTCTGCTTAGTCATCTTTCATAAAAAATAGCCTGTATGTCCCAATTCAGACTCTTGGTTTATGGATGGTTCCAGGAAGATCCAGTCACCCTCGCTCCCTCAGTCACAGTCACGGGACAGATGGGACACTGGGCTGTTGGGCTGCCAGCTGTGGGTAGAGCTTCTGTGGTCCCATACAGTATGTTTCACTTTGAAAAGTGGATTTCAGCCCCCCTTTTAGAGATAGCTCAGTATGCATGAGAGAGGAAAAGGAAGAGAGAGAGGTGGAAGATCACATATGATCCAGAGGTAGTGTGTGTGTGTGTGTGTATGTGTGTGTGTGTATGCACGCTCACATGTGCAAAAGGCATTCTGGGTTGTGTTCTGAGGTCCTGCAGTCACATCTTCACTGGTTAAACTGCAGCTGATCTGGAGACCAGACATTTTCCCCCAGCTTTGTCTTCTTGGATGCCAAAGGTAGATTCTGTTGGCCTTCCAGAGAGGAGCTGGGTATGAAATGTAATTTAGACAAAAGTGAATTTTAAGCTGTAAATCATGACCTGTACTGTCCTCTGTGAGAACACAGTGTTAGAACCCAGCATCTGACCAGGCCACAGCATCTTCAGTGACCTCCTTTCATACATGACCAATGCCATACATTATATACATGACACTATCTGTGAGCCCCTAGTTAACAACTTTCTGGTACGAGGATATGCTACCTGGGAGTGAGTTTGCATCAAAGCCATACATATTCTGTTCCTCATCCACCTTCCCCTTCCTGGGAGTCTGAGAGGCAGGCTCTTGGCTCTTAATATGAAACCAACCTCATCCTTAGAAAGCTGTAAGAAAGGAAACCCGCTCCTGCCAAGTGAGCCCTGAATCCTTTCTTCAGAGACAGAGACCCCAACATGCTGTCAGCCTCTGATGCTGTGGCCTCTCTGCCCATAGCATTCAGAACCTCTTTTATAAACTCTATACTCCCCAGCAGTCTGCCCCAGGTTCCTCTTAAACCCCACTCCCCTGGTCTGAATCCTAATATCCCTCCTTCTTACCCCTTCTCTGGGAGGATTTGGTCTAGATTAAAGCCTTCTCAAACGTCTTATTCATATGGGGTATTACTATTATTTTAATTGACAGATCTCTCTATGTAACATGCTGTATAGCCCAGGCTGGGCCCTAACTCCTGGTCTCCTGCTTTACCCAAGGGCTGGGGCTATAGCATGTACCACCACACTAATTTCTCTCTTGCTTTTGTGCTTTGAAACACCAACGAACTTCCAAGTGCTGTCTTTGTGTGCCGTCATTGTTTATTATACCCAAAGTCAAACTCAGGCTTGTGCCTGCAAGATGACTCAGTCAGCAAAAAGCTCTTGTCGTGGAAGGGTGATGACCTGAGTTCGGTCTCGGGATTCCATTGTGGAAGAAGAGAACCAACTCCCCAAAATTGTTCCCTGACCTCTGGATAGGTTCTGTGGCATAATGTATATACAGTCCCCCCTCCCCCATAATGTATATACACACATCACCACAACCATCAGCAATAATTATAACAATAAATAAAATTTAAAATAATTATATTTAGTAATTCAATGTCTTAGTCAGGGTTTCCATTGCTGTGAACAGACACCCTGACCAAGGCAACTCTTATAAAGGACAACATTTAAGGGTCTGTCTTACAGGATCAGAGGTTCAGTTCATTACCACCAAGGCAGGATCATGGCAGCATCCAGGTAGTCATGGTGCTGGAAATGCTGAGAGTTCTGCATCTTGTTTTGAAGTCAAACAGGAGAAGACTGGCTCTCACGTGGTTAGGAGGAGGGTCTCAAAGGCCACCCCTACAGTGACACATTTCCTCCAACCAGGCCACGCCTACTCCAACAAGGCCACACTTCCTAATAATGCCACTCCCTGGGCCAAGCATATTCACACTAACACACCCATTTTAAGAAAATGACAAACGCAATAATGTCAACACATTTGCATCTAATACTTTTAAGAGCATTTGTATTTAATACATTAAAAATAACTTGTGCTAGGCAGTGGTGGCACACACCTTTAATCCCAGCACTTGGGAGGCAGAGACAGGCGGATGTCTGAGTTCGAGGCCAGCCTGATCTACAGGGTGAGTTCCAGGGCAGCCAGGGCGACACAGAGAAACCCTGTCTCGAAAAACCAAAAACTAACCATCCAAACAAACAAAAAACCAAAAACTTGTACTTCCTAAAACAAAACTATCAAGGGAGACAAGAGTAGCAGTGTTTTAAGCTTTCGCAGTTCTCTTTAATGTCTGAATCATTGTATCCCGTCTACTGTGACGTGCTGTTTCAGTTGAAGAGTATAAAGGAAATCTATACCCGCATAGGCAGCTAGGAAGAAGAGATCTTACTGTCTTTTCATAAAATGATAGGTGTTATTTGAAATCACACGTGTATAGGAAGTAGTTACTAAAAATGAATTACACGGGGTTGGAGAGACGGCTCAGAAGTTAAGACGGCTCTTCCAGAGGTCCTGAGTTCAATTCCCTGCAACCTCGTGGTGGCTCGCAACCATCTCTAATGAGGTCTGGTGCCCTCTTCTGGTGCACAGGCAAACATGCAGACATACTGTGTGCTTTGGTATGCTGATAAGTATCAGAGTTAGCCATTTGTCCCAGGTGTCTTTTGGACTTGATGACCACGTTGGTTAGTTTCACCATTCAGAAGAGTATTAAAGTACTGAAAAACAGTTCAGTACTTATGGTTGTGGTTGGAAAGTTTTCCAAAATTTTAAAATTTTTCTTGAAACTTCATTGCCATCGTTGGCAACAAATGCTGTTCGTGGGTTTCTCTGATGTGACAGGCTCATTTTGCTCATTTGAAAATAAACTGCCACATATTCGAGTCTGAATAACCACATTTTGTCTACCAGTGATTCTCTTAAGGTAAAAATGGTGTTCCATTAAGAAGGGAAACAAGGGCGGGGGGGGGGGAACCCCTTGCAGTTCGGATCCCTCCTCCTTCCAGAGCTTTTCATCAAGGTGACTGCCACAGCAGCTCCTCAGGAGGCTTGGCAGGGCGACACAGGAGCTGCCACAGCACAGACGCAAGGTTGAGGGGATAAACAGTCTTTACCGCTGCATCCAGAACCCCCCAAGTGCATCTTCGTAGTGTGGTGATGTGCCCAGCACAGTCCAGGACTGAGGCACAGGAACAGGGCTTGGTGTCATTCCCCTTGGCCATCACACAAATGTCAGCTCAGCCCAAGAGATAAATACTATCTTCAGGTTATTATGAGAAATTGTTTTATCTTAAAAACCTTCTGAGAGCCTTGGGTTCTTAGGGCTCCATGACCCACTCTTTAAAAGCTACTGTTCAGGGGCGTCTGAGTCTAAAGCATTGTTGCTGTTATTATTTCTAGCTGGAGGAAGTCTGATGTGCCTAGCTTTATGGAATTTTCCCTCCCTTGTTTGAACTGGGTGACGGACTCTGCACAATGTTAATCCCGCAGATGGAAGGAGAAAGCCCATCGACCCAAGTCACCATAGCCAAAGTAGTTAAAGCAAGCCTTTTAAAAATTTGTGTACACAGGCCGTCCCTCCCTAAAGGCAGGGTTCAAGAGCTCAGCCTAGGACATGGGGAAGATAAGGGCTTTTACCTATAGTTTAGTGTTAATCCCACCTGGAAGGCATATGGCCACTACCACAGTTGTGAGCAGTATCTGAAGCAAGCTTTAATAAAATACTGGTCAGGATAATAGACTCTGCCCAAGTCCATTCTGGGGCTCCCAGAAAATAGCCACAAGCTACACTGGCCAAGTGCTTATAAAGGCAAACCCATAAGGCTATGTAACTTCTTACCTCTGCCCAGTTGGGGGCAAGCACACATTCTGATGTATTTCCTACCTACGTATCTCTCACCTACATGCAATCAAGCACATTTGGTGGAGTTGGGTCAACCAAACTTGTTTAGGAAAGTGGAAACATAGGTTTATTATCTTCTATAGACAACAGCCCCTTAAATCTCAGAAAATACCTGTCTTTGGGCAAAAGGCTTACAGGTTAGAAGCATTTGTGTTCTAGGGATCTCTTACGCACGGAAATTAAAACTTAAAACATAACTTCGATTCTCACATCAGGAGAAGGGAGTTTCCAAATAGGAAGGAGGGTTGGCAGACAAATAGGTGGGGTTACAGAAGCAGAACACAAGCAGAACAAGTTGGTGAAAGCAACTTCCTGAAGCAATGACATGGTTACAAGGTAGCTATAAGAAGGTGGTCATAATAACCTTTGAAACAAAGGAGTGGTTACAAGTTCCTGGAACAGGCAGTACAGAATCATTTGTCGTTAAGGTTACCGGTGGTCATAGCCCAATCCTTGAGAAACAGATTTAATCATAAACAGGAGTGGATCTAGTTTCTCTTATGTATATATGATTTCAAGTCTAAGATAGAGGAAGGTTGGGTTATCAACAGAAAGTAGGTGAGGGCTGTGGTCCCTCTTGGTGGCTGATATGGACACACAGCTCTTCATCTAGGCACTCCAGATCTCCCCCCAGGCAGGTGGCTTTGCTGGCAACGCTGGCATCCTAGAGCCACAGTGACTCAGGTCTTTAGCTCTCTGGATCCTGAAACTCTCTATTCTTCCCAGTTTTGTTTCCCATCATCTGGATCCTTATCAGCTCCTGAAAGAGTCTTCCAAATGCTTCTCCCCTGCAGTGCTTTGAGTCTGCTTGATAGACTAGAAACAGAAGTCTATGCTCACAGACTCCATGGGTTCCACTATAGATGTGTTTAATCTTCTAAAATTTGACTTTGTTGCTTGCCCTACTTCATTTTGGGTTTATTTGGCATACAATTCCAAGTTACAGTCCACTATTGCTGGAAAGTCAAGGTGGAAACTTAAAGCATCATATCAATAGCCAAGAGAGGCGAAGAATAAACATGTAGATCCTAGTTTGCTTGCTGCTTATGTTCAGATAGGTTCCTTTACTCTTGCACAGTTCAGTGCACAGCCTAGGGAATTGTACCACCCACAGTGGGCTGAGCCAAGTAAAAGTGAAGACAATGACCCACAGAAGGCCCCACGGGCCAACCTGATCTAGATAATCAATCCCTTAATTAATTTGTTCTTCCTAGGTGACTCTAAACTGTGTTAACTTGACATTTAAAACTAACTAGCACATTGACAAATATTTAAAAATCCACATGTTTATGAACCTATACTTGGTTTATTGAGACTCAGTCCTACCATAAACCAAGACAGTAATGCCTATCTTCTCTTAAAGCATTAGAGAATCTGGCCTTTTTACTTTTAAACTGGGTGACCAGCTGAGGGTAACAAGGAGACTCACTTCCTCTAGTCAAGACCCCACCACTTCCTACCTTTTCCTTACTCTTCTCTGACCTCATTTAGATTAGAATTTTCCATTTCCACTTTTTAAAGAGAAAAGACATTTTAAGATTTATTTTATCTTACTCGATAAACTATGAATAAGTAAAAGACAGTCCTCAATTAGTGATAGTTTTGAGTTTTGATTTTTTTTTTTACCTTGTGATGTTGTGAACACCATGTGCATTCAATAGAAGGCATGCTTGAAAGCTTGGACTTCGATCTTTTCCAGGGATGGCAGGCAGTAAGCAGTAAACTACAGGTCTCAATCAGCCCTGTAAACAATGTTGGGATCTGGATAGCAGATAATCTAACTAGAGATTCCAATCAGTGCATGTGGTAGATGGTTATAAATGGGGGCCAAGGTAATACACTAAACTTTCTTAGCATATTCTGAGGGGCTAGAGAGATGGCTTAGCAGTTAAGACCATGTACTGCTCTTAGGGCCAGAATTCCGTTCCCAGCACTCTATTTGGGTGGTAGCTCTTAGTTACCTGTAACTCTAGCTCTAGGGCATCTGACACTCTCTTCTGATCACATGGTTTTCAGGCATGAACTTTGCAAGTGACAAGGTTGTATGGGAATATCCAAAGGTTCTACATGTCTGCTAGCAGACTGTTTGCAAAGCTGTGGTGTTCAATAACTTAGCAGTATTTTCACCTTTGGACACTTCTAACCTATGATGGGTTTATTTGAACTCAAGTCTATTGTAAACCTTGGAACATCTGTCCTTTTTAAAATCCTGCTGTTTTGGCTAGAAAGACAAAGAACTACCTGCCAGATGATAATTTGAAAGGCATGCTACGTGTATAGACTGAGCTTCCTGGTTAATATGTGTAGAGAGCCAGAGCAGTGTCTTCTTGTTGGCTCTGGAGCTGCTGCTGTGGAACCTGTTTAAGAACCACAGATGCTGCGTATGCATAGCTGAAAAGAAGAAACAGAGTCCTTGAATGCTTTTGTAGAGATGAGTGTGCCAGGCAGCTGGTTCTGCTGAGGAGCCCAGTGTGCTGAATGAAAAATAAGACAGGTTTGAAACATCTGAGGATTCATAGCTCTGCAGCACCAGTGGAGGACCTAGGGTTCGCACTCCATCCGTGTCTGAGTGGGTACTGTTAAAGGCCACGTGGCCCTACTGTGTGCCTAGTTCTTATTCAGTTGGGGCTGGAGGAATTATCTTGACCAGCTTCCCTAAGAGTGCCTCATGTCCAGGTTGGGGTTTGTAAGCTAGACCGTGATCATTGTTTTTGGGAGTCCACGGTGTATCACTGGCCACTTGCCTACGAGTGGGCTGGACCTGGGTCAGAGCGCAGATCTGACATGAGCCACCAAAATGAAGCAGCTTAGGGAAGCGAGAGATGAGAGGGAGAGTTCCAACTTAGCATCATGGTTCTTTTTCTCTTTTATAAAAAGATCAATCTCATGTCTAATTCATTTGAAAATTCTCCACTTCTCTGTGTGTGTTTTTGGTAAAAATAGAAGTCTCTGAGGATTGCAGGTTCCTGCTGAATTTTATGAGCAACTTCTCAAAGCCTGGTAACCAGGTTCTTCTAATCTTTCCTTGAGTGAATTAAGCACCAGTGGGAGGCTTGCTTTCCGGATGACTGGTTTGAATAAAAGACTTTCAGCTCTGGTGTAGGAGGCTTTTAAGGTCACCCAATCAACCTGCAGGCCAGAGAAAAGCACAACTAAGACAGAGGACAAGTTGGGCTCTGGTCCTCGTTCCTATCCTTGTCTCTTCTATCCCCTCCCTGCAATTCTCTGCTCCCAGCCATCACCATCTCTGCAACAATTTCCCAGTGTGCCTCCTTGTCCTCTGGAAGAGCTTGTTAGAAGACAAATAGGATTGAGTTCCCTTTGGTTATGAGCTTTGGTGCTTCTCTGGTTCAAGACATCCCATAGTGCTTGAAGTTATATTTAAAGGGTTTGGTGATAGAGAAGGTCAAGAGAAGACCTTTCAGGGGGCTGAGGATGTTCCCCAGCATACCTTAGGTGGTAGTTACATGTGTATTCACTTTGTGAGAACTTCTGTAGCTGTACCTCTGGGATGTGCACAGTTCTGAGTGCATGTTGTACTGCTATAAAACCTTTTAAAAGTGTTTCAGTCTTAACCTAACCCTCCTGTCCTTCCAAGGTGGAAGTGAAGTATACTACGGAAGGCAGATGCTGGGGATTCCTGAAGGAGGTCATTAGATGTTGTGGTTTGGAAATGGAGCACCTTATAAGGTTCAGATCTGTCTGATCAATGGTGTCACGGAACTTCAGAGCGCTGGGATACCGGCAGTTGCAAGAGACCTTTAGAATCCATTACAAAAGGTTATGGTTTAGGGCTAAAGATGGAGAATTAATCCTGGCCCAATCCCTGTCCTAGAAGGGATTTGTTTCGGATGAAGGTTGATTAAGTGTGGGCAGGCCGTGGCTCTTAGCAGGAGTGTGGGCAGGCCGTGGCTCTTAGCAGGAGTGTGGGCAGGCCGTGGCTCTTAGCAGGAGTGTGGGCAGGCCGTGGCTCTTAGCAGGAGTGTGGGCAGGCCGTGGCTCTTAGCAGGAGTGTGGGCAGGCCGTGGCTCTTAGCAGGAGTGTGGGCAGGCCGTGGCTCTTAACAGGAGTGTGGGCATGCTTGCAAAGCTTGCCTGAAATCTGCAATCAGGGCAACTAGGTAGGCAGGAGGCCACAGGACATTGGACTAAAGCCAGCCCTTCCTTCAGAGACAAGCTGGGACAATGTCCTTGAGAAATGACCTTCATGGCTGAGCCAATGCAGGGACTCTGGAGGAGCTGAGACACAAGGTTGAAGAAAGGATTTGTGTTCAGGGAGTTGCCGGGAATAGGCAGAGAGAAAATGGCTCTCAGCGCCAACTGAGTCACCAACTTGCCTAGTTTTTGCAATCACCAGACCTATTTGTCTGGCTTTTAGCAGGGGAAGTGCTCTTTGCAGCAGGTATGGTGACACAAGCTTAGAATACCCACAGTTGGGAGGCTGAAACGGCAGTACTGTCACAAGTTCGAGGTCAAGATTCTGTCTTAAGAACAGACAAACCTACTCAACAGCCACACTCTCCATTTAATACTTTGCAAATTAAATTTTGTAAATGGACATTTACAGACTGTTGAGTTGACCCTGCTGGGGGGTCTTTCTCACTTTGATGTCCCCCCCTCCCCCCGCTTGCAACACTGTATTCCACTGGTACAATCCTGGGACCTTACCAATATATGTAGGACAACCAGAGGTGTCCAGGCCCTGACGCTCCATAACCACTTGGCTTAGTCCACTTTCTGCTACTATAACCTGGTATCAAAGACTGGATAATTTACAAAGAAAAGAAAATGTACTTCTCACAGAGTCAAAGGCTAGGGAGGCCAAGAGGAAGTGCCCGTGCTGGACAAGGGCTTTGGAACTGCCTCCCAGCTTACTGTAGGGAAAACATACCTGCTAGAGACAGCCTTCTACGCTCCCTCGCCAGCAACCCACTCCTTCTGAAACTGGCCCTGCCTATGGTGGCATGAACCTAGCCATGAAGAAAACCCCTTGTGAGCCTTTCACCTCTTAAAGGCCCTGACGCCCAATACTGCTATACTGATAATTAGGTCTCATCTTGAGTAATGGAGGGGACATGCACACCCTAGGACTCCCTGGGGATTGGGTCTCCTCCCCCACAAGGCTGGGGCTTAGAGGGGTTAGCCCAAGCACATAGCTCATCAGCAGTAGGACAGGGTTCAAACCTTTGAAGTATCTGTCTCCACTGTCCCTGCTCTGACTCCTCGCAGTCTGAGTTCAGCACTTTGTCCTAAGGACTTCCTGCTGAGCATTCCCAGTGGTTGCTATCTTTTATTCAGGAGAACTTAACTGTCCCAACAATGTAGTGTGCAAGCGACCGACCCTGGGGTCTGGCCTCTAACAGTGGTTGGTCACATCCCTAGCCATGTGGCATCCTCATGGCATGCATTAATTGCATGGAAATGTCTGTAGCTGTTTGCACATATCAGCGTCTTGGTGGCCTTCTCTTTTTAGGATTTAGAACTTTCTCATTGCTGTTGATGTGGGTGACTATAAATACAAATACACAGATATGATGCTCTTGATTGGAAACCACAGAAAAACCCTACCCCTGGGATCTAAAAAGCAAGAGGGAATGTTATACCCTCAATAAGAAATCCTGAGGGGCCAGGTATGGTGCAAATACCTCCCCCACTTTTTTTTTTTTGGTCCTCTCCTCTCCTCTCCTCTCCTCTCTTCTCCTCTCCTCTCCTCTCCTCTCCTCTCTTCTCCTCTCTTCTCCTCTCTTCTCTCCTTTCTTCCTTCCTTCCTTCTCCTCCACCTGCCTCACTCCCCCCAGGTGAGGACCAAACCCAGGGTCTTTGCTTGTTAGCCAAGCACTCTAAAACTAAGCTAAATCCCCAATCCTGGTGCTGAACACTTGGAAGACAGAGGCAGATAGATCTCTGGGTTTGAGACCGTCTTGGTCTACCTAGAGAATTCAAGGCCATCAAAGCTGACACAGTAAGACCCTTCCTTAAAAGGAGAAAGAGAGAGAGAGGGAGAGGGAGGGAGGGAGGGAGGGAGGGAGGGAGGGAGGGAGAGAGAGAGAGAGAGAGAGAGAGAGAGAGAGAGAGAGAGAGAGAGAATCCTGAGGGAAGAGAGGCTGCCAGTGCAGGGCCTTGCTTGGCTCTGTGGTCTCAGCTCAGCATCTGTCTGCTGGCTCCATTTCCTCAGGCAGTAACAGAAAAGTGGTGCTTGTTGCAGACAGACCTCACATCCAGACACAGCAAGCTGCAAGGTTCCTTCCCTGTGCCTCTTCCCAGAACCTGCCAGCCTTTCCCCTGGTGCAGTGTGGGCTAATCACAGGCCCACCCTGAATCAGGGGGAATGCATTAGTCCCTGAGTTAGCTAAGCCAAGGGTTGAACGTTGGGCCTTGCCAGGGAAGATGAGCACCCAAAAGTGGGTTTCTGTCTATAAGGAAGGGCTCAGGATTGGAGCGGATCTTCTTTCATTTTTGTAATTAATTAATTAACAGTTCTGGAGTGGATCTTAACTGACATCCAGTCCCCGCCTGGCTAAGGAAGGTTTCTCCAGCTCTCATCTTTAACCTCTTCACACCTCCAGTTCTCACCCCTGCAACCTCTCTCCCCCATCGCCTTTCTGCACAGTGGCCCTTGGTGTTTGCAAGGCCTACTGGTCCCACTTGCACACAGTGTCCACACAGGGTTCGCCAACCCATTCATCCTGGGGTGCTGCTTACCCAGAAGGCTTGTGCTTCCTTTCTAACCCACCCTGCTGCTGCAACCACTTCCCTTTTCCTCTAGCCATCTAGCCTCACAGCAGGAAGCCCCTTCAGGCAGTTATTTGTTGGTGCTCTGCTTGCAAACTTTCCAAACTCCTAAGTCATCCCTCTTGCATTTTATAAGCGTGTTTCATGAGCAGTATAGCAGTGTCTCCTTTTTTTTTTTTTTTTTTTTTGACAACTCCAGGAACGAGATACACACACACATACCCCCATGTCTTCTGAGTTCCCCAACTACCCTTGGATAGTAGAGGATGGTAGATAGCCAGGTGTCCTCAGCCATGCCTCTCACTGCTCTGCTTGGAGAGATGGCAGCTGCTGCTGCGTGTGTGAAGCATTTGCAGGGCCAGAAAACCCTGGGCATAACTTGTCTTTGGAGTCAGTGTGTCGTACTTCTGGACTAATTTAAATGCTATGGACAAACCAGGCCTGCCCGACACACTGCTAGGATACAACAGAAGGAGAGAACTCAGCGTACAGCAAGACTGCTTCCTCCATTGATCCAGCACCTGCTGCCGTGGAAGGGAGTCCACACATCCACAAGACTCAGCTGTGGCGGCACCTGCAATTCTCTCTCCCTAACTTTCTTATCTCTCCCCTCCTGTTTCCACTGAGCAAATCCTTTGTTACTGCCTTAGCCCAACATAAAAGATTTCCTTACTGGTTGGCCTGCCTGACTCTACTAGGGTATGAGTTCCTTCAGGGACACAGCGTGTCTTTCTGGATCACTGAGTCATGTGAGGACAGTTCCATGCCTGTTGGGCAGTAGGAGCTTAATAAGTCTCTGTTGACTTAAATTGCATTAATTATTGCTCAGGATAGCAGAAAGCATGATTCTGAAAACATGAAGATGTAACTTCATAAAAACGATGATTTTTTACATAGGATCTGTCCCGAGCAGAGAATGGGAGGAGACAGAGTGGCTGTTGACAAGGACCACCCGTATGAAAACGAACTGTTTTGGTTTTGAGAGAAGGTCCTGTTCTGTAGCCCAGACTGGTCTTGAACTTGTTGCATAGACTAAACTGACTTTGGATTGGTGGTGGTCTTCTTGCCATCCTTCAACTGCTGACATTCCAAGCAAGTGTTACCATCATCTGCCATGCCAGATAGAATCCCCTGTGCACTGCTGGGATCACTCCAGGGCAAGAAGAAGATGGAGCAGGTTGTGCCTGGGGTTGGATTCTAAACACTGACTAGGGAAGATTGTAAGGAGCCTGGAACCTAACGTGGATAAGGGAGGACTGCAGTAAGGGACTTGTCACCTGTGTATATTTAATCATTTTGCCCTGGCTCAGCAAGTCACCCCTCCATCCCCACCCGATCCTCAGACTTAAAGCCCCATGGTCCCATCTCAGTCCTGGATGGACTTAGACCTCACCGTACCCCATTTTCTCAGGGCGGGCCTGAGGTTAAATACCTTTTTGCAGGGAGGAGTGTCTGAGGAGGAGAGCTTAATTGGCTAAGCCCTTTAAGCCTTTAGCCTCATTAAAATGGGGATCTGTCTTGAGGCTACGTGATCTGTAGTCATGTCCTCTACCTGTGGAGGGGTTTGGGGCATTGCCTTACGAAGGTGTACGGTTTCACTCATCACAACCCTCCTCCACGACAATAAATGCTTTAAAACCACGGACTGCCTCTTCTCATCAGGATCTGCAGTGCTGGAGCAATGGAGCAGGTCTTCCTCTAAAGAGCTGTGTCTAATCTCACACAGGACGCCTCCTTGTGCTCTCAGCCACAATTTCCACCGAGTCAAGCCGTCTGCCCAAGCAAGCCAAAGACTCTCGTCCCCGTGGGACACAGTCCGACGCCCACAGGGTGGGCAGTCAAAACTTCCTGCATCCCGCCTCACCCAGTAGCCCAAGCCCTGGGCCAGACACAGGACACCATTTTAACCCACAGGTATGTATGCATGTGAGTTCTGGTAGAAGCCAGAATGTCATTCCTCAAGCGCACCTTGGTTTTAGGACTGGGCCTCTCACATAACGTAATGGATGGCAGGTCCATTTTCTTGCTCCACCTATGAGTCTGAAACATTTTGCAGTATGAAGGAGTTTGGTGTGTGTGTGTGTGTGTGTGTGTGTGTGTGTGTGTGTGTGTGTGAGTGTGACCAGTTTCCCAGCCTCAGCACTATTGACATTCTGAACTGTACCTTCGCTAGGTAGGTAGTCCCGGCTTGTTTAAGGGCAAACTAATCAAGCCTTGGGGAATCGAGTCTGTAATCTGCGTAATCTGCATCCTATGGCCTCTGCCTGGGCTCCTGAGCCCATGCTTGCTCATGCTTTGAGCTCCTGCCCTGACTTCCCTTCACGAAGAGCTCTCCAAGTTGCTTTAGCTCACAGTGTTTATCCCGGCCACAGAAAGCAAGCTAGGACAATTGTTCTCCACTTTATTCCCTCCGGGTGGGATCTGCCACTGACCGTGGGGTAGGCTAGTGTCCATCCTCAGCGGGCAGCAGACACCCTCCTGTCTCACACAGTGCTGGGGTTAGAGGTGCAGCCTGCTCGCTTTGTCCCCCCCAGGCTGTGGCTTGAGCTCAGGTCCCATGCTTGTTCAGTCTTTCCCACCAAACCGTCTTCTCAGCCCACATAAAAATTTTCCATGTTTCTATTTTAGCAAAATCGCTCATTGTATTGGCACGTAATGAAGATATTCATATTATTTATCAGTGTGTGGAGGTATATACCTTTAATCTTAGCACTCATAAGGCACAGTCAACGTGGATTTCTGTGAGCTCAAGGCCAGCCTCATTTATATAGCAAGTTCTAACCAGAATGAGGCCCGGGGAGATGGGGGGGGAGGGGGTTGTGGGGGAGAATATCATTATCTTCCATTATAAAATGGTCTGAATTTTAAAAAATATACTATCATAAATTATAAATTGAGCTGAATGTAAACTATTTAAGTAAATTTTTTAAAATTTTCTTTTTGTTGTTGGTTTTTTTTTTTTTTTTTTTTTTTTGAGTCAGGGACTATCCCTGACTATCCTGGAGCTCACTATGTAGATCAGGCTGGCCTCAGACTCACAGAGATCCACCTGCCTCTGCCTCCTGAGTGCAGGAATTATAGGTGTGTGCACCCATATCCTGCTTATATTTTTAATAAAGTAATTTGTCCTTGATCACCTACAGTGTTTACTGAAATTAAGGGTTAAATACAATGATAACTAATGAATATCACATTTTAACACCAATATTGTTATTTTAAAGATTTATGTATTTTATATGATGGGTATTTTGCCTACATGTATATATGTATTGACATGTGTGTGCCTGGTACCCTTGGAAGCCAGAAAAGGGCATTGGATCTTCTGGAGCTGGAATTGTAAGTAATTTTGGGGCTGCTATTGGCTGATCTAGAAGAGCAGCCAGTAACTTTAAAGACTGAGCCATCACCCCAGTCCCTAAAATCAATATTATTAAAATAAAACTTTGTTCACAGGTAGCTGTAGAGGTGCACAGCAGCACTTGAGAAGCTGGGGCAGGAGGATTGAGTACTCCAGACCCACCTGGGGTACTCACTGAATCTGTCAGAAACAAACAGAAACCCCAAAGGGCCACAGTTTCATCCAGGCAGTTCTGGTGTATAATAAATACCCCTATGGTTTCTAATGTAAGAACAGTGTCTCTCATGCACACTGTTTCTAGATAAGTGGCTCCCAACTGGGGAAGGCATTGTTGCTCTCCATGAGAATGTATTAATGTTTGAGTGATGAGCGCAACTTGCTTTTGATATGTAGCAGACAGAGACCCAGGGATGCTGGGAAAGTCACAGGTCAACATGGGTCAGCTCCATAACAAAGAACTAACTGGTCCAGAATGTCAATAATGCTGAGGCTGGAAACTGGTCACACATACACACACACACCCTAAACTCCTTCATACTGCAAAATGTTTCAGAATCATAGTTGGAGCAAGAAAATAGATCTGCCATCCATTATGTTATGTGAGACTCTGTTGCATGCATGGTAGGAGCCAATATGTTAATTAGTTGTCTTTTTCCTAAGTGTTCCTGCCAGTCAGTCACCTCCTGCTCCCCAGCTAACACATATTCTGAAATAAGATCTGTCTTCAGTATTGGCAGCGCACAACCATAACTCTCGACATTTAGATGCAGGCACCTTTTGTTTCAAGGACACAAGACTCTGAGAAACACCATTCTGGGACCTGAATGATGTCATTTCCTAGAAAGCATGTTCAAGGTGACATCATGCCGCACCAGGCTTGAGTAGCAGGTCCTGAGGGATGGGGATACCTGTGCTCTCCCTCCTAAACTAGAGTTCATGACTTGCAAATGGGACTGTAGGTGCTCCCCAGACAGGGTCTTCTCTCCAGGCAAAGGTGATGCCAAGAGATATGTGTCCCAGTATCCAGCTTGGATCCCAAGCAGAGCTCCAGAGAGCAGGAAAGCTGTTAACACCAGATCGAGAACACTTTCCCCAGACTTCTGCGGAACAGCATGCTGTTTGGCTGCCAAAATATTAGGACTAAAAGCAGCTGGCAAAGCTGCTTGTTGGGGAGGTGAAGCTGCACAGAGAAGCCTGAGGAAAATCTTCATCTTTGACTACGGCTTTGACTATGACTATGGACGGAACCTCACCATGGGTTTTCTTCTGGATAGCCTCACTCTTAGATAAGGGATCCTGACCCCAGCTACCCCAAGGATGCTTCTGAGGTAAGTGTGTAGGTCCTTGAAGGCATGGTGAACCCAAGGTAACTCTGTCTCTGTCCTAAAGACATCCATACCCTAATAGTAGCTAATTATCAGCATAGGATTAATACAGTATATGATAAAGAGGAAAAATAAGGCGTAGTCAGAAAGATTGCTATAGTATAGCCCCAGCTAAGTTTTCTAAAGAGATGGGTTGAGCAATGGGTCACCTTGGGCACAGAGTCGGCGGACACCCCCAAGGTCCCCTAGAGGACTCTCCACACGATCTTAGGACCACCGGTGAGTGGAACACAACTTCTGCTCCAATCCAATCATGTGGGACCAGAGACAGCATTAGGGAAGCAGAAAACTCAGCCTGACCAGGAGTCACAAGTCTCTTCTGGTTGGCGTCAGTACCAGGGCACCTGGGTGAAGAGTTGGCTGACACACCCAAGGTCCCTAGAGAACAGCTTCTGAGACAGGCCCCGTTTCGGGCTCCAGACATCCAGTCACATTCCCTGCCAGAGGAGAGGTGTCCACCCTGCCCGGGAGGGCTTTGCTGGAGCACCTGGGGGAGCCATCTTGGTTCCCGGATCCCTTTGAGACTAGTCTGCGCAGGTGAGAGTGTGGACTACAGAAGCTAACAGCTTCTGTGACAGGTCCTGTTTCGGTCCTTCATCTTCTGCCAGGAGGCAGGTCTGAACGCAACGCCAGATATCTGTGCACCTTCCCTGTAAGAGGAGAGCTTGCCTACAGAGAGTGCTCTGACCACTGAAACTCAGAGGAGAGAGCTAGTCTCTCAGGTCTGCTGATAGAGGCTAACAGAATCACGAGAGGAACAATCTCTAACCAGAGATGACTATAGCAACTAACTCCAGAGATTACCAGATGGCGAAAGGCAAATGTAAGAATCTTACTAACAGAAATCAAGACCACTCACCATCATCAGAACACAGCACTCCCACCTCGCCCAGTCCTGGGCACCCCAACACACCCAAAAAGCTAGACCCAGATTTAAAAGCATATCTCATGATGATGGTAGAGGACATCAAGAAGGACTTTAATAACTCATTTAAAGAAATACAGGAGAACACTGTTAAAGAGTTACAAGTCTTTAAAGAAAAACAGGAAAACACAACCAAACAGGTAGAAGTCCTTAAAGAAAAACAGGAACACAACCAAACAGATAGAAATCCTTAAAGAAAAACAGGAAAACACATCCAAACAGGTGATGGAAATGAACAAAACAATACTAGACCTAAAAAGGGAAGTAGACACAATAAAGAAAACCCAAAGTGAGGCAACGCTGGAGATAGAAACCTTAGGAAAGAAATCTGGAACCATAGATGCGAGCATCAGCAACAGAATACAAGAGATGGAAGAGAGAATCTCAGGTGCAGAAGATTCCATAGAGAACATCGGCACAACAATCAAAGAAAATGCAAAATGCAAAAAGATCCTAACTCAAAACATCCAGGAAATCCAGGACACAATGAGAAGACCAAACCTATGGATAGTAGGAGTAGATGAGAATGAAGATTTTCAACTTAAAGGGCCAGCAAATATCTTCAACAAAATTATAGAAGAAAACTTCCCAAACCTAAAGAAAGAGATGCCCATGAACATACAAGAAGCCTACAGAACTCCAAATAGACTGGACCAGAAAAGAAATTCCTCCCAACACATAATAATCAGAACAACAAATGCACTAAATAAAGATAGAATATTAAAAGCAGTAAGGGAAAAGGGTCAAGTAACATATAAAGGCAGGCCTATCAGAATTACACCTGATTTTCACCAGAGACTATGAAAGCCAGAAGATCCTGGACATATGTTATACAGACACTAAGAGAACACAAATGCCAGCCCAGGCTACTATACCCAACCAAACTTTCAATTACCATAGATGGAGAAACCAAAGTATTCCACGACAAAACCAAATTCACACATTATCTTTCCATGAATCCAGCCCTTCAAAGGATAATAACAGAAAAAAAAAAAAAAACAATACAAGGATGGAAACTACACCCTAGAAAAAGCAAGAAAGTAATTCTTCAACAAACCTAAAAGAAGACAGCCACAAGAACAGAATGCCAACTCTAACAACAAAAATAATAGGAAGCAACAATTACTTTTCCTTAATATCTCTTAATATCAATGGACTCAACTCCCCAATAAAAAGACATAGACTAATAGACTGACTACACAAACAGGACCCAACATTTTGCTGCTTACAGGAAACCAATCTCAGGGAAAAAGACAGACACTACCTCTGAATGAAAGGCTGGAAAACAATTTTCCAAGCAAATGGTCTGAAGAAACAAGCTGGAGTAGCCATTCTAATATCTAATAAAATCGACTTCCAACCCAAAATTATCAAAAAAGACAAGGAGGGACACTTCATACTCATCAAAGGTAAAATCTTCCAAGAGGAACTCTCAATTCTGAATATCTATGCTCCAAATGCAAGGGCAGCCACATTCATTAAAGAAACTTTAGTAAAGCTCAAAACACACATTGCACCTCACACAATAATAGTGGGAAACTTCAACACAACACTTTCATCAATGGACAAAGCATGGAAACAGAAACTAAACAGGGACATAGTGAAACTAACAGAAGTTATGAAACAAAATGGATTTAACAGATATCTACAGAACATTTTATCCTAAAACAAAAGGATATACCTTCTTCTCAGCACCTCATGGTACCTTCTCCAAAATTGACCATATAATTGGTCACAAAAGAGGCTTCAACAGATACAAAAAATTTGAAATTGTCCCATGCATCCTATCAGATCACCATGGACTAAGGCTGTTCTTTAATAACAACATAAATAATAGAAAGCCAACATTCATGTGGAAATTGAACAACACTCTTCTCAATGATACCTTGGTCAAGGAAGGAATAAAGAAAGAAATTAAAGACTTTTTAGAGTTTAATGAAAATGAAGCCACAACATACCCAAACTTGTGGGACACAATGAAAGCATTTCTAAGAGGAAAACTCATAACTCTGAGTGCCTCCAAAATGATACTAGAGAGAGTACACACTAGCAGCTTGACAACACATCTAAAAGCTCTAGAACGAAAGGAAGCAAATTCACCCAAGAGGAGTAGATGGCAGGAAATAATCAAACTCAGGGGCAAAATCAACCAAGTGGAAACAAGAAGAACTATTCAAAGAATCAACCAATCAAGGAGCTGGTTCTTTGAGAAAATCAACAAGATAGATAAACCCTTAGCCAGACTCACTAGAGGGCACAGGGACAGCATCCTAATTAACAAAATCAGAAATGAAAAGGGAGACATAACAACAGATCCTGAAGAAATCCAAAACACCATCAGATCCTTCTACAAAAGGCTATACTCAACAAAACTGGAAAACCTGGATGAAATAGGCAAATTTCTAGACAGATACCAGGTACCAAAGTTAAATCAGGATCAGGTTAATGATCTAAACAGTTCTATAACCCCTAAAGAAATAGAAGCAGTCATTAATAGTCTCCCAACCAAAAAAAAAGCCCTGGACCAGAAGGGTTCAGTGCAGAGTTCTATCAGACCTTCAAAGAAGATCTAATTCCAGTTCTGCACAAACTATTCCACAAAATAGAAGCAGAAGGTACTCTACCCAATTCATTCTATGAAGCCACAATTACTCTGATACCTAAACCACAGAAAGACCCAACAAAGATAGAGAATTTCAGACCAATTTCCCTTATGAATATCGACGCAAAAATACTCAATAATATTCTCGCTAACAGAATCCAAGAACACATCAAAACAATCATCCATCCTGACCAAGTAGGTTTCATTCCAGAGATGCAGGGCTGGTTTAATATACGGAAATCCATCAACATAATCCACTATATAAACAAACTCAAAGACAAAAACCACATGATCACCTCATTAGATGCAGAGAAAGCATTTGGCAAAATCCACACCCATTCATGATAAGAGTCTTGGAAAGATCAGGAATTCAAGGCCCATACCTAAACATGATAAAAGCAATCCAGTAGCCAACATCAAAGCAAATGGTGAGAAGCTGGAAGCAATCCCACTAAAATCAGGGACTAGACAAGGCTGCCCACTTTCTCCATACCTATTCAACATAGTATTTGAAGTCCTAGCCAGAGCAATTAGACATCAAAAGGAGATCAAAGGGATACAAATTGGAAAGGAAGAAGTCAAAATATCACTTTTTGCAGATGATATGATAGTATATATAAGTGACCCTAAAAATTCTACCAGAGAACTCCTAAATGTGATAAACAGCTTCAGTGAAGTAGCTGGATATAAAATTAACTCAAACAAGTCAATGTCCTTTCTCTACACAAAGGATAAACAGGCTGAGAAAGAAATTAGGGAAACAACACCCTTCACAATAGTCACAAATAATATAAAATACCTTGGCGTGACTCTAAGGAAGTGAAAGATCTGTATGATAAGAACTTCAAGTCTCTGCAGAAAAAAATTAAAGAAGATCTCAGAAGATGGAAAGATCTCCTATGCTCATGGATTGGCAGGACCAATATAGTAAAAATGGCTATCTTGCCAAAAGCAATCTACAGATTCAATGCAATCCCCATCAAAATTCCAACTCAATTCTTCAACGAATTAGAAAGGGAAATATGCAAATTCATCTGGAATAACAAAAAACCTAGGATAGCAAAAACTCTTCTCAAGGATAAAAGAACCTCTGAGGGAATCTCCAAGCCCGACCTAAAGCTGTACTACAGAGCAATTGTGATAAAAAAAAAAAAAAAAAAGAAAAGAAAAGAAAAAAACTGCATGGTACTGGTATAGCGACAGACAAGTAGACCAATGGAATAGAATTGAAGACCCAGAAATGAACCCACACACCTATGGTCACTTGATCTTTGACAAGGGAGCTAAAACCATCCAGTGGAAAAAAGACAGCATTTTCAACAAATGGTGCTGGCACAACTGGCGTTTATCATGTAGAAGAATATGAATTGATCCATTCCTATCTCCTTGCACTAAGGTCAAATCTAAGTGGATCAAGGAATTCCACATAATAACAGAGACAGTGAAACTTATAGAGGAGAAAGTGGGGGAAAGCTTCGAAGATATGGGCACAGGGGGAAAATTCCTGAATAGAACAGCAATGGCTTGTGCTGTAAGATTGAGAATAGACAAATGGGACCTCATAAAACTGCAAAGCTTCTGTAAGGCAAAAGATACCGTCAATAAGACAAAAAGGCCACCAACAGATTGGGAAAGGATCTTTACCTATCCTAAATCAGATAGGGGACTAATATCCAATATATATAAAGAACTCAAGAAGGTGGACTCCAGAAAATCAAATAACCCCATTAAAAATGGGGCTCAGAGCTAATCAAAGAATTCTCACCTGAAGAATACCAAATGGCTGAGAAGCACCTTAAAAAATGTTCAGCATCCTTAATCATCAGGGAAATGCAAATCAAAGCAACCCTGAGATTCCACCTCACACCAGTCAGAATGGCTAAGATCAAAAACTCAGGTGACAGCAGATGTTGGCGAGGATGTGGAGAAAGAGGAACACTCCTCCATTGTTGGTGGAATTGCAAGCTTGTACAACCACTCTGGAAATCAGTCTGGCGGTTCCTCAGAAAATTAGACATAGTACTACCGGAGGATGCTGCAATACCTCTCCTGGGCATATATCCAGAAGATGTTCCAACTGGTAAGAAGGACACATGCTCTACTGTGTTCATAGCAGCAGCCTTATTTATACTAGCCAGAAGCTGGAAAGAACCCAGATGCCCCTCAACAGAGAAAATGTGGTACATTTACACAATGGAGTACTACTCAGCTATTAAAAAGAATGAATTTATGAAATTCCTAGGCAAATGGATGGACCTGGAAGGCATCATCCTGAGTGAGGTAACCCAATCACAAAAGAACTCACATGATATGTACTCACTGATAAGTGGATATTAGCTCAGAAACCTAGAATGCCCAAGATACAAGATACAATCTGCAAAACACATGAAACTCAAGGAGAATGAAGACCAAAATGTGGACATTTTGCCCCTTCTTAGAATTGGGAACAAAACACCCATGGAAGGAGTTACAGAGACAAAGTTTGGAGCTGAGACGAAAGGATGGACCATCTAGTGACTGCCATAATCAGCCTTCAAATGCTGACACCATTGCATACACTAGCAAGATTTTGCTGAAAGGACCCAGATATAGCTGTCTCTTGTGAGGCTATGCAGGGGACCTAGCAAACACAGAAGTGGATGCTCACAGTCAGCTATTGGATGGATCACAGGGCCCCCAATGGAGGAGCTAGAGAAAGTACCCAAGGAGGTAAAAGGGTCTGCAACCCTATAGGTGGAACAATAATATGAACTAACCAGTACCCCCCCAGAGCTCGTGTCTCTAGCTGCATATGTAGCAGAAGATGACCTAGTGGGCCATCATTGGAAAGAGAGGCCCATTGGTCTTGCAAACTTTATATGCCCCAGTACAGGGAAACGCCAGGGCCAAGAAGTGGGAGTGGCTGGGTAAGGGAGTGGGGGAGGATCTGGGGGACTTTTGGGATAGCATTGGAAATGCAAATGAAGAAAATACCTATTTTTTTTTTAAAGAGATGGGTCAAAGGGGATTAGTGATGCCTCCTGTGCAGGGGAGCCTTCGAGGAGAAACTTGAAGGTACATGTGTTTAGGATTCCCAACCTGTGGGGTGTGACTCCTTTAGGGGTCAAGTGATCCTTTCATAGGGGTCACCTAAGATCATCGGGAAAACACAGATATTTACATTACGATTCATGACAGTAGAAGAATTACAGTAATGAAGTAGCAATGAAATAATTTTATGGTGTGGGGGGGTTCACCACAGCATGAAGAACTGTATTAAGAGTTGAGAACCACTGCTCTAGAGGAAGAGAACAGACAGAATGAATGTGTACTATAAAAGATTTATTAGATTGGTTTATAAACATGGGATGGGCAACCAACAAGGGATGCCTGCATGCTGGAGAGGCTGAGAACCTGGCAGATGTACAGTCCATTAGGCCTCTGGCCTCAGCAGTACCGTTCTGGCTCTAAAAGCCTGGGTGAATTCCTGAAGAACTGCTCGTCTTCAGTCCACATAGGAAGCTTGAAGAATCTGGGCTCCAATATCAGTGAAGCAAGACACCAGAAACAGTAACAGTGGGATAAAGGTCTTCACCAGCAAAAAGCAAGGCAGGGAAGCACTCGGCTCTGAGTTTTTCCTTAGACCTCTTGGAAGATTTATTTAATTTTTTTTGTTTTGAGTTTGTTTGTTTGAGACAGAGTTTCTCTGTGTAGCCTTGGTTATTCTGGAATCCACTCTGTAGACCATGCTAGCCTCAAACTCACAAAGATCCGCCTGCCTCTGCCTCCTGAGTGCTGGGATTAAAGGCATGTGCCACCACTGCCCCGCTGACTTATTTAATTTTTAAGTGTGTATGTACGTGTGTGTATTCACTCACCCATGCGTTGGTATGTGCACCTGTGTATTGGCATCCACAGAGGACAGAAGAAGTTACTAGAGCTCCTGAAAATGTAGTTCCAGGCAATTATGAGCCACCTGACACAGATGCTGTCAACTTGAGTCCTCTGCTTTACACACTTTAACTGCAGTAGCATCTCTCCAGTCACCCAAGACCTGGAATCATCTCTACTCTCCTAGAAATGCTCAGATATAAGGCCTGGGTACCTTGACACTGGCACGTGCTGTCTCAAAGAAGTCTTGATAGGGATGTGACATCTTTATTAGTGGGAAACAATTGGCCACTTAAACTCCCAGGACTGGAGACAATCAGGACTGTGGCACAGATGTGAGGCACATATTTGGGGTGTACTGTGAGCTGGTATTTCTGATAGAGAACCATACACATGGTCCATAGTAGGTGCTCAAAGAGTCTATAAAGAGTGTGGGCTGGGTCTGAGTAGAAACTGAGAGCCAAAGGGGAAAGCAGCCTCCTGATGATGCTGAGGAGGAAAATCAGGCAGCGAATCCCCTCTCCCATTAGGGAAGAAGGAGGGGAAATATAGCCACAGCATTTGGCACAATGTTAAACACTGGAAAGCTGTTGCTTTTGAAACAATAACACAACCATGCAATCTCATTAGAGATCCTAATGGGAACAGAAAGGAAATACTCACAGCCAATTTCCTTTCTGCTACTATAATTATTAGCACAGTTTTAAGAGTAGGATGTTAAGTTCTTTCCCATCACTACCTGTTCATTCATTCATTCTTCCACTCATTCATTCATTTCTTCATTCAGTGATTTCCTCTGAGTACCTGTCCCATGCCAGGCCATGGAGGGTATGTTTGATACGGCAGTGAGCAGGACCCTGCCTTTACAGAGCTTAAATCCTAGGCAGCACATGCCGGTAATTACATAGTAAACCAAATAGGGGTAAAGACTGTGGGGACAAGAGGCATGGGAAGGGGATATGAGGGCGGGTGATCGGGAGAGAAACTTAAAGCTACAAAGAAGCACATGCTGGGCATTGGGAATGGCTGGGTGTTCCCTAAGACAGCCAAGAGATGGGTGGGAGGAAGGATGCCAGGGCAGAACTGCAGCAAGAGTGCAATGGAAGAGTTAGGATTGCGGCCAGGGCTTACAGGCTATCAAACTGACTCCACATCTGTTCCCTGTGAGGCGGGAGGGATGCTCTCTGACCTGCAGTTTAGCAGGTTTCCCTGACTACGGCTGCAGATAAGAGTAGACAACTGCAGGATCCAGCAGTTAGAGTGTCAGAAGCAATATAGAAGAGAGATGATGTTGGCCTGGGCTGGGGTAGTGCCAGGGGTAGTGGTGACTCTGGGTGTTCGTGAAGGTAGAAGAGATGAATCAATAATGAGCTAGACACAGAGTTGTTGGGGGGAGGGACATCATCAAGGAGGTGAGTCCAAGTTTAGAACTTGAACAATGAATGGAAGAATACTTTTGTTATTAATTGGCCCAGGGAAGGCCCTGCAAGGGGCGTGGGTTGGGAAACAGAATTGAAAGTCTGACTTTATATAAGATATATACATACATTACTAATGTATAGTAAATAAAATCTCTAACACACATACATGCACACACTCATGCACACACACTTACATATATGCACACATGCACAGTAAAGAAAAGAAGCCAAAGATCAGAACCCTGGAGGCTTGAACAAGTTGTGATCCTCAAAACAAGAACTCACCCAAGTGACCTGTGAAGCAGCACGTGGGCAGGGGAGTGTCAGTCAGTTCCCAGGAGTCAGATTGAACCGGGTCAGAGGCTGCTGAGAGCGGGCGGGATGAGGACCGACAGTTGTGTTGAGTACCTTGGAAGCTATACTAGTAGCTTGACGGTGAGCCAACTAGAATAATTGCAGTGGGTGGGGCTGGGGCGAGAGCTTGCCTGTTCAGGTTTAAGAGCAAACAGCAGGAAATGCAGTAAGCGAATAGAGAGAGCTCTTAGGAAGGAGGAGCTGGGAGTGTAGGTAAATTGAGGGTTTGCTTGCTTGATATCTGCACTGTGTTCAGGAGCTGGTGGGACCATCCAGGAGATAGGGGATACAAACTAGAGAGGTGTTGAATAGGCAGAGGGAGGCTGAAGTCAGAGCCTTAAGCATTGGTGAGGACAAGAGGGAAGCCGAGTGTTCAGACACAGATGGAAGTGGATGACGCATTGAGAGACTGCACAAGTGTCTGTCTATACAAATGAGGGAAGAGGAGAGATGTTGGAGATCTAAGAAGGGACATCCCTGGTGTGAATCGAAGAGACCTGGCACTTCAGAGGAGATGCTCATAAATGTTAGTGCCTGTCATGGAAGAAAGTCCTGGTGATCATTATCCATCGAACTTTCATTTGAGATTATATATAATTATATAATATGTAACATATATTTTTAGATTTATTTTACCTGTGTGAGCATGTTGCCTGCATGTTTGTGTACCACCTGAGTGTCTCTAGCATGGTTGTGAGCTATTGTGGAAGGACACCCCTCCTCTGCGTAAGAATGCTTTGGAAGTTTCTGGGAAGTCTGGGCTGATCCCTTTCAACTGCAGTTCAGAAAGCTGTGTGAGCCATCCAGGCAAAATCCTTGTGCTCCCTTCTCACTATGGGTTCTCCTGATATCCCTCCAGCCCCTTCCTGCCTCTAGGTGGCATCTTCCATATCAGGGTGGCTTGGCTGCTTCTGCAAGATTCCTTCCAAACCCCATAGATCAAAGCCCTTCTAACAGTCCATGAAGAAAGACTTGCATTGTGTGCAGGGCCTGGCAAATCAGAGCCAAGTGGAGGGACACATCTCCAAACAGGGAGGTACCCTTGTTCCATTCCTGGCTGTGCAGTGTCAGAGCTTGGCTAGAGTAAAACTAATATTCCTTCTCACCCAGCTCTAGGAAACTGAAACCATTGCACGGCCAGCGCATTTAAAGCAACATTTCTCCCCAAAACATTTTTAAAATTCATTTTGCTTGTTGAGAACAAGCTTGTCCATTTTTTTTTTATTCAGGGCACCGGGGACCCCCTGAACAGAAGCTGTAGCCAGAAGGGAAAATGCTCTTGCCAATTTATAGGAAAAAGAAAAAACTCCCTTTCAGCCAGCGTATTGTGTTAGAAGTGCCTTCATTCCTAGTGTGCCCCATTATACATGTGTGCACACTTACCATGGACACTTTCTTTGCACACTTACCATGCACACCTACCATCCCCACCCATCCCCATTCTCTTGCTACACACATTTGTACTACCCCTCAGACACATGTTTAAACACACACCCCGACCCTGTTGAACATAAGCACATACAATTATGTGTACAACATAAACACATGTCTTTACTATATCACATATCCTATAACACACCTGTACACTACCACCATTTGTTCCCACATGCATGCCGTCTATGCATACAAACTGTGCATCCACATATGCTCACACACAAGACACAACTGACCTACACAGCAGGTCAAATCATGTCACATGGCGTCATTCCCTGCCTCCACTATCATCATCATACCCAAAGCAACACCCCCCCCCCTTTCTAAATCCCAGCTTTCACATTTGAGCTTTTAAAACATGTTTATGTGACTTATGTGCGGGTCAAAGGCCCACGTGTTGGTTGCCCTGACCACACTTCCTGGGCCAGTAGGCACTGAAGTCGCCGTTGGCATCTGTCTCTGTTGCTGGCTGTGAAGAGGAAAGGAGAGGGTGAGAGCTCTTGGACCAGGGATCTGGGATGGATCAGAGGATTAATTAAAAATTAGCGAGTCATTTAAGAGGCAGAAACTGGAGTCCAGAGCAGGCCTTGGGCTGAGAGCATCTCCCTGCTTGCTCGTTAATATGGCACAAGGAACTCGCAATTTGGATGAGAGGGAGTTGAGGGCAGATGGTCAGGGTTAGACATTAAGAACCTGGAAGCATCCACCCATCTCATTCTCCTCCACATTCCTCATTTAAAGATAAAGAGATTTAAAATGTGGAATCTTGGAGGTCCGAAGGACGAGGAAACCTCACCACACGGTTCCAATTAGAAAGCAAATCTAATCACCCCTGCCCATCAGCGCATTATCTCTGCTAACATTTTTTTGCGACACACTGCTTCCCCATCCCCAGCCCTCCTTCAGATGCTTTCCCCTCTTCCGCCTAGCCAGGGTATTCTCAGAGAGCAAGGGCTATTTTTACTCCCTCATTTGGAAAAACATCATTTAGAAAGCGGATCTGTAGCAATCTGCCCCAGTAAGGTGGCCCAGGCTGAGGCTAAATGACTCCCAGGTGTCTGTGCATGGCATTATCTGCGCCACCTGTCCTTTCTGTTAGTTTAGATGGCAGAGAAGTATCCCCTCTTGACCAGAGGTGTCAATCTTGAGTCTCTCCAACTGAGCAAGTGATGTGAACCACTGGGTCGTTTGCGAATGGCAATACAGGTTGAAGGTGGTTAATCAGGCGCCATAACACTGGTCTTATAGTCTGAATCCTGGATGCACCCCTGGGCCTCAGACCCCGAGCTCAAGGGTTCTCACTGTAAAACCTGACACCAGGAGTCATTTTCATGGTGTTGGTCAGGAGAACCAATGGGAGAACCCTCTGGCTGACAAGGCTGAGATGCAAGGTCTCCGCTTTTGTTTCTGGAAATACCTGCAGGCTTAGGCCAACACCACAGAGGGTCTCTCACTCTGATAGTACCTTACAGGAGGGAATGATGAAGGAGAGTTTAGCATCATCATTTCAGAGTTGAACTGTGGTCCAAGATCAGCAGGATGTCCCACAGTTTCATGCTACCTGTTCCCAGCCTCTGTGCCACAGGGTCATCAGAGCGAGTGACAATGCGATAATTGTGTCCTTGCCTCTCCTTAGTTTCACTAAATGAAACCCCTTTTATCTGTGTCAACTTGTTCACCCATTTGGAACAAGGACTCTCTTCTAATTGGCAAGTCATCGCCAGAGTAATAATACCTGTTATTACCGCCCCATCTCTCAGGCAATAGTAAGTTATTATTATGTGCTTGGATAAAAATGCCCACGCTGTTATTTGGAAGACCAGATTAAACAGAGCAATACAGTCTCAAGCAATAATAATGACATCTTGCTTTTCCATGGTGCATTGATTTTTCAAGTACATAGTATGTCAGCAGGCTATTCCTTGACTTCCTTGGGCCAAGAAATCCTGGCATTGTGCCTTTTGTTCTGTTTGGAACTCGAAGTTTTCAGTTCCCATGGATCTTTAGAAGCCTCTGTGCAGAGACTTCATCTGCAGGGTTTGGTGACAGCTGTGTCAGACCGAGGCAGGCCTGGTTGGAATGAAGTGGGGTCTGTTTTTCTGCAAACATGTAGCTCTGACCCCAAAGAGGCAGCTTCTTTATTATGACCATTTATTATTTACAAAGCGCCGCAGGTGTACATGACATTTTATGAGACACAAAGACAAGGTCCCTGCCCTGTGGACTGAAAGGTTTCATCCACCATTTCATCTGTCTGAGCTGAGCTGTGGGGAGGCAAGACAGGCAGGTAGGGCTGAAAGACCCGAGTGCTGTCTGGGGCAGCTGACTGGAAGGAAAGCTTTCTAATGAGGGATTTTAAATGCAGGCAAGCTGAGACAGATGCATTCAACTCTTTGGGATCTCGACAGTTGGAGAGGTGTCTGCATTCTACATTCTGGTGCAGGAAAATCAAATTTTGCCCATGCACCTTGGAATGGTTGCGGGAGAAACAAGGATGACCACTAGGAAGAGATGGCAGATGTCCCACTGTCCTGAGAGCCTCTGAGGGTATCATTTGCCTTCCCCTTTCTGGCTCTGTAGAAAGCTGTTTTGTTTGGTCTGTTTGACTTGTTTTGAGGAACGATGGAGAACATAAAGAGCATTAGTAAGGATTTTTTTTTAAAAAAAACCTATTAAGTTATTATTTAACTTCAAATAGATTATTTTTCTTTTCTAGAAATATGAATTTCGGGCTGTTTGGACATCTTTAGTTTCTCCTTACAGCTCCAAGCTAGGCCTAAAGGTGCCGGCTCCCCACATTGCCTGAACTGTTCATTTATTCACCGTACCAACTCCCATTGAGTGACTTGAAGAGATGAACATGATCATGTCCTTCCCCCGAGAAGCAATGGACAGACGGGAACAACGATGTGAAAAAGCAGAGAGGTTGGGGCTGAATCTGTGTCCTCCTGTGGGAGGAGACAGAGGCATTGGCCCTGTGAGCACACTTCCTTCAGCACTTCCAATCATTTGTTTGGAACACATCTGAGTTCCTACCCTCAGGAGCATGGGCTCAAATTCTAGGAAGGCTCACAAATCCAGCCTTGCCCTAGGCTCAGGAAGCACAGATCACATCCCTGGCATGGGATTCTTCCTGCTTCGAGCTCAGGGCTTAGTCCAACACCACAAGGCAGATTTTGCAGCCAGAAACAGATATAAATTTGGCTGAGCAGAGCCAGTGGAAGCAAAATAGATTCTGTAATGTACAGAATATGCAGCAGATGGCTCTGCTTCCTACCAGCCCTGTAGACTGATTAACACAGCCCACTGCCCTCCATCACCACCACCATCCTTATTACTACCAGCATCAGCACCAACACCAGCACATCGTATTAAAAGTCTTCTGGTACATGCATGGCCCTTGCAAAATGCTCCAGGCCTGACATCTAGATGAGAATGTCTCTTCTTCCCTCCCTCCCTCCCTCCCTCCCTCCCTCCCTCCCTCCCTCCCTCCCTCCCTCCCTCTCCCCCTCCCTCCCTCCCTCTCCCCCTCCCTCCCTCCCCCCTTCCTCCCTCCCTCCCCCCTCCCTCCCTCCCTCCCTCCTTCTGCAACACATCCAGCCCTGTCTGTGCTCCTGTTACAGTTGGCTCCACAGTCCTCCTCTCTCTCCTCACCTCTTTTTTTTTCTCCCCCACTCTAGCTTCATATTCTATCTCCTCACACCAGTTGTCTCAAAGCATGGGACTCATATGAACCATCAAAGTCATGTTCATCGCAGAGATCTCTGGGAGCCATCCCCTATGATCACAGCAGGTTGTGGGGGGCATTTGCATTTTTAATTATTTCTTGTTTAGAGTTCAAGATATGCTGCCTTATATCCCCCCTAACCCCAACTGGAGCCCCAAACTTAATATTCAATTTGTCATTTTAGACAGGGGAGGCAGCCATAGAAGGGACTAAACAATGACATACCTGGCTTGTACCTGATGACACAGGCAAAGTCTTTAGGAATTTTGCTGATTGGTTGTCAGCCGTTAGGTAGCTTGAAAGTCGTGATGAGAATATTTATAAGAGAGAATTCACTAAACATTGCAAAGACAAGAACTTAAGAATTTGCAGCACGGCACTGGACACCTGGTATAATCCAGTCCAGCTAAAGCTGTTGACAAATCACAAAGGTCCAGAGAGGTGACGTCCTGTTAGCTGTCTCGCAGTAGGCAAGGAAGGCACCGTCTACCCACAACGGCCCATTCTTTCTTCATAAATGCTGGTGGAAAGTTAGTTTGCAAGGATGCTTCTGTCTGCCACTCTTAAAAGCAATGAAGACTCTTTGATTCTGAGCCACCATGTGTAACTCCTCCAAGCAGAAGGGAAATCTGTCCTGAGTTCTCAGCATTGATAGGAAGACGGGACAAGTGAACTCAAGGAAGGGCTGATCTAGGCTCATCTGGAGGCCATGGGATAGTAAATATCCGGGGCATTCAGGAAGATCAGAAAGATGCTGCTCTCCCTCTCCCCCTCCCCCTCCCCCTCCCCCTCCCCCTCTCCCTCTCCCTCTCCCTCTCCCCCCTCCTCTCTCTTCCTGCCCTCTGTACAAATTATAACAAGGTTTCTAGGCTGGGCTTCTACTACTCACTGTGTACTCAAGTACTCAAGTGTGCTGGCTAGTTTATGTAATGGGAATGGTGGGGCTTGCCTTGGTGAGCTCTTCCTGACTAAGGAGTCAGGCTTTGGTCTCTGGCCCCTGTTTCCACCTCCCTCTGCTCCTGAAGCACTCATCCAGCTCTGTGCGTGCACTTGCTATGCTTCCTGTGTCCCTTCCTGTGTCCCTGCGTCATTGTGGCATTACCTTTTTAGTTTGTTTGTTTGTTTTTAAATTTTTTCAATCATCCAGGACTTTTCCAGGAAAATTCTATTTCATTACTCACCATGCCCTATCTCAGAGGGATGCTATGACCTTTCTCAGGTGAATACCACACGTACTTATATGGGGAACTCCAAACCTGAAGCTAGTGATGTGTAATGGAGGGAGCCAGGAGAAGCACCTCCTGGCAAAGGGCTCTCTTGCTTTCTTGGGGGATTCCAAGGTAGTGTTTTAAGCAGAAAAATGAACAAATGAGCATTACCTAAGTCATGGAATCGCTGGGAAACTATGCATCTAGGAATAACAGCCCCAAATACTTTGGAGAACTAATCTAGAAGAGACGATGCTGCCTCTACTCCCCGCTCAGGGCGTGCACTTGAGCCAGTGACCTGTTGAAGCCCCTGTTTAAAACTCTGCCTAGGGCGGTGGTTTTGTAACTGAGACTCTGCAGTCTGGAAGATCTCAGATGAGCAGGGGCTCCAGCTCGTTTGTTCCAATTCCCTGAACATCTGAGAAGCTTCTGTGTTTGTTTGTTGAAGAAACGAACGAGTTCTCTTTGAAGAGGCTTATCAGTGGGGCTTGACTTTAACAGCTACAGGCTGTGAGCTGTCATTGAGGAATTGAACATCCGGCTGGTACTGCTTCAGTCAGAACTGTGGCTTTTATGATCGCTTGCTTTCCTTTCTTTTTGTGTTAGAGGGGTCCAGGAGATGAGATAGTATCTGGCAATGTAGACCAGGCTGACCTAAAACTCAGTCTTCCTGCCTCAACCTCCTGAATGCTGGATTTATAAGCATGTGCTACAAGGTTCAGGCCATGAATCTTCCTTTAAGAAACTTAAGACTATTCACAGAGAAACAATGAGCTGATGGTATAGCTCAGTGGTAGGGCTATTGCCTGCTATACACAGGGCCCTAGGTTTGATCTCTAGAACCATAGAAACAAAAGGAAACATAAAATATTGGATACTGTCTTAGTTAGGGTTTCTATTGCTGTGAAGAGACACCATGACCACAGCAACTCTTATAAAGGACAACATTTAATTGGGGCTTGATCACAGGTTCAGAGGTTCAGTCTATTATCATCAAGGTGGAAGTATGGCAGTGTCCAGGCAGGCATGGCGCTGGAGGAGCTGAGAGTTCTACCTCTTGTTCGGAAGGCAGCTAGGAGAAGACTGGTTCCCATGTGGTTAGAAGGAGGGTCTCATTGCCCACTCTCCACAGTGACACACTTTCTCCAACAAGGCTACATTTACACCAACAAAGACACACCCTTTAATAGTGCCACTTCTTGGGCCAAGCATATTCAAACCACCACAGATATTATATAAGGTCTTTTTATGAATTTTATTTTATAAATTTTATAGATACATAAATTTATAAGTGTATAAATTTATAAATATACAGTATATGGGGGGTCAGATGACCACTCTTGGGTGTTGGCTCTTTTTTGCCACCTTGTGGAATCTGAGGATTAAACTCAGGCTGTCAGGCCAGTGTGCATGCAGCTCTGCCCACTGAACCATCCTGACAGTCCTATAAGATTATTTTAATTGCTTGGATTTTCCATAAGGCTTGAAATTTCACTTCAGGTTTGAAAATTCCCATTATGCTCTTGTGTCCTGTTCATTTCATCACAATAAGGGAAGGACTGAGTGAATTTTACTGCCAAAACTGTGAACCAGTTTCTTGGGGACAGTAACAGTGTAGGCCCCTGGGTTTCATCTCCTTAGGAGGCCACAGATGTGATTCCCTTTTGTGACAGGATCTTGGCTAGTGTCAGAGCAGAATGACGGAGGCTTCGACTTCAGGAAATAATTGCCAGAGTCTTATTTCTTCAAGGTCAAGACAGAAAATATGGGCCAAATGATAAGGCCTCAGATGGGTAGGACAGGGAGAGATACTAGCTGTCCAGGAAAGTACCGGGTCTCTTTCTCTCACAAGACAGGCCTACAGTCACAGCTGCACTGTGCTTCCCACCTTCCACACAGTCAGATGTTCTTCCTGGAGAGTAAACACAAGTGACGTGTGTTAGCTCCGGGCCAGCCCAGAGGCCTCCCACACCTTCTCCTCCTCTTCCTACTGCATGCAATGTGCTCAGATCAACTTAGGAAGCCATGTGCTGAGCCCAGAAGAGCCGACATCAACCTAACTCCCTGGCTGAAAGTGAAGAGATGGCCTCACAGCCTCCTCCTGACATGGGAACCATTTATAATTGCTGTTGCAATGGCGCACTGCACACTGAATGGTCTATGGTGAACAGAGGTGTATCTGGCTTTTAGTTACAAAGGAAGGCCCAGGGCATGACATGAGTGCATAGCCAAGGTCTGCATCACTCCACAGTAGGAAGTGGGAGAACAAAAGAGAGCAAAAGCAGGGGTCTGAACCAGCTCTCATTATGACACACTATAAAAAATAACTCATTCCTATGATAGTGAAGCTTAACCCATGGTCACCTCATAGAGTCTCACCCCAACATTGGCTGCAATGGGAATTACATTTCCAGCATATAAACTCTGGGGAACACATCAAACCTCAGCAGTGAGAAAGAAATGCGTCTCTGCTTTGCACAGGGGTCTCTTTACAGACATGACTTCCTTTCAATACACGAGTGTAGTTAGTGTGACAGCCAATATGGCCTGTGCTTTCATTGACATGCCAGGAGGACACCAGAAGCATGCCGCCATAGGCTTCTGTAGTTTGATATTGACAGGAGTTATTTTAACCATGAGCTCAGACAAAGCTGTGGAAGCTACACTTCACCAGATTTAAAGATGACATGGTACTGAGAGAGATCCTGGTCAAATTCACCAAGTTTTCAACAAGTTGAAAATAACAGGCAGTAATTATTGGGGGGGGGGGGTTTCAAGACAGGGTTTCTCTGTGTAGCCCTGGCTGTCCTAGAACCCACTCTATAGACCAGGCTGGCTTCGAACTTGCAGAGACACCTGCCTCTGTCTCCTGGGTGCTGGGATTAAAGTGTAACCACCAATAACTGACAAATTTCCACATACTTAGTGTGAGCCATGCTGAGGGCTACATGCTCTCTACACATGATCTTACTGAAGCTCACAATAACCCTGTGGCTTAGGACTATGCTATCCTTTCTGAAACAGGTTAAACAGAAATGCTGAGAAGACGACTTCTAAAACTAGTCAACAGTATCCTGGGATTTGGGAGGGACTCTGTGGTCCTGACCACTTTGCTTAGTGTGGTCGGTCCTATGTGTGGGTTGCTGGTGTCATTCCTGGTAATATCTGCTGTCTTGATATATTTATTAAAGTCAAAACAGCTCCTCCTTTCAGTGTTGAAACTGTCACAATCTGGATGATAAATTACAGTTACTTTAGTGCTTCTGCTCATTCTTAAACTGGCAAGATCAGATGGAAGAGAAATCAATGTGGAACCACAGAGCCCTATATATCAAATGTTCGAATATGGAAAATCCAATGCAGGCTTTCATTCTGTCTAAGATTGCCTTGAGCCAGTGGTGTGAGGAGGCTGTAAAAATGACAGTAGAACCCACCATACATCTTATAGCTGTGGGAAATTCAGAACAAGGCCTTTGAGGCCTACAGTCCTTGACACTGGGCAGGCTGTTTCTGGATGGTTGTATTTCTTATTTTTCTTGTTGCTGTGACCAACACCTGACAAGAAACAGCCTGAGGGCAAAGGGGTTTTGGCTTCCTTGTTGGGAGAATATAGAACATCACAATATAAAAGTCATGGCAGCTGGAGAGTCAGCCGGCCAGTGATGTTGTGTTTATAGTGAGGAAACAAAGAGAGGAAAGGAAGCAAGACCAGACTGTAAGAGTCCAAGGCCTGACCTAGTTCCTCCAATGAGGCTCTACCTCCTAAAGGTTCTATAACCTTCCCAAATGTTACCTCTAGTTGTTGACTAAGTGTTTAAATGTATGAGCCTTCCAGAGGCAGACACTCCCAGACTACAGCTGTTGTTGTTAGGCACTGGGTAATCACAAGGTGGGCCTGTCCAGAGGCTAATGGGCTAACGCAACACTGGGAGCCTAAGCCACAGAAGAACTAGTCAAGGGCACAAGGGATGTTTTGCCTAGACTCAAGAAGTCTTGAGGGACATGAGAGATGTCCTTATACATCTCAATGACTCCTGTGTGGGGAGGGATCAGGCTGATGCCAGGGACTCCAGATGGCAGATCCAGGACTCGGTGGAATGACAAGGAGGTAGATTCCAGCTCAGTTTCAGAAAGAACTTTCTAACAATCTGAGCTGTCTGGCAGTGCGCTCACACAGCAAAGGATGAAGCAGCCGGTCCTTGGTTGTGTTCAAGCCAAGGCAGGCTAAACCCCAGCTCTGGTGGCATCGACACTGGCTGTGGGGTTGAACTAGATAACCTCTATGTGTCCCTGTTGAATCCTGTGATTCCATTAACAGAGATGAGGTCAGATCACTGAACAGGAGGCCACAGGGTTTACTCACTGTTTGAGATGAATAACCAAACACAACCTGAATCATCATAAAGGATGACAAGTGTCTATTGCCTAAGTTCTCTTTGAGTAGCCTCATGGCCACGGCTGTCTCTGGGTTGCTAGCCTTGGTCTGCTAACATACGCTATGGACTTGAACCAAGCTTTTCTGGGGTGGTTGTCTAAGTAGAGGGGTGGCTTCGAGTCTGGGTCTCAGCCATCAAAGAGAACAACTCCTGGGTCTTCAAAGGAAAAATTGGGTGGGTGGGGTGGGGAACCTCGTTTGACCAGGCTTTGTGTGGGAACAGGGCAGCAAAAAGTAGAACCGGTGTTCTGGCACTCCTCTGGAGAACCAGAGCACTGCCACGCGCTACCATGCACTACCCTGTGCTCTGGTAAATTCTTACCCGGACCAGAGGAATTTCCTCATGCAGACAGGAGTAAGTGGAAGGAGGCTGAGGGCACCGTGATGAAGAAGGTGGCATTTAGAACGAAGATGTCTCTTGGCTCCTAGTGGCAAGATGAAACAAAACCAGGAACTTGTTTAAATATAAAGGGATTTGTTGGTCTGTTTGCTGGCAAGACAGAGGCAGTTCCATGCAGTGCTTTGTGTGATTTGCCTCCTCCAAAATTTATGCTGAAAAGTAGTCCCATTGGGAGGTACTAGGAGTGGAACCTAGTCTGACTGGTGTTTAGGGAGGGTCTTTCTGTGGCTAATGGCTTTAGATAAGGTCAGTAGGGTGGAGTCTCCATGGCTGACTCTACATACCTTTATAAGGAATGTAGACAAGGGCATGGGGACAAGGAGCTCAAGAGACAGCTTGAGGATCTGAATTTGAGTCCCAGCACTCAGAAAGGTAGCGCTGAGAAGTCATCCTCTGGATCCACACAAGTGCTTTGTCATGTGCACCTACACACTTACATCACACTGACATGTCCTGTGCACCTACACACATACATCACACACACACATACACACACATATCCTGTGCACCTACTCACATACATCACACACACACACACACACACACACGTCCTATGCACCTACACACATACATCACACACACACACACACACGTCCTATGCACCTACACACATACATCACACACACACATACACACACATATCCTGTGCACCTACTCACATACATCACACACACACACGTCCTATGCACCTACACACATACATCACACACACACACACACACACACACGTCCTATGCACCCACACACATACATCACACACATACATACACACACATATCCTGTGCACCTACTCACATACATCACACACACACACACACACGTCCTATGCACCTACACACATACATCACACACACACACACACACACGTCCTGTGCACCTACACACATACATCACACACACACACACACACACACACATCCTGTGCACCTACACACATACATCACATTCACATGTCCTGTGCACCTACACACATACATTACACACACACATATCCTGTGCACCTACACACATACATTACACACACACATATCCTGTGCACCTACACACATACATCACACACATACAATATTAAATAGAAAATTTGACTAAGAGGACGGGGTTATAAACATGTAGATGTTTTTGGTTTTGCTTCTCTCTTTTTCTGTGTTCTCTGGTCCACATGAAGATGCAGCCAGCAAGACAATCACAGCCATATTTGACCCTTCAACCTTGGACAAAACTGAGAGCCAAAATAAACCTGTTCTTACAATTCACCCCGTGTCTAGTGTTTTACTATTAACAAAAGGAAGAGACTAAAACGCTCCAGGTTCAGGCAGTGTTTGCCCTACTGGTTCCAACAATGTGACTAGGATCTCTTCCTTCTCACCCGTTCATTCTGTAGCTCTTCCTGGCTGCATTGCTGGCTGGAGCCCCAGGGTGCGGCTTTCCACCACATTCCTCACCTCCATTCTTCCTGCTGTCTTCCAGTCTCTCAAGAGGATGCATAGCCAACAGAGAAGGAGTCAAAGCCCTCTATGTTTGTAGAGCCTAAGTCACATGCTAACCCTGAGCCAATCACTGTGAGTAGGTGGGTTAGTGTAATTCATAACTGTATCTGGGTGTTGATGATAACTGGACACAAATCAGGCTGCTGGAGTGAGAAGGGAGGGCTTCTGAGAGGAAATTTTGGTGAAGTTTTTTCCAGGAAAGAGAAAATCAGCAGTGGGCTGCAAGCAGACACAAGAGCCCTTCCAGCCCAGCTCCTACACTCAAAACTTCTATGGCCGTGTTTGATAATTATAAACCCAAGGTGTACTGTTTGTTACCAAGCAGTGTAGGGGCTAGCACAGCAGAGGAGTAGCCGTGCGTTGTGATGTGTGTTGTGATCAGAAAAAGAAAAGCACTATAAGAATATGTTCTGGCGAGGTGTAGGGGAAGTTAAAGAGAGTAGTAGAGGCAGAGAAAGGCAGAGAGGAGAGAATAGAGAAGTGGGGGCCGGCCATGACCACGTGGAAAGAGGGCGGGGAGAGAATGGGGAGAGAGGAGGCAAGATGTAAGAGAGCCACAAGAGTGTTCGAGAAAGAGGAGTGGCCAAGCAACCCCTTTTATAGTGGCCCAAGCCTAACTGGCTGTTGCCAGGTAACTGTGGAGAGAAGCATACCTGGCTACTGCCAGGAGCTGTGGGGGTGGAGTTTAGAAAGAATACCAACAGTGTGGGCAGGGTCTCATGGAGTTAGGGAAGCAGCCTTAGAGGAGACAACGTTTATACTGGAATCCCAGCAAGAATGGGGCTTACAGGTGCTGAGAGGGGCGACTGATGAAGGTAGAGGCATGAGCTGTATCAGTAGAGAGCACAACAAACTCAGGGGCTGAAAGGATTGAGTGGCATAAACAAGGGATTCTGGGAACCAGGGACTTCTGTGTAGTGTGATGCACTGTGCATGCCAAGGAAGGCAGATGGCAAAGAGGTGGGTACCTTGTGTGCTTGTAAGTGTAGCCCATGCATTGGAGGGACTGATAGCCCTCTCACTGAGGCAGCCTAGGACTCTGTGGAAGAGAATACAGCATTGTAAGTGTGGGTAAGGAAGGCAGAAATCTGGGCCTATCTAAGCCTCCGTGGACCTCTGGGCACCCAAGGCTGTCACAGTTCGGGTGTGGCTAGGGTGTAGACTTAGGCAGTTGTAGAGGGTGGTTCTAAAGCTTTGATTGATTGGGAATCTGTGTTTACTGACGCTGAAGGTCCTTGGCCTCAATTGGGTTTTGATCTATCGGTAAAGTTTCCAGTAGTCAATGACTGAGCACGGGGCAGGACACTGAGAGTTGCATGGGTAGAACAGAGAAGTCAAGACTAAGAGAGAGAAGAAGGGGACACAGTAGCAGAGAAGATAAAGCCAATTAGCCATGTGAGTTTGGGGGAAGTGGCCTCTGACTGGGCCTGGGGTAGCAGAGAAAGATTTAGGAGTGCCCAGTCATTTGCTAGCCAAGGCATTTAGAATAACTGGTGTGTGTGTATGTGTGTGTGTGTGTTTTCTAGCTCCTGGACAGGTGCCACCAGCCCGGAACACAAAGTGGTGTAGACAAAACTACACACACACTAAAGGTAGTCGTTGTGTTAATATTTTTATAAGGTTTTCTTTTAGATAAATTCTTGCTCTGCAGCTCAGACTAGGCTGAAACTCACCATCCTCCTGCCTTAGCCTCCCAAGAGCTGGGATTACAGGCATACATCACTGGTGATGCCTAACTTGACTAGCTCTGAGTAAGAGAAAGATTTTTATTCCAGGCCATACATCAGGGTTTTCTAGTAAGCCACCTCAGAAGTAGTCTAAAAGAGTCTGTAATACCATGGTGGAGGGTCTCCACCCTCCTGATGCTCCTCGGTGCCAGCACAACAGTCCCTGTCTTTCTTGTTTATTGTTGAACAGACATCACTGAGTGGTGAAGAGTGAGTGGGCTGTACAGTCAGACATCCCTGGGTTTCAGCTCTTTCATGTTCTACATAGCCTCACATAGGCACCCTGGCCTGACAGCCTCTGTTTTCTCTTCTGTAAGTGTAGTGATAATGCCTACCCCCTGGCTTCTTTGGTTAAGATTAAGAGAAGCCAGGGGATGGGAGGATGGTTCCGTGTATAAAGTGTTTGTTTCATGCACACATGACTTGAGTTTGGATCCCCAGAACTCATGTGAAAACCCAGACACAGTTGTATTAGCTGGTAAACCCAGTGCTTCTGGGCTAGAAAACACTAGATCTCTGGAGCTCCCTGGCCAGCCAGTGCAGCATCGTCAGTGAGCATGAGGCTCAATGAGAGGAGCCACAATAAGATGGAGAGCAACAGAGGAAGCCATCCAGTGTTGACCTCTGGTTTGCATATGTGTGTTCTCATGTGTACACACACACACACACACACACACACACACACACAGAGTACACACACCAAATGGAGGCCATGTGCAGTTCACTCTATAATTCCAGCAGTTAAGGGGTAATGGCAGGGAAATCTCATACACTAAGTCAGGCTGTGCTATATAAGAAGATTCCATCTTAAAAAAAAAATAAAACAGAATAAAATGAAAAGAACTGTGCTTGCAAATGGTCTGGGCCTAAGATAGAATAAATTGCCCAATTGGAAATAGTATTACTACTGAGTTAGGGATGACTGTACTTGTAAGCACATCCAAAAGTCATTTGTTCATTTGCTTGTTTTTGATGGCATTATGGGCCAGGAAGCAGGAATACAACAGTGGACAAAGGAGACAGACATGTCTGCTCTCGTCTTCTGGTCACCGAGATGGACAAGAAAATAAAAAGGATACACATTCAGGAAGTGGCTGATGGCAGGAGGAAGCTAGCGTGGGCTGTGGAGGCTGAGGATCGGGATGTTCTCAATGGAAATAAAAGAGCCCCTCTCCCCTCCCTGGAACAGGTAAGTAAAGGCCTGAGTAAAGCAATGGTTTCTGTCTTAGTCAGGGTTTCTATTCCTGCACAAACATCATGACCAAGAAGCAAGTTGGGGAGGAAAGGGTTTATTCAGCTTACACTTCCATGCTTCTGTTCATCACCAAGGAAGTCAGGACTGGAACTCAAGCAGGTCAGGAAGCAGGAGCTGATGCAGAGGCCATGGAGGGATGTTCTTTACTGGCTTGCTCCCCCTGGCTTGCTCAGCTTCCTTTCTTATAGAGCCCAGGACTTCCAGCCCAGGGATGTCACCACCTACTACGGGTCCACTCACCCTTGGTCACTAATTGAGCAAATGCCTTACAGTGAGGCATTTCCTCAAGGGAGGCTCCTTTCTCTGTGATAACTCCAACTTGTGTCAAGTTGACACACAAAACCAGCCAGTACAATTGATCCCTTGTCAACTTGGCACACAATCACATCACTGTTAAATCTCAACCCGTACTTTCTTATACATCCCCAAGACCTACATAACTTTAAAAGTCCCACAGTCTTTCCAAAGTCTTACATATTAAATTTTCAATCCCTTTAAAATATCCAGTCTTTTAAAACTCAAAGTCTTTTTACAATTCAAACTCTCTTAACTGAGGGCTCTACTAAAATACTTTCTTCCTTTAAGGGGGGAAAACATCGGGGCACAGTCACAATCAAAAGCAAAATCAAATTCCAATCTCTGGGATCCACCTCACGATCTTCTGGCTCCTCCAAACGGCTGTCGTCACTTCTTTGGCTCTGCCCTCTGTAGCACTCTAAGCTCTGGCTGATCTATTTCACTGATGCTGCTGTTCTTGGTGGTCCTCCCATGGTACTGACATCTCTCATACACTGGAATCTTCTGCTGCAACTAGGCTTCACTAACAGCCACTCATAGTTCATAGACTCTTTTCATGGTGCCAAGCCTCAGTTTCTTTGCATGACCCCTTCAGTCCTGGGCCGTCAACTGCAACTGAGGCTGCACCTTCTTCACCAGTGGCCTTCCATGGCCTCTCACAGTGCAGAGCCTCAACGGCTCTTCATGACCTCTTCATGTGTTCAAAACCGATACCACCTGGGTGACTCTTACACATTACCAAGTTCAGCTGCAGCACAAGGTACAACCTTGGCTATCTCTGGAACACAGCTTCTTTGTGCTCTCAGAAAACGCTTCCCAAAAGATTTCACCTCAGTGATGCTGGTCTCTTTTTAATCACCACTCATTTCTTAGCTCCAGCTAACCAGCATCAATTGTCCCAGTAACATGAAGGTTTCGTTTTAGTAGTTCTGGTATCTTATTAATCACAGCTGATTCTTCAGCACCAGCTAATCAAAACCACAGAATCTTCACAATCAAAAAAGCAATGACCCTGATAAGAGTCTTTAATCTTCCCTCTGAAATTTCACAAGCCAGGCCTCCATCTTCTACACTGTTCTCAATATTATTTCCCAAGCTCCTACAGAACATCCCATAGAGTTCTTAACACCAAATGGATCTTCTAGCCCAAAGGTCCAAAGTCCTTCCACAGTTCTCTCCCAGACATGGTCAGGTTGTCACAGGAATACCCCACTATGCTGATACTAATTTGTCTTAATCAGGGTTTCTATTCCTGCACAAACATGACCAAGAAGCAAGTTGGGGAGGAAAGGGTTTATTCAGCTTAAACTTCCACATTGCTGTTTGTCACCAAAGGAAGTCAGGACTGGAACTCAAGCAAGGCAGGAAGCAGGAGCTGATGCAGAGGCCATGAAGGGATGTTACTTAATGGCTTTCTTCCCCTGGCTTGCTTAGCTTGCTTTCTTATAGAACCCAGCACTACCCAGCCCATGGATAGCACCACCCACAATTCCACCCACCCACCCCCACCCCCCATTCACTAATTGAGAAAATGTCTTACAGCTGGATCTCATGGAGGCATTTCCTCAAGGGAGGCTCCTTTCTCTGTGATAACTTCAGCTTGTGTCCAGTTGAAACACAAAACCAGCCTGTGCAACCCCTATCAGCATGTTACAGATCTGACCTATATTACTTAGCATCTCTCTAGCACTCACCCTTGATAGAACATTGGTCATGAGCACCTTAGACAGAGCAGCGAATTCTGGTTTTGGTGCTCTGCCTGCATGTATGTCTGTGCTCCACTGTGTACCTTCTGGATGCCAGAAGAAGGTATTGGATCATCCAGAACTGGATTTACAGATGGTTGTGAGCCTATCTGCTGATGCTGGGAATTGAACTGGGGTCCCCTGAAAGGGCAGCCAGTGCTCTCTACTGCAGAGCCATCTCTCCAGTCCTGGGATTTCTATTTTGGTCACCACTATATCCTCAGTGCCTAGAATCACACACTGTGTATTAATAGTAGATGCTCAAAGACACCAGTTCCCATATTTCCTGCTGAGCCTGAACAAGGGTGGTGGGAACAAAGGGAGAGAGCCGAGTAAGCTGAAGACTGTGTTATTCTGTTCAGCAATACTACGCTTACACAAAGAACAGAGAACACCCATCAAAGCAAACCGCCGTAACTGGGAGGCACTGAGAATTTCAGAACATAGAGCCCAGCAGAAAGAGAGTGTGCATAGAATGAGAGAAAGAAACAGAGGCCGGCAGAAGCCGCGCCCTGTGGCATATGTTGGTCTGACACGATGGTTCCTGCTATCTTTCCTGTGACTGGTTGCAGTCAGCCCTAAGTGCTATTCCGCTGGATGAGTGGGTGTGTACCAGAGTGATGGCACCTCATGCTGCTTTGACTTGGCTTCTGTGCCCTGTGATGTTTGTTGCATTAGCTCAGGCTCTTCCTCCAGGTTCCACACAGAACAAGCAGCTCTTATATCTTAGAAATGAAGTGACAGGAAGGGAGAAAGGAATGAGGCTGGCAATGTGGAGTATTTCCCAGTGGAGAATCAGGAGGAAGCAGAGATTAGACTTCGTGTGTGTGTGTGTGTGTGAGACAGAGACAAAGACACACACACACACACACAGAGAGAGAGAGAGAGAGAGAGAGAGAGAGAGAGAGAGAGATGCGTTCAGGTACCTTTGCCTGTGCATGTGTGTATAGAGACAAGACCCCTCCCGTCCAGTGTTGAGTTTGCAAACACATGCATCTGCTCCCAGCTTTCCATGTGGGTGCTGGAAATCCAATTTCAACTCTAGAGCAGCAAGCACTTTACCCACTGACCCACCTCCCTAGTTCGTGTCTGTTTGTTTATTTTTTTCAATGCACGCTCATGCACACATGAATGGTAAGTCAGGGGAGAAGGGGATTACCAGGACATCCATGTAGGGTCAGAGGACAACTTTGTGGAATGGTCTCACTCCTTTTATCATAAGGATTTCAGGCCAACAGGCTTGGGGGCCAGCATCATTATCCACACACCCACCTGCACAGCCTTCATCTTTGGGTTTTGACAGAGCATCATTGACTTCCATCTTGGGGAAAAGTCGTGCTGCCTTTATTCCTACACAGCTAATCCTGTGAACTTGTCTTCAGGCTCTTTCAAAACCCAGTTTTCCCCTCCCCACAGCATCTGTTTCAGAACTGTGCCTGGCAGCCTATAGTGTGTAGAGTTGCAAAAGAGACCCTTTCTGGCGGACAGAGCTTTCCAGGCACATGGTGTGGGAGAAGTCGTGTTGCCCGTGGGCCAGGACGAAGCCTCTAATCCCTGAGACTGGAGCTCAGCCCCACTTGCCTCCTTAGCTGGCATTTGTGAGTAGTGTAGAAACTTATACGTTCAACACGGCACAGTGTCTTTCTTGCCCTCGTCCACATGCATGAAGCATCTGGGGAAGAAAGTCCGAAGGCTGGAGCCAGAGAGGGATGCTAAGTGGAGCTGTTCGGGGAAATGGCTCCCACCTGAACTTCCTTCCAAAGCAGTTGGTTTTCAGTGTGAAAGTAAATTCTTGCCACAGGAAGGAGTGGGTTCCCAGCCCAGCCCACCAAAGAGCTGACCGAGTAGAGGGAAGTGAATCTAAGGATGGAACAGACTTCATGTTGCAAATAGAAAAAGGAGCCGTTTGGGTGTATAAATAACTGGCAATAGAAATTGCAGAGCACATCGGAGGGGCCGACCTCCCTAGATAGCAGTTGGTATGGCCTTTATTATTCAGAATCTGAACTTTGAGAAATTACAGCTGTAGAAACAGAGCATTGTGCACAATTAACCACAAGAACTTCGATAAAATAAGAAATTATCTGAATCCACATCAGGATGAGCAGAGAATGAGGTGGGAGATGCAGCAAGCCAGCCATGGGGATGTACAATCAGCCCAGCCATCAGTTCCTTAGAATGAAGGGTGTGGAACGCAACACGAGAATCTAGCTGCAGCTGCCCAGAGCCTACAGTACATTTTAGGCAGTTCTCATTACAAAATCTAAGACCCAGCCATTCTCAATTAACCTTTGCCTTATCTTCCAAAATGTAAATTAAAGAACACTTCCCAGCACTTTCATAGCAGGATCTGAGCAGGGAGAGCCATCTGAGGACTGCTGCAGGATCAGTTCAAAGTAGGCAGTGCCAAGGCTATCCTGGGCTATCCTAGCCACTCCCAGTGCCACAGGACTGCAGTGTGCTCTAGGGCCGGCTGGCGGGGTGGTTTTCTTGGAGTTGCTGGGTGATGGTTTCCACCAATGGCCTTCAGTATGACACCTGGTAGCATGACCAGCTATCTACATACTCCTGTGCATTCAGCAGATGGCTGGGGCCATGCCCAGCAGCGCAGTCCTTGTCTCTTGGCCAACACACTGAGCACATTTTGTCTTAGTCCCATGGCCACGCTATGTATGCAGCCGTTGGGATGCGGAAAAGCAGGGTCTCACAAAATTTAAGTAAAGCTATTTTGATTTCGGCCCAGGAGAAGCAAAACAGGCTTTCAGTGATTTCTACTGGTATGATTTGTCCTGGCTTCTCAGGTTTTTTCCTTTAAGAAAATATTTATTTCTTTGTTTATCTGGGGTGTTTTGGATTGTTGGGGGCTGATTTGGATTGTTAAGGCAGAGTTCCTTGAACTCCTTCCTGATCTTCCTGCCTCCACCTCCCAAGTGCTGTGATTCTAGGGCTGTCCCACCAGGCCCAGCTCCCTCTCCATCTCCACATCACCAAGAGCTTTGGCCTTCCTCTTTAGAGGAGTCTGAGTCTTAAATTCATTCCTTGTCTCCCTCCCTCTCCAGCCCTTCACTTCACCATAGCTGAGGTGTGGTTGCTGTCTATTTGTTACAACGCTCTCTCTGATGTCACTGAGTCATCACTTGTTTTCATTGTTGAAATCTGTGGTTTTAATTGTAGCTTTAAAATCTCAATAATAAAATTAAGTAAAAGCCACATGGACTTGTCTTTCTTCTTTATTACACGAGAGGAGGTTCCCTGTCACTTTTGACCCTTAGATGGTCCTAGAACTGGGTTCTGAGACTAAATACTGCCCTCCCCTTCCACAGGCAACCTGATGGAGGCATTTTCTCAATTGGGGTCTCTTCTCAGACGACCCTGGCTTGTGTTAAGCTGACTGGGAAAAAAAGAATCTAACCAGGGCAAACACAGTATTGTCTTTGTGTACTTAGTGCCCCACCCCACTTGAAAATACCATTTTCTTTTTAAGGTGGAATCATGTTCCATGCTAAACAGCACACTCTCAGTCTGAGCCAGAGGCCAATAAACAAAGTGTGTGCAGCCCATGTGTCGCTGCTGTCCCTCTTCCTCCAGTGGACATTTGGGTCCTCCCCTCTCTGTCGTGAGTAATGAACTCTGGCTCCCACTCTCTCTTGTACTCTATCATATGAAACACATCCAGCAGGCGAAGAGTGCTGAGAGAATAAAGCTCCACTCTGCCACAATAGGAAAAACCCGCAGCTGCCTCCATTGCCGCTCATTTGGAAGCAGCTTGCTGGTGTGAAAGTTATTTTGCATACAATTAGCTGTTAGCTCTGAGCTCTCAACGCTATTTAAAGCTTCACTTTAAAGTTTGACTTTTTTTTTTAGACCTTTAGAAGTTTTTATTATCAAAATTCAGAAATGTCTCCATTCATCTGAGCGCTCTCCAGAATGTTCTATTCTTGGACAAGGGTATCCTAAAAAGTCACACTAATATGAATATGTGAGTGATTGCTGAATACTCTCCTTAAGTAGCTTCAGGTGTGAGACCTAATGTACCTTCTCCTCGTGAGATGGGAACTAGGTATGAGGGCAGGTGGGTATGCAGGATGGCCCGCCTCAAGCCAGAGACCGACTCTCTCTCTCTCTCTCTCTCTCTCTCTCTCTCTCTCTCTCTCTCTCTCTCTCTCTCTCTCTCTCTCTCTCTCTCTCTCTCTCTCTCTCTCTCTCCTGTCTTCTCTGTCTTTCTCTCTGTCTCAAAACTTGAATCAACCAGTAAGCAAACACAGTGGATGTTGCTATTGAGGCAACCTTGGATTTTCTCTGCTTTATAGTTTGAAAAACAGAAAATGTTTGTGAATACTCACATTTTAGCTATTAATAAAACAAATTACTTATAGCACACCTCACAAATGGTGGCCCACAGTGGCATGGGCACTCTGTTGAGATGAGTGATGAGCCTACCAAATGTGAAATGGCTGTATGAGATAGAGCCATGGACTGGGGGATGGTTCAGTGGGTCATGACTTGCTGTGTAAGTATGAAGACCCAAGTTTGGACCCCCAGAACCCACAAAAAGCCAGATGCAGCAGTTCTTGTCTTTAACCCAGCATTCCTGTGGTGATATGGGAGGAGAGACAGTAAAATCCCTGGAAGCTCACAAGTCAGTTAGCCTGATTGATCAACAGCAAACAACAGAGACAGCCTGTCCCAAAACAAGGCAGAAAGTGAGGGCCCACAGCAGGGCTGTCCTCTTACCTCCATAGCACATACATCATACTTGTACACACACGCACGCACACACACACACACACAAGACACATTTTAAAAAAGTGTGAATGATCATAAAACAATGGTACCACATAGAAATTACAAAGGGCTAAAAATGGTAGAGACTGGAGAGAGAGGGAGGGAAGGAGAGAAAAAGAAGAGAAGAGGGAGGAGGAGGAGCGAGCCCTAAGTACCTAGTTTTTCTGTATATTTCCTGTTTCTTGTTTTAAGTGATATCCATCACCCAATGACCCGGCTATATTACCCATCACAGTTGTGGAAATAATGGCTGTATAGGAGGTCAGGTGAATCATGGCTTAGCATCTTCCCTTCCTGTGGTCCAGATATGAAGAGAGCTAAGGGGAAAGCAGTGCCACCTTTGCCTGCTTGTCTTTCCTTGATGGTAAGTTCATCTTCTGCAGAATCCAGCCTTCCACACGAACCAATCATGACCTGGTTTGTTTGTTTGTTTGCCAATTTGACACAAGCTAGAGTTATTTAGGAAGAGAAACGTCAGCTGAGAAAATACCTCCATCAGGTGGCCTGTGGGCAAGTCTGTAGAACATTTCCTTGATTAATGGTTGGTATGGGTAGGCTCAGAACACTGTGAGCGATGCCATCCCTTAGCAGGTGGTCCTGGGGTGTATAAGAAAGCAGAACGAGGAAGCTATGAGGAGTAAGTCAGTAAGCAGCACTCTTCCATGGCCTCCTCTTCAGTCCCAGCCTCCAGGTTCCTGCCCTGACTTCCATCAGTGATGGACTGTAAGACAAAATAAACTTTTTCATCCCTAAGGTCAGTGTTTTTTGTTGTTGTTGTTGTTTTTGTTTTTTTTGGTTTTTTGTTTTTTTTTTGTTTTTTGTTTTTTGTTTTTTTTTTTTTTGTTTTTGTTTTTTTGGTTTTTTTCGAGACAGGGTTTCTCTGTGTAGCCTTGGCTGTCCTGGAACTCACTTTGTAGACCAGGCTGGCCTCGAACTCAGAAATCCGCCTGCCTCTGCCTCCCGAGTACTGGGATTAAAGGCGTGCGCCACCACGCTCGGTTTAAGGTCAGTGTTTTATCGTAGCAATAGAAACCCTAAGACAGAAGACAAGGGGATTTCTAGGCCTTCAGTCCCTGCTTGTGATTTCTGAGGCATCTTTCATGAACTGATCAGCTACCTTGTTCTCAGCATCTCCGGGATCCTGACAGCCACTGTTGGGCTACACAACCCATAAGCCAACCCAGTAACCCCCCTTTGTGATATATTCTACATGCGCCCTGTTCCTGTGGAGAATGCTGACCGATGCAGTACAACCCAGAGGAGCCATCTAGATTGAGTCCTTCAGTGCCACCTCCTCATAGAGAGAATGAACACTGGATTAAGGACCTGTTCCAGGTGCTGCAGGCAGCTGGCCCAGGCAGGTCTGTAGCCAGTCACCTTCTGATGCTCCGCTCTGCAGACACAACTCAGATTTTTACCTTAGTCATTAATTTCATTCTCAGAAAACACCCAAGAGAATTTGGACAAAGGACTTCATCTTTTTCCTTCCCAATACATTTGCCTAGACTCCCCCATAAGAATTCCACAGTTAGAGCCCTTCCCTCCTCATGGTCTGGGAAAGCTAAGCAATCAAGACACTGGAGAGAATATGCTCGTTAGACAGACTCTCTGAAGGCCCTAGCAGAGGGGTGGAGGAACTTCTGAAAAAGGACCAGGTTGCTTAGGAGGCGTCCAGTCAGCCTCACCCTTTCTTTGCACAAATGGAAAGAACAGCAGAGGAGTGCAGGCCCTGCCTGTCCTGAGCAGTATGGCCGAGTCCCCCCACAACTTGCCAGGCTCCACTCTTCAGGGCCTCTTCTCAGTTGTCTCTTATCTACTTTGTTTACTCCTTTTTTCTGTGTTCTGCTCTCCGTAGTCCCTCTGACCAGGTCCATTTGGCTGCATCCTTCTTGGGAGATTAGGTCACAGACAGGGAAACCATATCCTACAGTCAGAACTGCCCAAGCTGTGATCTAAGACCAGCAATCCCTGCAGTTGTTAATGTAGCTTTGTACATTACAACATTACAGAGTCCTGAGAACAAACAATCAGTTCTCAAACTCCACAGATAGGACTTCAAATTGGAAGTTGGACGTGGGGTGGCTGCCACTGTCACCTTCCTGTCCTAGGTGCCAGCTGGCTCTGAGATTGGCCTCTACTGCACTCACCCAGTGGGAAGCCCATCCTCCTGACCCTGCCCTCACCTCTCCAGGCTCTCTAGAGTTCTTGCACGGTACTGAGGTATGGCCCAGAGCGGAAGCCTCAGGGCCCAGGATAGAGGAGTGGCTTCAGCAATGAACCATTGTACCAGGCCTGCCTGCCACCACGTGAAGGCGATGGAACTTGCCTGCCTTGTCATACCCAGCTTTAGATCGCTTGGCTGGGGCTGGAATCTCAGTTCTGGGAGCCCAGCTTGTTTGCATTGTTGAGTCCTGCTGGCTCCCCCCAGGGGGGCGGGGGAGGGCTGTCTGGTACCACTGTCTCCCAGTTGCCCCCAGCCTCTCATTTCGGAGTCTTAGGAGTCTTAGCAGCTAGCAGCTCCAGGACTGTCCTATCCTATCAGGACCAGTCCATCCTATCAGGCAAAAGCACTTACTTTTCCCCTTCCTTTATGTTAGGAATGACAAAATTGCTCCTAGCCAATGGCAAAAGGTGATAAGTTGATCTTTAAAAAGAAATCTTCATTCTGTCAAGAGGCCACTAAAGGCTGAGTATTTTCTCCAGAGGGAAAAAAAGGGGGGTGGGGGGCTGGGAGAACAAGTCACAAAACAAATGCTCAGTAAAGTGCACTGTCATTCAAGGAGAAAGGAGACACCTCTCAAAGAACTTCTGCATTGTAAATTCCCAGGAGACAGGCGGAAGATAGAAGTTCTGTGTGCTGCTGACAGAACACTTCTCCACCCAGCATCTAAAAGCCCTGAGAGGTTCGGCATTAGAGCATGGCTGTTAATGGCCCCAGCTGTGGTCTTTGCCTCTGTGCATGGACCAGTCTGTGAAACTACCAGTCTGTGCATCAAAGGACAGAGAGACCTGGAAAGTGGTGACAAAGATATGAGCTGAAACGGAACATGAACAGTTAGTACAACACAGTTGCCGCTGTCCCCACCACCCTCCAAGCGGGCTAAGGAACCTGCAAAGTGCCAAGGGGCAAAGAGTCTTGGTGCCCTCGGTTTCTTTGTGGCTTAGACTAACAACGAGAATCCGTTCCAACAGAAAGCCGTTTGCTTGAGCACAGCTGGCACTGTGCCTCTTCCCCTGCGTTGCTTCCGGAGCAGAGTGAGTTTGGCTGTGGTATTAGAAACAGGCTGGGAAGTAGTAATGGCACATCAACTTTAAGCAGCGCAGAGAGGTACAAGTGGCAATTTGGAGCTAAGATGCCTCGTATGAAATTGAGGCCACAATGGCTTCTCCATTCCTTAGTCTTCATTCACCTCTGCTAGGTGGTAACTTGTGAGGCTGCCTCTAACAACAGCCTTAGTGACAAAGACAGGCTCTGGTGGTCAAAAGGTCCTGCAGGGCAGGAGTGGGGTCTCAGAACCATCCCATCATAGGCCTAGGGCCCAGAGCCTGTTAAGGAATCGTCCTGCAACCCAAAGGTGGAGAGGAACTCAATAGAGGATTTAGCATTGGAGCCTGGTGGATGTCGGCTTCAGACTCCCACCCGAGTGGTTTCCCTATACTAGAACCCTTTCATCACTGAACTGTGCCCCTCAGTCTCAGAAGTCCGTGCAGAAGGAGTGGGTAGACTCAGGTTGGGCTACACTGGTTTCTGTAAGAAGCTAGGTTGGAGACAGAACGGGCGTCACTTCCAGAGAAGCACCTTGCCCCTTTCTCAAGGCAATGAATCTACATAGGCCAATTGTTTTAGTTTGCTTTTTACTTAAACTTTGTGACCAAGAGTAACTTGAGGAGGAAAGGTTTTTGTGGGGTGGGAGAGCCCCCATCCCCCATCATGGTCCACCACGAAGGGCAGTGAGGGCAGAAACTCAAGGCAGAAACCTAGAGGCAGAAACTGAGGCAGAAGCCTTGGGGGAACTCTGCTTACTGGCTTCCTCTCCATGGCTTCTGCAGTTTGCTTTCTTATACACCCCAGGACCACCTGCCTGGGGATAGGAGCCCACATAGTGTTCTGGGGCCTTCCACCTCAATTGTCCATCAAGAAGAGCTGACATATTCGCCTATAGGCCAATCTAATGGAGGCAGTTTCTCAACTGTGGTTCTCCTCAGACAATTTTTCCTTGTGTCATGTTAACAAACAAACAAACAACAACAAAACAAGATACTCAGGACACCCATGGAGCTTCCTCCCTCTTCAGATGCTCTGCCAGCCCTCTCCTCCTATGCCTTTCAGAGACACCCAGCCTGGAATCATTCACCCTTAGAGCTGGAGGGGGTACGTACCAGTGATCATTTAATCCAGGGCGGTAGGGAAACTGAGACCTTGAGAGACCAGCCTAAGACCATGTATCTGGGAGCCACTGGTCTGAGATTCGAACTCAGGACCCTTCCCCTTTCCTCCTAGCTCACAGAATTCCTCCCAGAGCAGTGGCTCTCAACCTTTCTTATGCTGTGACCCTTTAATACAGTTCCTCATGATTTGGTGACCCTAAAATTATTTTCTTTGCTATTCCATAACTGTAATTTTGCTAGTGTTATGAATCGGAATGTAAATATCTGATATACAGGATATCTGACATTCAACCCCTACAAAGGGTCATTTGACCTCCAAAGAGGTACCTGTGAACTACAGGCTTTAGCATCCCCTGGAAGACAGCTCTGAATTTAGGTGTGGAGTCCCAGATGGTCTGTGTCAGAACAGGAGTGGAGGGCACCCCTGAAACAACTTCTTACACATCACTGCCTTTGGTAACTCCTGGAGCCCATGTCACCATCAGTTGTATGTGAGTGTTGCACATAATTTGTTACTAATAATACAGTGCTCGATTGAAAGGATTATTTACTTCTTGAATAGAGCAACTACAATAGCCTAGCTCGCACATTTGCATAACAATCCGCTCCCTGATCAGACCAGAAAGTGTTCCCTCTAGCCTTTGCAAACAGCCCACACCAGAGCTTGTGTCTTTGCTTTTAGTTCTGGTTTTTGGGGACAAGGTCTCATGTTGTTCAGGCTATCCTCAAACTCTCTTGCTGTTGCTTCCCAAAGCCTGGGATTTCGAGTATGAGCCACGGCTCACGGTGAGTCGCAGTTGGCTTTGTTTATGCTTTAAGCGTTATTTTTACTGTTACCTATCTGTACATGGGTTTGCTATGGTATGTGTATGCCACATGTGTGTGGATGCCTGCAGAGGCCAGAAGAGGGCACCAGACTTCCTTGGAGCTGTTCCTGGTGGCTATGAGCACCTTGATGCTGGTGCCAGGAACCAAACTCGGGTGCTCTGGAAGAGCAGCAAACACTCCTAACTGGTAAGCCACCTCCCAAGGCTCCTGACATTTTTGTTATGTTTTGTTTCTTATGCATTCTAAGAAGTGCTTTAGGAGACCTGACTCTTGTCTGTAGGGCTCCCCTCAGAGGGCACCTAAGCAGAGCCCTTAAGCCTGCCAGCGTGGGAGAGAGGCAAGGATGAGATTGGTCTATGCTGCACTGTTGGTAAGGGTTACTCTTCATTCCTCAGTTTTACTCCCTTGGGTGTGAATTGGGAATACAAGGTCTCCATATTGGTTGCTATGGAGACCTGGCCACTCTGAAGGGTGTGCAGGAGCACTGCTGGGCTCCCGTAGACTGCCACAGGGCACTTAGACCTTGCTGCTCTTGGGGCTGGAAAGGAAGGACTACCTCTCCATGCATAAAGCTCAGAAATGGAAGCACCATTCCCAGCCACAGTGGCTGTCTTAGTTAGGGTTTGACTGCTGTGAGCAGACACCATGACCAAGGCAACTCTTGCAAGGCCAACATTTAATTGGGGCTGGCTTACAGGTTCAGAGGTTCAGTCCATTGTCATCAAGGTGGGAGCATGGCAGTGTCCAGGCAGACAAGGCACAGGGAGTTCCACCTCTTGTTCTAAAGTCAAACAGGAGAAGACTGGCTTCCAGGTAGCTAGGACAAGGGTCTTAAAGCCCATGACAAGAATGATACACTTCCTCCAACAAGACCTCACCTACTCCAACAAGCCTACACCCCCAAATAGTGCCACTTCCTGGGCCACGCATATTCAAACCACCACAGTGGCCCCTTGCTGCCTTTGCCTTCCCTCGGTGGTGACTATGGCTGAGGCTGGGTCCATTTTTTCCTTTTCCCTTATTCTATTACAGAAGTCTCTACCTAGTTCTGGGTTGACTTCAGTGAAAGCCCTGCCCAGGGAGAGAGGACCTGGGATGAATGAAGAGAAGCCTTAGTCCATGAGCCCCTTCTGAGGTTAAGGAGAGGAGAGATGCCGAGCTCAATCATTCAGGAGTCACTACTTCTCCGTAGTCATCCCTCCCTCTCTACTGCATTGCTTTCTTTTCTGGGACAGAGAGCAAGAATCTAGCAACATGTTGGGAATCCAGTGGGCTGGCAAATTTGATCCTTACACAAGTTTTCCCATCCCCTTCCCTGTCCTCCTATCCTCCTCCACCTGCCCATCTAAGCTACTCAATGTGGGCAGTGCTGCCATGTCAGTGTACCCATAGGCAAATGTTCACACTCTTGAGAAACTAATTTTCTTATTTGCTGCACACTGGCTTCATTAAGTTCTGCAGTACAGGTGACATCTCAGGAGTGAAAACCCCAGAATGTCAATTCCTCATAAATAATGGTGGTGGCCCAGGGGAAGCACTGTCCTTGTTAATCCACCCCCTTACATCACTGCACAATAAAGGACCAGATTCTAAACAAGCCAAGAAACAGAAATAATGAGAGTTCTCAATATCAGATCGATATCCCTCAGAACGCTGGGGCAGAGAGTTGACAATGACCCTGTGGTGGATCAGGAAGCTGAAGAACAGCTTGGTCTGTGTGAGTCCCCAGCTTTGGTTTCTGATTGCGAATTACAGAGAGACATCTCTTACATAGCATTTGCTCCCCAGCTCGCTCTCTCTCTCTCTCTCTCTCTCTCTCTCTCTCTCTCTCTCTCTCTCTCTCTCTCTCCCTCTCTCCCTCTCTCCCTCTCTCCCTCTCTCCCTCTCTGGAATGCTGTGGCTCTTACCCACCAGCAAAGGAGCTCATTAGCACATTGGAGGCTCACATCAAGGGCAGCTCTTGTTGTCATTTGTAGGAATCAGGTTGTCTTTAATGATTCAGTCCTCCTGAGGGTGAGGCCCTTTGGACACAGACATTTTTAAAGTGTCAGTTTATCTGGAAAGCAGTGGATGACTGTAGAATGCCTGTGGGATAATTAGAACTATTTTGGTAGTAGGAGTAGCATGGGGTAGATTTACTGAGTGTCGGGTTGTTCGTCAGTCTTGACACATCTGTTGTTTAATATCTTGGATAGTCACAGACACATGAGGAGGGGTAACTCAGATATACAGAGAGGAATGTATGCCAGCCTTGCAGCTGACTTGGGGTAGGTCACAGAGGACAACCTTCCCTTAGTAGTAAAAAAGTTCCACCTGAGGTCTGGCTGAGATGTACTGTCCTTCCTTCCTTCCTTCCTTCCTTCCTTCCTTCCTTCCTTCCTTCCTTCCTTCCTCCCTCCCTCCCTCCCTCCCTCCCTCCTTTCTTCTCTCTCTCTCTCTCTCTCTCTCTCTCTCTCTCTCTGCATGTGTGTCAGAGGTAGGGGTGGTATTCTATGCAGACTGGAGGACAACCTAAGGTGTTGTTCCTCAGGTGTCAGCCATTCAGATTTTCTTGGCAAAAGGCCTCTCATTGACCTGGAACTCACCAGGTAGACTAGACTGGCTGACCAGTGAACTCTAGGGATCTGTGTATCTCTGCCTAAGCCTGTGCCACCATACATGGCTTTAAATAAATATACAAATATATAATATTTATATATTATAATATATATTTTATTAATTCTTTGAGATGCTATGCAATGCATTTTGATCATGTATACCCCAACTCCTCCCCTAATTTCTCCCAGATCCATCCCCTACCTCTTCACTCCCTTCTAACTTCATCTTCATGTCCATACATATAAACATATCCATCCCACTGACTCCAGTTGTGCTGCCCATTAACCCCTGGGATAAGACCACGCATGGATAGGAGCTTAGTCGACCTATGAAGAGCTGTATCCTTAAAGAAAACTGACTCACCCTTCCCCAGAAGCTACCAACTGTCAATAGCTCCTCAATGAGGGTGGAGGCTGATGGACCACTCTCTCCTCCACATTGGAATATCAACTTGCTTGATTCTATGCAGGTCTTGTGCAGGTGACCACAGCTTCTATGAGTTCATGAATGCAGTGGCCCTGTCATACCCAGAAGACACTCTTTCAGCTTGCTTTCCTGACTGAGCCAGCTCCCCAGCCTCTGGAGTATTCTGTCTTCCAAGCTACATGGATCTGAGCTGATCTGGCCCAGCCTGACCCTAATGTGCCTAGAATACATTCCAGAGAAGAGATACCACAATCCCTCACCCCACGCCTTTAATAATGTGGACTTATTGGAAGGCAGCTTCCATTTGGGTTAAAAGTGTTTTGACCTTAAGAAGCTTCCCTGAGTGTGGTGGTTGGAAAAAGAATGGCCCTCATAGGCTCATAGATTTGAATGCTTGGTCACCAGGGAGTGGCAGTATTAAGATATGTGGCCTTGTTGGAGGAAATGTGTCATTAGGGGTGGGCTTTGGGATTTCAAATGTTCAAGCCGGACCCAGTCTCTCTTGCTGCTGCCTGCAAATCTGGATGTAGAACTCTCAGCTCCTCCAGCACCACATCTGCCTGGATGCTGCCATGCTTCCCACCATGATGATAATGGACTGAACCTCTGAAACTGTAAGCCAGCCCCAATGAAATGTCCTTTATAAGAGTTGCTGTGGTCATGGTGTTTCTTCACAGCAATGGAACACTGACCAATACACTGAGTTAGATAAGACTCCTGCTTCCTCAGCAATCCTCTGGTTACTTTGAGTGGTTTTATTTAACAAGTACTTATAGCGCACTTTTATAAATATTTATGCATTGGATCTCTCACAACAAGAACCGGTGTAGTGACAGTGTTTTATCATGCCATCTAAATGGGAAAATGAGGCAGAAGAATGGCCTGTTCTGTGTGAGTTCCCAGCTCTGGTGTCTGATTATGAATTATAGAGGCATCCTTTAAATAGCTTTTGTTTCTTAGTTCCCTCTCTTTTAAATGTATTTGTTTCCCAGCTCTCTCTCTTGAGAAGTGACACTGTGGCTCTCACCCACCAGCAAAGGAGCTCATTAGCACGTTGGAGAGGCTGGGCAACTTTTGAGATCACAGGGCTTGTCATTCACACCCAGCTACCTAAGCAGAGATTCTAACTCTTAACTCAATGCTAATCTGTCTTTACTAGGACCTCAGATGGACTAATCACACCTCCATCTGTCCATTCATCCATCCGTTCTTCCTTCTTCATCAGGCACCAGTTCTGTGAGGGTGGGGATTCAGTGCCAAGTCACTGTTAGAAGCATCAAAGCATCTGGGAGTAACAAATGTCAGGGAAAGTTCGGCTTCAAGTCAGGGAAGAGGGTTTACTAGCTGGTTAATTTCTCTTTATAGCAAGATGAGCAACGTTATGGGTTGGATTGTAACCCCTTTCAAAATCATATGTTGGACTCTGAACTCACAGTACCTTAGAATGTGATGCTATTTGAAGATTAGGTCTTTACAGAGGATATATAGAAGATAATAAAGATGGATCCTAAACCAACATGGTCTATCTTATAAAAAGGAAAAGTCTGACAGAGATAGGCACCCACAGAGAGGAGATGAAGAGCCATGCAGAGGAGATGGCTTTCATCCAGGAATAGGCCCCTTTCTCAAAGCCCCCAGAAGGAATCATTGGCCCCCAGCATCCTGATGTGGGACATCTAACCTCCAAAATTATATACTCGCTGTTGGCCTTCTCTGCTGTTTAAGCCACCGGTCTGTAGGAAAGTTTATTGCCATAGCCCTAGCAACCTAAATATAGGGTCATAACCTGGAGCAGCCTGGCTTAGGAGCAGCGTGGTGACCTAGGGATGAGGGCTGGTCTTTGCATCTTTTGCTGGTTTCTCTGGCTCCTTTTCACTGCTTCATCTCAAGCCCCATCCGAAGGCTCCACTCCATTCTGTCCTGACAAGAGGAAGCACACTCCCAAGATGACCTCATCAGTGGCCCTGGTACCACTTTTGCATTGTTAGTCATCTCTGTCCCAGGCACAAGAACTTCCCAGAATGACAGGCTGTCCTTCAGAACAGCAGCCTTGGTATCCAATCACCCTGAGTTCAAACTCCAGGGCCTGTGCTTTTAATCTATGCAAATATGGGATTAGTTCTCCATCCAGAATGTCAATTTCTAATTTGCAAATTTGACATAATGGTCTGCCCACATTTTGATTTCCTTTGAGGGAAACGATTTCCTTACTGCTAGATACAATTTTAAGAAAGCCATAAATGCAGGTGGCCTGTTCCCCAGGGCATGGACTCCAAGTTAGACCAATCAGAGTCCACTTGGCTTTGGAATTTGAAGTTCAGTGTCATATGAATGGAAGGAATGCAGGCAGACCTGCTGCTTTCTGCCCTGTGGAAGCCTGGATACAGAGACAGGGTCTTGCTTCCTCCAGCTGTCCATTTGCCCAGCCTGACCCTTGACCTCAGCTTGTTTGACACTGGGACCATGTGGTCTAATTAGCCTGACATCTTAGACTCTAGTACATTTTGACATTTCTTATCTGTACGCCATTCTCTACCAGATAAGCAATCACTCTGCCGTGTGCTGCCCGCCCACCTGTTCTTGTTTCCCAGGTCTTTCCCATCCTCTCCTCTGTCAAGAATTTTCTGTCTGTTCTCTGAGTTTGGGGATACACTTATGGGCTGGGGGACTACAAAATGGTGAGACCGTTGGGGCTCCTCTTACCTGTCTTAAATATTCAAATAAAATATGTTAAAAGGTGCAGCTGTTTTACTCAAAGTTTAAACCCTCTTCCTGGGCTCTGGTGAAGCCATCCCTTTATTCTTGCATCTCTCTAGCACCTAGCTGTCCAGGGAGGCTAAGAAAGCAGCCATTTGTCCCCTCTATATCTCTAGCACCCACTCCATAGCAGGTGCTGCTGCAACTGGGGTACCAGTGAGGAAACCCAGCTCCATTCTCCAGATGTTTAGGGACTGGTATAGCACTCCTTGAACTTGGCCCCTATCCAAACCACCCAGGGATCTTGAGAAAATGAAGATTTTGATTATGTAGATTGAGTCTGTGTCTAAACTCTGCATCTTTAACAACAACAACTACATGGATTTACAGAGTTAGTTCTCAAATGGAATCAGGACCCTCTGACCATGCTTTTTAAAACCCCAAAGTTGGCCTTCAAGGTGGCTCAGTGGGTAAAGATATTTGCCATCAAGTCTAAGGATCTGATTCTATGCCCAGAACCCACATGCTGGAAGGAGAAAGGTGGTTCTCACAAGTTGTTCTTTGACACACACACACACACACACACACACACACACACACACACATTGTGGAGTGTGCAGCCCCCCAATCAATCAATCAATGTAATAAAATATACGTTTCAAAAGTTTTAAATAAATGAAGTCTCTATGCCAAGGTCATGATGAATCAGAATCTCTCCCTGGGGCCCTTGGCACCTGTAACTTGTATCTGTTCCTAAGGATTCCAGTGTGAAGCCAGGATTAAGTGTCACTGATCTGCAGAGACAAGTTACGATCTTTTTCTAGGGATGCAGTGACAAATTATCACTCAGTTACTCAAAATATTTCAGATCCATCCTCTACCAGTTCTGGAGGCCAGTGTGAGTACACACACACACACACACACACACACACACACACACACACAATGCATAGTTGGAAAATGTGATAAGTCAGCTTGATGGGGTTTGCTGTTTTAACTTTCCCAGAGAGTCAAAGTTACCCACTTCCTGTCACACCAATGCCAAGGTGCCCATCGAGCCATCTTGAAGGAGGAGGTACCAGTGTGAAGGTGCATTCACTGTGAAGCCTGTCCGTTCTCACTAAATACAGCGTAAACTCCCTCTGGACAGGTCTGGAATTCCAATTCTCAAATACTCCTGTGCACTTTGCCGCTGGGTTCCAGGTGAGGAGATGGGGGTAGTTTCCAATTAAAACCCAGAGTTGACCATGGGGTAGAGTCTGAGAGTCTGCTCATTAACACTCTTGATGCTGCTCTGAAACCACATTTAGAGAAGCAGGCCTCTAGAGCCTCGGTGTCTCACAGCAATGGTGAAATCATACACTGTGATCAAGACACGAAACAAGTAATTAGGGGTTGTATTTTCCAAATCTTGTTTAACCCAAAATTCCATTGACTGCTGCTGTTTTGTGTACATTAGGAAGAATTCTTCATCAAAACAAAACAACACTAGATGAAATGCATCTTAATTTTAGAGATATTAGAATATATGCAAATTATATATGTGAAAATGGATGTGTTTGATGCAGTAAAATATATAATTTGCATTTGGTAATTAAAAATCACAGAAAGTTATGTTTACCAATATTTATGATATGGAGTGACTTGAAGCCTTCAGACCCCTTACTTGGCCACTTCTTAGCTGGTTCTGAGCTCTGCAGGACCCAGAGAGCTGTAGCAGTGAGAATCTAGCACACACAAGGGATGGGTGCTCTCCTTTCTTATCAGTGGACTACTTTTTATACTCCTATAATTTTTACATTTTATTACTAGAGATTAGGTAATCTAGCTTTAAATCAATGTGTTCCTCATAAAATAGACAAATGGCTTAAAGAGATCTCTGTAGTTTGAAGTTAATACTGATACAAGCCTGAATGAGCAGTCATAAAAAGAAGGAACCGATATCCCTACTTCAGCTATAAGCGCCACATCTGCCGGGATAGACAGTAACGGTGAAGTTCTAGTCAGAGCTGACAAGACACTGGCAAAAAGAAAACAAAAAATCAGAAACACTTTTTGAAATGTGAGTTTGTATTTACCTTTATTAAGGATAAACGTCACCTTAAGGACCGTGTGGTATATGAATTAATTGTTGTGATACATATTTGCAGTAAATAAACCTACAGAGCCGAGGAGGAGTTGAGCAGTTCTGCCCATCACAGTGGTCCATGTCGGAACTACAACTGCAATTCTAGGGAGCAGAGTTTGTGTCTCAGCACCCATGGAATAATGGGGTGTCCAGGACATACCTGCAACCCCAGCTTCAAGGGGTGGGGGAGTCTCAGACACAGGAGGGCCACTGAGGCTTGCTGACTCCCACCCCCACAAGAACTGTGAAAATATTCCCAGGTTTAGGGAGTCTCTGCCTCAAAGAAATAGATGGAGAATCAGAGAGGACACCCAGTGCTGTCTTTTAGACTCTAAGAACATCCACGGGTACATGCAACCCCTCCCCCACACATGCACATATGCACATTAGCACACATAAACAAACAAACAAACAAACAAGCAAACCTTTTTGTTTGCTTGCTTGTTTTTGTTTTTGTTTTTTTTCAAGATAGCCTTTCACTGTGTAGCCTTAGATGTCCTGGAACTCTGTGGACCAGGCTGACCATGAACTCGCCTGCCTCTGCCTCCTGAGTGTTAGGATTAAAGGTGGATAGCACTGTCACCCAGTCAGTAAACATTTATTTATTTATTTATTTATTTATTTATTTATTTATTTATTTACATTCCAGAGCAGGTCATCAGTCTGAAGAAAACCCAGAGCTACAGGGAATATTTTCCATTTACGTGTTTTAAAAGATGTATATTACTTTTAACTAAAAGTACATGTGTGCCGGGCGTGGTGGCGCACGCCTTTAATCCAGCACTTGGGAGGCAGAGGCAGGCGGATTTCTGAGTTCGAGGCCAGCCTGGTCTACAAAGTGAGCCCAGGACAGCCAGGGCTACACAGAGAAACCCTGTCTCGAAAAACCAAAAAAAAAAGTACATGTGTATGTGTCGGTAGGCACTCGTGAGTGCAGAAGAAGGTGCCAGAGCTCTTGGAACTGGAGTTCCAGGTAGTTGGGAGCTGCCTGACATGGGTGCCAGGAACTGAACTCTGGTCCTCAGGTAGGACAGCAGGTGTTCTTAACCTCTGAACCATCTCTCAGGCCTTGGCAGTCTTGTTTTTTTTTTTTTAAAAATCACCAGTGCTCTAATAATCACTGGGAGAAATGCCTTCCTAGTGACTCCACGGGAGTGTGTGAGAGCTGCAGGAAGAGAACTTGCTTCACATTCAATCCTGACTACAAAAGTGGAAAACAAAAGCTGATGTTTAATTAGGATGTAATTATTCATCCATGGTGGGCTCCCAGCATTCCATCCTGTTTTCATTAGAGAAACATTATCTCCTCATTAGCGACCCAAGTTGTGTCCCAATTTTGCCTGCCTGGGGGCTGGTGATTCCCCACCCCCACCCCCACCAAGGAGCAACAGCTGCAAGAAACCACTGCTGTGTGGCCAGGGAGGACAGACTGATGGTGAAGAGATGCGGGTTCCTGAGTGTTTCCTGGGAGGGAGGCTATGGGGTGGCAGCCCGGAGCACCAAGAACAAGGGAATCTGAAATATTACATTGCACCAGGAATGTGCCCAGTGTGCTTATTAAATTAGTGTCAAAGCTGGGATTAAAAAACAACTTTTTTCTCTAATCTAATACAAAACTTTTTCATTACTCAGCAGCTTCTACAGTGAAGACTTCTCAGAGGTCCCCAAGGCTGGGTGAGTACCGCAGGCCTGTGTGTGCTGTGTCCTCTCTCCTGCGGCAATGGTGCTGTATGATAGTGTAATTATGTGAGTGTAATTGCTTACCTGATCCCTCCCCACTCCACCATGCCCTCCCTGAGAAGGAGAGCATAGCTTGTTGAGAGCCGTGGCCCAGGCCTGTGAAATAGATGGCACACACTCAGCTTGGTTAAAAGGCTGGATGGACTAATGGACTGCAGCGGTCCAGTCTTCTATCGGAAACTGAAATGTCCGGTGAGTCTCAGTGCCGGCCTAGAAAGCTTTCCTTGAAGCTGGGATTTTAAAATGAAGCTAGCGTACCCTTGGGGAGGATGCAGGCTTAGTGTAGGATTCCTAATTAGACTTATGAATCTGATGGGATCTATAACTTTGGTCACCTTTATAGACTGACTCACAGGGCTGGCAAGATGTCTCAGCAGATTAAAGTTGCTTGCTGGCAATGATGGCCCAAGCTTGATCCTTGGGACCTATTGATGGAAGAGAGGACCAACTCTCAGGTTGTCCTCTGGCACACGCATGCACACACAAGTCAATAAATAAATGTAATTGAAGTATATATTTAAATTACACACACACACACACACACACACTACACACACATACACACTCCCCTACATTCATGTAATGTCTGGTCTTAGTTCTTGTGAAGAAGAAGGGATGGGGCCAGCTCCGGCTTTGAGTGTCTACCAGAGCCAAGTGGTAGACAGAGAGCACTTTCTATCCCTCTGTCTCTGTTGTGCCAACCCCTGTTCAGTTTTCTCAAGGATAATGTGATCAAAAGTATATCTGAATCTGAGTGCCATTGTGGGAGCCTAACTGGCAGTTTTAGATTTGGAAGGCAGTGGTCTGCAGAAGGGAACTCTTCAGGCAGCCATTCCACGGAGAAGCAACTGGAGATGTTGAACGCAAGGCAGACAGGAACAAGGCCTTGTGATGCCAAAAGAGTTGTTGTGAGTGGGAGGCTGGGGGTGGAGGGGTGAGCCTGGATCAATAGGTGAATGTTACCAGGAGTCAATTTCTGCTCTTGCCAAGGAAGAACCTTTCGCATTATGCCTCTGAAATGATCTGTTAGAGGAGGCTGGATGCCCTGTCACCGACAGACCTAGATTGAGAGAGCAAGCCACCAGCAAGCAGCAAGGGTGGGGATTTTAAGAACCTGGGTTTTCTTCTCAGAGTCTGAGTCTCAAGTAGCTCGGTTCCCTTTGAAAGGCATTTCATTTCCCTCGATTTGGCCCTCAAGTTGAAGTCAAGAGCTTGTGCGAGCGAGTTCTAAACAAACTGATGAGGTTCTGAGCAAAATCTCCTTGGATAATGCAGTGGAATATATTCTTCTAAAATATGAAACAGATAAGCAAAATAGCTTTTCTTCCCTTCCTTGAACATCTCAGAAGCACCACTCTTGAAGATTGTGCTGTCAGAGTCAAAGGCTCTGAAATTAATGCAGCTCAATTTTCTGCCATTTGTGATAGATTTCTGGCCCTTTTCATGCATATGAAAGTCCCAGGCAGGAGCAGAGGCGAAACTCAAGAGGGGAGGAGGTTATTGCCGCAGACTTCCTCCAGCCATTCCCTATTGTCTTCATCTGATCACAGCTTTCTGTTTTGCAGCGAATAACAATAAAATAAAAAAATGAGGACGACTGAGAAGGAAAACCAATGATGCAGTTTTAATGTTCCTCCAACAACACAAACAGAATTAAAATGTTCTTCGATTTCAGACAAAGGAAGAAGGATTGGGTTAAGGGCAAAAGAAAAATTTGTACTGTTTTATAGAAAGCACGAGTTGGAAGCGCTGTAACTTTTCTGGGCACACAGAAAGACCCACGAGAACATTCCTTACAGTGCTGATCCATCCTGAAGATCGACGCGCTGGCTGTGGGGGTGGGAGAGGGGGAAGGGGAGGGGCGGGGCTGCCTTAGGTCAGGCAGTCTGGATGGGATGGCCTTGGGGGTAGAAGGTGTGATGGTCGAATGGGCTTGGTTCAGATTCTTGTTTATCTGAGGTTTGCAGTTTGTCTTTCTGATTTGGAGGCCAATCCATAAGTCTTTCTTGACATGGTTTTGTTTTGGTGGGGTTTTTTTTCTATTTTGCATTTTCCCTTCCTTCCCTCCTCTCCCCTCCCTCCTCTCCCCTCCCTCCTCTCCCCTCCCTCCTCTCCCCTCCCTCCCTCCGTCCCTCCCTCCCTAGTGTGTGTGTGTGTGTGTGTGTGTGTGTGTGTGTGTGTATGTGTGTGTATGTGTGTGTGTGATGCTACAGTATGCACCAGTCACAGGACAACTTGCAAGAGTCCATTCTCACCTCCCACTGTGTGGGATCAGGGGATTGAACTCAGATAGTTGGGCTTCACAGCAAGCACCTTCCCATTGCTGGTGAGCCATTTCTCCAGCCCTGCCCTGATTTAAACTTGCCATTGCGCTCTCCTTTCCTGTGCCCACCCTCAACACACCTTCTACACCCAAGACCATCTCATCCAGACTGCCTGACCTAAGGCAGTCCCATGCTCACCCCCACAGCCAGACACAGGGTAACATTCATTTTCCATGTTTTTCTATAACATGTCTCATTACCCAGTGGTATCTGTTCATTCCGTGGCTTCCTCAGTTGGAATAACATCCATGCCATCAGGTTCTTGTCTGCATGATTCCTATTTCATACCCAGCACCAGAAATCACAGCTCACCTGTCCTGCCTGTGCCTTCTCAGCCCTTTGCCTCTTTCAGTGCCCCTCTGTTGGAATTCCTGGATGCTTTTGAGGCACAGGAATAATGGCATACTAACTTATTCTTTTACCTTGTGACATTATCTCCTGCCTTCCTCAACTTCCGTCCCTGTCCACGTTGCCCCATCACCTGCTTGTTATGAGATTCTTTTCTGTTGTAGAAACACTGTATCCTGTCAGCTTGAGGACCTCCTCACTGCTCTAATCTCCCTCCCCACCCCCTTCCTCCTTTGGCATTTCCTCTTCCTCTAACCCCATCCCCCATTACCTGTGATGTCACTGCATATTTAACCAGGGCCACCACATCACCCAGCTCCCACCCCGGTGCCTCCCCGCTCCTCTCCCAGCTGAACTCCCACATCCATCCCTATAATTGCTCTTTGCGTCATTACAATCAACTGCCTCACCCCTGCCTTGTTCTTCAGGTGTGCCTGGCAAAATTCTATTTCTGATGAACCCCAGCTCACTGTCTGCCCCTCACCTGCAGTCATGACTGGGAAACATACACACCGGTCTTGATGCGTTTCATTTAAATTCATGGTCATGAGCTCCAGGGGAGTCCTTCCTGCTGTGGGGGAGAGCTCCTCTTCTCACCCACATAATTGGCTCTCCCACTAGCTCTCCAGCAGGGCTGATACCTTCCCCTCTCTCCTTCGCCTCTGTTCCTGGCATCCTCTCCCTACTCTCAGCTGATGACCTTGTGTATTGTTGCACTGAGTCAAGGGAACTTTCCACCATGTCCACCCATCTGCCTGTACACCAAGTCTGCGCAATGCTTTGACCTCCTATTATAAGAAGTGAAGAGCCCATGCCTCCGTCAAAGGCCAGACTTTGCACTTGGAGTACATCTCTCCCTCCCCTACCCAAAGTCATTGCTTCTGCACTGACCCCCTTTTTTCCCCTCTGCTTTGTCACTTTCTGCTCTTTACTGGACCATGCTTATCAGCATGGAAAACACGGCATATCTCCTATCTTAAAAATAAAGTCATCCCTTGACCCTCACCATCCACCCCATCAACGGATTTCTCTGTGCCTCCACAACAAAGCTCCTTTGAAAGTGTAATTACTGTTGCTATCTGCTATCTTCACGGCCTCATCTCTCTCTCTCTCTCTCTCTCTCTCTCTCTCTCTCTCTCTCTCTCTCTCTCTCTCTCATACTCTCTAGTCATATGTTCCTTCCTCCATGGGTGAAAACATTGCCAAGGTTCCCCCTTACCAAGGCCAGCACTCAGATCTCAGGGTTTCTGTTTGGAACTTCCCCTGTACCCTTGCCTCAGTTCATCCTTTAAATGATTATTCCTGTCCGCTCCTAAGGTGTCTCAGTCTCCTGTTCTTCTACCTCATGGGCTGCTACATCTCAAATATCCTTGTGGGTCCTCCTCTCCAGCAAAACTGCAGATCCAGAGCTCAGTCTTGGACCAGCTCTCTTGCTCTTCTACAATGGAAAACCACCATTGACTGATAGCCTATAAACAATGTGCCCATCTCATGGTTCTGAAACATGGAAATCCAAGACGGCGGTACCACAGATTTAGCCTATGGGAAGAATCAGGTTCTCATAGATTGCATTTCCCAACTGAGTTAGTTCCTGGTGAGGGGACTGACTGCTCTCTGGACTCTCTTTTAGGCTTTAATTCCATTTTGAGAGTGCATGAATTCCTCATTTTCCCCAAATCCCACTTGCTAAAGCCATCACTTTGGGGTTTAGGATTCCAGGATATAAATTTTGGAAGAACACATATAGACTATGACACCTTGGATGGACTTATTCAGTCTCAAAGCTTTAAAGATCATCTTCCAGGTCAGATGTAGTAGCAAACTCCTGTATTCCTAATCTAATTTGAGACCGGAAGATGGTAAGTTCAAGTCCAGCCTGAGCTACATAGCAAGACCCTATCTCATAAAATAAAAACAAAACATCTCTTCCCCTAAGAAGATCATCTCCCAGATTATCATCACTGGCCTTGACCTCTGTACTGTACTCCAAATGTAACTATCCAGCGCCCTCCTGGTATATCTGCATGGCTAATAGGACTCTCAAACATCACACTTGCAAACTAAGGGCATGGTTTCTACACCACACTCACTCCTCCAAAACTACTGTCCCCCAGGAGCCCCGAGCTCTGCGATTGGTATTACAGTGCTTCCTCTTCTCAGATCAAAGCGCCTTGAGTCATTATTGACCCTCACATCTGCAGTCAGCTTTCAGTTTAGCAGCAGCCTTTCCAATTCCACCTTTAAATACAGATGGTCCTTGTCATCTTTTATTTAAGCAGTCATGGTGGTAAGACTTTATGGGTTAGACATGACAAAGTAAACAGGGGAAAGGCCATAAAGCCTCAAAGCCTCAACCGTCCAAAAAGAACAACAGGTCGACAAGAAATGTAAGAAATGCTGAGAGCAGGGAAAATAGTCTTCCCCACAAAAGAGTACACCTATTGGCTATCCCATACCAAACAGTCATTCCTGAATATGTATATGTGTGTGTGTGTGTGTGTGTGTATACATATATATGTGTAACATGATACAGATTGAGGGGGCTGTATTTAGGAATATATATATATATATATATATCATATCTATAAACTGTAACTCCTATGAAATCAACATACTTCCAACACACAATGGCACAGGATATTCCAAAAGGGAGGAAAGGGACCATAATGAGGAGATACTGGGCCAAGGTAAGACTGAAACCCAGCTGGGAAAACTTCAGATCTCCAGCTCCTTTCAGTTTTGTTGACTGCAACACACTTCTCTCTCTTGGGCTGGTTCCACTCCCTGTTAGCAGCTCTCCTTGGCAGGCAGCCCATAGCTCTGGCATCTCCAATATCTTGGGGGTCTCTAAGGCATCCAGGCTTCACCTTCACAGCTTCACACACATACTCTCCAGGCCTCCATCCCTGACACATGCCTGGCCTCCACAGATTTCCTTAGCCATGGAGGGAGATTCCATAACTTCTTCCTCCAGCAAAACCACACTTCCAACAAGGTCCTACCCCCTAATAGCTACTCCCTATGAGCCTATGGGGACCATTTTCATTCAAACCAACACAGGAGCTTACAGTTTCAGATGGTCCGTAAACCATCATGACAGAGAGACAGGCAGCGGACAGGCAGGCAGGTAAGACACTGGAGCAGTAGCTGAGAGCTCACCTCTTGATCTACAAACATGAGGCAGAGAGAGACAACTGGACACAGCATGGGCTTTTGAGACCTTAAAGCTCATCTCCAAGTGATACACTTCCTTCAAAAAGGCCACATTTCTTAATCCTTCCCAAACAGTTCCACCAAGTATTTAAACATGAGCCTACGGGGGCATTCTCATTTAAACTACCACAATAATACAGAACATAACACTAGCCCTCTCTGTCTCTCCTGACCCTATCATCCACTCCACTAATGACCCATAGGTACAAGATCTACATTTTACAAAGATATGCTCATCAGCATGGTTTGTAGTGAAACTCTCCAGGACAAAGTTGTACATTTCAGACTATTCCACATGCAACAACAAGCTGTTATGACTTGGTGTGAAGCTGTTTTAGGTAGGTGCGTGTTGGAAACAAATATTGTAAACAGAATATAAGTAGGATCCAAGGTTGGGTGACACTCAGTGGCACGCAGGGGCAAAAGAAATCTTTTCTCTATAATGATTTGTTACTTTTGGTTACTTTTGCAAGGACTGAAATAAATTGACTCCATTTTTGCTCTTGACTTTGAGACTTGGTCTCAGTACAAAGCCCAGGCTGGTCTTGAACTTATGGCCTTTCTGCTTCTGGGCCCTTGAAAGCCTCCAGCATGATTTTGTTTAGACTCTGACCTCATTGTTTTAAACAGGGGACTATATCTTAGTTTTATATCTGTGTATTGAATTTTGTCTTTAGAAATTTTAAAGACCTTAAGCATCATACACATACCATCTTTATGTTTCATCCTTCATGAGCCTTGTGTGATTTTCTCAGGCGTCTTGCAACATGCCTTCTGGTTTGTCCACATTTTTCCTTTTCCATTTTGGAAAACTATAGTCATTTTATCTAAAGAGAAAACATTGTTTTACCATACAAAATCCTTCCTTATCAGGAAATTCTCTTTCCTGTTTAGTTTTCCTTAGCAGAAATTAGATCCTCACAATTAGAGTGTTCTCTGTATACATTTTATTCCCACTTACTATTTTCTCTGTACTCTATTTCTTTTTATAATATCATGAAAGCAACATAACAGACAAATTCACCACCTTTTATTTAAAGAGAGTTGAATCCAAATAACATTTGTGAGGTAATATATCAAATTAACATAATCTGTCCCTACATCGTTTCTTATTTGTTGCAAACCCTAGGCAGGCTTTATTACCTCTTGATTTCTTTTTAGACTCTTTTATATTTTTTTCTTTTGTCACACAAAAGTCTGAGAGATTAAAGAATACTATATTCCAGCAAGAGCTGGCCCAGATTATGGGCTGCACAGAAAGCTACCCCTTGTATAAAGAAACAGGCCAAAGGAAGAGAAAATACACAGAAAATCTTCCTATGTTAACTCTGTAATTACAGTTTGGGATACAACAGACATTTGCCCCTCTGATGACTTGGGGCATTTACAAAGGGCCACTTTTTAAAAAATGAAGGCACAAACATAATCAGACCAGTTTATCATAGCATGCCCAAAGAGGCTGCTGCCAGAGGGAAGCTGTGATGTACATTCAATAGGTTAGAGCTCTGAAACTAGCTGGCCACCCAACCAGAAGAGAACAGAATGGAAAAGACAGAACAAAACAGAACAGACGCCCTCACAGGTCATAAGCTGGAGATGAAAACAGTACAGAATATGCTTTAAAATATGCTTTGAAATTAAAGGCCAAAGACGCCTTACCCTGAGCACAGAACCAGAAAATACAATATGTGTTTCCAATTTGTGACATGGAAGCAACATGATCCATGGCCTTGAACTTGTGGTCTTTACAGCTCTACTTCTCAAGTGCTGTGTCTTAGTTAGGGTTTTGCTGCTGTGAACAGACACCATGACCAAGCAACTCTTATAGGGACAACATATAATTGGGGTTGGCTTACAGGTTCAGAATATTCAGTCCATTACCATCGAGGTGGGAACATGGTAACATCCAGGCAGACTGGGGCTGAAGGAGCTGAGAGTTCTACATCTTCATTCAAAGCCATATAGGAGAAGACTGACTTCCAGGAAGCTAGGAGGAAGGTCCCAAAGCCCACCTCCATAGTGACACACTTCCTCCAACAAGACCATACCTTCTAATAGTGCCACTTCCTGGGCCAAACATGTTCAAACCACCACATGGCTGGGGTTAAAGGCTTCTGCCACCATGATGGAAATGTAAAAGAGATCATGAGCATTCTTGTCTAAATCCAGATCCTTCCATCACCCAACATAAATCCTTAGGTTCTCACTGTGGTCTGCAAAGCTCCACATCGGCTCTGCCCAATAGAGCTTTCTGCTTCCAGCAGCGATGAAAGTCTTGCTCTGGGCCAGCCAATGTGGCACCACGGGCATCTATCAACACTTCTGGTAGAGCTACAACAACTAAGAAACTGGATTCGAATTAAAACAGATTTTTATATTTACTTATTGTGAACACACACTCATGCCTTAGGACATTAAGGTCAGAGGACAACTTGCAAGAACTAGTTCTCTCTCGTCTCCCACCACCTTGGTGCTGGGGTGGTGGTGATTGAACTCAGGTCCCCAAGCTAGGCAGGACATCTTTACCTACCAAACCATCCCCCCACCCCAAACCCCTTTTCAAAAAGACTTTTATATTTTATTTATTTTTATGTGTGTGCTTGTGCCTAACTGTATATATGTTCACCATACGTGTTCTGGCACCCAAGGGGACCAAGAGAAGGCATCAAATCTCCTGGCATTGGAGTTACAGGTGGCGTGAGCCACACAGTGTGGATGGTGAGGATTGAAACCAGGCCCTCTGCCAGATCACCAAGTGCTCTTCAGTGCGGAGCCATCTAAGGTGTTCAAAACCAGTTAATTCTAATTAGTTAAAATTTACATAGCAGCATGTGTCCTCCTTCCCTGAGCTTGCCTCCTGTCCATTCGCCCATGCAGGCGCTCGCGAACTTTTGCTGTAGCAGACACGGAATACACACCCTTCCCCTTAACAGATATCCTCTATGAGATGTAGTCCCAATCCTTCCAACTTTGCCTCCTATCCTTTTTCCTATTTACTTAGTGTATGTGAGTGTTGTGTGTGTATGTGTATGTGTGTGTTTGTGTACATGTGCAAGAGCATGTGTGTTCTACAACACCACATGCATGGAGATCAGACAACGACTTCTCGGAGTTGGCTCTCTCCTTCCAGTGTGCAGGTTCCATGACTCTAACTCAGGCTGTCAGGCTTGGTGGCAAGCACCTTTACCCTCTGAGCCATCCTATGGCCTCCTTTTCCTTTCTTTCATTAAGCTCCAGGCATGCTGGCCTTCTTGATGCTCCTTGAATATTTAAGCACATTGTGCCCAATATACTTGTTATTTCTCACTGTCTGGAATTTCTTGTCCTGGTTATAAAATATCTCTCACTTCCTAATTTTGTTCTAGTCAAAGATCATCTCTTCATAAATGTTTTCTGGACACTCTACCCTCAGAGGCATCACCTGTGGCTTCTCCATCTTTGTTCTCAAGCCCCATTTTTCACCCTGACCTATGTGATTGCCGGGCACTGGCTCATGCTCCCTCTGGTCTATTGGCTTCTAAGCTCTGAGGGCTGGGCGTCTGGGTTCACTCACCAGTGTGGATCCTATGTTGAGTTGGGGATTCAGTCATTAGCTGAATGTGTTCATGAGAGAAACAGGCTTTTGCTTTCCATGTGTAAGCATGCAAGCGGTGTTGCTGTGTTGAAAAGAGACAGCCAGCCATTCGGAAATTCACAAGCATTGACTTAATACCAGTGTTGGGAATGTCTGTGATGGGAAGGAGACTGCGCAAAGGCCTAAGGACCAGTGGCAGGTGTTTGATTGAGCAGGGTGGGGGTGAGCAGGGCTGGGGTGAGCAAAGTGGGAGTGAGCAGGGCTGGGGTGAGCAGGGCGTGGTGAGTATCAGGATCAGGGTGTGAGCATGATCTATAGAAGTCAATACTGAGAACAGGAAGTAAAGGAAGAGAAGACTTCCAGAAGAACAACCCCTGTGGGGAATCATTTGGCTGGATCTTGAGAGAGGACATGGAGGCCGCAGGCAGACAGCAGGTATCCTCTCCCACCAGATGTAAGGTTTCCTGAAGCTGAACCACAACTGCTCACAGCGGGCCATCTGGTCTAAGTCAGAATTCTCAGAATCCCTCTCCAGAGCCCTTTCTAGTAAGCCCTGGCCTGTTGACAACAATGTCCTGACTGTGTGGTGTTTGTCTCATGTTTCTTGTCCATAGCCGCTCTGCGCCCTGTCTCAATTAATCACAGTCTTTCACAATGAGGAGTTTGGGAGTCCCTTTGGGCCTTGGATCTAAGTTGTGCTCTGCTTTTCAGCTTCACCCATAATAAAGCAGATATTTGATCTCTCTTTAGTCTTTGTGTCTGATCCTTAGAATATGGAAATGTGACCCTCTCAGGGACCTTGACACATATCCACATATAGATTCCAGTTCAGAATGCAACTTTCTCTCTCTCTCTCTCTCTTTCTCTCTCTCTCTCTCTCTCTCTGTGTGTGTGTGTGTGTGTGTGCAATTGGTGTATGTGCATATACAAATGCCCATATGCCTGCAGAGGTCAGAACAAGATGTCCAATGTCATCTTGCTCTGTTACTCTTAGCCTTACTACTTTTAGACAAAGCCTCTCAGCGAACCAGAAGTCACAATTTTAATCTGTCTGGCCAATGAATTCTGGGTATCCATGTGGCTCCAACACTTCCTTCACCCCTACCTCAACTGCTGGGGTTACAGGAACACAGCATGACGGGGGTTTTCTGTGGGTGTTATGAATTCAAACGCAGGTCCTTAAGCTTTCAGAGTAAACATTCCCACTCATGAAGCCATCTTCCCAGCCTCAAAATGTCACCAATCTTGAAGCTTTCCCCGAGTCCTGTAGACTCTAGCTGTCGTCTCTAGTCTATTCTTCGTACATGCTTGACAATGGGCTCGAGACACCAGACAGTCACAGTATCAGACAGCAAGCTCCTGTGGCTTCCAGCCTCTTCCTTATCTGTCCCCTCAACTTCCAGCTCAGAAGAGGAACTCAAGAAGTCTGCATGGAACAGACATCTACAACTTGTGAAACGGGGCAGCATATACACTTGGGCAGAGTCCAAAGCCAGGTTTTGTAAGGATAATAAGACCCAGCCTGGTGTTCTTCATGCCCCCGTCTTTACCTTTCCACTAGTTAGTTGACTGGCAACATTCAGCTATCTAGGTAATGCTACTGGGGACCATCAGCTTTGGATGGAGAAAGTCAGCACTACTTAAAACCCTTGTACTGAAATGGAGATGACAGCTCAGTGGATAAAATGTTTGTTCTGTAAGTATGAAGGCCAGAGTTCAAATCCACAGCACTTGTGTAAATAGCTGAGCATGGTTGTGGGTGCCAGTAACCCCAGCACTGTAGAGCAGATAGGAGACTTTTCAGGAGTTCACTGGCTAACCAGCCTAGCCAAAAGTAGCCTAGCCGGTTCAGTGAGAGACCCCCTGTCAAGGCAATAGGGGAAAGAACAATAGAGAAAGATACTATATCCTACTCAGCCCTTTACACTCACATGCACGGACATGCATACCTACATGCTCACACACATGTGTCCACACACACACACACACACACACACGCACACACACACACACTTTGTACTATGGATCAAAATATGTCAACTCTTACAAGACACATTTTAGACAACTGAATAACTTGATCATATATTGCATATTAGAGAATTACTTTGTCAGTTTTGTTGGGGAATATGTTTGCATATGCACATATGCACATATGTATGCATATATCAGAAGCATATGCAGAATTGACAGGTAAGCTAATGTAATGTCTGGAATTTTCCTTAAGACTTTTAAAAATAAAGAGATGAGGGTATGGAGTGAACAAGGCTAGAATATCAATATTTTTGAAGGTAGGTGACAGGCATGGGGGGTTTCATTTTATTATTCTTGCCTTTTGCTTTTGCATGTCTGAAAACATTTATCAAGCAAAACTCAATTACTTGTTCTCTCCCCTCATGAAGCTGTCAGGGTCACCCTCCGTCCAGTGCCCTGTGCTCTGTGTACCAGCTCAGTAGGAACCCATAGATCTATTAGTGCGACAGCTTCATTAAGAACCATCAGATTCAACCTTAAAAAAATGAGCTGATGCCAATGTCAGTATGCTTAAAAAGATGATTCTGTAAAGGTCAAAGAGATTAGGAGAGTCGAGATGGGGTCTGCTCCTAGACTAGGGCATGACCTTCATCACAGTGAGAGAATTTCCCCACCCCAGAAATAGCCACGTGAACCACGGTGGATAAAAGCAGGAGCTTGAGGCTCTGGGTTTTTCTGGCTGTGAGTGGAATTTGCCCCCCTCTGGGGCTTCACACCAGAGCCCAGGCCACACAGCAGTGGGAGTAATTAAGCCAGGAAAGGTCATAGATCCATAATTCATGTCTAAAGGGCTCAATTTAATCATCAGCGCCTTTCCACCTCCCCACTGATGTCCACCTCAGTGTGGAGGGAAAAGGGCCATCACCTGAAGGCTGGATCCTCCCCATTGGAACAGATGGGGCAGTGTCTGCTGTCAGTCTTTGCTATTCAAATTCAGGCAAGGTGTTCCCCACAACAGAAGACTTTATCAAGGGCACACTCTTAAGTTTGGGGTCATTCAGTAGACCATAATCAAATCCAAGCGATAATCACACTGCTACCATTTACTGAGCTCTTAATGTATGCCAGACCCTGCCCAGGAATTAGCCCAGTTCTAGTAAGTGCCCATATAATCTTCATTTTACAGTTCAGAAAGTGGAGGTTCCGATGGGTTATAGACATTGAATAAATCAGACAGAATTTAGATCTGCCTCTGAACAGCTCCCAGGCCCACAGGCTTAACCCCTTAGTGCTTCGGCAACTAGAATCGTCTTGTGGGAGAAGAGTGGCTTGATCAACTCTTCTGGAAATTGGCGGAAACTGGAAGTGAGGATCTCTGCCTTCTCTGGAACCCTCTGCTGTCACTCAAGCTGCGACCATACAACACAGCACCGCACCAGCACCCCTGAAAGCAAGTTTTGCATCCTCATAGGTGTCTGTGGCAATTGTCTCCTGGGACCTGGCTTGTTTTATGTTGACCCCAACCTGTATGTGCCTCACTTTCTGGGTTTGTACCTGGAGCACTGAGTGCTGCTTCTGGTCCCCAAGAGCTGTTAGCATTTGTCCTTCTTGTATAGCATGGGGCACCACTTGGCGGTTGCTGGAGAACTTGTAGCAAACTCCAGGAGCCCTCTTCCTGTGGTCCAGTTGGTACTTTGAGGACTCAGCTCCAGTGCCAACCTAATGGCTCATCCCTCACTGGGGGCTGGAACCAGGAAAGGTCTGAAGTCACAGAACCTGATCTTTCTGGTCAGAAATATATCCAGAAATTATGGCTATGGTAGTACCTTCCTTAGAGTTCTGAAAACTCTTTGCCTAATGCCAACTTGCCATGGCGTGCCAAGAAAAATCAAGGCAGAGGATTTTGGTCTTCACTTGGGTAGGGGAACTAGAAAATAAAACAGACACTCTGGGAAGAACATGGAGGTGGCTGCAGTGTCCCAAAGTGGCTCAGGTGGAAGCAACTGAGGCCACCGGTTCAGGGAAGGTGCTTTCCAGGCATGGAGCCCACACCGCAGCAACACCACGGAATTGCTGTGGAGGACCCTAGGGCCAGTGTCAGGACACCATAGAAAGGAGACCGAGATGGGGGACATCTGCCAGTCTGGGGAAACTGAGCTCTGCAGGAAGAGCTCCAAGATAAGCCTAGGGTCTTCAAAACATCTGTCCCAGATAGAAGAGGAAGATAACCCTCCTGCCCCCACCCCCGCTTCCTGCACTGCTGAACAGCAAGGCCTGTGCTCAACTTTAGATACTTGGTGGCCTCCACTTCCACTCCTGGCAAAGAAGAATTAGTTAGACTCTAAGCCACCACCCCACACTTTGAAATCCTACCTTGGCTGGCCTACCCAGATGAAACCGGTCAAGTACCTATTAGGTAACAGACACTGGTACTCAGCCACCATTACGGGTCCTTGTCCGGGACAGTTACAATAGAAGTAACGTACTCAAGAGGAGGCTAACCTAAACGAGGAAAGAAGATGTCAAAAGAGGAAGAAGAGAGCATTGGAGTGAAGAGTCATATGGAAATATTATCTGGGCTAAGGAACAGCCCTAGCAGAGTTTAAGGGAACCCGAGAAAAGCATTACCCTAGCGCTGTTCACAATTCCGAGGCAGGGTGCTGGTGTACAGTGGCCCCGAGTCTCCCAGGCCAGCATCTCCCTCTTCAACTCAGTTGCAATTAGAATGGCTTGGAACAGACCCTTTTCCTTTGTGGCACTGTTTGGCTCTAGCATTTTAGCCGGATGAATGATGAAAGACCCCTGCCATTCTCCCTCTCCACCCCAGGTGAGCACAGCTGTGAGGGAACAATTGAGTTTTGGCGAATTTCATGCACAAGAATATAAAGAATTGGATCAAGGCAAACAGGTCATCCAATCCACCTCCTGCTGTGGTGGCAGGCTCTCTGACTCTCTGTCGTCTCCCTGGGCTCTGGAGCTGTGGCCTGCAGCCAGCCCCAGGCCTGCTGCTCTCTCTGCAAGAGTTCTTGGAATCCTGGCCCTAGTTCCCAAACATCTCCTCTGAGAGCCATTTCCTCCTTTCTTGTCCTGGACTCTGGTCCTAGGGGATAAGAAGGACTTCACCACCTGGCTTCCTGCTTGCCAGGGTAGCTCACCCTGACATGGCTCCCTTAGAGACAGAGACCTCTGCGATTGTCTCAGGGTTTTTAATCTTGCTCCATTCCCCTCTCCTGTGGATCTGAGTTTCCCAAAAGCTGGATAGCCATCCCTAGGAAGAACTTCAGAGTATCTGTCAGGTATGTCCAGGAATGTGACTGAAAAATCATGTGTGTGTGTGCTTGTGTTAGAGAAAAGAATTACTCAGAAAGAAACAAAATCAATTCCCGTCAAGCTCAGCGGCTGTTCTTAGGAACAAACACGGCATCATCACTCTGCCATAGCACAGCTACCTGGCCTTGACTCTGGCTGTCTCTTCCATGCTGAAGCAGAGTCCCGGTTACTACACTAACCAGGATGTCTTGGGTGGTGGTTCACTGCTGAGACCTCTTAAGATGCTACTGTTGCTCATGTCCAAGGCTACAAGCTTTCTTCACCCATGCCTCCATTCTTCGCCTCTCTCCCAGTCCCACAGATGCTTTGTTACCATGGGAAGATTGAGAGTCAAATAGTTGATGACAGCTCTCTCTGGTGTATGCCCCTCCCCCTGCTTTCTCTCCCCACATCACCCCCAGATCTGGGAAGGAAGAGGTTGAGAAGAGTGTGTGTGAAGAGAGGGAAAGATCAGAGAGGTAGAAAGGGGGAGGGCGGGGGTAGTGGGAAGGAGATTTTGCATTCCTCATTAGCAGTGTTAATTGCACAGTAATGACTTTGTGTTATTATCAGAAATTTATCCTGGCAAACAGTCAGCTGCCCCAGCAGACACGTACTTGCCTCACAGCGATGGCTTGACACTCAAGAGAATGAGCAATTTCATCTCAGAAAGGGGAAAAAAAAGTCTTCAGCCCTGTCTTCTTCGGTATGTGCTGAGAGGTTCCAACCAGGGGCCTCCAGCTTCCTGTTGGGTGCAGGGCTAAGTTGGGGGTCTCCCCCACAGTGGAGGGAGCCTGGGCTTCAAATATCTTGGGATCTGGGGTCCTGCAAGGAAGTCTTCCCCAGAAAGCATTTGTTTTGGCTTGAAACCTTTAAGCCTGAAATGTCTCCCTCACTCTTTACTCAAGTCACCCGCAAAACAAGGCAAGGAAAGCAACTCAGAGAGCTCAAACGAACTCCCTTCCAGTAAGCCTGCCTGGTTTTAGCCTGTGGCACCACTCTGGGACTCTTCCTACCCTCACACCGTCACTCTGCAATTGTAGGCCGTGAACCAGAAGTGCACTACTAAGGCTAGGAAGACTGCGAGACAGATAAATCCTGATTTAAGGAATGTACGGGTTAGGAGGTGTCAACAGTACAACTTGTTAAATGTTGTGCCAAAGGAGCACAGCGTGTGTAGTGGGAAGACAAAAGTGGACACTTGAGTCCTCTCTTGAAGTCTGCGGCCTGGATACCAATTCATGGAAACCTCTCAGTACTGAGGAAAGGGGAGCAGCCTCCACCCTCTCCACTCCATTCACAAAGAACAGAGGCACCAAGAGGCTTAGTATCTTGCCCATGGTTGCACCAATGTATCATTCGTTGTCTGTGAAGCTCCAGGGCCTAGAGCAGCTGAAGAAGCATAGAAGCATTCGAGGTGGGTTCGACAGGGCAGGGAGGAGGAGACAGGGATAGCTCCTCTGAGACCACAGCTCAGGAAGCCTGTGGAGGATGCCAGGGTATATGGAGCAGCAGCAGAAAGGAGGGACCGAGGGAAGGAGGTCAAGTTTAGAGGGGCTCAGTATGCCCTACAGGAGAGAGCCAGGGTTATCACAAAGGACCAAGAAAGTTCGAGGAACTTTGAGAGAGGTTGACTTAACCTTGTGATATCTTGTGGCGTCTGCCATGAGCCAGAAGAAAAGTGCCAAGAGCCTAGGCTAGGCTAGTGAGTATGCTCAGCAGACTTAGAACAGGGCAAGGCTTCCAAGCACTTAGAGATTGAGAAGGCCCGGAGATTGGCTGAGTGTGCATAGACAGGGAGACAGAAAGATTAGGAGGATGCCGAGGCTCTCTGTTAAGACTCCAGCTCAGATATTGTCTTTCTTTAAGGAGGAAGAACAGTTTACAAAGTAAAATATAATTATGTGTTGGATGGGAGAGCCCTAGGGTTGAGTCACTCAGAGTTTAAAATGCCCATGTAGGAGCAAGAAGAGGGAATCAGAGACACAGAATGAGAGTTCTGTGAGTGAGGGCTCTGGAGTCAGCTGTTCCAACCAAGACTGGGTACCAGTCTTGTTGCTTAGCATCTATAATCTTTAACTAATAGGACTGTTGTGAGATTAAGCAAGCAAAATAGAGCCTAGACTTGCTTAAGGGCTCAGTGAATAATATTTGGTGCTATATATAACATTAATGTCATATATGTTACATTATATTTTACTTACTATATTTTCATGTGTATGGTGCAAGTTACCACAGTGGTCACGTAGAGGTCAGAGGACAACTTGCAGGAGTTGTTCCTTCCTCCCACCACACATGTTCTGGGATCAAACTCATATTTTAGGCTTCTCAGTAAGAATCTACCTGCTGAGCCGTCGCACCAGCCCACAGTGCTGCTACTGTTGGCAGTGGTATTGCTACTGGGTATGGTATACGCCTGTAAGTTCAGCTCTTGGGGAGTGGAGGCAGGAGGATCAGGAGTTCAAGATCATCCTGAGCTACGTACCCAGTTGAAGGCTAGCCTAGGCTACACAAACAAAACCAGTGTTGTTTAACATCTGAAGTTCTCTAGGAGAGGGGCTCACTCTGCACAGAGATCCAAGGAAGAGAGCTGAGCCCTGGAGAAAATGCAAGGGTTGAGAGTGGAGAACTGAGCAGGGACGTTTACAAAGAATCATGTCACAGAAGTCTCCTGGTCAGTGTGGACATAGGCATTTGTGCAGCTCAAAGGTCAGAGAATTCATTTTAAATCAATTTCACTCGTGGCCTCTCTCCACGACAATCTGGTGCACTCCCTCAGGATAGCAACCTGGAACAGAGCTCTGAGATCTGCATAATGGGGTGTGTTTGAAGGTTGCCATGTGCAGGAAACAGCCCAGGACTGGGTCTCAGTTTCTGCACACTGCGTGTTAGTGAGGACCCTGGTAAGTTCCAAGAGGAAACAGATGAATAAAGTTAAAGACACAGATGTGGGGTCTGGTCCTATCACTACTTGGCTGTGAATCCAGGTCTCTGTCTCTCTCTGTGCCTCTGTCTCTGTCTCTGTCTCTGTCTCTCTCTCTCTGTCTCTCTCTCTCTCTTTGTCTATCTCTCTGTCTGTCTCTCTCCTGCCCCCAGGGTTCTCTGGTGGATGAGATTAAATAATAGACCTTACTTTTAGGACTGCTGAGTGACAGTGTTGTATCAAACACCTCTCGTTTTACAAATGAAGTATTAGTATAAAGGAAAGGGGACGTCTCAGCCAGTTCCTGTACTCTAGCAAACAGCAAAAGCATAAATGCAGCCTGGAGTCTTGGAGAGAAAAAAAGATTTTATCCCACGGTGTAGAGGGAAACTAAAATTTGGTAAACAGCTTTGTTCCTTCCAGGGGCTCTGGCCCCTTCATGCTACGGGAGACTTCAAGCCTTTAACTTGGTGTCTGAACTCTATCAAAATCAAGGATTAAGACGTCCTTTGGCAGGCCTTTTTGAGCATGTCACTTTAATCACTTTTGACATTTTATTTGGTTTTCTTTCATTAGTGGAACAGCCAGAGTGTTGAGATTACAAACTCTCTTCGGTCTCCTTGGGGGAGAATTCCCAACGCTGAGGTTGTGATCTTAGAAAAATCTGGTCTAGGTCCTTTCCTGGAAGCTGGGCTATGAGCACAGACACATCCCAGGCATAGCAGAGACTCTCTAGGAGGGCCTCTGGAAAGTTCCAGCTCTGTCAGAAGTTTTGAGAAGAAGGTGACCAGATTAGGTTCCACCTCTGTGCTTCATCAATGACATTGACTTTCCTCAAAGCCAGCACTGGGGTCCTAGAGGCAACTGGAATCGTGAAGTTCAGAGAGCCGAGAGCTTTCCAAAGACACTTGAGACTAAATCTTCCATTCCTCTGTATAATTAATTTCTAAATACCTTTTACATGTAAGAAAGTCTGTTTTAAGGTATCATGACCTTTTAAAGGAACATATAAAATCCCACAACCCTCCTCTCAACATGGAGAAGGAGGAGACACTGCTGTGTACTTGGAGGGTCCGGGTCAAGTTCTCTGCCACCTCCCAGCTTGCAGCACCAGGGATTGCCTCACCTTGCAGATGGACTATGAGAGCCCACAGGTCCTCCCTATTGTGAGGGTTGAAGGAAATTCCTACTTGGTTGTTTGCATGGATTAGCCTAGCCAATGAGTGCAGGTTGGCCTCTGAGCACCATACCTTCTGGATGCTCCTCTCTGATCTGGGAAAATACCTCAGAAAGCAGGGCATAAGGGAGGTAGAGAGAACAGAGGGGGCGGGCCTCAAAGCTGGGTTAGATCTCCTGTGGCTCGAGGTACTTGACAAAGCATTAAGCTCCCTTGTGTCTAGTTCCCAGTTATCTCTCCCTGCATGTCCGACTACTCAGCTATGAGCGTCAGATGCCACCTTTACCTCTCTGGAAGGGCTGGGGTGGAGGGAGGCTGGGGAGAGGGCTCCCTATTTAGAAATTGCACTGAGATGGAAAGATGATATGACACATCAGTTCATGTCAAAAGAGCTCACTCTTCCGCCTACAGCATTAGCAATTTCCTATCAAGATTCAAATTAAAAAAAAAAAATAAGTGGTCCTCGTTTATTTTATTTGTGGAGTAATTCAACTAGACACAGCTGTTCTGAGTAGGGTGGGTAACTGCCCTAAGGGTGGGTCGTGGGGTGGGGGTAGGGAATGTGCACTTTGGCTCTATGGGAAGAGCATGACAAGGGCATAGGAGTGGGAGGCCTTTGGTTTCTGCTTCAGATTTCTCAATCTGCCTCAGGCCCCTTTTCTGGTCCCAGTCTGTACTTTGGAGCAGCCTGGTCTGGGGACCCCACAGTGGGAGAGCGGTAGCTAGGTGTGAGTTGCACCTGTGGAAAACCATTGTCTGCTTCTAGCCTTGACGAGCTCCCCTTCACAAGGACACCGAAGTCCAGCAAGAGGCTGTGACTGCCTCAGGCCTCCTAGTACCCACATCCCTGTTTGGCACTTGGCCATGTGTTCTGTGTTCCTCTTTCTCTCTTCCCCACACCTAAACCTGCATTCCGAATAGTCTTTCTCCTCAGGGTTGAATGGACTGACATTTGGATGATGCCCTGGGAGAGTGAATCTGGTTTCTTCGTATGGGACTACTTTTAGATGTGTTTAGGGGTTGGACTTGTGGGGCAAGGAGTCTTAGAGACACACAAGAGAGTTTTCTTCTGTTTTTGATCCTGGCTCCTCACCACGGTATTATCAGCAGCGGATGGCAAAGAGGGAAGAAAACAGCTAGAATGAAGCTTGTCTTAGTGTAAGAAAAAATATTTCTTAGTGTCACTTTGTGAATGTGTGCCATTATAGGTATCTGACTTGGTTTTTCTGTATCTCCTACACCCACGGTCTCTGTGCCTGTCTCTTCTATCTCTTGTCAGTGTCTCTGTCTCTTTCCTGCAGTTACTCTGGCACTCCAAATGTTCTAGGAGCCTGGAGCTCAGGTTTCTTCCTGCAGCCCTGTCAGGGCAGAACCTCTTTCGCTCTGTTAGCTTGAGAAATGCCAGAGACGCAGAGCTGCCTGCCGAGTGTGGAGGTTGGATCCGGGAACAATGAGAAATTATCTGTTAATTCTTAGCTCCTGCCACCTGCTCTGCTCCGAACAGGCTCCTTTGCTTTCAGTGGAGAGGCAAATTCCCCTACTCAGTGTTAAGCAAAATATTGATTTCCCTGCATCGCAGGCCTGAGCCCTTGGAAAGGTGGTCCCGTTTTTTTGTTTTTTGTTTTTGTTTTTGTTTTTGTTTTTGTTTTCAATCTTTGCAAAGGGAAACAAGGCGCTTTGTTCTGCTAATGTCCCCAGGAAACTCGAGAGGAGGAGGGAGAAATCGCCGCGGAGTGAGAGTTGCCATAAACACCAGCAGAGAGCAGCTCTCCATTTGTGTTTTACATAAACACAAAACCCCCGCTTGGGAAGCTGCTAATGAGAGTGTTGCCTGGGGCCTCGGAACTCAGAACTCTCCTGAACTCCCCTCGGGGCTGAAATCTACATTGGTGATGGAGGGGAGGATATCGGGGTTCTGGGTTCCTCAGGTGGGTGGAAGGCAAGTGGAGAGGCAGAAGCTTACCTGTTGTTGGAACAGCAACCCAGCACTACTGGCTGGAAGGTGGTCTGGATTGTACCATGGATCAAGCCGTCCTCAGTCCCTACCGCTCAAGATCCCACACTTCTCTACGGCAGGCTCTAGGGACCCGGGTGGAAGCTGCGAACCCGCTGAAATAGCCCCTCCCCACTCTTCCCTGACACAGCGCGCACAAGCTGATGATACCAACCGAATCTTCAGCACCGCGGACAGGGACACTGCGCCTGTTAGGAGAACCTCCAGGCTGAGAGAAGAGGTCTCTTAGGTTGAGGCCTTTCTCTTGCTACCCTGGGCACTGGCTGTCTCGTGTTTGCAACTATAAGGGCCAGTTGATGCGGCCGGTACAGATGGTGCATGGTGGTGATCGTCTGGAGCTGCGGCTCCAAATCTCCTCTCTCCGGAACCTGAGTCACAGCCCAAGCCACCTACAATTAACGTGTATTCGGAGGAAGGACCCTCCTCCCTGACCACTCTCACTTGCACACATCAGCCCCGTAGCTGCAGGTGCAGAGGCTCCAGCTAAAGTTTCTTTCCCAGCTCCTACTTCGGAAAGGCAGCATAATGATGATAGGTGAAGGGTGGGAGTCTACTGTGATAGGGCCTTACGGGACTCGCTCTCCTGGCTGTTAGCAATGGCTCCTAGATTTCCAGGCCTGGGTGAAAGCATCCCGAAACTAACAACCACCCTGCTTCTGAGTCTCACTTCACAGTTCCTGAGGGGAGCTCCTTTTACAGTCTAGCCTCCTATTTAGTTTTCCGTCTTTTTGGTCCTTGTTATATATGCTTCATAGAAAAATATATTATTTATGGTGGGTTTGGTCTGATGCGTGGAGGTGGGTCTGGTGGGAACCGAACCCCTTTCTGAAATGCTCCCCACTCCTATTCAGAAACTTTCTCCTCCAGTTGCCATGGAGAGAGACGGCCGCTGCCTCCAGTCGCCATAGCAACGTGCGGGTGCCTCGGACCGCAAGATTGCGGGGCTCTGAAAGTCTTCTTTACAGTTCCCCTCGCTCCGCCGTCTTGGGGTCTTATATCTCCGAAGCCCAGACCCGGAAAGTCTGGCTAACTTCTCCTGTTAACTCTCTTTGCAGGGTCCTCCCCCCATACAGTCAGACTCCTTTTTATGTTGTGTTATTGCGATGCCCACTTGTTTGGCATGTGGCAGTTTCCCCAACGTTTTCACAAGCACTACCTATATATTCCCAGGGAGCTCATAAAGCACCAGTAATTATTACACCTCGTTTACGAAATGGAAAACTGAGTCCCAGAAAGGCCCAAGGTCAACATCCGCAGTGAGGACTCAATTGGCCTTGATCCTGCATGATGTGGGACAGCGGGGTTGGAACCTGCCCGGACTCAGGCAAGTCCCTGAGTGTGGAGGGGGCGGCCGTGAGGCGCCAGACTTGCCAGCTGCCGCGGGATGCCACGTGAGGGGCGGGGACCCTGCAGGGAAGTGATTAAAAGCAGAGCGGAGCCTCAGGGGGCCGCTGCGGGGAGGGTCTTCTTGGGACCTTCTTACCCCGCCCCAGTCCGGCCGCGGCTGGGGTTCGAGCCACTGCTCCGCTGGCCTGAGTGTCCGGGGCATGAGCGGGGTTTGGGGGGCCGGAGGGCCTCGGTGCCAGGCGGCGCTCGCGGTCCTGGCTTCTCTGTGCCGGGCCCGGCCGCCCCCTCTCGGGCTGGACGTTGAGACTTGTCGGAGCTTCGAGCTGCAGTCCCCGGAGCAGAGTCCAAGCGCGGCAGACTCAGGTACTGGGAGACCCAGGTTCCTTTCCACTCCTGGATTTCTCCTCCCGGTGGCCTCCCCTGCCCAAGGTACCAGCCCAAGAGCCCCAGAACCTCAGAAGTCTAGCTCGGAGTCCCAGTCTGGGCCAGTTCCCTGGCTCACCGCCCGCAGGGAGAGATCCGAAGAGGACCTGAGAGGAGAGAACCCTTCTCCTTCCATGTCACTAATTACGAGAGCCCGGAGATGCGGCATCCTTGGGGCCTCAGTTTCCCTTGTGTCTTAAGCTCATCCCAGGAGTGACTGGCCAGGGTGGGGGGAATGGAGACGTCCTGGACACGGAGGAAAGCTGTGTTCCAGGGGGTGGGGGGCTGTCCAGGGTCCAGGATCTAGGATCCAGGGCCCATTAGTGACTGGGTAAAGGCTGGCGGTACCACTGGGCTTGGGAAAAACTTGCGCCTGCAGCTGGCACGCGGTCTTTGTGTCCAGGTCTCTCAGCAGCGAGTGGCTGTCTGCGTCTCGCCGGGGGGGGGGGGGGACGGGGGGCGGGGTGGGGAGAGTGTCGTGGCGTACCCCCCACCCCCACCCGGCACCCCTATAACTCGCTTCCTCGGTCTCTCTCTGACTCACTCGGACTCCGGGCGGGTGTTCAACTGAGCCGGTGCCTCTCACCGACTTTGCCAGGCGGGAACCTCCTGCCCCGGCCGCGCGGACCCTGCGCCGGACGCAACCCCGGCATCCGCCAAGTCTAGGCGGCAGCCCAAGCCGAGTCCAGCTCCTGAGCCCGGGTGAGTCTTGAGCCCGAGCCCCTCGGGGACCCGGTCCTGCGTGCAGCCGCGACGTCTCGCGGGAGTCGCGACAACAGGGGGTGGCGTGTCGCGCCCTGGCGGCGGGAGCCGCGGGAGTGTCCGCGGCGTGACAGCCGACCGGCCCGGGTATGTACCTGCTGCACCAGTCTTTGCCGCCAAGCTCTCCTGCTGCAGCGGGATCCTTTGTCCCGCAATTAGGAAGGTACAGGACAGAGCAAGTATGGGTCGTGTCCCCTCGGAGGGAAGGGCCCGGGGGGCAGCCCGCGGCCCGGAGGAATGCGGCGTGGGGGTGGGGAGATCCTGCAGAGACCCAAGCGCTGGAGTTCCTTGGGGCTCCGCAGACTCACCGTACCTTGCCCGCGACCGAGACCCGGATCAAGACCCTGACCAAGACCCTAGTGGCTCTGGGCCTAGGCTTAAGTGGGAGTCGTTTCGTGGTTCCATATGGCTGGTGAGGGAGAGACAGGAGGGGGCTGCTAAAGGCAGAAATGTGGTCCTCACGCATCTCTCCAGGGACAGGTAATCAGGGACCAGGGGAGAGGTACACAGGAGCAGGTGCAGGTCGGGCGAGCTCCCAGTGGCCTCAGATTCCAGAGCACCTTTTCCGTTTGAGGTTAAAGGTCAAAGATAGAGGAAGATTCCAGGTTAGGGATAGATCCTGTGAGGGGGAAGGTAGAGAGGTCAGGGGAGGCTGTGTGTATCCTCCGGGAGGGAGGCTGTATTCAGCTTTCTGTGAGTGGAGCCCACCTCACTTCTGTATGAGTCATTAGGGATATCTCTCTCTCTCTCTCTCTCTCTCTCTCTCTCTCTCTCTCTCTCTCTGTTTAATCAATGAATTGACGACTGCAGTAGAAGAGACCAAGATTAGACATAAAGAACTTTTGAGAATGGGACAGTGATAAAAGTTGGCTCTGCCTCTTTGGGAGTCTCAGGAGAGATGAGACTGACATTAGACACTGGTCCTCTGGTGTATCTCCTTCTACACCAAGATGCTTCAGAGACAGCAATTCCCTCAAGTCAAACAGTGACTTCCTACCTTCCCCCACTCCTTAGCTTCCTTCTATCTTTTCCTCAATGCTCCATCTCCAATGGAGTCTTCCCCCTGGGTCTGACTGCTCAGAATATGGAGGGCCAGCACACATCTTTGGAGTTCTGCCCTACTACCTGTCCAGGGCAAAAAGTGTTGTAGTTTGGGGTGGGGGGTGTGCATTGTGAGTCTGACTCCAGAAAGATTCCTTTCATCTGAATGGCTGGCTACCAGATACCCTAAGAGTGTGTTTGAGTTGTATACTCAGCCTGGCTCAGGGGAGCCTTAACATGGTGACTGTATCTGTCACAATCCCCAAGAAATCCAAGGTAGGACAAGAGATGCAGGTAGACAGAGAGCTGGATCACACCACAAGAAAATGGCTTAGCTGGCTCTGGAGCCTTGGGGATTTAGGTGAGCTCTGTGTCGAGAGGAATGTGGTGTTCAAACCAGGGTGCCAGACCTCCCATCTCCCAGCCTGCTTCTTGCCTCCCCCCACCCCCCCACCCCCAGAGACTCCATCTAGGATCTGATCCTCCAAGCAAAGCAACGTTAGATCTTTTCATCTGCACTTTTATGAGAAAGAAAATAATGCACGTGGGGAGAATGGGCTTAGCTCCCCTTCCCATCATATCTCCTTCCCTCCCTTCTGCCAGCTCCTGGGATTCCCAGTGATAGCCTGAGCTTCAACAGATGAGACTCAGATTCCACTACCATTTGCACAGACCGGCCCATAGGTCAGGGTCTGGGTAAGAAGTTGCATCCGAAATCTATGAGTCGGACTCGTCTTACTTGGAAACATCTGTGCTGAAATGTCCCAACTAAAAGCATCCCTTTCTCTAAAAAACCGAAGGATAACAAGTCTGCTTTCCTCCTTGATGCACTCCTCATAGGCCCCTTATATGCAAAGAGTCATCAACAGACCTCTCCTGCCATTTCTCTTGTGGAGGTGAATGAACTCTGTACGTAGTCCAAGTTGCTGCAGAAATCTAATCCTGTTCTAGAATGCGCAGGAGCCTGAAAAACTGACCCAAGCTGACCTGTGCCTGGTGCTGTAGGCTGTAACCAGGAGTGGTTGCTCCTAGCCTACCTATGGCTCAAGATGCATGTGGTGTTTGCTAGTTTTACTAATGACTCTAGAGAGGTTCTGTGATTCAACCACCTGGCTTTGAAGTTGGCCTTTTGCAGCCCAGAGAATGCTGCTTTTTTTTTTCCCTTTCTTCCTTTTTTTCCCTCCTGTGTGTGATGTGGAATGAAGTGCACATTTCTCTAAAACAGAGTTCCGTTTCTTCATCTGAAGAATCAGATGCTCTCTGGCTCCTTCTAGATGGAAGGAATAAACATTATGTTTTACATTCATGGAAGAAACTCGCTAGCAACCCCTAAACAACTGGTGGGATGGTTTTCCAATCTTAGTGTGTTTCATGCCTTAACTTTTTTTCTCTCTCTTGAGTTTTTTGAGACAGGATCTAGTTATGTAGCCCAGGTTGGCCTCAAACTCATAAGAATTCTCCTGTATCAACCTTCTCAAAGTAAATAAGCACCTATAATCCCCTTCAAGTGTCTCAAAGTCCAACACCTAATAGTGGCAGAATGTTCTAGATGCCTCTGGAAGTTCTCCTCTCCTGCTGCGTGTGACAGGGCCGAGCAGGGCTGATTGTTCCACTGTACTTCACCCCTTCCAGCTCTGTGCAAAAGCTGTGTTTTCTGTTCTCACGGCTTAAGCATTTCTTTGTTTTCTTGGCCCACTGAACTGGGGGTGAGATATGATCAGGACTGACTTTGGGGCTCAGGATCAGGCCAGGCTTCTTTGGGGTGGCCTTGACGGGTTGAGCATGGAAAGAAGACCTGACTGAGTTCATCATTGCCTTTGCTGGTTGGGCCTCTGATTCTGAGCGTCTCAGGACATACAATCAGAGCTGAGCCAGCTGGGCATCTGGTCCAGACACTGCAGATTTTTGTTTGTTTTTGGTTTTTTGGTTTTTTCTTTTTCTTTTCTTTTTTTTTTTTTTTTTTGAGACAGGGTTTCTCTGTATAGCCCTGGCTGTCCTGGAACTCACTTTGTAGATCAGGCTGGCCTCGAACCGAGAAATCTGCCTGCCTCTGTCTTCCAAGTGCTGGGATTAAAGGCATGCGCCACCACCACCCAAGACACTGCAGATTTAAACAGCACCTCATCCCTCAGCTCTCTCTTTAGGGGCACTGAGCTCTGTTTTCCCCCATGAAATCCCATACAGTTTTCTCCGCTTACTAGCTATAGCTGTAAACTGGGGCTAAACACAGAAGGGAGAGACTGGCTGGCTGTGCCTCCCCTCCACCACTCCAACCTTAAATCCCCATTCAAGGGAACCATGGATAGAAAGGTACAGTGACCATCTGTAATAATAATAATAATAATAATAATAATAATGATAGCTGAACTAGTGCCAAAACTCTGTTCACCATAACATTCTACATTAGCCTCCGATTTATCTCTGACTCCTCTAATGAAGCAGGCACCCAGTCATAAAGCTTTGTGCGGCCGTAATTAGCTCAGCATTGTCTCTTCTCATCGCAGTTTTTTTTTTCAGGAGCATTAATTTCTTCTCTGTTTGGACTCTGCTAATTATCCCCATCGGTAGGTAGCTTGGCCAGGCTCTCTAAAGAAGAAAAGGAAGCCATGGCCCTTTGCTCCCTCTCCCCCAACTCTGAATTTAATTATGCCCACTTCTCCTAATAAATTTACACGCCACGGCACAGCTTATTATTAATGGACCATGTCCGTTAGCCTCAGTAAGGACCAGCTACTCTTCTGTCGATACAAGTGCGCTCTCTCTCTCTCTCTCTCTCTCTCTCTCTCTCTCTCTCTCACACACACACACACACACACACACACACACACAGAGAGACACACACACACACAAAGACACACACATGTGAGTATTCCTCAGGGATATCACCGGATGGGACTTTTCAGGAGCAACTGGCTACCTGTCTGGTAGTTCATGAGTAACTCTGAGGACATGGTCTTCTCAGACAAGAAGATCAGAGTGGAGGTTGGTTACAATCCAACTGCAGGGCTCTGCCCAGGTTGAAAAGATCAGACCAGAGTAGAGAACACCCTCACCTTGTCCAGATTCCAGGTAAGAAATATCTGACCCCGTGGTGCAGCTCTGAGTTGGCAGAGCTTCAGCCTCATCTCCAGTTCCCACAGATGCCTGGATTCTGGTATCAGAAAGCTCCAGCTCCCAGCTCCTCTGCTTAACACACTGAACCCTTGAGCAAGGGACTTAGTTATCATCTCTACACTCTGTTTATCTGTGAGAAGTGAATATGGATTTCTTCAGGAGGCTGTAAAGATTAAATGAGATAATATAAAAGGCACAATGTTTGCTGCATAGAAATGAACAGCAAATACTACCATTAATATTAATATGAACGGTTCTGCCTGCAGTCTCTTCCCTCTCTGGACTAAATGCTGTTCCTTTCATGCTTTTGGACCTCTACATACCTTATTGTCTGGTTTCTGAGCTGTAGTTTATTTATGTCTCCATAATAAAGGATGTGAGGGAAGCACACAGCCAGGTACCTGTGGGTTTGAGGGGCCAGCAGCAACTCCGGGCCCTGGGCCAGGCTTCTCTGATACTGGCGTGAACTGGGAACTGGTCTTTTCTTTCCTAATCCTCTCTCCAGTTTGTCTTTTCAATTATAGTCTGTTAGCAAGAATGCCTGTGATGGTTACAAAATGGATTTCCCTGACATAGGAACCCATTAGGAAAAAAAAAAAAAAGGAACAATAGCAAGTGATAAGAGTCGCTGATGAATCCTAACACCACCAGTGGAGGGAGGAGGGGGGCCCAGTCTGTCTCTAGAGAATGAAGTGTCACCATGGATGATAAGCTGGCCCTGGGATGCTAATTAATAACTTAGCATTTCTGAAGAGGGAAGGAGAGCCGTGAGCCATCACCCTACCAGACAGTCATATTTAAGGTGACCAAGCAGGCCCTACCCTGATGACCTTCGGGGGAGGGGGGAGTCTTCACTTCCCAGGAGGAAGAGGGGCCTGAGGCCACTTTGCTCTCTGATCCAGGGTCTCCCTTCTCAGCCCCAGAGGCTTAGCTGTACACAGTAAACAACTATACTTAATCACATGAAAAAAAAAAAAAAGAACAAGTCCTGGGGACATTAGTAGCAGCTAATGATTGGGGGACATTCTCTGCATATCAGGACTGTGTTTAGTCCTAGCACATTTGATTTTCATAATGATCTTGTGAGGTAGGAAGTGACATTAGAAAGCAATGTAGGTGGAATGCATTTTGCAGACATCTACCCTGGTGCCTAGCCAAGATACCGCCAGTGTTTCTTCACACCTTGCGAAATCCAGCTCCCGAGTAAGGATAAAAGCCTTCTTCCATTGTTCAGGACCATGTTCTTGAGCTTATAATCTCCAAAGCAGAAATAGATGAACCACATGTTTCCTCTCCCAGAGGTGGCTCTATGGTTGGCAGCTATTGCTTCCCAAATCAGATGCCCGTAAGCAGGTGCTGGAGTTTGGATCTGTCGTGTCTGCCCAAAGGCCCACACGGTGCAAGCTTGGTTCCTAAGTGGGCCTAAAGTGGGAGGGGTAGAGCTTTCCAGAAATGAGGCCTCAGGGAAAGTCTTGTATCTTGTCTTTACAGGGGTATCAGGACCACAACTCCTTCCTCCTTCTCTCCCTCTCTCTTGCTTCCTGGTCATGATGTAAAAGGTTTGGCTTCCCCACATGTATCCACTATGATGTGCGGCCATGAGCCAAACAGAGGGACTGAGAACAATGGAGGAAGCATCTGAAACTGTGAGCCAAAGTCAACGTTTCTCTTTGTGAGCCAGAAACCTTGGGCATTCATAATCACAGCGAGCTGACCCACACACTAGGTGGTGATGGCTGACTGAGGTCAAGACCTCCCTGAGTTACTTTTCATTATTCCTCTATGATTACCACTTCCTCTTTGCTGATTCCTCTCTTGCTTTCTCCCTCACCACCTTACACCTCCTGTACCGATAAACTCTTGGTTTCCAGAATCTAATTCTCCTTGCATTGTCTGCCTGTGAGATGCCAAAATTTAGGCTCTCCTAGTCCTGGGAGAAGATTCTCCAAGCATGGGGTGGCCCTACTGTTCTTTCATAACCAGTACTGAGTGAGTGCTAGGCACTGATTCCCAATAATCCATACCCTTTGCCTTCTCTAAGCATAAGTGTCAAGGGAACAGCAGCTGGAGGTCACATGGAGAAGCAATTGAATAGCAACTACATGGAGAAAAAAAAATCCCCTGGTCCCTTCCCCTACCTTTATTTCATTTATGAATTCATTTTTTTTTTGTCAAGCTGAACATTTAAATGCACTCTGTGCTCTCTGGATCCCCCCTCACCTCCTCCCTTCTCATTAAAATTCTAATTATTACCAGAGCAAGTAAAATGTATGATCAAAGGAAAGCATGGCCCTAGAAATACCTTTTGTTTTAAAGTGACTCAGTGCAGAAAATGGGCCCAAGAGCAGCTGTAACAAAGAACAGATACGAAGGGTTCAGAGATGGGCAGGCACTTAGAATATGGACATTCATGTCTACAGGAGCTCTTCTGATGTGCCCAGAAGGTTAATGGCTTGGAGAAACAGCCTCCAAGACATTTAGATCGTAAATGTACAACAGAGAAAACAAAACAAAACAAAACTGAATTTAAGTACTTCCTGCGTGTGTTTATCTGTCTCTAAATTATATACATACATGTTCTACCAAAGTGATATTGTTGAGCTGTGTGGATAAGTCCCATTTTACTCACTTTGTGACCTGGGCAATCTATTCATTCTCTAGGACAATAACCTGTTTCATTAGAGAGGATTACATGATTGAATATATAAAAAAACACTTTAATATTGAACATAATGATGTTGAATAAATTGACTAAATCCAATAATAAAACACTTATGACTATCAACCTGTATATGAATTCTTGACTATTTATATAACATGATAAAGATTATACTATCTTGGAATTCTTTTCTCTCAAGGTACCTGCATGCTTCACTGGAGAGCTGGTTGGTTCTTTCCAGAGCAGTAATTCTCAACCTTCCTAATGCTAAGACCCCTGATATGTGACCCCTGTTTAAAAGGGTTGCTACCCACAGGTTGAAAACCACTGCTCTTGGGGAAGTCTTAGTGCTGGTAGCTGTCAGCCACAGAGAGGCTCTGAGGTCTCTATGGTGGGCTGAGTGGGGCCAGAGGTGGTGGGAAGATACTTGAGAATAATCTGCTTTTCATCCCTTTTCATGGAGGCCCCAGGCTGTTGATCCAGTCAAGGACTGGATAGGGAGCCAGAAGGTAGTGGGGGCTCCTTGAAAGGATGGTTGAGGTTCTTAACCTCAAGATGTAGCCTAGCTTTCCCTGAGATCTGGATACAATAAAAGTACCTAGTGGAACCCAGGCATTTTGTCAAGCCTAGCTCTGAATGGAATCTGGCATAGTTGAACCTAAATAAGAAAGAATTGTAATCTATTTGTGTATGCCTGCTTATATGAGAGTATAAGGTCACCGGAACCTATAGGAGTCTAGAGTTTAATCTGGGACAAACAAGTCATAGGAGAAGAAAGAATAGGATAGTGGCTACCTGGGCCCTGGCCCAAGTTCTATGTCTGACTAACCTGTGGACTCTTGAAAGTCCCTCTGCTAGGCTACTGTTGCCATCTCTAAAAGGACAGCCTTGCCTTTGTACTTGGGTAATTGCACAAGTCCTAAGATTCATAAGGCAATTAGCAGCTGCTGCAGAGGCTCCAACCTCCAGATCTGCAGGGACTGGCCAGATACTGGAAAGCAAAGGTTAACCGATAGGATACATCCCTACAAAGGGAGTCACCCATCTGCCCAGGGCCAGTTAGCAAGTCATTGGCCTCTTCCACAAAAGTCAGACATCTGGGGTAGCAACAGGGACTTTCATAGCTTCTCTCTCACCATGTTAGCCAAACCAAACTCTGTGGCTGGCTCATCTGCAAGTGATCATGTGACAGCCCTGCCCAGAAAGGCTCAAAGACTCTGCTTTATGTTTGAGGAGAAATGGGACAAGAGTCTGCTTACCAGCTCCGTATTCAAGGGGACATTCTACATAGCTCTCTTGAGATGATGGGCACCCTGGGTCTGGACAGGGGAAGGTTAAGGCTTTAAGTGCCCGCTTCTAACCCAGCTACCCTGCTCACAAAGCCTAGATTCACAGCAAAGCCTCCAAAGAGCCACAGAATGGAAGAAAGACAGTGATGGGAGTCATTTGTATTTTGTAGTTAACTTTGACCTATATAGACCCCAGTAATCAGATTCCAACTTAATACAAGAAACCACTGAGCCTACAGCATGCAAAAAACCTCTAGGAAAACAGATGTCAACACACCGGCTTTTAGGGAAGTGAGGCTACACTCCTCTTTCTGGAGGAAATCCGGGTGTTTATTGAATTCCTGCTAAGTCCCAGGAATGAACAAGGATGGAGCCTGGAATAAGGCTCCATGCTCCCTTTTCTAAGGGGGCATGGGTCTGCTAGAACCTGCCCCCTACCTCATAGACTGTGTGTGGGTTGTGGGCAAAAGTCACTGTTGGGGGCTGGAGATAAAGTTCAGTGAGAGATCACTTGCCTAACCTGGGCAAGGCTCCGGGTTGAAAAGAAAAGTGAGACCCTGTTAGAAGTCTGACCACAGCAATTGCTCCAATAGAAATTCAAACAGTGCACAAATATGAATACTTCAGGTATTTGCACATTTGATAGAATCTCATTTAAATCACTGTCCCATCCCTGGGCACAAGCCAGAAGCAGTAGGGCAAGCCGCCAGTGCTCCCCATGCTGTAAAAGGTGGGGGCAGGGTGATACTAAAGCAACCAAACTGTGGTGAACGCCAGGCTGCAGACAGTTGACAAAATGGACCATCAGCGGTCCAAACCGTAGCTTCTTCCCGTGACTTGGTAGCTTTGCTCATAACCGTTCTTCTCTCTTCTTCCGTCTTTGTCCCTTCCGTGTGCGCCTTCTTCCAATGCTTCACCTGCGTATCCCCACCTCTGTGTGTCTCTGTCCTGCCCTGGCCGCCTCACGCTGAGGGCAGGCACCTCTGTCAGCCTCCTCGCCGTGGTAGTTATTGTGTGTGGCGTGGCCCTGGTGGCAGTTTTTCTCTTTCTCTTTTGGAAGCTGTGCTGGATGCCCTGGAGGAAGAAGGAGGCCTCCAGCCCTTCTTCTGCTAACCCTGCTTCAGAGACTCTCCAGAGCCCCAACTCCAGAGGCAACATGGCGGATAAGCTGAAGGACCCCAGTGCCCTGGGCTTCCTGGAGGCAGCTGTGAAGATCAGCCACACTTCCCCAGACATCCCAGCCGAGGTGCAGATGTCGGTCAAAGAGCACATCATGCGCCACACAAAGCTGCAGCGACAGACCACAGAGCCAGCATCCTCCACCAGGTGAGTGGCGTGCTCCTCACTTCCTAACCCCGCCCCACACCCCCTCCGTGCAGCCATACTTTCTGATCCAGAGCATCAAGTAGATCCCAGCCCCTGAGGATCAGGGTCCAGAACTTATAGCATATGTCCTTTGAGGACCAGAGCGGATGGTGTCAGCCCAGGTGCCAATCAAGAAAAGAAGGTAGTGTCAGGATAGGTGTGATGAACCGGGAACCTTCAAGGTGAGATGCTGTTCATGTGCTTAGCACGTGAGAGTGAATGTGAGAACACAGTAGACTAGACTAGAAGCTAGGTTGAGGAAAGGGAAAACTTCAGACACAGGGACGAGTATACACAAAGACCCAGAAGCGCTAGTTCGCGATGTATTAAGGGCTAGGTTAGTGAAGTCTCGCGGCTGCAGTGTATCATGCACTGGAGGTAAAGCAAGAGAGCCCAGGCTATTTGAGAGCAAGGATTTCTTTAATGCCCTTTGAGTTACCCCGCATGGCAGTAGTTACATAACATGGCCTCATCTAATTTAAAAGCATACCAAAAACAGACAGGATGACTTCCTGCTTACTCTAACTCCAAAACCATCCTTAAAAGACATGGATAGACACGTTTACTCAGAATTTGAGAATTGTGGATTCCTGGATCCCTGTGGTGTGTGTTCCTTCAGGCTCACAGGCACCAATCAAAGGGAAAGAGAGATAGTACTCAGAGCAGAAGCCAGGAATGAGTGTGCTAAGGTGGCACAGGCTGACTTTGCTGTATGGTTTTGGGCATAAAGCTTAAAGTGAGTTATTTCTCACTTTTCTAAACTGTGCTACAGGGCAAATGACTCTGCTTCGGTGGTTAGGAGGAACTACCAAAGAATCCATGTGAAGGTGCTGAGAGCTAACACATGTTGCTTATCGCACACCTGGCCCTGTTTTAAACACTTTGTATCTATTTTACCATCACTCAACTCTCAGCAGTTGTTACTTTTACCATCTTTATTTTTGTAGTGCAGAGAGTTTAATCGCTTGCTCAAAGTAGCAGGACCAAAATTAACCTATGTAGTCTATCTCCTAAGCCAACTACTTGACTGTGAGATGCTAGATCCGTCATGATGGTGGGCAGTGTTGTTGTTGTTGGTGGTGGTGGTGGTGGTGGTGATGGTGATGGTGAAGGCAGTGGGAACAGTAGTCCTTCTCTTATAGAGGCTCATGCTTTAATGGGGGTGGTGGGGGGGAGTAGCCATGCTTACCAGGAAAGAAACCTAGAAAGCAGATGTCAGAAAAGCAGGAACAATGATTAAAACAATGGCTAACATTTATTGAGCTTGCTGTACATCGGGCACCATTCCAACTACTTTACATATATTAAGACATACAATGCTTCCAACTGCTTCATGCACAAACCGTATGAAGAGGAAAAGTGGGGTCAATGAGAGGGAAGGAAGGGGAGCCCCACAAGAGGGATGAGGAGCCAGCAGGGTTGGGTCTGCCTTTATCCCACTCTCCCAGCCCCCACCGAAGCCCTCACGCATGTTTTTTGTGTCTCCTGTGCTCACCAGGCACACATCCTTCAAGCGCCACCTGCCACGACAGATGCACGTCTCCAGCGTGGACTATGGCAATGAGCTGCCGCCGGCTGCCGCCGAGCAGCCCACCAGTATTGGCCGTATCAAGCCTGAGCTCTACAAGCAGAAGTCAGTGGATGGGGATGATGCCAAGTCGGAGGCCGCCAAGAGCTGTGGGAAGATCAACTTCAGCCTCCGCTATGACTATGAAAGCGAGACGCTGATTGTGCGCATCCTGAAGGCTTTTGACCTCCCCGCCAAGGACTTTTGCGGAAGTTCTGACCCGTATGTTAAGATCTACCTCCTGCCTGACCGCAAGTGCAAGCTGCAGACCCGGGTGCACCGCAAGACCCTGAACCCCACCTTTGATGAGAACTTCCACTTCCCTGTGCCCTACGAGGAGCTGGCTGACCGCAAGTTGCATCTCAGTGTCTTTGACTTTGACCGCTTCTCCCGCCATGACATGATTGGGGAGGTCATCCTGGACAATCTCTTTGAGGCTTCTGACCTGTCCCGGGAGACCTCTATCTGGAAGGACATCCAGTACGCTACTAGTGTGAGTACAGGCCTCTTCCCTTGGCTTCCTGAGCATGGGCAGTTCTGAGTTGAGTAAGTGTGTCCTCAGCACTCTGTCCCCCTAGAGGTACCTAGAGAACTATGGGAACTTCCTCGTGGCCCAGTTTGCTTTGAGGAAGTCCTTGAACTCAGCCTGGATGGAATAAGGAAGGGAGGGAAAGAAGTTGTGGTTTTTTGATTTTGATTGTAGGGTATGAGTGTCTCTCTCTTCCTGCTAAACCTTTAGTTTGCTATCCACACAATCATGTTATATATTCTTTTTAATTGAAAGCAAGTGTATGTTGAACTAGTCAGTAGAGTCGTTGCTGTATTTTAGAAGTTTGGAATTGGTGATCAAGACCAGGCTGTGTTAGTCAGTATGAGCAAAGTCATGCTGAAGTAACAAACAATACTGGGAATTTCTGGCTTAAGACAACTAAGGTTTATTTCTTGTTTGTGTTACATATGCTTCTCAGCTTGCCTGTGGGTTCTACTGGACCTTGTTACCAGGGGACTCAAGCCCACAGGGACCCTATTCCAATGTGTGTTCCCACAACTAGACATCAGGATGAAGAAGCTACAGCAAGGCAGGCAGCACTCTGTAAAGCTTCCAGGCAAAGGTGACATGTCACTTCCATTCATATTTCATTAGCTGAAGCCAGACACATGGAGTTCTCTATATCGACAAGGCAGGAGCAAAGCAATCCTGCTATGTCCAGAAGGAGGGCTTCAACCACTTATGAACAGCACATAGCACAGCGCCTTATTTGGAGCATGGTCCTCTCATTAGTCTGGGAGTTGCAGCAGTCTAGTCTAAAAGAATGGCCACATCTACACCCAAGGTCTGATCCTAGCCTGCCCGCCATCACCTGAAATAGGCCCAGAAAGGTTTCAAAGAATCAAGGTTTAATTTTTTATTTTATTTATCGAATACACACACACACACACACACACACACACACATGTTTAGAAATCTAATTGTGTGTATGTATGTGTCTGTTGGAAGGGAGGTTTTTGCATGTTCATGGAATGTCTGCAGAGACTTGAAGAGGACGTTAGATCCCTTGGAGCTGGAAATGAAGGCAGTTATGAACTGCCCAGCACGGGTGCTAGGACCTGATCTTAGGTCTACTGCAGGAGCAGCTCACACTCTCAACCACAGAACCATCTCTTCTGCCCTCTTCAAGTTGGACTTTTAAGAGAAGGAGAAACTTGGTAGAAGGACCTAGTGAAGCCTACCCAGCACCTCTGTTAGCATGGAGAGCATGAGATGGTGAGGCTAAAGCATCCTACAGATATAGCAAGGCTGTACCTCTCTGCACGCACCTATGCAGATGAACGTCTGCAGAGGCATTAAGCAAACTCCAATTGACTTGTAGTGTTAACTGCTTGAGTGTCTCCCTGGAAGTTTCTTGAATTGTACCTTAGCAGAGATGACCACATGCATACAAACCCCATGTTTGAACAGTCCATACTTGATATCATTATGTTGAATTTGTGAGAAGAGCTTTTGAGGAAGCCAGTCTCATTCTTTATGGGTGATTAAGAATGTGGTGTTCATAGAGAAAGTTGATGGACTCTATTTTGCTTCAGGAAGGCTCTCTAGACTCAGGGGCACTCTAGACTCATAGCTAGAGATAGCAAGGCTCCAGTGCCGTTTCCAGCTTTAAAATGTCATCCCCAGGAATGGCATAGGCAGGCAGCCTGGTCAGCAGACAACCTGAGGCTGGGGCTGGGGGGTAGGCAAAACAGTAGCAGCACACCATAGTGGGCCCAAGTGCTCTGAAGCATAAATCACTCTGAAGTTTACATCTGGCGCAGCTCTTCCCCGTGGTCTCTTACTGCGGGGCTTCATTATTGTGGCTGCACATGTGGAGGATAGCTCAGTTCTCACAGTGAGGCTGTGGCTTAGGGTGGAGAGCTCTGCTGACCAGGGGCTGTGCTCTGTTTTGTCCTCTGGGAGCCTCCTCTGTCCCTGACCAGAGTCACCACCTCCGTATCCTCATCCTGGAATAGACTGTGTTCAAGCACACCCCTCGATTGTATGGCACTTTCCACATCCTGGAATGTAGCTGTCCCCACCCTGGTGCTAGTCCCACTTCCCCTGCCCAGCTTCAGAAGAAGGCAGGCCCTCCTCAGTCACTGTGAATAGAGCCTCCCTCCATTGCCTTATCCTGAGAGGATGATGAGGGGCCACGAGGTGTGGCTGGGGTAGAAGGTAACCTTTTTAACACACAGGAACTTAAAATCTAACCAAAGAGACAGGTGATTTATACTCACTAGCTGCATAGCAGGCCAGCAGATACCCAAATCTCCAAAGCCATGACAGTGAGAGACAGTGGGAAAGAGCTCCAAATGAGAACAATTGAGAACTGGATGGGGAAGGATGGATACAAATAATCCAAGACAAGAGCTGTGGGATGCATTCTAGGTCAGGAGCAGAGAGAGGCCAGCCCAGACCCTTCCAGGTCTGCAGAGCTGAGTACCAGGCTCACGGGGCAGCCTCTTCCGGTGAGTACCATGGAGACTGTGCAGCCCAAAGCCTCACCAGTCACTATAGGCCTGGAGAACTGGCTCCAGCCCTAGACAAGAATTCAAGCAAAGCAAGGAGGGCTGCTGCAAACAGGCTGGTCTTTGCACCTGTGTTGTGATGTTGGCGGTGAAATTTTAATTATTTGGGGACCAGGGAGACCCAAGTCACCGACACAGGGAATGACTGAACACTCAGAGTATATAAAATCCAGTAGCTTGTGCAGTGTTGGGGGACGGGGACTGGCAGATGAGTGCAGCCAACAGCCAGGTTCTGTTTCCCCCTCGTGCTCAATTTTGTTCTCAGAGCTGTACTTCAGACCTGAGCTTAGAACATCAGTTTTCCTGCTCCAGCCCAGCAGCAGGTCCTTCAATATGGCCAACAGTCCCGTCTTGGTTTTTAAGGGCTCTGTCTTACTTTGCTTCCCATCGTTGTGATAAAATACTGACCAAAAGCAACTAAGGGAGAAAAGGGTTCATTTCAGCTTACAGCTTACAGTCTGTTGTCAAGGGCAGTCAAGGCAGGAACCTGGAGGCAGGCACTGAAGTAGAAGAGGCCATAGAGGAACGTTGTTTTCTGGCTTGCTTTTCATGGTTTGTTCAGTTAATACAACTCAGAAGCCCTTGCCCAGTGATAGCACCCCACAGTGGGCTGGGCCTTCTCATATCCACCATTAATCTAGAAAATGCACCACAGATGATACCTACAGGCCAATCTGATGGAGACAATTTCTTTCTCTCTCTTTTTTTTTTCCAGGCTTTTTTTTTATTAGATATTTTCTTCATTTATATTTCAAATGCTATCCTCAAAGCCCCCTATACCCTCCCCCCACCCTGCTCCCCAACCCACCCACTCCTGCTTCCTGGCCCTGGCATTCCCCTGTACTGGGGCGTATGATCTTCTCAAGACCAAGGGCCTCTCCTCCCATTGATGGCCGACTAGACCATCTTCTGCTACATATGCAACTAGAAACACAGCTCTGGGGGGTACTGGTTAGTTCATATTGTTGTTCCTCCTATAGGGTTGCAGACCCCTTCAGCTCCTTGGGTACTTTCTCTAGCTCCTTCATTAGAGGCCCTGTGTTCCATCCAATAGATGATTGTGAGCATCCACTTCTGTATTTGCCAGGCACTGGCATAGGTAGTGGTGGTGCACACCGGTAGGATTTGCTGAAGGAGGCAGAGGCAGGAGGATCACGAGTTCGAGGCCAGACTGGGAGACAATTTCTTAATTGAGGTTTCCTCTTCCTGTGTGACTTTAGTTTATGTTAGCTTGATGAGAACTAACTACCACAGGCTATGTTACATGGGCCTGTTTGCTACATGCCTGCCAGTCCAATCCACCTTTCAAACCCTTCTGGGAGCCCTCTTCATCTTAAGGTGTCTTCCATAGGTTTCCATGTCCCCAAGGTGCATCTTCCCTCATACTGATGTACTGAAAGTCTCCTAATGGAGGACCAGCTGTGTCCACAGCCTACTTTCTACTGGAGTTGAACTGGGTTAACCTGGGAAGGTTTCCTGGAGAAGTTCTAAGTCATTTTTTTCTTTTTAATAGTAGGTACAACATAACTTGGGAAGGGACACACTATGCTGTTGCTTAGGGTTTAAGTACTGATTGTTCTGGGGAGGTGGAGGTAGTCTACGCTGGAACAGAGGGACAGTGAGTCACACATTGAGTGGAAACAGGCACAGTCAGCATGGAGGGTTAGGAGGATGCTGTGTGGCCATGCTCTCCCACAAATGCTATCCCAGCAGCTCCTTGGGCTCACTGGGAATCACATTCAGCCATCGCCTGTAGAACCAGGCTGGTCCCTTGCCCCAGGGCTCAAGTTGGTTGGAAGTGGCAAAGCCTGATGTTTGTCTTACTTTCTCTCAGCCACTGAACGTTGAGATTGAGGCTAGTGAGAGGGAGGTTAACATTCGGGTATTCTAGCTATGCTGATTGCAAACTGAAGTCCCAGGGCACCCTGGCCTCCAGCTATACACAGCTCTGGCCTCTGGGAGGATGAGAAGTAGGCAGACAGGATATGCTAAGGCAATTGGAGACCTCAAGTCTTCCAGTAATTCCCAAGACCAGCCTTGGGAAAGAAAGCAAGGGAGTTCATGACATCCATTTCAGCCAGGGGCATGGCTCTCCCTGGTTCTGTGGCCTTCACGCCTCCTGGCACAGAGACGTTCCCTGCCAGTCTCTCAGGCAATCCTAGTGGGTTGCTGCTGTCTCTCCAACCAGAGTTCCAATTGATGAAACTCACCCAATCCTTCCCTCCTCCCACTCCTACCTCTAGTCTCATTATTTCTATATAAAGCTGTAGATTTATCATTATAATAGAGCCACTGTCACTGGGTTCGCTAACATCTCCGTAGTCTTGTAGTTATTGTTACAGAGGCTTCGGAGCCCAGCGCATGCAACAACTAACTCTGTCAGTCACCATCCCCGCTATAAAGGAGCCAGAAATATGTGGTGTTTGGTGGTGCCAAGTGACTTGGCTATCTTCCTGCTTTCCTAGGTCTCTACCAGGTGTGTGGTGTGTGTGTGTGTGTGTGTGTGTGTGTGTGAGAGAGAGAGAGAGAGAGAGAGAGAGAGAGAGAGAATATTTGGGCTGTTTGGGGTGGAGAAAGTAAGGAGTAGGGGTGTGAAACAAAAGCTCCTCCCTCCAGGTGCCAATCAAACTTGCATTGCATTCTACTTCCTGTACCTACATAGGTGCTCCGAGACATTGGGAGTATCTAGACTGTGACTCAGTTTTACTATCAACAGACTGGGGACAATCTGTCTTCTCTGGTCTATAATGTTAGTGTAACTCCTGAGCTACTGAGGGTGGCACTAGTCCCAAGCAGCCTGCCTGAACCCTGCTCTTCTATGTCTTTCTCACTGGCTCAGCCTGTGGGCCACTTTTTTCCATTCCCAAGCCTTATTATTCACTTCAATGTAGGCCACCTGTCATGGCTGGTAGTTATACGTTATTAGAGCACACCCTTCCACAAACACTATCCCAGATGAACATATTCATGCATGTCCCTGTGTGCATGCCTTTGTACCAAACCCTCTATACATTGTGATAAATTTATACATTATGCACATTAACAGATTGATAACAATGATGATAAAACAGAGCAATAATAGCAATATATCGCAATAAAATAGTATCGGTATTTCTGTGTATTAGATCATTATTAAGTAAAATTAGGGTTGGTTGGACTCAAGGGCATCATACCATCCTGGTCTACTCCATAGCCAAGACAATTACTAAGTGACTACTGATGAGGTATACACTGTGGATACACTAGACAAACAGATAATAGAGGACAGAGATGAATGGTGTAGCATTTTGCCATGCTACTTAGAAAGGCTTTCAATTTAAGACACGAATTGTTTATTTCTGGAATTTCTCATTTAATATTTTAGGTTTGTGGTTGACTGTGAGTAACTAAAACCACAGAAAGGCAAACCACAGATAAGCAGGGAGCATTGTATTCTTGTATTTCTTGGCTTAACCATATTTTTTCCTGTGACCTTAAAAAAAAAGTGACTTGCCCTCCTGGCTGCAGTTCCAGAAAGTTTGCCAACATTCTTGAGATTTTTTTTTTTCTTCAGCTTCTCAGCCTCTCCCATAAAAAGATTTTTTGGTCTCTTGCTTTTGTGAATTAGAATTGTGTTCCTCTGTATGATCTCCACAGAAGAAGCCTAGAACCTGGGAGGATCAGCCACTGGGTCCAAGTTCCAGACAGTTCTTCTTCGCCCCTAAACCTTTTCATCAGTCCTCCCTCAGAGCCAGGGCTGCCCACCACAGCACCAAGCTTTCTCCCTCCTTCTCCCAAAAGGCACAGGCTTCCTCTGCCCTTGCTCAGCTCCATCCCACCTGCCTCCTTCCAGTCCCACCCACCCTGCTTCCTGGGGAAGCAGCTTACACTTCCTGAGCGCCTAAGGTGCCAAGAGCGTGTTCTCACACTCACGCTCACCGTGACTCAGTGTCCTCTGCACGTGAATACACAAATGAAGGTTCAAGGTAACTGACTCAGCCAATTTCACCCAGGGACAAAACTGTTAAAACCAAAGTTTGAATTGAGGTCTTCAGTGGACCTCACTCCTCAGCACAGAGAGTGGACCATGAAATAGTGGGACTAATCAGGGGACTCAGATGTTGTGTTGTGGCGTGTGGTGTGGTTTCCCTGTGGTCTGGCTAGACAGCTTCATCTCTCTCAATCAGATCATTTGAGGGACAACTTGTGTGCTGACGTATTTGCCTTCTTAAGCCTTTGCTCCAGTGTCCCTCCCATTCACACTGGCTTGGAGAATCATTCCTCTCTGAATTAACAAACATTTACCAAGTGCTATCTGTGTAACAGTCAGTTGCTTCGTGGAGTGCTTGTTGGGTACTATGGGAATGATTGCAAAGAAAGAGCAGCCCCCAGAGTGCCCAGAGTGCACACTCGGGCAGGGACTAATTCAGACTGCTTGACAACACAGCTGTACAGACGGTGCTCCACCGCAGACCGTAGGGAGAAAGAAGAAACAGTGACCTCAGAATGGCCTGGAAAACTTTCTAGAAAAGGAAGTTTGGGCCGGACAGTGGTGGCGCACGCCTTTAATCCCAGCAACTGGGAGGCAGAGGCAGGTGGATTTCTGAGTTCGAAGTCAGCCTGGTCTACAGAGTGAGTTCCAGGACAGCCAGGGCTATACAGAAAAAAAACCTGTCTTGAAAAAAAACAAAAACAAACAAACAAAAAAGAAAGTGAGTTTGGATTAGGCTCTGATGTCAGTGAAGATCAGGAAGAGATAAACGGGCTGACATCAGTGAAGATCAGGAAGAGATAAAGGGGCTGATGAGAAGTAGGGGAGTCGTGCTTGCCTGACTTCAGATTGGAAGGAAGATCTAGAGAGAACCTCTCTACATACACTTTGGTTCCCTTTCATTGTGTAACAACCACTTGCAGTGTGATTGCTGCACACTACTAGGCTCAGGCTGGGCATATGATGCTTTCAGCTCCAGTCCTTTCCTCACATCCCTCATGGTCTGATGGAAGAGGCCAGAAGCCCCACTGTTGTCCTGGAAACACACAGGTCCTCATTGGCCCAGCACATCTAGGGAAGGCTGGCCTCCAGGAACAAAAGCATTCCCATGGCATCCCCTTCACATGCCCACATTCTGAAGCCAAGAGACCCAAGAGTGTCCACAAAAGGTCTCTCAAGTGCAGAACAAGATTCTTACATTGATCTGCTGTGACTCATTAAGTCACCCTGAAATGAAACCTGCCAAGGACCACTGGCCAGCAGCTGAATGGTCGCCTTCAGAATGCCTGTCATGGATCTCAGGTTCTCAGGTTTGAGTAGTGAGAGAGAAGCCTCAGGAGTCTGTGTCCAGCAGTGGGTCTTCATGGTCCCTCCAGAAACAGACCTGGGTCCCAGAATACCTGGCCATTAAAGGGACAAGCATAGCCCGTGCCCTCAGAGTTTGTACTTGAATAGAAGTCACCGGAAAAGCAAACACGTGACCAAAAGAGCACAGTGTCTTAGATCAAATTAAAGGAAAAGGAGAGAGAGGTGGTAACTCAAAGCTAGAAGGAGGAGTGCGATGGGAAGAGAACTGAGGATCAGGACCAGAGCTCTGAGAAGTACCTCAGGAACCGCATCATGGTAGGGTGGAAGAAGTGGCTCATTGCTGGATACTTTGTTGCTATTTACTTGGTTGGTTTTGTGCTTTAGGATAGGTTCATATTATGTAGCCCTGACTGATCTGGAACACATTGTATAACCTAGGCTGGCCTTGAATCTGTGGGTGATCCTCCTACCTCTGCTTCCAGAGAGTTGGGATTACATTGTGTCTGGCATCTGGCCCTGTTTTGAATGGAAAAGCAATAATATCTGCTGGCAGGTTGGATGCTAGAGTCTAAAAGTCAGGGGGAAGGGAAGAATTGAGGTCTCCAGCCTGAGCAATTGAGGGAGACTCGCAGTTCTCTGAGCAGAGAAATCTTAGGGATAGGAAGGGTGATCAGGCCTCGGGCTTAGACACGGAGTTGAGGTGCTTTTTGGACATCTGTGTGGAGATGCTAAGTAGGAAGTTGGATATAGAGTCTAGAGTTCTAGAGAGAGGCCATGGCTGAAAAAAATAAATACAGGAGACAGCAAGTACACAGAACTAACCACAAAACCGTGACAAGGGCCATCTTGGTAGAACCTGCTTAGGGAGAGAGAATAGGATATGCTATTGTAGGAGAATTTTCTAGAGGGAATAGCCCTTGACATGACAGAAAGGTTGGTTTTGCAGTTTGCCCACAAAGCCATCCAACATAGGAGAAAAACAGAATTGTAGGCAAGTCTAGAGGCATGAGTATCCCAAGTCTTCCAGCAACTCAGGCCAAGGAAATCCATTCTTCAGGACTATGCAGCAAGGCCTAGAACTCTCCCTTAAGTCCCCAGGTATCTGAGTTCTTGCATGCAGGACTGACTGAGGCAGAGAGAGGGAGAGCTTGCCAGAGGAGTCCTTCAGGGCAAGTGATGGGCACACGGTTCTCCAAAATGATACAATGGGGACAGCGGCCCTGCATGAGCCACGAAGACAGCTTCCCAGGGCAAGTCCTAACCCCCCCCCCAGAACATCCTGAATAATTAATTCACAAGGCTGGCCAGCCCTGCCCTGCCCTGCATTTTGGGCAGTCCCCACTGACCCCTATCTGCACCCCTTCCGGCAGTCACCCGAGTCAGAAGCCACAGGGCCACCAGTGGAGCTGCAAGACTCCCTTGTTTACTTGCAGCTCAGTGGGAGCTGCTGTCTGTCTGATTGCCTTCACTAGATGCTCATTTTCCCTGCTGCTCCCTCAGGCTTAGCCCCATTATCCTCATTAGTCTCTGGCTGCACTGCTCGCTCTCTCCTGGTACCCTCCCAGAGTACCCTCTCCCTGGACCAATGGGTGGAAGCGTCCACCCTCATTGGATTTCTTCTATCTTGGTCAGGCAGACATTCCATATTGGATATATATATACACATCAGTGTCTAGCTCGGCATTCTAAAGCCACCAGGCTTTGACTTTCCTGAGACTACCTGAGGTACCAGGATTCCTCAGGCAGAGGACTAGAGACAATCCACCAAGCACCCAGGAAGGGTAGGCGAGTATTATTTACTAGGATTCCATCCCATATGAAGTCTCCACTAGGATCCTGATGGTATGGGAGGTGAGCCACATGCTCTGTGTTTGAGCCCTTCCTTCTGCAGAAGTAATGGGTGTGCACCAACTATTCCATACCCTTCATCCCTGCCACTTGGGACCAGCAGCCTTTCTTGGCTACCTGGGGTTAGAGGTTTCCTATGTGGTGCTGTAAAACAAAGCTAATTGGTCCAGACAGGGCTGTGACCTGGCCTTAAGCGTAATTGCTCAATAGCGCTCTACTGGCCGTGGGTGTTCTTATTTCTAAAGCTGTCCTTTTGCAATAGGCCCTCCCTTGTAGCTTTGAGGAAAAGGCCTTATGACTGCCTGAGGCTCAGAACAGTAAGACAGTTCCCCTCTTCCTGTGACAAGTCCCTTAGCATCCACAAGCCCTGCTGCCTGTAAGAGTTTGCCTGCTGCAGAGCCCAGCTTCCACTGGTGACCACAGCACATCCCAGACTTACCTCCCCTTTACTCTTGCAACTTGCTGCAGCATAGAGCTGACTGGGTAAGCCCACACTGTCCTGTACCCAGCCCTATGCACCCCTCGTTAGTATACTGTACCTCTCAATGGTATACATAGCTAATCTTTGCCTTACACGGGAATGAATGGGAAGTCATTAGGCGACCAGCTCCTGTACCAGGCCTAAGCTCTGTTCCTCCAACACAGGTGCTCCACCACCTCTCTACCTTACTGAAGAGCACATATGTGCCTGTCTGCTTCTTCTGTCCCCTGATAACACACAGTGACATTTTTCCCTGGAGGGATGTTTCTTGGCCCTCTGGACACTGTCACAATTTTGTGTTGTGTCCTCTAAATCCGCAACAATTCAGAGAGACCGGGGCCTTAGGGCAAACGAGTGAGCAGAATCACAACAGATTTGAGGTGTTGGGGCCATTTTGAGGCAGACTTCTTATTTCCTGTGGTCCACAGTGTTCTGACTCTGTTGCCCTGGAAAAGGTCAGGGCTGGAACAGTCCTCAAAGATGATCTAGCCTAGCTTGCACCCACTACAGGCAAGCACATTAAGACTGTGGGAATCACATGACTTTCCCAGGTGACTGCATAAGCTACTGAGTAAGAGACCTAGATCTCACAGTCACTCTGTGTCCTTCCTGCCACCTGCCCTGACTCTAGTTCTTCAGAGGGACTTCTCTTGCCCTTTTTGTTCTCCTAACACCCCACGTTTGTCCCAAGGCCCCCATTCTATCACTGCCTATACAACGAGCTGACAAAGGGTACAGAAGAAGACAATATCAGCAGGTGAAACAAGATGAAAAGAGAAGCCAGTCATCAGTGTGCCTTTGTGCTGAGCCAGCATTAGCCCCTGACTCAAAACTTCCCCTGTGCATAAATATTAATACCTTGAGGGAGAAGGTGGCATATGAGCTACAGAGTCTAGGTCAGGCTGGCCCAATTGCTAGCATACTTTTATGGTATTTGACATATCATTAAAGCAGTAGCCAGCCCTCACTCAATCCCCAAGCTCCCAAAACCCCACACCCATCTGATTCTCATTCATTCTCAGAAGCTGCCCCCCCAGTAACCATGCTTTTCCTCTCATGTCTGAGTTGATATCTACTTATTCTTCATGAATATTTCATTTTTTCCCCTTTCTAGACAAAGTCCCTAAGGTCTTGAGTGTCTCTCTTGAGCTGTATTGACACTTAGGGTGGAGCGATTTCCATGGAATCCACTTGGCCTTGGGATGAAGGCCAGTTGTTGGGACTGGAGGATAATGTTAAGACCTTTAGCCTTCTCTGCTCAGCATAGACTAGCCTTTCCGATAGCTTTCATGGCTTGAGAGATACTAACTTACGTCAGAGGATTTCCATGTCTGTCATTTTAGAGTTCTGTCCACTGATGTTCTGAACTTGACATAGCCTAGACATCACCAGTGGGCGACTTTGAGAATGGTTTCTAATAACTGTTGTGTATTGTCAACTCAAGACATTTGGGTGGTGGGTGTGGAGGCGAGCTTTAGAGAAGCAAGAGGACAAACCTAGATGACTGGAATGTGTGGACTCATGATTGCTGGTTTAGCCATAGCCACTCGGCCTCGAGTGTGACATGCTAAGTGCCGGAGACTAAGCGTAATCCTCACCGCCTGTAGAGAGTCCTCAGTTTCCATGGACTTAGGCAGCCTGCTCGGGGTCACTGGGTGAGTGGTCGGGGTCATCCTGGGTGAGTTGACCTCCCTTTGATCTGCCTCTCTGAAGCTGGCTAGAAGAAGGATCTCCCAAGATGCCTGCCTCTGCCTGGGAGCCTGTATATTCACAGCCCCCTCCCCTACCCCGGCTTTCCCATTGTCAGAATTGTCATTTTCTCTGTCTCTGAAGACTCTTCCTTCAGTGACCCAGCCCAGCTCCACACACCCTCGCCACACAAAGTGAGTGACAGTGTCACCTGGAGGAGTATTTACTCTACCAAGGCCTCGTGGTGCCCCGACTGACTGCCACACCTCTCAGTGCGACCACACCCACCCTTCTGTCCCCCATCCCCCACTTCCCCAGTTCCAGGCTTCAAGATCAAATGCATAAACACACAGGACCCCTCTTTAGACTGCTTTCTCTCCCCAACCTCCATGTCAGCCTTCCCTTCCTATCAAGACACCACGGCATAAAATGAGGTTGCTACCTATTGCCATAGCCTGTTCCCTGCATCCTCACCAGGAGATTGTCTGTGCTTTTCAATGACATCGATTTCCTCGTATCACCTAAGCACTGTTGACTCTTGCAGGGCCACTTGGCTGCAGGTGGTACAGAGGTCCCTGTTGGGAAGATGAATTCAACTGTACCTGAGACTGAAGGCAGGGGTACCCACTCCTCGTCTCAGCCCCTCCGGTGCTGCTGGTGGCTGGCTGGGAGTCTGCTAGCTCTTCTTACTCTCCAGCTGAGGCCTGAATGGGGTGGTAGGGGGGTAAGAAGAGACCTCATGAGGTCTTTCCTGGGGAAACAGCAGGGCTATGAGGAAACCACAGATAAATACGGCAAAAAGAGAGGGTACCAATCCCCAGAACTAGACAGAGAGTTAACAGAGAGAACCAAAGGAGTTACTGAGGGAGGAGCCTGTGAAGAGTCTCCCCTTTGGGCGTGCACTTTCAGGCCTTGTCAGTTGATGGCCTGTGCTTACTTTCTTTTGGTCACCCTAGCACTCAGAGCTCCTTTTTAGACCACCAGGTAAGTCCCAGAGACACTGGGAAAATCAAAAGAAGGGCTGGGGTCTACATCTGGGCAGTTGTGAAGACAGAAGTATGTTGGTAGCCAAGATCAAAGAGAAACTTAAAAGGAGGATTGCTGCTCCAGTGCCCTAGCACCCCTGCTGGCCTCCTTGAGGCCCCTCTGTGCCTCTAGAAGCCTCTGTCCTACTGGAATAACGAAGGCTACCTGTGTGGAAAGAAGTTGTCTTTGTCCCATCTGCACCAGACTGGCCAGGGGCTCCATCTTTCCCCTGGAGTCATGGTTGAGTCATCTTAGTGACACATTGGGCTCCGCCAACTTCAGAGGAGGAAAACAGCTCTGTGGTGTGTCATGACAATGTGAGACACATTTCTCTTCTGGAGAAGTTGGGGACAGGGCTGGCTTTGTGACTTGGAAGTGCCGCCCCCACACCATCAGCAGCGGTCTCCCGCTGAGTCACTCCCAAGGGCCCTGTGAGGAGGAGAGCCACATTGGAAAGTGCCCTGCCACCCTGCTGAGCCTGCCCTGGATCAAGACAGTCAGTCAGCTGCTGCTGAGAGGTGGCCTGCAAGCAGAAACGTGTAGGGAAGGGCACAGAGCAGCCAGCACCGGTGCCCAGAGGCCACCATGCATGTGCAGCTCTCTGCAGCTCAAAAACTGAGGCAGGACAGGCTGCGCTGGCATCTTGCAGGTGGAGATTAAGGCTCTGGGTGGCTTCTAAGGGGAATTTATGAAGACCAAACTTTCTTCCTGTTTCTAGTGCTTTGGGGTAGGATTGCGCTATGCCAGGAAATGCAAACTGTGGATGCCTTAATAATTCAGTCTTGCTGACAAGGCAATTCTCTCTCTCTCTCTCTCTCTCTCTCTCTCTCTCTCTCTCTCTCTCTCTCTCTCTCTCTCTCTCTCTCTCTCTCTCTTCCTTTCCTCCCTCTCTCCCTCCCTCCTCCTCCCCCACCAAGGCTGGGCAGACATCCAGCTCTCTTCAGGGAATTAGTGTACCCTAAGGAAAAATATTCCAACCTGATTTGGAAGGTTTGGTTTTGTTTTTTAAATCAGAGAAACTCTGGCTTGAACTCTGTTTCCATTTGATCAAATAGGAAAGAGGAGTTAACATGAGGGTACGTGCACATACACAACTCCTTCACATGAGTACCACATTGGGGAATCAATGAGAGACCCCCACTTTCTCATAGTGAGAGAGAGAAGGGCCCATTTCACTCTCTCCTCCCAGGGGACTCCAGCCACCCCAGAGAGAGATGGTTTTGGTAGTAATGAAGCACACTTGGAAGAAGAGAGTTTCTAGGGGCCCTTGTGTCCTGGGAAATGGGTATCTTATCAGTAGCCAAGAGTGTGGTTGTAAGCCTCACACTGCATCCACAGAGCTTTGTGTCTCACAGGTGATTTCAAAGGAGGATAAAGCTTACCCTCCCCCATCATAGCTATGGGACGCTGATAAGGGAGGCCAAAGTCTGCCAAGCCATACTCAGGATTTATGAGGTCTGGGAAGGATTTTGGTATGGGGGGTAGACTCAGTGCCAGCAGTTCCCAAGAACTTTTGTGAGCATGGTTCTGACCCTGCCATGCAGGGCTTGAAGCTGTCCTTGCTTGTGTGGCCTCCAACAATATTATCCCCTATTCCCTCAGTAACCAGATGTGGAAAACAACCACTGCCACAGGCCTGAAATTAGAGACTAGAGACCCTCAGTGAAGGAGAGGGGCTTCGCGGGTTATGGTCACAGTTCACTGCTCCTGAATCTAACAACAATAACACCTAATGTGATGTTTATAAAGAACTTTTCAAGTACATTGCCTCACTTCACCTTCTCAATACAGTAAGAAATCCATTTTGTAGATGAGAAGAGCGGGGCAATTCCCTGGCGCCACATAGCTTTAACGTGATGGAGCAGAGAAGCAGACTGAGGTCAGTTTCTCATTTGTTTATTTATTCATTCATAAAGCCTTACTCGCTTACGCACATAAAGGCTGGCCTGGGTCTCACTACATCACTGGGCTGGCCTGGGTCTCTCTCACTACATCACTGGGCTGGCCTGGGTCTCTCTCACTACATCACTGGGCTGGCCTGGGTCTCTCTCACTACATCACTGGGCTGGCCTGGGTCTCACTACATCACTGGGCTGGCCTGGGTCTCACTACATCAGTGGGCTGGCCTGGGTCTCACTACATCACTGGGCTGGCCTGGGACTCACTACATCACTCAGGTTGGCATGAAACTTGCAACAATCCTCCTGCCTCAGCCCCATAAAAGCAGTACTGGTAGATACAAGGCACCATACCTGTCTGAATAATTTAGGTGCTATAAAACCCTAATATATTTTTATCTTCCTTTGCCTTAAGGTAAGTGGTTACATACTTATTTTAGATATTTTGGAAAGAAAGAAGGAAGAAGAGGAAAGAAGAAAAGAGAGGGAAAGAAGCGAGGAGAAAGGAGAAGGTAGATAATATTTTTCACAAAATCCTCTGTTGTTAAAAGGCCATGTGAATGCAGTAGAGTCGGGGAGGTGCTCTAGAATGCTCTCGAAAGAGGTTCAAATCTGCGATGTTGATGCACCAGCTGGATGAGGCCTAGAAGTTTCTAGAATTAAGTAATTCTCAAAAAAAAAAAAAAAAAAAAAAAAAAGCCCAGAAAGTGAGACTGGAAAGATGTCTCTTCAGATTTGCTGCTGTTCTCCCAAAGAACTTGAATTCAGTTCCCAACACCCATATCAGGCAGCTCACAACGCCCTGTGCCTCTCCTGGGCTCTGCACACACATGGCACACACACACACCTTTAACAATGCCATAGGGAAGGCAATGATGTATTATTAAGAGCAGAAGAAAGGAGGTGGGCAGGTGGGTAGGCTCACACAAGTGGGGCAGTGAGACTGCGCTGGTGGCCACCATAGGCCATGGCTACTGTTCCCTTGTAATCAGAATCCTGAGGTGTTAGGCCACTGGTCTCCTCTTACCAGATGATAAGGCCTCCTACAACCTCACAAGGACCCATCCCCAGCCAGATAGCTTTTTAGTGGGCAGAGCTTCAGGTGAGCTGTGCCTAGAGAGCAGGTAGCTTGAATCTGTCTTTGAGCTTCTTTGTTCAATGCAACTCTTTTTTTCTTTTTTTTTTAAGATTCATTTATTTACCTTATGTATATGAGTTCACTGTAGCTGTACAGATGGTTGTGAGCCTTCATGTGGTTGTTGGGAATTGAATTTTAGGACAGCTTGCTCTGGTCAACTCCGCTTCTTCAGTCCCTGCTTGCTCTGGCCCAAAGATTTATTTATTATTATACAAAGTACACTGTAGCTGTCTTCAGACACCCTAGAAGAGGGCATCAGATCTCATTATGGGTGGTTGTGAGCCATCATGTGGTTGCTGGGATTCGAACTCAGTGCTCTTACCCGCTGAGCCATCTCACCAGCCCGTACCATGCAACTCTTGAGTATCTTCTCAGGGACACAGCTCTGGGTCCAGGATTCGAACTCAGTGCTCTTACCCGCTGAGCCATCTCACCAGCCTGTACCATGCAACTCTTGAGTATCTTCTAGGGACACAGCTCTGGGTCCCAGGGAGGCAGCACTGTTTTTCCCAAGCTGGGTCAACTATTTGTGATGTTGATAATCCAGGAACAGGGATCACATCTTGCTATCAGTAACAACAAGCTAATAAGACAACCTTGTTTCTAGCACACTGCTGAATCTACCATACCTTTTTCCTGTATTGTTTCGCTTAATCCTTAACAAATTTTTATACAAGGCATTATCCTAGTTTTGCAGATAGAGACAATTAAGCTGAGAGAGACTGGTTGTCTGAGCATGCAGGGAAATAAGAACTTTCATTTATTTTGTTGTCACTTTGTAGCTAACACCCAAGACAAAAGCAAGATTAAAGATGTGCTTAAAACCTCATGTAACTGTAGCAAAAGGACAGGAAAGGTTGTCAGATGGAATCCTGCTGGGGCTTCCAGACAACAGGCACACCCTGCCTCCACACACTGCTGAGCTGGAGGCCTTACATTTGACTTGAAGCATCTGGCAGCTAATGCAGAGAGGGAAACATAGGCACAGAATTCAGCATCCATTAAGTAAAATAAACCAGATGCTAGGAAAAAAAAATGGTCCTAGAATTGGAGGCAATGGGAAAAACAACACATCAGCATGGGGTGGTTCAGAGCTCATGTTTTGAATTCTGAAACTTTATTCATCTCATTAAGACTCAGTTTCTTCATCGTTAAAGTGGGAGTAATCATAGCTCCAAATCATAGCCTCAAATTAGCAAAGTTTTGGGCTAGCTAAAGCAAAACTCTCAATAAACCAAACAAAAACAAAAACAAAAGAATTTCATTTATTAGACATGTAGTAGCACACATCTGTAATACAAGTGATGGAAAGATTAAAGCAAAAGAATCATGGCAAGGTCAGGGCTAGGCCAAGGCTAGGCCAAGGCTAGCCTAATCTACACAGTCGTTCCACACTAGCCAGGACTGCACAGAGAGACCCAGCTCAAAAACAAACAAACAAACAAAATCACTTATTTTCACACACAAAAAATTATGAGCTGGTTTTGAAGAAAGTTTAAATTTCATATCATTGTTATCATAACTAATTACTATTACTATATATGTATATATAGTATGTATATGGACATACATGTGCTGTGCACAGGTATGGAGGTCAGAGGGATAACATTGTGGAGTTGGTTCTATTCTTCCAGCTTTACATGTTTCTGGAGATCAAACTTAGGTTGTCAGGCTTGTGTGGCAAGGGCTTTACCCACTGAGCCATCTTGTCAGCTCAAATGAGCTAGGTTTTGAAATTTGGTGTAGACCAGGCCAGCCTTCATCTTGATCCTCCATCCTCAGCCTCCTCAGTGCTGGAATTAAAGTGTCTCTAGACACTAGGCACCCCCCAAATGAGATTATCATAAAGGGATTTTTTTTTAACTGTGTCTATGGAGTTGGTTGAGATTCCAGAAGCAATGGGCTTTGGATATCATGTGGAATGAACAGTAATTATCAGTGTAAACCTTAGAGAGGATCAGGCAGGTTTGGCATTGGGTTGTGCTGCCTGGATTGGAACCATGCCTCCCTAAAATGAGTTAAGCAGGTTAGTTAACTCATCATCTGTTTGTCTGCTCTTCTGAAAGATGTGGGTAAGACCAGTCTCTCTGTAAAGTTGTGTTGTAGGAAAGAATCCACACCAGGTTCCTTACAGCGTGCACAGAGCAAGTGTCAGGTAGACCCTGGCTATGAGCAATACCTTCACTAACGTATGGGCCATCTTCCTTCTGTCTGAGGCAGGCAGTCCCTGTACTCTAAGCCAACTCAACTTCCTCCCAACACGCATCAGGGATAGTTCTTTGAATGTCCTCTGAAGCCCTGAACTCTGACTTCACACTGACAAAGAAGCAAAGAGGTTCCAGCACAGAAAGCTCCATCTAGCTTCAGATCCGCTGGACTGTCAGCCCCGCAAAGCTTCCTTCTAACGTATAAACTGAGAAAGAATCTTTGTCATCTCCAACACCAACCACCACAGACAAGTCTTTACTCTGAATCTACAAACTGTGGAGAAGCCAGGCTCGGCCGCCACACAGTCTTTAGAGACGGTCAGTGAGACAGATCCAGTTGTCACCCTCTTCTCAGGGGCAAATGTGAGCTGGAGTAGAGCAGAGTCTGGGGCACGGTCATAGATTATAGGAACCACCCTAGATTCCGGAACGTGGGATTTTCCCGTTGCTGGGCATTGAAGGAAGGGACTCGAATCTTCTTGGAACCAGTTAGCTCCACCCCTTTTGGGCCCTTGCCTCCTAGAGGAAGAGTTGCCTCAGCTGACACTAACAGGAGACTGGCTGGGTTGGTGTGAGAGGAGAGGCAGATGGGGGTGGAGGAGAGAAAGAGGTGAGAGAGGAAATCCTGTGTGGGAGGTCAGGAAATGCTGGGCTTGACTTAGGAGAGGAGCTGTAGGGAAAGCCAGGCTGCCCCCCCAACAATGAAAGCTCTAGGACTAGCCAGCCTGAGGGCCGGTGCGTGGCCTGCAGAACGTGTCGCCTTGATGCCAGGTAGGGCTATTCCTGAGCCAGTAGCTAGGTATTCCATGCCCCCTCAGGGCAGAAGAACCTCTTCTGAGAGACAGAAGGAAAGATCTGAAATCTTCCAAGGAACTCAGGTAGCCTTGCCCTGCCACAGCTCTGAAGCATCTCTCTCCTGTGACTCTGCTACTAGGAAAGCTAGCTTGAAAATTCTCCATAGCTGCTCCCTTCTCCCCTCCCTTCCTCCTAGCCTGAGCCTCATTCCTCCACTACTCTGCCACTGCACTCGGTGCCTGGAAAGAAGGAAATAACCATTTGTGTCACCTGCTCACCAGTGGGTGCCATTAACTGGCTCTGGCAGAACATGCGGCCTATAATTTTTGGAGGCGTTACAATAATGGAGCTAATTTGGCATTTCATCATGTCCTCCCGGGCAGGCTCACAGGAGGGGGAAGGGAGGCCTGCGGCCTGCTTCAGAGCAAGTTCTCGGTGAAGAGCCCTATCGTGATAGCTTCAGGATTCTAAGCCCTTTCCCTCTGTCTTTATCTTCCTTTGCTGTGCCCACCACTTCCCTCATCCCATCTTCCACCTAGGAAACTCCTCCTGCCCCTACCCCCCGCCCCCAGCCCCCAGCAAAACAGCTGCTCCTTCCTCTTCCACACGCTGACACATGCATAGGACACACCTGACCCCTCAGCCCACGGGGCAGGCAGATGGGACAGCTACCCAGGAGTACAGAGCCACCACCTGAGCTGACATGGCAGGAAAGACGGCAGTTTACAAACCACACGCTTGCTGCATAGAAGAGATGGTTTGCCTGTGAGTGGCTGGCCAGGCCCTCCCTGTGGCTCTCTCATACACTTCAGAAGCAGGGCCTGGAACACCTGCCTAATAGAGAGCTACCTCAAGCATGGCCAGCACGGCTGCGGTCTGAGAGCTGCAGAGGAGAGACTTTTAAGTTACACCACTGGGAAATAGGAGCGCAAAGCCCAAGAGCATCTTCTCAGGTTATTTATACTCCCACCTCCTTTGTAGTTTACTCTACAGCCCTCTCCCTTTGAATAGATAAAAGGCTCCTCAACAAACCCCAAGTCGAGAGCTAATTGGTTATAGCTATCTGTGAGTGCAGGTGAAAGCCACTCAAAGGCTGGAAAATTTTAAAACCAAGGAAACGGTTTCTTTTAGAGAAAACTAGATGGAGCAAACACGGATCCAGGACCCAAGAACGGTGATGTATGCCTGTAATCCCAGCACTTACAGGAGGATCAGGAATTTAAGGTCATCCTCTTCTACAGAGTGAATGCAAGGCATCTTGACCTACATGAGACCCTAGCTTAGAAAACAAAAGGAAGAGAAATAGATATGGGCTTTTAAAAGCATAATGGCACAGTTACGATGAAGCAGTGGATGGTACCTAGGCGAAAAGCGTATAGGAATCCTTGGGAGCCCCGGCTAGGAGACCAAGGATGGCTTGCTGTGCTTCAGGGTGTCTGGAAGAGTCTTGTGAGCTGAGACTGGAGGAGCTGATGAACTATTTGTCCCCTGCTGCCTAGTGACGTGACCAGGATTTTCTTGTTTTAGATTACAGAGATCTCACTATAAGGGAATGAACTCTAAGAGTGTGACATCTTCAACTCTCCTAAGAAGCCAAGTAGGGATGGCAGACTATGTCCTTGTTCCTCCTCCAGACCTAAGAAAGCAAAGCCCAGCTCCATGGGAGACGAGGAGACAACACTTGACTTGCTCAGAGCTTCTTCACTGATGAGTTCTTTGCCACAATTCAGGTAGCTGCACCCCAACAGCTCAGGTGGGGAGATGTGTGCATAGTGTCCCAGGTCCTTCCACACAGCTGCTACATGGCCATTCCAGCTCAGACTCAGGGGTTCTGCCCACTGCTAGAAGCTTCTTCCTGTCTTCCTTGAAAATGAGGCAATGACCACAGGAACAATTTAGCATCTGAGAAAATGATGATGTCCTATATGCTTTTCATGGGAAATGACAGGCTGAAGCCAGAGTGCCACACTAGCTGTTCAAGCGAACAGGAGACAGTCCTCTTGCAGTCTGTAACACAGGATGACACTACACTAGTCTCTCGTAAGGGAGGGACAGGCAAAGACAGGCAGAAGGAGGACAAATGTTCCCAAAAAGCCTAGTGCTTCTTGCTTCCAGAACACTCAAAAATGTCACCTCCCTGGGTCCTTAGCATCCATGACTGTCAATGACCATGGACAGAAGGTGGGGTGAAGGGAGCTAAAACCTGGGCAATCCTGGGCTGGCAGGGATGATGAAGAACAGGCCTTCAGAGTTAACATCTGAAACCAAATTTAAACGTAGCACTCAGGCCTTAGCAAGTTATTTAGCTCCTGAGTCCCAAGACACAGTGCCCGTGAGAATGGGTTCCTCCGAGTGAAATGAACTGAATCCATATTCATCTCTCTGTGTGCTCTCTAGCTGATGTTCCACAAATGTAAATTCTCTCTCTTTTGACTTTGACTTTTATCATTTTAAAAAAAATGGTTAAAAAGAAGTAGAAGAAACTTCAAAATACTGGCCAGACTATCCTTATTCAGTTGGTTCCTCAAACTCAGAGGTTCTAAACCAGTGTGGGTCACAACCCCATGGGGGTGTCTCATAACCCTATCACAGGGAGTTGCCTAAGACCATCGGAAAACATAGATTTTTACATTACGATTCATGATAGTAGCAAAATTACAGTTCTGAAGTAACAATGAAAATAATTTATGGTGGGGTCACTATAGCATGAGGAGCTATCTTAGAAGGTCATAGCATGATGAAGGTTCAGAGTCATGGCTCGATCTAGTGGCGACAGTTGTCAGTTTCCTGACTCCCCTAGCGCTTGCTGGAACACAGATACCTGCGCTCTGCCCACTGGTGAGAGGTGATGCTGATAAGTTCCCCACGCTCCCCACGCTGTTCATCAAAGAAGCACACCTGGGAATTATCACACTAATTACATCATAATAATTAAATGTGCCATTCTCTCACTAAAAATGAACTCCCCAGCATACCTCATGGTGCACGGGTTGAGGCCCAGGGTGACACAGGACAAGCTGCTTTCCATGGACCAGGTCCAGCTGAGGCTTCAGTCGTCAGCACTCTTGGTAAGCCCAACAAAGGAGAGGCTCATTTAGGATCATCATCTCTGCTCTGCTTGGTGTCTGATGCCTTTGGTTGCAACAGTGATCCCAACAGGGTCTGAACCAACAGCCGCAGAAGCTGGCCTCTCCCTTTCCCTATAAACTGAGAATATGTTCATCACTTACATATCTGTTTGTGCACCTAGACCCTTCCTTCAGAGATTCTGGTTCAGTGGCTCTCAGAGTCCACTTGGGAATCAATCCCTTGCCCATTAAACAACAACAACAGCAACAACAACAAAGCAATAAATAAATGAAACTATTTCCATTTGGAGTGTGTGTGTGTGTGTGTGTGTGAGAGAGAGAGACAGAGACAGAGACAGAGAGAGAAAGAGAGAGAGAGATGTGTTTGTGTATGATGTCTATGGGCATGTGCATGTCATAGTGTATATGTGGAGGCCAGAGGACAACTTTGTAGAATTATTTCTCTTGCCTTCCACCTTTACTTGGGCTCCAAGTTTACTTGGGTCATCAGGTTTAAACAGCAAGTGCCTTTACCCACTGACCCATTTTCCCAGCCCTAAGTTCCTAGTTCTTGAAGTGACCTTCATGTAGAAACCATGCCACTGGTGAGGAACACCCTGTGACTTTCTCTTATCCCGCACTCCCGGGGAGACCAGCAAAAATCCAGAGTTTTGCATATGCTAAGCTAGTGGCTGACCGCTGAGCTGCATTCCCCAGCCTACTATCAACTGTTCTTTGTCACTTTCTTAGCCAGGCCAGAGCCTTGCAATATGGACTTGCTCACTGGTACAGCATGTGGAATGTACCAGGCACCATGCTGACTCAGTACTGGGAATTCGGTGGTGAATAAAACATAGAATCAGGACCAGGATAAGACCAATGAAACAGCTGGAGGGAAGACATGTCAGGGGCAGCCATTCTCTGCGTTTGCATGAGACTAAGAGTAGGTATGTAGTTGACCTTTGTCTTCACCGTTCTGCCTCTCTCTTATCCTGGTAAGTCCCTGTCCATTAGAGCATACACCAGAGGGAATAGAGTGTGCAAAGTCCTGAGGCATGGGAAGAACAAGAAAGGGTCTGGGCCTAAAGACTTCGCATTATTCATGCAGGCCCTTCAGGTCTTTGATAAGCGTTTGGAACATTTCTCCAAATGCAAAGTGTGCTAGTTATTTTTCTTAGTGCTGTGACAAAATATCTGATACAAACAAGAGAGGAGGCATTTATCCGGGCTTATAGTTAGAGCGGATGCCCCTTCGTGGCAGGGGAAGCATGGTAGCAGGCTGCTTCATGGTGGGGAGAGCAGACAGCAGCTGCTTGTTATATGGTATCCACTGGAGAGCCTGCGATGGTTATAACCTTTGATGCTTGCCCTTTAACAACACACTTCCTCCAGTCCCCTCCTCCTAAATGTTCCACGCACTTCCTAAAGAGTGCCACCACTCTATGGTCACTATGAGGGTCACTTCACATTCAAACCACAGCAGGAGGAAAGAGGCAATCCTCTTCATATGTTGAAGAATATTCTGGCACCCAGGTGGGAACAAAGGGAAACAAGGGGGTCAGGTGGGTACGGGTAGACGTGCCTTGGCTTCCTATGGCATAAGAGATGGGGAGAGGAGAGAGACTTGAGGTGAGATTTGGAGACAGAATTTGCTCAGCTTGGGAAAGAACTCAATGTAAAGAAGAGGAGTTGGGTTCCGGATAGCTTCTCATTTCTGGCTTGAGACTGGGGCAGATGGAAGAGCTATTTACCAATGAAGAGAAAACGCAGGAAACATGTAAATGAAAGATAGAAAGCTCAGCTTGGAGCATCTGTGAATTCTGAGGTTTCTGTGAAGTAGCCATGCAGTTAATGCCATGACAGTTCTATCAGCCTAGAGCAGTGATTCTTAACCTTTTTAAGGCTGTGACCCCTTAATACAGTTCCTCACCATAAACTATTTTTGTTGCTACTTCATAACTATTATGAATAATAATGTAAATATCTGATATGTAGATGGTCCTGGGTGACCCTGTGAAGGGGTTGTTCAACCCTCAAGGGGGTCTTGATCTACAGAATTGAGAATTGTTGGTCCAGAACCTAGAAGTGATGTTTGGAGGACCCATAAACCCAGGAGCCATGGCAGTGGTGATGGGGATTAGCATCATGGATGCCTGAGGGGAGAAGACATCCCAGGCCTGGGTAATGATGAGAACCCAGTGAGAAGAGGCAAAGTCTCTAGGAAGAGCCACAGAGGAGCTAGGTAGGAATAGCCCATAAAATAGGAAGGGGACCAGAGAAGGTCCAGCAAGACCAAAGGGTTCTGAAGTGAGAGAAACGGGAAACTGATAAAAACCGAAACCTTCATGGTTCCCAGCCCTAATTCTCCAAAGAGACCCTGGAGGGAGAGAAGCTGTCAAGCATGCTCCTTTGTCTTAGACAAAATAGAGCTCTGTCTATTCGCCTCCTCCAGGCAACTGTTTGGAGAAACATCACCCAGCCACCCTAGGGGAACTATCTACTTGGACATCTGTCCTCCTGCAGAGAGACCCTGTCATCACAGCCCAGTGAGGGACAGAGATCACTCACTGCTGAGATGCCACCTTCTTCCCTGGGAAAAGTGATGGCTGTCTGACAGCCACCTGGCAGGACAACATGCAGGCAAGAAATGAAGACAGATTCTCATCATTAGAGTCACTAATTTTCTGTTTACTCCTCTCTACCACCCCCATATGTCATTAATGAAAGACTGGTAATGGGAACAGATCTGAGGGGAAGCCTCCTGCCCTGGCCTCTCTTGGACAAAGCATCTTGTGCTGAAGACCCTGGCTTTAGCAGGCATTGCCTCCACCCCTTCCAGAACTCCCACAAACTGTGCTCTCCTCAAGCCCCCTTCCTCCCATGCTCTATATCCCTCCTCCCTCATCCACTCACCTTCTTGAAGTCCTTAGGAAAAGAGCTGCCTCCCCAGTGTGATTCTGACCCACATCTTCTCCAAAAGTGTATGGAACTCTGAACCTCTTGCCAATGGCAGGTTCAAAGGAGAGGCTGAGGGAGTTTCCTAGGTGTCCCTCAGGATGTCCAGATACTCAAATATTTGCCCCCCACTGATGTGTTTTTGTCTCTCTATGGGTCCCCTGAGATCAAGCATAGCCTGGGTGACCTCACTCTTGCTTCTTGCAGCTCTGCTTCCCATGACTCATTAGCTCCTCCACAGCCACAGCTCCACAGCTCTTGGCATACACACTGAGGCAGAAGTGAGAGTATTGAGTTCCTTTAAGGCACCTCTGTTCTAATGATCATTTATTCATAACACTGCAAGGGCTTTGGGGCAGAAATGCACTTGTGAGAAAAGCAAGCAGGGAATTCTGAACAAATAGAACCTGCCCCAACATCAAGCAAATAGAGCCAGCATCACAACAGATAACGGCCCATCTTCCCACCTCTGCCACCCTCCACTTTGCTGTCGGAGCCTTGGAAACCCAGGCTTGAGGGACACAGAGAATCAAACTCCCTCCCACCCCCAAGGCCTGGTGCTCACAGCAGGCATCCCCAGTTGGCACCCTGGGAAAGAGTTCCCACCTCCTTGGCTCTCTCTCTCTGCAGGAAGCCAAGCCAGCCATGCGGGTGTGGGGCGTTCTAGGTGTCGTTCACTTCCCCCGACACTAGCCCAGTCATCCAGGAGGCATTATATCCTACAGCTTTATCTTACATATATCCTGCCTCTTCTTATGGCAACTGCCACATTTGTCCCTAACATAAGAAAACACCCTCAAAACAGGCCAAGAGGTTAGAGAAGGGAAGATGACCCAAGGCCAAGTGCTGTCATCAAAAGCAATGAGGCTTCATTTCAAGCAGTGGGAAGAAGGTGATAGCATTGAGGTACAGAAGATCTGGGGAAAATTTGAGGAGGGGAGATGAGGCCGTTTGGTACAGTGCTGAAAGTGTGGGCTCTTGCGCTTCACATCCTAGCTCTGTCTGGGGTCACTTGTATCACCTTTGACATCAGTGTACCCATGTAGGAAGCATGTTTGTGTGTGTGTGTGTGTTTGTGTGTTTGTGTGTTTGTGTGTGTGTGTATCTGTGAAGGATTATTCAGCCTCTGGGAATGCCTAGGAGGGACTGTCTTGATTGAGTTCATTGATATGGGAAGACACACATCTTAACTGTGAATGGGACCACTTCCTGGACATGGGTCCTGGATGCCATATGAAGTGACCTGAGCACTGGCACTCACACAGTGCTCTCTGTTTCTTTACTGTGGATGCCATGTGATACGCTGCCTCATGCCATGACTCCCCTGCCGGGATGGATGGCTCACCTTGAACGGTGAGCTAAAATTGCCATGTCTCCCTTAAGTTGCCTTTGTTAGGATCCCTCGTTATGCAACAGGATAAATAACTGAGATGGGTGGGTACAGACGGTACCCATCCCACGAGGCTTTTGGGTGATGACAGAGCTTGATGGACATACACACTCAGGACAGGATGGCATGTAGTGAATTCTCTAGAAATATTCTGGTTTTGTGGTTGAATGTAGGGTAACTGGGGGGCGGGTAGTGGAAGGAAAATGGTGGGGGCTGGCAAGGAAGCAAGGAGGAATCTCGATGCCATTTGATTCTGTGGATGAGTAGTCTTCACTCTGGCTCCTAGCAGCTCCAAGGACGTCACTGGAGGCTGAAGGTGGAAGCTCTGGACCCCATGTTTTTCTGTTGTATTTGAGCTTTTGAATATCATTTCAGCTGAAGAAGAAGTTGCCCAGGTGTGCAAGACACATGTGAAAAGGGGAGTCATTGAAGAGTTTTCATCAAGAGGAATGATGTTCTTGGTTCCAGAAAGGACAGATCTGATGAGTGGGCAGAGGGGGTGGGAAGGCAGCAGAAGCCCCAGAAACAGTGTGGGTCAGAACCAAGACAGTGCCAAGGGAAGGGGATGCGTTTGGGGGTCTGGGGAGACCTAGAAGAGGCAGCCAAAGCTTCTATGAGACCACGTGGGAATTGCGGGCTGCTCTCTCCCTTCTCTTTGGGCCACCCATTCTTTACATATCTGCTGTAAAGGTCCCCCCACCTGCTTCCATCCCTCCAGGGACTCTGCTTTTCATGAGGATGATGCCTGAAGACTTCCTCCATCTCTCCACAGCCTCCTCCCAGCCTCTTCCTCCCTCCTTGATACACCCAGGACAAAGCCATGCACATCCCCACTCTGGGCTCCAGGCCATCAGCTCCTGGCCTGCTGCCTTTTTCCTGAGTGGTCTTCTTCCACTCTTGGCTCCTGTCTTCTCTTTAGCTTTCAAAGCTACTTTGTTTGTTACCGCCTTTCACCCCGCTCCCTGACCTTTGATCACATCACAGGCTCCCCCGTGCCTTTGGATACATCGCCTATCTTCGTCTGCATCCCCTACAATGCAATCGCCCAGACCGGTTTAGTTATGTCTCACCATCACACAGTCTTGCTCCCTACCCACCCTCTATACATACTCAGTAGCTGAGAGATGAATAGAGACCCAGATAGGAGTGGTCTTTAGTGTGGTGTCTGGGGAGAAGGCAACAGTAACTACCGAGTTTGGGACAGAAGGGACAGATGTAGAGTCTCTCATCACCTGAAGAATCAAGGGCAAAAGCCCATGTATGGGCCAAGAGGCTCAGGGATGGGCCCTGCTCCTGTTCCCACCTCATCGAGGCTGCTGTCTCCGTCCTCTCCCCTGCCACACCCTCTGGCCTTGCTTTACAGAATGTCTCATGTCCCACTGTGTCTTCATGCCCTGCAGATCCATATGCTTGGAGGGTCTTGCTTGCATCCATCTGCTAACAGACTCCTTTTAGAACCTCTCTAGATCAAGTCAAACGTCACCCCCACTGTGGAAGCCTGACCTGAAACTTCTGCCTGAGTTTAGTGCTCTCTCTACTCTCCCACATCTGGACTACAGCTCTGTTACTGTGCCTGCATTATTACACAAAGCAGCACCAACTGCCTTCCTCTCCTCCGTTTCTGTCTGGAGACCACGACGTTTCTATTATAGTAATAATTACAACAGTGAATCCATACTGAGCACTTACTCTGTGCTAAACACTAAGCCAAGCGTTTTGCATGAATCACCTTATTTAATCTTTTCAGTAACCCTAGGAGGTAGGTTGGATATTAGCCCCAAGTCTATGAAGGGTTGCATAAGTTGTATTACTCATGAATCAGAGCTAGAACTTGGCCCCAGAGCTGCCTGATCCAAAATCCTTAGTCTTGTCTACTATCCATCAGGCCCTGGGCTAGGCATGAGAGGTGGAATCAGGGAAACCAGATCCCGTTCCTTCTCGCCAAGAGCTTACAGAGGTGAGGAACACAAGCATCCATCACAGCATCCCCAAATTAATGTTCAAGTTATGTGTTGTGACCCATGCTGTGAAGAAAAAGGCACAGATACCAAGGGGCTCAGCCTTGCTTGGAGAGTGCAGCCTCCATATCTGATTCATGTGTGGACCTCAGCCCTAAACTGCAGGTCTGAGCAGAGGGGTTACTCACTGCGTGTTTCTTAACCCATCCGAGCCAATTTGGCTTCTGTCCTCCCTCCCAGGCCCCCTTGGCCCAAAGTAACTTAACAGCACTTCCTGGGTAGTGTCTCCAAGAGCCTTTGAGGTCTCCCGTGGCTCTCCTGAAAGTGTAGCGGATGCTTCTCTGCTGATGATGAGAAATTCAGACAAGCTACTTAATGACTAAGGGACTAGAAGTGTCTCTAAGAGATGGAGAAGCATCATTCTTGCTTTGCTCAGCCTGGATTCCCCAGGCAGACTCAGGGCACTGACGGACTCCTAGCCTGTTTAGAAAGCAGCATCATGAGCTCTGGAGAACAGCAGAACATTTAGGAGCTGTGAGAGCTGAAGGATTGGATTGAGAGTGTTTGGACTGCAAAGCAAGACTGCTAAGGCCTTTGAGGTGGTCAAGGGACACTAACTAGTTCAGCATCCTTGGACCATCTCAGCAGGTGACAGCTGATTAATTGGATTCTCCAGTGTGAACTCTTAGGTTTTATGGCTTGCAGGATAGATCATCAAGTACCATCCTTTTGCTTCACAAGTGAGAGAGTTCAGAGATGTAAAATGACTTGATCAAGGTCTCACAACCTATACATGGCAGAAGGACTAAAAACCTGGTTCTTTTGGCTTGTGGTTCACTGTTTTTTTTTTTCCTGGTCAGCATACTGTAGGGTTTACCACCACCACCATCATCTACCATGTCTAGAGTTATATTAAGTGCATCAAGGAGAAACACATGCTTTCATGATCTGTGGCAGGTAGCTGCTGTGGAGCCTATGGAGGCGACACTGCAATGAATATTCCCTCAGAATCTTGCTGCCCAGGCACCCTGGACCCTGAGGTCTGAAGCCTGCTGTTATTGTGGGCAGAAACCTTGGTGGGTGGGAGATATGCTGCACTTAGGACAGGTGTCTCCAGAAGCCAGTTTCCTGCTTCCCCTCCCATGGTAGCAGACCCAACCCCCTCCCAGCCTCAGTTAAGATTTCAAACCGGCTACTAGTGAACTCAGACCAGCCCTATCAGCCCCTAGGTTGGTAGAAGGGGCAGAGCTGCTCTCTGCCACCTTGTGGACATCAGTGACCTCTCCCTCACTGGAACTCATTACTAGTCTGCCCTAAGGCAGCCTCTGACACCAGGTAGAGATGAAAGCAATAAGGCCCCAGCTGGTCTGCATCCCCTGGCACCCCTGGTTTTTATTAAAGGCCAAAGTCTCAAGCACTCCTAATTAGGATAAAAGGCTGGTGAGATGTATAGAATTGGGTAGAAACCTGTGACAGAGGTCAGAGGGAGAGGAGCGAGCCATGGCCTACCAGGTAGGACAACTCAGGCAGTGGCTGGCTGGCTGTTTACCTCCCACCTCTCCATTTACTCAGAGTTAACCTATTTTGCTTTAGCAAATAATCCAGCCCTGTGTCGTCTGTCTGTGAAGTGGAACATTACTCCTTAGCCCACTGAATCACAGCAGCCAGCTTGTCAGCAGGCCCAGGGGAGAAGGACCCAGGCTGCCACAGCAGAAGCCCCTGGAACTGGGCTTTGGCCCCAGGACTCCTTTCCTTTCTGAATCGTGATGGGATTCTGAGCCTGTTCCCATTCCTGCCTGGGCCATCAGTGGAGAATGAAAGTCGCCACTGGATACAGGGTCTGGGGATTCTCTACTGCACCGCACACTGAGCACCCACAAAGCCTTCACAGTCTCCCGAGAAAGGACATCCCTGCAAACAGAGGAGATCCCTTGGGCCAGTGCTCCCTAAAAGGGAGCCATCCTTGAGAGCTGTTTGAGGAGACTCCATTTACCCTGATGTGTAGCCAAAGCCAACATCAACAAACCCGCTCTGACTCCCTGAAAGGGGTAGCTTATGAAAAAGCCATCCTACTACTGCAGCATGACCAGATGGGAACATGGTGACAGCAACCGTTTTCTTTATCTCGTATTAAAGGGCCTCCCAGAAGTCTTCCCAAGGCCCTACCTTGATCATAAGATGGATGGATACAGAGAATCCCTCCCGCCAGCATTCTTTTGGCTGAAATGCAACCATCTTTTCTCGCAGGCATCTGAGGCAGCTTGTGTGTGCTCTTTGCTGTCTCCAAAGCACAGTGGTTTGTAAGGCGGGGATCTAGCATGAAAAAGGCCTTTTGTTAGTTACTACATGGGGACTGGAGTGACTTAGCAATTCCCATGCACCATTCATCAGATATGGAATCATCTAAGCAAAGGGAAGAGGGAGAAGGTTTTAGCACAAGGAACTAAAGCTATACAAGTTATGCAGAGCAGAGGTTGGCGCACAGAAGGAATGAGATGAGGAGATAAGAAAGCAGCCGACGGCTGAAAGCCCCTCTTGATTCAGGAGCTGAACTAGGGAAGAGCTGAAGGTGTCTAAGGAGGGACATTGACATATGAATGTCTGCCACTAAAGTACTTGCTAGCCGTGCAACCTCGGGCAAGTCCTTAACATCGGGAACATTCATTTCCTCCAGTGTGAGGCAGGCACAATAGGAGCACCCACACTGTAGTGCTAGGCTAAGGCTCACTGAGGAAAGTTAGCACAGGACTCAGTGGACAAGCGAACAACACATGGCGTTGGCTCCCGTTATTATACTTAGTGAGTCTGGAACAGTTTCTGGAATGTTGGGCAGGATCAGACTCAGAGCTCTGTTAGGGAAGTCGGGAGAGATATACTTCTGCTTGTATCTCATCCCTTCAGTCAGAGATGGTGTATTATCCAGATGTGCCGCTGACCACACAGATGGACCTGGCCATAGAAGAGAACAGCTCTAAAGTTCCCACAATGCCAGGGCATAGGGCAGCTTCTGTGTCTTCTTCCCTTGAGGAAGGGTCTAGGAAGACAAGAGGCACGCCCGAGAAAGATGGCAATCCTAGCACTATCTTTGAACTGGTTATGCCTTAATATACTATGTACATGTTATGGATTTGGGGACTACATCCATTCTACCCTGAAACATGCCTCCAGCAAGCACTCAGCAAATAAGGATGGACTAGCCCAGGCTGGAGAGATGGCTTAGTGGTTGTTCTTGCAAAGGACCTGGGTGATTCCTAGCACCCACATGGAGGTGACTCACAACCATTTGTAACTCCAGTTCTAGTGGTATCTGACACCCTCTGCCCACCTTCACAGGCACTAGACACACACATGTCACACGTGCAAATATGTGGCAAAACACATACATAAATAAATCTGAAAGAAGAGGAAGAGAGAAGGAGGAAGAAGAGGAGGAGGAGCAATGAACTAACCAATGAACAGCTGGGTGTAGTCAAGGAGTCCTTACCTAGCTGAAAATTCTAATAGTATCACCTCCCCACAGTCATTATTAAGCCCTTCTCTGCCTAACCTTTTCCCCTTAATACTTTCGACTACCTTGTTTTCCTTTTTAAATTATATACATAGTATCTATGGCCCTAATAAAATGTAATCTCTGTGAAGGCAGGGATTTTGTGTCTTTGTTCTCCCCTATGAATCAGTACCTAGCACATATCAGATGCTCAATAGATATTCTTCACAGAATAAATGGGTAGATGAATAAATACATAGAAGGACCCATCTGGAATCAGGACCACTTCAAACTCTGGCCTCCTCTCCCTCCACCTCCTCCTCCCACTAACTTACCTCTGGAGACAGTTCCATGTCTTTGACTTCTAAGCTGTCTATATCCCCCCACCCACCCCTGCCATAAGTAGGCAGAGAAAGCAATCTGGTGAGGTGCTCTCATACAACAGATGGGCGTGCTTGCTGTCTCTCTAGAAAGATGTTATGACTTTCTAGGAAGGGACATTTTCTGCTCACAAGCTTCCAGGGATCCCTCGGCAGGATGCTTCTGGGGTAGGAGAGGCAACAGAGCGTGTGTGTATTGCTGAAGAACCATCACGTTTAAGGGAGGATAACAAACTGGATGTGAGGCGGCTCATGAAACACAGGACGGTCAGTGCACATCTGGCTGGTTGGCAGCACGGCCTCGGCAGGGCATCAATTCTCTGCACGTCTACTTCTAGACAGGAAGACAGAGCCCGAGGCCAAGGCAGCCGGGTGGTGAAAGACAAATACGCTGAGAAACAGAGCAGAAAAGAGTTGCAGATGTCCTGGAAGGAGGACAATCTGGGGACTGGAACGTGTGTTCTGACCACGTGACTGGACAGGCAGGAAATCAGAGGGTCAGCAACAGGCCAAGGACTCATGAACCACCAAGGGTCTGCAGGCAATGATGCTCAGAGAGCCAGTGTCCAGAGCAGGACCAAGGATAGGGCCAGAGTCTGAGTAGAAGCAAGAAGGATGGGCTGGAGAGCAGAGCAAGTTCGAGGTCAGCCTCAAACTGATCTCAAAATTTAGAAGAGAAGGAGGAGGGAGAAGAGGAGAAGGGGGGAGGAGGGGGAGTGGGAGAGGGAGGGGGGAGGAGCATCATGGTAATCACCAGTCCCTTGGGTCTTAAATACATTCACCACTATAGTTCCAAACATTTTGAGCCATTGTAAGTACCCCTCACCTGCTCTCCCATTTGCTTCTTTTGCAGGAAAGTGTGGACTTGGGAGAGATCATGTTCTCCCTCTGCTACCTGCCCACAGCAGGCAGGCTCACCCTCACAGTGATCAAGTGTCGCAATCTCAAAGCAATGGACATCACCGGCTACTCAGGTACCTCTCTAACCTCCGGGGTTAGCACTGGGCCTCCCCGAAGTCCAAACAGTAGGATTTAGAAGAATGTTCAGGAAGAAAGGGCAAGAACTGCCACTCTTCTTAGGAGGCAAACTGCCTGCATCTGATTTCCACCTCTGCCACCTCCTGCCTATGTAAAGATGTGGTTTCTGGACTGGTGCTCTGCCGCTATGCGGGCATAGATCTGCGATAATTGAATTGAAAGAGGGAAAGATTATTTGGCTTACAGGTTCAAAGGTTTCATCCCAGAGTCATTTGACCCTCTTGTTTGAGGGTCTTTGGTAGCACAGTATGTCATGGCAGGGACACCTGTAAGGGAGCCTGTTCCCTCATGTCAGCTAGGAAACAAGAAGAGAAGGTGTGGGGCCAAGGTCCTACTATCTCTGTCTCCAGGAGCCTAGAGTTCCCACCTTGACTAATGCCACAGGCTGGGACCAAGTCTTCAATATCCTTGAGGGATAATCAATATTTAAACTGTAGTGGCTTTTTTTTTCAATCTGAAAAGTGGGCATGTTAACACTATCCACTGGTCAGATTCAGAATATCTGCACCAATCCACGCAGTTGTAGGTACTGGGTAAATACGATTCTTATTAGGGTTATTCTTGGAGGAAGGATAGTCCTCCCAGCTCCTACAGAAATTATATAGAGTTGGAATGTCAGTGTTAGAAGGTTCATCCAGGCCTGGAGCAACAGTCTGCATGCTAAGCCAAAGGAGCGAATGCATTGGAGAGCAAAGTGCCTTTGTAGTCAAGTATTTGGTGTATGTGTGCACGCGCATGTGTGTGTCTATGTGTCTGTGTGTGTGTGTGTGCTTCTGCAAAGCTCCTGCATTGGCCTTAATACCACAGCAACTGATTAGAAATCTAGTGCAGTCCCAGCCATGGGGAGATGCTTGTGTGAAGGCAGCTGCAAAAACCTGCAGGTCTGACATGGTACAAAATGTTTGATCCCCTCCCTACAAGAGCCAGGTCCATAGCACATGCTGGAAAGAGTGCTTGTTTAGCATGAGAAAAACCCTGGCTCAGTACCGGGAGAAAATAACAGAAAAGAGGAAAGATGGTGATGGTGGCCCAGCTGAAAACCTCTGGGCCCAGGTTTGCCCCCATGAAGATGGAGAAAGGGGTTTGGGGCTAGGAAACTGAGTTTTGTTTTGTTTTTTAAAATATTTTCAAGTCCCTGCTTTAGCCTCCAACAGTCGCTGCAGTGATCACTGCAGCAGTCCAAAGCCTTCAGTGAGGGCCCCCAAGGTCTCCCCCCCAATACACACACACACAAACACACACACACCAGCTAGCTCACATCAGGATGCAGCAGAGAGCATCAGGAACCTCTGCTGACATGGAGGAAAAGCTCTCAGGCAACAGCAAGCCAGCTTCCCCCAAATACAGCCAATGTAGATTTCATTTTAATACCAAAATAAGTGCACACGAGGACAGAAATTCACTAAGGACTCTTGAGGCGGCTGAGGGAAATAGGATTTTGCTGTCCCAGTCCTCAAGACTGTCTTCTCTGTTGTAATCAAATTGATGTGCTGGAGTGTGATTCCGAGTGAAGCCATGGGCAATAACAGGGGCTGCTGTAAATCAGAGGGTTTGGGAGGGTGTGTGTGAAAGGATTGTTTTTGATGTTAAGTTCTAACCCCTCCCTTCACAGCTTTCTCTCTTCCCTCACTGGGTCTGGACTCTCATGGTAAATCTTATGTTAAATCTGGATTCTGTAAATGCAAGGGCCTCCTTTGCATCAGTCTCTGGATCAATACATGAAACACCATAAGCATTCATTAGGTATGAACTAATGAATGAATGCGTGAACAGTGAATGAGTGAATTTATATACATCCTACACATATAACCCAAGGCGATGATGTAGAAGCCAGCATCCCAGGGCACCCCATGCTCTCTTGTCCCTTTGTGAGGTTGAGGTTGTCATTCACTGCCTTCAGCCCAGACAGGTCTGCCATTGGACTAGCATGGAAGGAGATGTACAACTGTACTGACCTCCAAACCCGAGGCTCTTCCTAGACTCTTTGCTCGAAACTAGCCCACAATCAACTATCTAAGTCTATTTCTGAGAGTCACAACAATAAAAATGGCACAAAAATAATATAAAGACCAGTATGCTACAAAAGTGTGGGTTAACCCTTTTGTCCTCACTGCCTCTGATTTATATTGCTCTGTCTCTAGTGATCAAAAGTGGCATTGGAGTCTGACCTGGGATCAGTTCCTATGCAAATCATTTAATCTCTCGAAGCCTCCATTTTCTGCCCGTAAAACAGAGCTATCAATGATAAACATTTTACAGTGTAGATGTGAAGTAACCCTGATTAATGACATTTCTTAGAACAGAGTATGTTCCAAATGCTGAGTTCTGATGGCTCCCACACAATGAGGCAGGAATACAGTGCTGGGCTTAGGTCCCTGGCACTGAGGGCATCATAGTGAGGAACAGACCTCAAAGATCATCTGGGGCCACCATTCCACTGAAAGCCACAAACATTTCCCCGAAGCATGCTGGGGAGCATCATCTCTGATCTCTGATTAGCCTCTCGGATGCTGGAGAGAGCTTGGCTCCTGCAGAAAGAAATCTCACCAAACGATGTGGACCAGATATTCCTTATAGGAATGGACAGAGTTGGAGAAGAACACACTGGCCCAGTGGCTCATGGGACAAGTGGCTATGCCTATGTTTCCCTTACATGGAAATGTGTTTCTGAATGGAGTGTCTGGGACCAGGAATAGAAGAGGAACAAGTAGCTGCAAATGTAGAGACATGTTCTAAAACAATATGTAGATGGAAAGACTTGAATATTCAAGATGAGTTTGGGGGCTGGCTCTTTTCCCCGTGGTGATCTGAACATCGTCGTCCTAAGGGGTAGCCACGGGGAAGGAAACCAGACAGCTATATCACACAGACCCTCAACACTCCTTCCTTTTTACTAAATGCTCCCCTGAGTGGGGGGGGTCCTGAAAGTATATAGTCAGAGATAGGAGGTTGATTAAATTCCTCGGAGTCTCCCCAGTTCCTCCATCAACCCAAGTGTCCCTGTGGCTACGGCACAGCTGCCACTGTCACTCTGGTGAGTCAGTAGCTCACTGGGTGTCTGTAAGAATGCTCTCAAGGCTTGGACCTTGGCTGGGTTCATCTCTCAAGTGTATAGCTTCTCTCGTTTTTACTCTAAGTGTAGCCTTCATCTGCCCTTCCCCCAACACGATGCCAAACAGTACGAGGCCCGGTGGGTGCTCAGGGATCCAGGAGGCACTACCACGTACCTCAGAACTACAGAGCCAGGAGAGGGGCTACTTTAGCTCATTCCTCCTGACAGGTTCACATGAGCCCTGGCTTCTGGACAAGAAGGTGTCTGAGCACATCACAGTCTCAAAGCTATTATTGCCTGTAAGTTGTCCTTTTTCCTGAGCAATGCGGCATAAATACTAATTATGACGCGACTGAGACACCTGTGCTATGAGATATAATAGGTGTCTCTTTGTTTGGATGAGTAGAAAATTTCAGGGTAGAAAGATGACCATGAACTACCCATTCAGAAAGCTAAAGGGGAGAGAAGATTAGACGGTACATGGAAGCTTAATAAAAAGACATCTCTTTGCAGCATGGAGAGAATCCAAGATCCCACTGAGAAATAAAATGTCAGCCAGCTGCCCTGAGTCTGGGGGGCGGGGGCACCTAGCTCACTCTCCTGGCCACAGTTCTCTTGCTCCACCGCTCAGAAGTGACCAGGAAATGGCCTCTGGGGAAGCAGCAGGCAGGGCCACTTCCCTGCTTCCTGATTCCAAATGGAAATGAGATTACTGGGACAGTGGACCCAGAAGCATGTCTTCTAGCAGGAGGACAGGAGCAGCAGTGTGACTGATGCTGTATCCTTCTGACATGGTCCCGGGCCCCACCACATCCTATTTTTACCCCCTTTATCCTTTGGTTAAAAAGCTGGCAAGACTCCAGAGGAAGTGATTCTGTATACGAAAAGAAACAGCGCTTTTGTTAGCTCCAGTGCTCTTTGAGTTCTCCAGCCAAAGAGAGTGCAGCTGAGATTTAGGGCTGGGAACTACATAACTGTTGACAAGAGTCTTGTCTAAATTGGGGCTAGTTTTCCTATTAGTGACACACCATTAGGCACCCTCCCAAGTATGCAAAGGTAGCTAAAGACCGAGTTTATTAAGTGTGGATCGTCCTCGGAGACAGGTTCGCTCCATAAATACAAGGTGACTTAATTATGTTAACCCACGGATCCCATCTGATGAGCAGCAGTAGGCCCAGGGACTCCGTCTCTCTGTGGCAAATGCCATTCAAGAACATCTGTCTAATAATGTCTCACACCTGTCATCTCAGCACTTGAAAAGGCTAAGACAGGTAGATGGTTGTGAGTTTGAGGCCAGCCTGGGCTACAGAGTAGAACCGGTGTCAAAAACCAACCAAACAACCAAACAACTGCAACATCCAAAATCAGTTTAATCTCTTATCTTTTCACACCGCCCTCATCGACACAGATCCCTATGTCAAAGTATCCCTACTGTGTGATGGACGGAGGCTGAAAAAGAAGAAAACGACCATAAAAAAGAACACCCTAAACCCTGTCTACAATGAGGCCATCATCTTTGACATCCCCCCAGAAAACATGGATCAAGTGAGCCTGCTCATCTCCGTTATGGACTATGATAGGTAGGTGCCTGTCCCTCGGGATGTGGTTACTCTCCTCCAGTGCAGTATAGGGACCCTTGAGCCATGGCTTGGGACCCATTGGCTTCAAATATGACCCCACTTAGGAAAGACATAGGAATTTGAGAAAGTGTATGGACCATCCTTACTAAAAGCTACAGCTTCCCTTTCCAGCCTGGGGTAATACTGCTTATCAGCCCTCCTGCACTCATTCCCGGCCACTTCTTTTCTTCTATTTACCACCAAGTGCCATCCATCTTCTGCCCTTTAAGATGCCTCTCTAGCATCTCCTCTCCCACAGGATGGCTATGAAGCTCCATCACACTCCACCCTAAGTCAGCCACCAGACTCAGGATACATCTGCCTGGATGCTTTCCTCCTGGTCTTGCCCATCTGAGGAACCATCCCTGGCTCCCATTGCACAGACCTCCCATAATCTGGATCTGCAAAATCACCACAAATAACCACCCCACTACGTCCTCTCCTTTTTCTTCTCTTTTTTTTGATGCTTCCTTTTGAAGGCTTGCTCAGAAACATTTTCAGCTACTCCGCCTGCCATGACTCTTCTCCAAGTGTCATTTTAGCTGAAGGATACAAAAATTACACAATAGCATCCCAACCCTAGGTTTTTAATGCAACTTCTCAGGCATGGTAGGTGCTTGACTAAGGTACTTGAGAGACGATTTGTGTGCTTGCTGAGTGAATAAACTACAGCCTACACAATAGTGGTATGGAGAAATGACGGTCAGAGCTGGTTGGTTTATTTCCAAGTGCTGGGATCTCCAGAGAGATTGTAACATGCTTCCCAAGTCAAATAAGGGAAGAGACACTCTTAATACCCAGTTGGGCCTCCTGCTACTGTTTCCTGAGATTGCAAATAGATTTGTAGCCACTTCTTTAAGTTTCTTTGTAGCCACTTCTTTTTTTTTTTTAATGTTTCTTTTTAAAATATGCATATAGGTATGTGTCTTTCTGTGGGTTTGTGCCCATGAAGGCCAGCAGAGGGCACCAGATTCCCCAATGAGCCACCTAACGTAGGTGCTGGGAACCGAACCTGTATCCTCTGCAAGAGCAGCCCACACTCTTAACCACTGAGCCATCGCTCCAGCCCCTGTAGCCACTTCTTAAGTTTCTTACTTTACTTAAGAGGTTGGGCAAAGCCTCGGGGTCACTGGCAGGCTAACACTCTGCTGATAAACACTGGTTTCGGAGCACACGATTCTGAGTTAGATGCACTAGACAGAGCCCCACCCCCAAAAGACAACTTTCTGGGAGCATTTTGAATGGCCACTGCTAAGACCTTTGTTTCCTCCCTCAGAGTTGGCCACAACGAGATCATAGGAGTCTGTAGAGTGGGGATCAATGCTGAAGGCCTCGGCAGGGACCACTGGAATGAGATGTTGGCGTACCCACGAAAGCCCATTGCGCATTGGCACTCCTTGGTGGAGGTAAAGAAATCCTTCAAAGAGGTGGGTGAGGTTGCCTGGCCATTGGCATGTTTACTGCATGGTGGCGTGGGCTGAAGAATGGCAGGCGGCTGCTCTTAGTCCTTGGCCTCTTATGGAAAGGGGGCATGGGGAACCTCTAGTGTATAACATGGTATACAAGTATATACAATGAGGAAGGAGATGGATGCTGCCTGGCAAAAAGTTCCTGACTGTGAGCATTTTATAAGTCATGGTGATGAGGCTAGGGATGTTGTAGTTCATTTGGTAGACTCCTGACCTAGCATGCATGAAATCCTGAGTCCAACCCAGTACTGCCTAATGTTAGGTGTGGCAGCACACATTATAACCCCAGTGTTTGGCAAGAGGATTCAAAGCTTAAGGTCATTTTCAGCTTCATAGCAGGTTTGAGGTCAATGTGGGCTACACAGAATCTAGTCCGAAGAAAGAAAGAAAGAAAGAAAGAAAGAAAGAGAGAGAGAGAGAGAGAAGAAAGAGAGAAAGAGAGAAAGGGAAAGGAAAGGAAAGGAAAGGAAAGGAAAGGAAAGGAAAGGAAAGGAAAGGAAAGGAAAGGAAAGGAAAGGAAAGGAAAGGAAAGGAAAGGAAAAAGCCCAAACTTCAAAGGCAATATCATGTTCTTAATGAAAAGTAAGAACTTTGAAGAAGTCTTCCCAGCAGTCCACTGTGCCAGGCTTGAAAAGCTTTCACAACACTCCCTGGTCTGCTCAGTCCTGTACAAGTAAGCCCCAGAGGGTGAGATCAGAATTGGCTAGAAATCCCAGTTAGAACAGTAAGTTCTCCGAGGCTCCAGACAGCTACCCCTTGGCGGTTTTCACCTCTTAGATGAGCTAGCCAATGAACGCAGTCGGCTGTGCTGCACATTGTCTCTTACCATCACTGGGAAAGAGAGTATGGTGTCAAGGTGTCACACCTTCTAACTAAAGCTGGAGGCCTGCGTTCTAACAAAGCTGGGGCTTCAAGCTTGCTTTCCCGAACCCACCACTCCCCTCTCAATGGCAGCTTTGAGGAATATGTATTGTCTATCCCACTTGTTCCAAACCCACAGATGGAAGCTCCTGTGATCTGTCACCTTGGTGGTCCCCAGGACTGCTTTTCCTCAAGTGTGTTGGGATGCTGGGGTGGTCAGTCGAGCCTTCAGCTTCATTTTCAGTATCTCATATCCAGCCCGTCATGGAAAACTGGATGATGATTCCTTCCTCTTAGCAGACATCCACTAAGTCTAGACAACTGTGCAAAAATAGAAAACAACACAAAACTGCAGAGTTCTCTCTTCTGCCACCATGGCCTTTAAGAGCATCTCCCCTTTCCACTCTGATCAGAAAAGGCATGGCACAGCCGAGGTCCTGCAGATCCCCTTCCCTTCTCAGAGTGGGTACAGCAATTCCCACCATGGTTTGAGGGGTTGTCCCAAGGAATAATGAAGGCTTATGGGATTAGATGTGTTGGAATCTGTTGGAGATAGTGGCTTCCAGGGAGCCGGACTAGTCAGTCAGCTTACCTCCCCAAGTCCTGAGGCAGTATCAAGGATCTAGAAAGAGGCTACAGATCCTGTCAGTTCAGGTCTTTCCTTCCACTCTTGTGGCTGTGGCTTTTCAGTGAGCCCAGTCTCCTCCCTTTGTAGAGCCCTGCCCTCTCAGCCAGAAGTCACTCCTCACAGTGTGATGGAGGTCCCTACTGCGGTCACAAATAGGCATGGCTAGCCAGCCTGAAGCCACTCTGACACCTCACCAAAGTCCATGTGGATTCAACCTAGGGATGGACTGTCATGCCTTAATTCCAGCCCCCCATCTGTTTTAATATTATGGAGACACTTGAGAATAGACTAAACATATAAATAAATTCACCAGTTTCAGGTACTTTGAGGGCTTGACATGGAATGTAAGCTAGGAGACCTTTGGTGGGCTCTGACACTTCACTGCTCTCCTCTGGTCCTTGGTTTTCTGGTTGATAAATGAGAGGATAAGACACTCACATCTCAGCTTTTCTCATCAATTGCTGACCCTCAGTGGTAAACAAGCCCGGGAACCTACATGCAGAACCGTGGCCACTTCTCTAAGGTTGACTCTGAAATAGTGGGCCACCATTTCCAGGCCCTTCTACCAGCCTCTGACAATGAAAGAAGCCACTTGGAGTGATGGGCCTTGATCCTGGAATCATGATGAATACTGTCTAATTAAGCCAAATAATTGATTCCAAGGGTCTTTTCTTTGAGAAACTCCAACCGGCTAGCCCAGCTGACAAAGGCAAGAAAGATAAAGTGGTGTGAAGCCCTTGAAAATGAATATTTGATGAGACAGTAACGGGAAAGTAACTGTATATGGAAAACGAAAAAGAGATTAAATTGATTCATATCCTTTGGGTTCACTTTTTTTCTTTACCTGGCAGCGTGGAGCGCGGCCCTCCCCCACCTGCTCTCCTCTGATTCTCTCCTTGCTGGCAGATTGCTTCTCTGTGAGGAGAAGCTGAAATGACATTTGTCTTGGCAACTTAAGGATTTCGGGCAGTATGCAACCGTGCGTGTGGTTTCTACTGCCCCTCTTAACACCTACAGTCTAAGTACCTTTATGAAACATGACTACAACCTCATCTGGCTAATATGACCCTAGTCATTCTGTGTCCCTGGGGTTCCTTCCTCCTATATCTCCCCCTACCTTGCCTTCTTAGGGGCTCCATTTAGTTTGAAACTCAGATCTTGTTTGAATAACCCATAAAGAAACCATCCCACCAGGCGTGGTGGCGCAAACGTTTAATCCCAGCACTTGGGAGGCAGAGGCAGGCAGATCTCTGAGTTTGAGGCCAGCCTGGTCTACAAAGTGAGTTCCAGGACAGCCAGGGCTACACAGAGAAACCCTGTCTCATAAAAACCAAAACCAAACCAAACCAAAACAAACAAACAAAAAAAGAAACCATCCCAGCTTTTGGGATGATAACTGCCCTGATCTCTATGAAGCCCTCCATGTTTGTCCCACTCACATGGGACATTTCTTTTTTTATTAATGAGAACAGAGAGCACCACACGCGCTCGACTGTTTGGGGTTTAAAATTAAGGTTGAGGGAAACAAATTAACTGGAAAGGTATTTTTCCCTGCTGGGATCTCTCATGAATAAAAATCCATTAAACTGTAGCAAGTGTCCTTCTCTCTGAGTGCTCTGTGTCATTGTTACCCATGCACACAGAGCTGATGTGGCCAGTGACCTTGTTCAAGGTACATCATTCACAAAGGGCCATGTTCGGACCACCTGACATAGATCTTCGAGATCTCGCCTGGAACATGACCCATTTCAGGATAGCAAAGGACCTGAGAGGGTCACAGCTGCTCCAGAACAATGAGCCCCACGTGTGCTGGGATGGGGTCTCTGCTATTTCAGAGCCACCTTGGTAAGCCTGCTGAATCATTCCCATTGCCCATGAACCCCATCTCTTCCCTTTGTTTATCATCACAGGAAAACATCAGGGGCTACGAGGGGAGCCCTCTTCATTTGTTCCTGATAGTTACGCTCTGTGTGACTGCTCTCTGGGCTGTTAGAGAAAGGACAAGGGTACATGGTATAGCCATTTCATGTTTTCTGTTCTGACCCAGCCTGTGGGTCAGATTGTTTAAGTGGCATGTTTACTCAGGGGAGAAGCCCGCAGTGACTGTCTACCTTGTACTGACTGGAGGTAGTAAGGGAGAGAGATGAAGTTTCGCTGAATGAAAGCACAAGGAATCATCTTATGTCACCTTCCGGTTAAGAAGCACTGGAGTCAGAAGTCTCAGGGGGCTCAAGATCCAGGCATTTATGTATCTAAAATATCTCACCAGGGGACCCCTCGGTTGTGATTTCATTCACGTGGATGCTGCAAGCGGAGACACAGCCACTGGAGTTAGGAGTAAGTACCTGGTGTGTGCCTGAAGAGCTTAGCTTTCCTATCACACTCTGTGTCTCTTTCCTCCCCTAGTGGGTGGTCACAGGCCAGCACAGTGGCACACAGTGGCAGGCTGGAGTAGAAAGCTCAGTGAGTAGGAGGTGAAGAGACCCAACTGGGTCCAGGCTCCACCCCTAACGGCCTGTATCTCGACTTCGCGGTGTCTCTGTTTGCTTACTTGGAAGAGTAAGAAGGTTACACTGGGTGATGTCCCAGATTCACCTCTAGTTCTGACACACTGAGATTGCTCAGGTCAGGCGCGTGCCATGGCTGTCATCCACACCTACAGCCCTCAGTTGGTTGGAGAAGCCTTCCGTGAGCCTGCACGGGGAGCACTAATGAGAAGGTGGCCCTTGTGGGTTCTCCTTGGCCGTTTCCCTGTACTGTGCAGGTGATGCTGAAAGACAGACGCTCTGCTTCTCAGGCAGCTCAGCTGTGTCTGGAAACTGCTGAGGAAGGGGAATGCTGTCCTCCTGGATTCACTTCCGCAGTCATCTGAAGGCATGCTCCCTCAGCTCCATCCCTCATGAGAAGCAGAAAGGGGCTGAATTTGTGGTTTAGAAAGCCATCTTGACTACTTAGCGCCCCCCCCCCCCGGCCCCCGAGCCCTTCGGGTGATGGTTCTACCCAGCCCACAAAACAGTGAATGAGCAGTGGACAGCCACTCACTTTGAAGTTAGAGCACTCCCAGATAGGTCAGGAGTATGCATGGGGTCAGATCTCAGAAAGCATCACTTAGCTATGGCTAGCTTTTTCATCTGAAGAAAGGTCGAATGGATCCAGGCACAGGTCCATCATCCTCTGCCCGCTCCTCCACTCCATTATGCCTCATTACATCATCTACTTCAACAGGGCTCGGGAGGGGCACTGAGAGGAGGTGAGGAAGGAGAAAGGTATTGGAGGAGTATAGAGAGAATGGGCCTGGCTGGACTTTGTCTTCCTACCCCTTCACAAGCTGGTGCAAATGGCTCACAGGAAGCCTTAAGACTGAAGAAGAGAGCCCCAACCAAAGCAGCAACAGGGTTGTTTTTCTCCTGTGCTAACAGCTCCCAGACAAATTACTAATAATTCATGATCGTAGGTTCTTGGCAGTAAGGGCACACACTGCCTCTCTTTGCTGCTAACATAATCTGATTTCAGTGTTTGAAAAATGGCTGAAACACTCAGAAATGGTCCAGTCATAGCACCTCATTACACACACACACACACACACACACACACACACACACACACACACACACATATTGTAAAAGGAGCTGAAAATGGGTCTGCAGTAGTTCTTTCCAGAAAACCAAGCATTCCAAACAAAGCTTGTATCCTTATGTTTTTGCATGGCTGACAGCAAAAGTCTAGAAAGCTTACTGAGGCCCGGAGAGGTGGGCACAGTGCATGAGCTAGTGAGTCTGAGATGTCAGTTCTGCAGGCGATCAATGACCAGGCTTCTCTGTCCCCACAGTGGCAGGGCCGAGCTGCCAGCTTCGACAGTGAGAGCTCATGCCCGTCTCCGAAACCACCTCCGACGCCATGAGCTGCACAGCCGAGCCGATGGGACTCAGCAATGTTATTTCCACACTTGTTCCAGTCTCTAAACACAGTGTTCGTGCAGTCACAGTGATGGCCGCAGCAGCAGCCACTGCCTGCCAGCCCGTGGTCTTAACTGCTCTTGTGCAGGGCAAGGCCCAGACACTGTCCTGTGTGATCAGATCTGTCTTAGTCTTTTCTGTCTCCCAAGGTGACGCTTTTTGTGGTTTTTCACTTTGTTTGGGTCTGCTGTCGAGAAAGAAATAAAAACACAATGATTAGAGATACAAATTGAAGAATGGAGAGCTCAGAAGCTGGTTCTGGGAAATACAATGTAAGATAGCAGTCTTTGGGGGAAAAGCAGACTGAATCTCTGAAATTTTGTGCCTCCATCAAACGTTGACCCCTGGAGATGCACCAGAAAGATGGAGCCGTGGCTGTATTTTCAGTGCCCTCCAAGAACGGAACCCATCAACTTAGGAACCTCTCCAAGGCAAATTATTCTTCGTGGAAGCTCTTCACTGCTGTGACACAAGACAAGATGTGGTCTTCTTGTCCCGTGTTGAAATCATGAGGCCTCTGATATGTTTGTGACTCTGAAGGAGTACCCCTGTTCCCCTCTTTGTTGGCTTTCCCCAACTGGAAACATTTTGACTCCCTCCACGTGGGAACTTAGTCACTTTCCTTAGGAATGATCCTGCTGCAAGTAACCACGCCATATGTTTCCCAACACTCCACAGTTAATGATCACATTTGTTTGACAACGGGATCTTAGTTCTCAAAAATAACCTTCATTGTAAAGAAAGGAGGCACATATGTTCCAGAAGGATTCCTGTGTTATACATAGCTTTATAATTCCACGACGTAGCAAGCAGCTGTTTAAAATGCCTAAACAGAGCAAAGAAAAATCTAGGTAACACGTTCTTTTCTGAATGGGTCATTTTGAAATCCGAACCACATTTTTGAGTCTGCCTGTCTATGAAGAGCCTTCTCTTAGTTGAAACCCAGTTAGCCAGAGACTAGCTCAGCCCCACGGACTCTGGGACAATAACTCACCTTAAACTTTAGTTCTATAAATTAGTAAGTATTCTCTGTGTTGTTTGTTTTAGTCGTAGTGAGAAGAGCTTTGCTTGTTTGTTTGTTTTTCCATTAGATCTCTATCTTAGGCCAAATTCAGTTTAGAAAACAAAAATGAATGACTGTATTTATAATAGCACATCTCTACAGAGTGACCAGTGGCCTTCCCACCACGCCCTGTAAGCACATGAAAGTGAGTTTCCACTCCAACTCGTGGCTACTGTAGGACTTGCATGAAGCAAGTCAGCTTGGAAAATCCCTTCTTTCAACAACAGAAGGTCAAGAACACAAAAGCTATCTGCATACCTCGTGTCTTACTCTTTACATATGCCCCATGCTGTAGGAGTAGCTACTTAATAAAGTCACTGCCATTTTAAGTCAAGCCACCAAGTTTCTCTGCTGCCCTAACTTACATAAGTGTTTGCTAGTCAGAAGAATGACTGGGTTGGACATAAGCCAACAGGATATTGTGGCAAGAGAAGCGGTCCACTTTTCTAGTAAATGTAGATTAATTTAGATTCCACCTGGTATGAGCCTCGGGCTAGCGACTCGTGCGTAAAGATGATTTTTCCCTTCAAATATCTTACAATTGATAAGTCTTTCTAACCAGGCAGTACCCTGTTTGGAGGTTCACTTGAGAGAGAGAAAAATCACAAGGTCATGACAAGAGTCTCAGCAAGCAAGTGTTTCTTGACTCTAGATGGGCCCCACTAAAGTGACTGTCACAGCACACAGCACTGTGACTAGGGAGGGACCAGTTGAGTTTGCTGGGTCATAAGGAGTCCAGACATTAGTGAGTATGTCACCCTCCCCGAAGTGGGCTCCGAATGCATGCCCAGCTGCCACCCTGAAACCCTTAGGCAGGTGGGATGTTCCATTCTAAGATTTCAGATAGAAGGGTGTGGTCTGCCTAAATTATGGGATAGCAGCTGCCTGTCTGTGACAGCTTCTATATCCCAACTACTCTTTTTCCATAAGTGAACATTTTCTGGAAATGTTTCTGAAAACAGCACCTGGTTATGGCCACACCCCTCTCAACCACCCAAGTCAACTGCTTTAGCGCCACCAGCCTCGGTGGACATTAGGCATGGAAGCCCACTCCAGAAAGGCTCCTAGCTCCTGGGTTCCCTCCCCCAAGTCCCCACCAAAGGTGGCCAGACCAGTCCTCTTCACTCTGAAGCATGAATGGTATAAATAGGCTTCACCATTTATTAGCCAGGACTCTTCCCTCACAGATGAGACATAATGACAATAAATGCAGAAGAAACTGAAATTCAAAATTGGCTCTTTTGTTGACTTCCCCTGGTACAGGAAACCCCTTATGGGTGGCAAGCTTTGCTGAAGTTATGATAACCAGGGCCATTTGCACACAGAGGTTTGCTAAAGCCACCAAGTTCTCTTCTTTATTTAGAAGTGTTTTCTTGGCTGAGAGATGCTTCCCCTCCCCCTTGCACTTACCCAGGATGTTAATTAATTGTATCATCATTTAAAAAAATTATGTTGTTAATTACTGCTTTGTGTCTTCCCACCCCTGTCACAGCCTGGAGTTTTTATTCAATTAAATCTCTGTCTCTTGCCCATGTCTCTTGTCGTTTTCTGTTGCTGGGATTCAGCAGGCAGCACACACACACACTTTGCTTCACATAGATAACCACTTCCCTAGTCAGAGATAGGCAGGAGGGCTATTGGGTGTCCCTCTGCTCCAGGGACACCTGGACACCGCACCAGGCTGGGTCCTGCTTACCTTCTGTCAGGCTGCAGCTCACAGCGCACTCAGGACAGGGCGCCTGGCTGGTCCCTCTGCCACTCAGCACCACAGGAGCCCTTCCAGAGGCTAAAGCCTCTGTGAGGAAATGGGTCACGCTCCTGGCTAGAAGGCACAGTGCTTTCACCCACCAGAAGAGTCAGACTGTCCAATAGAGTCTTAGACTTGGGAGTTTAAAAAGAACACTCTGGCTTAACGGAATGTCCTCTCTGCTCACCTCCAGCTTCTAATTAATTTAGAAGGTGGCCTGTGGAGAGGCAACTAGAAGGTATATCCATCTCTGCACAACTGCATCTCAATTACTGGCACTCTACAGGGAGCCAAACTGCTGAGAGAAGTGCTCTGGTGCCTAAGCAGGCCGCTGTCCCTTCTAGAATCATCCCATCAGGTCAAGCAAGCAGAATCCACTGGGACACTGGGTCTAACTTGAGCTTTACAAACCAACAGGGTCAAGACTCATCAGTATAGGTCTGGTTCGCTGTGCTAACAACCCTCAGCTCTCAGAGGCTGAAAATGGTGAAGGTATTTCTCTCCTTCTTGGCTCACACCCATCACATCAGCAAGGGGAGCCCTGCTCCATATATTTCTCCAGAGGCATCAGATGACAAAGCAGCCAACATCCCAAATGTCTCTAGTTACCATGTCCTTGGGAAAAGAACACAGATATCATATTGGCTTATGTGCTCTAGCAAAGTGACACATGTCACTTTCCCTCACAACTCATTGCTAGTATTACCTGTATGACCTCCCAAAATGCACGAGGTTTCAAGAGTTCTGGGGAAGAAGATGGAAACATTTACTGAGCAGCCTTAGGGAAGGTGTGGAGGGTGTAGCTAGTGAATGTTGATTCACAGAAAATAAGGGCGTCGTGTACAAACAGTAGATGGAGAAACCAGGATGCCTGTGCAATATGGGTCACAGAAGGGATGACAAACAGGGCTGACAGTTGATCTGAGCTGGAAGGGAAAGGGAAAGGGAAAGGGAAAGGGAAAAGGATTCCTAGTGTGTGTCCTATACACCTGAGATTCAAGTGATCTGTGTCTTCCACTCTAGCCAGGAACAGCAGAACGAGGAAAAAGAGAGTCCAGTTGAGCCAAACAATCTGGAGTGGAGTCTAGCAGACAGCTGCAGTTCCAGATATGCAGCCTGGCAGAGAGATCAGGCATGAGATGTTAATTACTGGAAGCTTGCATACCCAGAATCAGATTCGAAGACTGAAGGCTGCCTTGCTAAGTGGGTACCAGCAGGCAAGGAGGGCCTCAAGGAGAGTTCCTTCAGGAATCATCAGCACGCAGAGATCAAGGGAAAAGAAAAACAATGTGTCCAGTGATGGGGAGGTAGCCAGGAGGCACAGATCAATGGCGATGCTGATGAACAAAAACAGATCAATCAAGGGCCCAGCAAAATGGCTCTTCACAGCCAGCTTGGCCGAGGTGCTCACACAACCCTGTTCACAGAAGTCCATTTCACTCATGCTTGTATGTCCTTACTTCTTCCCCCTCTGTCTACCCTTGATTTTTCAAAACTGGTAAAAAAAAAAAAAATATATATATATATATATATATATATATATATATGCATAACAAAAACCTGCCCAGCCACTTTGATAGTTTTCAGGTAGAGTCTAGCTGCACTGTACACACTGAACTATAGCTGTTCTCACTACTGCCTATCCACAGAATTTATTTCATCTTGCAAAACCGAGGTCTAGTACCTTCCACTCACCACCCTCAGTGTCTAGCAAGCACCGCTTTTCTTTCTGTCTTTATAAATTTGACAAACCTGGGTCCCCTTCACATAAGTGGACTCCTAGAGTTTGCCATTTTACTGCTGGCTTATTTCACTTAGCATGTCTTCAAGATTCATTATGTTACAGTATGTGTTAGAACTTGCTTCCTTTTTAAGGCTAATATTTCATTATGTGTAGACATGACATTTTGCTTAGGCATTTATCTGTCAGCGGGAATGTGGTTTCTTCTGCCTCAAGGCTATTGTGAATAACACTTCTCTCAACACAAAAGTATTTCATTTCCTACTTTCAATTCTTATTTATATATGCCTAAAAGTAGAATTAATTGCAGTATTATAAAAACTCATGTCTATTTTTTTGAACCACCATCCTTATTTCCATAGCAACAGCTCCATTTAACATCCTCATTCAGGGTACATAAGATGTCTTATTTGTCCTCAACTTGGCCAGGGTTGTTCTGTTGTTGTTTATAGTGGTTGTGCTGTTAGGTATAAAGTAGTATCTTATTATAGTAATAATTAACTAACTAACTAACTAACTAACTAACTAACTAACTAGTTGAGGCAGGGTCCCATGTAACCCAAGTTGGTCTAGAACTTGCTATGTAGTCAAAGATGACCTCACAATTCTCTTGCCTTTACTGTGGGTGCTAAAGACATTCACCACAATGCCTTGTTTTCTATGGTGCTGGCAGTCAAACTGAGGGCTTTGTGTGTGAGGGCTCGGTTACGGTTAGCACTCTACCAACTGAGCCACAGCCTTATTATGGTTTTGATTTGCATTTTCTAGTAATTAGTGTACTGAGCATCAGTGTGCTAATTGGCCATTTAGAGTCTTTGGAAAAATATCTATTCAAATTCTTAGCCCATTTTGCATTGGCTTGTTTGTTGTTGAGCTGAAGAGATTCCCAACTAATATTCTGTCAGGTATATGATTTGCAAAATCACCTTCCATTCTGGGTGTTGCTTTTGTGTGGGTGGTGGGTGGTGCTTGCACCTGCTGGCACCCAGAGGCCAGAAGAGAGCAGAAGATCCCTCAGATCTGAGCCACAGGCACTTCAGGTGGGACAGCTGACTTGTTCTGCTGGGATCTGAGCATCCATGGTCGTGACGATTTTGCAGCAAGTGCTGTTAAACGTTCAACGCTGAATCATCTCTCAAGACCCTGCTATTTAATGCCACCGACCATATCCTTCAACTTTGATGAAGTTCAATTTGACTTCCAGGCTCTTCTGTTGCTTGTGCCTTTGACATCTAAGAAATCATTATCAAATCCTATGCTCCTGCCACTTTTCCTCTAAGCATTTTTTTTACATGTAGGTCTTGACCCATTTTAAGTTGTGTGTATGCTTATAAGGCAGGCATCCACTCTGTGTGAATCCTCACTTTCCCTAACATTATTTGTTGAAGACTGACCCTCTTACATTGAATTGTCTTGGTTGAAAACCTTTGACCACATTTGCAGCCGTTTATTTCAGAGCCCTCTAATCTATTTTAGTAACCCCCATATCTCCTTATGCTGGTACCAGGCTATCGCTTTGTAATATGTTTTCAAATCAGAAAGTAATATTCCTCAGATTTCATTCTGTTTTAAAACTGTTTTGAGACCTGGGGTTATAGCTGTATGGTAGAGCACCTGTCCAGCATACATGAGGCTCTGGGGTTGAGTCTCAGTTCCACAAATACATACTTGCATATATGTATTGGACGGGTCTTTCTATTTCTTTAAGAAAACTTCACTTATATTCTGATAGGATATAACAGATAGGGATTGCAATTTATCTGTGGATTGCTTTGGGTAATGCTGACAGGGACCCAATTCATGAGGATATTTCTCTGTAATACAGTAGGGGCAATGCTGAGGATACACCAGAGAGGCGAGGCCTCCCAGATAAGGATGACTGCTGGCCCGAGTCTGTTTTTCCCCTTAGGATATACAGGCACCATTGAGCACCAGGCTGGACTGGAAGGAGTGAAGCTTAGCCAAATGGATGGGTTAGACAGGGTCTCAGCCATCCTGAGTGTGAGAGAAAACAGTTGCTGAAAGAGACCGTTTTCAGTGAAACAGCTCTCTTTATTGAGGGTGAAGAAGGGCTATATAAACTATGGGAGTGGGTAGGAATTTGGGGAGACAAGTGTACATTATTGGCAGGTGCCAAGGTGCTGTGAATGCTTCATTTGCATGAAGAGACAATTCCAGGTGCTAGCTGGATGTGTTCTTATCATGAGAGAAAGTATAGCCTGAAACCTAGCCACCAGGCTATGTGGCTATCTCAAGGGTGGCAGAGGTAGGGGTCACAAGGCTATGTGTGCTGGGACATGCGGGCCCAGAGCAGGGAGGAAACAGTTCTACTCCTGCCAGTCCCAGGATGAGATTTTTGGGGTTTGGACCCAGCTCGACCTCAGCTTTGCTCCAGAACAACTTCCCCAGTCGCATGGCTTTCAGCTCCCACAGTCTGCCTAGTCCAGACATCTATGCATCTGTCCTTTAGAGATCTAAAACTCTGAAACCTCAGTCTCACCTTTTCCATGACAGTGCCCTCCCATGGCCTCTTGGTCCCCAACAACAATTCATGCCTTCAGGAGCTGCTAAAATGTCACGAGATCACCCTCATCACACACCACCCTAGGCGACCACCCCACGTACGTGCTCTCTGATAAATGATTCTGGGAAGGGAAAGGCCTGGCTCACCCTGGCAGCTGTACTAGAAAGTAGCATGGAGTTCAGCAAAAGCAGGCATGCTTACTCCTGTACAATATGTGGCTCCAAACAAGACTTGGAGAAGAGACAGCTGGATGGTTGGAAAGACGGGGTTTGGGGGACCTGGGGGAACCCTTCGTGCTGAGGCACTTCCCCAGGTCCACTCAAGCCCCTGACATCGTGCATATCCTTTCCCACAATAGCAGAATATAATTCTCCTGCTTGTAGAGCTCTTAGCTGCAGACAGTCAGCTCAGGAAACGAGAGCTGTGGAGAGGCACTGGAAGCATAACGTGGCTCTGCTCCCTGGAGTGACTCTTTTTTTACTCCTGTAGATTGGGAAAGTTTGGTGACACATCACGGACTATCCAGACACACCAGGAGCTTCCACATAGGCAGGTGCCTCAGGCTTTCCTGAGACCCGTAACATTTCTTTGCTCCGTGGCTTCTTCCTGCAGTCTGTGCCAGAGCCAGGTTTGTCATGACCCCTTCAGACTGGGGCAATGAAGAATGAAAACTTGTGGCTAGAAATTCTAAGAGTTTCTGGAAATGTGAGTCGCTGAGATGACAGGGGACTTGTTAAATCATCGTTGAAAGGGACAGAGTCATTTTGTACGCTGGCCTTTCATCTCCCTGGAGAAATTACTGACAATGACACACAGCAGTTAAAATAGATTGTGAAATCAAAGAGCCACACAAGCTTCAAATACTGCCTTCCTTAAATTATCAATAACTTTCCCTTTCACACAATCCAAGCACGCCCAACTCTCTTTGCAGAGAAGCCCAGATGTCCACAGCTGCCCTCGTGACCTTTGCTCGCCCACTCTCTGACCAATGAAGCAAGGGCATAATTGAATTCTCCAGCTTATTGAATCCCAGTGGCCACCTGCTATGCGATGTTGCTTCCTTCCAGATCTTCCTGATAGGGGTGGGTTCTTCTCTTTGATACCAATGTTTTTGGGAGCTAAGGGTCAGAAGATCTGGGTTAAAACCTGACTTAGTGGATTTCTTTGATTTTGCTATGGTTTGAATGTCCTCTCCAAAATGCAGGGTGGTGGAGTGGGGCAGGGGTGGGGAATAGGAGTTCCAGCCTTCTGTTTGCTTTGCAAGCCTTATCCCATGGAGCTACATTCCCACCTTCTCCTGTTGGAATTTAGCTGCCCTCTTAATGGTATTAAAAGCTGAGACCTGGAAGAAATTATTAGATCCATGCATGTTGTATCCAGAAGAGCAGATCTGTGCTGTCATCATGGGCTCCAGTTGGTTATCTTGAAAATGAATTCCTGATAAAAATGGGCCTGCTAGATTTTCTGTTCCATCATCAGTGGTCATCTGCCCTTCCATCACAATATGATCCAGTACAAGGTCCTTAGCAAATGCCACTACCATATTCTTCTGATCCCTGGCTTCCAGGACCATGAACCTAATACATTTCTTTTATTTACAAGTTCTCTAGTCTGTGATATTCTGTTATAGCATCAGAAAACAGACTAAGATGGCAATCTTCCCCAGTGGATCCCTTACCCTCGCTGAGCCTCATCTGTGTCCCCTGTAAAGAGAGTTTCTGACAGCAGTGCCGCACTGCTCAGCTGAGCTTCTGGGCTAGGAGGGCGATGGGTGAGGAATGGACATACTGAGAACACACAGCTGTTAGCACCTGCACAGCCTCCAGGTCTTTGAAGGCCTCTCCCCACACAACCCCCTTTCACAACTGGGTACCTTGAGAACAAAGGGAAGAAGGCACAGTGCTTAGAAGCGGAGGCAGGGTGGGAGGGACAGGAAGAGGGATGCATGCGAGGAATAAATCAAGTGGCTGCGTAATTAATTTAGAATAACTTAAGTGCTGCGCATTAAAGAGAAACAGAAGTGGTGACATTTAATGAATTGTCAGTCGATATCTCACTCATTCCAGCTGTCTTTTCAAATGTCAGCCACCTCACAGTCCCTTTTCCTTGCACCTGAAAGGTGTGTGTGTGTGTGTGTGTGTGTGTGTGTGTGTGTGTGTGTGTGTGTGTACGTGTGTGTACAAAACAACCACCAGGCCTGGTTTCTGCACAGTGGGATTACCTTAGACACAGTCTCAGAAGCAGGGCTCCTGCCAGCTGCAGGAAAGAGACCATGCCCAGCACACCCAGAGAACTCAGTGGGCAGTGTTCATTGTCCTCAACCAATTCATTCTCTTAGCCCTTCACCCACCTTCCTGGCATCAACTATAAAAATGCACACAGTGTTTTTATATGTCCATCAAAAAAGACAAGGTGGAGCTTTGTGCCCAAGAGCACTTGCTGGGCAACCACAAGGACCCAAGTTCAGATCCTAGCACCCATGCAATAAGCCAAGCATGAGCCTGGCTCCCACTTGAGCTTGAAACCCACCCCCACCCCCCAGTGTTAATAAAGGTGGAGCCAGGAGGGTTGCTGATTAGAGAGAGATTCTGCCTTAAAGTTATAGAGATGAGTGTTTGAAAAAGATATCCAACACTCTTCTCTGTGTGCATAAGTATTTGCACACATTTTGGTGCCAGCAAGCACACAAACCTATCTCTGTCTTTCTGTCTCTGTTTGTGTCTCTGTCTCTGTTTGTGTCTCTGTCTCTGTCTCTCTCTCTGTCTCTCTCTCTCTGTCTCTCTCTCTCTGTCTCTCTCTCTCTCTCTCTCTCTCTCTCTCTCTCTCTCTCTCTCTGACTTCCCAGAGCTTTGCCTTTTTTCCAGAGAAAACCTTAGCTGAACTCTTATGAGAGAAAGCCAGGCAATGGTTGCTCCAGAGAACTCTGGGCTCAGGAATTCCCATTACGAGCTGTCTGGCCCTTGGTTTGGTCCCTATAAATACCAGACTGTGTTTCAGAGACCGAGTGGGGAACACATCCGCTGGATTTTCACTTTAGGGAGATGTGAAGATACATGGTACCCAACCCAACATGGTTCTCATCCCAGACACCCCATCCCTATCCCTGAAAGCGAGCTTCTCACTTTGGACCCCACCTGAGAGCCGGTCTCACTGACCTCATAGACTTCTAGAGGTAAGTGGGAAGAAACATCTGAGGCTAAACAGAAAGCTGGCTGGTGTTGGGCCAGCCTGCCAATTGGAGTGGCCTGGACAGATGCAGGAGCTCAGCAGCCCCAGTGCATGTACCAGAAGGCAGCTTCTCTGGCTTGAGACGCAAAGGGCTGTGGTGTTCCAGGCCACTTAGCAGCTCAGTCTTAGGCAAGCACAGATGCTCAGGGAGTACACAGTGACTTGTAGGGGACCAGCCACACCCTTCCATGGATCGGCTTATATCCAGGTGTGCAGGGAGTTTGAACAAATAAAGCCAAATGTGGAGAAGCTCTGCTTCCTAAACACACCGATGAGGGAGTTGGGCCAAACTGCATGAGCACCCATGAGTACCTTACTGCCTTCTCTCCAGCCTGCCAAACAGTGGCTTATCTCTAAAGGAAGCATCCCCAACCTGTCCCCCTTAAGGGACTCTGGTCTCCTTCATGGGATCCATCTTTGCTATGACCCCAGCTCACATACACTCCTGCATCATTGAGAACCCATGGTCCAGTCCTCAGCCTCTCACTGGACCCTTTCACATCGCCAGCTACCCTGTGGGGGACTGAGCCACATCCAGGTTGAGTACCCAAGTCCCCTTACACCAGGCCCTAAGATGTCCTGGTTCAGCCTGATCCCAGCCTAGCCAGACAGGCCTCCCCTCTGTGGCCTCCTAGGGCAATGTCCCCATGGTTTAAGTCTCCCCTCCACCTCCCTCAGTTTCCACGTGCCATCATTATTTAGTCTTTCTTGCCCCCTTCATCCTTCCCTCACCACACTAACCTGTCTCATGAAATCCCTTCTGGGTTATTCTTGCAATCATCTCCAATGCTTCCCATCCTCTGTGCCACTCCAGGAGAAGAGAACTCTAGAACCTTCTGGGGCTAAGCAGGTGACATGGATGTATAAGGCCATAAAACCAAGAGAGGGTGACAGGCAGTGGGAACTAGAGAGTAAAGGCTCTACTTCAAGACAGCCAAAAACATTTTTTTTATTTTTTTATTTTTTTATTTATTAGGTATTTTCTTCATTTACATTTCCAATGCTATCCCAAAAGCCCCCCATACCCTCCCCCTCCACTCCTTACCCTCCCACTCCCACTTCTTGGCCCTGGCGTTCCCCTGTACTGAGAGGCATGTAAACTGGTAAGAAGGACACATGCTCCACTATGTTCATAGCAGCCTTATTTATAATAGCCAGAAGCTGGAAAGAACCCAGATGCCCCTCAACAGAGGAATGGATACAGAAAATGTGGTACATTTACACAATGGAATACTACTCAGCTATTAAAAAGAATGAATTTATGAAATTCCTAGGCAAATGGATGGACCTGGAGGGCATCATTCTGAGTGAGGTAACCCAATCACAAAAGAACTCGCATGATATGTACTCACTGATAAGTGGATATTAGCCCAGAAACTTAGAATACCCAAGATACAAGATACAATTTGCAAAACACATGAAACTGAAGAAGAATAAAGACCAAAATGTGGACACTTTGCCCCTTCTTAGAATAGGGTATGAAACACCCATGGAAGGAGTTACAGAGACAAAAAAAAATTTTTTTTTAAGCATCACTGAGCGAACTAGTCATGTTTGGCGCCTGGATAATGACTATACACCCAAGCCTTCTCTTCTCTTACCTGGTAGCTCAGCCACAATAAGACTTTAGCATACACCCCTCCACTAACCAAGAAACTTTGCTGACTCCCTTTTACCCACAGGAAGAGAGTGGGATAATGTTTGCAGAGAGCTTTAAAAATTAGCAAGGACTTTGCCTTCTGTGAAACTGACATCCATTCAACTTCCATTCAAAGCATGTCACAGGTCTCTGTGTTTGTTTCTCAACAATTGAGCTTACTTTTCACTACCCAAGAAACCCAACCCCACTCAGTGTTTGGAGCCTAACTCCAGCCTCTCTGGGAAGCCCAGAGGGGACCATTCCTCTGTCCATAGCTGAAGTCCACACTGAATCCACACATCCTCTCCATCTCTTTCTCCCCAAACCTGTCCTCTACCAGGGATCCAGTCAGGATCAGGCTCCTTTCTGCTGCTGCTTGACATACCTGGGTCATGGAGGAGTCTGCTAAAGACAAGAAACTGCCACCAAAATGGGACAGAGGGCCAAGTACAAACCTTAACAGAAACTGTTCTGGCAGCAGCGCTTAGACTTTATGTGTACCTAACCACCAGAAAGCTTGGTGGAAAGGAACTCACTGCCCACAGAAATTGCAATGCAATAGTTCTATGTTGGTGCCTAGCAGCCCGCAGCTCAGCTCCTGGCTGCTGGTTCAGATGCAGGGTGAATTCCAGGTCCATGTATCCAGGAACATCTGGTCTCAGAATTAGAAAGTGGACTTGGGTGTGAATGATCATTCTTGAGAAGGCCGTTACCCAGCCCCGGCTCCCACAAGGCTGTTACCCTACAAGGCTATATTACCCAGCGCTGGTTCCCATAGTGATAGGCTCTGAACTCCTCCCAGCAGGGTAGTCACAGGAGAGGGAGTCTACCCTAATCTTAGGTTGTGATTAATTCCCCCACCTGGCATCTGTCTGTCCTTGTCACAGCATGAACAAAAAGAAGACCTTGGAGCCGGGCGTGGTGGCGCACGCCTTTAATCCCAGCACTCGGGAGGCAGAGGCAGGCGGATTTCTGAGTTCGAGGCCAGCCTGGTCTACAGAGTGAGCTCCAGGACAGCCAGAGCTATAAAGAGAAACCCTGTCTCGAAAAACCAAAAAAAAAAAAAAAAAGAAGACCTTGATAGCCAAGACACCCACTCTAGAAGCTCTGGCCCGCTCCCTGAAGACCACTTCCTGCTCTCATCCGCTGCTCTGCACCTCAGCCTCCATGACGGCAGGGTGAGCCATCTGCTTCCCACAACCACATCCCTACTTCTGTCTCCAGATTCAGACAGTTGGCCATGATAGAGAACATCTGTTTATAACCCTGGCTGGAGACAAACAGGAACACAAGGAAGTTAGGGCGAGACGCCCTGGCCTGGCAGCTCTTTTGGCTGTTCTCCAAAATTTCCCATCTCCTCCAATCAATCCTCACCTTCCCGCAGCCAACAAGCAGTGCACAGGCTTCAAGGGACAGATCCTCGAGGATTTTATGAAGCAGATGCTAGACAATGAGGGCCTGACACAGGTACAGAAGGTTAAAGCCAAAGCAAGGGCCCGGGTAGCAAGGGCCGGGGCAGACACTAGTTTTAGCCACGGAGTCCGAGAATGGGAGTTTAGCTGAGCCTCCACCTCTCAGCATATGAGAAGATATTTTGAGTTGCCTCAAAGCAGCCACCACTTTCTTGAGTTCCCAGCTTTCTCCTAGAGAACGTCACGCAGATTCTGCCGAAAACTTACACAGAGTACCCACCCTAATGGACTACCAATCTCTTTGTGTCTCCTCTCTGTGTGGCACCGTTACTATTCTCCACTCCAGGCCCGGCACCTCTGACTCCTCCCCTCAGCCCAGTTACTCATCAAATTCTAACCATCCCGACAGAGAATGTTCTAGACTAGTCCTCATCATCTGGATACCTCAGCATGCCTTAGTTTAGGCCTCTTCATTTTGGCCTTGGGCAGTGTGGGGATTTATTAAGGGATCTACAGATCTCGGCTGGTCTGCTGCCTACTCTCAATATTCCCAGCTTAGCCCTCTCAGCCTTCCGAATGCTGAGACGCTTCAATACAGCTCCTCCTTGTGTTGTGGTGACCTCAAAACCATAAAATTATTCTCACTGTTACTTCACGACTCATGGGTTGAGAACTGCTGTGTTAAATGTTTGAAATTAACCTGTCAGATCTATGGGGGAAAGTTGAGAGGGTTTTCCTGTCAGGACTCTGTCCATCTGTGTTCACACAGTCCTAATTGGTGAGCTGTCAGGGAGATACGCCCAGTGCTAGCTTCCTTAGGCTTTGCCTGTGGCCTGCACACACAGTTCCCTTGAGCCCCGTGTACTTGCTTCCTCTCTCCGTTCAGGCTGCATTTGCCAAACACCCACGCACTTCCAGTTCTCCAGGAGTTTCCTCATTCTAGAATGTTCTTCCATCTTGCCTTTGCCCATCAGAACCCATCTTTCTTATTTGCTATGGTTGAACATGGTCTGTCCTCTCTGATAGTCATGTTTAGTGAAGTTTCATGTCCATTGTGGCCATGTGGTTAAGTGGGTCCTTTGAGAGATTGAGTCATGAGGAGGGACTGTCTTTCTCACGGAGTGAGCTCATTCTCAAGGCTGTGGGCTCATGACCCACCCCCCCCCCAAAAAAAAAGCTCCTCACCAGCCATAGCTGCCCAGTCTTAAGACATTCAGCCCCAGAATCATGAGCTGAATAAACTTACTATCATAATAAATTACTAAGTTTTAAATATTTGGTATAGCAATGGGAAAATGAGCAAGAGAATGTTCTTGCTCAAACATCCCTCCCATGCCTTCCCAGAATTCTGTAATTTTCAGATCAAAATTAATAGCTCCTTTGTGTTCCTCTCTGAGTTTCATGCTATGTCTTCTTTATAGAGTATTATCTAATTAGGGCCTCTCCCATCAGAGAGCTGTGGAAGGGCTGAAGTCTCCATGCTGCCAAGCATAAGTGCCTGGCATGGAATGGGTGCTTAACAAATGTTTGTTCACTAAAGAGAACTAGGAAAACCTAAGCAGATAACTTCTCCTGCAGGTCATATTAGCAGCATCATAAGCCCAAACTGTTCTGCCCTACACGCAGGGCACAGAGCTCAGAGCAAGGGGGTCACTTTCAATTCTCTGAGTGTTGGAGCTGTTCTTCCGGTCTCCAGAAGTCACTTAGAGCTAGGGTGGCTACTATCTACTAATAGCACCAGTCATACCAGTTGCCATCTGCTGAGTGATTATGATGTGCCAGGCACCTTACCTAGCCCATTCCATACATTACTAGTCACTTCTGCCATCACTTGTGAGATGTTTTCTTCAGTATCATCCTATCACATAAATGAGGAAACGAGGGAAGGAAGGAACTTTCTAAGCCATGGAAGAAGCTAAGATTCCAACTCAGAAGAGTTGAATCCTAGCCACGCCATACTGCCTCCACAAGCCTCCACAAGCCTCCTCAAGCCTCCACAAGCCCGGGCTCCTTCTCTCCACACCCATCAGTCCTGAGCCAGGAGCACAGATGGCAGGTTCATCTCTTGCCAGGGATACCAGAAATCAAGAGATAGGGCCCCTGCAGAAAGGACAGATCACTAACCATGTTTCCCTGCTCTGGTCAGACTACGGGTTCCCTCGCAGACTAACCCTTCCCAGAAAGCCTGGCTCTGGCCACTGAGCGTCACTATACGGTTACAGCTTCTGGTTCATACAGCCTCCCTCCTCCCTCGGGATGGTACCTGGGATATGGTGCCTCTGATGAAGGATGCGTTCACTATTCTGGCCAGTCCTACCAAGAGGACTTGAATATAAACTGGGCCAGTGGAAAAGGGTAATTAGGCAGGGTTCTCCTGATGAGGTGGAGGGACCAGCAGGTGTTAGCTCAGAGACCTGGGTCCTGGTGTGCATTTAATTAAGTATCACCATTCAGTTCACACATTGGCTGCCAAGGCTTGGAGGTGGGGGGAAGAGCCCAGCCAACCTCTTTCCTTATAAACCCTGGTGGGAACAGAGAGAAGAAGACTGCCTGCAACCCCCTACCCCCAAAACAACAAAACAAAAACAGAGCAGCCAGAAGCTGAGCCTCGTTCAGCCCTTGATTACGAAAAAGAACAACTAAAAGAGAACAGAGAGAACCCTGGGGAGACAGGCTCCAGACTTCCAGGCAAACAAAAGGCTCAGAGGAATGGAAAGGCATGCCTGAAAATCAGTTAGGCAGTAGCTTCCAGTCATCCCATCTAAATCCTAACAAGGCGCCTGTTCTGAGATAACAAAGGCCACTGTGTTTAATGAAGGGTATAAATGGTAGAAATATGAGACAGGAGCTTTTGCAAGCTGTTAATGAGGTGGATGGGGAACCTCTAAAAATAAACCAGGGCAAGTTGAAAGGGTAATTAGGGGTGCAAAAATAAACAGAGGGTGTCAAGTTGAAAGAAGTTCAAGGCAAAGTCCCCTCTAACATGTCTTCGGGTGGTAGTGCAGGAAAGGGGTAAGGCGGAGAACCTAGAACACACATCCCCTCACCTGACATTAGACTAAGAATGATAAGGAGCTCCCGTTACCTATGGCAACAACAACCTACAGCTACCATGAGGCAGGCTCTGCCTTATTTATCAGAGCATCCCCAAAGAGACCTGAGCAATACTAGGCGATAGGAAACCTCAAATGCCAAGTAATAAAAAACCAACCTGGTTCATGCCTCCGAACTGATTGCCAGCATTGTGCTCATGTGTGTGGGTGCATGGCTGCACAAACACAGTTGCTTGTACCACACGTTCAACCCACACAAACAAATCCCCACCTACCTGTGAAGAGCTCCAGCCAAGGTCAGCGGCGCGTGAATAGAGAGTGGGATGTTACAAACCCTTGAGGTGAATCTGAGATGTTCCTGTATGCCTCCCACCTCCTCCCACCTCCACAATGTCTTTCTCCCCATCTCCATTACTGCTTAAAAGGCTGCCACATTAGAAAGTTGTTCCATGGTCAGGTACATTTGGGACATTCTTGGCATGCCCTAGTCTAGGAGATGTGTGTTAACGTATTAAGGACAGATGTTTCCTTTTGTCCAATTCAGTGTTTCCCAAAGGATTTAACTATGTAAAAAAAATTCCCACAAAATCCTACTTAGTAACTTAACATCCTTACCCACTGCCCACTTCCAATTAGTGGGGTTTCTCCAGAGAGGCTGGAGAGCAACGAGGCTAGTGATGATGGATAGAGGGGAAGAAGAGGACCCCTCCCCCTCAAGAAAAACTCTGGGAATAGGCATCCCTCCATCCACTTGCTAATGAAAGAACCTAGTGGGGAAACCCCCACTCAACTCCCGATTTGGCATGCACCCAAGAATCACGAATAGAACACAACACCTTGATGTAACAACACGAGGTATTTTAATGGCGGAGCTCCGGGTCGAAACATATCTCACACAGGAGACAGTGGATTCGACCACGAGGCTTGGAAGCTAGGGGTTTTTAATAGAAAAAAAGGAGTGGGGCTGGGGGAGGAATTGGCGCGGTTTCACATGATTGGTCCATTTAAACATCAGCAGCCTGTTAACATTTAACTTAGGTCAGAGGAGTGGAAGATAGGGAGGCGACGGGCCTGCCCGGGCATGTCCTGGTCTGTTCTGCTATGTTCTCAGCCCCAGGTTTCAAAGCTCACAAACAACTCTTTGGGCTATTTGACATACATTGCATGAATCACAGGTCTCAAGTTTTATTTCCTTTCACTATCTCCCAACATCTCTACAAATGTCAAGAAATACCAGTCCTGGTGACTACAAAGTGGTGCTCACTTTAAGAGAAGAGCTGCTCTCACCATTTCTAGCTCAGGGCATAAAGCTCTGCCCTGTGAATTCTGAGTCCTTTCGGTTGCTAAGGAACTGAAAGATGGACTCGTCCCCAGGCTTTTACAGTTACTCCTGTAGGCTGTGTGACCCAGGCACAGTAAGTTCACACTTTTCCATCCCTTTGCTCATTTGTGAAATCAGAGCAGCAGCAGCAGCAGCAGCAGTAGCTGCCTTACAGAGCTGCTTAGAAGGCTTATTGGGATAACAAAGCCAAGTGCGCTTTGAGTGCTTTGAGTGTGTTTTGTAATACAGAGCATGTATAATGACCAAGAGAAGAAAGTTTTCCTTAATATGAACTAACCAGTACCCCCAGAGCCTGTGTCTCTAGCTGCATATGTAGCAGAAGATGGCCTAGTCGGCCATCGTTGGGAAGAGAGGCCCCTAGGTCTTACAAACTATATGCTCCAGTACAGAGGAAAGCCAGGGCCAAGAAGTGGGAGGGGGTGGGTAAGGGAGCAGGGCACTGGGAGGGTATAGGGAACTTTTGGGATAGCATTTGAAATGTAAATAAAGAAAATATCTAATAAAACAAAAAAGAAAGAAAGAAAGAAAGAAAGAAAGAAAGAAAGAAAGAAAGAAAGAAAGAAAGAAAGAAAGAAAGTGTTCCTTTCATATACATTTTCATTATGTGATTTCACACACTCTCGGGGGGCTTAGATAAAATGTGGATGGGTCTGAAAGATGTATGTTCACATAGATCTTCCTTTTGAACTTGCAGTTTATGCTTATTATTGTGCTTACATTTGAGTATTAAAAATCAGAAAGCCTGGCGCACGCCTTTAGTCCCAGCACTCGGGAGGCAGAGGCAGGCGGATTTCTGAGTTTGAGGCCAGCCTGGTCTACAAAGTGAGTTCCAGGACAGCCAGGACTATACAGAGAAACCCTGTCTCGAAAAACAAAAAACAAAAAACAAAAAAACAGAAAGCCAATGAATTCAAGGACCTCAGAACCTGGCAACTGGCTAGGCGTGAGGCAGAAGCCCTGTCTCTTCCTCTCAGGGGTCTTCAGCTCCAAAGATTTGCTTTGTTCTCCTCCTGTACCCCACCACCTTCCTCAGCTTACTCCCTCATTTGCCAGGCTTTAGAGCCCATCTCCAGAGCCCCCTCTAGACTCCATGTCTCTACTCTCAGATTTTGAGAGTGTTCAGATGAGCCTGTTCATTCACAGGTCTGGCTCACTAGCATAAGGCCTCCAGTCCAGGTCCCACAGCTGTGGCACTACAGAGGAAGATGTTTATACGATACACAGAGTTAGCCTTCCAGCATCTCTGGACAAGACAAAGAATACAAGCCTGTCAGTTTGGTTCTGCTACTCACTTGCCTGACACACAGCACCTAGAACCTTTTCTCTTTCAGGGATGCTTTTGTCTAACTTGATAACATTTATAACTTCAAGCCACACCTCTTCTCCCAAGGTATAGTCTGCCTTTCGGTTCAGAGGCAGTGGGTGTCAGGAAATCATCACAATATTCAAATTAGGTCCGTTCCTCTTTTATTCTGTGAGATTCTGCAACTTTCTGTCTTCAGTTTGTGAAGCAAACGATACATTTAACCTTGGTCATACCCCAGCATCCAGCACAGTGCAAGAGCAGGGAGGCAGAATTTAAAACAGTTGTCTGCATAGGAAAAAAACAAAGGAAGAAGAGCTCTTTAGTAACAAACAACAGCACCACAGTGTTTCCAATCAAGTACACATTAAATACGACCTCTGCAAAGAGCCTTGGCTGGCTCTGTAAGGACCGTGTCCTTGGGATACTGTCTGCTCTTAATAGTCGAAATAAATTTTGAGTACCATACCCATAAATTTCCTGCTATTTAAAATGTAGGATTAGCTTCTTCAACCTGACTTTCCTTCTCTCAAACAGTGATGCCATATTATATATGAGATGTAGCTGACAGGCACGGGGTATGTCCTTTCCGATCTGCCTCTCATCCATAGTCTAACCTTAGCTACTTTGTGGAAAGGAGCCTTATTGTTTACGGGAAAGGCAGAATAAGAAGTATCTCGGAGAAGCCTGTGAGGTACTGTTTTCCAGCATCTTCTCCTCCCCAGCAGTCCTTTCCCAATGGCCCAATATCTATCTTTGTCAATCAGGGATTTAGCATTGGCACTAGAAACTCAATGAGACAGAAAATTAGGACTAGACCACAGTTTAGCAAGGACCATTAGTTTCTGAACTTGGTTCTCTGTAATCAGATGGCTCCAGCTCCAGACAGTATGAGCTCTTTGCACCAAAATTATATAATCACCATGCCCTTCTTATTTGCTGATAGACAGGCCTTCCAGATAGAACCCTGCCTCTCTTCTGTAGCCTTTCACTAAAGTCATAAGCAACAAATGGTCTGCATCCTCTGTTAATTCAGCCACCAAGCCTCCCGTGGATTTACCTGTGCATATGACCTGAGTTTCCAGGGCTTATATATGTCTATTATTTGTTTTGTTACCAAAAGTCACGGGCTGCAAACTTCCTGTCCTGTAGTATGCTTTTGTTATATGTAATTCCAGTGATACCATAGGTTGATTTTAGATTTTAAGGTTTTTAATCACTTGAAGCCTCACTTCTGGCACCAATTTCTGTTCTAGCGAGAACTCTGGTCACATACTCAAAAGATCTAATGTGAAAAAGAAAATATGTATTTGTAATAGTGAGGGTTCGTTAAGTAACATAACTGATAGAATAGATATATGACAAATATATATATGAAATTTATTAGAGTGGTATGTGTGTGTGCGTGTTGGGAGCTATGAAGACAACACAATTGTCCTGATCTCTGAATTGGGCCTCCCCCCCCCAGAAGAAAAGGGGGTCAAAAGCGGGCCACTAACACACCGCTCTGAGAACAACCACAGATTGTTCCAGCCCTAAGTCAGCGCAGGATGTCCTGACCTCAAGATGTACCCTGATACCACCAAGTTCCTGCTTCCCTGTGTAGTCGCCAAAAGAAAAATTTCTGCTGCCCCATCCCTCCTGCTGAGAAGTACTTCCTCTTTTTCTGCTGCCCCATCCCTCCTGCTGAGAAGTACTTCCTCTTTTTCTGCTGCCCCATCCCTCCTGCTGAGAAGTACTTCCTCTTTTTCTGCTGCCCCATCCCTCCTGCTGAGAAGTACTTCCTCTTTTTCTGCTGCCCCATCCCTCCTGCTGAGAAGTACTTCCTCTTTTTCTGCTGCCCCATCCCTCCTGCTGAGAAGTGCTTCCTCCTTTGCTTGTGCATTTAAGCCTTGAGCCTTGCTAATACAGTGACACCTTGATGCTATTCAGAATGGTTCCATGTTGTTCCTCGCACTTGGTGTTCGTCTTTTCTCTCCCCGCATTTGGTTCTTAGGAGAAGGTCCCCTCAAGACCCTCGAATAACTGGACCTGCTGAACGGGTCATATGTGTGTGTGTGTGTGTGTGTGTGTGTTATAGATTGGCTCTAGGTTGTGGTCTACTTAGTCCAACAATGCCTGTCTACTAATGGAAATCCCAAGAATCCAGTAGTTTTTCAGTCCATAAGACTGGATGTCTCCGTTGGTCTTCAGTAAAATCCTGAAGAGTAGGATCTAATGCCAGTGAAGGAATGAACTTGCCAGCAAGGGAAGAGTAAGCAGGCAAAGAGCAACAAGAGATTCTTTCTTCTGTGACCTTTATACAGGCTGCCAGCAGAACATGTGGCCCAGATTTAAGGTGGATCCTCCCACCTCAAGTGTTCTGGATTAAATGTGGATCTCCTAGGCTGGAAGTCCTAGGACACTTGCTTGGCTGAGACTCTCCAGAGACAGATTCTGATTGATATCCATTTATTTGAACCCGACCACACAAATTACTGGTTAGCCAGCATACTGGTTGTTGTTTTGTTTCTGATACTTGTCCCAGGTCTAGTCAGCACTGGCAGTCATGTGAGAACCAGATAGCCTGTAATTCTGTCCTTTTTTCTGTAATTATGAGCACCTAAGAATTCACCATAAAATATAAATAGCAGGACGTCTCAGTATCTCTTTGTGCACATGTAGACATTGATTTCATCTCATGGAACCTAATGTCAACCCAACCATGTTATATCCCACAATGAAATTATCATCTCTCCACACCCCAGCCCTCCTTCTCTGACCATGACTGTGATTTCAGTAGGTGGCACCATCAACCCTGTAGTTATCCAAATATAATGAGTGCTTTGCCCTTCGCTGTTTCTTTTACTCCATGCCTTATATCTAAATAAGCATCAAGTCTTATTGATTTTACCTCCCAAATATCTCCTGAGTCCATCTCATTCTGTGCCACCCTCCAGCACTATCTTGGATCAGGCAATTATACTCTTGACTAGTTTACCCTAGCAGCCTGATCTCCCTTAGCTCGTCTTTCCCCTTCCAGATATTTCCTATACAGCATCCAGACAAAACCCCCTGCTTAAAACCTTTCAGTAGCACCCCAGTGTTCCAGCCCCTTTCTGATGTGACTTCTGCCTACTTTTCTAACCTTCCTGTTTGGCTTCACTCTTAGAGAGACCCTTTCTGAAGAGCTTTTCAGCTCCCAGAATCCTATCTCTTTAGATGCACCATGCCCACACCTCACCAGGAGTCCCTCTTCCCATGTATCTTAAGTACATGGGAAGTAGAGGCAAGAAGGATCAAGAATTCAAGATCATCATACCAAGTTCGAGACCACCCTGGGCTACGTCAAACCTTGTCTCAAAAAAAAAAAGCAAAGGAAGATAGTAAATATATACGAAGTGTCTCTTTATCATTATACTTGACACATACGCTATTAAATATTGTAAAAGAAAGCATTTCCATGCACACATATATGTAAAACCTGCTCCATGTAAATACTTCTTTGTCATTACAGTGACTGCTAGTGTCTGTGTGGGACCTTCTTTTTTCTATGAAAGATAAAAAATAGTATGCTTTTGAGTCATCCCCAAAGTATTTCAACCCTGGCATAATGTCAAGAAAAAAAAAATAAAGAAGAAACAACACTCTTATTTACTTAAATGTGCTTTAAATATATTAAGTGTCTTCTCTGTTAGCAAGCGTCTGTGCTTAGCTCTTTTTGGAAGAACCCCGTAGTTGGTAAGCAAGTCCCCATCTTTGGTAGCAGAGAAAGGACAAGAAGTGATGTGCTCCAGAGAAAGGTTGCTGTGTGCGGTGGAATCTGAGACCCTAACTCAGAAGATATGGACGGTGTTAGGAAGACAGTGGAGAGCCTGTTGCAAGAGCTTGTAACTGCCACTTGCACAAAAGCAAAGGAGGTAACTTTGTTCATACCATTAACTAGACATGATGGCCCTTAAGTGGTGATTTATAATGTTTCTAATGGCAGTGCACATGGCTGGGGTTGAGTGGGGATTAGGAACAACACAGCGGGCTCAGTGAGTAGCTAAAAAATCATTGGCCAGGGAAAGGTTAGGTACAGGGTGACCTGATTTTCTAGAGAACAGCATGACAAGGTAGGCCAAGCAAGAGGGAGGAAATCGAGGGTCAGGGTGGCTGACAGAATAAATACAGAATGGATTAAACAGCAGCTGCCTGTGAGGGTGAGGATCCGTTGGTCTCACGGTGCTATTCCAGCTATCTGTATTCCATCGGTGCCACTCAGAGCCTCCCCACCTAATCAATAAGACCACCGCTGCTATTGTTGTTGTTTTTATTATTATTCTAGTGCTAGGAAATCAGAGTGTGTTAGTAACAAAAGTGCTTCCCATGCAGGGGTGGAGACCCTCAGGGGGAAAAGACATTAATTAAATAAGGTTATGTCCAGGAAACCCAAGCACTGGCAGGTGCGTGGTGACAGATGCAAACCTCCATTTGTATCAGCAGTTGTCCAGATAGGAGAAGAGACAACACCAAAAACAAATGGCTTACCAATAGACAGGCTTGCCCATAAGTAGATCTCCAGCAGGCTGAAGTTCCTCTGCTGGATCCAATACTTAAGGCTGAATTAAAGCTTCCTAAATGCTGACATAGTAGTTCTACAGATAAACATGTGTTTGCATAATTGATCTAACCACGAGTTAAATTTAAGACCTGTGTTTCTCAGTGTTGTGCCCAAAGCCACTTTCCTATCAGTCTTGCCAAGATGGTTATCACATTCCCCACATGGATCTTCAAGCTCTGTCAGCTCCGCCTGTCACTGTTGCCTGTCTCCTGCTCACGCCTTAACCATTTCCTCTCCTCTGGAAGCTACTGCAAAGGCTGCTTAGCCAGCCTCTGCCTACCCGCTTGTCCCCTTGTGATAGTATGATATATACATTTTGTTTTCCTACCACAGATCCTGGCTTGCAACTCCCATAATAACCCTTGCTATGTTCCAGAATGGCGAGAATAATGACTGTGTGGCTTTGCTGAAGCATAATAATTGGCATCTCATCCTTCCTGGCTGAAGCGTTTTCAGAGCAATAAACATGGAAAAAGAAAAAAGGAAAAAAAAAGTCTTTCTTTTACAGCGTGGAAAGTAGTTTGGAACCCTATAAGTGTCCCAGAGAGCATTCCTTTTCCCTCTAACCTACTTGATTTTCTCTGCAAGGTGAGCCACTAAGGTTAGAATTTCCCTTCAGCAAGGAGGATCCTAGGCCTTCTGCCTCGGAACTGGCCATCCAGGAAATCTCTAACAACAGTGCATGAGGTGCTCATTTCAGAAGGGGCCCTGTCCTTCCTGGAGGAAGGAATGCTGCACAGAGGACCAGAGAGGATTCTGGACACACATCGCTGCTGCCAGGTTCCCTACTGTTTGTTAGCATTGGTTCCTATTGCCTGAGTCCAGTCACCTTCCCACATGGGCATCCACGGTTCAGTTCCACTTATCCAAAGAAATATCAACTAAACCCAAAGGAGACAGGGCTAGGAGAAAGTTCTGGGTGGCTGAACACATGAGGGCTTACAGGAAGATGAACAAGAAGAGATTCATCTCCACCCCAACTCCAGGATGAGATCCTGTGCGCAGGATGCTGAGTATCTCTTCATCTGGTTGCTTATTTGTATCCTTTAAAATGTTTACATTAAAACAGTAACTACCTTTCCTTTGAGTTTGTTGAACCTCTCTGGCAAGTTAACTAAGCCCAAAGAAGGGGTCATAAGATTCTCAATTTATGGCCGGTTGATCAGAAGTTCCAAAGGTCTCGGCTTGGAGGAGATAGAGAGACAAAGTATGGGGCAGAAATGGAAGGAAAGACCACCCAGTGACTGCCCCACCGGGGGATCCATTCCATATACAGTTACCAAACCCAGACACTATGGTGGATGCCAACAAGAGCTTGTTGACAGGAGCCTGATATAGCTGTCTCCTGAGAGGCTTTGCCAGTGCCTGACAAAAACAGAAGTGGATGCTCAGAGCCATCCATTGGATTGAGCACAGGGTTGCCAATGGAGGAACTAGAAAAAGGACCCAAGGAGCTGAAGGAGTTTGCAGCCCCATAGGAGGAACAACAATGTGAACTAACCAGTACCCCCAGAGCTCCCAGAGATTAAACAGCAACCAAAGAATACACATGGAGGGACCCATGGCTCCAGCCGCATATGTAGCAGAGGATGGCCTTGTGGGACATCAGTGAGAGGAGAGACCCTTGGTCTTGTGAAGGCTCGATGCCCCAGTGTAAGGGAATGCCAAGACAGGAAAGTGGGAGTGGGTGGGTCAGTGAGCAGGGGGAGGAGAGATGAGGGAGGGGGATTTTTGGACGGGAAATGAGGAAAGGGGATAAAATTTGAAATGTAAATAAAGAAAATATCTAATTAAAAAAAGAAGTTTGGGCCTTCATAAAGTATACCAACTATTCCCTTTAAAAAAGAAAAAGAAAAAAAGGTCTAGGCTTGTAGCTGGCGTCTCTGCTGGTGACACTCCTGGGGCATGAGTCCTATAGGCTGTGAGATCTGCTGCTATCGTTAGGCTGTTAGCATTGGAACTGAACTAACTTAGAGAACTTCCTGTTAGCACCTACTCCAGGAGTGATGGCTGCTGGCTAGTGGAGAAAAAGCCCTGTACATTTTGAGTCATAGAAGGATCTGTGTTTCAAGCATGCCATAGGTGAGCTGAGTTTGAGGTTTGCTTTCCTTTATCATATCAGACCCTGAAGCTCATTATCCCCACACAACAGAGTCTTATTGTAAAGTATTCTGGGCTATGTTTAGGGGGAAGGGCTCTGGAGAGATGGTTCAACAGCTTAAGAGCATACACTGCTTTTACAGAGGACCTGAGCTCAGTGCTTAGCACCAACATATGGCAGCTCACAACTGCCTGTAAATCCAGATCCAAGGGATCTGATAGTTTGTGCTTGACTTTGTGGGCTCTGCACCCCCATGAGCACACATCCACACACTGACACACCCACCCACCCCCACACCCACGTACTTAAAAAGAAATAAAACTGAAAAAAAGAAAAAAACCTCAAATATTAGGAGAATCTGAAACCCAATTACTTGTGTTTGTGTGTTTGTTTTTGTGGAATGTCAAAGAAAATCTCAGCCATCATAATACATCACATAAATAAATATTCCTGCATTTTGGATCTCCAGCTTCTACAGGCTTTATCCTAAAACTCGTGGTACCATTGCACCTAACATAATAAATAATAATATTGAATACTGGCCTCTATTCAGATTGCCCAGGTTTGTTCTAAAAAGGCTTTCATAAGGATGAAATGAGATGGGACATCGTGCTCAGTTCTGTCCCTCGGGCTCTTTATCCTGTAACAGCCCTCCTTGCGTGTTTCCATGTCTTTGTTCTCTTTGAAATATAAACTGAGACCCTTTTTGTGATCCATAAATGTACTGATTGAGTTCCCGTGTCACTGTGAGGGATAGGCTCCTCTCAAACTATGTTATAATGTCAGGACATTACTTGTATGACATATAAAGAAGGAAAGAAATAAAGTATAAATCATATTCAGTCAGTGGGGACTTCATTCCCACAACAGACTCCCCTTGCAGATAGGACAACAGGCCAAGCTCTAGCCACACCCCCGGCCTCTATCCACACCCCCGGCCTCTAGCCACACCCCCGGCCTCTAGCCACACCCCCACCCTCAGTTGAGTGATCACTGCATGGCTACCTCTCAACACTCTCTTAGCGCTGATTCAGCACAGTCTATCCCAATCTGTTTTTACCCAAAATTCTGTTCTTCCCTTTCCAGCTCCTCAGAATGCATTATCTCTCCGATCTTGTGGAAACAGCTCCCTGCCCAGGTGCTCAATGGGAGAGAGCTGACTTTGCTGACACGTTATAAATTTGCTCTTCTTCCCCCAGGCTGCCCTCCATCATATCACCTTGTTCCCATTTCTTCATGGAGTTTATTACTGTCTGAAATTATATTCTCCCTAATGCATTTGCTTCCATGCATAATGGGATGCTAGCAATTCCTTCACCAAATACTGAAAAATACATGTGAAATATCAATGCTAGGCAACCATTTATTTTTTTAAAATCTACAAAGGAAATGGTCACAAATCTTTTCCAGGTTCTTGGTGTGTGTGTGTGTGTGTGTGTGTGTGTGTGTGTGTGTAAGTACCCAGAATGGAGGGCATCAGGTCCCTGGGAGCTGGAGTTATAGACAGTTGTTAGCCCCTGGAGAGTGCTGGAACCCAAGCTCCGGGTCTTCGGGAAGAGCAGTAAGCATTCTCAACCGATGAGCCATCTCTCCAGCCCCTCATTTCAGTTTTTAAACTGAGGCTCTTTCACCAATTTAAAGTATCCAAAGAACTGTCCGTCAGCTACAATGGGCAGGACAAGCATGGGTTCTGTCCATATTTCCCCAGCAGGAACAGATTGCCATCCTGAGCAGATGTTAAACTGGCAGTAGAAACTGAAAGTTCTGTTTGGGTGTTACACAGCAAAGTACTTAGTCAGACAACTTGTTGTCTCTGTGACTGGACAAATGGACCTCACAAGACTCTGCCACCTCAACATTGTATCATGAAAGGTAAAACAAAGGTCTAGCATTCCATAAAGACTGGTCAATGGGCTTCTCACTAGATTCCCAGGCATGGCCTTCCAATGGGCTTTGAGGTTCATTGGAGGTTCTTAGATAGATTGTCATGCCAACATCCCACAGTTTGATAGGGTTGAACCAAAACTCTATTTCTAAAATAACACTCCCAAGCTGTTCTCTTCCAGCAGAGGCTCAAGGTCCAAGTTCCTTCTATCTCACCACCAGGTCTTCATCCACCCGGTATGATGTGGTTTTCAAGGTTGCTGAAGAGAAAGGCACAGCTGAGATTCATCTCCAGCTGAGAAATGACACAGCCCCCATGTCTGCTTATATGGTTTTAGTCAGCTCTAGTATTTTGTACCTAAATAGAAAGAACTTGAAGTCTTTTGGTGTCTAGCTAGTTTGTTTCTCAAAGTACTTCTAACTGGAAACATAGTGTCGGTCCTTGATGGCCAATTAGCATCCTGCCACAGTGGCCACCTGGGAGGACTGGAGAGGCAGTCAAGTTAAGTGCTTTTACAGAGGACCGGAGTTGGATTCTTCGCACCCACATCAGTTGTTTCTCAGATGCCTGTAACTCCAGTCCCAGGTGATCCGATGTCCTGTTCTGGCCTCTGCAGACACTATCTATACTCATGTACACAAACCCATACCCAGACATAGACATATACACATAACTTAAAAATGAAAATATGTTATTCTCCAAGTAGATCTGAACCCAGACTGTGAACCTCAGCTAAGCGCAGACTCATCTCTCTGGGGCCAGTTGTTACTTAGTGTAGCTCCCCACAAAAGTTCTACTATCTATAAAATCCCTGGTAATTCACCACAAGTCTTAGGACCAAACACCCACCTGCTACATCAGTAAGGGCACACATGCTTGCTCTGCAAAGAAAGAAGATTCTATCCACTGGCACGGCTATTCCAGCAGCCAAGCACGGTTCCATGTGGTAAGACCCTTTGCTTTTACTCATCGACCGGGGAGTGAACACCCCAGCCTCTAAAAGCCCTTGTTCCTCCATCATGCTTTGCTGGCTGAGACCGGTCCAAGGCCACACAGCTTGCTAGGTGCAGAGCTGGGGTCAGAGCCCATTGTCCTGTCCCCAGATGCAGAGCTGGGGTCAGAGCCCACTGTCCTGTCCCCAGGTGCAGGGCTGGGGTCAGAGCCCACTATCCTGTCACCATGTGCAGAGCTGGGGTCAGAGCCCACTGTCCTGTCCTCAGGTGCAGAGCTGGGATCAGAGCCCACTGCCCTGTCACCAGGTGCAGAACTGCAGTTCAGAGCCCACTCTCCTGTTACCACACATATTCATGATTTCCACAAGCCAGTTGCTAACCCTGCCACTCAATCCCCAGCCACCTGCTGCTCTACTCAAACTTAGCTTTCCCTGTCCTGGTGTCCCGATGGCTTCCTACATCTTTGATATCATCCTTACCTTCTTCAATGACTCTGAAACCATAATCTCCCTAGAAACCCCTACCTGCCAGTCAACAATCTCACCCATTCTTCCTCTTGGTTCACACCTGAAAAATTTTTTTCTATGCAGAATATCAGAACCACAAGGTGTCTAGAGACCAAGGACCATGTTTGCTGCCCCGTCTCAGCAGATTTCTGTTTCCAAAGTAGAAATCAGTAGCCTGAGGCTGCTGTCTTGTAGTATGAAGAAAGCAGGCTGTCTTAGTTAGGGTCACCATTGCTGTGATGAAACACCATGGCCAAAGCAAGTGGGGAGGACAGGTTTTGTTTGGCTTACACTGTTGTATTATTGTTCATTATCAAAGGAAGTCAGGACAGAAACTCAAACAGGGCAGGAACTTGGAGGCAGGAGCTGATGCAGAGTCCATGAAGGGGTGCTGCTAACTGGCTTGCTCCCTGTGGTTTGCTCAGCCTGCTTTCTTTTTTTTTTTTTTTTTTTTTTTTTTGGTTTTTCGAGACAGGGTTTCTCTGTGTAGCCCTGGCTGTCCTGGAACTCACTTTGTAGACCAGGCTGGCCTCAAACTCAGAAATCCGCCTGCCTCTGCCTCCCGAGTGCTGGGATTAAAGGCGTGCGCCACCATGCCCGGCTTCAGCCTGCTTTCTTATAGAACCCAGGGCCACCTGCCCAGGGATGGTACCACTGGTTCCTCTCTCATTGATTACTAATTGATAAAATCACTAACATCCAGTAACTAGGGAGGTATTTTTTCAATTGGGGTCCCCTTTTCTCTGATGATTAGCTTGTGCCAAGTTAACATAAAACTAGTCAGTACTTATATCCATCTCTTCGGTATCTTCAGATCCTCTTAGTCTTACCCTACCCTCAGCAATAGGCACTCCTTTCTTGGCTGAGACTGTCTACACACACACACACAGAGACACACACAGAGACACACACACAGACACACACCTGATTACCATCACCTCTGCACTGCTTTGCACCCAAGGCGCCCCACCCTTACCAGGGGAAACCTAGAAACACAGCAAGGTTAACTATGGAGGAACAAACCTCTGACCAAGGAAGGGTGGGAATTGAGTGGTTTTTGTTTTTCTTCTGACTTCAGTTCTGGGATCCACTGTTTCTCACATCACACACACACACACACACACACACACACACACACACGTATGCAGGAAGCAACTCCCTCAGTAGTGTGCCTTTGGATGAGGTTTTTCCATATCCACCCCCTTTGGCGCTTGCTTGTGCTTTATCATCCCACTCATCAATCAGATCCTCACACCAAAGCCTTTCTCCAAACCTCTCTTGACCAGGGAAGCCAGATTTAGGGAGCAGGCTGCCCAGGTGTGTCCCATGAGAGAGTGTCTCTGCTCGCCATTCCTTCCAGCTTTGTCAATTCAGCATTTGACAGTTCAGAACCAAGTAAGACCTTTTTCTTACTTAGAGATCCCGTAGGGTTCCTACTTGGTAAGCCCTTGGAGATAGCTTATATTAGCTAGAGGATCCTGGTCTGTTTAGCTCCCACAGGAAATATAACTGTTAGACAGGTTCACCCACCCAGAGTAAGAAGCTCGAGTGATTCTATGTGGCCAGAAAAGTTCCTCAGCTAGCAGAGACCCCCAGCAGTTCTGGAGGCTTCTCCACATCTTAGCATCTCTCTGTGCAAAGTAGTTTGAGGCCTGTTATCAGAAGCAGCCTAGCTGAGGGCAGCTCAACGGCAAGCGACTTGGCTCCTTTTTCACAACTGGATGCTGCTGTGTGGCCCAGAGGTAGAGCGTTTATCTAGCACATATAAAGCCCTGAGTTCAAACACTATGAAACAAAAAGAAAAAAACAACAACAACAGTGTTTAGTTGGACATTATATGTGTTTCTCCACTTATTACATTTCTGTGCAATTCTTTTGTTTTTATTGTTATTATTATTACTATAAAGAGAGCAATATTTGGAAAAATGATTAATGTGATTTTCTCTCTTCCCTTCCAGTGGATCTGACCTTTTTTCCATGCTTGGTCCCAAGTATCCATCTGTCTGGGGAAAGATTAAATTGTTACAGAATGATGCAAAAAGAAATAAGAAGTTAATATTCTGCTATTGACATTTAAAATGAGATTTTGGTGCAAGGCAGTAATCTTTGAATCCTGTCTATTACCCCGAGAGACGGAAAATTGAGATGGCTGAAAGGACAGGCTGAGAGGCACAGAATCTGGACCCTGTCTGTGTCTGCCACTTGCCAGTGTGTGATTTTAGGCAAATTACCAAGTTTCTCTAAGACTCAGTCTCCTCATCTATGAAATGGGAGAAGCAGGAGTACCTAGCCCAGGGGGTTGTTTTAAAAACAAACAAACAAGCCAGGCCGTGGTGGCGCACGCCTTTAATCCCAGCACTTGGGAGGCAGAGGCAGGCAGATTTCTAAGTTTGAGGCCAGCTTGGTCTACAGAGTGAGTTCCAGGACAGCCAGGGCTACACAGATAAACACTGACTCAAAAACTAAAACAAACAAATAAAAAACCAGCTACCCCATATAAAGTATGCAATCAACAAACACTTCCTTTAGATGCCAGTGCTGTGACATTTAAAAAAAGAGTGTTAAGAACATAATAAATATTCCATAAATACAGGCCACCGTGCCCAGAATTCCTTTTCCTTGCCCCTTAGTGTATCAAGCAGCAGCTCTCCAAGCACCAGTACAGTGAGAAAGCTAAGCCTACAGTAGATGCTATGATAATTGAACTACCAGGTTGACGAGATCTAGACTATAGGTTAAATGCAGGGAAGACCCATGAGCTGTGAGTGTGGCACCGGTCCCTGGGGTGGGAAAGGTAAACTGAGCACAAGCAGGTGTCAGTCCCCAGTGCAGTTCCACCAGCTGCCGGGATTTCCCCACCATGTCCTAGAACCGTGAATCAGCAGAAGCCCTTTCTCCCTTAAGTTACTTTTGTCAGAGTGTTTGATCACAGCAGTGGAAACATAATGAGACTAAGAAGGAGGGTACAAGGAAAGCCTTTCCTTCCCACCCTGAGGAGTGGTAGGAAAGTGAAGTGAGAAAGAGAGGGGGCCAGGAAAACACCCATCATACACATCACACACAGAAAACACATACCACATGGTATACCGTATACACACACAATAATACACATATACTACACATTCCATATGTATATATAATGTAGTAAATACAGCCCATATATCATAACCTAACATAGATACATACCATCATATACACGTAGCACATACACCACACATCTCTGATACCTTATATCACATATGTCACATACATACCATACACCACTCATGGACATACCATACCAAACAAACATGTCATAAACTGCACACGTATCAGCATGATATATACACTACACATATACCATTTCTACACATATCACATACAGCCATGTATGAGACATCAAATGACATATCACACACACACACACACACACACTCCCATCCCACATACTGTAGGATTAAGCTTCTGAAATAATCAGAATATGGAAAGTACTAAGGCCATTGAGACTTGATGTGGCAAAGCCTGGAAGGAAGGGAGAGCCACACAGCCTGCCAAGCAGGAATGTCTAGTCAGCTTTCTTAGAGATGCCCACACCCACCCAGCCAGAGACACTGAAGTCTGCCAGGGGATAATGTGGGGACCTGGCTAAGCTGAGAGAGACCAGATCACAAATCCCTTTAGCTGCCAGCTTCAGAAATGACCAGGACTAGTGACCCAAGATGGAGCCCAGAGACTCCAGAAACCCTGGACTCTGGCACGTGATTCAGAAGGAGTGGACAAGTCAGTATGAGTGAGGGGTAAGCTCAAAAGGCAGGGGGAGCAAGCATTTCTATGCAGCAAGACTGGCTTCATCCCACAGGTGTTGCTTAGCTTGTTGTCTTGTTGTGAACTGAATCAAGATTTTGCTACCAGCTACCCCAAGGCTAGAGAAAAACCAGAGATCCCAATTCTCTGTGGATTTCCAAGGCATCAGTGTTATGACCTTGATACAACTTGTGCTGCTATTTTAGTGGATACAATCCTCGGTTTCCAGGAATTGCTCTCCTCACCCACAGAGCCATCCGACAAACAGAGGCCCCTTCAGCCCCACGGATGATGTCTCAGAGTGGACACGTGGCTCAAAGCCATCCGAACATTTGAAAACTAGAGGGCAAGAAAGATGAGCTATCTGATTCTAACACGCATTCATGAGCCTTTTCCAGAGCAGAGTCCCACAGTGGGGATCACAGCTCCCTGCAGTCTCCCACCTCCCTAAATGCAAGTGTGTGTGTGAGCATTCTGTATGCAATGACCTTCTACATTTGTGCCATGCACTTTAGATGCGAGAAAAACTATTTTTATGTAACTGGCTAAATCATCACTAGGGTTACTAAAAGTTAGAATACTGAAAGGAAAATAATTATTGTCAGAGTCCCCTAAGAACTCTAATTTGGTATTCTGCTAAGTGCCACAGCTGGCGGTGAGGGGCACTCTCCCTGTGTGCAGGCTCACAGATAGCTGGGACTCCTACAGTTTGGGGTAATGGCATATTATTGTCAGTGCTTCCAACAGTGCAGTTCGGAATCAACTGTGAGCTTTGGTAGGTTAATGGCATTGGCCTTCAATTAAAATCTGCATTCACTGTAAATCACTGTGAATTTGGTTTTATGTTTATTTACCTTTATAATTTTCAGTTTAATTTGTTATGGTTGTTTTGTATCGTGATCCTTGGGGCCTATAATTTGTTAATGACTAGACTTTGAAACCGTTATGTTTCAAATAAGGATCAGCCTGCCCTAGGAATGCATATGTGTATATCTCCCTCTTTACAACTGGATTAATGTGGTGATAATTCAAGTAGCATGGGACTTTCTTTTTCACCTCTGAAATTTGGGGTGATTGAAAGGTTTCAAGGTTTTGTTGTTCTTCAGTGGGTCACAGTGAAAAATCCAAGGCCTCTATTCTCGAAGGAGGACTCGCAAATACCTGAGCATGAAGATCTGCCCCGACTCTCCTTCTTGCAGCCACCTCATTAGTCAGCTAACGATGAGGCTGTGGTCAATGAGGAATATATACATGATGATGGGCCCATTAGGTTATAATGGAGCTGACAAATTCTCATCACATAAAGCGTTGATCTCAGTTGTCAACTTGATTGGCTCTGGGGGCAACTAAAAGATAGGCTGCAGGGCACAGACATTTCTTGGTCACAATATTTGAGGTAAAAAGACCCATTCTAAGCATGGCAGCTACGACAGCAGGAGGCCCAGGGGAAGCACTGCTTTTGTCTGCTTGCCTTTGTGTCTGGCTGCTGGTTCATTTACTCTGATGCTCCGGCTATGTCCTATGTTCCTTTGCTCCCAACAGTATCCACTTTGGAATTCCAACATGGACTGAAGACCAAGGACTCTCCAGCACGCCTCCAGGCCTTCAGCACCAGGTTGGGACTACCGAAGCATCAGCCTCATTGACTTAAGTAGTGACCAGGTTCTCAGCCTACCTAGTGTAAAGATAGCCAGTACTAAACTATTCAGACCACATCATGTAATCCAATCAATAACTCCTTTTTTAATATGTCTCCATTCGATATCAATAATCCTCTTTTAAAATATCTCTTCTAAAATTCCATCAGTTTGTTTCCTCTAGAAAACCCTGACTAATACACACTGAGTGTTAGAATCCAGGACAGATCAGTGCCCAGGCCTGGATACCTGCTGCACGTGCTGTTTGACATATTCAAGTGTGGTACAGACAGTTATATACAGCCCAGCACGCTTGATAATGGTGACAAGTGGCTGTCACTGGTTCATATATTCACTATATCAACTGTATGATACAGGCAAGAAGCAAGGGGTGGAAGGACTCCGAAAGATAATAGGGAGTAAATGGGATGCTTGGGTACAGAAGAGTCTGGTGTGTTTTGCTGTGTGCAGAAACTACAAAGGAATGGGCACCTGTATTTGGTGTTAGCCCAGGCCATACCATTTTTGTGAGGCTCCTCCATTTTTGGTGGAACTAGAACAACTGAAACTGCAGCAATTTGGTTTTCAGGACTACAGTAACTTACTTTTGTAGTTGCTCAGTTGCCCACTCTCATAACTGATTCAGAGGCACAACAAGCATGTGTTATGGACCACTTATTGAAAATATAGCTAAGGATGTAGCACAGAGTGTCTTCCCTTCCTCTGCAAAGGGACCTCCAGCCTGCCACAGAGGCCTGAACTTCCCCATAGCCTCCATCATGTGGTTGTCTGTCGCCTGCCTGCCTGCCTGCCTGCCTATCTGTCGATGGAGTTAAAAACTCTTCTAATAAGTCTCTTACCCCAAAGCACAAAATCTGCCTCAGTGTCTTTTTGAAGCCCAAACTTAAGGCCTTTCATCCAGACCAGGCTGGACCAGTTCTGTTCAGGATCACACGTTCTCCCTAAGCAGCTGCACCAATTGGAACCTAACCACTAGGTTAGACTCTGAATTACCATCACATTTCAATCCTACTTTGATAAGATTTTGGGTGCTTCCAAATTTGTGAAAATTACATTATATAATCACCTATTACTCCCACAGGTAATCACAAACACTGAAATTTTTTTTGTTGTTTTTGAGACTGTGTGTGTGTGTCTTATGAATCCCAAGCTGGTTTTGACCTTGGAAACTTGCTATATAGCTGAGAATGATAGTGAACTCCTAGTTCATCTGCCTCCACCTGTAGAGTTGTGGGATTACAGTTGTGTACCACCACATCTAGTAGACACAACACTGGGGAGTACACCCAAGGCTCCCTGCACGCTAGACAGACACGATACCAACTGAGCATACCAGCAGCCCCAACCGAAAGTTATTTTATTTATTTTCCTGTCAGCCTCCATTCCAAGTTTCTCAAAGGCTCTCACTCCTGCTAAGCTCACATTAGACACCTTTTTTTCTGACTTCCAGATCTAACTGGAGAACCTGTGAACCCAACTCCCAGTTCGGTCCTCTCTTCCCCCAACTTTCCATGTCACCCCTTTCAATCTCTGCTAGCTTCTGGGTTGCCCATTTTTATCAATCTAGTCAAATAAACAGCACCATCAAGAAAAGACCTACTGGTCTGACCGATCCTGAGATCCTGATAGCGACTAGTCATTGTCTTTCTCCTTGAGACAAAAATACCAAACAGAAGCAACTCCAGGGAATAGGGAGTATTCTGTCTGGCTCACTCTTTAGGGATGACAGTCTATCATGGCAGAGAAGACACAGTAGCATAGTGGCTTGTGGCTGTGGCAGCAACAGAAACAGCTCGTTACATTTAGCAGGCATTCAGAAAACAGAGAGTATGGGCTGGAATTGTCATACTGTGACCCTTTAGCCTCACCCTTGAAGCCCTATGTCTGCCTTACTTCCAAAAGACTCCACAGCCTCCCCAAAACAGCACACCATCTAGTGAACACGTCTTCAAATATATGAGCCTACGGGGGATGTCTTGGAGTCTGAGAGACAGCTAAACAAGTAAGGGTGCTTGCTGTCAAGCCTAATGATGTGAGTTCCAGCCAAGAGGTAAAAAGAGAACTGACTCTTAAGTTGTCCTCTCTCACCTAAACACACACACACACACACCTCCTCCACCACCACCACCACCACCATAGAGTCTAGGACCCAACTAAAACTTATCAAATACAAAACTCCCTAAGAGTGGCCCAGTCATTCAGTGAGGGGAAAAAACAGACTCTTTCTTGGTGCACTGGTTAGTTTTCGTCAACTTGATACAAACTAGAGTCACTTAAGAAGAAACCACAATTAAGGAATTGCCTCCATCAGATTGGGATGTAGGCAAGTTCCTGGGGGAATCTTCTTGGTGTATGATTAGTAAGGGAGGGCCCAGCCCACTGTAGGAGGTGTCACTCCTAGGCAAGTGGTGTTGAATCCCATAAGAAAGCAAGCCAAGCAAGCCACAGAGAACAAGCTAGTAAACAGTGCTCCTCTGTGGTCCCTGCTTCAGTTCCTGCCTCCAGGTTCCTGCCTTGGGCTCCTGCCCTGGCTTCCCTCTATGATGGACTGTAATCTGTAAACCAAATAAACTCTTTCCTGCCCCAAGTTGCTTTTAGTCAGTGTTTTATCACAGGAACAGAGAGGCTAAGTAGGCCACCTGGTAATAATGGCAGGTTCTCTTGCTCTTAAAACACCGGTGTAGTATGGATTACTCTTTCTAAAATACTTTAGTGTCTAAACTGAGACAAAAGTCAAGTAGATGAGCCACGTCCTAGTCTCACTGCTCAGATCACCAAGCACAGCCAGGGCTGTTCACCCAGTGGTACCTCTAATAAGGATACTCAAGACAATGGAAGAAAAATTTCCCTCTTCTCCACAGGAATCAAGGGTGAAAGGAGGAAGAAGAGACCATTGGGAGGAGACAGCTGTAGCCCAGACAAGAGTTTGTAGTAGCTTCTTCATTGGTGAGGTGGCCAGGATTGTGGGTTGGGAGCAGATTTGAGACACAAGGTCTTGGACTTGGTAAAGGGATAGAATCTGGTGGTGAGAGAGAAAGGCAGCAAGGACAGCTTTCAAGTTTATGTAGCTTGAACAGCTTGGTGTGGTGTGCCACTCACCAAGACAGAAAACACTGGGTAAAAATGTTTGAAATGGGGGGTAGCTGTGGTGGAAATCAAGAGTTTCCCTCTGAATTTGTGATGTCCAAGAGACATTCTGTAGACGAGATGTCAATTACAGGCTGAATATGCCAGTCAGGAGTTCAGCAGAGAAGTTGGCTTTGGAAATGGAAATGTGTGAGTCACCACCATAAAGATGTTATTTAAAGCCAAGGAAAGGGTTAGAACCACCTACAGAGAGAAGGTGGATTCTGGCCCTTCCAGGCTTCCTCCTCACAGCCCTCCACCAGTCTGGTCATCTAAGATGCACATTTAATCCTGGCAGTCTGCTTCAAATTACCCAGTCGCACTCAAAGGTTTTATTTTTCCTTTCCTCCTGGTGAGATGAAATTTTACTAAAATTTTGTTTAAACTGCAAAAGCAAAGCTGTGTTAACACGTTGTACATTGACCTAGTTTCTCAGAAGAAATTATATAGCACTGATTAAAAGCCAGTACAATATTTGGAAAGTTAAGGAGAAACAGAGAACGCAAAGAAAAAAAAAATAATGAAGGCAAGCGGATAATTCAATTATTGCAAATGTGTTGCTTTTAACATTACTTTCTCAGAGTAGCTAAGATAATTCATATACTTGGCTTAACATTTTAATTGCTTGGAAGGCCACTGGCTAACTGTGTGACCTTGTAAACCGTGTTGACCGCCGCTGTCTCCTCTTGCTTTTCCTGTAAGATGAGGATAATGATGTTTGCACTGGTTCTCTGCAAAGGTTGCTGAGAGGGCCAGAGGAGATAACAGAAATACAAACACCAGGAACGCTTACCAGAGAGGGGGAGGCTGTAAGCTCCTTAAGTTGGAGGACTGTGACCTGCTATCCTTCTGTCCTCTCTGCCCGGAGGAGTGCATGGAGCTTATCGTGGGATACTATCAGAGAAAGGGAACACACTGCAAGTGCTCCTTATTGCCTCCACGATAAACCTCAGTTGGCTTTCCCTACAAAGAGCCTAAGCTTGGGACCCTAATGCAACACTGTTTATGAGGTTATCCGGAATGAAGGGGCAGGGGACAGGAAGAGACCAAGAGAAAATGCAGTGGAGACGATGGAGGGACCGAGTCTGTGAGAAGCTTGTGAGACATTTCTCAAACTGCCCACCTAGAAGGCAGGTTGCCAAACATTCACCTACCAGTTTCAGTCTCTTCCCTGAATGAGCTTGCCCTGGGATATGTTGATCAACCTCCTCTCCCCAAAATGAGCATTTCCTGTGGCGTTGTTGATACTAAGAGGCAGCAGACGGGATGTGCTTGGCGTGGAACCTCTTGGTTACTAAGGTACCAAACAACACGGCAGCAGCTGGTATCAGAGGTAGACGAGAGGTGATGTGGTCACCCAAAGCTGCCTGCTACAAACCCCCAAAACTTCGAGCTGCCATTTGTTGTCTGATACAGTTTGAACATTTCCCCCCAAGTCTGTATGCCTGAAAGTTGATCTCTAATATATGACAGTGTCGTATTGTGATAAGAGGTGATTAGCTCTTGATGGCACATGAATGGATTAATGCCATTGTCACAGGAGCAAGTTAGTTATCCCAGGAGTAAATCCAATAACACATGGAGTTCAGTTCTCTCTCTCTCTCTCTCTCTCTCTCTCTCTCTCTCTCACACACACACACACACACACACACACACACACACACACACACACGTCACTTGTTTCTTTCTGCTATGTTATGGCACAACATAAAAATCTTCATCAAATGCATCCCCTCAGCCTTAGACTTTCAAGTCTCCCAAAGCCTGGTCCAAGTAGACTTCTACTGTCTCCAAATTTCCTTGTCTGTGACACGCTACCTGAGCTGCACAAAGTGAACCAAGACATCTCCCCCAGACCCTCAGGGACCTTGCCCTGCCACTGAGCTGTGTTAAAGAGGCAGTTCCATGAGTTCTTTCTGAACTCACACTCCTGCCACAACTGCTTGGATCAAGCTTGTTCCAAGAGCACCCAAACTTTTAGGTTGCTTGTGGGGTGAGGGTCTCTGCAACTACCACAGTCAGCAGGATAACTAACTATTGGAGGAAAGCAAGAAGGTAGCTCAGTTCAACACAACTCAGTAGCTGTTGTTGGTTCAAACTTTGAGAATATGACCCCAAGTAGTTTATTTTAGGCATATTTATGCATAGCGTAATTTGGTGAAAACTTTGCTGATGATAATTAACTCTATCCTGTGTGCACAATAAGGTTTAAGACATGGCTACACTGAAAATCTTTATAAAATACATGTTGACATCTTCTATAACGATAAGTTCTATAGATTAACAAGCTCACGATAAAGGTTTAGGGAAGGATCTAGTGTGGTCTTGGCTGTACCGATAGTAGAGATGTCACCTGGCTATTAACCACATCCACTCCCGGCCTTCTGGATGGAGAACAAACTATGTATCCCTTCCTTTGAAGGAACAAGTCTGTGTGTTTAACATTCCAGGTTCCCTTGGTGCTGATCTGTGGGCACCAGGACCTCTGCACCCCCAACAGTTGCTGACTAACAACTTACAAGTAGTCAAGATCAGTCCTCTGAGAGAACTGAGGGATCAGGTTCTCTCTCTGGGAAAGAACTGAGAAAGCCCAAGAGAATGAGTTTATCAGTAGGAGGTACCCAGCCTGATGGGATGAAAGGAAGGATGGGGCCAGAGTCAAGTGGGCCAGCAGGAAGGCTGATCATAGACACGGATCATAAAAGAAGTGATTCTTTCGCTGAGTAGTGAGGGGTGACCTGTGTTAACCAGACCATAGAAAATGAACTGAAGGGTGAGCAAAGCAAGACAATGAGGGGGGAAAAAAAGGCAAGCTGGAGAAAAATGACTGGCAGATGGAGTGAGACCCCCTCCACTAAAGACAGACTGCATCCCCTTAAGGAAGACTTAGTACCAACAGGGTTGTTCCGACTGCTCCTGAGGCCAGGTGACGTCACTGTCCTGTGTGTGTCCTTCTCAATAGTCCTCCTCCCTGCACAGAAAAGATTCTAAGTTAGGGTTTCAGACATCCAGACCTCAGTCAGACTCCAAATGTGACACATATGCTCATGATGTGTTCCCTGCCTCCACTTCCTAGACAACTGTCTATCCTTCATAACTTTGAAACTCAAAGCTAGGTGTAGTGGCACCTGGGAGGCTGAGAGAAGATTTCCATGAGTTTGAACTCAGCCTAGATTACATAGTGAGATCCTGCTTCACATTTTAAAACACTCTCAGTTCAGACAACAGACCTTTTCTGACTCCACCTCCCTAACTATGGTACCTATCTCTACTATAGCAGTCTTTGATTTGCTGACGTCCTGGTCTAATGCCCTGATTCTGAGAACTTCCTGAAAGGAACAACTAATTAATTGTCTATTGAACAGTTACATATCGGGTGCTGCTTGTGTGTTTGGTGTTGAAGACATAAAAACAAAGAAGTCAAATCAGGTGTGGACAGATATGTCTGTGATCCCAGCAGTAAGCAGGCAGAGGCAGAGCTAGCTTCAACTGCTGGCCAAGCCTTGGCTCAAAAACTGAGAAGACAAGAATGGAAGAGGAGGAGGGGGCAGCACAGTTCTTGTTCTTGTAGAACTTATAGAGAATTGTTGGATGGATGGATGGATGGATAGATGGATGGATGGATGGATGGATGGATATGTGGATTGATGGGTAGATGGATAGATGGGTGGATGGATGAATAAGTGACTGAAGCTCTTATATGTGAAGGTCCTCTATTAAGGAATAAAAGGTCCCCACTTCAACTCTACTTCTAATTAACTTAGTCTTAAGACAGATACCTGGAATAGTTCTCTTTTATTATGGAACAAATTGCCCTATGGCTGACACACTTAAGAGAAGATCTTTATGTCATAATTTTAGACAAATCCCCAGGGTATCAGCTAGAAAACCTGAAAGCCAGGACCTGACTGCCCCTGAAGGCTTGACTGGGAGATACACCTTCTCCCATGCATGCAGGAAGCGGGTTACTCCCTGTGTGCGTCTCTCCATCGAGCTAGCTGGCTTCTCCTGAGCAAATCATCTGAGGGGAATGGGTGAGAAATGTAACTCATAGCCTCTCCTTGGGGCTTTTACACGGCCAGCTTCACCATATTCTAGAAGATTACAAGAATTGCACTGCTCCACCTAACCTATGTTTGAGGGGACAAAAATTATATGACACCTTTTGTAAGGAGCAGTCTTAAAGAAGTTGTAAGCCAGGTGTGGCAATTCATGACTTCAACCCTAACACTTGGAGAACATGGTGGATCCCTGTGAGTTGAGTTCCCAGCCAGCCTGGTCTATGTAGTGAGTTCCAGGCCAGCTGGGACTACATAGAAAGACCCTGCCTGAAAAAAGAAAGAAAGAAGTAGTGAGCATATTGACTTATTTTATTTTCTCCAGATGAACTTCCTGTGTTTGTCTACGCCTCCATAAACTTTGTCCTACCAAGTAAGACATAGATAGTCGTTACCTCAACTTCCCCCATATTATCCTCGTCAAGACAATCAACTGTCCTCTGCATTTTTTAAAGGTCATATTGCTAATCCCCACAGAAAACAGATGCAAAGGAGGGGGGCTTAAAATGACAAATCTAAAGGAACTATAAAATCACAAGAACTGACGAAGCAGTAGAGATGGGGATTCACGAAATCACTGCGTCCTGGTTCTGTGTCTCTGAAGTCTTCAGGCGCCTGCTGATCCTTGGACACTTCCTGCCTGGCTGGGTGTGCTGCTGAGCTCCCGGGGCCTGACCCAAAGAGATCTCCTGGACTCATCAACATCTGATAGACTTTCTGGTCTCTTCTAGAATGTCCTTGGGTTGTGGTCTGTCTAGTTTTTGTTGTTGTTCCTGTTCTGAATTTTCAGGCAGGAGCTTCCTATGTATCTCAGACCAGCCTTGAACTCCCAATCTTCTTGTCTCAGCCCCCCAAATGCTGGGATTAGAGGTGTGTGGTACCAGACCCTGCTGAGCCATTCCGTTTTAGAATCCTGCCCACAGAGGCCCTTCTAGGTTATACCCTGATCCATGGATAATGGCAAAGAAAGTCCTGGCTCCAAACAACGACTAAAGGTTTTTCTCTCTTTTGGGTTTGGCAAAGCAACGTTATTTGTTTCCTGGAAAACTCTAATAGCCTGTGACTGGTCTGTCTCCTAACAGCCTTCACATCTCAGCCAGAGTGGCTTAAGTCCCAAGTCTGACCTTGCTGTTCCTGCTCTTGAAGTCCTGCAATGGCTCCCCCTTCCCCCTAAGTACATGTGTCTAGACAAAGTTCACAAGGCTTTCTGTGACACAGCCTGACACTGGCTTTCAGTCCGTGGGGAGAACTAACCAAGTCTTCCCTCTCTTGTCAGTCTTCATCCCTCTGCTTCCTCTGTCTGGAAAGCTCAGCCTTCTGGCTGCTCACCCCTCCCCAGGCTTCATACCTACTGGCTTGCAGGGGTCAGCCTGGATGGCACGTTTGCCAGGAGATCTGCCTAGCTTCCCTTGCCCCAGGTTAGCCAGCCTACAGGGCTTTCTCTTGTTTTTCACACATGACTGTATGTCTCTGGTCTATCCATACTGTTGAAACATTGAAGGTCTAACCTAAGCCTTGTATCCATACTGTGTTTGGCTCTCAATACTTACAGAGTGAACATTATCTGATTGGTAAGTGAACAAGGATACTTCATGTCTGTCTCTCAGGTGTCCACTGTAGTTCTCTGGAAGGCCTACTTGGTCCTATTCTCTTTAACACACAATTGCCTGGAGAACTCCCGCTTAAGGGATCAGCTCTTCTGTGACCTTCACTGTCCTGGACCACCTTCAGAGCTGAGTCTTGTTAGCTCTGGAAAGGTGGCACCACTGTGACCCCTGCAATCCATTGGACAGGTCCCTTTTACCTTCAGATCCCCAAAGAACAAGAGACCAGCTGCCATTTTTTTTTTTCATCCTATGTGTGTGACTGATCAAAGCTGCCATGCAGGTGTGCTGGATGGGCAGCATTTGGCCACTCCCCTTTCCTAACAAGTTAACTGCTATTCACAGCTGCTCTTTATAAGTTCCCACCTATAACAGCAGCTAGAACAGTTCTTCATCAGAGAAAACAAAACTAGAAAGACTCAGAGGACTGAAGGTTGTGACTATTGTTAGCCTAAAATAAGAACTCAGTACTGTAAGGAGCTGAAAGGGTCTGCAACCCTGTAGGTGGAACAACAATATGAACTAACCAGTACCCCCAGAGCTCGTGTCTCTAGCTGCATATGTAGCAGAAGATGGCCTAGTCGGCCATCACTGGGAACAGAGGCCCCTTGGTATTGCAAACTTTATATGCCCCAGTACAGGGGAATGCCAGGGCCAAGAAGCAGGAGTGGGTGGGTAGGGGAGCAGGGCGGAAGGAGGGTATAGGGAACTTTCGGGATAGCATTTGAAATTTGAAATGTATATAAAGAAAATATCTAATTAAAAAAAAAGAGAACTCGATACTGGCTGGGGTGTCGCTCAGTGGTACAGTGTTTGCCTACGTATACACAAAGCCCCATGTTCAGTCCCTAGTACTCTAATGAGGATCCTCCCTCAGGAAAGATAAGAGAGCAGTTTATTTTAAGCCAAATATGAGGGATGATGGTCCAGGATGATAGAAGCCACTCTGAGTCACCATAGAAGAGGTTATGTGAACTTGAACAGACACAGAACAGGAGAAAATCATAGCAGATATGATTACCAGTCTCAGGAGCAGGAGTGCCAGGCAGGCTGGTGGCAGCAGACTGGAGGAGTCACTTTGTATTACCTTCTCGTCACTGTGACAAAACTCCTGATAGAAGCGGCTTACCGAAGGAAATACTCAGATACAGACATTTCAAGTCATGGCTGGCTGGCTTTGAGCCTGAGGGGAGGGGGGCTCCCACAGTGACAATAGGACTTAGTCAGGAAGGGTTGTTCACCTCACAGCATGCAGAACACCAACCAACACAGCTTTCCAGGCTAGGCCCCAAGTGATCTACTTCCTGGGGCCATCCCTACCTCCAAACAATAACGACAGATTATTAATCTACATGGAAATTAGCCGTGGACTAGGTCAGAGCCTTTAAGATCCAATTACTTCCCCCAAACCCATCATCTGGCAGCTAAGCCCTCACTCAGCTCATGAGTGTTTAGGGCAGACAGATGGGTGATGTTTCACATCCAAGCTGGTAGTACTTACAAACTGCTTTTGCTATCAAGCAACTCAGGTTGACAAGTTTGAAAGGTTTGGAGTTCCGGGGGGGGGGGGGGTCACTGAGGCAGGTGGGTAAGAGATTAGAAGAGTTATTAACTCCACAGACGGACAGACAGCAGCATGGTGGGACACCTTAGGAGAGTTCAGACCCCTGTGAGAGAGTAGAGGTCCCCTTCTTTTTAAAAAAATAATTTATTTATTTTTATTTTATGCACATTGCTGCTTTTGCCTGCACATATATGTGTGTGAGGTTGCCAGATCTTGGAGTTACAGACAGTTGTGAGCTGCCATGGGGGTGCTGGGAATTGAACTAGGGTCCTCTGGAAGAGTAGTCCGTTCTCTTAACCGCTGACCCATCTCTCCAGCCCCAGGGGTCCCCTTCTTACAGGCTTGGGAGAAAGGAGGGTAAAAAGGAGATTGAAAAGTTTCCTTTTTTTGGCCTGCTGATGGTCGTTGCTAGAGGTAACCATGGAATGGTGAGTTTAAGAACAGCAAGTGATGGATAAACACCTTTCCTGGCAGGCCGTTACTAGGGGTTGATAGGGTGGGCAAGGCAGAAGCCAGCTGTATAGTTCTAGGAATCAAACTACTTCTGTTTCTGGAATTGTCATAGTTCGACAAAGATGGAAGAGCGTTACTAAATGGTGTGGCCCTGGCTGACGACAGTAGCTAAAGCGGCACAAACATCTGACACCAAGGTCTGGGTTTTGTGTCTCTGCCTCCTTTATTTTGGCAGAAAATACAGAGGTAAGTCATTGCCCTTAACCTTTCCTCTTGAGCCACACCTTGTATTCCCAGAACAGGTCGGCCCAAATGGGGGTGATTTTCCATGCTGAGGGGGCAGTGCCCTGGAGCAGAAGGATGAAGCTCATGAGAACCAGGTTGCTCCCATCAAGCAATGTTGGTCGTAACAACTTCAGGACCAGCTCACACAACCAGAACAGAGGCAGGATCCACCAGACCACATCTTAGCCAGGGCTGTTTATTAATGTGGACCTTTTCAGTTCCTACCCTAAATTTTTCTCTACTGAAGCCTAAAGTTTGTGTCATTAGGCCCCATCACCTGCTCCACCTCCCAATGTGCCACACTGACTCAATCTCTTCACCCCGCTTTGCACCATTAGTCATCTCTTTAATAAGCTTATATGAGGATGGGAGGCCCAGTCAGCATTTTGAGGATGTTGGAGCTTAGGCTTTTTCCATAAACTCCAGTTACAAAACCGCTACAGTCCTCTTCAGGCATCAGATGTTATCATCACAGCACTGTTAGCGTCAGCCTTCATGGAGGTTAAGCTTCATAATACATTCCAGAAAATGTATCTGTCAGTCATGAGAATGTTAAGTCAGAATCAAGAGTTAAAGTAGTTGACTATAAGAGATCCTAAGATAGTCCAAGATAATTTTGACTTGGACCTATAGCCTCCCTTGTCTGCACAGCCACAATGTCTCCAAGGTCAAGTCCAATGTCATGTAGTCTGCCAGATTCTTAATATAGATACATTGTCTTCAGAGAACTTCAACTACCACACTCTGTTCCCTAGGACCATGTTTGTATGGTTGGAAGCCTGAGATAAGGGGATCCCCCACTGACAAGAGGAATGACCTTGAGCAAGTCACAGAACTCTCCCTCATGAGATAAGGATCTCAGTTCATAACCCAGATTGGTCTTAAACATGTGCTCTTCCTGATACAACCTCCCAAGTGCTAGGATTATGAGAATTTGCCACCACCTCTCAGTACTCAGAGAACATTTTAATCCTTTGGTGCCTCCTTAATATTATTGTGAGGGTTAAATAAAACCATCAGTGTAAAGGAACTTAGAATAGAGTAGGTCCTCAAATGACGGCTACTATTCTTGCATATAAAGGAAGACAAGGACCAGGTGAGCATCCCTCATTCTCCAACCCTCCTCTTGGTCTCACTTAGCCCTCTCTACAGCTTCCTTAGAAGCCTTTCTTCTGTTGGTGTATTAGGTACTTTCCTAGTGTCATGATAAAACACCATGGCCAAAGCAACGTATAAAAGAAAGCATGTAATTGAGCTTATTGTTTTAGAGAGTTAGAGTCCATTTGCTCTGCCACCTTGAGCGTGGCACATGGCAGCAGGATCAGCTGAGAGCTCACATCTTGATCCACAACCACAAGGTAGAGAGAGCTCCCTGGGAATGGTGTGGGCTCTTGAAACCTTGAAACCTGCCCCTAGTGGCATACCTCCTCCAACAAGGCCACATCCCCTTCACCCTTTCCAAATGGTTCCATAAACTGGGGACCAAGTATTCAACCATATGAACCTATGGGGGGCATTCCTCATTCAAACCACCACAGTTGGGCTGTCCTTCCCCTCCCATGGGTCATTAGTTACTCTTCTCACCACTGTGACCATGAAACCACACGAGAAGCAACTTAAGTTGGGAAGGGTTCATTGTGGCTTTCAGTTGAAGGGATCCAGTCTATCCTGGTGGGGATAGCATGGCTGTCGGTTGGTCACATTCCATCCACAGTCAGGTAGCAGAGAAAGATGAATGCTGGTTCTCAGTTCACTTCAAAATGATCTTCCGTTTTACTCACTCCGAGACCCCAGCCAATGGGATGGTCCTTCTCATATTCAAGGTGTGTCTTCTCTCTTCCATTTAACCTTTCTGGAAACACTCTCATGGTCACACCCAAAGGCATGTTGCCATGGTGGTCCTAAAGCCCATCATGTTGACAATGGAGATCACTCATCTTGGGAGGGAGCAAGACTCACCCATTTTCTTCTTGGTCCTGCTACTCATTGAACAAATGAGCAGGAGGTCTTCTTAGCACTCACTTCTCAGCTGAGAACAACTCCTGTGTGTTGAGGGAGGAGGCACAGGAATTGTTTCCACTGTATTTCTGGGTTTCCCTACAACAAATGCTACAGTCTGCTTTTCCCTGGATGACCTGAAAGTAAACACTGTTGGCTACAAAAACAACCACATTCCTTCCAGAGCCTAGGATAGATAAGGAACGCACAGCATTCCCATTAACACAGCCTTGATCCTACTTTGGGAAATTATCCCCATCTTATGCTACAGGGACATTTGCATCGTGATCAGCTTAGTTTTTAGTGCCACGTATCACCCTGTTAGCCCAAAAAGGCTTCCACCTGAAGCAGAAGGCTAATGATGCTGCTCCCTTGGCACAGTCTCCCTCCCCTCAAGTTCTCCTTTACTAATAGTTGTTTTTCTTGCTGCACATCCCACCATGCGCGTCCATCTTCCTACTGTGAAGCTCAGCCCCTTGTGGGAACTCCCACTCAGCCTTGTTTTCCAGCCTGTGAGGCACTGTTTGGTCTCAACTCACTGCACAAATGACTAACACTTCCTAAACTCAGAGATGAATCAGCCAGGTTACCAGCTCCTGCCATCCTTCACACAGGCCCGCTGACCTCCTCCAGTGTCAAATGCAGTGCAGCGCAGCCCAGCTCAGCTGGAAATGCAAATGCATCTTGTCCCCGTCTGCCCACCCAGAATGTACCCAAGCCCACATTTCCAGACCAGGGCATCCCAGGTTTGGGTTTTTCCCTTCTTATTTTGCTTTTACTCTTGTGCTGCACTAATGAAGCCATCTTCTGCAATGTTCAATCCCCATGTCTGACTATAACAAGATCTGCCCACAACTGAGCAATACAAAACACCCCCACATCCCATGGAGAACCTTTGCAATCTCTTATATTGTGACACCACAGTTCTCAAAAAAAAAATTTTAAACACACAATAACAACAAATAAAATTCCTTCCAGGGAAAGAGAAAGCTCACTCCCACTTCACAGCCTCCCCCCCAACTCTGGTGAGAATCAATCTACCTAAATCTCAAAGCCTCAAAGTTCTGGGCCTAACCAATAGCCAAGCGCCTGTAATGGGCTCCCCAGCTCACCGCACCCCACCATCCGCCCCAATTTCTTCAATCTGCTCAGCAACCAGAGCCATTAAATCTAGAAAACTAATTTGCAAGGAAAACAATGAGAAGGGCAATAGTTTCTCCGTCGGATTCTAATGTAAAGTCCCACCAGGACTGGAGCGTTGTAAAGCCCGGGGAGGGGTGCCTGGAGAGAACCAACGATTAACATTCAAAGCCCCAGTGCTTCGGAAGCTGACCCGATGCAAAATGGAAATCTGCCCTATCCCACGGGGGGGGGGGGGGCAGCACTCAGGTTCACATTATTTATCCTGCAAACCGAGTTGCTAATAGCAAGCAATCACCGGCTCGCTCCCCCGCAGATCAGGGGGAGCCTGCAGAGTTTGCAGAGCCATCCCAGGACACGTGTCTGGGTTACTTAGGAGCAGTGCTATTCCGGAAAGGGAAAGGCAGGGAATAAAGCTGGAGAGTGGGAGGAGAGGACGAGCCAGAAAGGCCAGGAGGGGCTGAGCCACAGGGAAAGCAGGCTGGTGGTCTTTGCCCAGCCCCTATAGACTGCTGACCTTGGTGTGTGTCAGGGGTGGGGTGGGAATGGGGACGACTCTGCCATGGTCTGTTCCCCAGGGATGGGGGTGGCACTCGGAGATTGGTAGATTCACCTTGAGTCATCCAATGAGTCACTAGCAGAGGGCAGAAATAGATCTTATGAGCCACTGTTCTTGTCACAGCATCTTGTTTCTGCAACTAAGACTGCTAGGAGGGGAGGGATCAGCGTGCTGCACACAGCCAGGCTGGTTCATATGATGAGAGGACTTCTTCCCAAATCTGCTCCCATTCCCAAGGGAAGTGATGAAGAGCCAAGAACCAAGTCAAATTCTCTGACCAAGTCAGGCACTCTCTTCACATCAAGTACACCTGTTAGCCATCCCTACCGAGCGCCAACACCAAGTCCAGCTGGGATCCTCGGCTCTCGTGGGAAGCACACGCATCCCGGAAAGTTTTCTCTTTCCTCTAACTTGTAGTCTTTTAGGGCTTAGGACAGAAATACAGATGTCTACCTGACATCCCATACCTTCAGCCCAATGTCTTCAGCAAACAGATGTAGTCTGGTTAGGTATCCATTCATGGCTTTGTACTGTTGGGAAACTTAGCCTTTATTATTACTCAAGGACAGTTGGCTTTGGAAAAAATAGTTTGTTCTCGGTTTTCAAGAAAAAGCAATCTGCCACACTATCCAGAGCCACATGGGGACACCTATGGGCATTCAGGAAGAGGTAGGAGCCGAGGGGAGTCCCCCTAAAGTCCTCTGCAGTATGGACCCATTGAGTAACCAGGTGTAGAATTAACTACATTACAACTTATGCTGGAGCCTAGACACTGTTCCCAGTTGCCTCCTGGCTGACCGTGAGAAGATTGGAGCAGGTGGAGGGAGGTCCAAGGTGTGAAAGCCTGATTTTTAAAAAAGTATTTTGGAGCATGGACTCTGCATTGGCTGATTTGTGCACAAACAGACCTGAGCAAGCAGTTTACGGTGTCTGATAACTGAGCGGCCATAGAAGGAAAGGTTTCCAAGAGACAGCAAAGCCCCCTGGGGACAAGGCATTTGTTAAAAGAACATCACAGGTGCCGCAATTACCTTTGTAGTTGCTGCAACCATTTTATGACCCTAAGAGAAACCAGTTCTGGAGAAACTATGCTAGCACAACCACGTGAAGCAGTCCCTATGCCCAGCCTCTGATGTTCTCACACCATGAGCTAGCAATTGCCTTCCTGCTTCAGCTGCTTCATCAGTATTCTATACTAAAAATACCCTAAGACAATCTTTTCCATTTACTCTAAGATCTGCCTCTGTTCTTGCTGTTGCACTAGATTTGTTTGTTGTTGAACTAAAATTGCTCTTTAGAGAATGAGTTTGATGTTTGAATTTACTCCACCCCACCCCAGCCACACCCCCATCCTCACCTCATCCCATCCCACCCCACACTCACACCCTCCACCCCAACCCCCTCCCCACCCTCCCTTCTCCCACCCCACCCTGGGGGTTACAGGAGCTGCAGATGGCACAGAGTGTGGCCCATCACATTATTTTCCAGTTTTGAAGGGCTTGGCCTCACTTGTTGCTATGGAATCTTTCCAAAATCACATAGAAACAGAAGACCGGTATTCTGAAGCTAAGAAGACGGTAGCATCCCATGCCTCGCTTTTGTCTCGTGACTCCTGGCTCTTCCCTTGAGCTGCAGTTGGCCTTAGGTGGGTGACACTCTTGGAGAGAGGACATGGTTTGGTATGGGTGAGGGAAGTGAAAGATAATTCTATTCAACCGCAAGACCAAGTCAGAGCAATTGAGAGCCACCACCTGAGAGGACAGGGTTTCCTAGGGCTGCAGGGACAACACATTTGTGGTAGAGAGCTTAGGTAGAGCACCCAAGGCCGGGAATTTACAACCTCAGAACTGAAGGAGCACACACACACACACACACACACATGCTTGCACACACATGCACACGCACACATACACACACATACCTGATCACATACACAAACATACACACATGCACACACACATACACACACATATGCTTGCACACACATGCACATGCACTCATACACACACATACATGCTCACACACATATAAACATACACACATGCACACACATACACACACATACACACACACATATACACACACACACAAACATGCGCACACACACATACACACACAAACATGCACTAATACATATACACACAAACATGCCCACATACACAAACACACACATACAAACACACACACAATCATGCTCACACACACAAACATACACACACATAGGAACATGCACATACGCGAACACATACACACACACACACACACACACACACCAATGTTTTGGGACGAGCACTAGCCACTGTCCAGATAGGTGACCTCTGCCAAATCACATCACAATTCTAGGCTTCAGTCTCCTCAACCATGAAATATGGGAATTGAACTAAATTATTTCTGGTCACTTCAGATTCACTTTAAAAATCTTATGATTCTAAATATAAACAGATCGCCTTAACCTTTTTTTAAAAAAAAAAAAAAACTAAATGTCAAGCACATGAGATCATAAGAACCAGTAGTAGATGGTTTTGTTCTACCGAGATAGAAAGGCTACTGCTGTCTATCACGTTAATATTGTTATCATGGGTTGGAATCGGCCTCTTTTCCCCAATCTCCAGCACTTCTACTGTGAGCTCAGTTGGGAATATGGCTGCTGCAGATATAACTGGCAAAGACAAGGTTGTATGGCCATGTTGGAGTAGGGTCAGCATTTACTCTAAAATGAACAATGTCTTGGCTGGGCCTGGTAGCTCACTTGTAATCCCAGTACTGAGGCAGGCAGGTTTCTGTAGGTTTGAGGCCAGCCTATGCTACATAATGAGTTCAAGGCCAGCCAGGACGGACACACAGTGAAACGTTATTTGATGGTTATTTATTGTCACTCTGACTGGACTTAGAATCCCAGGCACCTGTCAGTGAGGACATTTCTAGAGAGGTTTCACTGAGGAAGGAGGCGTCACCATGATTGGTGAATGGGTGGCACCACCTCATTAGCTAAGGTCCCAGAGCTAATAAAAAGGGAAACAGGAAAACCCGTGATCACTGGCATTCTTCCCATTATGACTGTAAATTCAGCGTGGCCGGCCATGTTGTGTTCCCACTCCACCGTTTCCCCACCTTGATGGACTGCGCTGTCAAACTGTAATCCAAAATAAAGCCTTCCTTCTCCCCTTTGCTTCTGTCAGGCATTTTATTACATCAATGAGAAAGTTAATTAATAAGCTGTCTCCAAGAAATAAATAATGAAAAATAATTAAATAAAGCAGCCGTGTCTTGAGAGAGAGAGAGAGAGAGAGAGAGAGAAGGATCGAGATAGAGTACCGTGTGAGGACAGAGGCATGGGGGAGACAGCTGTGTGTCTACAGAGGCATCAGCTGCATGGGTCAGGGTTGCTGTAAGCTTCAAAAGCTGGCAGAGTCTGGAAAGAGACCTGCTATGAACAGCACAGCCCCAGTGTTAACGGTGATGTCCGATTTCCCAGTTCTAGAACTGTGAGGCAGGCACCAAGGCTCTGCTTTGGACCACACAGTTGGTAGCACTTTGTTATCGCAGACTTAGGAAATGAATGCAGCTATAGTATTTATTAAATGCTTTTTGCGGACCAGGGGCTTCATTTGGTTCTCTGATTGCTGCTCCCTGAGTCTTCACGGCAATCTTGGGGTCAACAATATTTTAGCCACATTTTTCCAGTGAGGATCTATACAAATATGCCCACAACCACCAAGTCAGGGGAGAAGTCAAACTTTAAAACTGAGGATTCTGTTATAAGGATCTTAGTGTGAAGGGGTTGGCTATTTGAAGCCTCCGTGGACACCCCACTTTCTAGACTCGCTGGTTTGTTTTTGCTTGATTGTAATGTGTGTATCCAAACTGTAGAGTGCTCAGAATCAGCTTGTCTGAAACCATAATCTTCATTCTCCCTTCTAACTTCAGTTTCCTACTAGAACATTCCTTTCCCCCTTCTCTCCAGCCAGAGTTGGTGGCTCTGTGCCCTGACTCAAGCCATCCTTGCTTTGACTTCCTCTCACTTCAAATCCTGAACCCTTGGGCTGCATATTAAATCCAGTGATAGCTCACAGTCTCCATGGCTACTACCCTGGCCCTAGCATTCAGGGTCCCTACTCTGAGCTCAGTGCCCTGTGAAATCTTGCAGCCTGGACCTTCCAAAGGCTTGTCATCACACTTGGAGTGAAACCAACTTTTGGGCGAGGAAGTTGCTCTGTCCATAAAGGGATTGCCTAGCATGGACAGGCTGTGGACTCAATTCCCCAGCACTGCATAAAACTGGACATGCTAGTACACACCTATAATCCCAGGACTTGCAAGGCAGAGGCAGAAGGATTACAAGTTCGAGGCCAGTCTCAGTTACATATGGAGTTTGTGGCTAGCCTGAGCCACATGAGATTATGTCTCAAAAGTGGAAGGAAGGAAGGAAGGAAGGAAGGAAGGAAGGAAGGAAGGAAGGAAGGAGGGGAGGGGAGGGGAGGGGAGGGGAGGGGAGGGGAGGGAAGGGAAGGGAAGGGAAGGAAGGAGGGAGGGAGGAGAGAGAGAGAAAGAGAGAAAGAGAGAGAACAAAGGAAGGAAAGAGGGAAGAAGAAAGAACAAAAGAATCAACTTTTTCCATGCATGGTCCATGAGTCTCCTTTGGCCTAGCCTCTGTCCCTTGGACCTTTGATATGAAAATCTTGTCCTATCTAGAGCCTCGTCTAGCTGGCTCCTCCTCATTATTCAGGCACAGAGGCCTTTCCCTAGATTTAAGCTAGCCCTAGCCCTGGCCCAATCCTTCCTATTCCCTGGTTTCATCCCCTTCACTCTCTAAAAACTCAGCATGCTTTTAAAACCTTCCTTTTCGGTCTGTCTTTCTTGTCCCTCCGTGAGAACAGGAGTCTTTTCCACCCTGGTTCATCACTTATTCTAATGCCCAGAGTACAGTCTGCCCTCCACAGGTGCTCCCACCTGCCCAGAAGGAAACTTGAGGTTCCCACCTTGAGCAGAAGCCTTTGGTGTCTCTCTGCCATCTACAGCTGCTGCTCCTTGCCATCACTACAGCCCAAGCAGGTTTTCATCAAGTGCTTGTTGACTGCTGTTTCAGTTAGTATTTCATTGCTATGAAGAGACACCATGACCTCAGCAACTCTTATAGAGAAAACATTTAATTGGGACTGGCTTACAGTTTGAGAAGTTTAGTCCATTATCATCATGGTGGGAAGCATAGCGGTATACAGGCAGACATGGCACTGGAGGAACAGAAAGTTCTACATCTTGATCTACAGACAGCAGAAGGAGACTGTGTGTCACACTGGACATAGCTTAAACATAGAATACCTCAAAGTCCACCCTCATAATGATGCACTTCCTCCAATAAGGCCACACCTACTCCAGCAAGGCCACACCTACTCCAGCAAGGCCACACCTATATCACCAAGGCCACACTTCCTCCAATAAGGCCCCACCTACTCCAACAAGGCCACACCTCCTAATAATGCCACTGCCTATAGGCAAAGCATTCAAACACCTGAGTCTTTGGGGGTGGGGGAGGGGAAACCTATTCAAACAACCACAGCTGCACAGAGAGGCCTTTCTTCTACAGTTTCTGTCCTTCTTGGATTTGAATTTTCTGGTGGTTCAAGGGGTTTATACTTATAAACACCCAGGAAAGACTCAGAAATACACATACATACCCCAATTTCTTTTCTATAGAGGACATTCCCACTCAGCAAACAGGGTCATCCTTTGTGTGTGTGAAGCCATGCCCTGCCTCAAACATGGAACCTGCCTGGATAACTGAGCTCAGATATGTAAATACATCCTGGTTTTTTAATTACTTCCAAAACAGAGAACACATTTGGAGCCCCTTGCCAGCCATTCGACATTTCTTACCATTCCAAACTGCGGAGGAAAATGAGCTTTTCTGCCACAGGAGACAAAGAAGAAAAAAAAAACCCAAGACCATTTAAAAAAATTAAGTCTATATTTGGTGTTATTCGCATACACATTACATCTTTTGTAATAAATGGAAGTTAGTTTGAATCTCTTGAAATTGATTTCTCCATTCTCCCCAGCACCTTACTTTGCAGGACCACTGATTTTAAACTTGTGTATTACATTTATTTGTTTGTTTATTGGCAAGGACACACGTGTGAAGGTCCTCTCCCTTCACCCCCTGGGTTCCAGGAATCCACCTCAGATCATTAAGCTTGCCTTTATCTTCTGAGCCATTTGCCAGCCCTGGTCCACTGACTCTGAAACCCCTGTCCCTAACTCAAAAGCCATTGGGCAGGCAGTGCAGGCCCAGCCACCAAGGTCCATGAAAGTGGGTTTCTAGAGAGCCTTCAAAAGTCCACAGGAAGCAGCGTGCTTGGAGAAGTCAAACCTTAGGTGATGGGTCCTGGACATGGGCACTGCTATTCTGAAACTATGAAGCCTCTTGGGGGGGGCGGTTATATCCCTACCCCACTCCATTCATCCATTCCCATTTGGGCCTAATTCCTCCAAGGAAGTGGAGGGAAATGGTTTATAGAAGATTACCTCAACTTGGCATTCACCTCTTAAAAGCAACCGTCTTAGTTTGGGGCAGTAGTGCCTCTCAGCAAAGCCCTCCAAGTTCCTCTTTGTTGGTAAAAATCATGGGAAACACTCTGCTTTCCTGTGCATTTTGGTCTGGGTTCTCTGTGTTCTTCAGCAACTAACAGAACTCACTTGGCTTACACAAGATAGGAACACGCACTGTGTGAAAACAAGAGGAACCGATCGATTCAAGGATGAGGGAGGAGATGAGGTCTCAGGGAAGTTCCAGATCCAGAGTCCACCAAAAGCCCAGACAATCCATCTCTTCTCTGCCTACCACTCTAGGACTACAGCATTGCTTTGATGGGTTTGGATGTGACATGTTCCCCTCATTTTCATGTTCGAATGTTTGAATGTCCCCAGCAGATGGTGACAAATGGTAGGCTATGGAACCCCGAGGAGGTAGAGCCTCATTAGAGGGAGTGGCTGACTGGAGGCAGGCCTTCAGATTTTGAGGCCTGACCCAGCTTCTTGTCTGGTCTTTGTTTCTGGTCCAGGGAGAGGTGGGAGAAAACACACAGTGGTGGCTGCCATGCCTTTCTCCTCCTCCTCCTCCTCCTCCTCCTCCTCCTCCTCCTCCTCCTCCTCCTCCTCCTCCTTCTTCTTCTTCTTCTTCTTCTTCTTCTTCTTCTTCTTCTTCTTCTTCTTCTTCTTCTCCTTCTCCCTCTCCCTCTCCCTCTCCTCTTCCTCCTTCTTCTTTCTTTTTTATTGGATATTTGCTTTATTTACATTTCAAATGTTATCCACTTTCCAAGTTTCCCCCATCCCATCCTCCCTCCCCCTGCTTCTATGAGGATCTTTCCTCCTCCCACTTACCCACTCCCACCTCCCTGCCCTTGATTCCCCTACACGAGGTATCTATCAAGCCTTCATAGGACCAAGGACCTCTGTTCCCATTGATGTGTGACAAGGCCATCCTCTGCTACATATGCAGCTGGAGCCATGTGTACTTCTTTGTTGATGGCTTAGTCCCTGGAAGCTCTGGGGGATCTGGTTGGTTAATATTATTGTTCTTCCTATGGGGTTACAACCCCCTTCAACTCCTTCAGTCCTTTCTATCATAACTCCTCTATTGGGGACCCCCGCACTCAGTTCTTTCTATAACTCCTCTATTGGAACCCCCGCACTCAGTCCTTTCTTGCCATGCTGACCTGTATCCTCAAACTGTGAGCCCAAGGTAAATCCTCAATCCCTAAATTGCTTCTTGTCAGGTGTTTGGTCACAGTTGTGAGAAAAGTAATGCAGGCTCCCATCTCTGCTTCTGTCTGCAGTTTTAGCAATCAACTCCCAAGTTAAAATGTTCTCATTCCATAGCCCTCACGGGTTCTCACACTCTGAGAGCCACAATTCTGTGCAGAGGAAGAAGACCCTGATGGCCTCAGCTTGAGTACGAATTGACTCATGATCCAACCCACTGCTGGCCAGGGGAACAAACGTGAACGTGTATTAGGAAGCCGCCACAGTCCCCAGGCGAAGGTTACTGAGGACTTAAATAGGCAGCACTGTCTCAAAATATCATCATGACGCTGGACCTACAGTCACTTAAAGGAAAGTATTTTATGATGAATTTGTCTATGTGTACGCATGCACAAGTGCACAGATGCATGCAAGTATCCACGGAGGCCACACGGAAGTGTCAGATGCCTCAGAGCTGGAGTTCCAGGCAGCTGTGAAACAGCTGGCACGGGTGCTGACAACTGAGTCTGATCCTGTGCAAAAGCAGCAAGCCCTCCTAACCACTGAGCCACCGATCTCTCCAATCCCGCTTTCAGCCATTGTTTTTATTCTACCATGATTGCTATTCTGTTCCCATGCCTCTAAACTTGGAATGTTAAAAGTGCCTAGAAGGTCCTTTATTTGCTAATTTTATCTGAAAAGTGTTTTTTTTTTTTAAATGTCTACTGGTGTGTGCCTGTATGAGTTTAGAAACCAAACCTGAGTTTTTTGCAAGAGCAGTGTCTTAGTCAGGGTTTCCTGCACAAACATCATGACCAAGAAGCAAGTTGGGGAGGAAAGGGTTTATTCGGCTTACACTTCCATATTGCTGTTCATCACCAAAGGAAGTCAGGACTGGAACTCAAGCAGGTCAAAAAGCAGGTGATGCAGAGGCCATGGGGGAATGCTGCTTTCCCTGGCTTGCTCAGCCTGCTCTCTTATAGAACCAAGACTACCAGCCCAGGGATGATCCCACCCACAAGGGGCCTTTCCCCCTTGATCACTAATTGAGAAAATGCCTTACAGCTGGATCTCATGGAGGCAATTCCTCAATTGAAGCTCCTTTCTCTGTGATAACTCCAGCTGTGTCAAGTTGACATAAAACTAGCCAGTACAAGCAGTAAGTGCTCAAAATGGCTTAGCCATCTCTTCAGCCCTAGAAGTCATCATTTTTACTAGGTATGTCTGATGAATTCTAAAGTCTCTCTCTTTTTTTTTTTTTTCAGATTAGATTTGTTGTTGTTGTTCTTTTGGGAGCCTGAGCTGGGATCTTCAAACCCCTAGACCCTAATGCTTACTCTCTGAGCACTGAGAGAGTGGCCCTGAGGTTATTTGAATTAAAGCTAAGATACAGTGATGACAGCAACAATAATAACAGTTGGGAGAGGGAGAGGAAAGAAGAAATGGATAGACGTAGGAGAGAGAGAGAGAGAGAGAGAGAGAGAGAGAACGGACTACTGCACTCACAACCGCAGGGCGTTAGTAAGTGTCTGAGGGACTCTGGTCAATCCTTTCTATGAGCAGTTTAGGGACCCTGGCAGCAATAATTATCAATTATCAACTGTGTTACCTACCCACACTCAGAATTGCTGATCATCTCTAGAAGTCTCTGCAAGTGCTTAGCTTGATTATACAAAATATTACTGATTATTTTCATTTACACAAATAGCTTTCATTTATAGCTAATCACCATGCAGCACAAAGATGATTATATGTTGATTAACTTTGCTTTAAGATTAATTTCAACATAAACTTCTACACATTTTTTTTTTTTGGTTCAGGCTTCTTAGTTTGTTGTGTGTACAGAATTGATTATGTACCCAAACTTCAAAAGAATTAGAAGGAATATCATCTCCTGGGATAACACGCTAGAATACAAATGACTCACACAGTCTTCCCCTAGAAGTGAGGACAACCAAGTATTTTAAACAAGTCTTGCGATTTATGAATATTGGGGCTGGTGAGATGACTCAGCAATGACTACTCTTACAGAGGACCTTGGTTCCACTCCCAGGACCCACACAGTGTCTCAAAACCATTTATAACTCCAGTCCCAGTTATAAATGACACCTTTTTCTGGTCTCTGTGTGCTACATGAACATAGGGGCACAGGTATGTATACAGGCAAAACACACACACACACACACACACACACACACACACACGATAGTTTGTATCTGCTTGGGCTAGGGAGTGGCACTATTAGGAGGTGTGGCCTTGTTGGAGGAGGTGTGTCAATGTAAGCATGGGTTTAAGACCCTCATCCTAGCTACCTGGAAGCCAGTATCTGCTAGCAGACTTCAGATGAAGATGTAGAACTCTCAGCTCCTCCTGCTCCATGCCTGCCTGGATGCTGCCATGTTCCCACCTTGTTGATAATAGACTAAGCCTCTGAACCTGTAAGCCAACCCCAATTTAAATGCTGTCTTTTATAAAACTTGCCTTGGTCATGGTGTCTATTCACAGCAGTAAAACCCTAACTAACTAACTAACTAACTATATATATATATATATATATATATATATATATATATATATACAGACAGACAGACACCATGGTTCATCTAAATTGATAATACACTGAAATCAGCTTGCCTGGGGCAAGTAACTGGCCATGACCCTTAGGAAAGTTATGGGTGAGACTGGGACGAGGCAACTGACATTTGTTAGATGTAGACTGCCTTCAGAACCAGCACTGACAGATACTTTGTAGCATTATTAGATCAATAACGAAGAAACAAGATATCTATGGAGTCCTGTCTGTAGGCCATGGGTTACCATGTTTAATCCTTATCACAACCCCAAAGGATTAGTGCCCTTAGCATCCTCAAAAATGAAGACAACTCTGAGATTCTTGGTGATGGTGGTATTGGTAATCAGAGTCTAACTTAAGTTCAATGGAGGGCAATGAAACTCAAAGGATTTTAGTTCCTAAGTGATCTCCAAGGTTAAACAAGCTTTAATCTCCAGAATCTCAGATTCCTCTTTGCAAAGTGGGATCATAAATGAGCCTTCTTTTCTCTCTGCTGGGCGCCAGCTGCTTGCTGTTGAAATGGGCAAGGGCATGAAAGTGGTGCTGGTCCTGGCTGGATGCTACTCCGGATGCAAAGCCGTCAATCTGAGGAACATCCAGGATGGCACCTCAAATGCTCACAGCCAGGCTCTGGTGGCTGGAACTGACCACTACCACCTAAAAGTGTCAGCTGCAATAGGCAACAAGAAAATCACCAGGAGATCAGAGATCAAGTCCTCTGTGAATATATATGAGTACAATCACCTCTTGCTCACAACATACTCTGCAGGTATCCCCTCAGACAAAACTGTTGTCAACAAAGATGTCTTAGAGGCCCTTTGGAGCTCTAAAACGCACAGCCATGCAGAAGGCAGGAGGCCAAATATGAGGAAAGATACAAGACAGGAAAGAACAAATGGCTTTCCCAGAAACTGCCTTTAGGTATATTTTTGTTACCATCATTAAAATTTTAAGGGGAGGACCAATAATTTTTTACCTGGCGAGAATGAGTGTGTGCCTCAGTGGTAGAGCATGCATTTAACATGTGTAAGGCCCTGCGGACCACAACAAATGCATAGGCCTACCACAGAGGGTCTGTGTATGGCTGAACAGGATCAGACACAAATACCATCTAGCACAACGCAATAACCAGCACAAGAACATTAGCCAAAGTTCTGTTTTCCTTGTGGTTCTGTCTCTCTCCTCCCCCTCCAAGTCCCTCCTTCCTTCTTTTCCTCCCTTTCTTCCTTTCCACTTCCCTGTCTCTTTTCCTTTCTCTTCTTCTTCTTCCTCTTCCTCTCTTCCTCTCTTCCTCTCTTCCTCTCCTCCTCTCTTCCTCTCTCTTCCTCTCTTCCTCTCTCTTCCTCTCTCTTCCTCTCTCTTCCTCTCTTCCTCTCTCTTCCTCTCTCTTCCTCTCTCTTCCTCCCTCTTCCTCCCTCTTCCTCCCTCTTCCTCTCTCTTCCTCTCTCTTCCTCTCTCTTCCTCTCTCTTCCTCTCTCTTCCTCTCTTCCTCTCTCTTCCTCTCTTCCTCCCTCTTCCTCTCTCTTCCTCTCTCTTCCTCTCTCTTCCTCCCTCTTCCTCTCTCTGCCTCTCTCTGCCTCTCTCTTCCTCCCTCTTCCTCTCTCTTCCTCTCTCTCTCTCTCCCCCCCCCCTCCTTTCTTTCTTCCTTTTTATACTTTATCATCTCCATACCGTTCCCAGCCACTGCTTGGTTTGGGGAAGGATGACCTAACGAGCTCAAGAGAGCCTGCATTTCAGTCATCAATGAATCACTGGGAGATGACTGCACCCCCCTGGAAATAGGAGGCCTGGAAGCTTCTTGCTTACACAGAGCTGGCTGCACACCCAGCAGGGGCTCAGGGCACAGTTGCTAAATGATAGATGACACTGTTGCTCCAGGTAGTGTGCTCACTGGGTGAATATGAGCTATTTTTCTTTATAGAATCATTGTCCTGCTGTGACTGGAACACCAGACTGGGATTCTCCTACTGAGAAATAGGACACCTGCCCTCGATGGGGTTTGACGCAGAAGGCATCTGCAGTCAGAACATCTAGATCTGATTCATAATGCTGGTGCTGGTTTTATTTTGCAACCTTGAGAAAGCGACTTGCCCTCTCTGAGCCTCAATTTTCTCATCTGTAAGAGGATAGTAGAGAAGGTGTGTTGGAGCTGCGTGAAATGTGATAACAGATACTTAATATATAATGTGTTTATTGAATGATCACAAATATTAGTTGTGATTATACCTGTGTGGCTTTCTAATAGTAAGGAGAGCACAGAGGTATAAGTCAATGAGGGTGAGGCCCTAGAGACATTCTCAAGTAGAATGTACATTGGATTCATCTGCATTCTTTGAGAGACTCACTCATGGTCCCTTGGAAGGTAGAGGCAGGCAAACCTCTGAGTTCGAGGCCAGCCTGGTCTACAGAGTGAGTTCCAGGACAGCCAGGACTACACAGAGAAGCCCTGTCATGAAAAACAATTCTCATGGCTTTTCAACAACAAACAAATTAAAGCAAAAACCACATATAGCACTACAGAACTTAGAGAGCACATGTGCACCCGAGAGAGGCAGTGACAGCACTGGGCAGCTGTGAAAAAGCTCAGGAGCCCTGGTGTGGGCTCTGTGGTGACAGAGGCATCCTCTGTGTATCACCAACAAGGCTAACTGAGTCATCACTGAGATAGCAATCATTCCACAACCTGAATTACAGGCCCTAGGCTATGACCCACTCCCAGTGGCCCATCCATTCACTATATCCCAAACTTGGGGAGGCAAGAAGGCTCCTCAAAAGAGGACACCAAATGAGAATTCCCCAGGGGTGGGGTGGGGCTGAGATCCTTCACTACAAAGGCAGGCTAACGGCAGGCTCAAACTTCTACATCCCTAGCTCCAGACCACCCACACTCAGAAGACCAGTGTCCTAGCTATTTTTCTTATTGATATGATAAAAACCTGGACAGAAGTGAATTTAAATTAATTAAAAGTAATTAAGTTAATTACAGAAGAAAAGGTTTATTTTGGCTCACATTTCAAGGTCCAGTCCATCATGGCAAGGAAGCTCTGATAGCAGGAGCTTGAGGTAGGTGGTGTGCATCTGCAGTCAGGAAGTAGAGAACGGTGAATGCTCCTATTCAGTTACACAGCGGGGCTCAAGCCTAGGGAATGGTGCCACCCACTTGTTGAGTGAGTCTTCCCACCTCAATTAACCTAATCAAGATAACCCTTCATAGGTATGACCAGAGATTAACTAGTCATCAGTATTACCAGTCACAACCTGAAACACAGGTCTACCACAAAAAAAAAAAAAAAATCAAATAACTTGGCAAGGCACTTAATCTCTTGGGGCTTCAGTTTCCTCCTTGGTAAGAAGGAGAAATGGCCATTTGCCCTGACTTCCTCACACTGCTAATATGAAGATCGACTTTTAAAATAAGAGCAACTGAAAAGCCATGAGAACAAAGATGCTATCTAAATGTCTAGTATTAGGGAACAGATGAGACAGATAAAAGCAATAAGCTAGTTTACAGGGTCAATAATACAGTAAAGAATGAAAATAAGACAGGTTACTCCTAAATTAGTTTGATCAACAGTGGGCCCAAATTTGAATTCTCCACTTCTCCTCCTGTGTGTAGTCTGTAGTTACTGGCCTGTCTGTAATCTGTCTGTCATGTATATCTGTGCCTGATGCCTGCAAATTGAGTTTGGCCCCAACAAAGGGCTTTGTTCTGTGTTTATTCAACAGCACAGAAAACACAGTATGGGAAAGGAATGAAGAATTATTTACAGAAATCTTTAAAAGGGTTTATTAGAGAAGTTACTTCACTGCCCCTAGCTGACCCTCAGGAGTATTCAAAATTCTACATAGATGTATATCCACAAGTTGCTGTCAGCACTTATGGGATGTTTGTATTGTTTAAGGTTGCTTCAAACCTGTTAGCTACTCTCAGCTACATCTTCAGCCACACCCACACATTATTCTGGGTCAGGAATATTAAAGAGTACTATCTTAAGATTAAAGCCACGCTTTACAGAAAATCTAAGGCATAGCAAGGTTGATTACATTTGCTCTCTTAGAAGCAGGTTAGACAGGGCTGAAAACATGACTGCTTTTCCAAAGGTCCTAAACTCAATCCCCCGCAACCACATGGTGGCTTGTGCCCTATCTATAAAGTGATCTGATGCCTTCTTCTGGCACTCAGGTGTGTCTGTAGGTAAAGTACTTATATACATAAAATAAATAAATCTTTTTTAAAAAAGACTGAGACCTTGTCTCAAACAACAACAACAACAAAAATCTTGTAAATGACAATTACTAGTTTGGTAGGACAGCAGTTGGTATATAAAGTGAATTAATGGAAAAAAGAAAGCAGGCTAAACTTAAACAGGTTTGCATGGAAAGATAGCAGGTTGAGGATATATTTTAAATGATATCCAGGCATATTATTCATTTGGTAACAACATAAAAAAAAAGTCAGTTTCTTTGGGGTCAAGAGATATCTTTAGAAAAGTCTATCCCACAAACAGATCACTTTTCTCAACTGGACCCAAATTGGAATCACCTGGAAGAGGAACCCTCGGTGAGGAATGGCCTACATCAGATGGCCTGTAGGCATGTCTGTGGCAGCATTTTCATGATTGCTAATTGGTGTAGGAGGCCCAGCCTACTGTGATCCTGGGCTATTTAACATGGCACCTGAACATGAGCTGGAAAATGTGCCAGGAAGCAGAGACCCACCATGGTCTTGGCTTCAGTTCCTGCCCTTAGGTTTCTATCTTGGTTTCTCTCGAGGGTGGACTGTGACTTATAAGATGAAATGAGCCCTTTCCTCCCTGTATTGCTCTGAGTCCATGCTGGATCACAAGCCGCAGAGAAGTGTGCTAGACAGACACACACAGAGAGAAATAGCTGAATCTTGTAAACATGGCCATGAATAGAATGTTCAAGAACCGTAGTTAAGGACTGGAGAGGTGGCTCTGCAGGTGAATACTTCCTGCTCACTCAGAGGATCTGAGTTTGGTTCCCAGTACCCACACTGGGCAGTTCACAATTGCCTGTAACTCCAGCACTAGAGGGTCCAAAGCTCTCTTCTGACCTCTGTGGCATACTCACACATACGCATAAATAAAATAACATAGTTACCTACATCACAATACTATTCACAAGAATTAAGAGACACGATTATAAAATGATCATTTTTTGAGGACTCAACATTAAATAAATACAATAAAGATGGGGTAAGGACTTGGTATAAAAGTGAATGAGTGAATGAGTGAATGATAGGGGTCTTGCACGGACTAATAGTATACTGTGACATGAGACATAGATTAACCCAATCCTGTATACCAGAGACCCCGGGGAGAGGGGAGTATTTTTATTGTTAAGCATCAGTTTTATAAAATAAAAGGGAGTGGACAATCTTATTTATTTATTGAGCAAACATTTGCTCAACATCTGGAGCAAGAGGCTGTATGCCAAGTACCATGAGGGTGAAGGTTTTGTTTAAATTCCTCCTCGACATTCTCTTGTTTGCAAAGGTACAAATAATCACGGGGCAGTGTCTGTGCATGCGTTACTTTTTTGTCACTGTGGCAAAACGCTTGACAGAGGTGGTGGTGAAGGCAAGGCAGAACCGCCGCTCAGTCCTCCTCCGTCCACCACAGGAGAATGAGGTGGAGGAGAGCTGTTCCCATCGCAGCAAGCCAGAAAAGCAGGGACTGCAGGCAAGAACTAGGGGTGGGAGCTAATGTCCCAAGACCACCCTTAGTAATCTACTTCTGCCATCTCCTCCAAAGTTCCATAGCCTTCCAAAACAGCCAAAGGACAAGGGTTAAGCATGAGACTTCAGGAGACATTTCAGAACCAAGCCCTGACATTCCATCCATAACCCAAAAGATCACAATCTTTTCATGATGAAAAAAAAAATGTAGTTAGTCCGACTTTGAGAGTTCCCACTGGGGCTAGAGAGATGCTCAGAGGTCAAGAGCACTGGTTACTCTTGAAGAGGACCTGGGTTAGGTTTCCAGCACCCATGTGGCAGCTCACAACAGTCTGTAACTCCAGTTCCAGAGGATCAGACACCCACTTCTGACCTCCAAAGGCACCAGGCCTGTGTGTGTTGCATAAATATATGTGCAGAGAAAACATTCATATGCATAACATAAAAATAACTAAAATTCCCAGAGTCATAACAATCCAACCTTCATGAACAGTCTTTACTAGCCACATGTCTGTTGGCATTTGGGGTTTTCAAATTCTCACCAGAATTATAAGCTCCACTTTGCAGCTTCAAGGGCTCCCCACCCCACGTTTCTGCAGTTTTTCATATATATTGCAAATCGTTTCCAAAGGTCTAAAAACCATATAGTCAGGTTTAACCTCGCTAACAACCCATTTCCTGTGCCTGTTTTCAGTACTAGATACTTCTGTGCCACTGTGACAGTGTGCTGGGCAGGACAAGTTACATGGGGAAGGTTATCATTTAGCTCATGGTTTCTTCCATCTTAGAGGTGAGGGCAGAGAGGAGCAGCTCAGTCCATGGAAGCAGGAGCTTGTAGGAAAGAGCTATTCTCACAGGAGCGACCTAGATCATAGGGCAGAAACTAGGAAAGAGGAGCTAATGTTTAAAGCCCACCCCCCTAGAGGAGGAGCTAATGTTTAAAGCCCACCCCTCTAGGGGAGGAGCTAATGTTTAAAGCTCACCCCTAGGGGAGGAGCTAATGTTTAAAGCTCACCCCTAGGGGAGGAGCTAATGTTTAAAGCCCACCCCCCCTAGGGGAGGAGCTAGTGTTTAAAGCTCACCCCCTAGGGGAGGAGCTAATGTTTAAAGCCCACCCCCTAGTAACCAAATTCTGCCTCCTAAAGGTTCTCTGAAGATATTGTCAAACGGGGGTGGGGGGGAGGAGGAGCATGGGGGGGAGAAGCATATGTGAGCTCATGGGGGGGACACTAGAGATTCCAGCCACAACAGACAACAGTCTGGAGTCCAGACAACCAACCACAGGGACAGATGCTGCTCTAGCCTGGGAAGGGAGTGGACCAGACAATGAGGTGCATGAGCAGCAATGAAAAAGAAGTGGAGACAGACACTTGAGGACTGGAAATCACAAGTGCAGGGGTACTGAGGTGAAAAGTAGGGTCTCAGAACTCAGCCACCCCACCCCCACTGAGAACCGGTTTGTGCTGTCCCATCCCCACCTTGCAACCTAGAAGTTGCTGGGTCAAGAACAGGGCATAAGTCCACTGTGATGGTTCTAGGAGAACAAGACAAGGAGTTTGATTTCCCCTAAAGGCAGGGAAAGTTACAGAAAACTAATGAAAACACCATGCTCAAATTGCCATTCAAGTCTCTCCACCCCAGGCACTAGGCGGATGGCTAAGGAAGGGAGAATGGGGGTGAGGAGCCCATCTAGGAGCCGTGGGAGCTCTGTTCAACACATTCAGGTGTAAGGTTGGAGGCAGAGAAGCCCAAGAGAATAGGAGGCAGAATCTAGAATTATTCTCACAGTGTCTAGCTGAGTGTCTCTCAGGATCTCCAGAACCGGAAATGCAAGAGGAAGGACTGTGCACACTGAATGCAGTTTGAGAGAGATGAGGTTTGGAGAGCGGGGTTAGTACACACACATGCACACAGCTAGAGGGGACTCTGGGAGGGAAGACCTGCATCTAAGGCACTGTGACATAGAGCCATGGAGAAATGGGGACTCTAGAAAGAAAGGAGAGAAGAGGGGAATGAGAGAAGGGTCATCAGAGAGGGAAATCAGAACGAATGAGACAGGTGGAGGGGCACACACCTGGATTCCCAGCACACACAAGGTTCAAGAGTTTAATATCAACCCAGCTTGTACTGAGTAAATAAATGAATGAATCAACCATCAACTGGAGGAGGAGAGAGGTCTAACGGGGGAAATCAGAAGTCAACGGGGAACACAGACAATCAAATAATATTCCTGGCAATGCATTGTGATTAAAAAAAATATCTCTTACATTCTAAAAGACTGGAACTTTTTGTCAGACCTCATAGCTAGAGTTAGTAGTACACCTTGAAATCACTTAAGACTGCTAGCCTATTGTGTGCTCAGCCTGTTGTTTAACCTGCCTTCAAACATAACACTCAGCCTTACCTGCCTTGGGTTCCCCCAAGTAATCAGCCTTTACAACCTAAATTAATGCACGGCTATAATCTTAAATTACGTACTCTTCCTGCCCCCGACCCAGACAATAAATGCGCATCATTTGCTGGAAGCAGCAAATACCGAGGTGAAAAGCAATATTCTAAAATGATTATCCTCCATAAATGTTGAACACAACATCTGTATATCGGTTGATAAAAAATGTTTGTTGTCTGGGTCAGTTGGGGGTCAGTTGGAGCCAGTGACTTAATCCCTTGTAAAGCTCTGTTCAAGATTTCTATAAAATAGCCCTCATTTCTTCCCCTCATAATGCTTTCTGTGCAGTTCAATAAATACAGAGCAGAAGCTCTTTGTTAGGAGGACAGAAGACACAGGGAGCATGAAGTAGAGATTTAGAATCTGGTCTCACTCTTGTCTAAATGACTCCGAAGGGAAGCACTTTCACTTCTTCCTTTAATGTGACACTGATGCATTATTGGTGACTCGGAGTGAACAACTGATGCATGTAATCATGCTAACATCAAGGCTGAGGTTGTCACAACCAAAAAGTCTCTGGTCGCAGTAGGAAACGGCTCCCACTGCCAAGTGTTGAGAAACAAAACTGAGTCTTCAGGAGCAGAACAAAATTTCCAAGAGGGGTTACTTGGGACAGATATATGGCGAGAGGGTCCAAGAAAGATATTTAACATTGTGTAGATGCATAGGAGGGGAGGAGGGGAAAAGGGGATTGTGGAGCGCTACATGAGAAGGGGCAGTGGATGGAAGATGCTAGGGAAGGAACCAAGGATGGCATGCTGAAGTGATCTGTGTGGATGGAAGAGGAACAGCTCTTCCCTGGGTGCAATGGGCTGTCCTAAAACGACACTCCATCCACAGCTACCCACGGCTCTGAACGAGACAGGCATAGGCTGAGGAGATTCCATCCCAACCTTCCTCATTCCCTCTCCCAGGCTCCCTCCAAAGGCAAGACCACTGTATGCCATGGAACCAGGATGGAGGGCCAAAATGGAGAGTCATAGACGGGGGATGGGAAAGGGAACCCGGCCTGCATGGATGCAGGTGTCCACAGCCCTCCTAACCTGAACTCAGTGCTCTGCCTGAGCCATGAGGCCACCAGCCTGGAAACTGTCCCCAGCTTTGTAGTTTCAACCTGTTCTCAGTGTCCCCAGCTCCCAACTCTGGATCTACCTCTCATGTGTGTGTGTGTGTGTGTGTGTGTGTGTGTGTGTGTGTGTGTTCTCATGTGCATGCATATGTATATTTATATGATGTATATGTATATGTGTATATATGTGGAGAAAAGGTTGACACTGTCTTCTTTGGTCACTCTCCATCTTCTATATTGACTCAGGACATCTTGTTTAAGCCCAGAGTCTGTCAGTCTAGCTAGCCAGCTTGCTCTGGGATCCCCTGTATCTACTTCCCATATGCTGGGATTATAGGCAGGGTGTGGTGTATAGTTTTACCTACCCCGATTTATGCTCTGGGCCGGCCACCACTACCAGCCACCACTCAGGGAATCTTTGGATCTACAGATGAAAGACACACACACACACATTAGCTTATTTTTAACATGCCTCACTGGCTCAGTGGCTGAGCACTTCTAAGTCTCCCATGGCTAGCGTGTCCTTCCCTCTGGTACTCCTGGCTCAACACCTTCCAAATCTACCTTTAACTTTACTGCCTGGTCACCTTCTGTGATGCCCATTGGTCTTAGCTGCCCAAGATGCTTCCTGGCTGCCCTTCAGTGGACTTTTCCTTTCTGCCTACATTTTGGATGATCTCCCCTGCAGCTCTGAGTCTGTTCCTTCTCTCTCCCCCAAGTATGGTGATCTCTCTCTCTCTCTCTCTCTCTCTCTCTCGCCCTGCATCTTAGCCTGCACAACTCTAAAGGTCCTGCTTGATCTCCCTTTTCCCAGCCATTGGCCGTTGGCATTTTCATCGATCAATCAAAAACTATTGGGAACAAGGACCTTCAGCATCAGTACATACAGATTCCCAATTAGACCAAAGCATCAGAACCACTCCCCTGCAGCCACATCTGCACAGCGTTTCCTGGATTCTGGGGATCTGAACTGTGGTCCTTATACCGGCGCAGTAAGCATTTTACTGGGCCGCCTCCCATCCCCACCTCTCATTACTCACTTAAGCTGCCTTGGGACTCAGGGGTCCTTTTCTTATTTCTGAGTTTTCAGTCTTGGCTCCTGCATAAGAGTTTTGTCTTCCTGCATTTTATACTGTAGCTTTTGATATTAATGGGACATATTCATACGGTAATGCCCCGTCCTTATTCAAATAGAGATTTGAGTTAGCTAACAAATATGTATTTACTGTGTGTGCTGGCTAGTTTTATGTCAACTTGATACAAGCTATAGTCATCTGAGAAGAGAGAACCTCAACTGAAAATTTGGGAGAGTTTTTTAAATTAGTGATTGATGAGGGAGGGCCCAGCCTATTGTGGGTGGAGCCATCCCAGGGCTGGTGGTTCTGGTTTCTATGAGAAAGCAGACTGCAATCCAGGAGAAGCAAGGCAGTTAGCCCCCTCCATGGCTCTGCGTCAGTTCCTGTCTCCCATTTCCCGCCCTGCTTGAGTCTCAGTGATTGGGCTACAGTGTGGACGTGTAATCCTTTCCTCCCGAAGTTGCTTTTGGTCTTGGTGTTTCATCACAGCAATAGTGACTCTGGATAAGACACCATGGTTACCGGGGTTCCTGAAAATGAGATAATGGATAGGAATGAGAGCAAAGTTAAAGGAAGAAGTGGGATACACCTAATGATTAGGTAAAAATGCCAAGGACACACTGCATTAGCTCTCATACATTTCATTTTAAGTAGTCGTCCGTTCTGCTCAGAGCTTCCTAAGAGGAAGGCACTGTGAGCAGAGAAAGACAATGAGGTTTTGCAATTCATAGTGCTTTTTCTTTTTCTTTCTTTCTTTCTTTCTTTCTTTCTTTCTTTCTTTCTTTCTTCTTTCTTTCTTTCTTTCTTTCTTTCTTTCTTTCTTTCTTTCTTTCTTCCTTTCTTTCTTTTCAGTACTGAAACACAAGAACCGGGAAATTCAAAATTCAAAGAGAGGTAAAGAGAATCCCCAGGGTGGGAGTGAAGAAAACCCCTGCCCTGATCACACACCAGGCCTTGGGACAGCAGAAGCACACAGAACCTTCTCTAAACAGCTGTGTCCTTCAGAGGAAACTGATGGATATTTGATAAACTTTAAGTATTCAGACTGAGAAAGTTAGGAGAAAGTTTAAACATAAGTGAGTGATAAATGCATGGAAATTAAGCACACAATTGCGACAATAGTTAACCTCAGCATATAACAGAGGCCAGGCATGGTGATGCACTCCTTTAATCCCAGCACTCAGGAGGCAGAGGCAGGTTGATCTCTGTGAGTTCGAGGCCATCCTGGTCTACAGAGTGAGTTACAGGACAGCCAGGGTTATTACACAGAGAAATCCTGTCTCGAAAAGCAAAACAAAACAAAGTACAACAAAAACAAAACATTAAACAGTACAAGAAAGTGAAGCGAAACTTGCTGCTAGAAATGCTGTTCACGAGTCATAGTCAGGTGACCAATGCTGATAATGGCTCAATAGAAATGTTAGTAATGAGCCATAAATAGGAGGAGAAGAAAGCAATGTGAGATAATGCTTATTGCTGTTTTATTATACTAAATCTTGGGGTAATTTACAGCTCAATACAAAAATGGAAAAGTAGGAAATCAATAATGTCTAAAGCAAAAATCAAGAAGTAGCAATCTAAACTTGTTATTTACAGATGTAGAGGATACATATATATTTACACATGTAAATAAATATATATCTAGGCTTACAAAAGTGGGAGTATGTTTATAATTCCACTTCTTTAGCCAAGAACAGAAAAACAGTTCGTTCCCTCTGGTTAATTTCTGGGACTAAACAACTCCTTGCAATCTAAACTTGTTATTTAGAGATAGGAAAGACACAGAATTACAAACATACATACATACATACATACATACATGCATACATACATGCATACATACATACATACATGATAAAGGCTTACTAAAGTGGGAGTATGTTTACAATACCAACAGTAAGGAAACAGAGTCAGGAAGATCCTGAGTTTGAGGCTAGCCTGGGCCACATAGTAAGAGCTTGTCTCAGAAAACAAAACAACATATTAAAAAGCTATACTAGAATAGTTCACCCACATGGCTAGCAAACTACTACAGGCTGTTGACAAGAGACCTCTCAGTTCAGTGCCACAAGGACCTCTCCATGGTGCTGCTTGAGTATCCTGACAATATGGGGCACTTAACTTTGGCCAGAGTGGACAGTATAAGAAAAAAATATGGTAGAAACCATAGTGTGAGTGTGTATGTGTGTGTATGTGTGTGTGTGTGTGCGCGCACGTGCGTGTAAAAGGGGGCATCCTAAGGATCAGAGCTAGTGCCTCTGAGTTTCATGCCCACTAGACAAGTGCCCTACCACTGAGCTACACCCCCAGCCTTAGAAGTCACACTATTATTTCTGGCATATCACATCAGTTACACACATCAGCCTTATTTGGTGGCGACATGACTCTATAAAGATATGAGCTGCTCAGAGACATGAACCATTAGGATCAATAGCAAACATTCGAAAAGAAGAATCTTGTCTGGTACCTTGAAAACCATCTGGAACATTGTTTTGTTTTGTTTTCTTTCTTAAAGATGTATTTATTTTATTTGATGTTATGAGTTTTTTTCCAGAATATATGCATATGCACCATGAGTGCCTAGTGCCTGAGGAGGTAGAAGAAGGCATTAGATCCCCTGTAATAGGCGTTACAGGCAGTTGGGAACCATCATGCAGGTGATGGGAACTAAACCTGGATTCTCTACCCGCTGAGCCATCTCCAGCCTCCATTCTGAACACTCTTAATGACAAGAACACAAGGAGTTAGGACAATTACACAACAAAAATCAAAGACCTAGCCAAACATAGACCCATAGCGTGTATACAGGCACCCCACCTCCTAAGGGCTGACTTCTGCGTGGATTCACCTTAAGGGCTGCAGAGGAATGCTGGGAACGAGTACCTTTCACCCCCAATGTCACTGCTTCCTTGTTTTCAGCTGAGCATTTGGTGAATGTTGAGCTGCAGGGATCTCAATGTTCTGCTATGTAACAAGTACACGGAGTTCAGCTCTTCCCCGTTAGCAGTTAAGGACAGACAGTATTCTTTAATAGGCTGAGCTGGAGATGGGCTGCCAGCCATCTACGAAAGTTCAGGAGCCAGGCTAGGGCATCTGTCTGACTGGTAGGAGATCCTCTTCCAAGGAACACCTGTCCTAGATACAGAAAGCCTTGGCATTTTCAGTGTTCCAACTCTAAATCCACACCCCTCTTCTTTAGCCAAGAGCAGAAAAACAACTCATTCCCCCTGGTTAATGTCTCTGAACTGTCCAAATCCCAGTGCTCAGACAGCCCTTCTATCCCTCTTCTTCCACCATGCAAACCAGTGTCTGAGCCTCTCACTCTCTCCCCTGCTTCCTTGTGGAAACTTCCCAGCCCCAGTTGATGTACAGTGGGGATTCATGGAGATGAAAATGTATGTGGTACACCACACCTGTAATCCCAGTGGGTGGGAGTCGGAGGCAGGGGGATTTTAAGTTTGAGGTTAGCCTGGGCTGCATAGCAAGATCCCGTTGCAAAAATAATTAATCAGCAACTGAGTAGGTCAGAAAGTAAAGTGGGTGTCCAGAGGACCCAGAGGTAGATCAACTGACCACAAACCAAGCCATGGTCTCTTTTGAACATAGCCCATGCGGTATCCACTTGCCCCCAGCTCAGCTTGTTCTGTTCAAGACTTCAGCTCTCCTCTCTAGAAGCCCTCGTCCCTTTTGTCATTGTCAGCTGTACTTTTGGAGAAGGGATGGTTGCAGAGGCAAAGGAACAACCAGAAATTGCACTAAAGATTTTTGCATAAACTTTGTTATTTGCTCCCCATCCTGCTGAAAAATGTCTAAGCATTTCCATTAGATTCTCAGGACAGAAGGAGGTTAAAAATCTTTGTCAAGGGACCCAAATCATGGCCCATAAACCAGATGTGGTCTTCCATGGGTATTGTTTGGACCTCACTGTATTTTGGAATTTTTTTTTTTTTTTGCCAATATTTAGAAGTTGGAAGATTTCACACACACACAAAATCAGATCTATGGCTTTAAAAATATTTGGGGAAATAAGGCAACTGTGAGCCCACATTCCCTGGTGGGGAGAATTGGCAAGCCACCAGCGGCAGCTGCCTTTCAGATGGGGCATGGCTCTGCATGGTCCCCACCCTCAGCCAACTAGCTTTTTGATGACTTGGTTGCGCTATCCCAATTTATGCCTTTTGTTTGTGATCTTCATACACTAGTGGTCTTCCCCAGCAATCAGTTTTTATTGGTTTGGCATTTCTTGTAAGGCCTTTGGCCTAGTAGTGGAGTTCACCGTGAGAGGAGCAAAGCTTCACCCTTGTGATCTGCACCTGCAGAAGCCTGAGCCTGGGTGGGTGGGGCCTTCTGAGTCCCGCCCCTCCAGACTCCTCCCTCCATTTTGATTGGTGAATGAACCGATGGCTATTAACCTTCCTTTAGTGCTGGCAGTGGAGGGAGAGAGTCCTTACTCTGCTCTTCTCTCCAGCGTAAGACCACTGTCCAACACCGAAGGTAAAGGTTTATCCCCACTGATATATAATTGTGCGATTTCTCCTGGGTTCAGGAATCACACTGCTTTCCACATCCTAAGCGGTGTGAACTGGCTCAAGCCAGGAGACTCTTAGCTGAGCCCTCCCATTCTCATCCCTGTCTGTGCAGTAACCATTCTCCAGCTCCCTGGGCCCTCTGACCCACCACCAGATGCCAGACTCAGCTTTTAAAAACTACAACGCCTGTTCTTAACACCTTCTATGGGATTTCAGAAGTTGCACAGATTTCTCAGGGAGAACTTTAAAAGTCTGTGACGTGAGTTTAGACCTGCCGCTCAGTTTTTTCTTATAGACATATGATCGGAGCAACACTCCCTGCCCTGAGAAAGTGAAACCAGCCCTCAGTTCCGGGTGGGCTAAGGAGCCCACAGCTTTCTCAGTCCGCTTGCTTCATCTGAACCGGGCACAACTTGCCCTTTTGTTTGGCTGTTCAGCCATTGCAGCCGCAGGTGGAGAGGAGCCTCCTCAGGCAGGGTCACCCATTCTATGCTTGTCTCATGGGTTAGTGAGCCTGCTCCGGAAGAGCTCTTGAAATACAAGACCCTTTGTTTGGTATCTCTAGCACTCAATACAAGAACATACTAGAAACTCAATGAAATATCACGTTAGGGGGGAATTCTTTCTTACCTTTGCAAAACCCAAACCATTAAAGATGGTCTCACCCCTGTGCTTATGCATTCCCCTGGCCACTGTCACAGCCTAGTCTTTTCTGAGACAGGGTCTTGTGACACAGCCTAGCCTGGCCTGGAGCTCCTGATCCCTCTGTTTCAGTTCCTCCAGTGCTGCCGTTACAGGCATGCTCCCCACTCACAACCTCCGGGCAGGATTTGCTGATTCTGTGTGAGCAGGCGAAGTCCCTTCCTGGTCTATAGCCTAATATATACACATGTGTCTATATGTCTATATCTATACCTGTATAGATATATATTGACATCCATTTATATAACCACATTTAATTCTTGTCTCTTCACTGCCTAGCCTCTCAAGGGAAATTCTTATAAATCTAAGGGCATGCATGGGCTTTGGGTTCAGATTGGCATTTTGCTCATGGATAACTGTCCCACGTGGCATTGGTTAGTCATTTGGCCTCTAAGCTTCTCTTCCCTCCTTTGCCAAATGGTCCTGGCAATGGCGATGCCCAGCTTCTGGTGCCATTGAAGTGAAGTGAGCCACCGCACAGCATTTGCTGCTGATGAAAAGCTCTGTGAAGGCAGTTGTTCTCATTAGAAACGCTGTGGAATATTCCTCACACTTGTGTAAAATTCAGCCCTTTTAAAGAGGGAGTTTTTCATAGGCTCCCTGAGGATGCATATACAGAAACCTTGGCTAGCAGTAAGTTTCATGGCACAAATGGTATAAGAATTTTTGCACAGCATATCTCTCTCTCTCTCTCTCTCTCTCTCTCTCTCTCTCTCTCTCTCTCTCTCTCTCTCTCTCTCTCTCTGTCACACACACACACACACACACACACACACACACACACACAGTCAAAACCTGAAGCAGTTCTGGAGAACTTGCAGAACCTGAGACGCGTTGTCCGGCCCCAGTCTCGGAAGCTTGCGTTTACTGACCTGGAAGATGAATGGGGGCATAAGGCTCTTGCCCTCACTGGCCTTGAGTATCCCTGCAAAAGGCAGTCTTAATGTGGCTTCGTGGGTGGCAGAGACCTCAGCCTTTTGTTCCTCCGTGATGGCTGCAGGAGCCATAGGCCACTGCTTTGTCTCTGGTGACTTCGCCTGGAATGGAGCCAACCCACAGCTGTATGCATGCTTCACCCTAGCCCGGAAACCAGCAGTGCTTTGCACACAATGGAGAGGAACAGGCTGCGGCAAGGGGAGGCCTCCTGGGCAGAGAGAGAGAAATTTGGTCCAGGGAAAACAATCCAGCTCTGAAATCTTACATCTTTAGCAGATGGAGAAATCACCACAGCAAAAAAAAAAAAAGGGGGGGGGGCTGCCATAGCAGAGAAGACCTAGCAGCTAAACAGGAAGAGAGTCTATACCCCCCCCACCCACTACCACTGCCCCAGGCCCACAGTAGCAAAAGAAGTTCTGTGCAACCTGAGGCTCCTTTGGGGTTTGCACATAGTCTGTCTGTAATGCCAGGCCTCAGCCCAACCTCTCACCACATGCCTGGTCTCTCCTCTTCTCTAGCAGGAGCCAGCTTCTGGGAGTCACCCTGGACACAGACCCAGAACAAACCATCCAGATATTTCCATTGTTGGGTTCAATGAGATCCCTAGGGCAGCTCCCTCCCTACAAGTAGCATGTGGCAGCTACACACACACACACACACACAGGGAGAGCGGGGGGGGGGGGGGGAGAGGTCTCTGTAGTAAACAACTTAGCTGCCCACCATTCTCTTTCCCCACAACCTAAGAACAAGCCTAAATGATGATGAGGCAATGAGCAGACTCATTCTGCAAACATGAACAGGGATCAGTGCCATGTGGGAATAATCTGAGAGACAGCAGCAGCCTTGCCTCCGGACGCCTCCCTGAAGCTCTTTCTCCACTGGAGATGCAGCTGACAGAAGCTATAGAACGTGAATGCTATTTCTCTCACCCCAGGAGACCACGGAAAAGAAGAAGAAGAAAATGAAATGATGTGAACCAAGCCCAGCATTCTAGAATGTACCCGGTGGTGACTCTGCAGGGGCACAGAGTCGCTCTCCCCTCAGCAATGGGATGCAGCTGCTCGAGGGAGCTCATCTGTAGATGGCGGGTTCACAGCGCTACTGGATTACAGACCCCGCGTCCCCCCTCCTCCCCTTTCCCCCCCCCCCCACCCCTCCACCATGTCTTCCCCTTCTGGGATGCGACCCAAGATAAACCCTTCCTTCTCTAGGCTGCATTGGCTGGCTACTTGGTCACAACTCTGAGAAGAGTAACTAACACCGAGTGCTGTTTGCAATAAACATAAATGGCCCACAGTCGGGCTGGGCTGCCGGGTAAGAGGAGGTTCTTATGCAGCAGATCACCGCGCAGCCATAAAACTCTCATGAAGAAAAATGACCCATGTGGGAAATTTTCTCCTACGGTACAGAGAAATCTAAAATCATCTTCCAAGACATTGTTTCTGAATATTTCCAATGGTATATATGTAAATAAAACAAAAATAAGTATAAAATGACCAGGAAGGTCTATGGTTGCATAGGGGAGGGTGATTTTTTTTTCTTCTTTCACATTCCTCACAGTTAGCGTGTATTATATTTTTAATTAGGTAGGCTGGGTTTTTTTTTTAAGCAATAACTTGTCTATCTTTAGGAAGACAGACAATTTCACACACATACTCACACACACACACTCACACACACACACACACACACACACACACACACACTTTTAGAGCAAACTTTTCATTCCATGGCCTCCTGAATAAGAGACTAGATCTGGCAGACACCAAGTGAACATAGGGTGAAGCTGTTGACACACGAGTCCCGTGCTGGGCCAGCTATTAGTGAGAAGATGGGCTCCCATTTTCAATGAGTAAGACTTCCAAGAGAGGAAATCTGGAGCATGCAAATGCATGATGGCTCACATGCCCAGAAAGCCAACCTTGGCCACTGGCCTGATGCAGGACCCCCTGGCCCAGAAGGTAAGGAGTTAGACTTAGCACCAAGAGATGCTGACAGATGCCTCCTTACCCGCCCCTCTGCACACATCTGCATTCTGCACAAGTAAGTCCAACCATACCACAATCAGCCTCCAGAAGGGCCACACTTTATCATATACATACAGATCAGAGCCAGTGAGATTACTTGCGCCCTGGATCACAACCTATTTTTTCAAAGGCAGTTGCTTATTTATTTTAAGAATACTAAAAGGATGTCAAGCCACTGTCTACCTTGGAATTAATGACTGTCCTTAGCTGAGAACAGGATGTAGCTTTTTTTTTTTTTTTTTTTTTTTGTGGTTTAATTATTTTTCTCTCCAGCGTCTTCAAGAGACTTGATTTGTTGAGTTCCATGGTCTTTCTCTGGTCCAACAGTCTTTTGTTTCCCCCAAGTCTAGTCCCCACCCCCACTCATTTTTTAGCACAGAAATTCATTAACAAATTCACCACAGAGAGTTATTCATTGTAGTTGTCTCATTCAGAGGTTTTTAATATCAAGAGTTACTGTAAATCATCTCTCCACTGTGATCATGTGAGCAAGAGAGCCATCTAACGAGGTCCACAGGGCAGCTCCTCTGCTCCTAACCCGGCTCAGCAAGGCTGGAGGAGGCCCCTCGGCTGAGGGGAGAAAACTCATTACCTCACCTCTAAATTAAATTATATACAAAGCAAATCTCTCCCTCTGCAGCCAGGCGAGGTGCTGCATGCCACAAAAATGCAAACAAATCGGCTTCAAACCCAGCCAGGGCTGGTGAGAAAAGCATTAAGGTTGGGCAGAAACACAGACACTGAACTTCCTCCTCGGCTTCTCCAGAAAGATTCACCTGAGGCCAAGCACAGATGAAGCCTCCAGTGGCCCTGACTGACCCCAACAGTGAGAATCTTCTCTCCTTTCTTAAAGGCAACATTAGAATCTTCTCTCCTTTCTTAAATGAAACATTGGAGGTTTGTCCGGTGACCACCATCCCAATGCCTGTGAACCACCCCCCTTCTGTGTGTGTGTGCCCATTTGTGTTCAGGTGTGAGCTAATGCCCCAGTGTATAATTTCTTATCCTTTTCTCTTCCTTCCTTCCTTCCTTCCTTCCTTCCTTCCTTCCTTCCTTCCTTCCTTCCTTCCTTCCTTCTCTCTCTCTCTCTCTCTCTCTCTCTCTCTCTCTCTCTCTCTCTCTCTCTCTCTCTCTCTCTCTCTCTGAGACAGAATCTCACTATCTCACTATGCAGTTCTGTGTCCTCAACTCATCAAGATGCATCTCTGCCTCTGCTTCCCCGGTGCTGGGCTGCAAGGTGTGCGCCACAGCACCTGGTTCTGACATATTTTCTTGAGACAGGTCATCTGCACTCAAAGCTCTCCACCTTGGCTTGGCTGGTCAGTTGCTGTCAATCTGACACAAACCTGGATGGTGTCTTTTTGAAAGAGGGAACTTTAGCTGAGGTATTGCCTCCATCAGATTGCCTGTAGGAGAGTCTGTGGGGGCATTTTTCCCTAAGATTGGTGTGGGAGGGGCAGTGGTGGTGCACACCTTTAATCCCAGCACTTGGGAGGCAGAGGCAGGTGGATTTCTGACTTTGAGGCCAGTCTGGTTTACAGAGTGAGTTCCAGGACAGCCAGGGCTACACAGAGAAACCCTGTCTTGGAAAAAGAAAGAAAAAAAGAAAAAAGAAAAAAGATTGATGTGGGAGGGCCCAGACCCACTATGGCTGGTGTCATACCTGGGAAAGTGGCCTGGGTGGTATAAGAAAGCTAGTAGTTGAGCAAGCCAGAGAGAGCAAGCCAATAAGCAGCATCCCTTTGTGGTTCTGCATCAGTTCCTGCCTCCAGGTTCCTGCCTTGAGCTTCTGCCCTGACTTCCCTTCATGGAAGATGCACTGTAAATTAAACTAAACCCTGTCCTTCTCAAGATGCTTTGGTCTCAATGTTTACCATAGCAATAAGAAGCAAACTAGAACACTGTCTGGCAGGCTCCTGGAGTTTTATTGTTGTTTGTTTTGTTTTGTTTTGTTTTTACATAAGTGCCAAGAATTTGCACTCAACCCCTCTTGCTCTTGAAGCAAGCACTCTTAACCCACTGAGCCCTCTCCAGCTCCACTCTGTGTTCTTGACTTCTACTGGTTTTGTTTTATTGAAAATGAGAGGAAATCAGGATGCTGGAAAATACTGTGAAGGACATCCAGTTTTTCTCTAGTTTTGTGTCAACTTGACACAAGCAAGAGCCATTTTGAAAGAGGGAACCTCAGTTGAGAAAATGCACCTTCCAGACTGGCCTGTGGGTGAGACTTTGGTACATTTTCTTGATTGGTGGCTGCCGTGAGTGGTCCCACCCCTGGGCTGATGGCCCTGGGTACTATAAGAAAGCAGGTTAAGTAATCCATGAAGAACAAGTCTGTATGCAGCACCCCTCTGTGGCTTCCGATTCAGTTTCTGCCTCTAGGATTCTACCCTGTGTGTATCCCTGACTTCCCTCAGTGATGGACTCTTATCTGGAAGTGGAAAATGAAATAAATTCCTTTCTCTCCAAGCTGCTCTTGGCCCTGGTGTTTTATCACAGCAACAGTAGCCTTAATTAAGACACCTTCCTCAACCCATAGGTGTGTCCTCGAGACTGCCCTGCTCAATACTCCCCTGGCCTTTGCTGAAACACCCCCAGGATTAGGAGAAGCACTCCTAAAAGTAACAAAGCAATTGGGTACATGACTGACTCAAGCAAACATAACCTACTTATCTTTCTTTCCTTTGTTTTTATTTCTTCTTCTTCTTCCTCCTCCTCCTTCTCTCCTGCTTCTCCTTCTTTATTAAACAGGATCTCAGGTAGCTCAGATTTACTATGTAGTGGACACTGGCCTTAAACTCCCAGACCTCCTACATCATGCTCCTGAAGTGCTAGGGTTACATGCCAGGCTTTAAGTCTTTTGTACAGATTTTATTTTATTGATGCATGTCTTTGTGTCTTTATGTGCATGTGTGTGTGTAGGTGGGCAGGGAAGTCAGAGAAAGCTGGATCATCCTGGAGCTAGATGTACAGGTGTTTGTGAGCCACCTCAAGTGGGTGCTAAGACCAGAACTCAGGTTCTCTGCATGAAGAAGCCAGTATGTGCTTGTAATCACTGAGTCCATCTATCTAGCCCACCCTGCTTTTAAACAATCTAAGGTCATGAGCTGGAAAGATGCTATTGCCTGAGGATGTGACTGGAGGTTTTCAGTTGGCAATTCAAGAGGAGGAGGAGTCACGAGAAGAATCCACTGCAGATACAGAGCCTCTCTCACTTCCACTCCGACCAAGTTGAGCTGTGTCCCTCTTCCTTCCCTGTGAGCTGTCCTAGTGAATCATCTCCCTTGTCTTCCCAGCATGAGCAGGATTTTCCAAGGCAAGCTCTCTAGTTCCAGGTGCTTTCTGCATCCCTTGCTTGTCCTTTTGCTTTGGGAGGCTGAGGCAGGAAGAGTGTTCAAGACATATCTGTTTCAAAAACACAACAAAAATCAGGACTCCCATGGGAAATGGGCCTCTGGGCATGCCTGTGGGAAGATGATCTTATGTTCCCTGAGGTGGGTGGTGCCATTCCCTAGCTAGAATCCCCTGGACTATACAAACGGAGAAAGCAAGTTGAGTTTCCTTCCAAATCCATTTCAGTTACAGGAGGAAAGACCTCTAGTTTCCTTGGTAACATATGGTAACCAATATGGGGCTCCCCACATTTCTAGTAACATATGGCCACGAAGAGACCCTACAGATGTTCCTCTGAGAACAGAACAGGTGACCACAGCCAACCATAGATCATTCTCTTTACAAGACACAGCACATGAAGGCTTGGATTGTATTGTGGTTTGCCTGAGAAATGACAAAAATATAATGATTTAACTGCACGTATAGAGACCCCCACCGGGAAGGAACCCGATTCCAGCCACTCCCACAGCTATCAAAGCACCTGATAGTGAACTCTGCTTTCATCACTTTGAGTCCAGCTTTTGGAGACCTGAGAAAAAGATCCTGACAAGGAACGCAGTAAAACAACTGTAGGAAAATGTTCTTGTGAGCATATGGAGGGATTTTAATGGGCTTTCATTTAAATTTTTTAAAATGTTCCGGCTTTTCTTGGTTCTCTTCCTACCTAATACGTAACGCTAAGCTTTTGTTAAACTCGTGCTCCCTCTGCCTCCAACCACCAAAGAATTAAAGGTCATCCTCTGCTACATAGTGTGTACAGGACCAGACCATATTCGGATACACGAGACTTGTCTCTCAGTACACAGACACAGATACACACAGATACACAGACACACAGACACACACACACACACAGACATGTATATAAACTATAGTAGTATAGGTATATGCAACAAACATATTTTTTAAAGCATGGGAGGGACTTGGAAAGATGGCGTCCTGTAAAGCACTTATTGTGCAAATACAAGGTCTTTGAATGAGTACACTCCCTGGTACACATATAAAAGTCTGGTGCTGCTGCACAAACCTGTAACTCGAGCCCTGGGGGTATGGGTGGGCAGACAGATTCCTAAAGCTCTCTGGCCAGCCAGGCTACCTGATCAGTAAACTCCAAGTTCAAGGAGAGACCTTATATCAAAAAATAGAGTAATCAGGAAGCCCGCAGGGGTCTGACCTAGGGCCTCCGCATCTATGCTATGGTTGTGTAGCTTGTTGTTCTTATGGGACTCCTCACAGTGGGCGCAGGGACTTTCTCTGACTCTTTTGTCTGCTTTTGGACCCTTCTCTTCCTACTGGGTTGCCCCATCCAGCTGTGATATGAAGGTCTATGCCTAGTCTTATTGTAACTCATTACGCTGTGTTCGGTTGATGTCCTGGGAGGCCGGCTCTTTTCTGAAGGGAAGTGGAGGAGTTGTGGATCTAGGGGAGAGGAGAGGTGGAGGGAGAGACGGGGAGGAGAGGAGGGAGGAGAAACTGTGGTGAGGATGTAATATATGAGAGAAGAATAAATAAAAAGTGACAGAGGAAGCCACCTATGCCGAGCTTTGATGCCAACCTTTGGCCTGTACATATACACACACCACACATCCTATACAAAAGACCTGGGGTGACACTAACTTAAGACTGTGGTCCCTGTCGGTGAGGAGATGAGGAGAGTGGGCTTGAGGAAGAGGTTAGCTATATCTAGAAACTGATATAGAAACTGGTTAAGAGGAAGATCTGCAGCAAGGCCTGTGCATACTGGTTAAGAGGAAGATCTGCAGCAAGGCCTGTGCATTAGCACATGTAGAAACTAGTTAAGAGAAAGATCTGCAGCAAGGCCTGTGCATTAGCACACTGAGTCTGAGTGGTAGTCCACAGTCTCCAGGTAAACTATTTTCTGTGTATGCAAAATAGTTCATAATTAAAAATACATCTTATAACAGTGGCCTTCACCCTGCTTCTCCTGTGTGCCTTCTCTGGGCACCTGTGGGTCACCTTTTCTTCCTGTCTCACTGCCTCCCCTCCCTTCTCTTCTGCTGTCCATTGTCAATGTGTCTGTGCTGGCTAAGTGTCACAGACTCCTGCCTCTGGAGGAAGCCCTTATGAGAGGCAGTGGTGTGCAGCATGGGATACATGGGATACATGGCAAGGTCTAATGCCTGTCTCCTCATCTGTAGGCTTGTGGTAAGTATCAAACAAGGCAAGTTATTCACTGTTAATTCCTTGATAGTCACAGTTCCAATGTGTTGACCCTGATGCGAGTGAGTCCCCACAGTAGTGCAGCCTTGGTGGCTATTAGCTCATTTGTTGTTGTTTGCTGGGGTATTTCTATCTACAGCCTTAGAGGCCGTTTAATAGTTCGACGAAATGAACTTAGTTCTGTGCCCTTACCACGTTGTACTAACTGGCAGTGCACGCTCATTCTTCCTCCTCTACACCCAGTGCTTCTGTCCTGAGACTTTCCTTCACCCTGTGGAGCCTCTTCAAATATCCCTCATTGGTGTACAGCCTCTTCCTCCACAGAATGTTTTTCTCAGGGAACTTCTCTTAAACTACTGAAGGAAACAACACCTTTTTTCTTTTCTTTTACTTATTCATTTTATGTCCCTCTCACTGCCCCCATCCCGGTCACCCTCTCCCAAAATACTTCCCCAAATTCCCCCTCTTTTTCTCCTCTGAGCCACCGTGACATATTAAGTCTGCAAGGCTAGCCTCATCCTCTCCCACTGAGGCCAGACAAGGCAACCCAACTAGAACATATCCCGTGTATAGGCAACAACTTTTGGGAAAGCCTCCACCCTGCACCAGTCCAGTTGGTGGGAACCCATATCTGCTACATATGATCAGGGAGGCCTAGGTCCAGCCTGTGTATGCTCTTTGGTTGGTGGTTCAGTCTCTGAGAGCTCCAAAGGTCCAGGTTAATTGACCCTGTTGGTCTTCCTATGGAGTCCCTAACCCTTTTAGGACCCACAGTCCTTCCTTCCATTTCTTCCATGAGTCCCCAAGGTCCATCTACTGTTTAGCTGTGGCTGTCTGCATCTGTCTGAGTCAGCTGCTGGGTGAAGCCTCTCAGAGGACAGCCATGCTAGACTCCTGATTGCAAACATAACAGACTATCATTAATAGTGCCAGGGATTGGTGCTTGCCCCATGGGATGAGTCTCAAGTTGAGCCAGTTATTGGTTGGCCATTTCCTCAGTCTCTATTCCATCCCCTGTCCCTGCATTTCTTGTAGACAGGATAAATTTGGGATTTCAAGTTTTGGGGTAGGTTGGTGTCCCATTGCTCCACTGGGGTTCCTGCCTGGCTACAGGAGGTGGCCTCTTCAGGTTCCATATCCCCAATGCTGTGAGTGACAGCCAAGCCCCCCCCCCCATTGATTCTTGGCTGCCTCCCTCATCCCGGGTCTCTGTGACACTCTGAAGATGTCCCCTACCTCTCCACCCCTGTCAGTTGCAGATTTCTCGTCGATAGCCAAAACAATCCTGAACAATAAAAGAATCGGTGACCTCAAGCTGTGCTACAGAGCAATAGTGAAAAAAACTGTATGGTATTGGTAAGAGAAACAGACATGTTGATCCATGAAATCAAATCAAAGACACAGAAGTAAACCTATACACCTATGGACACTTGATTTTTGATAAAGAAGCCAAAACCATACAATGGAAAAAAGCATCTTCAACAAATAGTGCTGGTTTAACTGGATGTCTGCATGGAGAAAAATGCACAAAACTCAAGTCCAACTGGGTCACGGGTCTCAACATAAAACCAGATACACTAAACCTAATAGACGAGAAAGTGAGAAAGGGCTTTGTACACTGGGACAGGAGACAATTTCTTGAAGAGAACACCAGTGGCTCAGGCACTTTTTTTTTAATCACCCCTGAATTCACTCCTTCTTCACGAGCTGTAAGCCTTGGAAGGCAAAGAACCGTCCCGAGTCCCCCTGGGCCCCCAGCACAAAGCCTGGCTCTTGTCAAATGCTTGCAGGTGGCATCAGCTGCGTTAGAGGACAAGGCCTGCCCCACTGCAGTCTGTCCAGTGGCTCAGAGGAGCAAACAGTGCTACTGATCATTGTTTCTGTGAGTGGCTGGGGCCAGAGGTGAGTGTCCAGCAGAAGCTGTGGCTCAAGGCAAAGATGAGTTCATGGGTGAGTTCAGAATGTCAGGGATGTGAACACGGAGAAAAAGACCAGAAACCAAAAAACAAACAAACAAACAAAATAAGAAACACTATGCAACAGCAACTGGGTTCTACTCCTGCTGGTTTCTGGCTCCCTGGCTGCTGCCCGCTGGCAGGGTTCCACATTCCAGGGAGAATCAACTGCTTCTGGAAGAATATAAACCTGGAGAAGACATGGTGCCAGGCACTCACCCCCCACACTCATGGAGCATCCTCGGAAGGAAAAGACAGCTCCAAGAGGCTGAAGACCCCTCCCCCTTCCTCTGTGCCTCCCAGGCTTTTTCTGTCCTATTTCATATAGAGTCACTAGTGAGCCAGACCACGGGGCACTGAGTCTGGAAATAATGAAAGGGACAAAGTCACGTCTAGCCTGGAGAGTTGTATCTACAGACATCAATATTGATGCATGAGGAGGCAAGAAGAGCTGTGTCAGGAGGAGGCTTTTGGCAAGGAACCATTCCTTCCCCCCCTGGCAAGGCAGGAGTAAGAGACTGCCCCTCCACACACCTGTCATATTTTGTAACATATTGTCCCTCTAGCATGGCACATGGGATATGAACACAAGACAATGTTTGCATTGTTTTCTTTTTTTGAGACAGAATTTTTTTCTTTGTTGCCCAGGCTGACCACAAATGCAGGCTCAACCAGTCCTCCAGAGAGGAAAACTCAGCTTGATCTTCTCCAGACTGTAAATTGGTAAGAGTGTTTTTCTGCCTCGCTTGCCCTCATTAAAAACCCTGAGAACATAAATCACAACTTATGACCAATAATTTGCCTGTAATTTACAGGCTTTCAAGTGAGTAGTGAAGTTGGGTTTAAATGAGATTATTCCTATCTCAATTTAAAATCCACTGACACAATTAGTATTTCCCCCATGTCTCCACTTACTACTTAATTATCCCAAGTGTTTCCAGATTACATCTCTTAAGCTTGCCGTAGATGTCTAACAAACATGCGACAGTAAAAACATTTTACTTCAATTAAGACTAAAGAGGGCTGGAAAGGACAAAGTGGGAAGGAGAAGCAGAATTGCAATGTCATAAAGTAGTAGGGGATTCACGTGTATGTGCATTTATTTTCCCTGTGCTGGGAGGGAATGCTGCCCACAAATCCAGGTCACTGGGTAGCAATTCCAGGGACTGGAAACTATTGCAGCCTCAGCCACTACTATCATAATATACACAGCTTGACTCATAAGAGTAAATGAATACTGCACATAGAAGGGACCAGACAGAGTGTGTGGACTAGGATACAGGTCCATGACTTGAAGGAACAGAGTGATCCAGGTGACTTTGAGGCTTCTTCCAGCTTAAAACGGGTGGTGCTTTTTGTCTCTGGAAAAGTCTGCCATCCTTCTTGTGATCAATAAAGGTACCTGGCATGCATGTCAACTTTAAATCTTTCAAATCCTTCTCACTCCAGTTTTGCCCCAGAGTAGAGTGGACAGCTGGTGTATAACAGTGAGAGAGGAGAGAGGAGAGAGAGGAGAGAGAGGGAGAGAGGGAGAGAGGGAGAGAGGGAGAGAGGGAGAGAGGGAGAGAGGGAGAGAGGGAGAGAGGGAGAGAGGGAGAGAGGGAGAGAGGGAGAGAGGGAGAGAGGGAGAGAGGGAGAGACCTAAATCTGGCTCCTGATTACAGGGAGGGCTGACAGGTGACAGGGGGAGAGGCAAGGGAGACACTGAGAAGAGCAGAAGCACGTGCAGCTCCGTTGTGCATGGTGTAATTAGTACAATACAATAGTGTAATTCAGCATGGTGGCATGGTAACTATAATGGACCTTGGCAATAGCTGAGTCATGGAGGGAAGTGAAACTGTGGTTATGTCACTGGGATCTGGCCATCAACTCACTTACAAAACATCACTCACACACGGAATGCACCCGATTCTGTCTGAGGAAAGGTGGATGAAGCTTGATCCCTGCCCTCAAAGGGCTCTGTGGAACTCAGTTTCAACAGCAAAAGATAGAGTAGATGATCAAAGTAGATGATCCCTAAAGCCCTTCCAAGACTTCAGGATGTTTCATGCGTTGGGACTTGAAGCATAAAATAGCTACTTTTATATCACTGTGACCAAAATACTTGACAGAAACACCTTAAGGGAGGAAGGACTTATATGGGCTCAGCTCATGTCCATACGGCTACAGAATAGTAAGCAGAGAGTGGTCCAATCTAGGGGGCAGGCTAGTAACCTTCCATGGCCCAGCTCTGGTGATGTGCTTCCAGCACGTAGGCCCCACCCCCTAATTCCCATCATATGCTCATTCTCCAATTCCCTCTCCAAAGGCAGTCAGGAGAGACGGAGAAGAGATCATTTGATAACTGCAGGTCTGAAACACAAAAATTCAACAGCCGCAAACAAAACCCATGTGCAACTGGTCCATAGTAAGCATCTGTAAGATGAAATGCAGTTATAACAGCATTAAAAGATCTGTCAAAACCAACAGCAGGATTAAGTCAAAAAAATCAATAGTGATGACCACAGGGACACACACTGAACAACCGAAATATCTTAGAAAATGATGTGGATGAAAAAAGCCAGGTTTGGAAAACGATGAAATTACACCATGCTCACTGTGTACACGATATCTCTCTCTCCTCCCTCTCTCTCTCTCTCTCTCTCTCTCTCTCTCTCTCTCTCTCTGATATGCTGCAGTCACAGAGAGGGCACAGTATGTCCCACCTTGCTCTCTTCCCTGACTGCTGGTGCAGAAGCCATCACTTCTACTCTTTCAGAGATCTACGATGGAAACTGGGTACCTTCCCCGCCTTTGAATAGAACAATGTGTAAATGGAGACGGAAGGACAGAAGGCAGTTTGGAAGCCACTGGTTTAAAGCAGATGGTTTCTTTCTTTCTTTCTTTCTTTCTTTCTTTCTTTCTTTCTTTCTTTCTTTTTGGTTTTTCAAGACAGGGTTTCTCTGTATAGCCCTGGCTGTCCTGGAACTCACTTTGTAGACCAGGCTAGCCTCGAACTCAGAAATCCACCTACCTCTGCCTCCCAAGTGCTGGGATTAAAGGCGTGCGTCACCACGCCCAGCAGCAGATGGTTTCTAATGCTTCACAGAAATGGCTACCAACACATGACTCAACAGCAAGACAGCAAGTGGCACGGGCCTGGGGACAAACATTTACTAAGCTCCCACTGGATGCTCTGCTGGATATCTAATTAGCACCAGCTCACCCACTCCTCATACCTGACTTGTGAAATAGGAACTACCCAGGGATGCACACAGAAGTGATTTGTACAGGAGCACACGGCCAGCTCATGGCGGAGCAAGCGCAGTTGAACCCAAGGTCGTGTCTCAGCTGTTTACACTCCAGCCTTCAAGACAGATTCCTGCTCCCATGGTTATCATCCATACCATCTTACATGACTTTAATTCCTCTGCTCCCTAGCTTCTGAGGACCTGCCTGTCTCCTGAGATTACAGTGAGGATGAAAGAAGAAAACCATGAACACTTTGCTGTTTTTAAAGGCCCGGTGCATGACAAACTGTAATGTGTGTACAGGGTCCTTGACCTCCTGCTCCAGATTTCCCTTCACTTAATTCTCATCACAGTCTGTCAGGTTGGAATGGCGTCTCCCCGTGGCGAGGAAGAAGTGAGACTCGGGTGAACCAACTTGCTCCAAAGTCACACTCCAGCACATGGAAGGACAGTCATGTGAAGTCAGACTTAAGTACTCCAGAGCCCCATCACTTCCCACTGCCTTTTGCTGAGTCATTGTTTTCTGGAGCCATGGGGCATAGACAGGCTAGCGCCACCTCAGGTGTCACCACCATGGGCAGACAGGCATGCCCTGCAGTTGAGCTAGGATCGCTTTGATTGTGTACCCATTGATCGTCTTTGTCCATCGAGAGCATTTACTGCTTGTCCACAGTGGGCCACTCCCGAGTCAGGTTCTCAATTCCAGGGACAGTGCGCTCTTCTGGGAACGCAAAGGCTCACAGAACACTGTGAATGCTAATTCTGTATGTATGAACATTTACTCATTCTGTAAGGACATACTGATCCCACTGTCTGGGCTCTGCTCAGAGGACACAATGATGGTCGAATGACGGTGGTGACAGGCTCCAGAGTGGATAGGTGCCCATAGCAGAGGCACCTGACTGTAAGGAGCCGCCCTCACATTCGCCATTACAAGATGGCTCTGATGGCACTGGCACCCGTGTAAACAAACCATCTGCGCATGCGCCGGGGTAGTTTTCCACCCCACGTGCTCTGCCTTCCCCGTGAATACAACTCCGGCCGATGGGCTGCAGCCAATCAGGGAGCGACATGTCCGAGGCGGAGGACAGTCCTCCATAAAAGGGACGGTTTCTGCCATTTTCTCTCTCTTCTCCACTGGCTCCTGAAGGGGTAAGCAATAAAGCTTTTGCCGCAGAAGATTCCGGTTGCCCTGAGCGTGTTCTTACCAGGGGGGACAAAAGCGCGAACAATACCTGACCTTGTGTGACTGAGAGTGCAAATGATCAGAAAACCCACCCAGTGGAGGGGATAACTGAGAACCACCACCATCTGCAGTTACTGAGCTTGCATATGTTGTCTTTACCCCCACAGGAAGAATCCTACTGAGTGGCTATTATTTTACTGATTGACATAACTTGGATCAGAGGGCAGATTCTGACCTGAAACTCTCACTAAGGTTCTCTGACTTCAAAGACTCTATAATATGTAGGTCACCTCTGAACACAATAAGCCAGCTACAATGGGATGAAAAGACACCATCATTAGATTAGGGTTTGTCACTTTGACCAATCTTGAGGCTTCAGTCCAGGGTAAGCAGGCCTGGCTGCATTAGGCATCATGTGGGGGGTGAATGATGAAGTAAAGGTGACTTCTATGAAGGTTGATAAGACAGAGGAAGGGGCTGGGAGCCCAATTCTCTCTCTCCACAGGCTAATGCCACAGACTCACCTCCTTGAACTAGGAAGGTCCCAAAACCTTCCTAGTGACATCATCTGGGGACCAAGTCTTCAGTACTTTGCAGGGCCACTCAAGATGCAAACTATGTGGACTAGAGAGATGGCTCCATAGCTGCTCTTCCAGAGGTCGGGTGTCTACTTCCCAGCACTTACATGGTGGCTCACAGCCTCTTTAACTTTAATTCCAGGGAGTACAACACCTCTTCTCGTTTCAAAAGGTCAGCAGGCATGCAAGTGATGCACAGACAAACATGCAATCCAAATACCCATACACACATATAAAACAAAGCAACATTTAAAGAGCCAAGCTGCAACAGCCGTGAATGGATAGAGCAGGAGAGTAAGTGCCTTGGCTGAGAGGGAAGACCCTATGGAGAAGGCATGGCTTGAGCGAGGCTCCACAGGGAGAGCCACAGGCCTACCACAGGCTCTTTCCTTATTCTAGTAAATTTCCTGGGTTGTGCTCAAGGAAGACTATCCTCCAGGGTCGTAGCTCTTTCCTGGTAGCTAAGGCATGGAGCAACTGGTTGGTTGGGAGATAGGGTGAATATAAGTCACTGGGTTGTAGGAAAGAGAAACCCAGTTTTTAGGGCTACACAAAGCCAGTAAACCTAAACCAGGAGGTATGCAAGGATGCAGACACTTTGTGGGACCTGTGAGGTAGAATGTGCTGTGTACCCCCATACCCAGGAGAGATGGCTGTAGGCGGGCTGTGAACACTGACCTGGGCCAGCCCCTCTTCCCTGCCTACTTCTCTACAAATGCCCACTTTGGCCCGAAATCTGGCTTTCACCATCCCTCTGCAGCAGACAAAAGTGGCTCCAAAGAGATGACTTTTTTTTTTTTTAAATTGAGGAAGGAAAGTGCCCTTGGATCTAAGTTCTCTGATCCGTCATTTCTAAAATGTCCAGAAAGGAGAATCTGACTTGCCCCTTCCTGAGCATCACAACTGTGGTCAGGAAGTCTATTCTCAGAGAGGCAAATGTTCAAGGGGGTAGACCCCTGAGGCCCGGGTTCTGTTCTGGCGAGCTGGGGCTGGGAGTCTTCCCTGTTCCTTTGTCCCTCTGCTGCCCTTTAGTTGATACACACTGGAATCTATGTTTTCATTCTTCTGTGCAGTTATTAAATCCATAAATAAAGACTTAATCTCTGAAGCTCTGCCTTGTGAGTCTAGGCATTAAAGAGGGGGAGGAGAGATACCGCAGCAGTTAGAATATCGGCTGCTCTTTGAGAGGGGACCTGGATTCAATTCCCAGCACCCACACGACGCTCACAACCACCTGTATTTGCAGTTCCTGGGGTCCAACACCCTCTTCTGGACTCTGTGGGCACCAGGCCTGCACAGCATACATCTAGACAAAACCATCCATATGCATAAGACAAATTAAAGAGAAAAGTGAACGCATGTGTAAGAGAGAGCTTACCAGCCTAGGCAGCTGCAGCAGCAAAGGACGTGGCATCCTCTCCCAGGCTGCCGGCACCAAGAAGATTCCAACCAGATAAACAGGTCTTGCCCTCCAGCTGAAGAAAGGGCAGGCTTACGGAGAGCATGCCGTAAAGCAGCCAGACAGGCTGAATAGCAAGCCTTAGAGACCCAATGGAAAGGCCAGGAGGAACACTAGGGTAGTCTCAGCAGCTCTCAGAAGCTCTCTATTTTGACCTAAGCCAGCTAGAAAAATAGAGAGATATGAAAAGGGACACTCGACGGGTGGTGGTGGCACATGCCTTTAATCCCAGCACTCGGGAGGCAAAGGCAGAGGCAGGCAGATTTCTGAGTTTGAGGCTAGCCTGGTTTACAAAATGAGTTCCAGGACAGCCAGGGCTACACAGAGAAACCCTGTCTAGAAAAACAAAAACAAAAATAAAAAAAATAAAAAAAAAAAGAAAAAGAAAAAGAAAAGGGACACTCCTAGGAGCCTCAGGACAGCGCCTGTACACGGCCAGGAAGAAAGAGGTCTGAAAAATCTGAGGCTGAAGGAGGAAGCGAGGGAAAGGGCTCTGGTTCCTGACTAGCTCACGCACATCACAGAGGAAACCGGGACAGAGCTGATTCAATGCCACTCTCTCTCTATCTCTCTCTCTCCCCCCACTACCCGGGGCTCATGGGTCTCCATTAAGTGGCGCGGACAAGCACTTCATTTTCTCTGGCAGGCACCAAGGAGGCAAGCACATTAAAGCAAAAAGGAGAGCTTTAGACAGTGAGGCAGAAAGTTTGGGGGCCTGGAGTGGGGTGAGAAGGTCCTCTCAACTCCTGCCGGCAGAGCGCAGCTGGACCACTAGTCTACAGGACAGTAGCTCCAGGGCTAGGACCCTTCCTGGTTTTAAATGGTGGATGTCTTCTGGCCTGCAATTGGGGGGAAATGTGGAATTTCTTTGTGGGCTTTTAACTCACTCTCCTCCAGTAGGGTCTGGGTTTCCCAAGCTCCTTTAGCCAACAAGAGGTCACAGCCTGTTTCAGCTAATGGGGAGGCCTAGGAGGTCTGGGGTGGGGCTGGGGATAGAGAAGGCTGATTTTAATGATGGGATTCAGCGGCCAAGACTGTCTCCTTGAGCAGCAGATCATTTCATTTGATGAATTTGGACAGTTCACGGCATCTACCCACACAGCACCTCTCAGCTTCTGAAAGACTTCCAAAATAACCCCCAGCCACTGTGCAAGAGCCAAAATGGGAAGAAAAAAAAGAGAGTGAGAGACCAAGTCCCTGCCCTTTCACATAAGACTATGCAAGCCTTTCCGAGGAAATTTTCAAACAAATCAACAACAAAAAAACAAAAGCGAGTTGCTGTTTTATCTTCCCCATTAAGGATTCTGGCAAACAAAGATGTCACAAGCCCACACCTGTTTGAAGGACCCAGGCTGTAGACAATGCAGCCATTTATTAAAGATACAGCCCATGCACTTGCCTGTACTGATATTGCTTACATACACCACCTGAGCCAGCCTCATTAGAGGCATCAAAAAGGCACAGACCCAGGCCCACCCTCTAGGCACACAGCCACACTGGGAAGGGGGCAAGCTACTGTCATGTGCTCATACACGTGCAGTTGCATGCCGTCACACAACACACTCGGAGTTCATTGCCCTCCTCAGTCTTTCTCAAACCTAAAATCCCTTCTGGTCGCATGTACACAGCCTAACAGAGCCACTCATTTGTATACATGAAGTCTCCCTGGGTAGCCCAGTCTCACACAGGTGCTCAGCCGCACAGCCATGCAGAGAGATGTGCACACGCACATTACACATGCACACAGCGCCACAGCGCCACTCTACACCTTGTCATCCCCTGGACCTGTTCTCCTCAAGGCCTCCACAGAGAATCCCCTCCTCCACAGCCCTCCGATATGCCCTGCATTGCAGCCAGATGTTCCGTGGGCAGACCCCTCTATGGGCTGACAGGCGGTGATTACTGTTGCCAGCCCCACATTAGGAGAGAATTGAATGGGAGAGGGCCCCCACCCGCCTCAGGCTCCCTACAATAGCGCCTTTGTGAGGTGCTTTGCTGCCTTTCTTTCCTCTTCCTCACCAACCTACGTCAGGAGCAGCTCTGCCTGTGGAGAGAAGAAAGACAGACAAAAGGAGGAGTGCTGGCTGATCCACCCCATCCTGGGGTGGAAAGAAGGAGGGCTCTACTGGGAGAGAAGGCTGTGTTCCTGTCCCCCTTCCTCCCTGGGTGATAATCCAGAAGGGCTGCGTGAGGTTAAACTCCCCCACTGACTTTTATCCATCAGCTAGCCTTATTTGCCTGGGAGTTGACCATGGAGATGAGACCTGGGAAGGGACATCGTGCAGAGACAAGCAGGTTCCCAGAGATGGAATCCAAAGCCTCTTGCTCTTCCAATCTCTCCTGGATTGCCCCCCTGAAGTCGGGTGCATATTAGACCAACAGGGGTTAAGTTTCCAGGACTCCAGTTTCCAGGGCTGGGGTGGGAGGGTGCGCAGCTGAGGGTGGAGAGAAGGAAAGTAGGGATGTGTTGGGGAGCTGGTGAGACAGACCAACATCTGGGATGGTCACTGCCCCTCCTCCCTGCCCAAACCGCAGACGCTGTGGCAGCAGGAAAATCGGAGCGGCTCAGACCAAGGATTGTGCAACCCAGACCCAGGAAGACCCAGTGCTGGAGGTGGGAGTGGGGACTTGGGCTCAGAGACAGAATCCACTTCAGAGGTGAGGCTAGACACACATGGATACTGCACGCTGGTTTCTACACTAGACTCCACAGCCAGTAAGAGTCACTTTCTGGTTCAAAATCCACCAAGAGGTGGAATGGGAAGCCCTGGCTCTGGGCTCCAGTGTCCAGCAGTCAGAGGCTGAGTGCCATTGCTGGTTCTCTGCGGCTGCTGTGGAGCACATGAGTGTGGAGGGGGAGGCCTTTGTCCAACAGTGCCCCACAGTAAAATGTGTAACTAGAGAAGTTCCCGAGGGAGCTAAGGGGGGCCAGCCCAGCCCTAACGTGGCTAAGGAGCAGAGACTGGGGCAGGAGGAAGAAGGCAGAACCACGAGAACTCTGATCAGAGGGCTACCCCAAATACACCAGAGAGGAATGGTGGGTTTTTCTTTTAATGCAAACTGTTACCATACAAAGTGATGTGGGGAAAGCCCCATTCTCCCTTACACTGGAGGGGGAAGGGAGGGAGGGCAGCTTTGTCTCTGAGTTCTCTCCCTTGGGTCATACTGAGGGCAAGCATGCTGTCGCCTGCTGTCTGGGGTTGACCCTCTCCAAAGGACAGGGCTCTGAGTTTGGAACTAAACTTTGTGGACATAGGGCAGGAGTGAAGATTCAGGGTGTTTGTTTGCTATTCAGTTCTAAAATGCTACCCAGGATCTGGAGTTCTGCATAAAACAGAGGGGCACGAGGATTTGGTTGTCCTTTAAAACTTAGGGTATATGAGCTACCACCACTGGCCTTCGTTTTGAAGAATGAACTGCAGGAGATCTCACAGGAATATAAATGTCTGGGCATAAGAATCAAGAGCACAAGGCTAGCTGCTTAAACCTCCTCCTCCTTCTTCTTCATCTCCAATTTGTAGACAATCTGGTAGCCATCATCCCAGGCATACAGCTGGCGCTCACGGGGGTTATAGCGAAGGCTGGCATGGGCACCATATCGGCGTGGAAAATAGGAGAGTGCTGCCCTTTCAGGGGCGAGAGTACCACTGGCATCGAAGGAACACTGAATACGAGCCCTACTGGCAGGGCGGGTGTTATAGACAACGTACAGGGTCCCACAGATGACAAACGCAGCCTCTGCATTCTCTCTGGGACATGGTGTGTCCCACTGCTGCTCTGTGTCAAGTGTCTGTGGGTCTAACTTGGCTAGACACAAATGCCTGTCATCATCTCGAGTGGCATAGACAGCCCACAGGCCCTCCTCATCAGCTGCCAGGTCGATATATGTATCTGCTGTCAGCCCGTAGGGGGGTATCAGGCTCTCCGCAGGGAACACTGAGCTATCCACCACTGTTCGGTTTGCCAAGTGAAATTTGATCAGCTGCAGAGTGTTCTCCAATTCACCACCCCCTCCAGGTCCTCCAGGAGGCCTTCGAGCATAATAAAGGAAGCCACCGTACACCAGCTGCCCCGTGCCTACCCAGGGGAAGGGCACCCGAATTCGGGAAGCTTTCCGGGCAGCCATGGCAAGGGTGAAGTCACGCAGCCTTGGGAAAACAAACGCCGTGTCATTCTGGGTGCCGTCTAACACGTAGATCTTCTCTGCTGGCCCCAGCGGATCCTTGGTCCATAGGCCAGATGAACCACCAAACCGCTTCAGGATCTTCATTGACCTCACCTGAGAGACTGTGTAGCTACAGTCTAGTGGGGGAAGAGGAGAAAGCACAGGAGAAGGAAACAGAGGCCAAGAATTAGATGTGTATAACAGGAACTTCCCCCAGAGTGGGCCATCTGGAGAACAGAGACACACTTTTCCCTGCATGTGTCCACTCACGGAGGAAGGTTGAGAGATGGAGTACCGATAAAGGACAGGCCTCTAGAAACTCTCAATGAATGTGTCATTCTGAAAGATAGAGCTATGGTGGCTTGGGACAAGAAGAAAAGCAGGAAAGGGGAGTTGTGAAACTGTCTGGACCTCTGTGGGATCACTTACCTGTCACCATATCGTATTTCTCATTTCTTCGGCCCTTGCCTTTGGCTCCAGGACCTCCAGTCACCTTCTCATCCAGCTCTACACAGGGCAAAGCTGGGTTCTGTGTCTCCAGATAGTCTACCTCCCTTTCAAGACGGTCCACTCTTCCTGAGATGGAGTCTGCTTCAGTTCTGAGGGTCTCTCGCTCCTTCTCTGCCACCTCCAGGAGAGGCAGCATCTTGTTTTTGAAGTCCCGGAGCTCGGCAGCATGCCGACTACTCTGTTCCTGGCACTGGGCCAGCCGTTCCTGAAGGGATCGGGGAGTCAGGGAGGGGGAGTTGCAGGTTTATAGCTCCCAGGCAAGCAGAGGCCCAGCCAGGGAGTCAGGACCAGGAAAGGGACCAGCTCAGCCATGCTCCCACAGCAAAGGAAACTAGTCAGTGGTACCATCCCATCCGAGGAACCTGGCTTAATTCGCCTTGCGTTCTCAGTGATCTGAGCCTCCAGGAAATTAGGATGCTACAGACTTCAAATTGTCCAAAAGGGAGTAGATGTGGGGTGTGGGGAAGAAATGGACAGGAAGTTGCAGGCAGATTGCCTGGGAAACTTGAACAGTATAGCAGCATAGATGCAGCCTGATTCTGACTCTCATTTCCCCTGCCCCCTTATTCCATCTAATCTGAGGGAGCGGTGTTGTGTTTATTTGCTGGGCAATTGTCTTATGTTGGGGAAATAAAAGTCTGTAGTTAGGAGGCTACTCGTCATTTCTCACACAACCCGAACTTGTCACTCCCAGAGCCCTGACAGTTAGTTGCACCTATAGATGTTTACTTATCCCGGGTGAGAAGAGAAACAAGTCCCTCACCTCTAAGGCAGCTAGTCGGCGTTCCATGTACTCCACAAGGTGGTGCTGCTGTCCCTGAAGGGGTCCGATCCATGACAAAAAGAAGAGGAGCAGCAGAGGAGCACTGGGCCCCATGGCAGCCTTAAGTGGGGCCAGAGGAGGAGTGTGCATTCGGCCTCTTTCCCTCCAGCCCGTTAGCTCTGGGGGCGGGGAGGGGGCGGGGCCTCCTCCTTCCCATCTCTGGTGTCTCTCACTACTCTGGAATGCTTTCAGTCTCTTTACAACCCCCACCCCCTCCTTCCCGCCTGGCCTGATCAAACACAGATGGCCCCTTTGCACAGTCGCCAGAAGCCTTAACTACCAGCAACTTAGACTTGTGAACTCCTCCGGAAAGGGGAGAGATGGCAATCTGGAGGCAGAGGCCTTCTGAAAAAGGAGCAAGCTGCAGGAAGCGGAGACCCCCCGGAAACTCAGCAAACTCCATTCGTTTTAGGAGAGGGCTTCCAGTGCTGACTTTGTAAGAACCCAGCACCCTTCATTAACCTATCCCTTCTCCAGAAATAACAGAGTGGATTTTCTGCCTTGTTCAGTGAAGCCAGAAACACAGGAGATGAGGTTTGAGGGGATGGGGGCTGGGGCAGAGGGAAGTCAACTTTCTATAGCTCATTGGCGCCACCTTGTGCTGAGAATTCTGGGGCCATCTCCCATGGCAAAGAAATCAGGCTAGGACTTGAGCGTGTGGAGAATCTCTACCTAAGCAAGCCAAATCACAGGGCTCCCTACCAAATCTCTGATTTAGCCCAAGGAAAGGAATAGAAACAAAACTGGGGGTTGTTGAGAAGTGGAGGTGGGGTTTTTTGTTTTTGTTTTAAGCTAGCTGACTTAAATATCCTTCACATGACTTTCCAGGTATTTCCCAAATAGCAAGGACATGCTAGTTTACATTCATGGATTTAGGGGAGAAACCTGAAAAAAAAAATATGTACAACATAGTCTAAACTAAAACAAATATGTTCTGACCTTCCTATCACTGGGAGAGAACAGACTATTAATCACCTTTCTTGGTTATGGTTCAGTAGGGTTTTTGTAAGTCTCTCATTTCTTTAAAATTAAGTAAAAAAAAAATGTTTTTTCAGTTATGTATGCTTTTATGTGTCTGTATGCAGGTATCTGCATGGGATACAGGTACCCGTGGGGACCAGAAGAGGGTGTCAGATCTTCCAGAGGTGAATTTTAGGAGATTGTGCGCTGCCTATTGTTCCTGAGCACTGAGCCCCTCTCCTCTGAAAGAACAGTACACTCGACTACTACTAAGCCTTCTCTCCAGCCCATGTTCCTCCTTTCCCTCCAGCTAAAGCTACAGGGGAGCTAGGGAGGAACATACATCAGGAGAAGTCAAATATGCAGCATTTACAAAGGGGCCTGCAGTGATTAATCAGACAAATTCCTGTTTCTTTTCAGGAGAAAATTTTGTTCACTTTGGAATCAAGAGAAATTGGATCAGAGGTTCTTCTTGTTCATTATGTGTCTCTGTGTGGGTGTGCATAGGCCAGCGCCCTGCAGCGAGTTATAAATCACGTGTGAGGGTCTGACTGGGTGCTGGGAATGGAACTCAGTCCCTTCATAAGAGCAGCAGGTGCATTGCCACAGAGCCGTCCCTGAAGAGGTGACAGCTCTAACAGGGCCTAAGGAGACAGACAAAAATATCTTTCCCTAAGTTTCATTTTCACTGTGCTGATTTGAATGTTTGGTGTCATTAGCTAGGAAATGAAGTTAGTTTATCTCAAAAGCATCTGCCTTTTCAAGGGGTCAGAGTCAGGGAAATACTTCCTACAGAACTGTATTCATTTCCAGTATGGAAATGTGTACAAAGATGTGCCAATGTAGCAGTGTTCTACTCATGTTCAAACAGAATGCTTAGGCACTTCAAAGAGGCCACGTGTCGGTCCCCTCGATGTCCTAACACAGAATTGAAACCAGCCACAGTCAGAAAATTTACCCATTTTATTGATGCATTGCAACTGCTCTACTTTTTTACCATATTATGTAGAAAATACTGAAAATACAAGCTACTTTGTAAAACCAAAGACAACAACGAATCCAAAGATAAACTATGTTTTACACAATGGACCCTTTTCCCATAGTTAGTATTAAATTTTAAATAGCTATTTCTTTTGTTAAAATGATTATTTTACATACTCCCTAAGTACACCTGCATTACAAACATAGATCAGTAATTCTCAGAACTACCTCTTTCTAGAAGCTTGTTGTAAAGGAAGCACACAACCAGAAAAGGGAGAAAGAAAGAAAGTTTAACCACACACAGGAACTAGCATATCAAATACATTTAATAAAGTAGGAATTCCATTGCAATATCAAGGATTCAAAGCAGAAATACTAACATTACATATAATGTACATAGAATGTACTGCTACATATAGTGAGATTATTTTTCAAGCTGAATTGAAACCACACATTATATAAAGTTTAGCAACAAACAACCATGGAAACATGGAGACATGCTGCACCATCCATCAGTTAAAAAAAAACACAAAGCAGGTTTGGCCATTCCTGTCACCGAGAGGCAATTTCATCTCCTATCCTAAAACAAACCATCTCAACTAGTAGATTCCTGCATACTAATGCAGAATAGAACAGACATTACTGTGCTGGCCTGGCTAAGCCCCTCTAGCGGAGGATGATGGATGAGCAACCACAAAAGCAGGCTCTCAATGGCCAGAACTGTTTGAAATGGGGTTCTTCTTCTTGGGGTTAACAGGGTAACCACCTCCTAGTTGCAACTGGGGACTCTGGAGTGACTAAGTGTCCTGGTGTGTGCCTATGCAACCCTTCCAGTTCCTCTCTCACCTGGGAAGGGAGAAACTGGAAATGCATGTTCTAAGAGAAGGTTTAAAGCCTTAAGCTGTTCCCAGGTCGGGCAATGCCGACCCAGGTCAGCCCTATGCTCATAGGGCTTTCCTCCACTCCATCAGGGCAAGCAGTCAATGTTAAGCCCCAGGACGGAATGAATGTAAAACTTTGTCTGGCGCATACACATTCAGCAGACACAGATGGGTTATCTAGGAAAATCTGAAATGTCAGTTTGCAGAGTGACAAACTCAAAGTCTGTAAAGTCACATTGCTAGCCAGATGTCTCAGGTAACGATGCAAACTCCTAGGCATCCTCTTTTCCCATAAAGACTCCCATCTTCAATAACTGCTTATTGGATTAGGGAGATTAGGAGGTGGGGACAGGGTTGGTTTGTTTTTTCTCTGCATCTCATTCCTATAAAAACAATAAATCTTGTCCCTTGTAGAGAAAAGGTTAAAAAAAAATGTTTGCCTAGAAACTAGAACTGTATTTAAATTATGAAAAACCCAGAATGCTTGGGGGAAAGGAAACACAAAGATCACACACAGTATAACACTAGTGACAAACTACACAATGATGCGTGGTTATCTCAACCAACAGACTGCTGAACGCACAGCCTAATATAATGATTAAAGAAAAGACAACACACACCACGTTGCTGGCAGGCTAAACTGACTACCTGCCCTGCCCTGGAAACTCTTCCTCCCCATGATGAAGAAACTCCAAGTTCGTTGACAGCCCCTCGGTGTTCCACCTGGTTCAGAACTTTCCTGACCGGGTTCCATGAAATCTCCCATCTCCATCCTGCACCTCCCTGACACCACCTACACAGAACCAATCCTAGAATTACCACTCAGATATAATTTTCAATTCAGGTGGACCACATCTGTAGCTTAGGGTTAACCTCCTCCCCACAAATCCCTCATGGGCAAGAAATGTCCCCACCCCTAGTACCTTCAACTTGACCCAAATCCATAGAAGGGTTGAATACTAGGACAATTTTACAGCGAGAGGGGCCCCAAGAACAACATGTTGTCCCAAAGAAACCTCAGGAATCGTTCGGATTCAAGAGGTTTTGCTTTCTTTTTCATATTCGTCACTAATTAAGAAACCTTTCTGTGAGCTTCTTGTCACCAGTAGTTCTACAAAACCCTTCTCGTAGTATGGGGACATATTAAGCAATACAACAGGCTCTTTGGTATAAACATCTGTTACATGCTTTAAAAACAAAACAAAACAAAACAAAACAAAAAAACAACCCCAAAAAACAAGCAAAGTTTACCAGGAACGACAACTATGCACAGAAAGGACTATCATATCACATGGAAGAGAGAAAAGGAATCCCATCCTAAGTGATTGCACAAACCTTCAAATATGCATATTTAGCACTGGCGTCACTGTTCTCTCGCCTGCTTCCTGAACTCTCACAGAAGCCAGGTAGCAAGGTACAGTGAGAGAGCCACATTGGGGAATGCTTCTGTGAGAACTGAATGGAATGGGACAGAGGTGGCAGTTAAGGAGGAAAGCTGCGGCTTTGACTTGTCACTGTCGGTAGGGAGACTGAGAACAACGAACGCATTTACACAACACAGCTACTAAACCTGTTCTGTTAAATCCCAGCGAACAGCTTGGGGTCCACTGGGGCTTGCTGGTCATCCTAAGGCAAGCTCACTGTAAACTCTATTAACCACTACATTATCATATAAGGCACTACAATAAGGGAGAGAGGAGAGGAGGAAGGAAAAGACACACACTGAACAATCCTCACCAGACACACCTGTGCAAACAATCCCAAGGTCTCCTCTCTGTAGGCAATGCCCCTGCTCTCTCAGCACTACAGTAATATGCTCTAATAGAATTGCAATTAGTTCACATACATTCCAACAAGTATCAGTTCATTTTGGTTTAAATACAATGGAGACATAATCCATCTCCGGGGTAACACTGGAGGATCAGATACACACTAGATACACAATTCAAGTGTAATCACTACACATTTGATTACAAATAACATTTTGGGTTAGAGGAAAAATTGTTATATTTCTTCTAATCAATATGTACATATTTAATTATGCAAAATATTAAAACACCACCATTACAAAACTTCTAAAATATTTTTAAATTCAGTAATAAACTTTTAAAATATCTTCTGCAATTCCTACATGCACTTATTATATAAGTCTTAGAGAGCATTCAATTTGCTGTTGGCATACAAAGGAAGCTACTTTAAAGTATAAAAGCTATACACAACTTATCTGGTTTTAGTTTCTTTAGTTTTCCCCTCAAATAAGTCACATGAAACAGAAGGGAGAGATGAGGAAAACACAGACGTGTATTATTTATTGAAAATTCATAGAAATCTTAGGCAATGTTTATCAGTGCCAGTATCTCACTTTAGAGAGATTTTGCATACTATTGTATGCAAACCACCAGCATACACTCACCACCTCACTGGCTTTTCTATAAGGAGAATTGAAGTTAAACTAGAGAGAGGAGGAGGACTTGAATTCATGGTCTTCATTTAGAATGAATCCTGGTGGGCACAGTCCTCACCCTCACCTTCCTTCCCAGCAGCCCAGCAGCTGCACAGGTTTCAGTATTCGTTGTACTAAAACCCTAACAACTGCCCAGTAAGGACAGCACGACATGAAAATGAAATCACTCTCAGTTTCCATGTGCCATAAGCACAGCCTTGCTAAGCTGCTTTCAAAATAAAAGGCAAGGAAGTCTTGTGTTTTAGTTTTTTAAACAAACAAAAAGTAATGACTCTTTCTCATCTGTTACAGGATTTCAAGTCAGCATTTCCCCTCGTAAAGAAGAGCTTTACTTCATTTTAAAAACATTTATAGAAACCAAGTCAAAGAGACCAAATGTATGACAGAGGGTAACTTCAGAACGATCTTTCTTCCTTGGTAACTGCAGAAGATGGGCTTCTGAGCTCTTCCAACGTCCAAAAACGCTGTCACAAGAATAAAGAATTAAAAAAATAGGGCAGACTTGGGAGACTACAACAATGCAGTCAACACTGAGAGCTGTTCCCCAGAGAAAAGCCTTCTGCTTCAGTGGGCCCCTGCAGAACACGCTGCTGGCTAGGAACTTTCATGAGGAGATAATGGAGGCGCTCTCCAGAGCCCATTAAGAACTCAGGGCTAGAGGCAGGCAGCCACGGAGCCCCCCCTCGTGCTCATCAACTACAAGTAAGAATACTGACTGATCTTGGTAGGACTCAGCGGGTATCCAGTGTAAATTGTTGAGCCTCGGGAAGACCCGATGTAGGACTGAGTGGCAAACTGGTGTTGGTACTGAGCAGGGGCCACACTGGCAGAAGTGAGGAGGCTGGGCCCGACACTGACAGGAACCTGATGCACCAGAGTGCTAGGGTGTGTGGTATAAGCTGCAGCATGCCTTGAGGAACCCTGGGGGGAGAACAGATGAGCAATGGAACTGGTGGAGCCCAATGCAGCAGCAGAAGTGGGGGCAGCGTACGTATACAGGTGAGGCTGGCTTGGCAGGTGAGCAGGGGCTGGGGCCAAGTGTGGGTGCCCCGTCGAGTGCAGTGGGCTGCCATGCTGGAAGGCGTAGGGGGCTTGGGAGAGCGGGGCCACAAATGCCTGCTGTCTGCGGGGAGCAGGGTTGCTGCTTCTTTCCTGCGAGGTTGAAGCTGACGATGGCTGCTGGTTCTGGAAGGAGGAAGAAGGGAATGAGGAATCTTGAGGTCACTCTGGTTCATGGCGCCAAAGGCCTTGAGGGTCTCACAGGTATTGTTTCTGGAATCTCCCAGTCAGGCAATGGAAGCTAATTGAGCCAACTATGCCTCTGCCTCTTGGAAGAACAGATCCTAACTCGGCTCAGGAAGAAGGCAAGAGCATAAAAGTAGGAGAGGAAGTGGGGGTTCTTCCACAGCTACAGGTTAGTGACTTAGGTCATCCTGTCCTGGAATCAGCGGGGTTTTGTTAACTGACTTTTCTTACTGGTTTCTTGTCCTCTAAGCTCGCCTCGGCTCAGGATGGAACCTCAAGGGCATGCGCTAACTCAACTTCCATCTGCACCTGCGTGTGATCTCCACTCTCTCGCCTACCAGCTAAACCCTCATTCTGATACTCACTTCTGACAGACATTACACAAGCCCTCACTATCCCATCAGAGGATCACACGGCAGGGCGTGTCCCAAGCTCTAGGAACAGTTAGAATTACAACCGCTGATTTAAGTAAGTGGCTTTCTCTGTCTTGACTCAGGTAAAGAGTATAAGGCTCCAGTTACTTATGGCCTGAGGATAAAGGGAGAATCTGGTTCAAAGCATGTATGGCGGTGCAGTACATCTCCTCACACTCACTGATCAGATGAAGAGACGTAGCACATGCAGGTACGACGCCAGCCACAGAACACCAGAGGTTTGACACAAAAGGAGCTTCATTTGGCTTTATTCAGCGGTCCAGCCAGAAGCAGGGTTCTCCAAAGAGTAACAACAGGGAAGAACTCAAACAGAAGGTAGCAGCCCCTAGCGCTTACCTGGCTAAGGTTGAGTGGCTGCACCGCGCTGGCTCCCCCTCGCTGAGCCCGGTACCCTGTGGGAGTGATACAGCATCCAGATGACTGCCCACTCACTGAAGCCACTGGCTTGGTCTTACTGCTAAGGAGACCTAAAAAGGAGTCAAGGTTTAGAAGCACTCATCTAACCTTAGAGTATCACATTAGGTCACATTCTGTCTGTCATTTCATTCTGTCTGTCATTTGCTAGAGTTAAGTTTCAGTACAGCTTACTTCCTCAATTACATTTGTACCAGAACAACAAAAACTGTTTTATCCACCTCTTTTCTGTGTTGCCACAAACCCACAGAGATCCTTAAATAGCAACCTAAGTAAAACTATCTAATGTCTTATTACACATAAGGAAACAGAGATACAGGGAACACACTCCATGCCCCCAATGAGCCTGTACTTTTATGTTCTACCTTGTCTTCAAGACAGCAGACTATCTCTACAGAGAAGTACACTGACTTAACAGAAGTGTTCTTAAATTAGAACCCTTTCATGGCCTATAAACAGTAAGTAGAATGACCTATAATAAAACACTAAGTGTAAGACACAGATGGCTATTCTAACACCAAAAAACATCCCTCCCTCCCTTTGCAATAAAGTTGCCAATGGGAAGCAGCTGCCTCATCAGACTGCCTTTCCTGGGCCTCTCTGCATTTAGAGGTAAAGAAAGGTTTATCTCCTCCAAACTTCCAATAGGATGCTAAGAATCATGCAAGCCTAGCAACCAGAGATGCTTGCAGTGGGAAGTGGTGTAAGTAAGAGTAAACTCTGCTATGAAATTGGGACTTGTTACTGCCCTAGTACTGCTCAACGAACACACAACTAAAGTAAGGGCCCTGAGCTCAGTATCCAACAGCAAACAAAGTAGATGAAAGTAATTAGGTGAAAATCAAACTAAAAAGTATTACTGCTACGGCTGAAAGTCTAAAAGGGCATGTTAAAGTCATTTAAAAATCTTTTATTTGATTTTTACCCTTGTGTGTATGTGTGTCTATGTTTGAGGATGCCCACAGAGTCCAGAAGGTCTTGCTTCCCCTTGAGCTACAGTTATACAGGCAGTGGTATGCTGCCTGATGTGGGTAATAGAAATCAAATTCAGGTCCTCTGGAAGAGGAGCAAGCACTTTTAACTACTAACTCACCATCTTCAGCTCCCAGTCATCTTTAGTATTATCAAGTCCTTTCTATCTAGATAATTAAGTCCAAATCAGGTGTGGCAAGCCAAACTGCTTCCTGTTACTAAAGAATGTCTTATCAATTTTTTCCACGAGAGGTGAATATATTGAGAACGCTATGCTGACACAAAACACAACTTCATTCCCATATTAATCCAAGCAAATAAATGTAGGAAGAAAAATGTAGGGAACTGATTTCTGAATTAAGTACTATTTAAAAATATCTATGCTTAGTTTTAACCACTAGCATAATATAACTAAATATTAAATATATGCACATCCAAGGAAAATTCAATTCTAACTTACCTGAGGCCTGTGTTGCTACAGTGCAGTCGCCAAGCTGTGTTTTCAAAGGAGGCACAATGATAGTACGGGTGCCGATGCCATCTGCTGCAGGTCTGCCAGGTCCCTCCAGAAGGGTCCCACTGTTGCCCCGCAGAGCACTCAGAGTGTCTGTGGGATATGGGCTGCTCAGGGAGGAGTCAGAGTCTGGAGAATCATTGACAGTGACATAACTGATGACATTAGACCTCGCCTTCAGGCTCGAGCTGAGGAGAAGAAAATGCAGACAGTTATAACTGCCCTTTTAAGCAGCGCCTTCCTTGGTCTGTAGTTCTCTCCTAACAGTTGATGACAGTTACCACAGCAGCTAGAGGCTAAGTATTAGTCTGCATCAGGCACTGCTTTCTCACACTAACTAGCTGGGGAATCTTTTCAACCCTGCACAGTATTACCCCATCCCTATTGTAGATAAGGAAATTAAAACATAGACAAGGGATTTATACAAGATCATACAAAGAATGAATAGGAAAGACAGCACGCAGAGCTAGGGTACAACCATCTTGGAGTCCACAGTTCCCGCTGCCTCTTAGCTCTGACAGTGATAGTCTTCAAGCGCTGCTCTTTCTCCTTTATCATTTCCTTAGACTCAAAGGTTTCTGTCTTTAAGCAAACGTCTCACTGTAGGTCTGGTTTTGTTTTTCATTTGTTTGAGGCAGAGTCTTGGCCATATGTAGCCCAGTATGGCCTAAAACCCCAAATTCTCCTGCCTCTGCTTCCGAAATGCTGAAATAACAGGTGTGTACTGTACCCCCATGCCCAGCTGAGCTGCTCTGAAAAAGATTCCAAAATGGCTCTCAGTTTCCTGATTTTTCAGTAGTATTGGCTTCAGTTGGAGAAATCAAGGGGCTACACACACCTCAGAGGTAACTTTTCCTATTAGTCTGTCACTTTCTTTCACCAAAACGTTTACTTTTTTTCTCTCCCCCAAATCAGTTCATGAGCACCTTCAAAAGCTGACTTGCAAGTTCACCTAAAAGGCCTGAACTGCTTTCTAACTTTGTTTTTCTAAGTTCATTCAAACTTCACTCAGCAGGCTGGAGGCAGCTCATTAAGAGCTTGTTGCTCTTTCCGGTGTCCAGAGCTCAGTTTCTAAGCACCTAAGTCAGGCAGCTCATGAGCACTATCACCCCAGCTTCAAGGGACCCCATGTCCTCCTCAGCTCCCACAGGCACCCAAACTCATACACACAAGAGCATAAATAAATCTTTATCTTATTTGCTTATTTGTTTATTCATAATTTTTTTTTTTTGTTTTAAGACAAGATCTTACTGTATAGCCCCTTTGGCTAGCCTAATATCTGTAATGTAGACCAGGCTGCCTTTGAACTCATTATAGATCTGCCTGCCTCTGCCTCCTGAGTACTAGAATTAAAGGCATATGCCACCAATACCTGGAAATTAATAAATCTTTAAAGCTCACTTAGTTATAATTTGATAAAGTCTCTTAATTTACTTTCCTATGCGACATTTACCTTTGTAGGTAAAAGGTCACACGACACCAAAAGCTCAATAAAGAACATCACACAGATCAATCAAGGCACGCTGCATAGTTCTTAAACTTACTGGTACCCACTCAGTAAACTGCCTAGTTAAGGAGTGTTGTGGCTTGAATACCGAGGGTCCCCCATCAGCTGACTTGGTTCTCAGCTGGTGTCAAAGCTTGGGAAGCTAACAGAACCTTTTGGAGGTGGAGTTTTGCTAGAGAAAGCATACCACGGAGAGGTTTTGAGATTTTACAGCCTGGCTTCACCTCCTGTTCCTTGTCTGCTTCTTCAATGTGAAGCAAGTGTGCTCCGACAGCTTCCTGTCAGTCCAGACTCACACTCCTGCTTCCATGGCTTCCCCACCATGAGACTGGCCATGTCTATGCTCTCTGAACCTCTAAGCCAAAATGTACCATTTTGCTTCTGAGTTGCTTTTTGTCAAGATGTTCTACACAGCAACAGAAAAATAACTAATATACTTGGCAAAAACGCTAGATAAAAGGAAGCTTCGTCAGTTTTCAGACCAACTGAGGGTCCTGTCCTCCCTCTCCCAGGGAAGCTTTCTCAGAATAAGATATGCAAGTTTCAAATAATCTACCTACCTAATTCACTACAACGAACTGTTTTCAGAATAAGCCCCCTGAAGGCTAGGAGCACGCCTGTAACTTAACATGAATTGAAGCCAGAGGAGCCATACAAACCTGAGTTAATTGATGAATAACACTGAAGAGAACTTGACAAGGCTCAGTTATGAGAACTTCTGTGTTTGACTAACTTATCCAGAGCTATACTTACAAATTACCTCTCTTCTGTCTGCTCTTTGTCTTTTGTTTTCAGTCAAAATTGCCCTTGAATACAGCTATCAGTCAATGACTTAAGGTGTGCTGATGTTAACAAAGGCAGACAACGCCTGACAACCTTTTGCCTAGCTTACCTATTGGGCTTGTATTTGTTGTCCTCTTCTTCATCAGTGTCACTACGGATAGTGATGACACTCACAGGAGGGCTGGGAGTATCTGGAATGATGATTGGCTGATGCTGGTCTTGGACAGGGACTAGGGAATTATAAGAAGATGTAGTACGAAGAGGACTACTCCCAACCAGAGAATAAACTTGAGAAGGCAGGACTTCCAGAGAGGATCTGTGGGAAGGTTCACAAGTTAAGACTAGCAGGCCCTTGCCCCACCATTCCGACTGCACATTCCTTCCTCTGACTTTCTAATTGCTTTCTGGTTCTTCTTTACCTAATCAATAATACATTTAACTATAAAAGTTCTAATAAAAAACTAACCATTCTGGCTACTATTCCAATAAGAACATATTTCCAAAGATAAAAATTTGTATGTTTATGCACCTCTGTCCCCAGGTTAAGTTTTACTCTATAAAAGTAGGGAGAAAAATGAAAACATGTCTAGCCAGAAGGCTCAGTGCTTCCCACCCTAACCTGATAGCCTGAGTTCAATCCCAGGGACTAATATGGTAGGAGAGAACTGACTCTTGGACATTGCCCTCTGACCTACATTTATCTGCCAAGGCATATTCACCACACACACACACACACACACACACACACACAACCACACAAAAATCATTCACTTTACTTCACATCACACAAATAGTAAATACAACAAAAATTAAAACATTATAAAAGTGGCCTGGATCTAAAGTGACAGCAGACACAAAAGATGATTATATCGAGGACACACCGCCCAGATGAAAAGATCAGCTCATGCTCAACTTGGCAGGTACTTGCTACTTCAAACTAAAATACCTATACTATGACGACCAATGCCAGACCACGATACTCTCCAAGTTTTAAACGCAGGACCTAACATAGACTTACTTGGATGAAACTGGAGCAGACTGCTTATTCTTCTTTGAAGGGAGGGAACTAGACTGTTGTTGTCTGACAACATGGGCAACACCAACATTCAGAGGCTGAGCAGTGGCCAAGGTCACATGGTTGGTCAGCAAAGATGGCTGTTGCATGATAGTGCTGTACTGGTTGCCATGAGAGTGGCCATTCCTGTGCCAACATAAAGAAACAGAAGAGTGACCCCCCGACCACTAACATGCTGCACCCAGTGGGCATTAAAGCCATTTAACCACAGCTATTTTTACTCTTTACAGTCAGGCGCTGGGATTGTAAGGCTTTAAGATCTCACTGTGTCCTTTCCAATCAGGTAAGGCCTGTTTAAATATGAAGTTCATGATTCCTGATCACAGAATCTTATATTTCAGAAATATCTGCTATTTTTCTTCTGACTCTTTTTCTAGAATGAGGACTCATTTTCTCAAAGGCCTTCAAACATAATAAATTTCCTTTCTTCCTAGTCTCTTCATACCAAGTACTCCTCCTCTCTAGGCCCCCACCACATGTGCAGAGGGAGGGGTGGGCTGCTTGTGCTTGCCTCCAGTCAGCTAGCTGTTGGCTGCTCCCCATGGCCTCTGGAATCACTGCAGCAGGCTGGACAGAGTTGTGCAGAGCTACCCCGGGCAGCTGCTGCCAGGCTGAAGGCAGGAGAATTTGTTGGGTTCCTCCAGGCCAGGCTTGCTGCAAGGAAACACATAAAAGATCCAGACTTGACTCATTCGTAGCTTTTTATTTTGTTTTTCAGATGAAAGAAAAAGTTGTATCTTTAAAAAAAAAAATGTAGATTGTTAACTTGCAGAGATTAAAAAGGGGAGAGAGGCAGTGCAGAGGGCTTACTGGTGGCTGCCAGAGCAGTGAAAGGGAGAGGGGCTGCTGGCATGCCTTTGGCGACCACCAGACCCAGGTATGGGTCTCTGTGCTGTCAAGAAAAGGAACATGGAGACTCAAGGAAACCCTAGTGAAATAATATTCTTTTCACAAAAGCCTATAGGAAGACTGGCTTAGAAAACAGAAATTCTAAAATCTGAATGCCAATCAGGTAGGAAAACAGATCAATTCAACCAATAAAATATAGCAGACATGGATGACCAAATACTAAATGCTTGGGTAAATAAGCTGATATCAGCAAAAGAAAGATAAAAACATTATTTTAGCTATATGATAGAATTAAAAATTAAGTCAATGAACAAAAATTTTTCTAAATAATTTTTAAAGCACCAAATTATTTTCAAAGGTTGCCCAAAACATATGTTTTATGTATCATTAGAATTTAACACCAAACTAATCGCTACAGGAAAACAGAGAACTTATAGTTCTAAGAGACAATGATGGTGCTTAGGATAGACTGAGTAAAAAATTCATTTTCTGTACTTCTTATAGAAACTGGCACTTTCTGAAAACATATATAACAGCAAGTTTCCTTTTTAAATCTGAGTTCCGTGGTGCAATTCACCTACTAGGGTACCATATGGTTCTGTTTCAAGAATTTCAAATTGCAAGCCCATCAAAACAGTTTCAAAAATATTTCTGCAAGTAACAGATCCACTTGTTACAAATACTGGTTCCAAACAAGAAGCCTTCTGAGCAGAGAAACTGCAAACACGTCTGCTACCATAGGCAGAATTTAAAACAAAACAGAACAGAACAGAAAATAAGAGATGTTAAGTCACACCATGCGTCTTTCCATAAGCCAACACCTGCGCAAGACAAAGCGTGTAGTTTAATACAGAGCAAGAAATAACATTCCAATGGGAGGCAGAAATCTGGCGTTCCAAGCGACGAACTGTTTTGACAGAGGAAGAACAAAAATATGCAAAGCTTAACAAATGGCTAGAGCAAACTTAAGAAGAGCAGCAAAGGTGAAAGGTCAACTGACATTTCCAATCTCAAAACTATTATAAGTGAGCAAATTAAAAGGTGGGCTGACCAAGCTGGAATTGTGTCTGACTCCCTGGCACTCAGGTTTGATGCTTATGAGAAACAACCCACAGGTGGCACAGACTTAAACTGCAAACCAAACAAGCTCCCTGCAAGTATGTTTCAGAAAGCGTTTCCATTCATGAACACTTGAGAGGTAACAGAAATTTAAATCCACTGCGAAAGATAAATACCAGGAGATTCAAAAGTATCATTTAGGTTTGCAGAGGCTTACCTAATTTTAAGTGTCAAATAATGAAATGCTGGATTTGAAATAATACTAATTCACCAAAATAAACCAAAACAAAACACAGCCTAAATCACTCTGGAGGTTACAAATCCTAGAATACACTGCAAAGCCAGCTGTCTTGTTTCCATCTCTGAGCTGGACACACCCACCACTCAGCTATCTGAGCTGACTCTCTCCTTGGGACTTCTAAACAAAGATACTGTGCTTACAAGTTTGTCAGCCATATTTCCATCTGTGTACTGCAATTTATTTGTAAGATAATTTGTCAGAACAATTCCTACAAATAGGTCCACTTTTAATTTCTGATGAGCAGAATGCTCTAAGTGTATTTAATGGGAATACCCTTACATGGAAGATGAAAGGTGCCACTGATCATGAATGGCAAAAGCACTATCTTCAGACAGTCACAGAAGGAAGTTCACGGGATGAGAAAGCCATACGTTAAGGCCATTTTAAAGATTTCCATACACACGAAAGTATTAGGAGATTACAATAACAAAAAGGAGCAGCTAGCTTGACAGGGAGTTCAAGTTTTGGCATCTGGATTCCTGTGGCAGGGCCACATGGAAGGCTGTTCATTTGCTTCCATCTCAAAAGACCAGGGTAAGAGAGGGCAGAAAACAGGTGGAGTGCTGAAGCTTGCCTGCAGCTACACAGAGAGCTTTAACCACACCAGGCTTGCAAAGATGAACCACACAGATCCTCAGAGTCAAACAGTGCTTCAGCAAATGTTGGGGAGGAAACAATGAGACATTAAAGATGTAGCAAGGACACAGCCACAAGATGGCACATGCTTCCATGCCCTCTGCAAAGACTAAGCTAGGTTTTTTGGTTTTGTTTTTTTAATGAGAAAACCAGAAGAACAGAACAAAAACAAACAGGAAAAAATAAAAAAAGAAAGAAACCAAAGAAACTCCGTTAGTAACACAATCAAGTGAGGGAATTACCAGTACAGCAGCAGTCTGTTCAACCAGCGCCGGCCGGCCTGCTGCGCAGCTCAGGGTAAAGGGCACCGCATACTGCGGCGTGATGGTGGCTACTTGAGGGTGGAGAGTTGCTACCATTAGTGGTGTACAGCTTCCCTGAAATGTAGATCAGGCAGGTGAGTGAATGAACACCGAGGCAGGTTATCTGGGTTCAGACGGGTTTGCATCCCCCCAAGTTATATCTGACAATGAGCTAATTTCCTACCACCTAAGCACACATGCCAAACACAACCTTTCCTTTTCAGCCGTGAGTGGCTTTAGCCCACTATGCCAAAAGTCAATGATATCAGGTAAAAAGAGGTATAGGAATCTTAGGTATAAGCTATAGGTATAGGTCTTGGACCAGATTCAGAACATCCTATAAAACACAGGCATTTCGTTTATGAAGAAATCTTCCTTCTACTCACAAAATAAGTTTTTGGATTTCAGAATTTCTGGTATGTTGTGGACCACAAACATTTACACATGGAATTCAAAGTGTAATGTTGTATACTATACACATCCGTCATGATTTTGTCTATGACCTCAGTTTCTCAATCGGGAAAACTCTGTGTACTATCGTGACATTTCTCAATGTACAGAGTGCCATCTCTACAAGTCTAAAGAGACAATGAGAGTTGTAAAAGACAGGAATAAATATTCTGTTTTCTTAGAGAGATTTCATTTTAAGACGTCTGAATCATGAGCAAGAAAGATCTTATAGTCAAAGCAAATACCACTTTTTTTTTTTCAGGACAAAATATTTGTTTCTCAATAGTGCTGCTCCGGCTTTTACCTGTGTGAGTACTCCTGACTGGATCTGCAGCGGCTGAGCAGCAGGCGCCTGGGGTACAATTGGCACAGCATTATCCATCCTCACAGGGAATCCAGAATGCTTTGTTGTTGCTTGTAGTCCAGCTGGTGAAGCAAACATGACAGTGAAACCTCTCTGCTGGGTCATTACTGTGTGTTCTCTTCACTGCTCAGGTTTAACTCTGGACAGTTAAGACAAAACCTTTCCACTCAAAGACACCACAGTTAAGAAAAGGAGGCTGCTCCCATCAAGTGAAATTAGTGCAAGGCATTCAATGCAGGGAAGGCTGGCTTAAGGGAATATAAACTCTTCACTGTTCAAATACCTATTTCATCCCCATTATCAGTACAGGCAAAAGCCAGACAACCTCCACTCCTAAGTCACATTTACCTTGCAGTTCACTAGGGGAATGGGTGAGGAAGAGTGAGCTGTCACAGTGTAATCTATCAAGAACAGAGAACTGAACATCACTTGATACTTTATACTGGTATCCTCTTGTGTAGAATGTCTTAATGGGCATTTTTCTTCAAAAAAAAATATAACCTAGCTCAAATATTAGTTACATGTCATAGCTAAATATAGAAGTTTTTTTGTTTTTTTGTTTTTTTTAAAAAAAGAAAGAAAAAAAAAAAAAGTAAAGTCAACAGCAAAGAAGATGTGATGCCTAGAATAAAAAGCAGGCACGCTGCCCTCTAGAGCCCGGTTCTTACTCTAGTTCGTGGCTCTTTTTGGAGCTTCTCACCTAACTCTCCTAGTTACAGGGCAGCTGGGAGAGTGAACTGCTGCTTGCCAACAGTGCAGTCTTACTTATCTCACCCGGTTGTGCTTCTGGCATAAACAACATTTCCTGTAAATGGCATTGTCTTGTTCTGGGGGAAAGGGCCCCACACAGTTCATCTGGTCAAGCTTACAGAGCCCAGGAAGATTTCTATGTACCTACCCTCCTGCCAGCCCTCTCACCAGAGTTCACATTTCTGTCCAGCCTCCCTCCTGTCTATTAATGCCTAAGTGAAGACACAGCATGTTAATTAGAAGACTCCTAAGCTATGGGCAATCCTAATCCCTCTCTGCCTCTTCCCTCACTCTAGCAGTGTCTTCCCATAGAGCCCCAACTGGTACGACTCTGTGATCTTCCTGTTTTGGTTTTTCAAATGCTGAGACTACAGGTGTGTGTCCCTCTTCCTGGCCTACTCTGAGCGTTCCTATAGAGTGCCACGTGAGCGCAGTACTGCTATTTCCAGTCAGTCCTTCAATTTTCTGTTAGTACTTTATGATTTAAAAAAAAAAGTATTCTAGAAAAGTTCAAAAACGGAATAGTAAAATCAGATTTAAAACTTTTGGAGATAATTAAAATTTAAAGATATTAAGATGCTAAAATGTTAAAGTTGTCAGCCATGCAGCCTGTGGCACTATTATCCAATAAGAAAGCTAACCCATGCAAAACTCTTGTATACAGTCTTTGGACAATGACTGACTCTGGGACAGTATTGTATATTAGCTTCCCAAAACTCATAGGAACTTATGAAGCAGACACTGGGAGGAATGCTCACTGTAGTAGCTCATCTATGGCTCCCAGAGTGGTAAAATAAACGGGGACAGGATTACAGACTAGCTACAACCAAGCACACGGATACTACACTGCTCAACTGGAGAAGTGTGGAAAGGCATTTGCAGAACTGACCTATGAATGCCAGACTGCTGCATTTGCTCAGGCTGAAGCACAAGCACAGCAGTGTGGCTAAGTTACAACTAGCTGCTTCTTTCTACCACAAATAAAAACAAGACTACCAAAGGGCATTCATTTGTCCTGGAATCCTGAGCTAAGAGAACAGGAGTTATTTTTGTTATCTTTATTTTTCTGAATTTAGTACTTCAAATAGAGAACTAGAGAAATGTGGAAAGAAGGTAAACACTGCCTGATAGTCTTAAGTGAAGCCATTTTGTAAAAGAAGATAGAAGAGTGAGCACTCTGAAGTCACAGACTATTGGACAAAATCAACTCATGGCTGAGGTTGGTGGGTAACCAGCAACTTTATACAACTAATCCTGAAAGGCAGTATGGAGTATTTCAATACATACGTGACGATGACCCCACTGCCTAGGTTCTAATGGTTCTACCATAAATTACTATACTACTTTTGGCCTTTTGGCCAAAAGCATAAACAGGTTTTTGCCTAAGCAGGTTTCGTCATTTATAAAATGGGTTGACTTGACCCACCTCCTAGAGCCATACATAAGGATAAACTGATACCTGTAAAGGACTGTCTGGCACATATGATAATGGACTTCAGGTATCATCATCACCACCTTATTATAAACCCCTTCTCATCCAAACATTTTAAATCTGTTCTATAGGTGCTCAGGTTATCTAGACTTCTTAAACTGGAAGATCCACACACAACCCCCAACTCCCAAGCTTACATTTATCAAATTATACCAAAATGAGTTCTCCCACACTTCCCGTACTGTCTGAGTTTACATTTTGTTCTGTAAAGAACTCAAATGTTCTTATATTATTTTATCTCAGTATCATTTGAGAGTGGGCAGAGAATCTCAGAATCTTACATTTGAAAATTGTTCCCACAGAATTTACTTTAGAAAGGGTGAGAAGAGGGATAGCTAATTTGCTACAGTCTATAGACGAATCAGTTTGTGACAACCCAAAATATAGAATCTACTCCTATGAGGTATATATAGAAAATAATTTGGTAAGTTAGGCTAAATTTGCATTTACGGATTGTGAATCTGCTCCTGCGCTCCCCCTGTGGTCTCTCCCTGGCTTACACCGCTACCGCTCTCCTGGCCTCCCGGGAAGCTCTCAGTTTCCCCCAGACCCTCATTTCCTTCCGCTTGCTCCGACTCTGTCAGAAACCAAACAAACAAAAGTCACAATCAATAAGTAACTTAAGTAAAAAGATAAAAATGCTACCTGCTTCTATATAAAATGCTATGAGAAGCCTGGATCCTGGTTTATTCCCACATTCATACCAAGCTTCTCTTTCTCTTTTTTCAAAATTAAGGGTTTCAAGTTTGTCTACAGAGCAGTGGGTTTCATCATAGCACCCTCAGACACGCCATAACACTTCGTCTCATTCATTCCCTTTCCTAGTGTCCTGCCCCTCCCGACTCCAGGCAGGCAGTTCTCTTCCCTCTCCCAGTTAGTCCCTGAGATGGATTGTATATGCTCAGCCCAGGGAGTGGCACTATTAGAAGGTGTGACCCTGTTGGTGTAGGTGTGTCACTGTGGGTGTGGGCTATCAGACCCACTTCCTAGCTGCCTAGAAGTCAGTCTTCTCTTAGAGGACAGCAGATGAAGATGTAGAACTCTCAGCTCTGCCTGTACCATGGCTGCCTGGACACTGCCATGTTTCCACCTTGATGATATTGAACTGAACCTCTAAAGCTGTAAGCCAACCACAATTAAATGTTGTCCTTACAAGGACTGCCTTGGTCATGGTATCTGCTCACAGCAGTAAGGACTAAGAGTCCCTCCTCTGCTTTCCAATTACATGTTCTCCATTTCCACCTTCCTTAAGATCTCTTCCCCCGCTGGGCAGTAGTGGTGCACACCTTTAATCTCAGCACTTGGGAGGCAGAGGCAGAGGCAGGCAGATTTCTAAGTTTAAGGTCTATAGAGTGATTTCCAAGACAGTCAGGGCTACACAGAGAAACCTTGTCTCAAAAAACAAACAAACAAACAAATCTCTTCTCCTACCACAATCCCCCTTCTGATTTTATCACACACACACACACACTCTGACTCATGCACTGTCACAGAATGCATATTTAAATCCAGGGTCTAAATATAAGAGAAAACTATAGATTACATATAAGAAAAATTACATATAAGAGAAAACATGGTATTTGTTATCTGAGTCTGGCTTATTTCTTGTTTTTACTTTGACTTGGTTTTGGAGGCAGTGTCTTACTCTAACACCTGACTAGCTCCACAGTCCTCGTGCTGGGATTACAGGTCTGAGCCACTACAACCACCCTGTCACTGACTTCCTAAGGGAAAGCTAAGTGTGTTGTCAGAAAAGAGTCAAAATAATTTAACCTTCCAAATAGCTTACCAAAAGACATTTCCAACACACATTTCCCAAGTTCTAGGGGGAAAAAAAGAACTGAACAGACTGGATTACAAAACAACATGAAAAATAAGGAAACATGGAAATATGAAAATTAATCCTATTGGGAAATGGAGTTTGAAAACTAAGAATCCCAGGCTTCAGCAGATGTCTCCGTGCCGTCCCTACAAGGGCTTCCTTTTGTACAATTTTTCAGTTCAAAAAACAGCAATCTGTATGACTGACATTTTTAGTTTCTATATTCTTAACTATATCCTATAATAAAGTCACATTAGAGTCAACACATAAAAATTCTGATTATAACAATTTAAAGATATATATATTCTATAGACTGCCATGTATATGCTTATACAAATATTTTCCTTCAATGGAAACAAACACATTATACAGCAACTCCGTCAAGAAAAATCAATGTAAAGGGAAAAAAATCTATGTGGCAGCTCCCAATTTCAGTCATCTACATCTGAGTTTAAACTTGTCAAAGATCAGAACTGAACAACTAGATCTTCTAGAGCAGGCAAGTCCAATGTATAATTCTACAGAGAGAAGAGTTTCTGCACTTACTCTGAAAAGCAGGTGGGCATACTATAAATGTTTGCTGGAATGGATCTGTCTGAGTGCAGATCTGGGTGGTTCCAGGTTGTAAGGAAACACCCTGCTGGGCAACTCCAGGCACTGGTGCTGCCGACGATGGGTACAAAGCCGATTGGTAGTTTAGCAGCGAGACATCTGAATTAGCCAGAGAAAGGGTAGCTGCTGCTGCAGTAGAGCTGGAAGCTAGAACACTGGCCTGAAACATCAAGATCACACAGAGACGGTATTAGAAGATGGAAGTACACAATATGCACATCTTCATTGTTTTGTTTTTCCATACAGGGTTTGTCTGTGCACCCAAGGCTGATCTAGAACCCACTTTGTAGACCAGGCTGGCCTTGAACTCACAGAGATCCCCCTGTCTTTTCCTTTCCAAGTGCTGGGACTGAAGGCATGTGCACTACTCACACACCCTGCCCTCCTAGCTCTCAAATTTTTTTTTTTAAAGAAAAACTTTTGAGGCTGACTCTTATGTAGTCCAGGCTGGCACCAAAGTCCTTATCTATCCAAGAGTGACATTTGAACTTTTGATCCTGTCTCATCATCTGGGTATGGGACCACCATACTTGCTTTATGCAATGCAGAGGATATAATGTTGGGCCATTATGCATGCTAGCAAGCACTCTGTCAACTGAGCTATATCCCTAGTCTTAAAAAAATAAAAATTAAAACAGAACAAAAGGTTTATTTACTTTGTTTTGTTTTTTAGAACAAGGTCTTCCTATGTAGTTCTAGAAGGCCTAGAATTCATCATGTAGACAGGCTGGCTGAGACCTCAGAGACCTGTCTACCTCTCTCTGCCTGAATAAGGTGTACAGCACTACATCCAGCTTTATAGCCTTTTATTTTTTTAAAGCATTTATTTGTTTATTGCACCATCTGCAAATGATGTCAAAGGACAAGTTGAGGGAGGGTCAGAGCTCCCTTCTTACCATATGGGTTCTGGGAGTCACAGGCAGGGTGTGGGGCATGGCAGCAAGCGCCCTTCCTCATGATGGGGCCATCTTGTCAGCCCAGAACAAAACTTTAAAATGTAATACTAGTTATCTTTGAAATAACTCTCTAAGTTTTCCAGGGCCAGGAATACACAGCTCAGGAATACGGTAATACAGTGTTTGCCTAGATCCCATCTCCAGAACCAGAAATAAGCAAGCAGAGAGCGGTGCTATGAAGGGAAGGAGAGTCAGCACATGAGGAGTGGCACATGGTTACACTGGTTCTGTCTGGGATGTGACGTCACAAAGCTTGCTATGTCAGCAGCATGCTTCATAGGAGAGTCCACTGAAACTCATAAGCACTTACAGGTTTTTAAAAAGTACACCAAACTAAAAAACTGAGCTTATATTCTTAGAAAGACTTTTAGAGAGACTTTTCTTATTAGCAAGCAAATATAATACCACTTTTTTTAAAGGTTTATTTATGTATATGAGTACACATAAAATCCTATTGAAAAAGAGTAAATTACTTGATCAAGCTTAGTAATCTAGCAGCAACAAGTAATTCAATATTCAGAGCCCATGTACACTCAGTCTTATAAGGACATGTATTTAAATACTGTCCGAATATGGCTGGCAGGTACACCTTTAGTTGGTCTTTTATTATGTTTGCCAATTCTTTTCTCATAACAGAGAAGACTGAGCCCGAAAATGGCCTGCATTATTATCACACATGCATGATACCTGTGAGTGTGGGCATGCGTGTTCCACAGTCTGAGGACAACTTTTGGACAAACATAGTTTTCTACCATGACTTTTCATGATCAAACTGAGGCCCCCAGGCTTGCATGGCAAGGACTTTTACCTGATGAGCCATCTTGCCCAGGCCCTCACACAGAAAATGCAGAAAATGCTAAAGAAGCAACAGAAATAGCAGCATAGGACTGGTCTCTCTTACTGCCTCTGCCCCACCCAGGCTCGAGTTCCCACAGTCCCTCACTGAGTACCTGATTGTGCACTGTGTTGAGCTGGTTGCTGAAGCTCATGGTTAGATTTGTGCTTGTATTTGGAGCGACATGTGTAGTGAAGGGACTCTTGATCTGACTCACTGTGTCATACATGTGAACCCTCCGCTTGCAGATCTCCATGTTCTGGAAACAGGATTTAACGCTGAAAAAGATTAGAAATACACTAAATGAATGCTGGAGTTAAAACAACAAAAAATTTAAAACAGACATGGAACAAAGTATTTGTTTCCAAATATTTTCAGAAAGAAGAACCAAGGGTTTTTATAACAAGAAGAAAAATAGACACCTCTCTCAGAGTCCCACAACTTTTCAGAAAGAAAAGCACCAGTGAGTCAATACACCGGCAACAAAATGACTGCTGACCTGACAGCGCCCTGAAAATAAGATGGCAACTCCACCAAGAGGCACACAACGGCACAAACCCGACTATCCCATACTCACTGGTTACTGTGTGGGAAGTCCAGGAGGTGATTCATTGTCACAAACTGGTGGTTGAGAGTTTTCAGGGGCGTGATTCTCTTATCTGCATCAATCGTCAGCATTTTCTTTAGAAGATCAATATACTCTCTCCGATCGGCTTTCTCTGCTAACATATCTGTTCCCTCTAAGTCTGTAGACATATTTACCTTTGGAAGCAAAGAAAATTAGAAATATTGTATTTCTTGACTTAAATAGTAGATTAAGAGCTTACTGTGTCTGCTTTTCTCTCCAAACAAGAGAAAGCAGATATTTAATATAAGCATTTTAGAAAAGAAAAAACTGGGGAAATTAAGTTTAATTACAGAATAATAATTCCACAGGAGGAAACTCTCTGCCTATGTGGTACAAAAGAGCTAAATTGACTGTTGGCATTAACATTTTGAAAGTTATTCAGCAAAAATAAGTTTGTTATTATTGAAATAAACAAGTTTCTATTATTGAAAAAATGAAATGGCATAGTACAAAGCAGTTAAATTTGGAATGCAGTAAGCATTCTTATGTGGACTGTGGGAGTCACACTCAGGATGTGGGGTGTGGTAGCAGGCCCCCTTCCTCATGATGGAACCATCCTGTCAGCCCAGAACGAAACTTTCAAATGTAATGCTAGCTCTCTTCATTAGCTAACACAATTGGCAGTAAATGTGAGCTCTTAGACAATTACTTATGAGGTAGAGAAAACAAGACAAGACAAGAGAGAAACCTTTATAAATATTCCTCCAAAATAACAAGATCAGTAAGCAAAAACAAAGGAGAACAGACGCAGGCTGACTGCTGCTTACGAGGGTAAAAGGTTTCAGGTTTTAGAGCCTGGAGATTTTGGAATATTTATAGCCAAGCTTGGGGGCTTTAATCCCAGCACTCAAAAGCAGAGGCAGGTGAATCTCCATGAGTTTGAGGTCAGCCTGGTGAGTTCCAGGACAGCCAGGGTTACACAGAGAAACCCTGTCTTGAAACAAAATAAAGCAAAAACAACAATAAAAACTAATTCAGAATATCTGCACAGTCTTCATCAGTTTAACAACCTTAACCCAAAAACTCCAACTCTGAAACCTTCAAAATCTGAAAGGTTTTTTAGTACCTCTTGGTGCTTAAAGAGCTACAGATTTGAGTTTCATGATGTTTGGGTTAAAGAAAATTCAAATCAAGCATCTTCAAAGTATCCTGTTGAGATTTGGTCTAACACTATGCATTGTAATGCTAAATTCTATTCCCAAGAGTCTAGGCCTACAAGCTTTGGTTGTGTAAACCTTGTTCCTTGTTAAATAAAAGTGACTACAGCCAATAACTGGAGGGATTAGAGGTAGGTGGATTTAGGCTGGAGGAGGAGAGAGGAGGCATGAGGAAGAAGGAGGAAGCCAAGGTGAGGGGAGAGGACCCATGAGCACATGGCCAGAAGAAACAGCAAGTATCTGGGGTACACTGCTGGGGAGGTAGCCAGGCCAGCAGTTAGCAGAGTAGATTAGAGGTGACCCCAGTAATTGTCAGAGCCATATAAAATAACCGTGGTATGAGCCTCATCTATGTGTCAGCTAGTCAGGGATAAACTTAGATTGTTAGGACCACAGTATCCACTATTAGGATTCAGATGTTCTTTTGAGACAGGCTAACTCCATGAAAAGTTTCAAATTGGTGGTCTAGGAAAAACCCCAGGCAGGCTTCAGGAAGCTAGTCAGGAACTAGAAAGTGCCCGGCCACCTAACCTGAAGCAAGGACAATGGGTCAGGGATTTCCAGGTCCCTGTAACAGGTTCCAGCCCCCACGCCTAGGTAATGGAATGTCCTCAAAGATGGACTAAGATAAAGGCCACTTACCCCAGACTTGCTCAGTAACAATTTCCAACCCCCATGCCAGGTAATGGGATGCCCTTAGAGATGGAGTAGGCTAGAGGTCACCAGGAATCCCCTAATGTGCTTTAAATCTAGCCTGAGAGCTCATTTTGGACTGAGGGACCCCTGGTCTTCTGCTCTTCCATATTGTTTGAGTCTGAAGTATCACAACTGACCCTTACACTTTTATTTAACACATGGCAAAGTATTAGCACATATAATTATTAAAAATGTCTCTAGAGAAGCATGTCACACTTACCTGAGCCATGTCATCTAAACAGTTAAAAATGTACTTCCGAGCTTCTTTTGACTTTATTCCAGTTTCCAATTCATGTTCTTCAGGTGTCTATAAAACATGAATTTTTTTACAACTTTACATTATTTTTACATTTTCATTTTAATCTGAAGCCAGAATACTGAGATTGTATTGTACAGTGTCAACTACAGAAGGCAAAGATAGCACCCTGAAAATTTTGCAGTGGAGAAGTATGGCCATCCTTTCAGCAATTCTAAAGGGGGCTGGTGCGGTCATGCCCCAGAGCACTGAAGGTCAGGTGACTGGGATGTTATTGTCTCTTAACACTTCTTGAACATGGACACCATATGCCAATACTGTTTACTAGACTCAGAGGCAGAGGATCTTGAGGTAACTTGATTTCTCACAATGAAGGAGTAGGCTCAGAATTAAAGACTCTTATTTCAGGAGACCTCTAAGGCCTGAGTGTGAGGAGTTAGAAGTGAGATCTCCGTGGCAGCCATCACTCCACTTCCCTAGCTCCCATACTTACTGAGCACTGCTCTCCAGTTCCCCTCAGCTACTGATCCTGTTTATGCAGCACAGCCTCAGCCAGCTGAATTGGCTTCATTATCTCGGTTTTTATCCCAGCATAAGGCTAAACAGATTATAATAAGTTTTCAAGGGATTCTCTCTCCTGCAAACATACCCCTCCCCCACTTTCCCTCCTCTAAGTCAAGACATTATTCACTAAAATCTAAATCCAAAGTTGGGGTAGGGGTACAGAAATGGGCTGTACAGTAGGAAGACATACCTTAAGCCTCCACAGTGGGTACCCCAAATTAGGATCTCTGTTAAAAAACCTGGTTGTTTTTGTTCCGGCACTGAGAAGATACTCAGCTGGCAGGCCTTGTGTTTGTGAAATATAGCGAATCTGAAACATCAAAACCATCAAACATCAATTTCAAGTGGAAAAAAATTATCAAAAGCTTTTACACTGAAATAGTAACTCTGGCCAGAAAAGGAGTGTGTCATGAAGTAACTCTCTGACCAGCACAACTGAAATGCACTGTAAAAATCTATACACAGAATGCACAGCCATAGGGAATAGCCAACTATTTACTTAGTAACTACTGTGAAGTACAATTTTTAACAAAACTCAGTTCTGAAATATTTTTAGTGCAATCTTTTTTTCTCATGTCAGACTTTTAATAAAAAGTTGCAAAACAAACAAACAAACAAACAAACCTAGATTTCTGGGACAGAGCAGAACAGTTCCTAGCCTAGTTCAGAATAAGTAACGAAGAGCCTGGAGCAGTGCAGGAGCAGTGGAAAGCCGGGATGTAGCTGAGAGGTGCTGAGGCCACAGTTAATGCAGTCTCACGTGTGCATGTCACACACACATGCAAATTACGTGGGAACTGTGGGCACTAGTAGAGCACTGGTTCCAGTTAAGAGCACTGCTGCTCTGGCAGAGGATCTGGGTTCAGTCCCCAGCACCCACAGGGCATTTTACAACTGTTAACCCCAGTTCTAAGGGCCCTGACATACATGTAGGCAAAACACTCAAACTATATACATTTAAAAGAATTTATCAAGTGTATTATGCAGTTATCAGCATGTAATCTTTCTTATAATGTCTTTCTTGATCTACAGCCTGAGAGACGACAAACATTTTTTACTCCTCAATGAGTTCCTACACTAACCCAAATCCTGGGTGGATCAAAGACCCTAAATATAAGAACTTAGAATTATAATGCTATCAGAAGAAAACTAATATGGAAGCTGTATAATACTAGTTTGTTTGGTTTTTTTTCAACTATTTCTTGGCTATAATACCATAAAGTACAAACAAAAGAAGCAAAGACAGGCAAACTAAGCATCAAAGTAAAAAATATTTGTGTTCCAAACACCATCATCAATCTGAAAAGGAGCCCACAGAGTGGAAGGAGGCATGGGAAAATCCCATTTGGCAATGGTTAATACAGAGTAGAAAGAACTACAACTTAACAACTAAAAACCAATAACCACAGTAAAAAAAATCAGCAATGAACCTAAACAGACATAAAATATCCCAATGATCAAGAAGGGCATGGAGAACAATGTCCAGCATCACTAACTATTTAGAAGTGCAAATCTAAGTGACAACAGAACACATTCACAAAGATAGCTAATCTTAGAAAAAGCAAAACTACATACTGTCTACCTGGGAAGAATGGAAACACTCAGGTATTGCTGCTGAAATGTTGAGGTCTCTTTCCAAAATATTTAGTGGCCCTTCAGAAAGGGAAGTACTGCTACTCTGTGACCTAGCAATTCCACTCCAAGCTACATATGAAAATGTAGGATTTTGCTCATTTGGCAGAATAATTACCTACATGTATAAGGTTGTATGTAGCACTATTAAACCAAGGGGAAAAAGGAAGGAAAGATGGACACTGGATATTTACTCAGAAGCAGTACTCATGGGCAGGCTACTAACAGACAACTCGTGGTGTGAACACGCAATGAAGCATCACTGAGCCATAGAAAGCAATGCTCTGATACAAGTAAAGGATGTGTGTCACACAACAGCACACTTTCCATGTGATGAATATTTATGATATGCCAGAGTAGGCAGATTTATAGAGAGAAAGAATAGATTAGTACTTGTATAGAACTAAGAGAAACTGAAAAGTTTGGAGGATAAAATTAACAGCTAACAGATTCCAGATGTCATCCAATGACAGAATGTTCTAAAACTGATAATGGTTGTGGATTCCTGTAAACACACTAAAAAAAACCCACCAACCTGTACACGTCAATGTTTGACAGTATGTAAATTCTAACTCTATATCATTATTTTTATAAAAGCAAACAAAAAATCTTAGTTGGACCCTGCTATATGAATCCTTTTGTATTGCCCAGATGGACCAAAATAATCTATTCCCAAATCCTGCTCGCCAGCAGCATCCTATTTATTTGGCCCAGGCAAACTACTTCCTCCTACCTCCCATTAACAAATTGCACAGAAATTTACACAAGGACCAACCATATCCTTTCTTTACAAGGAAAGCTCTGATGACTATCTCTGCTTCTAAATCCAATTGTTCTTGTTTCCACTTCCTAGGACCGCTATGACACTTGAGCTGGTGCTACACAATAGTTAGGCTAGGAACTGCATTCCTGGAGGCTATAATTGCTTAGAGCAGGATCCACGAATCCCCTCAAGATGTGCAAATCAAAGTGTGTCTATTTGGTGGGCAGAATCAACAGCTTCCGTTATATTCTCAAAAGAGTTTTAAAAGGACTAGGAATGTTCTGAGTCCATCGAGATCATGAATGTGCATCATTTCCTATCCCTTGTACTTTTTTCTTGTAGATTAGAAAGCCAGTTTGTTTCTTGCAAGGTAGGAAAGATTAAAAACTTACAAAGCACAACATAACTGGTTACTTACGAACAACCTATTTCATAACTCATTCCAAGTTGCTTCAAAAAGGAGACAGTTCAATGGTAAGAGAAAAGGGTTTGCCTTTTTACTTTCTAATTACAAATAATTATTTCTCAAACACCAAAAATACCCAAAAAACAAAACAGCAACAACAACAAAACAGCAGCGTATGCACCTGCAGACTAGTGAACTGCAAGTCTTTGCTATTAAAGAGCTGACGATTATTGTGCAGCCTTTTTTTTTTAAGAGCAAGAAATGGGAATTGAAATTATTTCCACAGCCAAACTTTCTTGAATGATGGTTCAATTTCTTCAGAAACAGTAGCTCACCTTACATATTAGCATTACTTTTTCAGTTCATCAGTTGGTGGCACACACCCATCCAGGGTTTGGGAGAGGCCAGGGGAAAAGGAATTCAAGGCCAGTCTCTACACCACCGTAAGTTCAAAAGCTATTTTCTACCTCAGACGATGGCTCTCATAGAACCTGTGTCAGAAGAGAGTTAATCTGCAACACAGCCTTCAGGATCTAACGTGTAATAAAATAATGAAAGCTCTGAGTGAGTCCAAGTCCCCGAACTCCAGGTAAGCCTTACTTCATTTTCATCTCTGAACTCATAAGGTACAGTTGACTAAATCAGAATTAATCAGTACAGAGCTAGGAGAATGCCAATCATAGGAAATAGAAAATAAAATGCTTGTTTATCACAGAGATGAAAACATAACTCTAGATCAAATGAGTGGTAGAGGAAAAAAATTGTTTTTGCTTTCAAGCCAGGGTTTCTCTGTATAGACCTGGGTATTCTGGAACTCACTCTGTAGACCAGGCTAGCCTAGAACTCAGAGATCCACCTGCCCCTGCCTCCCAAAGGCTGGGAATAAAGGTGTGTGCCACTACCGCCTAGCCAAAAAAAAAAAAAGTTTTGAACCTTCAGTAACAATTAGACTCCTTTTCTTCTACCTAATCACTGTTAGCACATTTCTTTCTCTAGAATCTATCGCACTAACAACTACAGCTGACCAACCCTTGAACCACACCAGGACGAAGGCACCAGTGCTCCATCCTGTATTATAGTCAGTCTTGCACATCCCCCTTCCAAACCAACGTTGGGTATCAAATTCAGCTCTCCCACATGGTAGCTAGACAAGTGCACTGTCACTTAAGCTTCATCTCTGCCCTGATTTGGATCCCCCAAACTTAGCTGCTTATCGCCTAGTGTTAAGGCAGAAACCTTACCAAAACTATAAAGAGGTCATTACCACATAGCACAAGAGATCAAGTTTTTCTAGCTATCAACAAGACAAGTGCTTATTGGCACACAACATCTTAAGTGGTGCACACTGCCCTTTGAGTTAAGTCTATCATCACCAAGAGGTGTCTGCCAGATGGCTACAACAGCACAGTACACACCAAGTTAGGGTTTAGCACTGCACTGTCATGTTTGAGTTTCTGTTTAAGAATGGCTCAGGTCGGGCTGGTGAGATGGCTCAGTGGGTAAGAGCACCCGACTGCTCTTCCGAAGGTCCAGAGTTCAAATCCCAGCAACCACATGGTGGCTCACAACCATCCGCAACAAGATCTGGCGCCCTCTTCTGGAATGTCTGAAGACAGCTACAGTGTACTTACATATAATAAATAAATAAATCTTAAAAAAAAGAAAAAAAAAAAAGAATGGCTCAGGTCTCTAATCCTATCCCTCAGCCTAGTCTACAAAGTCACAGTGAGTCTTAGGGCTAGGCAGGGAGACTGGTCTCAAAAAAAAAAACAAAAAAAAAACCGCATCACAGGTGGTCATTTGGTAAGTTTTCAGAAAGCTTTAAGCTTTAGGACTAGATTCGTAAAGGAGAATGATGTAATTACAACCTCAAAAAAAAAAAAAAAAAAAAAAGGAGAGAGAGAGAAGTATTTTTAAAAGAGAGTATGTTTGTAGGTAATAATAGACAATTTGTCAACATCTATTTTATGTACTTCGGACACCCTTAATTTTTTCAATATTCCTGGGCTGTGTGGTCTGTTTTTCAAATTGTTGTGAAAGCACTCTCTGTATGTGTGGACCTGTGCAATCTGAAGGGGTGGTGCCTTCCATGTCCATACAAATAAGCACTCTTACCTGATCGTATTCTGAAGCACCAGGATAAAGAGGCCATCCCAGGAACAGCTCAGCTATTACACAGCCCAGTGACCACATGTCAATAGCTTCACAGAATGGTAATCCAAGAATAATTTCAGGCGCTCTATAGCAAAACACAAAGATATTGGATAAAATAACAAACATTACTTGGGGAAATTAACTGTGGTAACTAAATTCTGCTGCAGTGTCAGCAACAGACATACTTGTTCAAGGGACTGGAAACCAACCATCAGTACACAACTATAGAGTCAAAACTCTACGGCCTGATGTGTTTCAGAATTCACAGGTTTTGAACTGCAGAAAGATAATATAGAACATAATCTACATATCCCATAATTCCACTGGAGTTCATGACAGTGCCACATAATTGAGCATATTAATATCTGTTTTTTAATATTACAATTATATATATAAGATCATAATTTTTCTTCTGAACACCTTAGTTGTTTTACTATCTTCATTCATAAAAATGATCTCTGAGAAGATAATACTTGCAGCAGACTCAAAAGCCACCCTGAGAGAGTTTGAACTTGAGCTCATCACTTAATAGCTGCCACCATTTACCTTCCACTCTGTGTCTTGGGTTCCTGATAGACAATGGAGACAGTAGCACACAAAGTCACCACAAAGTTTAAGTAAATTAGTAAAGTCTTGGGCAAGGGCTTGGCCCACAATATGCATATGTAAATGTTAGGTATAAAGTAACTATTATTAGAGTTCCATGATTGTGAGTCTTGAAACTATACTTTTATAAATTTCATTTTCATTTATAATGCTTCAAGTACATTTGAAGTGAAATTATCACCACCATTGATAGAGCAGGAAACAGAACAAGCACAGATTTGCCTAAAACTACAGTTAGTAACTGATAAAGTTGACTCAGAAATCTGACTCCAGCCGGGCACAGTAGCGCACGTCTTTAATTCCAGCACTTGGGAGGCAGAGGCAGGCGGATTTCTGAGTTCGAGGCCAGCCTGGTCTACAAAGTGAGTTCCAGAGCGGCCAGGGCTACACAGAGAAACCCTGTCTCAAAAAAAAACAAAAAACAAAAAAAACAACAAACAAACAAACAAACCAAAAAAAAAAAAAAAAGAAATCTGGGGCTGGTGAGATGGCTCAGTGGGTAAGAGCACCCGACTGCTCTTCCAGAGGTCCAGAGTTCAAATCCCAGCAACCACATGGTGGCTCACAACCATCCGTAAAGAGATCTGGCGCCCTCTTCTGGAGTGTCTGAGGACAGCTACAGTGTACTTACATATAATAAATAAATGAATTAATCTTAAAAAAAAAAAAAAGAAATCTGACTCCAGAATTAAATATACCATGCTAACTTTCAATACATAAAAGGTATTTACATTCACATCTCCATAAATGTATCTGGAATGGTGGCATGCATAAATGGGCTTTCTCAGATGATGATTAAGATGACGGTGCACACAATGTGAGATGGATCAAAAGAAAAGTCAGGCCTGTAGACCTGAGTTCTAGCCCAGAAGTGTACATGGTGGGAGAGAAACACCTCCACAAGTTATCCTCTGACCTCCAGATACATGTTCCCCCATGTACAAATTAAACAAACAAAACCACTGAAATCTTAGCACCCACTGGGCAGTGGTGGCACACACCTTTAATCCTGGCACTTGGGAGGCAGAGGCAGGTGGATCTCTGAGTTCAAGGCCAGCTTGGTCTACAGCTCAAGTTCTAAGGACAGCCAGGGCTACACAAGTAAGCCCTGTATCAGAAAAACAACAAAAGACCCACTGATTACTATTGTGGTTGGGCTTTTCTTGTCTACTGTTTTGATATTTTGAAACAGGGTCTTGCTGTGTAGCCACACTGTTTATGACCCAGTATAACTTTGAACTTGGGATTCTCCTGGCTTCCTTAGCGCTAGGACTATAAACATGCATCACCATGACTTAGCTAGGATATTTTCCCCAAAAGGTAGCTTCTACAAGCAATCAAATATCAATATCTTTAGGAAACAGGTAGAATGGGAAACTCCAGAGATTCTAAGCCATTTTCTGATCCTTACCTTGAAATAGTAGAAAATCTAGGCCTTTGAAACTCATTCTACTAGACAGCTAGAGTAGAACAGCTAATAGCAGCTTTTGTAGCATTTGATAGAAACTTCAGTTTTGTTCACTAAAAAATACAACTAACCAACCAAACAAACAAACAAACAACCCTCAAAAGGTATACCGCGAATGGGTATGCTTGCACATTCCTGTAATTCCAGCAGGAAGATCACTGCAAATCTGAAGCCCGCCTGGTCTATGGTCTACAATGTAGCTCTAAGACCTGTCTGTAAAACAACAACAAAAAACAAACAAAAACACCAAAGAAACAAAAGAAAGAAAGGAGAAGAAAGAAAGAAAGAAAGAAAGAAAGAAAGGAAGGAAGGAAGGAAGGAAGGAAGGAAGGAAGGAAGAAAGAAAGAAAGAAAGAAAGAAAGAAAGAAAGAAAGAAAGAAAGAAAGAAAGAAAGAAAGAAAGAAAGGTGTTGTACGATGTTGCAAGCAACTGCAGCCATTTATGACGGATGCAACTTCACAGTTCAATTAAATCCCAACCACTATAGTATGCCTTTATGATCACACAAACCTGATAGGAGCATTAATAAAGCTGAGAATGAGAGTACCCAGGAAAAAATATAAAAGCTTTTCTAAAAGTGAAAAGGAAAAAAATGTCTGACTTTCAGTGTGCAGCAACATTAATTTCCAAGTTCATGACAACACCAGAAATAGCTGGCAGGGCAAGTGGACACGGCTTGGTGCCAAAATAAAAACTGGGTTGAGAACATTCCAAAGCATCAACTGAGCAGCGGGTGGATTTAACGGTTCCATCTTATAAGAAGACAGTTTTGAAAAGGTAGATCAGGAGGAAAGGCCAAAAAACACAGCTTAATAGTAACCCCAGCTTTTCCAACACAAAACACAACAAAACAAAGGAAGATCAGGTGGAATCTGGAATCTTCCAGTCTCCTGGTTCTGGCTGGTTCTGGCTGGTTCTGGCTGGTTCTGGAATGACAAAAGCAGCTAAGGACTCTTGGGAGAGCTCAGCCCTGACAACAGCTCTCCCTTACTCAGAGGCAAGGACCACAGAAAACTGCAGGATTTAAACTAATGGAAACGTATACAGATAAAAGTGGACTGGGGCGGGGTGAGGAATGAAGGCAGGAAGGCAGGCAGGCAAAGAATAAGTAAAGGAAAAAGAAAAAGAAAGCTTCACTGGGTGTTTTCATCACTTGGACCTAAAACTATAAATATTCACCTTCACTTCTAGGATGTGAGGAGGGAGCATTTCCCCTTTACTGGAAAATGACATCATTAACCTCCAAGTTTCACAGTATTTTCCTCTTGGCTTTAATTTCTCTCCACTCTCAATATAAAATCTATGGAGGGATAGCTCAGTGGTAGGGACCATCTTTAACAAGCACAAGGCCCTGCATTTGATCCTATGGACATGAAAACCCTGGTCCTACTCTGTATAAGAAGGGTGAGCCAAGTACACACCTGTGGTCTCAGCACTTAGGAAAGAAACAGAAGCAGGAGGGATGAGTGTTTAAGGCCAGCCCAGCTATAACTGAGACTCTGTCTCAAAAATAAGATAAAATTTTAAAAAAGGAAGAGTTAGGTAATTACTCATCTGTTTCAGCTCTAAGATTATAGTAAACATAAGGCAATAAAAGACTACAAGGATAGGAGAAAGCTGGAGCTGTGACAACCATGATGGCGAAAATGCGGTCAATTGTGCTTTGGAAGTAGTAGGTCACAAGCCCTCGAGTAGTGGTTCTCAACCTGTGGGTCGTGACCTCCTTGGGGGTCTTATATCAGATATTTTATATAATGATATTTTCATTACAATTCGTAATAGTAGCAAATTACAGTAATGAAGTAGCAGCAAAAATAATTTTATGGTTGGTGGTCACCACAACATGAGTATTTGTATTAAAGGGTCGCAGCACCAGGAAGGTTGAGAACTTAGAGGGTACAACCCCATGCTTAAAGTACAAACACTGGGCATAATTACAAGAGCCCAGTGGCAGAGCAGCAGCCCCCGCAGGTTCATCGAACTTCAACTTCCTCATACTGAAAAGCTCCTCCAAGGTCAGAGAGCCCTTGTTCCCTGGCATCCACAGCAAGGGAGCACAAATCATTCTCTGCTTGGTTTCACACACACTCAGTTTCTTTCTTCCCATCTGAGGCACCAAACCTACTTATTTACCAGATTAGAGATGTTACATAAAGTCCGACTTCCTGCATCTGTGGCTTAAATTGAAACTGTAGTTTCACTGTTACAGGAAATTAGATTGTTTGTATCAGATAAATTAAGCTATACTTTTCTCTTTTAGGCAGTGTCCGCCCATAAATAACAAAGTAATCTGAGCTTAAAATAAATGCTAGCTACTTTGTTTAAAAGAGTAAAAGCATTGGGACTGTTAAGTGTGGCAAACTTGTGTCCCTAAAACTCAAGCTCCAAAGACAACAGCTTTGCTTGGAGTAGTCAGGGTACATCAGCAGGCTAGAGAAACATTTCCAGGGCCTGAGTCATTTTGCCATGCCTATGGCTAACAGTGTGGCAAATTTCTGCCAAATATGCAGTCGCTGAGCATACTTATCATCAGGACAAAGCAACATAAACTTAAAAGAAGGGTGAGAAAGCTGGATTTGAAGGCAGCTTCACTATCCCCAAGGGTTTCACAGAGATTTGCAAAAGACAAGAATCTAAGGTGTTAGTGACCTCTGACAACACAGGCATATGAGGCAGCTTAAGGCCCACTGAGGAGAGACTGGTGGTGGGGAGGGCCACACAGTCAGCCTGCACAGCTAGCTCTTCCTCCTGCCTCAGCCTCAGGATCAAGTACTACTGTGAGACAACAGAGCACACAGGAAAATCCTAGCCCCAGTCACAGCCCCTGGCCACTGAGTTGCATGCAGTGATGGTGTCGGAGCAGAATGAACTTTTAAGAAGGAAACTTACTTCCTCTTGAAAGTATTCTTAAAGCCAACAGCTAAATTTGTAAGAAGCTTTGAAGAACACTTTAAAACTTAGGAAACCTTATTTTTTGTAAAATCAATACCAAAATTAAAAGGATACGAAAAGGTCCAAAGACTTGCAACCTAATACTGAAAATTAGTCATGTGGATTGCCAATCAGGGAAGGCTAAGCAGGATACTCTGTCCCACAACTCGCTTTGAGTCTTTATGTAAAAATGGTGCCAAAAATGATTTTGTAAAATAACTTGCATCTCCTTTTGCTCAGCCTTTTTCAGTTTTAAAGCTGCTTGGTTGTTTCTGAGGACAGTTACTGAGCACCTGCACACACTGAGACTCAGGCAGGCAGAGCTGATCCCACTAACCTCCCCAGTCAAGTGAGCGTGGGGGGGTGGGGGGGTGGGGGGGGGGAAGCACCAGCCCTTCAACACCCGTTAGCATGTGGTGCACTGGTACTATAAGGGGTGTGTGTGGGGGGGGGGTGTACTTAAAGGGGATCAGAGCAAACGTAGATGGATCCTCAATATCCCAAGTCATAAATAAGCTGAAGTGAAATTCTCAAAATTAGCCAAGGTTGCCAAGAGAGGAGGCGTGAAACCAGAAACCACAGGCTCTCTAAGTTCCTTGCAAGTAAAACAGGTCAGAGTTTTATAAAACTATAAAAAAATTTTAAGTGAGAATATATTAAGACTATCATTTAAATGTCAGTACTATGTCAATGTTACTTTTATTAAATTCTATTTTTTTTTTTGAAGAAAAAATAGAAAAATCTACCCTATAGACAGGCAGTCGGGGGGGGGGACCCCTTAAATATATGGTCAAAGCTCCCAAGACCACTCAGTGGAGGAACAAGCAGTTTTTAGAGCAAAAGTCATTGTGTGAACTAAACAATCCCATGGAGAATTAAATCTGACCATCACCTTAAACAGTAACAACTGAACAAGGTGCATTAGCCCAGCCTGCAATCCAAGCACTTCCAATGAGTGCTGAGGCAAAAAGAAGTGCTGAGTTCAAAGCCAGCCTGAGTCACTGACACCAGGCCAACCAGGGTTATACAGCAAAACCTTGTCTCAAAATGAAATAGCTAAATGCAGTAGCTAAAAGCCCAAAATTGGAGAAGCAAAAAGAAGTTAAACTACATGATGCTGGATCTGTAATGAAAACACCTGAAGAATAAACAGGAAAAAAGCAGACAAACCAGACTCTACCAAGGCTCAGAACACCTGTGTATTAAACACTAGCCACAGGTTCAAAAACTATAAACAGAGACAACAATATTTGAAAATCACATCTATTAATGTCCAGAATGGTTTTTTTAATTTCTAAAATTTAACAAAATCAACTGAAAATTTGGTCAGAGGAATAGAATGAATATCCCTCCAAGCAAAGTATAAGGGCATGAAAAACTGTTAGTATCACTAATTAGGAAATCAAAACTACCTGAGACCTTTATACTCATAAAGAGAGCTACTATAAAAATACATAGAAAATGATAAGTGTTGGAGGATACATGGAGAAACTGGGCCTCCCATGTGCTGCAGGTAGGAATGGAAAAGTCTAGTAGCGTCTCAAAGCTACTACAATTCCCTAGGACCTAGCAAGTCTACCCACGCTCTATAGGCCTGAGAATAAGAACAGAGATACACAGACAGCAATGTTCACAGCAGCATCACTCACAGGAGCCCAAAGGTGGTGACAACCCAAGTGCCTCTCAAAGATGGATAAACAAATGTAAGTACATACAATGTAACACCACTCAACCCGACAAGGGGCGGCATCCTGATGAGTGCTACAGAGTAGACTGACCTCAGAGTCAGAGGATCTAGGGATGGGGCTGGCTAGATAGCTCAGTGCTTAGGAGCACTGGTTGTTCTTCCAGAGGACCCAAGCTCAATTCCTAGCATCCACATGGCAGCTCACAAGCACCCGTAACTCGAGGTCCAGAGGACTGGATCTTGCCTCTGAGGGCACCAGGTACACTCTTGGTACACAGACGCACACATACTGACAAAAAATATAAACAAAATAAAAATAATTAAAAAACAAACCAGGGGCTGGAGAGATGGCTCAGCCGGTAAGAGAACTGACTGCTCTTCAAGAAGATCCTGAGTTCAAATCCCAGCAACCACATGGTGGCTCACAACCATCTGTAAGGAGATCTGACTCCCTCTTCTGGAGTGTCTGAGGACAGCTACAGTGCACTTACTTATAATAAATAAATAAATCTTAAAACAAAACAAAAACCAGATAGTAAATCTACTAATCCAAACACTCAGACAGATCTCTGAGTTCAAGTCTAGCCTGGTCTATACAGAAAGTTCCAGGCTAGACAGTGAGACCTTGTCCCCCCAAAAAGATACCTCCCTCAAAGGAAAAAAAAGAAAACATATTTTGTGGTTAACTACTTATTTTTGGTGGAGGTCTTTATTTTGGGGTGCATTAAAGTCAGCCTCACACAGGTTAGGCAAGCCCTGTATGTACCCCAGCCCATGCTCATTTCTTGATTGGACACCTGTATAATCAATATTCAATTTATATATATTAAATTAGATATCAGATTCTTTTAAGATTAATAATTAGATAAAATAAAGATCTGAAAAATAAAAGAATATTTTAAAGCCTTGGTTATAGTACACACAAAATTGTGTATATAACATTTGAGTACTGTTATAAGAATTTTAATATCATAAAAGGATCTTGTATTAGAAGTACTAATCTAGAAATAAAAATCACTAAGCTATCTTGTTGAGAATGTTCAAACAGAAGACCACAGCAATCATCTAATACAATTTTTGCTATCAGGAGAAAAAAAAAAAAAAACAGAATAAACTGCTTTTATAGTGAAACCTAAAGATATTCCCAAAACATTTTACATACAAAGGTATGAGCTGAGGAAAAACAACATCTGTGGAGATTGATCTCTGTACAGTCCTTCAAGTGGGAAAAGTTAGTTAGATGTAATGGTAGTCAGGAATGAACCAGATACTAGCACAATTCAGCCAGCAATCTTCAGAATTAAATGTGAGTTATTTGCTAGTACTAAATAGGGTTGAAGCAAGAATTGTGTGTTACTTATAGGAACTTCACATATACACATTAAGCTGAGACAAATCCTGCTGCCATCTTGGAATCTAGAAATAAGTAGGCTCCTGGGTAGAACAGTTACAGTTCTATACTATGCATGTTAAACACAGTATTTTGTACTTGCCTGTAGTAGCGTGATTGCAGGTAGGTTGAACACACGGCTTTGGAAACATGACTAGCAGAACCAAAGTCAATGACCTTCACTCGGTAGGGTTGGCGAACTGGATCGACTAGCATTATGTTTTCAGGTTTAAGGTCAGCGTGAATCAGACCAAGACTCTTTAGCTTCATCAGGGCTGTGGCCACCTGCTGCAAGATTGGTCTTATGTACTTGAGTGGCAGTGGGCTAAACTTGTTCTGCTTTAGAAAATCGTACAAGTTCTGCTCCAACATCTCAAACACAAGGCAGGTATGATTCTTGTGCTGAAAACACTCATAAGAACGGACAAAGTTATACTCATCAGCATTTTCACTGCTTAGGCGGGAAAGGATGCTCACTTCAATCTGTCCTTGTCTGGCATAGGAGGGGTGGTTCTTCAAGATCTTAATGGCCACAATTTCCTTGGTGCTCCGCTTCCAGCACTTTGCCACCTGTCCAAATGTCCCCCGGCCTAGGAACTCCAGGACTTCATAGCTGTTGGTCATAGAGCAAAGGATCTCATGCTGGACCAGCTGGTAATCCCCTTCTCCGCTGGAACTGCTACTCTTGGTGGTCACAGTGGTGGTCGTGGCAGCAGCACCCACCACGGTTCTGTTCTGCAGCATGAGAGGGGGATGTTCTTCTATGATCTGCACGCTACCGTTGCTGTCCACTTCCTCACTCTTTCTCTTCAATCCACATTTTTGATATGGCTCAAGCAAAGAAACGTTGCTCCTGTGAGTCAGGGTCTGGCTGCTTTGGAAGGTTGCTGTAGCGGCGCTGCCTGAGCTATCAGCAGCTGTTACCACAATATGCTCCACCGCAGGAGCTGGGAGAAGGAGGCCCTGGTCGTAAGCAGGAATATTGAAATTTGCTACCTGGTGAGAGGAGCTGGCTTGCCCTTGTGTAGCTGGGAGGGTTTTGCTGTGGGTATAGTATTTGTCGTTGCTGCTCTGTCCTGAAACATCCCAGCCAGAGGGCTCTATTTTCAGTTTCTTTGCACTGCAGAAGGCACTCGACGACACTGATGGGGGCGAAAACACCTGCAGCTGTGATGCCATACCTACATGGAGAGAAGGAAGAGTGAGACCACAGGGCTCACGATACGAAGCTCACCAACAGCACTGTGAGGACAGGTGTAGCTGATAAGACCACACTGTACTGTCTCCCTGCTCTCAAAGGCAAACGCAGTGTCAACCGCCATTCACACATATGGTGTCCACACTGTGCCAAAGCAACGGCTAACTACTCTGTACAAGTCAAACCAATGTAGCTCAGTGCTTTGCTGACAATCCCAACAACCTGAGTTTTCTTCCCAGACACTTATGGTGGAAAGAGACAGGTGACTCCCACCAGTTGTCCAATGGCCTCCACAGTCTTCCCACAGTCTTACCATGACATACTTATCACATACATGAAATCATGCTGGATACATTGGGGGTTGGGGGAGGGAAGAGAAAGAGGGAGAGAAAACTGTAAAGAATGTAAAGAAGATATGGGGAGAGGAAGTAAGAACAGTCCAACTGCCCTGAATATCCCACAGATCCCTCAAGCTCAGTAAGCCCAAAGACTACCCAAACACCCAGCCCCAGCACACATTCATCTGTTCTCCGATTGCCATCAGGACTTCAGAGGCCTCGAAGCTCGACAGTAAACCCCTTTCCTAGACCTATACTTTCCCTCTTTGCAGTAATTATAACCTAGTATGTCACTTGCAAAAAAAGAAAAAAAAAATCTAAAAAATTTCTATCTCAAATCCAGACTCCTCTTCTCCACTCCTCTTTCTACTCTTATCACCAAATCTGCAAATCTTATCCAAGTCTTATCTTATGCCCACTTGATTAGAAGACAGACACCTTAAATTTTGTATGTCCAACATTAGATTTACAAGCCTCCACTGCACTCAATTTTCTCTCACTTATGGAATACACCAAACACCCAGTCACGCAAGTCAAAAACCAGGGGACAACGAGCCTCACTCAGCTTCCTCTTCTGTACACCAGCGCTAGCAATAGCCACCTCTTGGAGCTATTCAGAGAACGCAGCTATTCAACACAGGCAAAGCGGGAGCTTCTAGCACATACTCATTGTATGTATACTCACTCTTCCCCCTTTCTTCACAGACTACTACTTGGCTGAACTATAGTCTAAGTATAATTCAAGTCACCCATTTTTTCCACCATGCAAACAGCCTCTTAAGAACTGCCTTAAGGGCTGGTGAGATGGCTCAGTGGGTAAGAGCACCCGACTGCTCTTCCGAAGGTCAGGAGTTCAAATCCCAGCAACCACATGGTGGCTCACAACCATCTGTAACGAGATCTGGCGCCCTCTTCTGGTGTGTCTGAAGACAGCTACAGTGTACTTACATATAATAAATAAATACATCTTTAAAAAAAAAAAAAAGAACTGCCTTAAATACTCAAGGGGTTCTTTGCTTTTGTTTGTTGCTGGGGTTGTTTTTGTTGTTTTGTTTTTGAGACAGGACCTTTAGTATCCAGGATGCCCTCAAGCTTGCTATGTAGCTGAGGAAGGCATTGAACTTTTGACATCTTTGCTTTTAAACAGCAGGCTAGAAGCAGTCTTTTCTTAACCTCTTTTCTTAATCTCTTCCCATTTCCCCCAGAAATTTTCCATTCTTTGGGCATTAAAGCTAAAGATCTTCAAAACAGATCTTGTGGTGCAGGCCTTTAATCCCAACTTCTCAAGAGGCTGAGAGACAGGAGAATCAAAAGAAATTAAGACTGAATTTAAGGCCAGTCTGGGTAACTTAGTGAGAGACCCTGTTTCAAAATAAAGTTGAAAAACAAAAATAACAATAAGAAAGAGTGGGTGTGGCAGTAGCTGGGACTATAGCTCAGTGGTAAAAAGTTAGCTTAGCTTGTAAAGTTTAACATGTGCAAAGCACTGATTCAATCCTCAGTACATGGGGGTGGAGATAAAAATGTTCACCAAGAGGCAAGGAAGATGGCTAGATCAGTGGGGTGATGAGGACCTGAGTTAAGATGCATGCACCCACAAAAAAGACCAGGCACAGCAATATGCACCTGTAATCCCAACAGAGGGGAGATGGAGACAGGTTTCCTGAGGCTTGGTGGTGGTCCAGTCTAGCTCAATCAGTAAACTCAGATGGGGAGCAATTGAACAAGACACACGACAACCACCTCTAGCCTACATACACACCCGTAATACCTGCAAACACACAAACATGTACACAGACTCTCCAGAAACCTCTCTGAATGTCCTTGCTGGCCAGCATCCCCACTTGGACTCGCCTCCTCCTGCCTCAGCCTCTTGAGGGCTGAGATTACAGGCATATGCCACTATACCCAGCTCACTAGTTCCTGCAAAGCAACTCCATCAGGCTGCTAACACAAAACTCTTCTCTTCCTCTCACCCACACACACCCCAATATCTCAGTGACCCACAGCCATCCCTTCCACTATAAATTGCCTTCTGTTTTCTTCTTCCCGTCTATCACCCAGGTCCCTCCACATTCTATTAGTGTAACATAAACGCAGTATTTGCTGGAAGAAAGACGGGACTCCTGCCTACCAACTTCATTATCTACAACTCACTATCACTTGTATATAAACTGTTGTATTCTCAAATGTTTCGCTTTGTTTTTTTTTTTTTTCTTTACACGTCCTTCTGTTTTATCTGCATGGTTCTTAAGATATGGGTGAAGTAGCCGGGCGGTGGTGGCGCACGTCTTTAATCCCAGCACTTGGGAGGCAGAGGCAGGCGGATTTCTGAGTTCAAGGCCAGCCTGGTCTGCAAAGTAAGTTCCAGAACAGCCAAGGCTATACAGACAAACCCTGTCTCGAAAAAAAAAGATATCGGTGAAGTCACCACTGGAACCCACATAGCACAATTTTACAAGTCATAAGTAAATAAACATACAATTAGAAAGGAAGGAGGCATGACAACGGATGTTACAGAGCATCAAAAGCACTGTGTAGGGCTGATAGGGCTGAAGCTGAGGTCTGAAATAGTGTTTGCCCAGAATGCATGGGACTGGGATTTGATCCCTGGCACTGTGTATAAAGAAAGAGCAGGGAGGGGGCACACGTGTGCACTTCTCTGTGCTTGATTACAACTTAAAGCTATCTGCAATGGAGTCAGCTGCAAAGAAAAAAATATATCTCCAACCTTCAATTTCTAAAATGGTGCTTAAATTTACTCTAAGCAAGAGTTTCCATAATTTATATGAACCTCAAAGAGAGAAAAAGCACAAGTTGAAAGCTAAGGCCAGTGCACTTCAACTTACAAAGTCATGAATATGCAAAGCATCCTGGCCTACTTTCATCACCTATGTAAAACCAAATATAAAAAGAAAACCTGAAACCAAGTAGTTCCTTTACTAAATTTACCTATTAAAATACATGCAAAGCATTACTTGCCATCATAAAATTGAGCCAAACTAAAAAACAGTAGGTAAATCATCTGATTTGTTTTCCCTACTGAAATAGAAATTTAAAAATTCAACCATAATATTTATGCAATATAAAATTTACTGTTTGCAGCAACTACAAAAGGGCAGAGGTTCATGGTAGCACATACTGGCAGTCCTTGAACTTGAAAAGCAGGGCAGGAGAATCAGGCTAAGTGCGGCCACTGTGAGATTGGCATAGGTTTTATGATCCTTCCTCAAAACAAAAAAGACAAGGTCATAAAGTCACACTGCAAAGAACTCACAAATATTCTTTTATTTATTGTTTCCGGTTTTTTTCCGATGGTTTCTCACAGAGCTCAGGCTGGCCTCAAACTTACAATGTACCTGAAGATGCCCTTGAACTTCTGCTCCTCCTCTCGATACCCTCTGAACACAGGATTCGCAGGCACCATGACTCTTGGCCATTTTTTTTTTTTGTAAAGTTCATAACTAGGTAGCCTTTAAAAAATATTACATCTTTAGAATGATGTTATCACCAACTTTTGACTCTATAGCAAAATTGCAAAAACTTCAAGTTTTTAATTCACCTTAAGAGAAGAGAGAGAAAGAGAGAGGGGGAGAGAGAGGGAGAGGGAGGGAGGGAGGGAGAGAACATGAGAACATGTTCTAGGACATTTTGAATATAATTTACTCAGAAAAACACACCTAGTCCACACCAGGCAAACAAACAAACAGAACCAAAAACAAAAGAAAAAACCCCAGAATTTCATGAGCCGTTCTCCCAGGTACATATTGCAGCACCGAAACTCTTCATGTAGCTGACACTCACTCGACCTCAGTAACAAGGTGAGAAGTAAACACAGACTCAAAATGGCCTAGAAAACCCAACACTGTTATTTATACTCCACTCTTTCAGGTGAGGCTTTAAAAAGTCATTTCTAGGCACAGATACTGTCCCACAAATCTGCCTTTGCAAATGAGGATCAATTCTCTTCCTAGGTAAGATTTCCCAAAAAATATGGGGCAGAATTAACAACTGTGGGTATTTTCCTGTATAGAACGCTCTGTTCTGAACCACAAACTTTTCAGTGCACAAGAAGATAGCTCCCAATAAATCAAATGCTATTTCTGACTTCCTGAAATGTTTCACCTCTTGGATCTAGCAATAAACAAAGTTTCATTTCAAAAAATCACTTTCCAGTGACAACTAATGTGATATAATAACAAATTTGCTCCCTGCAATAATCCCAAACTAGAATTAACAGGCAAAGGCTGTTTAGTACTTGTGTTTACTACTCAAAAGAGAGCTGGCCTTTGCTGGAACGAAAGGCTTTCAAACACGGTTTATTTCAGAGCTTCTCTACTCTAGCGTAGACTCCATACTGCAATTACTATAAGGAGTTAAAAAATTGTAACACTGAATGGAGTGGTTTGGTGTCACAGCAAAGATAATCATTTTCTCAAAGCTTTTGTCCCCTTTTATCAAAACAGGGTTTCTCTGTGCAGCCCTGGTTGTCCTAAGGCTCACTCTGTAGACCAGGCTGGCCTCAAACTCAAAGATGCCCTTGCCTCTGCCTCCGAAGTGCTGGGACCAAAAGCGTGTGTAACTTCCTCACCCCCTCCCCCATGTACCTATACTAAATTCATGCTGCTTTTGTTCAATGTCATCTTTCCTCTCTGGCACAATTTAACAACCGATGACCTAAATAACCTAAAACCAATATCTTATATTGAGTTCTTCCAGTCATTAGTCCTGACTTACATGGTCAAGGAAGTATACATTCTCCAATATACACTCTGATACACATTCTTAACATTAGACAGGGAAGTAAAAGAACATGCTTTCATTTATTATATATATTATTAGTGAGTGTATATATTACAGGACATTTGATCACATTTGTGAAGCCCAAGATTGTGTTGTTTACTGGAAAAACCTGTTTCTAGTTGTGGTGTGGCTCCACCCTTAGCACACAACTTTAATCCCCTTGGCTGTAATATAGACACGCCCTTAGTAAACACTTTAATATCACACAATGAAGGTCAAGTTAGTTTGTAGAAGGAAGCAGCCAGCCATGTTTGAAAGTGATGTCTAATTGAGTTGCAGATCAGAGAAAGACTTGTCAGAATAGGATCTGTCCAACTCTTACAAAAGGTAAGAGAGAGAAGCTACTTAAGAATGCAGTGCAGGGCTGGTGAGATGGCTCAGTGGGTAAGAGCACCCGACTGCTCTTCCAAAGGTCCAGAGTTCAAATCCCAGAGTTCAAATCCCAGCAACCACATGGTGGCTAACAACCATCCGTAACGAGATCTGGCGCCCTCTTCTGGAGTGTCTGAAGACAGCTACAGTGTACTTACACATAATAAATCTTAAAAAAAAAAAAAAAAAAAAAAACAAGAATGCAGTGCAGAAGCCCAGCAGTGGTAGTGCACACCTTTAATCCAAGTATTTGGGAGGCGGAGGTAGGCGGATTTCTGAGTTCAAGACCAGCCTGGTCTACAGAGTAAGTTCCAGGATAGCTAGGACTACACAGGCTGAAGAGAGAACAAGCTAGACACAGCTAAAGGTAAAGCCAAAGAAAGAGAAGGAGCCAGAAGATAGAACGATTGCTAGAGTTAACTTGAGGTCAAGTGCAGAGGTCAAGAGAGGCAGAGAGAGAGAGAGAGAGAGAGAGATTGAATTAGTCAGCTTCTCGAGGAGTTCGAGAGAGAACAGCTGAGTTTTGAACCAGCCAGCCAGAGATCAGAAAGAACAAGAAAAGGTGAGCTATTTAACTAATTCGGCATTAAGTCTCAGAAGCTGAAAACATTCTAGACATAGATTGTTAGAAGCTTCCAGGACTAGGCCTAGGTTAGCAGATGGAGGCAATTACTTCAGGAGAATAAAAGTTACATTTACATGTATCTACATGTCATGGTGGTGGTCGTATGTGCCACAGTGCATGTCTAGAGGTCAGAAAACAACAGTGAGGAATCAGCTCCTTTCTGCTTTTACATAGGTTCCTCGGATCAACATCAATTGGCCATAGCAGGCCAGGGGCCTAACAGGCACCTCTGCTCACTAAGCCATGTTTCCAGCTCAAGAATGCAGTGTTTGTAAATGTAAAACAAGAGCCGGGCGTGGCGGCGCACACCTTTAATCCTAGCACTCCGGAGACAGAGGCAGGCAGATCTCTGAGCTCGAGGCCAGCCTGGTCTACAGAAGGAGTTCCAGGACAGCCAGGGCTATACAGAGAAATGCAGTCACAAAAATAAAATAAAATAAATAAAATAAACAAAAGAACAAACGAAAGAAAAGTGAGGAAGAGAAGAGGAGGAAAGAGAAAGAAACGACAGACAAGAGGTGCTGGGGGGGGGGGGGCGGGGTCAGTAAGTAAGCACATGAGGTGCACATGAGGAGCTGAGTTCAATCCCTAGCACCCAGTTAGGTGCTGAAGTGCAGGCGGGCTGGGGCAGAAAGAGATAGGTGGATCCCTGGAGCTCTCTGCCCAATTGGGCAAGCTCCAGGTTCAGTGAAAGGCCCAGTCTCAGAACAGAAGGTGGTTACTAATAGAGGACACACAGCATCAACCTGGTCTCTACACAGTCATGCCTTTCCCTACAAACATAAAAGCAAAATGAAAATTTAGGAAGAGACTTCTTTGTCTAGAACCCTAACTACCTTTGACTCCTCTCAGCCTCCTCCAGCCCACCCACACTACTCGCCCAACACTCACCTTCTGAACCTGTCAGACAGCCTACAAGTGATGCTCTTAAGCATCTTGTCAGAGCACACTTTTCCAGGTCACTCTTCACTTACTAGCCTGCTTAAAAAATGCACATCTGGAAAAATAATAAACATCTGTCCCACCATTTAAGCCTTCATGATAAAGTCCAAAAGCTCCCTCTTTTTTTTTTTTTTTAATTAGCACACTTTATAAAGTCCAACCTGTGATTTCTCACCGCTTTGTTTTATCTTCTCTTTCCCCAGGGCACTCTGTCCTAAGTTCCAGTGCTTGTTCACGTAAATGCACTTGCTCTTCCTGAACTGCATGTCCCTTCTTCGCCTTCTCTTTCCCACATAAATCTTACTTCAGTGTGTTAGGCTTGTTGAGTTGTCTAAATCTACTTTCTCCTTTATTAGGCACATGGCTAGACTATGTTGACCAGTCTTCCTCACCAGTTGAGAACAATGCATAAAATAAGGCTTTCAGAGATCCAAGCTTCCACCCTGAGATGACACCCAAGTAATAGTAGAGTAACAAGCTGGAAGAAGCATGGGTCTGTGAGTGGCCCTGCAGCAGAGAGCAGGTTAGTAAGCTTGGACACCACTGTGACATAGAACATTTACAATTAGGCTGTTCCATAAAACAGAAACAATTTTTCCTCTACTAGATTATTTAGTCAGATAAAAATACTCAGAAGTCTTCCCTGGGGCTATTTTATAGTCGGTCAGGCTCCCGAAAGGCTCCCACAGCACAGACTTCCTTTATAGTCACACTTCTTTAACTGAGTCCCTTAACAAGCATACACTGAAGACCTGCCTGCCTGGCTGCTAGCAACTGTTCTACACACAAGAGACAGTGACCAGCCTGGTCTACAGAGTGAGTTCCAGGACAGCCAGGGCTATACAGAGAAACCCTGTCTTAAAAAGAGAGAGAGAGAGCTAGCTAGTGGCAGTGGTGGCGCACGCCTTTAATTCCAGCACTTGGGAGGCAAAGGCAGGCAGATTTCTAAGTTAGAGGCCAGCCTGGTCTACAGAGTGAGTTCCAGGACAGCCAGGGCTACAGGGCTACACAGAGAAATGCTGTCTGAGAGAGAGGAGAGAGAGAGAGAGAGAGAGAACCTTCTTTAGAGTTCATATTCAAGTGTGGATAGTTTGTACATCCCAACACTCATGCATAGATGGATGGATAGACAGATAGATATGCAACTAGTGATAAGCTATGAAAAAAACATGAGATGGTGGTCAAAGAAATCTTTTTATGGTGTTGGCATTTAAACAGTGATCTAAATGATAGCCAAGAACAGTTGGTACACAGATAGGGATATTCTGTGTATAGCCTGTATCTTCTGTGTAAGAGAAGAATGGGAAAGGCAGATGCAGAACCCAAAGAGGCAAGCAGGGGTAGTTCCTCTAACTTTTTCCAGCATCACCATTTAGACTTATTTAAAAGTTGACCTCTGAGGACAGAGGTGGAAGTTATAATCAGCTCCATGGTTGGCTCACTTGTTGCTCTTGCAGATGACCCAGGGTTCAGTACCCAGGTCTCACATGATGGCTCACAGCCATATGCAATTCCAGTTATGGGGAATCTGACACTCTTTTCTGATCTCCTCAGGCACCAGGTATACACATGGTACATATTCACATGCAAGCACAACACTGATACACATAAATAAAACCAAGAAAGAAAATTTTAAAGGTGACTTCAGGTCCAGTGAGATAGCTGAGTAGATTAATCTCCAGAACCAGAGTAGAAGAGAGCTGTCCCTTGCCGGGTGTGCGCACACATGTATAAAATAGTTTTAAGGACTGGAGAGGTGGCTCAGTGGTTAGGAACACCAATTATTGTTCCAGAGGTCCTAAGTTCAATTCCCAGCAACCACATGGTGGCTCACAACCATCTTGTAAAGTGATCAGATGCCCTCTTCTGGTGTCTGAAGACAATTACAATGTAATTATATGCATAAAATAAATATATTTTATAAATAATTTAAAAAATAAAAGCCAACTTCTTTTCTCAAGTTTAATTTCTGTAAGGGTGGTCCTCAGTAGCAGGGTGGTGAGTGGGACACTATTGCTATTTTTCTCGTTGTCTTCTTTTCTGCATCACTATCCATCATAATGGCTGCCATACAGTGTGTGTCAATTACTTCCTAACATGACTGACTATGAAGATCACACTACTGCTCCTTACATCAATGTAAGGGAATCTCAGCAATGATCCCAACTGAATTAGAGAAACACATGTGACAAACTAGTCTATGGTCTGTCATAGAGTATTACTGCTGTAAGCATAGTAACACAGAAGCAAAAAACTAAGTTTAAACCCTGAAGGACAGCATTTGCATAACAAGTTAGCCACCCCTTTGCAGTAGTATTTCCTTCCTTCCTCCCTGCATTCGGGCCTGCGGATTACAAGCAAGTTTCCCAACTAGTATTGCAAAACAGGGTGTGGAAAGGTGAGATTAGCTGCCAGGAGAACACCTACAGCTCTGTGTACCCTCAGTCATTTAAAAACTGCTCTGCTGTTTTGGTAAACCGGCTAAAGGATACTTCCCTTCTGGGTAGCGTGCTTTCCCAAGTCTCAATACCTGCTTAGACTGGTTCTGCATAGCAAATCGATAGCAATAAAACAAAAGGAGAGTACTGGGGAAAGGCATTATTTTACTATGTATACAAGACACAGCCAACAAGGTCTATAAAGTTTGAAATAAAATGACAGCACTAAGAGTTTCCAACATAAGAGCAGAGTCAGACTAACAAGTAGAGATCACCATAAAACACAAATAATACCAAGTGAGGGCCCTGATCAGATCAGCCAGCAAAGATCCAACGGAAGCCTGGCTTAAAGAAGGTAACAATGGTTTGGCAGATGGGAGGTACACCAAGGCTCTTTCAGAAAGAATAAAGTACCTTTGCCAGGCTACAAGGAATGTGGAAAACGAGTGCCTGTGTAGAGGAAGGAAATGTATTTGACTGGAGAAAAAAACAGAAAAAAAAAAAAAAAAAACAAAAAGACAGTACTTGACTTTTACAGCTACTTTTTAAAAATCTTTCTTAAATCCCTAATTCTAATATAGAAAAGAAAGAAACTCAAAAAGGCCAAATTAAGTTTTACCCAGAGCTAATGAGCAAAATGCTGGTTCCTTTCATAAAGTAACAAAGAAAATACGGTACCAGGTGCCTTTAGGGAAGCCACAGGGGGTTCAATACTCTTAGACGGACAGCTGCTGGATATGGCACCCAAAAAAGGAAAAAATAAAACATAATAAAATCAAAGTATCAAAGGCACTAGAGGGCCAGCAAAATGGCTCATTGGGTAAAGGCACTTGCTGCTAAGCCTTAAAAAATGAGTTTATCCCCTGGATCCACATTAGAGAAAACCAATTCCCAAAATTTGTTTTTTCCTGAACAAACGTGCCTGTCAGACACGCATACACAAAATGTAACAAATATACACTACTGAGAAATACATTATGCTGCATATACTAGGTGAATTTCTACAACTAAAAAAAGATAAGAGACAAAATCAAAACCAAAAATAGACCCACCCCAGGCACCGTGACGTTTCAGTAAGCTGGGGCAGGACCACCCCTTCAGCTCAGGAGTGGGATCAAGCCTGGTCAACAGAGCACTAGCCTGTGCTCTTTACAGCAAACAAAAAGAAAATCAGAGTAAGTGTTAGTTCAAGGAAATGATTTTAATAACTTGTGTCCAAAATGGCATGAATTGTAAGGGGAGAAACTGGCTAAGAAGCAGTAGGGGAAAGGTCTGTAACAAAACACAGACTGTTGTCACACAGTCCAAAATAAAGGACAGTTGACAGATCAGGCTGCTCAGGCTTACAAAATTATTCAAATTACCAAAGAACCAATTAAAATACAAAGCTAACAAGCTGCACAAGTTCCGAGTGTAAGTTCACAGGCAGGTTTGGCTCACTGATCGATACCAACAAAGCATTGCTAGTTCTGTGCTTATAAAAAACAAAAACAAAAAAGGAATGAATTCTGTTTTCCAGAGAAATGTCAACTCTCTTTTTTTTTCCTTTCAGGAGGAAGATCTGGTTTGATTTTAAATCTCATTACTGATCAACTTCCTCTAAAATCTGTAAACTACAATGTCCAGAGATCAACTGTTCAGGACGCTATCAAAAAAAAAAAAAAAAAAACAACCCGCCAACCAGCGCCAACATTTTTGTCAGCTGCTTTACCGGTTTGGCAGCCTCTAGCTTCAATCTCAAAAACTTTACCAAAATATTCTTCAAACCAAGAAGGTATCTTTTTTTGTTTGTTCAGTTGGTTGGTTTGGTTTTTTGAGACAGGGTTTCTATGTGTAGGCCTGGCTGTTCCTTGAACTCACAGAGATGCTCCTGCCTCTGCCTCTGGAGTGCCAGCATTAAAGGTGTGTGCTTCCAAGGAGAGTATCTAAAAGACTCCATCACATTGCAACACTGAGTCCTGAGAAAATTGCATGCAAAGTCTTAAAATAACCAGCTGAATAACAGTGATGAGGTAAAATGAGTCGTTCGTTAGGTTTCTAAATGTTTTACAGGAAGCTTTAGGCTTTTAACTGAGCCCCCCCTTCCCCCCAAAAAAATTGGCAATGGTTTGCATTCTCTATAATCTTAACCAAAAAAAAAAAAAAAATCTTACAGACCATGAACCAAAAATAACGTTACACAAACAAGAACAAAATTGTAGGTTTTGCTGAGGCCATCCGCCACTTAATTTAACCCCACTCTGTCTAGAGCAGGAAGCCATGCTGCTGTTTTCATCAGTTACTAGGAAACAAGATAAAGGGCGGACTGGGGCAACGGAGTCTACACTTGAAACTCTTGTTTGTGGCTGCACTACACTACTGAGAATTCTCAAAGTGTCACCAAAGAGACAAGAATGCGCATCTTATGAGTATCCACAACTGAGTCACTGGTTATGTAGAGAAAAGATTCACTTACTGGAGCTTGCCCCCACCCACCCCCTCTCCCGCTTCCCGTTCCAGTACCCATTCCCAAACAGGAAAGAAAACGCGCCCAGCATAAACACACAGGCCATTGCTCACGGTTCGTCACCACAACAAACTGGAGGTTAGACCAACGCTCCTAGAGACCAAGTTTTTAGGTCTCGGTTGCCAAGCACAAAAGGGGGACGCTGCCCCACGGAGCTGTTTATAGTGTGGGTCCTACCCAAAGGCTTTTGGTTGTTTCCATCTTTTCCTTTAATGTTTTGGATCTTGTTGTTCTTGGCTTTAAAGGCGACGACGGACTGCAAAAGTTTAGACCTCTAGCTTTGGCAGAGATAAACATATAGGTGGGCTGGTCCCCACACAGCGTTACCACCATCACAAATTACATACTCAAAGATGCAGAACATGAACCAAGAGAACAGAAAAGCTTTCATACCAGCCCGACCACCACGATTTTCTCTAGATGCGGTTTCCCAGTCCCCAAAGGCACAAATACGCCCAAACTACAGCTACAGGGAGTGGGGTGACATGCACAAGCACAAGAACCTGCCACCGCAGCCCGCGGTTGGGGTGGAGATCTGTACGGTGGGGAGATGCCAGACGGACCCCTGTCACCTGAGGACAACACGATCGGGAGGGAAAGGCAGGAGGCAGGGGGAGTTGCCCATTTTCTCCGGCACGCAGTCGCGCCTGGCCGCGCGGGACCCAGCGCCTAGGGCCGCGCGGGGCCTGGCGAGAGAGGCACCCCAAGCAAGCCGGCTACCCAAGGGAGTCTGCGGCTCGCTCCGTCCCACCTCGGGGCGCCGACTCCCGCAGTCCACGACCCCAGCCCCTCGCCCAGCCTGACTCACCGCCGGTGTGTGTAGTTCTCAGCCTCGAGTCGGGGCCGCCGCGAGGAGGCGGCGGAGGAGACGCGATCCGGGGCCCCGCCGCCGGGTCATCATACCCCCCGCACGAGCCGGCCCGGGCCCCGGCCCCCGCCCCCCGGAGCCGTCCCCGCGCCCGTCCTGCGGCCGGAGCCTCGCCAGCCTCCCGCCTGCCCTGCCACCCGGCCCCTTCCCGCCGCCGCCGCCGCCGCCTCAGCGCCGAGTGCTCCCGCCTCGGCCTCCCCTGCGGTCCCGGGCCACGGCCCGGCCCTTCGCTCCGCAGCCGCCGTTGTCACCAGACCCGACAAGTGGAGCCCCGAGCGACCGCCTCCATCCGGCCGGCCCCGCCTCGCCGGAACCATTCAGCCACCTAGCGCCATGACACCTACTGAGGCGGAAGTGCGGAGGAGCGGGAGGACTGAGATCACTGCATCTTGCCCCGGGCCGCGGGTGTGGGTGGGCCTCCGTGGGGAGCCAGCGTGGACAGTGTGTGGGGACCGGTTTCCCAGTCCTCTCCGCACAGCAGTCTCCGAGGTGGTTTAACCGGCGTTTGGTGGCGGTCGGGTTTCTTACAGTTAGATGTCATCTCAGCTAGTGTGACATCACCCCAAACCAGTGTGATTTCCCCCCAACATCCCAATCACATCCCAGCGATTGGGCAGCGCAGGGAGACATTGACTACCTGGGGATGACTTTTGAGGGTTTAGAATTATCTCAGTTTATACTTAAATTGTTTGCTGCCATGTCGATTTCAGGGCAGCATAAGGGATTTAGATGCCTCCCTGTGCTGAAGCGCTCCCACTGTGGAATCTGTTAGGAAATAAAATATCTGAACTCAGCTCCTCCATGCATGCAGTAAACAAAAATTGTCTTACCTCCACGAAGGGTAGAAAGGCGGTGGATTCCGGGAAGTGGACCTGGCATAATGTTTAAGAAAACTGACCCTGAAAACTAGGTTATCTTAGTAGACAGTTGCCAACTCAGCCTCAAGAGATTCTGTGGGACTTGATATGCCTTCCGCGCTGTAAAATGTTGGCTCTTAAAATGAGGAACATTTCTTAAGAGTCGAGTATTTATAAGAGTAAGGTAGGATGGTACGTGCCTTTAAACCCAGGATTCATGCTTTTAAACCCAGGATTCTGGAAGGAGAGGCTGATGGATCTCTGTGAGTTCGTCAACTTGATCTACCTAGTGAGGCCCTACCTAAGAGAAAGAGGAGGGCCGGGCAGTGGTGGCACACGCCTTTAATCCCAGCACTTGGGAGGCAGAGACAGGCAAATTTCTGAGTTCCGAGGCCAGCCTGGTCTACAGAGTTCCAGGACAGCCAGGGCTACACAGAGAAAGCCTGTCTCTGAAAACCAAAAAAAAAAAAAAAAAAAAAAAAAAGAAAGAAAGAAAGAGGAGGAGATGGAAAATGAAAGAAGTCATGTGTTCCGTCTTAGAAAAACAGTCTGAACCCCAAACTGACTATGCACCACCATAGATTTTTACCTGTGTCCTATGAGCAGAGAGCATGTCTAGGAGAGGCCTTTCTATCAGTTATATTTTTCAGTCCTCACTCATACATCCTTGATTTCTTTGGATCTTCACCTAACAAAATGTTTTCTAGACTATCCTATCATACCTTTTAAGGAAAGTCGTTAACACTGGAAATGGGGAGGAAGTTCATCTCCCTGGAGAGCCAGGGTTAGCAAAATGCTCAGTCCCACAGGACAGATTCGTTTGCATATTTTCACAGAAACTTCCTTTCTTGAGTGTTTAGAGAACATAAAGTCCTCATGTTGGGCTGGCCCTGGAAATACCAAGACACAGAATGAATGAACATGCCTGCTTAGATAGCCAAGAAAAAGGCCTGGTGTTAAACAGATCTGCTTAACAAACAAGCTTTAGTTATGAATTGCTCATTTTGCCCTACCTCACCAAAACTCTATGACTGGCTTTTAATTTACTCTTAAGTTATGTCTCTTTTGTGTTTGAAAACATCTCAGATTTTACATGTCATGAGCCTTTCTTGATTGACTCCTGCATTCTCATTCAGCCCTGTCACCTGCCTGTTTATTTGTACCAGCTCTTGTCTTATATAATTAGCCTCTGTTTTCATTGTTCTTAACTTGTTTTTTTTCAATCTGTCTCAGTCTTCAGGGAACGTTTAAAAGTGTAGTATTTTTTTTTTCCTCACTATTGTCATTCACTCATTCGTCCAACAAATTGCTTTATGCCAGACACTCCCTAGATACCAGTTCAGATGAAAGATGAGTAAGATGCAGTCTTCTTACCCCCCCCCCCAGAGTTTTCAATCCAGTGAGGAAAAATGCCACACAAATATACATAATATACATGACTTGAATAATGGAGTCAGAGAAGACCATCAGAGAAGAAAATATCGAAGCATGTTTCAGTCAACAAAGCTTCAAAGTCTAGTGCTGCCTCAATCTGTTTTCCATTCAACAAATCTATAGAGTATCTCCTATGTGCGGGACATTGCTGGAAATTAAGGAGGAAACAGCACAGCCTATACACTAAAGGAACTAACTGGATGCAGGATTGGTAAGACAGGTAGACTCAGAGTTTTGAAAAGCAGAGGCTTGATCAGAGGAGCAGGACATGGTAGTGGGAAGGTCAGTGAGTGGAGAAAGGGGCAGAACAAATACTTCCTCTCTCAGACAAGAGCGAGCAGCTGGAGAAGGAGCGGGGCTGTGGTCAGTGTTACAGGTGCGGAGTTACTTTTAGTCAGACCTGGTAGCACAGGCCTGTAATCCCAGCACTTGGGAGGGAGAGACAGGAAGATCTGGAGTTCAAGGCCAGCCTGAGCTACTTGAGACCTAGTCTCAAAAACTAACATTTTTTTTTTAAGTCACTTCCCAAGAAGCAGAGACAAGATAATCTCTGTGGATTTGAGCCAAGCCTGGTCTACATAGAAAGTTCCAAGCCAGCTAGATCTACAAAGTGAGACCCAGTCTCAAAAGAGCACAAAAAAGAACTTTGACTTCTATTCTGAGCAAATGCCTTTAGAGGAAGGATTTCAGCAGAGAACTAGTGTGGTTTGAAGTAAGTCGTGTGTTTGGGGAGCAGACAGGAGCAAGGGAGGAAGCAGGGTGAGTGCTTAGGAGATGCGGGCAGTGGCTCAGAGAAGACACCAAGGTTTCTTGGACAAGGGTGGTAGAGGTGAAATGGTAAGAGCAGGAAGATTTAAGAGTGTCTCTAGAGTTCACAGAATTTGCTAGCTGTTTGGGAAGCTGTGTGGGAAGGGGAATGAAAGAGAAAGGACAAAATTCTTGCCCGATGGCTGGCTCACACCTTTAACACTGGCACTCAGGGTGCAGAGGTGGGTGATCTCTGTTGAGCTGGAGGCAAGCCTGATTTACATAACACGTTTGAGGCTAACTGGTTATACAGAGAGACCAATATAACATAAAATGAAATCAACTCAGCAACGATTTAATGAATTCTGGGGTAGAGAGATGGCTCCATGGTTAAGAGCACTTGCTGCTTTTGCAAGAGGACACAGAGTCAGTTCCCAGAACCACATGGGAACTCACAATCATCTGTAACTCCAGTTTCAGGGGCTCTGATGCCCTCTACTGCTTCCCATGTGGCACTGAGTACATATGTGATACGTATAAATACATGCTGCAAAAAACACACATAGAACACCATTGCATACACTAGCAAGCGTTGGCTGAAAGGACCCTGATATAGCTGTCTCTTGTGAGACTAGGCCGGGGCCTAGCAAACACATAAGTGGATGCTCACAGTCAGCTATTGGATGGATCACAGGGCCCCCAATGGAGGAGCTAGAGGAAGTATCCAAGGAGCTAAAGAGATCTGCAACCCTGTAGGTGCAACAATATTATGAACTAACCAGTACCCCGGAGCTCTTGACTCTAGCTGCATATGTATCAAAAGATGGCCTAGTCGGCCATCACTGGAAAGAGAGGCCCATTGGACTTGCAAACTTTATATGCCCCAGTACAGGGGAACGCCAGGGCCAAAAAGTGGGAATGGGTGGGTAGGGGAGTGGGGGGAAGGGTATGGGGGACTTTTGGGATAGCATTGGAAATGTAATTGAGGAAAATACGTAATAAAAAAAATTAAAAAAAACCCACACACATAGATATTTTTATTTCCTGTTTTATGTATTTATTTACTTTTTTGAAAGATTTCACTAGATGTGTTCTCCAGACTGGCTTAGAATTCAGAGATCCTCATGTCTCTGCTTCCTGAATACAGGGATTAAAGGCATGCACCACCTTGCCTGGACTAAAAACAATAAACAAACAAACAAAGTGAAAGAATGATAAATGGACCCATTAGAGAAACATAACGGGATTTGCCAGCGGTGTGGAAGGTCATTTTAATGTGTGAAATTATGTCATTAACTGGCCTTGATAGCACAAGCCTGTGATCCCAGCACTCGGGGGCTAAGGAAGGGGGATCATGAATTTGAGACAAATCTAAACTGCATGGTGAGATCCTGTATAACGGCAGACGCAGAGGGCTGGAGAGACGGCTCAGCAGAGGACTGGGTTTGATTTCCAGAATTCACATGGTGGCTTACAACCACATGAGACTGCAGTTCTGGGAGATCCAAAGGTACTCTCTGGCCTCTGAGAGCACCAGGCACATATGTTGGGGCACAGACATGTTAAGGCAAAATGCCCACACATATAAATATGATAACAATTTTTAAAAATTAAGAAAGGACTAAAGAAGGGAAGAAAGTGAGAGATGGAAAGGAGAGAGAAAGAAAGAAAGAAAGAAAGAAAGAAAGAAAGAAAGAAAGAAAGAAAGAAAGAAAGAAAGAAATGAGGGAAGAAAATGAGAAAAGAAGGAAGAAAAGGAAAGGAAAGGAAAGGAAAGGAAAGGAAAGGAAAGGAAAGGAAAGGAAAGGAAAGGAAAGGAAAGGAAAGGAAAAGAAAGGAAAGGAAAGGAAAGGAAAGGAGGAAGGAAGGGAGAAAGGAAGGAATTTTTTGAGGTGGTACCCACCTGTAACCTAAGCACGCAGTTGTCTGAGGCAAAAAGACAGCAAGTTTAGAGCCAGTCTGGACTACATGGCAAAATTTGTTGTGTTTTCCTGTATACACACATTTGTGGAGGCCAGAGTTTAATATCAGGTGTTTTCCTCAATTTCTTGCCATCTTATTTTTGAGACAGGTTTTCCACTGAACCTGAAACCAGACTAGATAGCCAGCACACCTTGGGGATCTGCCTGCCTCCGCCTTCCTAATAATGGGATTACAGGCACACGCTGCCACATTCCATCTCGCTTGGGCACTGGAGTTCTAACCTCGGGTTTCATGTCTGGGACTTCACTGACTGAGCTATTTTCCAAGACCTTGTTTTAAAATAAAAATAGCTTGATGAGTTATTTCTCCAAAAACCATCCAGCTACTCCAGCAAAGGCAGAGTAGATAGTGTGATTTATCCAGATGTAGGGTCTTTTCCCAGGGAAGGCTATTGTTATAAGAGGGACCAAGGAAGTGGCATAATCCTGATATATCATGGGATCCAGTCAACTGAAGACAGGAATTGAGGCTTACAGAAGAGTTGTGAGGGTAAAACACTGACCATGCAGGTACTTGAGCAAATCAACTGGGGAAAGAAAGATTTCAAGCTGAAATTCCAGGTATAGAACAGTTTCTGTTAATGACAGGGTGGTGAACAGAGAGATTAAAGCTTTAGAGAAGTCAAAGAGTCTGAGCATCCACAGCACTAACGTCATCTAGAATGATGAGAGTTGTACGAAGAAGAAAGTTCTGAGTCAGTGATTCAGGTCTTAATAAACTAGGAGAGGCAAGGATGGCCAAGCCAGATGGCAGCCACTGGAAGAAGAGATAGAAGGGTAGACATCAGGAAGCAGCAAGGGAAGCTCTGGGGAGAGAACAGCGATTTCTCCCCTTTAGCTTTGAATCCGTTCTGGTTTCCATTCTTCAACTCCTACATGAGGATGGTGGAACCACTCACTGGAAGAGGACACACAACTAGTCTCACCACAAATTTTAGCCCATGGTACCATCAAAGCTGCTTTTCAATTCCCTGTGTCCTTGATCCCTCTTCAGTGTACCTCAGTGGTTACTCCAAACCTTTATGACTCAAACTGTTGCAACATACGAAGCCTTAGGAAGAAATCAAGAGTACCAAGCCTTGACACTCTGAAGCAATGTCCTGGAAATATAGAAAGAAGTCTGGTTTCCCACCCTCATCCCAAGGATGGCAGAATTAAATACTTCTCTACTTTACAGCTCAACTTATAGACAATCATCCAGAAACTCAAGTCTTTAAGGTCTTATCCTCACCTATCCCTTCCTTCACCAGGCTCTCAGGTCTAACTCTGATAAGCAGATTTCTCTGTGTCTTCAGTATTTTATAATCCTCTTTACCTCCCATGCCTAAATGGAAGGACTGTTCTCTGAGCACACTGCTTTCAGTCCAGCCTTTCAAAGACATGCAATTTTGCAAGATGTGATGGAACATTCTTGTAATTCCAGCACTTGGGAGGCAGAAGCAATAGGATCAAGAGTTTAAGGTCGGGGCTGTCGAGATGGCTCAGCGGGTAAGAACACTGACTGCTCTTCCAAAGGTCCTGAGTTCAAATCCCAGCAACCACATGGTGGCTCACAACCACCCGAAATGATGCCCTCTTCTAGTGTGTTTGAAGACAGCTACAGTGTACTTATGTATAATGATAAATAAATCTTTGGGCCGGAGGGAGCAGGGACTGAGCAAGCAGAGGTTCTAAAATTCAATTTCCAACAACCAAGTGAAGGCTTACAACCATCTGTACAGCTACAGTGTACTCATATACATAAAATAAATAAATCTTAAAAAAAGTTTTACTTTAATCCCAGCACTCGGGAGGCAGAGGCAGGCGGATTTCTGAGTTCGAGGCCAGCCTGGTCTACAGAGTGAGTTTCAGGACAGCCAAGGCTACACAGAGAAACCCTGTCTCGAAAAACCAAAAAAAAAAAAAAAAAAAAAAAAGAGTTTAAGGTCATCCTTAGCCACATACTAAGTTTGAGGCCAGTCTGACCTACATGAAGCCCTATTGTATCTCACAAAATGGCCATCCTTGGGATGAGGGTGGGAAACCAGACTTCTTTCTATATTTCCAGGACATTGCTTCAGAGTGTCAAGGCTTGGTACTCTTGATTTCTTCCTAAGGCTTCGTATGTTGCAACAGTTTGAGTCATAAAGGTTTGGAGTAACCACTGAGGTACACCGAAGAGGGATCAAGGACACAGGGAATTGAAAAGCAGCTTTGATGGTACCATGGGCTAAAATTTGTGGTGAGACTAGTTGTGTGTCCTCTTCCAGTGAGTGGTTCCACCATCCTCATGTAGGAGTTGAAAAAAGAAAACCAGAACTGATTCAAAACTAATGACTTACAAAGATAAGGACCCTATAATAAAAGTATAAAGACCCTAGAGCCAGATTAAGCATTCCTATTCTAAAATGTTCATCCCAGCCTGTTTTGCTCTGTGTTATTTTAGATTTGGAGTCTCTGATCTACCACTGTCCTGTTGGCTCCTGGCTTTGTCTGAGGATTTTCCAGTTAAACTTACCATAATCAAACTGAAATTTACCATCATTTTGTTCCAATCCTTTTCCACTTGGACAAGTGAGTCCTTGACTGCTTCAGGTAACAGCCCTACTGGGTATATGACTAACCTAAATTCAGTCAGAAATGTTCTATTATTGAGAGAGATTCAATAAACTGTCTAGAAAAAGAAGCAAGGCCAAGATCTGGGGAAATTCTTGTGATCTAGTGGACCATGGCTATGTTTAAAGACAAGAAAGCAGGGGCTGGAGACATGGCTCAGCTGTTTTAAGCATTTGCTTCTCTTCCAGGAGACCCCAGTTCAGTTCCAGAGCCTTTGTTCTGCAACCCACAACTTCCTATAACCCCAGTTCTAGAGAGTTCAATGCCTCTGGCCTCTGGGTACTCATGGCCTCACATACTGAAAAATAAACATAAAATAATAAACACAGTTAATCACAAATGAGGTAGTGAAGGTAGAGGGGGATTACTAATAATAATGTGGTCAAGAGACAACTAAACCATTCTGGGAACCCCTCATAGGCAGTGTAGACTCTGATGATAAATACAAGAAACACAATCAATGTAGGTATAGGTGGGATGTCCTAGGGGAGAGAGAGGGAAAACACCAGGAACTCCTGATAAAGAAGGTTCTGTGGGGGTCCTTCAAGAGGCAAGCAGTGAACAGACGACTCCTCATTAGTGGTAGCAGCAAAAACCATGCGCGTGGATCCTCACACAGAACTACAAGAGCCTGGTGTAGTGGTGCATACCTTTAATCCCAGCACTCAGGAGGCAGAGGCAGGCAGATTTCTTAGTTCGAGGCCAGCCTGGTCTACAAAGTGAGCTCCAGGACAGCCAGGGCTACACAGAGAAACCCTGTCTCAAAAAACCAAAAAAAAAAAAAAAAAAAAAAAAAACCAAAAACAAAACCCCAACCAATCAACAACAAACCCACAAACCTTATCAAGAGTGCAAAAAGTGGGGCTGGAGAGTTGGTTCAGTGGTTAAGAGCACTTGCATTTCTCACAAAGGACCCAGATTCAGTTCCCAGTACCCACGTGGAGTACCACATGGAGTACCACTTCTTAGTGTCATGGTTTGTATATGCTTAGCCCAGGGAGTGGCACTATTAGGAGATGTGGCCTTGCTGGAATAGGTGTGTAACTATGGGCATGGGCCTAAGACCCTCACCCTAGCTACCTGGAAGTCAGTCTTCTGCTAGCAGCCTTCAGATGAAGATGTAGAACTCTTGGCTCTACCTGCACCATGCCTGCCTAGATGTTGCCATGTTCCCACATTGATGATAGTGAATTGAATCTCTGAACCTGTAAGCCAGCCCCAATTAAATGTTGTCCTTCATAAGACTTGCCTTAGTCATGGTGTCTGTTCACAGCAGTAAAACCCTAAGACATTCAAGTACTAGGCACACATGTGGTAACTGGACATGCAGGCAAAACACTCATACACAGAAAAATAAGATAAATATTAAAATAGAATACAGAAAGAACTATCTCCCTGGAAGTTGCCTTGGAGAACCTAAGTCAGAACCACTTTCCTAAAACACTAAAGAGAGCAACAAGCCAACTGGCATGTCTGCTATTTTCTACCATGAAGGGCAATCTAGGTCAGTAGTGAGAGATGGTCCTTCAAAGCCTACCAGGAAGCTGTAAAGGGACTTGAGCCTGTGGAAAAATACAAGGTCTCCCACTGATCATGAAACAAGACACTAATGAATCTCTAGGGAATTGTTTTGTGGTGCACCCTCCCCCACCCCAGATACCTTCCAATCTAATTGTAAGATTGTCATTTATCTGGGGGTGAGGAGGATGGGCCATTCTTAGATTCTAAAAATAAGAAAATTTTAATTAGTGACTTACAGAGAGATGGGACACAGTGTTATTATATGTGAGAATTCTGAGAAATCAAAGCAACTGCCCATTTCTATTATGTCAGATGTTTTCATTTTAGTAAAATGGTAGGCATTTTCTCATTATTAAAGCATAAAAATACGGGCTGGTGAGATGGCTCAGTGGGTAAGAGCACCCGACTGCTCTTCCAAAGGTCCAGAGTTCAAATCCCAGCAACCACATGGTGGTTCACAACCATCTGCAACAAGATCTGACACCCTCTTCTGGAGTGTCTGAAGACAGCTACAGTGTACTTACACATAATAAATAAATAAAACTTAAAAAAAAAAGCATAAAAATACTACCCCAAACTAAATTCCTCAAAGCCTTTCCTTCTGCTCCTATCTACATTCACATAAATGCTTTTTCAAGGAACATGTATGACACAGCATGTACTAAAAATGGGTAGGCTCCCTTGCTGCTAGAAGATAACAGTATGGTGGCCCTGATGCTGGGACCTACCTTATCTCTTCCAGCCACCTGTGGGTCAGCCAGAAGTGAGAGAGCTAAAGAAGTTTTAGAGAAGTGTAGGAATGGAACACTATTAAACTATTATGACTAAACATCAACTGACAATATAGGATGAATGACTCATGTTAATGTGCTATTATGTCTGTCACTCTAGTGATCTCATCTGAGCTTTCTGTCATCTTCTGCAGAAATAATGGAAACTTTTCTGGATGGGATTTTGTCAAAATCTGCATCAAGAACGGAAAATAGTAATTCTTTAATTCCAATAACTTTTTTTTGTTGTTGTTTTTTGAGACAGGGTTTCTCTGTATAGCCCTGGCTGTCCTGGAACTCACTGTAGACCAGGCTGGCTTCAAACTGCCTGCCTCTGCCTCTGCCTCCCAAGTGGTAGGATTAAAGGCGTGTGCCACCATTGCCTGGCTAATTCCAATAACTTAATAATTTACTCCAAGGATATAAATTAAAATGCAAGATAGATACTTAAATATGTTCATTGTAGGGTTGCAAATGTAGCTCACTGGCAGAGTATCTGCCTGTCATGCTCAATGCCCCGGAGTTTGATCCCCAGCCCCGCCAAAAGATCATTGTAAAATGCATAACCAAGAACAGTATGAAGGGGCTGGAGATGGCTCAGCAGTTAAAGACGTTTGTTGCTTTCGGAGAGGACCCCATATTCAGTTTCCAGTACACATATGGTGGTTCATAACCGTCCACAACACCAATTCCAGGAGACTGAACACTCTATGCTGACTTCCATGGGCACGTCACGCATGCACTGCACATAACACACACAGAGGGAAAACACTTTTACTCATAAGTAAATCTAAAAAAAGACTTAAAAATAAGTAAACAGTACACAAATTTGAATGAGAATGGTTTATTAACATGTAGTTACATCTTTAAGAAAGCATTTTTTGATAATGGCATTTTGAGTTCCAATTAGGGAATTAAGTAAAATGCAGACTCTAAAATCATATACAGTATTATTCTTACCCACCCCCTTTTTAGTACTGTTTATAGGCAAGCATGGCAGCCAGTCAAAGGACGACCTTATGCACTCAGATTTCCTTTTCCATTTTTTTGTGGGTTCTAGGGATTGAATCCAGCTCACCAATTCATGTGGCAAGTGCTTTTACCCAGTAAGCCATCTCATTGGCCCTTTAAAACATTATTTAAGGGCTGGAGTGCTCAACGGTTAAGAGCACTCATCCAGAGGTCCTGAGTTCAAATCCCAGCAACCACATGGTGGGTCACAACCATCTGTAATGGGATCTGATGCCCTCTTCTGGTATCTCTGAAGACAGTGACAGTGTATATGAATACATAAAATAAACAAATAAATCTTTTAAAAACATTACTTAAAAATTATTTTTATTTATGTGTATTGTGTGAGGCTGTATGAGTTGTGTGCAGTTGTTCACAGAGGTCAGAAGGCATCAGACCCGAGGAACTTGAGTTATGATCAATTTGATGTAGGTGCTGGGAACCAAACCTAGGTTTTCTTCAAGAGCACATTAAGAGTTCTTAACCACTGGGCCATCTGTTCAGCACCCTTTGTGTGTGTACACATATGTAAATTATCCTAATTCTGAAAAGTATAAATCTAACACATTTATATCCTCAGAAAGACTAGGAAAAAAAAATGCCCATTAACTAGTCTACATGGAAGACATTTTACTTTGTATTCTCATAGAGAAGATCAAAGGCTTTTTGGGAGGGGGGGGGGACGACTCAGGATAGAACCCAAGACTTCAGCTTGCTAAACACACATCCTACCAAAGCTACACCTTTAGCTACAAAAACCAATATTTGAAATACTGTCATGTGCCAGGCAATGAACTAGGGAATTTTAAAATAATCTGTATAGCAGTCATGGGAGGTAGGCATCCCAGCCCCCACATTACAGCTGAGTAAGGCTCCTCTATTTAAACAATTTGCCATGTGCCCTGGATTCCATCCAGACAATGTCCAGGTTTCCTGTTGAACCACATGCCTCACCTGCTGCAGTTCCTATGAAGCCCTTAGAGGTTTGTAAGGTCACTGACAAAAACAGAACTGAGTACAGCGTGTCCAAGAGCAAAGTCTTATTTTGCTCACTAAACTTCACTTCTCCCTCCTCAAGTAGCAAAGCTCCTCCCTCCTACCCAAGGGTAAGAGATGGCTTTCTTTACTGCTACGACTCAAGGTTCCAGGCCCAGGCTGCTCCTCGCCTGCACCCTCCCAGAGCGCATTTCCTCATGGCTGTGCTATCAGCTGTCTTGCTTATTGGTTTGGCATTTTGTCAGGTTATGAGCAGGACAGGGTAGAACTGCACACTCTGACCCGTTCCAGCCAGCTGGCTCCTTGGTCTCTCCCCTGGATACTAAAACAAACAAGCTCTGTGCTCTGGCTCCCTAATTCAAACTTGTGGGGGTGGGGGGAAAATCCCAGCTATGTGAACAATTGGAGAATATCTGGCAGCACATTTGATCCCTGTAGCTTTAACAAAGTAGTGTCTCCAAGCATCCAGTAGCTCTGACATACTCTAACCCTTAATGTTCAGCTTATTCCGTGCACCCCCTTGGTGTATGGTGCCTAACCTCCAAATGGTTATGTTCCAGATGGATGTCTTATGACAGTTACGAAACCCCTTCATGAAGGAGGAAGGTGTTATTTTCCTAAGACTGTTTCAGTGCCTCTTCATGGTTTCCTGTTCGCTCCGAGAGGCAGAGACAGGAAGTTCCTTGGTTAGGGTCATGTCACAGCAAGTCAGTGACAGTCAGGGTTAGAACAGGCTGCTCCAGACTCCTACTTTATCCTCCAGCACCATGAATTACAATCTAAAAACAAATAACCGACAACTTTTATCTGGGAAGAGAATGACTGGGACTTGAGGATGGGGACAGGACAAATTTAATAACAATATCCTGGTTCTTTTTGATTCAGACTATTTTTTCCACTCAAACAAAACAAAACAAAAAACAAATGAACTGCATGTTGATAAAGGTTTGAGAAAAACTGGGTTAAGCCAAGTGGAAAAAATTAAATTGCTTTGGAACTTCTTAGAACTTTTAATGTGCTTATGAACACTGAATAGTTTATAATGAAAACTGTTTCTTAAATATAATAAAATTAAAATAAACAATATAGTGTACCATAAAACTACGGGTCACATAGGCACTAGGACTTCATGAAAAGCTTCAGAAGAGCTGCTGGGGTGAGCCCCAGGGTTCTGTAAAGGAAGACACCAAGCCACCTCCTGCCACTAGCCATCATCCACCGGGTTCAGAACTGCAGGACTGCTACACTGTACTCTCTGGTGTTTTTCCACTTGCTTGTCGAAGTTCCTGGAAGAGAACCCTGCTTGGAGGAAATGCACTGGAGTGAGAAGGTATTTTAGCGCCAGGCCCCTGGACTCAGGAGTTAGAGGAGCAGCTCTGCCAGTGTCAGACGGGGGAGAATCACAGCCTAGGCAGTCACTTTGGTTCCCTCTCGCTGGTGAGCCACTGTCTCCCCTGGACAGCAATGGGGACTCTAAGCCAATTTTCTCCCTGGTCTCTGGAAAGAGAAACTCATCTATAGGCTGTAATTGCACTGAAAATTCCACTGGGGCAGTCAACACAGTCGCCATCTTGTTGGAGTCACAAAAGAGGACTGGCTCATCACGTTCTTTCCTGCAGAAGTCTGGGAACAACTGCTTCCTGGCCTGCAGAGGATGGGGGCAAAGCCTCTCAAGGTGCCCAGCCCAGGGAGAGAGGTTTTCTTTTTTGTGCTTCTTTGAGTCTCTGTCAACTTTAACCTGATTAGCTTTCTCCTCAGGGGATTCAAACACAACACCCTGAGTTCTTGGCCTCTTGAGCCGCCTCTCTAACTGCCAAAGCACATTTGTTTTCCTAGAGGAGGAACTCATGTACTGCTGCACAGAGTGTGGAATCAGAGGCATAGCGAGCCTAGGACTCAAGCTGTCCTGAAAGAACTCTCCACAAGGCTTTTGATGGACGATGGGCACCACCTGACAAGGCCTCAGGGCTGCAACAAAAGCACGGAGCTCGGAGTAAGATGAATGGTCAGAGTACGGGACAGTGTAGATACTGGGGTGAGGGCTGCGCACTTTCCGGCTTGTGGGGAAAATAGCAATGGTAGGGTGACTCCGGTTCCACTGAAGCATGGCAGAATGGCAGATCTCCGTATGGTCCACAGCATGGATGCGCCCGGCTTCTTCCTCAACTGTGAACACGTCTGCCAGGCCCAGCAACTGTACCAACTCCAGGCGTTGAGGACTTAATACCACCCAGGTCCGAAACTCAAGGGCTAGTTGCTCCAGCAGTGATTCTTTTCCTAGACTATAGAGTCCTAAATTATGTCCAAAGGGTTGGGAGAAATAAGAGAAAGAAGAGAATGAAGCTATTAAGACTCTTGATCAACCAAATGTTTAGCAAAAATACATAATATCTATGTAGCAATCCAAGAAGTTTATCAAGGTGCATTTAAGATATACAGCAGATGCCTGTATGGTGCACACAAAATCCATTTTTTTTCTTTTCAGTTCAACAAGAGACGGCATCTACCAAGCATCAAGCGCTGTGGAAACAGATGAAGAAGGTTTCAGCTCTCCAAGGTACCATCCAACTGCAGACTCAGAAACAATGTAGTGAAGGGTGGTTTTTCACACACAGGTACAAGTGTCATAAAAGGCACAGAAGAGCAGCAGCTGCCAGGTGATGAAATTAGGAAAAGTTTCTGTAAAACGACAGATGACAACTGAGCCAGGTCCACTTTGGGGGATGGGTGGGGAAAAGTTTAAGTATTTCTTTGGAGAGAAAAGAACAATACACTTCCATCTAATTAAAGAAACTCACCATACAATCTAGAGGCTATTTCTCTATATCTTATCTATTAAGCCATGAAGTCATAGACCAGCTCAGGCTCCTCTCCATCAGTTCCTACAAAGTGTGGCTCTCTGGGCAGCACAGGCAGGCAGTTCACTGACCTCAGCTCCCTTCCTCTTCAGCTTTTCTTTTGCTGATCACTTTCCTTCACCTGTTCTGTGTGTTCTCACGCCACACAGTGCTTCACATGCTCAATGTGTATCAGTTCTCTTAGCAAGAATCCTATCTGTACCTTGCTGTTTACAACAATGCCAACAGCATGCTGTGTAACACTAGACTCTTCAGTTCTGCCACTGTAACGCTTACAGGCCACTCCTTTTTGAACAGTATGCAGTCACTTGAGTCAATAATTATCTCCCTGCCTGAACATTCACACAGACGTGCTTTCCAAAAGGCTTAGAGATTATACGTCAGGTATGTTTCCTCTTTCCCTTGTCATTTTTTGCAAATTAATGGAAGATGGTTTTGGCTGAAAGGGAGCTGAGCTCTATCTTACAGGATGGCTTAGGGTTAACAGCAGAGACAGGGTGGAGTGGAAAGCATTTTAAGAGGAACCACCTAAAAAGTAAAGTCAAGGGCTGGTGAGATGGCTCAGTGGGTAAGAGCACCCGACTGCTCTTCCGAAGGTCCAGAGTTCAAATCCCAGCAACCACATGGTGGCTAACAACCATCCGTAATGAGATCTGGCGCCCTCTTCTGGAGTGTCTGAAGACAGCTACAGTGTACTTACATATAATAAATAAATAAATCTTTAAAAAAAAAAAAAGTAAAGTCAAGGTGATCAGTGAGATACATCACTAGGAAGGCGAGCCAAGGTCTTCTGAAAATTCTGTAGATGAAATGGGGGTTGATAAAGAGTGTGAGGTAGAAAGGTGACAGATTTTAATAATCAGAATACTATGTCTCTATAAAAAGTAACACAGTAGGACCGTCAAACGCCTGGATGAGAAGTCGGAAGTGGGAGTTCCTTCAAAAGATACTCACAGAGAAAAAAACGCAGACCTGAACTTTAGCAATGGCTGTGGTGACAGACATGGGAGTTGCTACTTAATAGTTGTTTTCAGACTTCACTGTTTCACAACTAAATTGTTAACTCCTTACAAAAATGTTTTGTTTTATATCCACTCCCTTTGACTATGATTAAAATTTCACTTTTGAGACAAAATGTAGCTGTTTTTCTGCTTTCTATACATCTTTTTCCTTCTCTGGGTCCTACCTTAAAATGACAAGAAGCCCTCAAAGTCAGACACCATATTTTATTCAGATTTATATCCCCATTGCCTACTAGATAAGTGCTACATTACAGGGCTAATTATATATTTGCAAAATTAATCAAGCCCCACTACAGACAGTCTCCTAACCAGCTATGCTGTTCTTGAGAGAATTCTGCATGTTAAACTTCAAGAAAAGTCAGCAATAATATTTCTTCATGAAGAGTTGAGTAACCCTGAGGGTAGGGAATATTTCTCAATCAGTTTGGTAGTTACCCTGGTAGGTATATAGTTTATTATTATTATTTTTTTTTTTTAAAGATTTATTTATTTATTATATGTAAGTACACGGTAGCTGTCTTCAGACACTCCAGAAGAGGGCACCAGATCTCGTTACGGATGGTTGTGAGCCACCATGTGGTTGCTGGGATTTGAACTCTGGACCTTCGGAAGAGCAGTCGGGTGCTCTTACCCACTGAGCCATCTCACCAGCCCGTTTTTTATTATTTTTATTTAAGGTCAAATTTGAAACTCCTTTCAGAGTTGGGACATATACTTTAAGATAGTCACTTTCCTCTCTTAAGGACCTTTAATTTTAGGAACAAGCAAAGAAATTATTTAGAACAAAATCTGTTATTTTTTTTTTTTTAAAAGAAAAGCTGATTTTCATAAACTATCTCTTAAAAAACAACTTCAAAAGAGTCCCCAAAATATTGTATACTGCTGTGGAGTCACTTGAACAAGCAAACAGCTAGTCTTTTCTTTTTTTTCTTTTTTCTTTTTTTTTTTTTGGTTTTTCGAGACAGGGTTTCTCTGTATAGCCCTGGCTGTCCTGGAACTCACTTTGTAGACCAGGCTGTCCTCGAACTCAGAAATCCGCCTGCCTCTGCCTCCCGAGTGCTGGGATTAAAGGCGTGCGCCACCACGCCCGGCTTAACAGCTAGTCTTTTAATGCACCTATTTAAAGCACAGCAATCGTAAATTCACTTAGCAAATATTTATTGACTCCCTCTTTTCCAGGCATTGTGTAGGCACCTGAGATAGCGCCCTAAGAAATATAGAGCCTCGTTATAGTAGAACCTACATTCTAGCAGAAAAACAGTAAAAATTGGAAAAAGGAATAAATATGGAAACTGTGAAATCTATATTAGGAGACAATTAAGTGGAATACTGTTCCTCTTCCACTTAAAGCCATTCAACAGCTCTTTATTGAGATCACAGTCAAGTTTGAGATAGCTCAGTACCACTCCAACCCCTCTGCCATTTCAGCCTCCCTGCATACTGTGTATCTGTCTCACTGGCTGCTACTGCTCTGACAAAGCGTCCTCCTACTTCTTTTCTTATTAAAAATATTTATTTACTTTATTTTATATGTATGTGTGTGATCCTGAGTATGTATTTGTACCACATGTATGCAGGAGCCCTCAGATCCCCTGGAACTGGAGTTACAGATGGTTGTGAGCCACCAAGTGGGTGCTGGGAATTGAACCTGGGTCCCATTGAAGAGAAGCCTGTGCTCTTAGCCACTGAGCCATCCCTCCAGCCCTCTTAAGAATTTCTTTTTATTGTTTGTTTTGTTTTTCAAGACAGGGTTTCTGTGTAGCCTTGGCTGTCCTAGAACTCACTCTATAGACCAGGCTGGCCTCAACTCAGAAATCTGCCTGCCTCTGATTCCCTAGTGCTGGGATTAAAGGCGTGTGCCACCACTGCCCAATCTTTGAGGGTTTCTTTTGGAGTTTGTTTAGAAGTTTACATTTGTGTGTTGTGTACATTATGAGGTGATGGATTTAATTAATGACAAAGCTGGGGAGAAGAGTTGAGAATTTAAGAGTGAGGATGGTGAGCAAGTTCACATTTTTTTTCCCCCTTTGGAGATAAGAGTCTTTCTACAGCGCTGTGGCTGTTTTGGAACTCACTATGTAGACCAGGCTACTTCTGCCTCCTGAGTGCTGGGATAGAAGGTGTGAGCCACCAAGTCAGCTGGGAGGTTCAATTTTAAATAAGATAATCATAGTATATTTACAAGAAAGGTGAGCAAGGCACAAAGATTTGAAAACAATGAGGACCTTCAAAGAATTTAGATTCACTAAGCAGGAATGGAAGAAAAAGGAGACCGCTCACCAATCTTTATGTTGTGTTGTGGGAACTGACGGATTAGCTGGACAATCTGATGAGTAGCCTCTTGTCGGGAAGGAAGAACCAGGGCTGGATTGCAATTAGTGTTGTCTAGATACAAAGTATGAATCTGTTTCCCCAGTATCAGAGCAGGTTCCTTCAGCATGGATGGTGTATATCGAAAATCACCTGGAAGAATAATATGTGGGGTATAAGAAGTGGGCAAAAAAACAAAGCCTAGAAGCCAACCTCTTCTACCTTCAGTAGCAGATGGAGATTGGTTACGAGTTTATGCAAAAACTGTCCTGGCACTGAACTGTACAGTCTAGCTTCTTTGTGAAAATGTCTCTTTCCCACTCTTGGAGATTTTCTGTTTGATGGATGTTTTTCTTATGAGACAGGGTTTCTCTACATAGGCTGGGTGTCCTAGAACTCACTAAGTAGACCAGGCTGGCCTTGAACTCATAGAGATCAGGCAGCCTCTGCCTTCCAAGTGCTGGGATCAGAGGTGAGCACCACCATGCCTTTCTTGTTTTCTTGCTCTTGTGATTTTACTTAACAAAGTAAAGGATGGATGGTCAAGTAGGAAATCAGTTGGAAAGGGTCCCTGTGCCTGTATGGGATAAAGCTATCTTTCTGGGTGAAGGTAGCTATAAAGTGTGAGGGATGCCTAGGGAGGCTCACCTGTGTATAGAATTGTTCCAAAGTATCCTTCAAAGAGAAACATGACAGAACCAGGGCAGTGATTGGCATCTATGAGCGTTACAGTCATGGTTTCTTGCCCAATTTCATCTAGAGGTAATACATGACTCTCGCCAACCTCCAGGGCCCGGATCCAGTGCTTAGACACCTGAGGAAAACAGTTGGTCACCGGAGTAAACATGGACTTCTCTTTCATCAAGGAAAGCTCACCGAGTTCTGAACCACTCTCATGTAAGCTGTTATAAGGATTCCCAAGAAATCTCTCCTTCCTCTTCTGTCTCCTACCCTTTGTACAGATTTAAACTCAGAATCTGAAAACAGTCTAAATAAAGATTCTCACACTTTCTCCTATCATGATAATCCCAGCCATGGGTGGGAAACAACTGTCAAAAAGAGTTCCAGTCTCACACCAGCCACTTCTACTGACACAGACAAGATGAGGAGATGTTAGACAATATGTGTTTTTATCTAGCACATTAGATGAATTATTGGGGGTGGGCAATGAGTGTTGGGGATCTAACTTGGGGTTCTTGCACACACTAAACAAGTGCTCTATCACTGAACAGTCTGGTAGATTCTTAAATGCAAATTAGGAAAGCACTGGTTTTTGAAAAGATAGGAATCATTTCCTTGACTAAACTTACAGATAAAAACCTCCAGTAAGTTAACTAGAAGCCAGTCTCATTCCGGGATCAATTCCCACATTTGTAAAAATTCAGTCCTTATGTTTCCCACTCGGTAATCCCCCAAATTGTGACAGATCAGAAGTCCCCACCCAGATTCCTGGACTAGGTCTCAGCGACCAAATCCAGCCCCAATACCTGCAGGCGACGATGCAAGAGGCGAGCAGTGATGGGAGAGCAATAGAGGGGCCGGGCCCAAGTGCTAGACAAACCCACCGTGTGGTCACAGTGCATGTGGGTTAAGAAGAAGAGCCGCGCCGTACCTGCACGGCGCAGGCTCCAAAAGTCCACAGCAATGGGCGTTTGGGGGATTACGACCCCGTTCATAGTGGCAGAGTTGAGGAGTCACCCAGTGGAGTCTTCGCGGGAACCGCACTCCTAAGTGAGGTTTCCACGACAGCGTCCCAATGACAAGTGGACTCTGGAACAAGTCCAGAAGCCCTAAAGGAAAACCATCCCAGAGACGGAATTAGTAGACAGAGTGAGAAAAAAGAAGGTGGCCGCGCTCCGGACGACCAGGGTGAAAGCGCCCAACGCGGAAGAAGCCGGGAGAGCATCCCTCACACCCGCGCGCCGGAGCTCGGGCCCAGTCCGCACTTAGTCAAAGCGCGCGCGGCGGCGGGGAGACAGACCCTAGTAGCTGATTTCCGATGGCCGGCCGCGGCGCTCGCACAGTGAGCTGCGCGCCTGCGCCGAGGGGAGAGTGGGTGGGGGAAGGGCGTCCGGAGGTCGATTCCTCCCCCGTCCCCCGTGCGCTCGGCGCTCGGCGCGACCCGGAAAGCTGCTCCTTGTGTCTCAGGGCGACGGGGCGGGATTTCCGCAGGAAGCTGGCTTGGGGTGTTTCTGTGATGGCCTCGGCAACCGGAACTAGATTCCCGGGGAGGAGGCAGTGCTAGGTCTTTGGCCTTTTGCTAGTCGAGTGTAGAATTCGTAACTGGGCCTAGAGAGAGTTGAGGCGATCTGCTGGGCAGAGCGAACGGCCTGCGGGTCTCCGGGCGGCTCCTGAAGGGTCGGGGCTCGCCCGAGGACCCAAGTATGTGTTCCGCCCTGCGGGGCAGGCACGGCAAAGTGACATCTCGCCTTTAGTGTTTTCACTGACTACATCTCCTTTATTCAGGCTCCCACATCGAAATTAGGAGGAGCCCACGAGTTCCCTACGGGTCTGTGGAAACTGTCCCGTGAGTGTTGGCGAAGATGCCATACCTTGGCTCTGAGGACGTGGTGAAGGAACTGAAGAAGGCTCTGTGTAACCCTCATATTCAGGCTGATAGGCTGCGCTACCGGAATGTCATCCAGCGAGTTATTAGGTATCACCAACCTACCATGGAATTCTAACTCCCACCCCCACCTTCCCCCACCCCGCCCCACTTTTAATCCTCTTCAGAGCTCTCTACCTGCGATCACTCTGAAAAAGTTAAAGAAGGGCAGTTTTATCTTTTGGCCTTGAGGCTGCATTTCTGGATTGTCATCTCAGTCTTCCGTGTGGAACATCATGCCCAGTTGAGAGGTCTCCTTCATACCACAGGCTTTAGCAATTGCGGCTGACTCCTGGTTCAATGACTTAGCGTAGAACAGTTCTCCCTTTTTTCTAGATTCAGACCTGTCTATCTCTCTGCTTGCTTTACATTTCTACTTGGATAGTTCATCAAAGATATGACCAAAATAATACCATCATTCTTCTCCTCTTTAAACCTACTATTCTGCTCGTATTTGTGTTATGAATGTCACCAGGCACCCTACCAAGCTTGCTAGTCAACCATGAAAACAGTGTCTACTGTCAGGTGGTATGAAAAATTCAAAGTATCAATTCTTGTTCTTAAAGCTGTACTGTTGTTGGCTCAGGATGTAATTACCAAAGCCTGTTGTGGTAGTTTATTAATAAGTAGCCTTGTCTCCTCACTTTGGTTAGGATTTTATCTATTATATATGTTTGAACGCGTAACTAATCTATAGTTGTAGCTCAAAACTGTAGGTAGGACACAAAAGTCCCATGGGGTGCTTTTTCAAAAAAATTGTGATCTAGGGATCAATTCTGATTTCATTAGGATGGGGTAGAATCCAGGAACTGTATTGTAAATAAACAGTCTCAGCTGATTGTAGTAGTTTGGTTCCACAACATTGGAAACAGTAATCAGTGGAATGAAATCTAAACTTTTTTTGTTTGTTTGTTTGTTTTTGTTTTTGTTTTTTGAAACAGGGTTTCTCTGTGTAGTCCTGGCTGTCCTGGAACTCACTTTGTAGACCAGGCTGGCCTGGAACTCAGAAATCCATCTGCTTCTGCCTCCCAAGTGCTGGGATTAAAGGTGTGCGCCACCACTGCCTGGCTGAAATCTAAACTTTTTATCATGCCACCCAAGGAACAAAAGGAATGTTCAGTTCTTGCTCGTGCCTCCTAGCATGAATCATTATCTGTGTCACGTTTCCCCTGGGAGCTGGTCACAGAGCTAGAGCATTCTGTGGAGAAGCAGTCTCTGACTTCCACAGTGGCATGTGGCTGCGGATCTTCTTGGTCTGTATTTTGTGTATTACTTCAAGTAGTTACACTGGATTTTTTTCAAATCAGTGATGTTCTTAGCTGACTTCTTAGTTGATCTTGAGTTCCTAAACATCTGAAGCTATATATGCTCTGTTTTTAAGGTTTTTTTTTTTGTTTTGTTTTGAGACAGCCCTAGCTATCCTGGGAACTTACTGTGTAGGCCAGGATGGCTTTGAACTCACAGAGCTTCACCTGCCTATGTTTCCTAGGTGCTTGGATTAAAGGTGTGGGTCACCATGCCCTGCTTTTTTTAATGCTTATGAGCTTTTTGCCTGCATGTGTAAGTGTACCACAAGTATGGCTTGTACCTGGTGTCTGTGTATGTCAGAAGAAGGCATTAGATCTCCTGGAGCTATAGTTACCAGTGGTTATGCACTGTCATATGGGTGCTGGGAATTGAACCCATCTCTTTTGCAAGAACAACAAAATACTTCTTAACCATTGAGCTCTCTCTAGTGTGTACCTTCTTATATGTAGATGATGTCCCCATATGATCTCTGGAATGTTAAAGTGGAGTGTACCATTGCCATATCACCTCACTGGAATGTACTAAGGATTCAACAGTGTGAGAATATAGAGCAACAGTTGCAGACTCATAATAGGAGTTTTGTGTAACATAATAGACAAAGTAGACCCAATTGTATTTCTCTAAAAGCTCATAATTTAGTTAGCTAGCCAGAACACATGTAAATACAACTCTTCCTACAGATTGGGAATTGTGTGTTTTACTTCTTTCTGCTCTGTGTATTTGTGACAGGCACATGACTCAGGGCTTGGACATGTCTGATGTTTTCATGGAAATGGTAAAGGCCAGTGCCACTGTAGATATTGTTCAGAAAAAGTTGGTTTATCTGTATATGGGCACATATGCACCTTTAAAACCAGATCTAGCACTCTTGGCCATCAATACGCTCTGCAAAGACTGCTCAGACCCCAACCCAATGGTGCGAGGACTGGCACTGCGGAGTATGTGCAGCCTCAGGTGAGTGCTTCGCTGCCCTGGTTCTCAGTGGTTGGTGACTATAAGAGACTGCAGAGCAGATTTGTGGTGAGGGCAGCTTAAGTTCCGAATACTAAGTAAGCACTGTTCTGCTTTGAACTCAGATTTTCAGCCATTACTTTGGCTTTCGAAACTGTATCTCATGGTTTTCTTAGAGGTGATTTTCCTTTATCTTGGGGAAATAGTTCTGAGTTTTGGTTAAAAATGTTTAATGAGTCATTACTGTAACAATTTGTGCTGGGTGTGCAGCATCCTTACAAATGAAAAGTCAGATTGTGCCTTATTAAGTTTGATAGAGGCGTTCTCCAATTTCTTTTGATCTAGTAGATACACATTCAAGCGTGAACTATTAAATAGTATTTAAACTAAACCTCTGATGATTGAAGAAGAACTTAATTTTGTCAAAACTATTATTTCAAGATCTGACTGACTCCAGGATGTGTCTCTTAGGATGCCTGGCGTGCAGGAATATATCCAGCAGCCTGTTGTTAACGGTCTGCGTGATAAAGCTTCATATGTCAGAAGAGTAGCAGTCCTTGGCTGTGCGAAAATGCATAATCTTCACGGAGACTCTGAAGTGGGTAAGACCATCCACCATGCCCAATATTTATTTGTGTCTCTATTATGTATATAACCTTAGAAAAAAACCATGTTGCTTGGTAGAAAATAATAAGAATGTGTCTACACTACTTTGCATTTCTCTAAATAAGATGCATGCCCATTTTTTTTATATTTGGCTCCTATTTTCAGTCTTCAAATGAAGTTTATTTCTTGATCTGTACATTCCCTCTTATATCCCAAATGAGTTTAATTGGCACTGCCTTTGTTGTTTCTTTTAGCAGAGATGTCGCTTTGTCTGGCCAGAGCTGTTGCTCTGGTTCTGTCACTATGACTCAAGGTTTCTTTATCTGTAATCTTTGATCTCTGTTTTAGATGGTGCTCTCGTCAATGAGTTGTACAGTCTTCTGCGTGACCAGGATCCAATTGTGGTTGTGAACTGTCTGAGGTCTCTAGAGGAAATTTTAAAGCAGGAAGGAGGTGTTGTCATTAATAAGCCCATTGCCCACCATCTCTTAAATAGGTTCGGATGCTCTTTTTTTTTTTTTTTTTTTAATGAGATATGAATCTTGGTAGGATTTTGTTGATGCATTAAACTAAGCCTTCCTTTATTACTGTGTGTGGTGGAGTGGTGGTGATGTGGATTTGGGTATTCATGTGCCCCAGCATAAGTGTGAAGCTCAGTAGATAACTTAGAGGAATTGGTTCTCTCCTTCCACTTTTAAGTGGGTTCCAGAAATAGAACTCAAATTGTTAAACTTATACAGCAAGCAATTTTACTGAACTGTCTTACTGGCCCAGAAGTAACTTCAAGTTTACCACAGTTATCAATTGCCTTATATTTCACTGAGCGAATTCTTTTCATCTGACTTACTATGTCTTGATATGTAAAGACAGTAGGAACATGCTGTGGGGATTTGTTCTGCAGTACCAATATGTCCCTCAAGCTAAGCCAGTTATTTATCTTAAAATTTAGAGAATCTGGAGCCTTAGGGAGGTAGCTCAGAGGTTAAGAGTACTTGCTGCTCTTCAGAGGAGGACCCCATTTCAGTTCTCGCCATCCATGTGGTGACTCAGTTGCCTGTGACTCCAGTTTCAGGGAATCCAGTGCCCTTCTTCTGGTCTCCTAGGGTACCAAGTATGCACATAGTACATTTAAATATGGGTAAAATACTCAAGCACATAAAATAAAAGTAAGTAAATCTTGGGAAAAATATAGAAAGACTGCAACTGGAGGTACAGTATAGTTTAGCAGTAAATACTTGATAGCATGTGTGAGACCTGAGTTCGGTCTCCAGTGCTAGGAAGTAATTACTGTAGAGACTTTGTATCTGATTTATGTTGATAATGTCTTGGGATTTCTTTGTAATATTAATGTTTTTATTTTTAATTGTGTGTGTGTGTGGATGCGTGTACATAGCAGGTGCCCGCAAGGCCAGAGAGGTTGGATCCTCATGGAATGGAACTCGTAGGTGCTTGCCAGCCACCTGATATGGTTGGCTGCTAGGGGTCAAACTCAGATCCTGTGGAAGAGTACATGCTCTTTCTAGCTTCATAGAATTAACTTATTTTGTGTGTGTGTGTGTGTGTGTGTGTGTGTGTGTTCCATGAACGCATGGGCATGTGTGTGGAAGTCAGAGGACAAACAGCTTTTGGTAATCATTTCTTCCACCATGTGAGCTCTGGAGATTGAGCTCAGGTCAACAGGCTTGATAGCAAATGCTCTTCTCACCAAGTCACTGCAGTCTTTGTTGTGGAATGTAAAGCCCTTTTCTTTTCCAATGTAAAAAGAATTTGATTGCGGCATAATCTATTTTTAAGAATTCCCTCCGTCTTTTGTTATGATTTGTTTCATGGCAGTTGTATGTAGACTGTTCCATTTGGTATTAAAATAGTGCTTTTGTCTTGATTTTGGGCAGAATGTCAAAACTGGACCAGTGGGGCCAGGCTGAAGTACTGAACTTTCTGCTCCGCTACCAACCCCGCAGTGAGGAGGAACTGTTTGATATTCTCAATTTGTTGGACAGCTATCTCAAGAGCAGCAGTACTGGCGTGGTGATGGGAGCCACCAAACTCTTTCTGATTTTGGCAAAAAAGTTCCCCCACGTGCAGACTGATGTGCTCGTGCGAGTCAAGGGGCCCTTGCTGGCCGCCTGCTCTTCAGAGAGCCGGGAGCTCTGCTTTGCTGCTCTCTGCCATGTCCGCCAGGTCTTGCACAGTTTGCCAGGTCACTTTAGCAGTCACTACAAAAAGTTTTTTTGCTCTTACTCGGAACCCCACTACATCAAGCTCCAGAAGGTGGAGGTGCTGTGCGAGCTGGTGAATGATGAGAACGTGCAGCAGGTGCTGGAAGAGCTGCGCGGCTACTGCACTGACGTGTCTGCTGACTTTGCACAGGCTGCCATCTTCGCCATAGGTACGTACCTGACGCTTCTTTGTCTTAGGAGGTCAGGTCAGCCAGCCACAGAGCTGTAGCCAGGGAATCCATAGAAGACAGTAGTAAATGAATCTTGCTTCAGAGACAAAGTATCATGCTTTGGGCTGATTCTTGCCTTCCTTGAGTCAGTGATTACATACATAGGAAAAGAGTGGTTTTGTTTTAATCGAGGCAGATGTTTCTCAAGGTAGACAGTATAGATAATTTGAACATGGAACAGCAATACTTAAACTTTTTAAACACTTTGCTGTGTTTATGTTACCTTCTATCCGGACCGTTTTCACATATCTTATGGTCTGGTAAGGCAGTATAGTGGGTATTTTAAAGATGAAGAAACTTAGCCACCAAAAGATTACTAAGTGGTCAAAGGATCATAGTTTCCAACTGAGTGAAACCCATCTGTCTTAGCTAAAAGTCCTCTGCTTCTACTACAGGCTTTGCATAGTGCTGAGTGTAGACCAACATAGAGCAATCCCTTAATTTTAGAGACTTTCTGACTGCTCAGTTTGGAACTTAAAAGGCTAGAAATATTGAAAATGTGAAAGCTGCCAGCAAACTGAGACTGAGAGAGCTAAGACTAGTGATGGGCATGAGGAGCCCTCCCTCATCAATTCTGAGGGGCAGTGAAGACAGGAGAACTTCTTAAACTTAAAGATCGCCATCAGGTATCTGTAGCAGGAGAGTCCTGTTCTGGTGTGTTGCCTCCAGAAGGGTGTTTCAGTCAAATGTGGTATGAGTCTGTGATTCTAGAACCCAAGAGACTGAAGCAGGAAAATCCCAAGTTCAAGGCCAACCTAGGTGATGCAGCAAGACCCTGCTCAAACAAACAGACCAAAAGTTGCATCCCATAATTTTCTCAAAACTTAGACATACTTTGTTACTCTACTTTCAGCTTTCTGCTATGGGAATTGTTTTTCCCCCAGGAAGTGTCTTTTGCTCAGATGGAAAAAAACTTGGATTTATTTTAAACATTATTCCCATTATTCCCAGTGCAGCAGCAGACTTAGATTCTTTCTTAACTGTCATTTGTGATTTTTTTCTTCTAAAGATATCTTGTTATTTTTCTTTCTTTCTCTTTCTTTCTTTCCCTCTCTCTCTCTCTCTCTCTCTCTCTTCCTTCCTTCCTTCCTTCCTTTTTTCTCTTTCTTTTTTTCTCTCTTTTTTAAAAAGATTTATTTATTATTATATGTAATACACTGTAGCTGTCTTCAGACACACCAGAAGAGGGTATCAGATTTCATTACAGATGGTTGTGAGCCACCATGTGGTTGCTGGGATTTGAACTCAGGACCTTCAGAAGAGCAGTCAGTGCTCTTAACCGCTGAGCCATCTCTCTATCCCTAGTTATTTTTCTTGTTCCTGTGACCACAATACCTGATTAGAAGCTACTTAAGGAGAGAAGAGCTTATGTTGACTTATACTGGGAGAGGCTACAGTATGCCATCGCCGGAGAGTAAGGCACCTGGTCGCATTGCCTCTTCATTCAGGGGGCAGAGAAGGATGAATGCTGGTGCTAAGTTATCTTTTTCCTATTTATTCATTCTGGGATCACAAAATGATGTCTTCTATATTCAGGATGGGTCCCCTCTTCAGATAAAGCTTTGTGGAAACACTCTTACAGGCATATCTAGAAGCGTGTTTCTATGATGGTGGTAAATCCAGTCAAGGCGACAGTGAAGATTAACCATCATTGTTATTCTCCTCCACCCCACCCCCAAATAGAGTTTTTCTGTGTAACTCTGGCTGTCCTGGAACTAGCTCTGTAGACCAGACTGGCCTCAGATTCACAGAGATCTGCCTGTCTCTGCTTTACAAGTGCTAGGATTTAAAGAGAGCATCACCACCACTCAGCTGTATCTGTTTATTTATTTGATGTATATGAGTGCACTGTCGCTGTCTTCAGACACTCCAGAAGAGGGCATCAGATCCCATTACAGATGGTCATGAGCCACTGCGTGGTTGCTGGGAATTGAACTCAGGATCTCGGGAAGAGCAGCCAGTACTCTTAACCTCTGAGCCATCTCTTCAGCCTATTATTCCTTTTAAAAACATAGTCTTGCTATTTAGTCCAGACTTGCCTCTAACTTGCGGTCCTTCTGCTGCAGTCTCTCAGTGCTAGAATTACAGGTGTGCAACTTTGTCTTTGACTAATGGGAAATGACTTTTGAATGACATGCTAGAATTTCACCTTTCCTTTCTCTGTAGGTAGCATTGCCAAGACTTACACAGATCAATGTGTGCAGATTCTAACAGAGTTGCTGGGACTTCGACAAGAACATATCACTACTGGTAATGCCTGCCTTCCTAGAATTCTTCTCTTCTCTTCTCTTCTCTTCTCTTCTCTTCTCTTCTCTTCTCTTCTCTTCTCTTCTCTTCTCTTCTCTTCTCTTCTTTCCCCTTCCTCCTCCCTTCTCCCCCTCCCTCCTCTCTCCCCTCCCTCCCTTTCTTTTTTCTTTTGTTTAAGTACCTAGCTAACAGTAGTTGTTTAAAAAAATCTTTTTTGTTAAACAGATTTCATATCTGTAGCCTTAACCATGTCCTTTCATCCTCGTCTGTAGCACTGGGAAGCATGGGCTCTATAGATTTAAAGAGGGAGACTTCTGGCTGTTAGGAGAAGCGAGGCTTAGCAGGGCGTGGTGGCACAGGCAGAGGCAGGCGGATTTTTGAGTTCAAAGCCAGCCTGGTCTACAAAGTGAGTTCCAGGACAGCCAGGGCTACACAGAGAAACCCTGTCTCGAAAAACAAAACAAAACAAAAAAACAAACAAACAAACAAACAAACCCCCCCCCCCAAAAAAAAAAGGAGAAGCGAGGCTGTGCTGTAGGAAATGAAGGCACTAGGAAGCCCAGCTCACTTGTCCTCCCACTTTGCTTCAGCCAGCTTCCAAGGCTTAAGAGGCAAGGAAGGCTAGAGTGCAAAATGCAGGGTGCCTTGTACTCGGGCTTATGTGAATGCAGTACTGTGTGCAGTGTTTGTCGGCAAATCTACCCCACGTGTCCATGTCCACAGCATTTATTATATTTACAGAATGCTTCTGTATTTATTTACTTACCCATCTTGAAAATTAACAAATTAAAGTTGACTTCATGTCAACTTGAAGTGTGTAAAATTCAAGTGTATTGCCCATTTTTCAATTAATTAATAACCCCCTACAAAACCTGTTTTTCAGAAATCGAATATGAATATGTGACTCTTTCTAAGTTTCTTTTCTGCATGGAGTCTCTAATCTTGTCCTCTTGTGTCCTGGGCTGTATTACAGTGGTGGTGCAGACTTTCCGAGACCTGGTCTGGTTATGCCCTCAGTGTACTGAAGCTGTGTGTCAGGCTCTGCCCGGCTGTGAGGAGAACATTCAAGACAGTGAGGTAGAATCTAACTCTTTTTACTCTAATCATAGAAGGGATTGTAGGACTCTGCCTTCTGAACTGGAATCTGTATTTGGTTTGGTTTGGTGGTGCTGAGGATCAAACCTTTGCTAGGTAAACACTTGTACAACTGAGCTATTCTCTAGCCCTCAAATGGAACCTAATTACTCTTTTTAAAATCCTGACTCAGAGTAGGAGCTCAGGTGTGCTTATGCCTCAGGTTCTCTGGGACATAAATAGCACATAAGTTATAAAAGGAGACTGACCTATAGTTTAATACCTCTGTCCTCTTGAATGATTATGAGTCAGATTTACACCATAGAATTTTTTGTTGGTGATAGTTCTTTTGTTAATTTTCAAGATAGGTGAAATGGGTTTGGCCTAATGCTGCTTGTGTTATAATGTTAATTTTGGTCCCCAAAACTGCTTTCGCAGCGTCTGTACAGAAGACACTGAGGGACCCTGCCCCCAGTTCATTCTGATTGGTAAATAAAGATGCCAGCAGCCAGTGGCTGGGCAGGACAGACAGAGGAGGAGAGGAAGGAGCAGGAGCTCCATGAGAGGGACGTAGGACAGGCCAGCCATGTAAGACGTTGACTAAGTGGCTCTAGTGGCCACTTCTCCATTGGGTCTGGGGTAGCAGAGATGAAATACAGATTTTTTAAAAGATGTTAACTCCAGCACACACCTTTGCCTCCCACACTTGGGAGGCAAAAACTTATGGATCTCTGTGAATTGGAGGACAGCCAAGGCTACACAGTCAAAAATTAGCAGAGCAGAGCAAACAGGAGAAGAAACAGTAAACCTTAAATTGGACAGAAGACCCCCACATTAAGAAAGCCTAATTTATTGCTTAATCAACATTGGCTAACAAAAGATTTGAGTTTCCCTTTATGTATTATAACGTTTTGTTGTTTTGTTTTTGTTTTTGTTTGCTTTCTTTTTTAAGACAGTATCCAGGCTGTCTTCAGAGTCCTTATGTAGCTGACTTTGAGTGGGCTATAGATGGGACCCATCACTCCCAAGTATTTTGTGTGTAACACTGGACATTGAACTCAGGGCGTCATGCCTGCTAAGTCAGCATTCTGCCAATGGCCCTGCCTCCTTAGGCCCAAGACTGTGTACATTAGAATGTCATTCTTGTTTGTTTTAGAGAAGTAGTGGAGTAGGACACACAGTGCAAGTTGACACCAATAAAAGAGTATAGTTTATCTGCTGGCTCTGGGGAAGAACAAACTGGTGACTGTCTTCCATGTCCCTTTTTGGCAACCACATATTAAGCGTCTTTTACTTATTCCTAGGGGAAACAGGCGCTTATTTGGTTACTTGGGGTCCACGGAGAAAACATCCCCAATGCTCCTTATGTGTTGGAGGACTTTGTAGAAAACGTGAAGTCGGAGACATTCCCTGCTGTTAAGATGGAGCTACTGACTGCACTGATGCGCCTTTTCCTCTCGCGCCCGGCTGAGTGCCAGGACATGCTGGGACGGCTGCTGCATTACTGCATAGGTAGGATTGTCAGAGGATAATACTTGCTGAGACCCATGCTGACAGTTCTCACAGCTTTCTTTGTTTGCTAAGTCTTGTTTGGGACTTAAAAAAACTCTCTGAATTATTTTTCTTTCTTTCTTTTTTTTCCCCTCTTATGGTTGGCACAGAGGTTGGAAGAGAGTAGGGTGTTTTACTCAATAAAACTCAATGAGGTTTAACTGAATCCATTGTTTTCTCTCAGAGGAAGAAAAGGATATGGCTGTACGGGACCGGGGTCTCTTCTACTACCGCCTCCTGTTAGTTGGCATTGATAAAGTTAAGCAGATCCTGTGTAGTCCTAAGTCTGACCCTTCTCTTGGACTTTTGGAGGATCAGCCAGAACGACCAGTAAATAGCTGGGCTTCAGACTTCAACACACTGGCGCCAGTGTATGGCAGAGCCCACTGGGCAACTCTCTCTAAATGCCAGCAGGTAGAGCGGCATCGCCTTGAGCGTCCCCACAATGCATCCTTTGCCACATCAGGTAAAGAGTGTTTACCTTACATCTTGTCATGTTAAAGTTTTCCACCACCCCTTGTGGTGACTGGTGGAAAGTAAAATTCTGTAGTTAAATTTCAGACTGTTGCCTGAGGTTGAATCCTTTGTGGGCATGAGGGGAGCTCCTCATTGCTTATATAAGTTATTTATCTGAAAATAGAAGTCACAGTATAAATGTGTTTCGTTTTTGATACTTATGAGACAGCCGATATAGCCTTGAGCTGGCTGTGGATCCAAGGCTTCTCTTGCTTGATTCTCTTGCTTTCAGTATCCTCCACCCTGAGTACTGGGAGTATTTTGAAATGTGAACTTAAAATGCTGATTCAGAGCATCTCTTATAAAAGCTTTCTCCCTCTTCTAGGGCACTTGATTTCTGAGGAGAACAAAGAAGGTGCACAAGAACCTGATTCTGACACTCTGATGCTGGCCCCCAATCTCCAGCTCACTGCTGAGTATTTTGAGAAGACATGGCTTAGCCTCAAAGTTAGTTACCGGCAGGAGTTTCCTTGGCAGGGAGAAGTCCAGCCTGACACTCTACAAATGGCTCTAAAAGTAGTGAACATTCAGACCATCGCAATGAGCAGAGCTGGGGCACAGCCCTGGAAAGCCTACCTCAGTGCTCAGGATGATACTGGCGGACTTTTCTTAACTGAATTGCTACTGAAGCCTGAGAACTCAGAGATGCAAATCTCTGTGAAGCAAAGTAAGGCAAGGACTGAATCCCTGCATGGTTTTGTTTCTGTCCTGGAAACTGTGATTGGAACAGTTGGAGACATAAAATCTTAACAGAGTTCCTTCATTGTCTTAAAAAGCTGCTTGTTAAGTCCACATATTAACTTCAAAAGAGAATGGGAGGTCTGGGAACCCAGCTCTTACGTTTACCCAAAGTTTACCTTGTTCTTTTCAAGCCTGTCAGGAATTGATCCCATTTTAAAAGGAGAATGTATACTGTAGTATTAGTAGGAGATAAGAATGGGGTGAAGATAGGCTGGGGACATTTCTCTGATCATTTTAGTGGTTGTAATATTTATTAAATATGCCTGGCATTTGTGGAAATTGGTACCTGTCGTCATTTTTTAAAGACATTTTATTTTATTAGATATTTTCTTCACTTACATTTCAAATATTATCCCCAAAGCCCCCTATACCCTCCCCCTGCCCTGCTCCACAACCCACCCGCTCCTGCTTCCTGGCTCTGGCATTCCCCTGTACTGGGGCATATGATCTTCCCAATACCAAGGGCCTCTCCTCCCATTGATGGCCAACTAGGCCATTCTCTGCTACATATGCAGCTAGAGACACAGCTCGGGCGGGGGTGGGGGGGAGGGTTACGGGTTAGTTCATATTGTTCCTTCTATAGGGTTGCAGATCCCTTCAGCTCCTTGGGTACCCTCTCCAGCTCCTTCATTAGGGGCCCTGTGCTCCATCCAATAGTTGACTGTGAGAAAAAGACTTTGAGTCTTTTTCTTGAACAAACTATTTTTGCATTTCCAGGCATGCTTTTTAGGTTAGAATACAAAAGTCCCTGTGTGTCATCTAAAGTACCTTTTCAGTGCCATGGCTCACACTCCTGAAGCACTTTATTCTGACAAAGTGATGGACCAAAGAAGAAAACTAATCACTGGCCTGTTGCAGTTCTCTGAGTGCTCTTCCGTACCCAGGCCTTAACATCTGTCTCTTGGCTACAAGAGTTCCTCACTCTGATGCCTCAACACAGGGTGCTTTTCTTCGTTGTGAGCTCTTTTAGGGTGTTTTCCTGTGAGACTCACTGCCTTCATTCGGGATCTTTATTCAAGCTGTCAAAGCTGCCATGCAGAGGCTGAGGATGTGACTCAGCTGGTAGTGACTTGATCAGCATGCACAGGCCTTGGGTTCAATCTACACCACAACATAAAATGGAGTATAGTGGTACATGCCTGTAATCTTAGTGCTCTGGAGGAGGTGGAAGCAGGGTGGTTAGAAGTTCAAGGTCAGTATCAGCTACAATAAGATATTTGAGGCTAATTTAGGATACATAGGATACTGTCAAGAAAAAAAGGGGCCTGACAAAATGACTTAGCAGGTAAGGTGCTTGCTGCCGAGCTTGCAAACCTGAGTTGGATACCACTGACCCATATGAAGGAGAGGACCAACTTCCACATGTTATTCTCGGATACTCAGCCACATGTATGCCATGGGGGTTCACAACGTATGTTCCACCGCATGCAAAGTTGTTTTTAAATGATCTGGCATGATGGCTTCGTGGGTAAAGCAGCTGTAACAAGCCTGATGACCTGAAATCCATCCAAAGGCCATTGTCTGACCTCCACTCATGTGCCATGTCAAGTGTGTGCATACCCCTCTCCCCCAAATATAATAAGTGTAAGAAAACAAAGCTGCTAGGCATACTTCTAGCAGTTTTACTGCCATGGTTTCTTTTTTTTTTCTTTTTTTTTCTTTTTTTTTCTTTTTTTTTTTGGTTTTTCGAGACAGGGTTTCTCTGTGTAGCCCTGGCTGTCCTGGAACTCACTTTGTAGACCAGGCTGGCCTCGAACTCAGAAATCCGCCTGCCTCTGCCTCCCGAGTGCTGGGATTAAAGGCGTGCGCCACCACGCCCGGCTTATTGCCATGGTTTCTTATTGCTTGTGCTCAGTTCTTATTTTATTTATGCTTGACTGGGTTTTATGCAGTGATACCACTAATGCTATAATGCAACAGAAAGACAGCAAGCCAGGAGACCAAACGACCCAGAAAGGGGAAAATGAAACATCAGTTAATCCCACATGGCTCTGGGTGGAGACATAGATGTTCAGAGTGAAAGGGCTGACACATTAGCTTCAGAGTTGGCTTTATAAGTGATTTGTCAGGCAGAATGAAGGGAAGCATTGCTTTGTCATCACAGTTGATTGTAATTTCTTACTACATTGGGGGTGTGTGTGTGTATGTGCATACATGCACCATGGCATGGTACTGTGTGGAGGTCAGAGGACAATTTTCTGATGGGTTCTGTGTATCTTGAGCATTGGTAGTAATTGCCTTTAACCACTCAGCCATCTTTCCAGCCTTGCCATCAGAAAGGGCAGTGAAGGTATCAAGGCCTTGTTTTCCTTATGGCTCTATAATATATTCACCATAATATTTCTTAGTAAATATTATTGAATGAATAGCTATAAGTAACTAGACTGAATTAGAATTAGTAGTAATTAGTACTAGTAATTAATAATTTAAAAGTAATTAGAAGAATTAGGTCTTCTTAAAAATATTTATTTTGTGTATATATGTATGGGTGTGTATGAGTGCCAGGGTATGTGTTTATAAAAGTTAAGACAACTTATGGAAGTCAATTCTTGCCTTCCGCTCTGTGGGTAACAAAGATTGAACTCAGGACATCAGGCTTGGCAGCAAACAGCTTTACTCACTGGACCATCTTGCTGGTCCCTAGACTAATCATATTCTGTGATTGATGTTTGAAGTATGTTTTATTATATTATATTAACTATTCAGAAAGTAATGGAATTCCACCTAGGCCAGGAATTTTTTTTTGTTTTGGTTATTTTTTGAGACAGTTTACTATGTAGCTCTGGCTTCCCTCAAAGTCGCTATGTAGACCAGTCTGGCCTGGAACTCAGAGATCCACCATCTGCCTCTGCCTTTAGAGTGCTAGGAATAAAGGCGTATGCCATCACTCCTGGTGAGCCAGGATTTCTTTTTCTTTTCTTTTTTTTTTAAAGACTTATTTATTTATTTTATTTTTATTTATATGAGTACAGTGTAGCTGTCTTCAGACCCACCAGAAGAGGGCATCGGACCCCATTACAGATGGGAATTGAACTCATGTCCTCTGGAACAGCAGTCAGTGCTCTTAACTGCTGAGCCATTTCTCCAGCCCCAGGATTTCTTAAAAGTGGCAATATAGACTTTTGGGAGAAATGGTAGCTAATCTTGGTTGTCAACTTGATGCACCTGGAAAAGGGAAATCACAGTTGAAGAATTAGCTGATTGGGCAACGGGGCCCCTATTTGAGAGACCATTCATTTAGATTATATATCTCCTGGAATTGCCAAAGGAAGTAGAAGAGCTTTTAAAAAAAAGTTGGAGAATGACTTTTCTCTGTATTTTATTCATTTAAAGTATGAATTGTCTATATAGGTACCGAAGAAACTTCTAAAAGTACAGTTCTGTCAGTTTAGAGTATCATGAAGATGTAGGATGCAGGTATGAAGATTCAGCAAATTGGTTGACTTAAAAAAAATTAAAACCAGGTGTGGTGGCGCACACCTTTAATCCCAGCACTCGGGAGGCAGAGGCAGGCGTGTATCTGAGTTCGAGGCCAGCCTGGTCTACAAAGTGAGTTCCAGGACAGCCAGAGCTATACAGAGAAACCCTGTCTCGAAAAACAAAAACAAACAAACAAAAAATTAAAGACTGAAACTGAAATATCAACCTAAGAAAATAAGCATGGCTCACCCATAATGTTACTACGCTGATTCCAACTTGGAGCTTTAAGATTAGTTCTATTTTGTTGTATCTTGTACGTGGTAGAGTGTGAGTTGCTTTTTTAATCTCTTAAAATTATGTTTATTCATTTTATTTTGTGTGTTTTGTCTGTGTGTCTGTCGGTATATCACATGTGTGCTTGGTGCTTTTGGAGGTTAGAAGAGGGTATCAGACGACCTGAAACTGGACTCATGGATGGTTTTTAACCACCGCATGTGTTGGGAATCAAAACCAGGTCCTCTGCAAAAACAAAGTGCTCTTAATCTCTGAGCCATCTTCCCTACCCTTGGAAATTGCTTTTGGAAGATGGACTCTTATTATTTATTTATCTTGGTTTTTGGAAACAAGATCTTGATATATAGCATCATGACCAACGTTCATGTCTTATTAATAAGCATGAACTTATTCCTAATATTCTTCACCTTAGGAGCTCTGTTTAGCTTCTCTGAGTATGTGGCTTAATGATATATTACCAATAGCTGCTTGCTTATCTTTTAAAATCCTGAGGGCACCTGATGCTATCTTCTAAGAACAATGGCCCAATTTTGGCTTTAGTTGATGGGGAAGCATTACTTAACTCTGTAAATGAGAACTCCTGAAGAACATCACAGAGGCAAACATTTGTATGTTAATTGACCATAATTTTATTGCTATGAACCAGTGATATCAAATATCTCTCTGTTCCTCTGTCTGGATGGAGGTTCTAATTACTTTTTTCTCAGATAGGTGTGTGGGAGAGAGAGGAAATATGACTTATTTTCTTAGTTAGAGGTTTCTATATTGAAAGAACCTGCACCTGAGGATTCACCCATAATACTTGGTGTTAGAGATGAAAGAACATAGGCTTTGGGCCAGGATGCTAGAATGCAGTGGTTCTCAACCGTGGCTCACAACCTCTCTGGTAGTCAAACGATCTTTTCACAGGGGTCACCTAAGACCTTTGGAAACCACAGATATTTACATTATGACTCATAACAGTAGCAAAATTAGAGTTATGAAGAAGCAATGAAATAATGTTATGGTTGGGAGTCGGCAACATGAGTAGCTGTAATAAAGGCCTGCAACATTAGAAGATTAAGAACCACTACTGTAAAGAGATAGGCTTTGAGGAGACTGATGTCAGTTGTTATGGTTAGAGAGTGGCAAAAGAAAACAAAAGAAAAACCAAGTATCAGTGGAAGCATTAAGGCCTCCTTGTTTTCCAGTGGGAAATGGGAAGATGGAATTAGAGCTGCAAGGATGAAGGGAAACAGGCTTGAGGGAAAGGATGGTTTGCATTAAAGGGCCAACGGAGTAAATAAGGCATGAAAATGCATTCCACAATATCCCCGAGGCCCTATACTCTTTGTATTGTTTTACAATATCAATTATACAAGATAATCCAAAGAAGCTGAGATTACATTCCTAAGATAGCATTTACCCATACGTGTATCAGCAGTAAAGTGGAAAGGTAGTTGGTTGTTTACTATTGTGAGAAAAGCTTGTGTCTGAGGTAAGACAGACTTTAATTTTTATTAATTAGTGTGTGTGCAAGTGCATATGCATATTTGTGCATAATGTGTAGGTCAGTAGTCAATATTAGATGTCTACCTCAATTGTTCTCTATCTTATTGTTTTAAACCAGTCTCTCACAGAACCTAGAGCTTACTGATTCATCCAAACTGACTGGCCAGCAAGCCACAGTGATTTGTTTCTGCCTCTCCAGGGCTGGGATGACAGGTGCATGCCACAACCAGCAATTTATATCTGTGCTAGGGATCCAGACTCAGGCTCTCATGGTTATGCAGCAGGTACTTGTCTGAGTCATCTCTCTAGACAAACCTGATTTCAATATTTTTAACTTATGGTTTTTTTTTTGCCTGTATATATGTCTGTGTGAGGGTGTTGGATCCCCTGAAATATGAGTTACAGACAGTTGTAAACTGCCATGCAGTGCTGGGAATTGAACCCAGGACCTCTGGAAGAGCAGCCAGTGCTCTTAACCACTGAGCCATTTCTCTGGCCCCTCAAATTTCTATTCTGCTACTTTTATTTTGGAAGATTTATTAATTTATTAATCCCAGTTCCAGAAGATCTGGCATCCTCATCCTCTGGCCTCCTCAGGCACTGGACATGCACATGCTGCAGCCACACATGCAGGCAAAATACTCATACATAAAAATAATAAAAAGATTAACTCTTGTGGATGGCTGTGCACCATGTTTATACAGGACCCATGGAGGTCAGCAACGGCTGTCTAATCCTCTGAAGTTGGAGATACTTGTTAGCTGCCACGTGAGTGCTGGGAACTGACACTGAGTCCTCTACAAGAGCAAAAAAAATACTCCTAACTGCTAAGCCATCTGTCCAAACACAGACATAATTTAAAATTTCTATTCTAACCCAGCACATGCCTTTATCCCAGCACTAAAGAATTCAAAGCCAACCTCTCTGCAGAGGGAGTTCCAGGACAGCAAGGGCTACACAGAAAAAATCTGTCTCAAAAAAAGCCGGATGTGGTGGCGCACGCCTTTAATCCCAGCACTTGGGAGGCAGAGGCAGGCGGATTTCTGAGTTCAAGGCCAGCCTGGTCTACAAAGTGAGTTTCAGGACAGCCAGGGCTATACAGAGAAACCCTGTCTCGGAAAATCAAAAAAAAAAAAAAAAAACAAAACAAACAAACAAGAAAACAAAAACAAAAACAAAAAAATGATTCTGCCATTTCTAATGTGTGAACTTGTTTTGTTTTAACACTATCTGGCTGTTACTGTACATTTTTTCTTTTAAAGACAGATTTATTTTTATTTAATGGCTATGAATGTTCTGCTTGGGTTTATATATGTGCAATGCATGTGTGCTTGGTACCTGCAGAAACCAGAAGAGGGCATCAGATCACCTAGAACTGGACTGTAAGTCACCAAGTGGGTGGTGGGACCTGAAAGTGTAGCCTCCTCAAGAGCAACAAGTGCTTTTAACTATTGAGCTACCTCTCCAGCCCCCAGTTTTGTACTTAGTACCTTTTTGGGAGTGTGTCATAAATGTATCCAATAGAATCCTCACATTTTACCTCTCCTGGGCATATACCCAGAAGATGTTCCAACTGGTAATTAGGACACATGCTCCACTATGTTCATAGCAGCCTTATTTATAATAGCCAGAAGCTGGAAAGAACCCAGATGTCCCTCAACAGAGGAATGGATACAGAAAATGTGGTACATTTACACAATGGAGTACTACTCAGCTATTAAAAACAATGAATTTATGAAATTTCTTAGGCAAATGGATATATCTGGAGGATATCATCCTGAGTGAGGTAACCCAATCACAAAAGAAGTCATTAGATATGCACTCACTGATAAGTGGATATTAGCTCAGAAACCTAGAATACCCAAGATACAATTTGCAAAACACAAGAAAATCAAGAAGAAGGAAGACCAACGCATGGATACTTCATTCCTCCTTAGAGTAGGGAATAAAATACCCATGGAAGGAGTAACAGAGACAAAGTTTAGAACTAAGATGAAAGGATGGGCCATCCAGAGACTGCCCCACCCTGGGGTCCATCCCATAATCAGCCACCAAACGCAGACACTATTGAAAATGTCAGCAAGATTTTGCTGAAAGGACCCAGATATAGCTGTCTCTTGTGAGGCTATGCCAGTGCCTGGCAAATACAGAAGTGGATGCTCACAGTCATCTATTGGATGGAACACAGGGCTCCCAATGGAGGAGCTAGAGAAAATACCCAAGGAGCTGAAGGGGTCTGCAACCCTATAGGAGGAACAACAATATGAACTAATCAGTACCCCCAGAGCTCGTGTCTCAAGCATATGTATCAGAAGATGGCCTAGTCGGCCATCATTGGAAAGAGAGGCCCCTTGGTCTTACAAACTTTATATGTCTCAGTACAGGGGAACGCCAGGGCCAAGAAGTGGGAGTGGGTGGGGAGGGGAGCGGGGAGGGGGGTATAGGGAACTTTTGGGATAGCATTGGAAATTTAAATGAAGAAAATTTAAAAAAAAATCCTCACATTTTTAATGGCTGGCTTTACTGTGAAGGGAATTGTGTCCTAGAATCTCCTCTGAGGGTGTACGTGTGCTTTACTGTTGCTCTTTCTCTCCCTCTCCCCACTTCCTCTCTCTGTTAAGTAAAGGACTCAGAACAAAGTTCTTTTAGTCAACTTTGTCTTCTAATTTATTAATACACTTAACACAAGAAACAAGTTCAGGGAGTGGGGTTTTCTTAGTCGGAAACTTAGACCCACACTGTGCTGGTAACTTTCGTATCCATTCTCCATATTTCAAAGCCAGCATTCACTGGTTCAACTACTGAAACCATGAGGGATTGTCTGATGTTAAAGGTATGGAGATAACTTAGTGGTCACTCACTGTCCTGGGTAGGTTTTGTCAACCTGACACAAACTTGAGTCATTTGCGATGAGGAAACTTCAACAGAGGAATTACCACCATCAGATGCCTGTGGACACGTCTGTGAGTTGTTTTCTTGATTAATGATTGGTGTGGGAGGGCCTAACCCAGTGTGGGATGTTGAGAATACCAGGTGCATTGTTAACATCCCCGGTCCAGAGTGGAGCACTTGTTACAATAGCTGAATTAGCTGAAAGTCCAGTTACTTAAAATTCCTCCTTCCCCAGGCTGGCCTCAAACTCAGAAATCTGCCTGTCTCTGCCTCCCAAGTGCTGGGATTAAAGGCGTGCGCCACCACTGCCCGGGTAAATTCCTCCTTTCTTTTCATGACTAATTTGCTCATCATTTTAAGGCTGAAAAATATCATTGTCTGGATATATTGAGGCTGATTTACCCATCCTTCCACTGAAACTTCCATCAACATGGATGGGAGCATAACTCAGTTGCATAGTCTGTGTGAAATTCTGGGTGGCTTCTCACCAATAAGCCAGAGATGCTGGCAGACACAATTCAGGCATTTGGGGAAGTAGAGAAGGTAGGATAAAAGAGTAAGGCAACTGTTGGTTACATAGTATCTCAGAGGCCAGCCCAGGCTACATGAGAACCTGCCTCAAAAATAAGCAAAGCTTTCATTAACATCCACAAACAAGTTTTTGTTTGTACGTAATTTTTCACTTTAGATTAAAGCCAGGGAATGCAACTTCTGTATTGTATGGTAATACAGATACTATAGCTTTCTTTTGTTTTTTTTTTTCATAAAGAAACTGACAAACTCTTTCAAAGTGTCTGTACTATTTCACACTCCCTGCCACTTTACATCCTCCGCAGCATTAGGTGGTGCTCCATTCTGGATCTTGGCCATTCTAATGGGTGTTGCTTTTTGTTTTTGTTTTTAAGCTTTATTTATTTTTTATTATATGTAAGTACACTGCAGCTGTCTTCAGACACTCCAGAAAAGGGCACCAGATCTCATTACGGATGGTTGTGAGCCACCATGTGGTTGCTGGGATTTGCACCTCGGACCTTCGGAAGAGCAGTCGGGTGCTCTTACCCACTGAGCCATCTCACCAGCCCGTTTTTTGTTTTTTAATCTATCTATTTACCTATCTGCCTTGGACTGACCTCAGTTGGTTCCTCACTCCGAGGGAGAATCAGAGTCCCCGTACAGGTGGGCAGGAGTCAACGAAAAGGTGACAAACAGGGGGCTGGTGAGATGGCTCAGTGGGTAAGAGCACCCGACTGCTCTTCCAAAGGTCCAGAGTTCAAATCCCAGCAACCACATGGTGGCTCACAACCATCCATCACAAGATCTGGCGTCCTCTTCTGGAGTGTCTGAAGACAGCTACAGTGTACTTACATATAATAAATAAATAAATCTTTAAAAAAAAAAAAGAAAAGAAAAGGTGACAAACAGACTCGAACAAAAGGGAGTGTTGTATCTGAATGTAATTTCTCAAATCAAGCACCAGACTTACAATACAGAAGAAAAACAAGAAAGCTAGGTGATACAATAGCCAAGGTACATCGAGGTGTATAATGGTTCTTTACACAAAACAAAGAAAATGCATACATAAAAAGATGGCGGGAGCCAGGCAGTGTTTCTAACTGAGATAGGAACAACCCTATCTAAGATCAGCTAAACACAGGAGCCAGGTGAATGGTCTGATGCAATGTTAATCTATTGTTAAACCCACCACCAGGGGTCCCTTAGTAAACACCTAATTATGTTATTCCTCTGGGCCTAGTGAAAAACATGCAGCAGGGGAATTCCGTCCTACTCACCCTTTCATGAATAATACAATACTTCAGCTCCTCCTAAAACCACAACCCACCTTCTTTCTACTATTATGTAATGTAGGCTGCCATTCATGTCTGCAATGAGAATTCTAAGTTTACTATTTTGAACTAGCCCTGAGAATACTAGCTCCGATCTGGCAAACTGAGATGCCTGATTGCTGTCAGCACTGGGGCATTTCCTCTGGATGGATATCATTCTTACAAAATTCCAAGCCCAGGGTCAGCTCAATGACTGCCTAGGACATTGGTGAAGGCCAGACAGTAGAGTTCAACCTGATTTAGGAATTAGTAAAATCATTTCTTGGAGGCACCTATAATAAAACAATACTGAAAGAAAGCACACAGATCCATACACCGACTAATGCAGGGACAGGTTTGGAGCATTCGTGCCAAGGTTCCAGGAGACTGAGTTTCCGTGAAACTCTTTGCCTCGGGACCGCATCCAAGCCTTCAGGCCTGTCATGCAGACTTCACTCGAGTGGGTGTGGCACCCATCTATCTGTCTGTCTATATTTGTTCTTTTGTTCATTCATTTAGAATGGGCAGAAAATAGAATATTGCTTCTGATTATGTTGCAGGATAGAAATCCCATTCTGAATAGCTGACCTACTGTTGATGCTTGAATTTCTTATTGTTACAAATGAAGCTGTTTATTTTACTGGAAAAGAGAAATTTGGGTGTTATGTTTGTTGGTAGGTTAGAATGATGTATCTGAGACCCAGACCACAAAGTCTCTCCAGCTAGAGGCTGCCTTATTAATGAAGCCAAACCCAGATTTGAGAATAGGGCACTGCTGTGCTTGAAGGAATGGGAATCTGGGCAAAAGAGAAATATTTTCAAATCTTATTTTCTGTGTTTTTGAGGCAGGGTTTCTCTGTGTAGCCCTGGCTGTTCTGGAACTCACTCTGTAGATCAGGCAGCCACTGCAGGTGAGTGTTCAAGCCTGAGTTCTCCTAAAAACAATAATGAAGTTTAATACTTCAGGACAAACTTCTTGTTAAAGAATGAATCTGTTGCCTGATTACTAAGCTTTGAGCTAAACAAAGGATATTTACCATTTGCCACATACCAGACATTGTCAGATCATTTCAGATAGTGTTATCTTAATTTGCATAATTTTCCTTTGAAATATCTTGTTACTCTAATTACTCAAATGCCCTACCAGGGTTTCTCCTCCACTGTCCTGGCCTTTATCTTTGCCAGCCTTCCACGAGTCTTAGTCCTTTACTTATTTTATTTTATGTTAGTTTTGCCTAATAAATCCCTAGCCTCAGATGTCACTACTCTAAGGCAGCTTCCCCAGTCTATTAGCTTTTGTCCTCTCTTCATCCACCGTATCTCAAGGGCACAAGAAGCTCTGTGATTTGTCAGTAGCTGCCATTTCTGCTGAAATGTACACTTCACAAGGAGCCATGCCTGTGTCATTTTCTGTGTTGTCTATAGTGCCAAGTATAGTCTTCTACATACAAATGTTCAGTAAATAATTTGTCTAATTGTGTCAAAGGAATGCCCAAGTCAGAAGTTGACCTCTGGTCTCTCACCTCCCTTGAAATTACATCAGTTACAGAACCTAGCAGGAAGTATTTCTTAAATTACTAAAGAGAACCTTCTTCAATTCATTACGATTGCTCAACTTACCTCTTCAGTTTATTTCAGCTATAGATAGCTCTAGATATCTGTAAGAGCTATTCATTACTCTTACATACTGGCAAAGGTCTGGTTCTGAGATAAGGAAAAGCAAAGTCTTTGTCATCCCCTTTGAGCAGTTTCATTTGGAAAGTTAGTGGGAACTATTTTAGGACATATCCAATTAGGAAGCATAAGAGGTAGGCAGCCACAACTGGTTCGCCAGGTTCTCTAACTTCCTCCTGAGCTTTGTGGAGAATGTCTAAAATGAAAAACCCTCGGACTTTTGAGGAGCAAACAGAATGCATCGTGAATTCTCTACTCGAAGACTTTGAGACCCCAAAATCCCACGCTGTTAACCGGAACCTACAGGATGCAGATGAACCATGCTCAGGTAAGGCTCCTAATCTGAGGCGGTGATTACAGGTGGGTGATAGAACCAGCGTCTGCTTCCTCTGGTTCCTCTCAAGCTTTAAAAAGCAAGTCCTAAACTTTTAGCAACCTTTGAAATAAAAGATCTTTTCAGTAGAAAAGATTATATGACTGCTGCTACTGAGAATAGACAATGCCAAAACTGTTTAAAAGAATTGCAAAAGTAGCAGAGGCTAGCCTGGTCTACAGAGTGAGTAGACAGCAAGGGGTACCTAGAGAAACCCTCTCTCTGGGGGGCGGGGGGGACAACTAAAGAACATTTCTGTTTTGCTGGGATTCAGGAGACTTTCCTGAATCCACATGGTGACTATGTTTTCCCTGTCTTAGGAGAGGATTACTCTTTTGATGTGGCTGTCATTGTTGGGCGCCTTCGAATACTGGGTGACCAGTTCAGTGGCGAGCTGGAAGCTTCTGCCAATAATATCATTTCGGTAACCATTGGAGGACAGGTCAGATTTTTGCTTTTTAATGTTGTTTGCTGTTCTATTCTATTTCAAGCTTTAATTTCCTCCCTCCCTCCTTCCTTCCTTCCCTATTTCTGTATACTAGAAATAGAATATTCTGTGAGGATTTGGAGGTATATGTTTGTTCAAGAAGCTATAGAGGGAAATGTGATTGCTAATTCTTCAGACATTAATAAAAACCCAGTACTATAGAAAGAACTCATCTTTATCAGAGCTGCCCTTTGTGTGCATAGATCATGTTCATAGTTAACTATTCTTTGAAAATAATCTTTTATGTATATTTGTTATTATTAATTATTACTATTATTGTATGATGTGGGGAGGGGGACACATGTGCCACTGCATGTCTGTGGAAGCCAGAGGACAATTTTGTGGAATTCTCCCTTTCCACTTTTGTGTAGGTTTAAGAGATTGAACTCGGGTCACCAGGCTAGTGTGGCTAGTATCTTTATTCCACTTTTATTCATATTTCTAGTGCTTAATTTTGTTGGGAGTGGACTCTTCCCCTTGTCCCAGGGCCCAGCAGTAAGAGTCAGAAATGTTGCATAGTTTACAAATCTGATGCAATTAGAGTTAACCTCTTAAAGGAACTTGCTGCCTTCTTATCAGAACTCTGATTACTGGCAATAGCACTTGGACTTTGTATTAGCCATGAAGATCATAAAACCGTCTTCCAGCAGATGTTGCTGATTATATCAACAGCAGCAAGTACTTATTACTTGCCATTATCACATTTCATTGTTTAATCATTAAACTTGTGTGTAAATCATTGCTACTCCTAGAATCTCTGAATCAGCATATGAGACCATGCGCAAATATCAAGGCTGCTCTCTTCCCTACAGGATTCACTAATTTTGAATCGTGCCTTACACACAGTAGGCCTGCAGGGTGTACTTCCTGGTTCCATACCATTTAAGAATATAAAAGAAATAAAGTCATAAGGAAACAAGTAAGAAACATACTCTATAAATGTTGAAGATAGGACTGGAGAGATGGCTCAGTGGTTAAGAGCACTGACTGCTCTTCGGAAGGTCCTGAGTTCAAATCCCAAGCAACCACATGGTGGCTCACAACCATCCGTAATGAGATTTGACACCCTCTTCTGGTGCGACTGACTACAGCTACAGTGTACTCACATACAATAAATAAATCTTTTTTTTTTAATTATTTAACACTTTATTTATTTATTTATTTATTATATGTAAGTACACTGCAGCTGTCTTCAGACACTCCAGAAGAGGGTGCCAGATCTCGTTACGGATGGTTGTGAGCCACCATGTGGTTGCTGGGATTTGAACTCTGGACCTTCGGAAGAGCAGTCGGGTGCTCTTACCCACTGAGCCATCTCACCAGCCCCAATAAATAAATCTTAACAAAACAAAATGATGAAGCTAGGTTTTGAGCCCAGACTTACTTCACAAGCACGCTTTTTTCTTCCCAATGGACAGTTTAGCGGATGTGTCTGCCTCACATTCAGACAGAAGCTCACTTCTAGCTACTGGCCTTGAGGCTGCCATAAGTGGCTGAGAGTTGGGTCTACTTTTTTCTTCTATATTTTGGACAACAACAATAACAACCCCAACACAATAACAAACCAACAACCCTGGACGGGGAAAGACATTTGAAACAATTTCAAACTCAAGTTGGAAATATGGTATAGAGAACTTCTCCAGACATTTGAGAATAGTTAACAGGACAGTTCCTTACTCTGCAATGCTTTTATATTTCCTTCAAGTAAGAAATGAACAGTGACACAGTAGTATTGAATCCTTACTGTTCACTCAATTTTTGTCACTTGTCCCAACAATATAATTTATATTATACCCAAAGCCAAAAAATACCTAGGCCAGTTTCATGGGTGGCATTTAGTTAGGTCTTTGGTCTGTATTGGTCCCTTAGTCTTTTCTTATATTTTATGGCCTTGACATTTGAAGATTATGGGAAATCTTTAATATCCCTGAACAAACTTGAGTTTGTCCTGTCTCGTTGAAAGAACTGTGTCTCTTTGTCATGTTTCAAATTTGCTCACTTTCTAGCAGAAGACCTTATACTAGCTGGGAATCAGTTATTCTCCAGGGAACTGTGGTTTCTTTCAGTTTTAATACTTAAAAACTAGAGGGACAGTGAGTAGACTGCTGACTGCTGTGAGCTTGAGTTCAGTCCTCAGGATACACATGTGAAAGGAAAGAATTACCTCCTGTAAGTTGTCCTCTGACTAACACATATGCACTATGCCATGCGTGCGCATGCACAGACACACACACAGACACACACACATTAAGTAAGTTTTAGGACTTAACCTTCTGCTCTGACAGGACTGGGCCCCTTTATGCCTCAAAGATCCACCTTGACCCCATCTAACAGCTGTTGTACCAGTTTATTTGAGAGGGGAAAAAGAAGAAAAGAAGTTTTATTGTTATTTCACATAAGACTTTGTTATGCATTTCCTAATCATGGAATAATCCCTTCATAAGTCAGACTTGCTCACTGTCATGTGCTTAATAGCTTTCTTTCAAAATAAGTAGTTCATCCCACCCAATAATATCTGAAAGTACGAACTCTGTAGGTGATTTAATGTTTTTCTAATATTAAAATAACAGAATATTAAGATGAGATTTGTCCATCTGCCCTCTAATATCACCCCATGCTGCCAGTGGTCCATTTGCCACCTCTGAGCACGTCTGAGACTTGCAGCCTCTGGTACTGTTTGAGTCATAACTAACAGAGCCTGTCTCCCTCCTCAGCCAGCAAGTACTGTACTCAAGGACACAGTACAGTCTCTCAGCAGAACCTGGTGTACTCAGGACCCTACCTTAGTTTTTGAACGAGCCTTTTTGGCAGTATCAGTAAAACTTCTTGAATATGTGGTCCGTAAGGCTCCAGAAGTGGCAAGACGGGTGGCTGACTACGTGACGGGCATGATCAACAGGAACACAGCCATCCGAGAGTTTATCCAGGGCCAGGGAGGATGGGTAAGCATCTGTTCAGTCCCATGCTTTGCTAGGCATTTGTGCTCTTCTGGCTTTAATAAGTAGGACTCTTAATTATGAACGTTTTGGTAAATTGCTATGGAAAAAGGAAATAGAAGCTCAGCCTGTGAGGATTAGACTGCTGCCTGAAGTGTTGACTGCTGGCCATAAAATAATCTCTACCATATCTACATAGTCAGCTATAAGTGTGTTGTGGTACAGTTCTAATCTCAGCCTGACTTTATCTGCTTCCTGGTGAATTTCTGAATCTTTATTTCTTGACATCTTTAATATGTATTGAGGACATTTAGAGTAATCGTGTGTGTGTGTGTGTGTGCGCGCATGCACGCATGTGTGCATGTGTGTGGTCTGTGATATATACATGCATATGCTTTTGAGTTCAGGCATGGGCCTGCCACAGCTCATATGTGGAGGCCAGAGAACAACCTTGGATGTCAGTCCTAGCTTCTCACTATGTTTGATACAGAGTCTCTTTGTAGTTCCACTGCATATGAGGCTTGCTGGCCCATGAGCTCCTGGGAATAGTGTCTCTGCCTCCCATGCTGATGTAGGAGCACTGGGATTAGAGATGTCCACTACCACATCCAGCTTTATATGTGCTCTGGGGATTTGAACTCATATCTTCATGCTTGTGCTTCTGGTAAGCCATTTCCTAGCCTCCAGAATAACCTTATTATTACCTAACAAAAAAAGAAAACATTTTGTGAAAAAGAGTCTTTCAGACACAACAGGACTGATGTACATATGAGTTCACAGTGACTGTGACTGCATGCATGAGTTCAAGGCAAGTGTAATCTCAGCACTGAGACAGGAAAGTGGACACAGGCTCCAACCCCTAACCAAGAAGCTAATTGGAATTGGTACCTGCTGGCAAAGTAAAATTTATTTTTTTCCAATGGAGTCTCACTGAGAATCACACTTGAAGGTAGTCCCCACGCCCAGGAGTAGATGGCCAATACAAAACAAACTCAATAGTATTTTTATAGAGTATAAGTCTCATTTTGTTTTGTTTAGGCATTTTTTTCTCTGACTGGTCTTTTACTCAGATATTTTGGTTTCTATTGTTGTGGTTTTGTGCGGTGTGTGTGTGTGCATGTGTGTGTGAAGGAGCGAGTGCACTTCTTGGTTTTTGTTTTTTAAAGAGAGAGACAAAGACAGAGACAAAGACAGAGACAGATAGATAGAGAAGATAAAGCTGGGTCGGTCAGTAGGGATGGGAAGGATCTGGGAGGAATTGGGGAAGGAGAAAACATTTTCAAAATTCATTGTATGAAAAACAATTGTTTTTCAATAGAAAAAAACTAGTTTGTCTCCTCTATTGTAGAGTTGACTGTAGACAACATGCTAACCCTTTATCAATCATTCTGTCTATCTATCTATCTATCTATCTATCTATCTATCTATCTATGTCTTTTCTGGTTTTGTTTGTTTTGTTTTGTTTGAGACAGGGTTTCTCTGTATATCCCTGGCTGTCCTGGAACTCACTCTGTAGACCAGGCTGGCCTTGAACTCAGAAGTCTGCCTGCCTCTGCCTCCCGAGTGCTGGGATTAAAGGTGTGTGCCATCACTGCACAGCACTTTTATCTTTTATAAATATTTATTTTTGTTATTGAAAGTAGATTTTTTTCATTATATTCTGATTTCAAATTCTGGTTTTTCTTCCCCCAGCTCCTCTAAGATCTCTACACTTTTCCACCCACCAAAATTCACATTCTTTCTTGTTCTCATTAGAAAGTAAACACTAGAGCTGGCGAGATGCCTCAGAGGGTAAGACTGTTCTTCCAAAGGTCCTGAGTTCAATTCCCAGCATCCACATGGTGGCTTACAATCATCCATAATGAGATCTGATGCCCTCTTCTGGTGCGTCTGAAGTCAACTATGTATAATAATAAATAAATCTTTGGGCTGGAGCAAGCAAATGACTGAGCGAGCAGAGTTGACCGGAGGGAGCAGAGTTCCTAAAATAATTCAACTCCTAACAACCACATGAAGGCTCACAACCATCTGCACAGCTACAGTATACTCATATACATTAAATAAATAAATAAATCTTAAAGAAAGAAAGGAAGGAAGAAAGAGAAGAAAGTAAATACTAAACCTGTATCTTAATAATTTGTAATGGCAGTTCCTGAAGGTTATCTTCAGACAATTCTCTGGATTCCCAGACAGTTCCTAAGGACCATCCTTTTGATTAGGATTCTCACTGTCTTCCTAGGAAAACCTGGAGAGCTGAAGAAGAGGATTATTCTAACCCAGACTGAACATCACATCCTCTGACGAATTGGGTGGGCGATTGATTTCTGACAATTAAAACATTCTGTTTTCAATTCATCCAGTTTTGTTTTTTACTGACCATTGACTCTGGAAGCAGCCTCTAAAAGCCTACCGTGATATTATACTTTCTCATGTGAATTTTAGTGAGAGTTTATTGAAACAAAGACCTCTTGACAAAGTAATTTCTTACTAGTAAAATTTCAAGCACCAGATCAGACCTTTGCTGGAGATATTTGGAAGGAAACAGCACATCAGAAACTTTTTCTTCGGGTTTAGACCTGTCTTTTGGCAAGAATTTTATCTGTTAGTGATTTTGGAATCAAAAGGATGTCAGGAGTTTTTAGTTAACAATCTTGTTCCTTCGAGTAAAGGATTTTCTTTCAGGTCTACCCTAGGTTTCACGTTTCTTTATCCTGAGCAGAATTACTTATCCATTCTAAGAATTAAAGGCAAAACTAGCAGTTTACTTACTTACCTTCCCACTAGAAATATCAAAGAGAGAGGAAACAGCTGTCATGCTTTACTGTCAGGGCACGGAGGCACTGGTCCACATGCAGGACCATTTGCTCATCCCCGCTTGGCTAACTTCACACTGTAAGAAGGCCCCAGACCTTAATACAACTGACTCCATGATTGAAATTCCACTTTTAGCTTGTTTACAGAAGTATGTCAACCCAGAATATGTTTTCTGGGTTTTTTTGTTTGTTTGTTTGTTTGTTTCTTGGGTTTTTTTGTTTTTGTTTTGTGCTTAAAATCTCACCTTGAGAAAGGCTCGATGCTACACTGAGATCCCAAATACCCAGTGTAGGCATTGGCCCACCGATGAAGACTTTCTATTGGCTTAAGCCCATGTTTGAGCCTCTTGGCTCTGGTGGATATCCCACATTTCTGGAGGTCCTACTGAGATCCCCAGAGACCAGTCCTTGAGACCCCAGGAGTCGCAGATCTCTTTGGAGCAGCAGGAAGAGCAGAGTAGTCACAGAGCTTCTAGGAGGTGTGCACCGTGGGTTCCAGGACTCTGATCAGTCATTCCCTAGCACTCCAAAGTGGTTTGGTCCCTTTACCTCAAAAGGAAACAACTTAGAAAGTCTGTGGGTCGGTTACTTCTGAGGTAAATCTGGTTAAGCCACCTTACTTTTAGACACATTGGAGAAGTTAGACATGGCCACTGATCCCATGTGCAGGGTCCATGAATGGATTGAGGCCATCCCTGTTGTTTTTACTGTGTGTCTTCCTATGTGTTTCTGTCAGTTCTGTTTTCCTTTATTAACCACTGTGCTATGCCTACTCCAGTAAAGTCTGCCTGTTGAGGTCAGAAGGCCTGGAGACAGTCATGAGGCAAAGAGTTTCAAGAAAACTCAGCCTCCTGGAACCTTGGCATTCTCATAACCCGTATACTCATACCCTATCCCTGCATTAGTATGGTGTATGCTCTCTTTCAGTATTGTTTTATTGTAAGTGTCTTTAAAGATTGAATTTTAACATAGGTGAGCCTCCACCAGTGTTCAAACGCCCTAAAAAATCCTTGAAGCCAATGAGCTTGGAATTCAGCAGGAATTCAGTAAGAATGCCACCTATTCAGAAACATTCAAATTTACTTCTAGTAGAGAAGGTGAAACTAATTAGGTATTACAAAGAACGGAGCTAGAATAGCTAAGGGCTAGTCTGCTGAGTGATTACTTAGGACAGTAGCCAGTCTCACCCAAACAAGGAAATACACAATGGCCTAGTTAGTAGGTGGGTTTACCATGAAAGAGTTAGGGAATCCCCCTGAGACAGGTTTCTCCACTAGGCCCAAAGAAACAGCATAATCAGGCATTTACTAAGAACCCCAGGTGTTGGGCTTAACAATAGACTAGCATTACATCTGGCTCCCTTTTTAGTGGTAGAGGCCTGGTCCCCACCTTCTTTTGATATATACATTCTTTTTTTTTTTTTTTTTTTTTTTGCTTTTTTCGAGACAGGGTTTCTCTGTGTAGTCCTGGCTGTCCTGGAACTCACTCTGTAGACCAGGCTGGCCTCGAACTCAGAAATCCACCTGCCTCTGCCTCCCAAGTGCTGGGATTAAAGGCGTTTGCCACCACGCCCGGCTATATTCCTTTTGTTTTGTGTCACTGTAACTCGGTGGATGTGAATCGCCTGGTTTCTTGTTATTCTTCTGTATAAAAAGTTTTATGCTCGATTTTACAAATTACACTCAGATTCAACACACTCATGTCGCATCTGTTTGTCACCCCACTTTCACTGACTCCTTCACCCACCTGCAACCAGAGACCTGTTCCATGCAGATAGGAGACCCAAAAAAGGGGTTAGTCTGTGGCACCACTGGCCCAAAAAAGTTCCTATAATTGTTCAATTAATTAGTTTAGTTACCCAAGTCTAGACTAAACAGAAAGGGAAATTGCAACCCTCATCACTTGGCTTAGAGAGACAGGCATCCTAGTGTCCTGCTGGTTACCCTGGAACCTAGTGCCCTCCTGGCCACCCTTGAACACCTAGTGCCCTGCTGGCCACCCTTGAACACCTAGTGCCCTGCTGGCCACCCTTGAACACCTAGTGCCCTGCTGGCCACCCTTGAACACCTAGTGCCCTGCTGGTTACCCTTTAACACCTAGTGCCCTGCTGGCCACCCAGGAACACCTAGTGCCCTGCTGGTCACCCTGGAACACCCCTCTCCTGCTTGTGAGGAAACCTGAGACCTCTGGCTCCCATGAGTCTAATTCTTCCAGGGAAATAACTGTATACTGTCTTGGATCTGGACAATGCATTCTTCAATTTCCCATTGGCAGAGGTGAGTGAACCCATCTGTGCTTTTAAAAGGAGCAGACTCAGAGAGAGGTTGCAATGGACAACTTACATGGAACAGGTTGTCCTGATGATTTAAAAATTTTCCAGTTTTAAGTTTTAAACTTTTGATCAGACACTGAATGCTGACCTCCTGCCATTCCATCTGAGGTTTTCCAGGAACATATAAGGGCCACTGAGGGACTGAATGCTGACCTCCTGCCATTCCATCTGAGGTTTTCCAGGAACATATAAGGGCCACTGAGGGACTGCTGCAAGAGTTATAGGCTCTGGGCTATGAAATATTGGCTAAAAAAAACCCAACTTGTACATCCTATCTTGGCTACCAGCTGAGGGAGGGAGACTACCTCACAGTAGGATCACTGCTATCCTTCAGATCCCAACTCAAAAGATTTAAGAGGCAGGTTTCAGGGTTCCTGGGGGCAGCTAGACATTGCTGCCTCTAGACACCAGAGTCTATGGAATAGTAAGGCCTCTATACACTAGCACAAAGCAAAACTGAACCTCTCATCTGACCTAGACTAAACAAAAGGTATTTGAGGCTTTAAAAATAGTTCTGACTTCAGCTGCAGGCCTAGAACTTCCAGATGTCTCAAAACCTTTTCTTCTGTTTGTCCATGAAACAAAAGACATTACAAAAGGAGTTTTGATCCAAACTTTGAGGTCATGGAAATACCCTGTGACAACCTGCTGAAATGATTGGATCCATCTAAGAGCTGTGGTGGCTACCGCTAGTCTAATGAAAAAAATTACCTCTCAGTCAAGATCTTATACTCACATACCCCATGCCATTGAGGCCCTCCTCAATGCCTGTGTGACCCAGTACCTGTCCCTACTCCTGGACCACCCTTGAGTGCTTTTTGAGAAACCCACTGCCATCCATCCTGTCACCTTCTTGCCTGATGCCAGCCTGCAAGTGCTGATCCATGACTGTCATGAGATGAAGGATGAAATAAGGTACACGGGGGCTAAGGAAGTTACTTTAACTGAAACAATGTGGGCCCATACCAGGTATCTTAGTCTAGATAGCAGAACAGATTGATCTTAGCCAGGATCTCAGAAGGGAAAAAAGAAAAGTGCACCACTACACAAAGTTGTTATGCTATTACTACTGTGCATGCCCATAGTAAGATCAACAGAGAGAGAATGCTTCTCACTACTGGGGGAAAGAATATTAAAAACAAAGAGAAAATCTAGCCCCCACCCACCCACCCACCCACCCAGAGACTTTTGGCTTTCTCTGTAAATCTTCCCCTATCCTCTACTGGTCTACTTCAAGGACATAAAAAAAGATAATTCCCTTGAACCAAGAGGTAACAGGGCCACTGACTTAGCTATCTGACAAAAGGCCCTAAGATCAGTGGGGCTTACTGATATTCTGAGGACTGTGGGGAGCCTCCTGGCCTGGAGTGGGTTGAGATGAGACACAGAGTCCGACTCAGGTGTGGCTTTAAAGACTGGTGGTCTCTGGACATTTTAGCTCTCAAACTATACTGAATGCTGATTATAACTTCTAAAAGGTCCATAAAAACTTTCTTGCTCTTTCTGAGGGTTAAAGCTGCTGGCTTAGGTGATTAACACCTGTAGCCTAACAGCAGGGGGTGGGGGGGGATGAGAGGTGGGGGTGGGGGGGGGTGGGGGTGGGGTGATTAAGTAGCCTTTGTTCTACAGCCTGCTAGTTAAAGTCGCCAGAAGAAAAAGGGACACTTTGAAAAGTGATTTTAGTGTTTAGCGTTTATTTCTAAGTTGTAAAAAGTTACTCCTATGAAAATTCTCTAAGAAAAAGGGGGAAAGGGGGCTTGTAAGAAGGGGGGATAAGGGGAGAGATTGTCCTCAACATTTATACATCTTTTTGAATATATAATCACATGGTAAAAAGTTCATCATAAGTTTACACATAAATTCAAATTATAAATCAAATAAGAGAATGTTTACATGCATATCCAATGAGAGTTAATTATCTGGCTAAATATTAATTATCTGTCCCAAGCTTAACAGGTTCATGGAGAGTTAAAAACCATAACTAAGTTATTAGTGAAGTTTTGTATTGATAAACCCAGTCAATATTTTATCTCCTGCCCTAGTACCTATAATAAATTATAGTTCCCTTTTTACGACCTTTGGTTAATGGTATTACAACCTTTTGGAATGTGCACTGAGTAGTAGAAGCAATGAACTAGTGACACTTGGAGACTGTCAGAGTTGTCATTGCAGTTTTGACCATCAGAAAGGACCTAATAGCAGTCCCACTATAAAGGAACTTAATAAATGCTGATATAATTTTAGGAATTTTTATAGGGGCATCATTAAAAATTAAGAAGTCATTTATTTGTCTATATAGCATCACTACAAGACAGTACATTTTCATTGTTCTATAGAGATCTGCTCAAAAGGATGTGCTAATACTAATGATTGTTATATATATTTAATAATACCAGGAAAACCATTTTAATAGCAGGAATTTTCCTAAAATGAATTTTTCCTGGGCCTTGTCTATTGGAACAAATCCATTGTGGATTATTAATCCAAGGCAGGTCACCTGTTAGTTATTAGCTCGTTTGCTCCTGACAGATGACATATCCCAACCTTGTGCTGCCTGAGACTCCATGGCATAACAAGAGGAAGGGATGAACAGCTCCAACCCACAAGTTGATGGAGGATGCCAGAGGGAAAAATCATTCTCTCATTCTCAACAACTGGCAGGACTCTGGTGTCATGGTACCTGGCTGTCACCAGGCTACTCATCTGGGGTCCCATAAAACTTTCTGAGTTGCTCAGACCAAGGTATGTTATACCTAGCCTATAAATATATATTAATTATACCTATTGTGGGAGGCCACATGTGCTGTTGCAGGGTGGCGCTGGCTTCTGCTGGCCACCACGCATACATAGGCAGTAAAGTTTTTTTTTTTTTGCCAAGATGAGGTTTTGAGAATTAACCAAAATTAACCAATCAGATGAGAGAGAAGTTAACCAATCAGATGAGAGAGAAGTTAACCAATCAGATGTAGGCATGCAAATGAGGTGGTAAGCATAACCCAAGCACAACCAATCTGGGTGTGAGACATGCCTCTCCTAGGCCTATGTAAGCAGCACCAGTTTTGGGCTTGGGGTCTCTTCGCCTCTGCAATCAAGCTCTCCCAATAAACATGTGCCGAAGGATCCTGTTGCAGCGTCGTTCTTGCTGGCAAGCCAGGGCACGTGCAAGAACCTATATATAATTAATATATAGAATGGGATGTCTCAGTCAGGTGCCAGGTTGATTCTCAAGTAAATCCAAAGCAGAGAGCCCTTACCCAAGAAGGAGTCCAAGTGAGAGAACAACACTTGAGCAAACATTGGGAAAACTGACTTCAGCAAGATCTGACCTTCAAGGGGAGGATAAAAGTACTTGCTAGTTTTTATAGATGCCTTTTCCTGCCTGAACTGAAACTGCTCAAATTGTAGCTTAATAGCTCCTCCAGAAGCTGGTCCCCTATTTTGACCTCCCCCTAGCAATGGGGTCCAACTTTCATAGTCAACACCTCTCAATTAATAGCTTTAGACATAGATTGAAAACTTCATTGTGCTTATAGACTTCAGAATTCTGGGCAGGTTAAAAACAAAACAAAACACAACAACAACAACAAAAATAGGACATTAAAAAAACCCTGACAAAATTCTCCCTAGAGTCCAGTGGAGGGTGAGTAGATGTCCTTCCTTTGTTGTGCTTCAAGTCTGCTGCTCCCCATAGAAAAAGGGATTGACCCACTATGAGATTATGTCTGGAAGACTTCCCAGGCAATCAGCAGAATTCTCTAAACATTCCTTTCTCAAGTCACAACAGGCCTTCCAGTTCTCCATACAGGCTATTCATTGGACTCTCTGAGAGACTCAGCCAACCTCCGAGTCCACCACCAGTCTCCCCTTGTTCAAGTCCAGTGCACCATCTGAGTTAAGTGGGTAGCCAAAGGGGAGCTGCAACCAACTTGGAAAGGCAACCACATGATGACTCTCTCTCTCCCCACTCCTACAGCTGTGAAGGTAGAAGGATCCACAGATCCATCACACCTAGGTAAGAAAGCAGGAGCGGCAGAAGCCACAGTTGTTGCTGCCAAGTATACTGTCTGCCGGACGAGGGGCCCATCAAAATTAAGGTTTCATCAGGTACCAGGCCCTTCCATTCCCTGCCCTTTCCCTCTTCCTGAGATTTTTGTTTGATATGAATACAGAGTTATGGTCCACCCACCAAAACTCTCAGGCCTAGACCTGGAAACTAGGGAAGACAGATACAGGGAAGGTATTAGCTAGCGGGTCTACAGACCAGAAACCCATATTCATCCTTACCTCTGCTCACCGATGCCTACTTTAAATGTGTGATTGTATTGGAATGACAGGAAGCAAAGCTTAAGGGCATTGTGGTCTGTGTATCTCACTGTGGTGACTTTTAGCTGATGCTGAGCAAGGCTGACCACTTCCCCTCCCTTGGTCAGCCATGTGCTGTTGCTGGAACAGTTCTACTTTATAAACCTATGCTGAATCCTGTATCCCTAGACACATCGCACCGGGCTACTAACCTAGAAACATAGCAGACGTTAGTGCATTTGCTACATAAGACGGTTGGTGGGCTTCTTTGTCCCTTACATGACTGCAAATCCATGATGGTGACCTTTATGGTAATTCTACCCCTTAGGCAAAAATCATCCAGACTGCCTGATTTTAACAGTTTGGTTTCGCTATAGGTTAATGATGTGATGTTGGACAAATGGCCTAATTCCTCTGTGCTTTAGTTTCCACTTCTTTAAAAGAGATTATTTAGTAGCCACGGGGCTGTTGAAAAAGTATATGGTACATTATTCTTTTAAACTTGGGTTGTTAGACCTGGCAGAAGTGGACACCCCATTCCTCCTTCACCCCTGCTCATTTCTGTGTGCTGTTTATCTCATAATCTCCCAGACTGCCATCCAGACTACAAAACCACAGCCTCTGAGCTTGTTTTATCCTTTTTCCTCTAATCATAATCATCTAATTGATCATTGTCATTTATTTCTTCCCTTTTGTCTCAATGCTTGCTAGAGATTTCAGTTGTTGTTGTTGTTTGTTATTTTCAGACAGGGTTTCTCTGTGTAGCCCTGGATGTCCTGGGACTCACTCTAGGGACCAGACTGGCTTTGAACTCACAAAGATCTACCTGCCTCTGCCTCCAGAGTGCTAAGATTAAAAGTGTGCACCACAATCACCACCTGGCTTCCTTATTGGCACCTGTCTGGACTTTTAGTAAAGTCTCTGTCAGGAGCCAGAATGGGACAAGCTAATAACTAGCAGGTGATCATTCTGAAGTGGCCTGCCTTGGATTATTATATAATCTGCGACAGGTGAGCCCTCATTAAGCAAGACTGTGAGGGACTAATTTTAGGAAAGATTCCTGCTATTAATATGCTTTTCCTGTTATTATTAAACATATATAACAATCACTAAGTAGAAGCACCCCCTTAGGAGCAGATCTCTGCAGATCCACGGAGATGTACTGTCTTGTAGTGATGCTATATAGACAAATAGATGACTTAAGTCTTAATGATGATCCTATAAGAATTCCTAAAATTATATCTGTGATTATTAAGCTCTTTTATTAATGGGCCTGCTATTAGGTCCTTTTCTGATAGTCAAAGCTGCAGTGAGAATTCTGCCAGTCTCTCAAGTGTCACCAGTTAGTTGCTCTTAGATGGTAACCAGACTTTCTCCTACTCAGAGCACATTCCAAGAGGTTGTAATACAATTACCAAAGGTCATAAAAATGGAGTTAACGATTTATTATAGGTGTTAGGACAGAAGATAAAATGTCAACTGGGTTTATCTATACAAAACATCACTAATAACTTAGTTATGGTTTTAAACCTTCAGTGAACCTGTGGAGCTGTGACAGGTGATGGATGTTTAGCCAGATAATCACTCCTAATGGATATGCATTCGCTGTTGTAAACTTCTGTTTCAATTTATGATTTGATTTTTTGGTGTGAACTCGTGATGAGCTTTTTAACATGTGATCATGTGTTCTGAATGATATTTTAAGAGCTGAGGACAAAGAGAAAAGTCAGAACTGAGGGACTGGGGTGAGAGGAACAGAGGTGAGGTGAGAAGAACTGAGCTGAGAAGGGAACTGAGCTGAGGAGTTTTTAGACAGAACATTTTTTAGATTAGAAGGAGAATGTAGAGTGGAGTAACTTAGAAATTATAGGTAACATAAAATACTAAGAGAGCAATGTGTAGAATGCAGAGGGAAAGAGGAAAAGAGAAGACGTCGCAGAGAGCAGAAGGAGCAGGCAGGCTTCTCCTTACCATGGGACAGAACAGGTCCCATGGTAAGGACAAGGCAGGTTTAGTCTTATTAAAAGAAACAAAGCTTTTTTTCTTACAAACATGAGTTTAATTCATTTAGCATTAAAAAGGTAAAAGGTTTTTCTTTCTGTATGTTGGAGTGCATTTTTTTCATCCAGAATGAGTGAGTTCTTTCTGCACGGTGCTTGGTCTTTTATTCCATATGCATATGTAAAGTATGGATGTGTGTGTTAGTATGTAATTGTGAGAATGTGTGTGTCTGTGTAAGTATGTAATTGTGAGAATGCATGCAAGCTGGGCCCAACTGGGTTTGAATAGAAATGAATAAATGAGCATGAATGAAGCTGAATATGAATTTATGTGAAATTATGCATATTTGCTTATGTAAAAGTTTTTCCTTCTTCTCCTGGTTCAATAGAAGTTTATTGCTCCAAATTTCCCCCTAGCCTGACAAGCAAGAGGCATCTGGACAAAAGGGAAAAGGCTCTAGCAATTAATCCTTTACTTAACCTCCTGCTGTTTTAGGATGAGATGCTAAGTGCCAGAAACTGCAGTTTCTGGCCTCAGAGGATCACAGAAGGCAGGTCAGCTACAATAACTTAGTAAGTTAGACTTAGATAAGTAAACTTTTTATTATACAGCAACCTTAAATTTCTCGTAAGACAAAGTTTTACCCCAGAAACTCGTAAGACACAGTCAAAGTCTGACGCTCCACCTATGCTCTTTCCCTCTCCGCTGCCTCAAGAAGAACCGACAAGAAAGAAGAAACACCCTACGATGGCGCTGGTGCTGGCCCTCGGAAAGTCTCCTTGTCCCTGGCTGATTTCTCTTCTCCAGCACTGTCCCATCCTAATCCAGCTTGTCATATCGATTGCCACCAGGCTGAAAAAAAGGTTTCTTTATCCATCGTTTCATTTCTATACACATATTTTTCTCTTTTTTCTTGAAAGAAGATCTCTGTGGACAAGGCTAGCTTCAAACTCAATCCTTCTCCCTCAGTGTTCTAAGTGTTAAGATTATAATTTATTTATTATTTTTAAAAAGATTATTTGTATTTCTGTGTATCTACGTTTATATGCCTTGCGTAGAGAACCAATCCACTTTAAAGTTTAGCACTGATGATTATGACATGTTTTCGAAAAGTTATCACAGAAAACCCATTTACTCCTTTTAAAATATATCTGTATGTGTGTGTCCACAAGTGTACCCACCTGCGGAGGTCAGAGAGCAACTTGCTAGAACAAGTTCTCTCCCTTCCACTCTGCGGTGGGTCCTAGGAACTGAATGCAGCTCAACAGAGTTGGCTGCAAACACCTTTGCCTCCTGAACCACCACCCTTGTGGGGAGCGGGTGTGGCGGCAGTCCCAAAGGCGCCAGGGACTGCAGCTAAGTCGTATGACTTGCACCTGACTTCTTCATATAAACCACAAACATCGTGAGAGCTGCGCAGGTGTACCAGGTTACTGGCGAAGCCATTTTGGTGGAGATATGCCCCTGCTGCCCTGATTAGCTGAAGCTGCATACCTGGTGAGGTGATGTGGCCTGCTGTGAGTGGATGGGAACTGATAGTATATAAGAGTGAGAGGCCCAGGGCTCGGGGTCTTTCGCCTACACAGTCAATGCTCTCCCAATAAACGTGTGCAGAAGGATCCTATTGTGGTGTCTTTCTTGCTGGAGAGTCAGGCGTCCCACACACCCTCAAGCCAACATTTACTCTGTTTAAAGAAATCGGAAAACACTTCCTAAAATCTTCGTTTTGATTGCCGTGCTCTCAAAATCCTCAAGAGAAAATTTGGAGCCCTTATAGCCAGCTTCTAAGCTTTTTTCCTAGAATTTTTTTCTTTTTATTCTTTTTGTGGTTCTTACCTCGAGTTCTCTAAAGTCATAGCTATCTGTGTGCTTATCTGAACGATAGCACTGTGCTAGCTGAAAGAATTCTTAACTTTTGTAGCAGTTGTTCGAGTCCCTGGCCTCCCTCTGAATTCGTTTGCATGTCTAAGGAAAGTGTGAATATTTATTGAGTGAATAAGTGATCGAGATGAGACTTCCTGTTCCAATTTCCCTTGACCCAAGCCTCAATGAGAACGCTTTCTCATACGAAAAGGGTTAAGTTGCTTCAACTACCAGAACTTATCACCTGATCTTTGCCCATTAGTATTCTGAAACCAAAGGCGAAGTGTGACTGTCTGCGGAGTAAGTGGGGGAGGATAACCGACTAAAAGTCTGCAGTACTAACTGAAGAGCTTGAGGAGGTCTCAGAATGTTGTAGAATCAAGAAACAGATGAAGGGATTTTCCCACCATGGATGATGTGAAAACATGACAAGTCACATGAGCTTCATTTATGGGATTTTAGAAGCCTCTTCTGCATCTGTTTATAAAAGGCAGTATAAGGACTTTGTGTCTACTGTGGCCTTTTTGAGTTGGACGCTGAACATTAGTAGGGACATAGTTCCCTCCACAGCAGTTCTCCTGCTGCTTGGGGCTCTCAGGGAGGAAGTTACTGTTTGCCTGGTTCCCAGGGCCTCCCTACAGGGAAGGTCCATCTGGTCCTGGCACAGTGAAAATGCCTACCCAGAAGGTACAAGTATAGACGGTGCCAGGCAACAGAGTTGGGACACTGGTGCAGTAGCTATTCATGTCAGAGTGGATTTTTCTCCACATAATAGAGCACACTTTATCATTCAGTCTTGTAGGTATACTCACTCCAAACCACGTTAAACATCGTGTTTCACACATGCATGGAAGTCAGTGTCCTTGCCTTTGATAAGTAAAAGTATAGGGCATGTTTTATATGTTCTCTCCGGAATAAACTCTCAAACTTAGGAGGAATAAGAAAGATGAAGAAACTCAAAAAATGTATGTAGCTGGAATGTAATTATAGGGCTTCAGACTCAGAAAATGGTGGTGAGACGGTGCAGGAAAGAGGTTTGAAGAAAAAGTAAGTAGGCGTAATGGCTTTGTTATTATTTTTTTATTGGTGAAAACTGGGGGTATGGGTAAAAACAGCAAAAGGAGTGTCAGTGGAGTGGAACAGTCTGCGGTGATGTGGCTGGGTAGCGTGGGCGAGGCAGGCTGATGAGGACAGCAGCTGATACTGGCAAGCTAAGCAGATTCACTTCCATTTGTTCCCATAGCTTATTATTTTTATACTTTAAAACGATGAGTGTGTGTGTGTGTGTATGATGCATACACATGTATGTAATTGTGTTGTGTATATGACTACAGAAGTTGGCATTGGGCATCCTCCTCTGTCACCTTCCACCCCATTCTTTGAGACAGGGTTTCTCACTGATCCTAGAGCTCACCAACTCAGCTACAGCGGGTGAGGGCCAGGGATCCATGCATCTGCTCTACCTTCCCTGTGCTAAGAACCCAGGCACACGCCATGGTATCCAGCTCTAAATCAGGTGCTGGGGATCCAAACACGGTCCTCCTGCTTGTGCAGCAAGTACTTCACCACCAAAGCCATCTCCCTCGCCCTGGGTTGTGGTTCTGTAGCATTAAAGCAACCTTGAACTCACTCCAATCCAGCATTTGCGGCTAGACACTAGATCAGTGCAAGAACACAGATGTGGAACGGAAATGGTGGGTAACCCGGGAATAACAAAGACCGTAAGGAAAAAGGAGCAAGAGGACCCGATGACCAAAAGAATGTTTACTAAGTCAGACTGTAACACAACACACAGTGCATCTGGAGTCACTGCCCAGGAAGTGTGAAACGAAAGCTAAAATGGAATGAACGAATTTTCCAAGGTAAACTCACATCCCCTCAGAGAGAGAGAGAGAGAGAGAGAAGGTGGCTCTGACTAGCTGGGGCTCCTGTTTTTCTTACAGTTTATCCTGTCCTAATTATCATCACTCCAAAAGGTGTATGTGTGTGTGTGCATGTGTGTATGTGTCTCTGTGTGTCTGTGTGTGTCTGTGTGTGTCTGTGTGTGTCTGTGTGTGTGGTGTGTATGTGTCTATGTGTGTTTCTATATGTGTGTGTATTTCTAGGAAGTGTGTGTGTATAATGTACTCCCTAATCTGCATGACACAGAAGTTTCCCTTTAAACTGGCAGAACAGGTAACTTGGAACAGGTAACGGTGAAGCATATAACTGTGTTGTCTTCTTCCTCTGAACTTGAGAGACAGGGGGCAGTGGTGAGCTGTGACTTTTTCCTTTCTTAGGAGCTTGCTCCCCCCCCCCCCCCATGGTGCTTGTGAGTAGGCTGTTGCTTGGAACTGCTGTAACCACTTAGGGTTTATGCCACACTGGTTTAAGTATCTTTGGCAAATTCACAAACTCTTTTGGGCACTTGCTGACTTTTTTCTCTTCTGTGTAACCTCTGCTCCCTCTCTAGTGCACAATTTCCCCACAAAATAAAAGTGAATCAACATTGCTTTCATCCTGTATCATTATGCCCTGTGGAAATTAAGTAGACAGATTTGTTGAAATTAAGCAATTGTGTGTGTGTTCTCCTTCCATTTGAGTTTTGCCCGCTCAAGCGATCTTCTCAGGCAACGGCTCACAGCTCAGTGGGGGCTGAGGTTTCATTTTCTCACAATATCTCTTTGTCTTTAGATTTTACAGGAGAGCAAACTTTTGAGAATTGATGCTTATTTTTTTTTTTAATTTTGCACTTCTACAACTGATCATATGATGTCCAGCCCCAGTGGATACATCTACAACACAACTCTTGCATTAAGGCTCAGGGAACACTATGGAAGAAGGAGCAGAAAGACTGTAAGAGCCAGAGGACCAGAAAAATCTACTGTGAGATTATGTCTCCTAGAAATGACTGGGAAGCTGTACCCATAAGTCTTCAACAATATGGCCACCCAAACAAGACCTGAGCTATGGCAACACCAACCGATGCGCTAACATGGAAAAGTGAAATTTCACGGGCTCTACCCCTAGACAAGAAAGAACTCCAGGCAACTAAGGAGTGATGAGAGCTGAGGAAGGAGTCTTCCCTTGAGGACAAGCCTCCTAACTGATGATTCTATACCACATGGGCAGCCCCAAAATCATATGCATACAAGCAGCACTAAAGGGATTTGGTCAATTGTACTTATATCGTGTGTGTGTGTGTGTGTGTGTGTGTGTGTGCGCGCGCGCACAACAATAACAAAGAGGACAGGAATCTGAGAGTGAGTAGTGGGGTTAGAGAAAGGAAAGAGAATGAGGGGATGATATAATTATATTTAATTTAAAAATTATAAAGTTCTGGTAAGACATTACTTACAAATATTTAGGTTTTAGGTAAAAGATATAACACCATTTATGAAAGTTTTTCTTTCTTAAAAAAGAAGATTTCTTTTTAAATTATGTGTCTGTGTCTGTGCAAGCAAGCACAGGTACCCAGAGATGCCAGAGACTTCAGATCTTCCTGGAGCTGGACCTCCAGGCTGTTGTGAGCCAACACTGTGAGCGCTGGAAATTGAACTCTGCTGGCTGCTAAGCCCTCTCTCTCATCCAGGTTTATCTTATGGACTTATAGCTCCTTCCCTGGGAAGAGTTGAAAATTTAGTAAGATGTACTCTATGTTTGAGGAAAATAGATTTGACCATTATTAGATATTTTCCCCCGGGGAAAAAATTATATTTTAGGGACTTAAGAGAAAAATCTTGATGAGATAGAATTAGGGCAAGGTGGGATTTTTTTTTTTTTTTTTTTTTTTTTGGTTTTTTTTCGAGACAGGGTTTCTCTGTATAGTCCTGGCTGTCCTGGAACTCACTTTGTAGACCAGGCTGGCCTTGAACTCAGAAATCCGCCTGCCTCTGCCTCCCGAGTGCTGGGATTAAAGGCGTGCGCCACCACGCCCGGCTCGGGATTTTTTTATTCTTCGATAAACTAACAAAGGTCTAATGTAGATAGTGTGAGGTGGTATTCTGCACTAAGCAAGTTTGTTTAGAATGTTTTTTATTTTTAAAAAACAAACAAATTACCCATTTTCACGTCTACCTGCTTAGTTCTGAGTCGCTTTAGTAGCATCTTCAGGGTTTGCACCATATTCTGGCTCCCTTAGGAGGTAAATACAATCCCTAGCCTACTGCTTTGTACTTTGTGGATAGTAGGTAACTCTGTTGAACAAATTACTGGATTTTATTGTTTTTTTTTTCTCATTAAAGTAATATAAGTTATAGCTCCGTAATCCTGTCACACACAGTCACTTCTTCTCTCCCTCACTTTTAAGTGGATATTTTAAGTTCGTATGCACAGCTATGGGCTTCACTGCAGCATTTATATACCCATGGCACTCGACTTTGTTCTCATCCATCCTTTCCTCTGCTGCCTTTCAACCCCCCCCCCCCATCTCCTCTTTTGTTTGTCTCCTTCCTCTCTCCAATAATCTTCTACTCTGTTTTCACACACAACAAAAGATCTTGATATCCCAAGCGGTCAGTCGGTCTGCAGCAGAAAGCATCGTGCTGGAGGTATCAGCAGAGCCATACTAAACTAAACAAAGCAAAACATGTGATACTGGCACACAGACAGACACACAGACTAATGGAGTCAAATAGAGGCTCTCGGCATAACCCCAAACAGCAGTAGCCACCCGAATGCTTACAAAGACACCAATACATGCACATTCACAGCCAGTGCAGGGAAAATCGGATACCTACTTGTAGACAAATGAGTCCAGATCCTTAGCTCTCAACTGACACAAAAATCAGCTTCAAACGAGTCAAGACCTTGTATTATGTGAGGTGTTTCAAAATCGCATGGGTTCTCTCTCATATGTGGATTTCAGCTTTTTACTCTAATATGTACATTTATGTGGGAGTGTGGAGAGAGCACAGGTACTTAGACGGGGTCACTGAGAAGGGAGAAAAGATGCCTTGGGAGTTGGAAAGCAGTACGATACATAAGACCTGAAACTCTGAGATGATCAGAAAATAGGAAAAACACAGGAGACTGGTGGGACAGTGTGGTGGTAAAGGTTCTTTCTCACACAAACCTGGTGACCTGAGTTTGACCCCAAGAGAAGCCCAAGTCCATAAAAAATGTTCTCTGACCTCCACATCCCTAATGTGGCATTCATACCCATGCGCACACATACACACCATGACACATACAATAATAATAAATACGAAGTTTTAGAAAGATATATGCATAGGTAAAGTATTTCTGAATAGGACTCTAGTTTTCCAGGAAATAAAACCAACAATCAATAAACAAGACGTCATGTGATTAAAAACTTCTGTACAGCAAAGGAAACAGTTAACTGAGTGAAGAGGTAGCCTACAGAATGAGAGGAATTCTTTATCAGGCAGAAGATATAAGATCCACAAGATACAAAGAACTTAAAACACCAAACAACAATGAAACAATAACCCAGTCAAAAATGGACCAAGGAACCTTGTGTTCTCAAAAGACATACGAGTGGACAGTAAATATTTTAAAGCATGTTCAGCATCTTTAGGCATCAAGAAAATGTAAAGTAAAACTACTTTGCAGTTCTGTCTCACCCCAGTTCAAATGTCTGTGGTCCAGAGAACAAGCGTTGGCAGGGATGTGGGGACGAGAGAGGTGCCCACTGTGGGTTGGTCTGTGACCTGGTGTAGCCATTGTGGAAATCAGTGTAGAGGTTTTTCAAAATATTAAAAAACAGAACTGGTTTGTGACCCAGCTCTACTGCCCCTGGTCATGTGTCTAGAAGACTGAATATCCTCTCTGCTTAACTGCCACACAAACATTTGCACGTCCATGCTACTGTATCCACAATAGCAAGGAAATGAGACCACCCTAGATGCTATCAGCTGATGAATGGGTAATGAAAATGTAGCACATCTACACCTGGAGTCTCATTCAGCTGCAAAGAAAAATGAAATGGTGTAATTTGCAGGAAAATGGAACTGGGAAGTATTGTATTAAGTGAGGCACTTCAGACTCAGAAAGACAAATATCATATGTTCTCTCTCATATGTGGATGGCAGCTTCTAATTATTACTTAAGTGGGAGTGAGTGTTTAGAGTCCAGGAGACTAGACAGTGACCATGAGAAGGTGAAAAGACAATCTGAGATGTACTAAGGAGCAGAATGCATGAAGTGGGTGTGGGACCACTTAAGCAGGGGTTGGGAAGGGCAGGGAGGTGGGGGAAGGGAGGGGAGAAGAGAACCAACAGAAAGTCTCAGAATATTTGCTAAGGAGGTGACTCAGCAGCAGGAGACTCAATTCCCTCCACCCATCTGGGATTCTTGTTTGTTTGTTTGTTTTCAGGACAGGGTTTCATTGTGTCCCTTGCTGTCCTAGAACTCGCTATGTAGACCAGCCTGGCCTTGAACTCACAGAGATCTGCCTGCCTCTACCTCGTGCTGGGATTAAAGGCATGTATCACCACTGCCCAGCCCATCTGTAATTCCTGTTCCAGAAGATTCAATGCCATCTCTGGCTTCCCTGGGTACCAGGTATGCATATGGTATACATATAGACATGTACATGTAGGCAAAACATCCATTTATATAAAATTAAATAAAATGACTTAACACCATCAAGATTAATAACCATAGGTTATTAGATGAAAATCCCAATGTCAGAGGTAGGAATAGCCTACCTCTGTTGTTGGATAGAAAGGTTTCTGACCCTCACCAGATACACACACACACACACACTACAAGCAATTTTCAATGTTTCTGGGTTTCCATCAGAACTAAAATCTTGCTGCCAAAGGTGACATATGCTTCAGTTGCAGGACATACTGAAATCAGCAGGCTGGTGCTAAGAAGCTTCCTTCCTGGTGGCTAACTGGTACTCTGCAGGCTGCTGGGGAGGTTGGTCACCAACATTGTTATTTAGCTGTGGACATCTATACAATAACGCCTACTGGCAATATGAGCCCTGGGGCAATGGCAGCAGGTCTCTTCAGCAGGTAACCAGCAGCTTTCTGAGTGGATTTGATGCCCTTGCCATCTACATGGTACTATAAATCTGGTTAAATGCTCTGGCTGGGGGAAAAGAAAAACAAAACAAAACAACAGCAGCAACAACAACCAAAACCTCTGGCTGGGAGGTCATAGGCCCTTATAGGGCATCTACTGCTGTCGTTTTGCTAAGCGGACGTGATGCGCCTGTCTAACTGCCTTCTAGATAACTTTCTGTCTATAGAGTAGTGGTGCTTTCAGTTTTGGTCAGAGAACGTACTTTCTGCAGTGATAGGCAGTGACTGCAGAGACAACTCTGGTCAGAGCTCTGAGAATAAATCACTGGTGAGTGCCAGGAATAAATGGGACATCTACATCACCGCTCCCCACCCCAAAACTCAGGGAGCACTCCCAGAGAAGAGTCAGAGAGAGATTATTTATTTTTATTTATTAACTTTTTCTTTTAACTTTTGTTTTGAGACAGAATTTACTATGTAGACCAGGCTGGTCTTAAAACTTACAGAAATCTGCCTGCGTCTGTCTCCTGAGTGCCAGGATTTAAAGGCCTATCTTTCCAGTGTAAAAGCAGGCGAAGGCGGTTGAAGAGGTAGGGAATGCTAATCTCTAAGTGGGACTTGGGTGTTATACTCTTGAGCTCATGGAAGCTGTGTCACTTGTAGAAGATCCACACAAACTTGAGTTTGTGTCAACTCAACACTGTCGCGGAGGGTAAGGAATTCATGGCGTCCCACCCCAGCCTGAAGACCTCTATGCCGGTAATGGTTGGCAGGGAAGGGAGAGAAGTCATCTTCAGTGTGAGACTCTGGTAAGCTCTGCATGCTCCCCTAAACAACCTTAATGAAGCTCACTGGGATTGAAAACTAAAAAAGACATGAAAGTGGGAGGCAGGAGAGGGGTGAGGTATGAGGAGAAGAGAGGGTAAGGCTGAATGTGTAGTGTAATCGGAATGCATTAACTACAATATGAAAATGTCATGTAATCCATTATGTGTGACTAATGTATGATAATAATGTTCCTCTTTCTATTTTTATGGCCTACACACACACTTAAATCTAGATTCCCTGTTTGAGGGAAAAAAACATGTAATACTTGCCTTTCTGAGTCTGGCTTAAATTTTATATTTTCATATAATTTTATTTATAGTTAACTTAGGATTTTTAAAGTATTTTACTTTTGAGACAGTGTTTTGCTATGTAGTCCAGATAGGCCTGCACTTTGTAGCCATTCTCCTATCTGAGCCTCCTCAGTGCTAGTGTTACAAGTATATCCCATTATACCCTGAAGAATGTTGTATTCTTTTTAAAAATAAAGCTTCCCCATATTTTGTATGTTTTAAGATAGTCAAATATCGCATCATTTAGAGTAGCAAGAAATTTCCTGTTATTGCTAGACAAGGATAATCTCAGAGATATTGTTTTAGTCTCAGGAAATATTGCTGAAGAATTATGGTTCATTTTAATTTGTGTGAACTACATTTGAAATTCTTTATGTGAAATACTAACTTCAAATTGCCTGCCAAGGGCTCAATGAAGAGGGTGCAGCGTGTTTTGTGTTCAAAATCATGATTTTCTGAAGGGAGTTTGAATAGTGTAAAACCAGAAAGGGTTGCTAATATCTTAATAGAGGAAGTCCAAACTACACCTTTCCCAGTTTTTTTTTTTTAACTTGAAACTAATTTTGTAACATTCTGTTTATTGAACTTCCTCATTTAGAGGGTTTTCACACTGAATTAGATCTTGAGTGGATTTGTGCCCATCAAAGGGAGGATTTATGAAAACGGAGATGTGGAAGCATTCTCTGGAATAACCCGCCTTGTCAAGGCACTGATGCCACAGATGTGGACGGCGCCCTGAAACGCGATCTTTTCTGAGATAGGCTCTGTAGGATCAAAGTGTCAACATGTCTTCATGAACTCTTCAGCCTCTTTCATTCTTCCTCCCCTCCCCTTCTGAGAGGGGGGGGTAGAGGGAGAGGGAGAGAGAGAGAGAGAGAGAGAGAGAGAGAGAGAGAGAGAGAGAGAACTCACTTTGTTTCTCAGGTGTCTCAAACTCTGAGACTCAAGTGATCTTGCAGCTGGGGACAGTCCTGAGTAGCTGGGACTCCAAGCTGCACCACCTCTCCTCAACACTCTCCAGACAGGCTGACCTAGATAGAATCTGTATGGTTCTCAGCAAGCACTATTTTAGCTTTAGTTCCGTTTTGTCCTTTTCGCTGTTTGCTAGCAGTGCGTTCTGGGGATATTGTGCTAACTGCCTCCCCGGTGCTTCCCATCCTGTGTAGAGCTGTACTCTCAGTGTTTGCAAAGCTACTGGAGGTCTGAAGAGGTACAGAGACCAATACTTCCCTTAATGAGGGCCAGTACTTCCCCAGTCACGGGTGAGATGGACCATCAGAAGCAGTGGACTTTGCTTCCTCTAAAAGAAAAATGTGAGGTTTATAATGGAAGCTTGACAAATTCTGAAACAAAATGCCCGCCTGATGAGCCGAGGTCTGCCATGATCATACCTATAGGAGACTTTGGGGATAATGGTCCAGGTAGGAGATAGGTAACTCCAGTGTTTGTCTCCTTTTCTGCAGCAAGGCATAGGTGGGCGTCACCCAGGCCTTTCTGCTCACTGGAATGTGAAAAGCTGAACTCCCAGGTTAGTGCTGTACTTTCTGCCTTTCTTCTGGGAATGGAAGAACTGAGTGCTGTCTGAGACTGACAGCGTGGAACAGTCTCTGAGCTAAGCAGACCACAGTTTGTGTTCTGGTTAGCCTCTTGTTTGTTACATTTGAACAGTAGCCAAGTTTCTTTGTTGAGAAAGGAAGGCGCTAGGGCCCTGTAGGGAGGTGATGGCTTTGTTGTGTGACCACAGAAGCTAGTTTTGTACTAATTTCCTCTAGGGCTTGTGATGAAGTCAGTAAACCACAGCCTCCAACACGCTGTGCTCCTGCAGCAGCAGTGGCTGCTTGGTGGTGCCTTGGCCATGACACATATTTGACATGCCCTCCCCTAACCCACTCACAGACTCTTGCTCTGCGGCATGGACCAAAGAGAAATTCTGCAGCAACTACTGAAAGAGGCCCAGAACAAGAAACTCAACAGTGAGGAGTTTGCCAGTGAATTTCTGGTGAGTTCTGTAATGCCCTGAAGAGTTCTTAGATAAACTGTGTAGCAGTCTGTTGTGGTCCAGTTTGCCTAGACGCAATTGCTGTAGGGATAACACGAACATGGAGTTTGGAGTGGAAGGGAGGAAGGCGACCTAAGAACATAATGTCTCTGGGCTTTGTTGTGTCTGTGTGCTCAGGGTTTTCTCCAGGTAGGCTGGTTTTAATGTCAGGTTTGCTTGTTCTTTTGAGCTTAACAGTCCTACAGAATGCATAGATAGGTGTATGGATATTAATGCTTTCTGAACATCTGCAGAAAGCATTTGCATTGTGACATATGCTTCAGATTACTAATAAGAGTAACTTTTCATGTTACGTGTTATTTTTAGCTTCCCTATAGAGGCTATCATTGGGATAACAGGGGTTTGAAAAAAACACCAAAAACTCTCATTTTGCCACTTTTTCTCCTATCCCTTTGGAAACAAGTTGATTATTAGAATAGGCATTTTCCTCTTTAACAATAGCTGGGCTTCTTATATTGTCTGGAGAAGTGGGCTAGGGAGAGTAGAGACACGTGAGGGACATGGAGAGCAAGGTAGCCTGGGAGCAGGTGGACTTGATTATCCAGAACATCAAATCCACTTAGAGGGAGCCATAGTTGACAGTGTAACGAAAGCTGGGAGGCCCATATTCCATCCGTGTCAGGCACATCAGATAACGTGGGATTTGACACACCTGTCATGCTTTTGGTTTTTGGTTTTTGCTTAGTGTTTGTTTGTTTGTTTGTTTGTATCAGTATGTAGCTCTGTCTGGCCTAGAGTTCACTATGTAGATCAGGTTTGGCCTTGAACTTAAAGATCCTCCTGCCTCTGCCTCACTGGGATCAAAGGCATGTACTACCACACCAACCTGCTGTGTTCTAAAAAGCTTCTAATTGGTATTTCAGAACTGTAAGAATGTTAAGCCTTAGCCCTTCAGCTTTGAATTGAGAAAAATGAAGAAAATCAACATGGTCATCACTCAAATTATCAAATATTTAACGTGTTCCCAAATCACCCTAAGTCTTTGTTTTCTAGGTTAAAAAGATGAGGATAATAATTTATGTCCTATCTATCTCATTTTGGATTATTGTGATGATTAGATCATTAATTATAATAATTAAATGAGAACAAGGTGTTTTGGAGGCACCTAGAGACCCAGTTACTTGGAAGGCTGAGGTGGGTTAAATCTTGAGTTCAAGGCTAGCCCAGGTGACTTAGAGGGACCATGTCTCAGGAAAGGGACCATTTAGAAGCACTGACTATGTACCAACTTTGTTTCTTCACACTAAGATACAATAGTAAACAAAATGTCTTTGCCTTCCAGAGC